>NW_028128478.1:0-1358187 GCF_965231255.1 Vanellus vanellus | reverse complement strand
TGCTTTTGAGGATGGAGTCGGCAGGAAAGCAGAGAGGGCCAAATTGTCTGGGGCATTTGAAAGGGTTCCAGGAGGCAGTGAGAACCAGCATTACTTTTCCCCGCTGGCACCTTTGCTGTGGCAGCAAAAGCTGGACGTTTGTCTTTTTTGCTCCTGAGGTTGCCAAAAGCGAAAAAAGGTGCTTTTGAGGATGGAGTCCGCAGGAAAGCAGAGAGGGCCAAATTGACTGGGGCATGTGAAAGAGTTCCAGGAGGCAGTGAGAACCAGCATTACTTTTGCCCGCTGGCACCTTTGCTGTGGCAGGAAAACCTGGACGTTTGTCTTTATTGTTCCTGAGGTTGCCGAAAGCGAAAACAGGTGCTTTTGAGGATGGAGTCCGCAGGAAAGCAGAGAGGGCCAAATTGTCTGGGGCATTTGAAATGGTTCCAGGAGGCAATGAGGACCAGCATTACTTTTCCCTGCTGGCACCTTTGCTGTGGCAGCAAAAGCTGGACGTTTGTCTTTTTTGCTCCTGAGGTTGCCGAAAGCGAAAACAGGTGCTTTTGAGATTGGAGTCCGCAGGAAAGCAGAGAGGGCCAAATTGTCTGTGGCATTTGAAGAGGTTCCAGGAGGCAATGAGGACCAGCATTACTTTTCCCCGCTGGCACCTTTGCTGTGGCAGCAAAAGCTGGACGTTTGTCTTTTTTGCTCCGGAGGCTGCCGAAAGCGAAAACAGGTGCTTTTGAGGATGGTGTCCGCAGGAAAGCAGAGAGGGCCAAATAGTCTGGGGCATTTGAAAGGGTTCCAGGACGCAGTGAGAACCAGCATTACTTTTCCCCGCTGGCACCTTTGCTGTGGCAGCAAAAGCTGGACGTTTGTCTTTTTTGCTCCGGAGGTTGCCGAAAGCGAAAACAGGTGCTTTTGAGGATGGAGTCCGCAGGAAAGCAGAGAGGGCCAAATTGTCTGGGGCATTTGAAAGAGTTCCAGGAGGTAGTGAGAACTAGCATTACTTTTCCCTGCTGGCACCTTTGCTGTGGCAGCAAAAGCTGGACGTTTGTCTTTTTTGCTCCGGAGGCTGCCGAAAGCGAAAACAGGTGCTTTTGAGGATGGAGTCCGCAGGAAAGCAGAGAGGGCCAAATTGTCTGGGGCATTTGAAAGGGTTCCAGGAGGCAGTGAGAACCAGCATTACTTTTCCCGGCTGGCACCTTTGCTGTGGCAGCAAAAGCTGGACGTTTGTCTTTTTTGCTCCTGAGGCTGCCGAAAGCGAAAAGAGGTGCTTTTGAGGATGGAGTCCGCAGGAAAGCAGAGAGGGCCAAATTGTCTGTGGCATTTGAACAGGTTCCAGGAGGCAGTGAGAACCAGCATTACTTTTGCCCGCTGGCACCTTTGCTGTGGCAGGAAAACCTGGACGTTTGTCTTTTTTGCTCCGGAGGCTGCCGAAAGCGAAAACAGGTGCTTTTGAGGATGGAGTCCGCAGGAAAGCAGAGAGGGCCAAATTGTCTGTGGCATTTGAAGAGGTTCCAGGAGGCAATGAGGACCAGCATCACTTTTCCCCGCTGGCACCTTTCCTGTGGCAGCAAAAGCTGGACGTTTGGCTTTTTTGCTCCTGAGGTTGCCGAAAGCGAAAACAGGTGCTTTTGAGAATGGAGTCCGCAGGAAAGCAGAGAGGGCCAAATTGTCTGTGGCATTTGAAGAGGTTCCAGGAGGCAATGAGGACCAGCATTACTTTTCCCCGCTGGCACCTTTGCTGTGGCAGCAAAAGCTGGACGTTTGTCTTTTTTGCTCCGGAGGCTGCCGAAAGCGAAAACAGGTGCTTTTGAGGATGGAGTCCGCAGGAAAGCAGAGAGGGCCAAATTGTCTGGGGCATTTGAAAGGGTTCCAGGAGGCAGTGAGAACCAGCATTACTTTTCCCCGCTGGCAACTTTGCTGTGGCAGCAAAAGCTGGACGTTTGTCTTTTTTGCTCCGGAGGTTACCGAAAGCGAAAACAGGTGCTTTTGAGGATGGAGTCCGCAGGAAAGCAGAGAGGGCCAAATTGTCTGGGGCATTTGAAAGGGTTCCAGGAGGCAGTGAGAACCAGCATTACTTTTCCCCGCTGGCACCTCTGCTGTGGCAGCAAAAGCTGGACGTTTGTCTTTTTTGCTCCTGAGGATGCCGAAAGCGAAAACAGGTGCTTTTGAGGATGGAGTCCGCAGGAAAGCAGAGAGGGCCAAATTGTCTGGGGCATTTGAAAGGGTTCCAGGACGCAGTGAGAACCAGCATTACTTTTCCCCGCTGGCACCTTTGCTGTGGCAGCAAAAGCTGGACGTTTGTCTTTTTTGCTCCGGAGGTTGCCGAAAGCGAAAACAGGTGCTTTTGAGGATGGAGTCCGCAGGAAAGCAGAGAGGGCCAAATTGTCTGTGGCATTTGAAAGAGTTCCAGGAGGTAGTGAGAACTAGCATTACTTTTCCCTGCTGGCACCTTTGCTGTGGCAGCAAAAGCTGGACGTTTGTCTTTTTTGCTCTGGAGGCTGCCGAAAGCGAAAACAGGTGCTTTTGAGGATGGAGTCCGCAGGAAAGCAGAGAGGGCCAAATTGTCTGGGGCATTTGAAAGGGTTCCAGGAGGCAGTGAGAACCAGCATTACTTTTCCCGGCTGGCACCTTTGCTGTGGCAGCAAAAGCTGGACGTTTGTCTTTTTTGCTCCGGAGGCTGCCGAAAGCGAAAACAGGTGCTTTTGAGGATGGAGTCCGCATGAAAGCAGAGAGGGCCAAATTGTCTGTGGCATTTGAACAGGTTCCAGGAGGCAGTGAGAACCAGCATTACTTTTGCCCGCTGGCACCTTTGCTGTGGCAGCAAAAGCTGGACGTTTGGCTTTTTTGCTCCTGAGGTTGCCGAAAGCGAAAACAGGTGCTTTTGAGAATGGAGTCCGCAGGAAAGCAGAGAGGGCCAAATTGTCTGTGGCATTTGAAGAGGTTCCAGGAGGCAATGAGGACCAGCATTACTTTTCCCCGCTGGCACCTTTGCTGTGGCAGCAAAAGCTGGACGTTTGTCTTTTTTGCTCCGGAGGCTGCCGAAAGCGAAAACAGGTGCTTTTGAGGATGGAGTCCGCAGGAAAGCAGAGAGGGCCAAATTGTCTGGGGCATTTGAAAGGGTTCCAGGACGCAGTGAGAACCAGCATTACTTTTCCCCGCTGGCACCTTTGCTGTGGCAGCAAAAGCTGGACGTTTGTCTTTTTTGCTCCGGAGGTTACCGAAAGCGAAAACAGGTGCTTTTGAGGATGGAGTCCGCAGGAAAGCAGAGAGGGCCAAATTGTCTGGGGCATTTGAAAGAGTTCTAGGAGGTAGTGAGAACCAGCATTACTTTTGCCCGCTGGCACCTTTGCTGTGGCAGCAAAACCTGGACGTTTGTCTTTTTTGCTCTGGAGGCTGCCGAAAGCGAAAACAGGTGCTTTTGAGGATGGAGTCCGCAGGAAAGCAGAGAGGGCCAAATTGTCTGGGGCATTTGAAAGGGTTCCAGGAGGCAGTGAGAACCAGCATTACTTTTCCCCGCTGGCACCTCTGCTGTGGCAGCAAAAGCTGGACGTTTGTCTTTTTTGCTCCTGAGGTTGCCGAAAGCGAAAACAGGTGCTTTTGAGGATGGAGTCCGCAGGAAAGCAGAGAGGGCCAAATTGTCTGGGGCATTTGAAAGAGTTCCAGGAGGCAGTGAGAACCAGCATTACTTTTGCCCGCTGGCACCTTTGCTGCGGCAGCAAAAGCTGGACATTTGTCTTTTTTGCTCCTGAGGTTGCCGAAAGCGAAAACAGGTGCTTTTGAGGATGGAATCCGCAGGAAAGCAGAGAGGGCCAAATTGTCTGTGGCTTTTGAAGAGGTTCCAGGAGGCAATGAGGACCAGCATAACTTTTCCCCGCTGGCACCTTTGCTGTGGCAGCAAAAGCTGGACGTTTGTCTTTTTTGCTCCGGAGGTTGCCGAAAGCGAAAACAGGTACTTTTGAGGATGGAGTCCGCAGGAAAGCAGAGAGGGCCAAATTGTCTGTGGCATTTGAAGAGGTTCCAGGACGCAGTGAGAACCAGCATTACTTTTCCTAGCTGGCACCTTTGCTGTGGCAGCAAAAGCTGGACGTTTGTCTTTTTTGCTCCGGAGGCTGCCGAAAGCGAAAACAGGTGCTTTTGAGGATGGAGTCCGCAGGAAAGCAGAGAGGGCCAAATAGTCTGGGGCATTTGAAAGGGTTCCAGGACGCAGTGAGAACCAGCATTACTTTTCCCGGCTGGCACCTTTGCTGTGGCAGCAAAAGCTGGACGTTTGTCTTTTTTGCTCCGGAGGTTGCCGAAAGCGAAAACAGGTGCTTTTGAGGATGGAGTCTGCAGGAAAGCAGAGAGGGCCAAATTGTCTGGGGCATTTGAAAGAGTTCTAGGAGGTAGTGAGAACCAGCATTACTTTTCCCCGCTGGCACCTTTGCTGTGGCAGCAAAAGCTGGACGTTTGTCTTTTTTGCTCTGGAGGCTGCCGAAAGCGAAAACAGGTGCTTTTGAGGATGGAGTCCGCAGGAAAGCAGAGAGGGCCAAATGGTCTGGGGTATTTGAAAGGGTTCCAGGACGCAGTGAGAACCAGCATTACTTTTCCCGGCTGGCACCTTTGCTGTGGCAGCAAAAGCTGGACGTTTGTCTTTTTTGCTCCGGAGGCTGCCGAAAGCGAAAACAGGTGCTTTTGAGGATGGAGTCCGCAGGAAAGTAGAGAGGGCCAAATTGTCTGTGGCATTTGAAAGAGTTCCAGGAGGCAGTGAGAACCAGCATTACTTTTGCCCGCTGGCACCTTTGCTGCGGCAGCAAAAGCTGGACATTTGTCTTTTTTGCTCCTGAGGTTGCCGAAAGCGAAAACAGGTGCTTTTGAGGATGGAGTCCGCAGGAAAGCAGAGAGGGCCTAATTGTCTGTGGCATTTGAAAGGGTTCTAGGAGGCAGTGAGAACCAGCATTACTTTTCCCCGCTGGCACCTCTGCTGTGGCAGCAAAAGCTGGACGTTTGTCTTTTTTGCTCCTGAGGTTGCCGAAAGCGAAAACAGGTGCTTTTGAGGATGGAGTCCGCAGGAAAGCAGAGAGGGCCAAATTGTCTGTGGCTTTTGAAGAGGTTCCAGGAGGCAATGAGGACCAGCATAACTTTTCCCCGCTGGCACCTTTGCTGTGGCAGCAAAAGCTGGACGTTTGTCTTTTTTGCTCCGGAGGTTGCCGAAAGCGAAAACAGGTACTTTTGAGGATGGAGTCCGCAGGAAAGCAGAGAGGGCCAAATTGTCTGTGGCATTTGAAGAGGTTCCAGGACGCAGTGAGAACCAGCATTACTTTTCCTAGCTGGCACCTTTGCTGTGGCAGCAAAAGCTGGACGTTTGTCTTTTTTGCTCCGGAGGCTGCCGAAAGCGAAAACAGGTGCTTTTGAGGATGGAGTCCGCAGGAAAGCAGAGAGGGCCAAATAGTCTGGGGCATTTGAAAGGGTTCCAGGACGCAGTGAGAACCAGCATTACTTTTCCCGGCTGGCACCTTTGCTGTGGCAGCAAAACCTGGACGTTTGTCTTTTTTGCTCCGGAGGTTGCCGAAAGCGAAAACAGGTGCTTTTGAGGATGGAGTCTGCAGGAAAGCAGAGAGGGCCAAATTGTCTGGGGCATTTGAAAGAGTTCTAGGAGGTAGTGAGAACCAGCATTACTTTTCCCCGCTGGCACCTTTGCTGTGGCAGCAAAAGCTGGACGTTTGTCTTTTTTGCTCTGGAGGCTGCCGAAAGCGAAAACAGGTGCTTTTGAGGATGGAGTCAGCAGGAAAGCAGAGAGGGCCAAATGGTCTGGGGTATTTGAAAGGGTTCCAGGACGCAGTGAGAACCAGCATTACTTTTCCCGGCTGGCACCTTTGCTGTGGCAGCAAAAGCTGGACGTTTGTCTTTTTTGCTCCGGAGGCTGCCGAAAGCGAAAACAGGTGCTTTTGAGGATGGAGTCCGCAGGAAAGTAGAGAGGGCCAAATTGTCTGTGGCATTTGAAAGAGTTCCAGGAGGCAGTGAGAACCAGCATTACTTTTGCCCGCTGGCACCTTTGCTGCGGCAGCAAAAGCTGGACATTTGTCTTTTTTGCTCCTGAGGTTGCCGAAAGCGAAAACAGGTGCTTTTGAGGATGGAGTCCGCAGGAAAGCAGAGAGGGCCTAATTGTCTGTGGCATTTGAAAGGGTTCTAGGAGGCAGTGAGAACCAGCATTACTTTTCCCCGCTGGCACCTCTGCTGTGGCAGCAAAAGCTGGACGTTTGTCTTTTTTGCTCCTGAGGATGCCGAAAGCGAAAACAGGTGCTTTTGAGGATGGAGTCCGCAGGAAAGCAGAGAGGGCCAAATTGTCTGGGGCATTTGAAAGAGTTCCAGGAGGCAGTGAGAACCAGCATTACTTTTGCCCGCTGGCACCTTTGCTGCGGCAGCAAAAGCTGGACATTTGTCTTTTTTGCTCCTGAGGATGCCGAAAGCGAAAACAGGTGCTTTTGAGGATGGAGTCCGCAGGAAAGCAGAGAGGGCCTAATTGTCTGTGGCATTTGAAAGGGTTCTAGGAGGCAGTGAGAACCAGCATTACTTTTCCCCGCTGGCACCTCTGCTGTGGCAGCAAAAGCTGGACGTTTGTCTTTTTTGCTCCTGAGGATGCCGAAAGCGAAAACAGGTGCTTTTGAGGATGGAGTCCGCAGGAAAGCAGAGAGGGCCAAATTGTCTGGGGCATTTGAAAGAGTTCCAGGAGGCAGTGAGAACCAGCATTACTTTTGCCCGCTGGCACCTTTGCTGCGGCAGCAAAAGCTGGACATTTGTCTTTTTTGCTCCTGAGGTTGCCGAAAGCGAAAACAGGTGCTTTTGAGGATGGAATCCGCAGGAAAGCAGAGAGGGCCAAATTGTCTGTGGCTTTTGAAGAGGTTCCAGGAGGCAATGAGGACCAGCATAACTTTTCCCCGCTGGCACCTTTGCTGTGGCAGCAAAAGCTGGACGTTTGTCTTTTTTGCTCTGGAGGTTGCCGAAAGCGAAAACAGGTACTTTTGAGGATGGAGTCCGCAGGAAAGCAGAGAGGGCCAAATTGTCTGTGGCATTTGAAGAGGTTCCAGGACGCAGTGAGAACCAGCATTACTTTTCCTAGCTGGCACCTTTGCTGTGGCAGCAAAAGCTGGACGTTTGTCTTTTTTGCTCCTGAGGCTGCCGAAAGCGAAAACAGGTGCTTTTGAGGATGGAGTCCGCAGGAAAGCAGAGAGGGCCAAATAGTCTGGGGCATTTGAAAGGGTTCCAGGACGCAGTGAGAACCAGCATTACTTTTCCCCGCTGGCACCTTTGCTGTGGCAGCAAAACCTGGACGTTTGTCTTTTTTGCTCCGGAGGTTGCCGAAAGCGAAAACAGGTGCTTTTGAGGATGGAGTCTGCAGGAAAGCAGAGAGGGCCAAATTGTCTGGGGCATTTGAAAGAGTTCTAGGAGGTAGTGAGAACCAGCATTACTTTTCCCCGCTGGCACCTTTGCTGTGGCAGCAAAAGCTGGACGTTTGTCTTTTTTGCTCTGGAGGCTGCCGAAAGCGAAAACAGGTGCTTTTGAGGATGGAGTCCGCAGGAAAGCAGAGAGGGCCAAATGGTCTGGGGTATTTGAAAGGGTTCCAGGACGCAGTGAGAACCAGCATTACTTTTCCCGGCTGGCACCTTTGCTGTGGCAGCAAAAGCTGGACGTTTGTCTTTTTTGCTCCGGAGGCTGCCGAAAGCGAAAACAGGTGCTTTTGAGGATGGAGTCCGCAGGAAAGTAGAGAGGGCCAAATTGTCTGGGGCATTTGAAAGAGTTCCAGGAGGCAGTGAGAACCAGCATTACTTTTGCCCGCTGGCACCTTTGCTGCGGCAGCAAAAGCTGGACATTTGTCTTTTTTGCTCCTGAGGTTGCCGAAAGCGAAAACAGGTGCTTTTGAGGATGGAGTCCGCA
The DNA here is from genome assembly GCF_965231255.1 of Vanellus vanellus. NCBI lineage: Eukaryota > Metazoa > Chordata > Aves > Charadriiformes > Charadriidae > Vanellus > Vanellus vanellus. Next base: position 1,350,288 of record NW_028128478.1, on the reverse strand, counting down.
GGAAAGCAGAGAGGGCCTAATTGTCTGGGGCATTTGAAAGGGTTCCAGGACGCAGTGAGAACCAGCATTACTTTTCCCCGCTGGCACCTCTGCTGTGGCAGCAAAAGCTGGACGTTTGTCTTTTTTGCTCCTGAGGATGCCGAAAGCGAAAACAGGTGCTTTTGAGGATGGAGTCCGCAGGAAAGCAGAGAGGGCCAAATTGTCTGGGGCATTTGAAAGAGTTCCAGGAGGCAGTGAGAACCAGCATTACTTTTCCCCGCTGGCACCTTTGCTGCGGCAGCAAAAGCTGGACATTTGTCTTTTTTGCTCCTGAGGTTGCCGAAAGCGAAAACAGGTGCTTTTGAGGATGGAGTCCGCAGGAAAGCAGAGAGGGCCAAATTGTCTGTGGCTTTTGAAGAGGTTCCAGGAAGCAATGAGGACCAGCATTACTTTTCCCCGCTGGCACCTTTGCTGTGGCAGCAAAAGCTGGACGTTTGTCTTTTTTGCTCTGGAGGCTGCCGAAAGCGAAAACAGGTGCTTTTGAGGATGGAGTCCGCAGGAAAGCAGAGAGGGCCAAATGGTCTGGGGTATTTGAAAGGGTTCCAGGACGCAGTGAGAACCAGCATTACTTTTCCCGGCTGGCACCTTTGCTGTGGCAGCAAAAGCTGGACGTTTGTCTTTTTTGCTCCGGAGGCTGCCGAAAGCGAAAACAGGTGCTTTTGAGGATGGAGTCCGCAGGAAAGTAGAGAGGGCCAAATTGTCTGGGGCATTTGAAAGAGTTCCAGGAGGCAGTGAGAACCAGCATTACTTTTGCCCGCTGGCACCTTTGCTGCGGCAGCAAAAGCTGGACATTTGTCTTTTTTGCTCCTGAGGTTGCCGAAAGCGAAAACAGGTGCTTTTGAGGATGGAGTCCGCAGGAAAGCAGAGAGGGCCTAATTGTCTGGGGCATTTGAAAGGGTTCCAGGACGCAGTGAGAACCAGCATTACTTTTCCCCGCTGGCACCTCTGCTGTGGCAGCAAAAGCTGGACGTTTGTCTTTTTTGCTCCTGAGGATGCCGAAAGCGAAAACAGGTGCTTTTGAGGATGGAGTCCGCAGGAAAGCAGAGAGGGCCAAATTGTCTGGGGCATTTGAAAGAGTTCCAGGAGGCAGTGAGAACCAGCATTACTTTTCCCCGCTGGCACCTTTGCTGCGGCAGCAAAAGCTGGACATTTGTCTTTTTTGCTCCTGAGGTTGCCGAAAGCGAAAACAGGTGCTTTTGAGGATGGAGTCCGCAGGAAAGCAGAGAGGGCCAAATTGTCTGTGGCTTTTGAAGAGGTTCCAGGAAGCAATGAGGACCAGCATTACTTTTCCCCGCTGGCACCTTTGCTGTGGCAGCAAAAGCTGGACGTTTGTCTTTTTTGCTCTGGAGGCTGCCGAAAGCGAAAACAGGTGCTTTTGAGGATGGAGTCCGCAGGAAAGCAGAGAGGGCCAAATGGTCTGGGGTATTTGAAAGGGTTCCAGGACGCAGTGAGAACCAGCATTACTTTTCCCGGCTGGCACCTTTGCTGTGGCAGCAAAAGCTGGACGTTTGTCTTTTTTGCTCCGGAGGCTGCCGAAAGCGAAAACAGGTGCTTTTGAGGATGGAGTCCGCAGGAAAGTAGAGAGGGCCAAATTGTCTCGGGCATTTGAAAGAGTTCCAGGAGGCAGTGAGAACCAGCATTACTTTTGCCCGCTGGCACCTTTGCTGCGGCAGCAAAAGCTGGACATTTGTCTTTTTTGCTCCTGAGGTTGCCGAAAGCGAAAACAGGTGCTTTTGAGGATGGAGTCCGCAGGAAAGCAGAGAGGGCCTAATTGTCTGTGGCATTTGAAAGGGTTCTAGGAGGCAGTGAGAACCAGCATTACTTTTCCCCGCTGGCACCTCTGCTGTGGCAGCAAAAGCTGGACGTTTGTCTTTTTTGCTCCTGAGGATGCCGAAAGCGAAAACAGGTGCTTTTGAGGATGGAGTCCGCAGGAAAGCAGAGAGGGCCAAATTGTCTGGGGCATTTGAAGAGGTTCCAGGAGGCAATGAGGACCAGCATCACTTTTCCTCGCTGGCACCTTTGCTGTGGCAGCAAAAGGTGGACGTTTGTCTTTTTTGCTCTGGAGGCTGCCGAAAGCGAAAACAGGTGCTTTTGAGGATGGAGTCCGCAGGAAAGCAGAGAGGGCCAAATTGTCTGGGGCATTTGAAAGGGTTCCAGGACGCAGTGAGAACCAGCATTACTTTTCCCCGCTGGCACCTCTGCTGTGGCAGCAAAAGCTGGACGTTTGTCTTTTTTGCTCCTGAGGATGCCGAAAGCGAAAACAGGTGCTTTTGAGGATGGAGTCCGCAGGAAAGCAGAGAGGGCCAAATTGTCTGGGGCATTTGAAAGAGTTCCAGGAGGCAGTGAGAACCAGCATTACTTTTGCCCGCTGGCACCTTTGCTGCGGCAGCAAAAGCTGGACATTTGTCTTTTTTGCTCCTGAGGTTGCCGAAAGCGAAAACAGGTGCTTTTGAGGATGGAGTCCGCAGGAAAGCAGAGAGGGCCAAATTGTCTGGGGCATTTGAAAGAGTTCCAGGAGGCAGTGAGAACCAGCATTACTTTTGCCCGCTGGCACCTTTGCTGCGGCAGCAAAAGCTGGACATTTGTCTTTTTTGCTCCTGAGGTTGCCGAAAGCGAAAACAGGTGCTTTTGAGGATGGAGTCCGCAGGAAAGCAGAGAGGGCCTAATTGTCTGTGGCATTTGAAAGGGTTCTAGGAGGCAGTGAGAACCAGCATTACTTTTCCCCGCTGGCACCTCTGCTGTGGCAGCAAAAGCTGGACGTTTGTCTTTTTTGCTCCTGAGGATGCCGAAAGCGAAAACAGGTGCTTTTGAGGATGGAGTCCGCAGGAAAGCAGAGAGGGCCAAATTGTCTGGGGCATTTGAAAGAGTTCCAGGAGGCAGTGAGAACCAGCATTACTTTTGCCCGCTGGCACCTTTGCTGCGGCAGCAAAAGCTGGACATTTGTCTTTTTTGCTCCTGAGGTTGCCGAAAGCGAAAACAGGTGCTTTTGAGGATGGAATCCGCAGGAAAGCAGAGAGGGCCAAATTGTCTGTGGCTTTTGAAGAGGTTCCAGGAGGCAATGAGGACCAGCATAACTTTTCCCCGCTGGCACCTTTGCTGTGGCAGCAAAAGCTGGACGTTTGTCTTTTTTGCTCCGGAGGTTGCCGAAAGCGAAAACAGGTACTTTTGAGGATGGAGTCCGCAGGAAAGCAGAGAGGGCCAAATTGTCTGTGGCATTTGAAGAGGTTCCAGGACGCAGTGAGAACCAGCATTACTTTTCCTAGCTGGCACCTTTGCTGTGGCAGCAAAAGCTGGACGTTTGTCTTTTTTGCTCCTGAGGCTGCCGAAAGCGAAAACAGGTGCTTTTGAGGATGGAGTCCGCAGGAAAGCAGAGAGGGCCAAATAGTCTGGGGCATTTGAAAGGGTTCCAGGACGCAGTGAGAACCAGCATTACTTTTCCCCGCTGGCACCTTTGCTGTGGCAGCAAAACCTGGACGTTTGTCTTTTTTGCTCCGGAGGTTGCCGAAAGCGAAAACAGGTGCTTTTGAGGATGGAGTCTGCAGGAAAGCAGAGAGGGCCAAATTGTCTGGGGCATTTGAAAGAGTTCTAGGAGGTAGTGAGAACCAGCATTACTTTTCCCCGCTGGCACCTTTGCTGTGGCAGCAAAAGCTGGACGTTTGCCTTTTTTGCTCTGGAGGCTGCCGAAAGCGAAAACAGGTGCTTTTGAGGATGGAGTCCGCAGGAAAGCAGAGAGGGCCTAATTGTCTGTGGCATTTGAAAGGGTTCTAGGAGGCAGTGAGAACCAGCATTACTTTTCCCCGCTGGCACCTCTGCTGTGGCAGCAAAAGCTGGACGTTTGTCTTTTTTGCTCCTGAGGATGCCGAAAGCGAAAACAGGTGCTTTTGAGGATGGAATCCGCAGGAAAGCAGAGAGGGCCAAATTGTCTGTGGCTTTTGAAGAGGTTCCAGGAGGCAATGAGGACCAGCATAACTTTTCCCCGCTGGCACCTTTGCTGTGGCAGCAAAAGCTGGACGTTTGTCTTTTTTGCTCCGGAGGTTGCCGAAAGCGAAAACAGGTACTTTTGAGGATGGAGTCCGCAGGAAAGCAGAGAGGGCCAAATTGTCTGTGGCATTTGAAGAGGTTCCAGGACGCAGTGAGAACCAGCATTACTTTTCCTAGCTGGCACCTTTGCTGTGGCAGCAAAAGCTGGACGTTTGTCTTTTTTGCTCCTGAGGCTGCCGAAAGCGAAAACAGGTGCTTTTGAGGATGGAGTCCGCAGGAAAGCAGAGAGGGCCAAATTGTCTGGGGCATTTGAAAGGGTTCCAGGACGCAGTGAGAACCAGCATTACTTTTCCCCGCTGGCACCTTTGCTGTGGCAGCAAAAGCTGGACGTTTGTCTTTTTTGCTCCGGAGGTTGCCGAAAGCGAAAACAGGTGCTTTTGAGGATGGAGTCCGCAGGAAAGCAGAGAGGGCCAAATTGTCTGGGGCATTTGAAAGAGTTCTAGGAGGTAGTGAGAACCAGCATTACTTTTCCCCGCTGGCACCTTTGCTGTGGCAGCAAAAGCTGGACGTTTGTCTTTTTTGCTCTGGAGGCTGCCGAAAGCGAAAACAGGTGCTTTTGAGGATGGAGTCCGCAGGAAAGCAGAGAGGGCCAAATGGTCTGGGGTATTTGAAAGGGTTCCAGGACGCAGTGAGAACCAGCATTACTTTTCCCGGCTGGCACCTTTGCTGTGGCAGCAAAAGCTGGACGTTTGTCTTTTTTGCTCCGGAGGCTGCCGAAAGCGAAAACAGGTGCTTTTGAGGATGGAGTCCGCAGGAAAGTAGAGAGGGCCAAATTGTCTGTGGCATTTGAAAGGGTTCCAGGAGGCAGTGAGAACCAGCATTACTTTTCCCCGCTGGCACCTTTGCTGTGGCAGCAAAACCTGGACGTTTGTCTTTTTTGCTCCGGAGGTTGCCGAAAGCGAAAACAGGTACTTTTGAGGATGGAGTCCGCAGGAAAGCAGAGAGGGCCAAATTGTCTGTGGCATTTGAAGAGGTTCCAGGACGCAGTGAGAACCAGCATTACTTTTCCTAGCTGGCACCTTTGCTGTGGCAGCAAAACCTGGACGTTTGTCTTTTTTGCTCTGGAGGCTGCTGAAAGCGAAAACAGGTGCTTTTGAGGATGGAGTCCGCAGGAAAGCAGAGAGGGCCAAATTGTCTGGGGCATTTGAAGAGGTTCCAGGAGGCAATGAGGACCAGCATCACTTTTCCTCGCTGGCACCTTTGCTGTGGCAGCAAAAGGTGGACGTTTGTCTTTTTTGCTCTGGAGGCTGCCGAAAGCGAAAACAGGTGCTTTTGAGGATGGAGTCCGCAGGAAAGCAGAGAGGGCCAAATTGTCTGGGGCATTTGAAAGGGTTCCAGGACGCAGTGAGAACCAGCATTACTTTTCCCCGCTGGCACCTCTGCTGTGGCAGCAAAAGCTGGACGTTTGTCTTTTTTGCTCCTGAGGATGCCGAAAGCGAAAACAGGTGCTTTTGAGGATGGAGTCCGCAGGAAAGCAGAGAGGGCCAAATTGTCTGGGGCATTTGAAAGAGTTCCAGGAGGCAGTGAGAACCAGCATTACTTTTGCCCGCTGGCACCTTTGCTGCGGCAGCAAAAGCTGGACGTTTGTCGTTTTTGCTCCTGAGGTTGCCGAAAGCGAAAACAGGTGCTTTTGAGGATGGAGTCCGCAGGAAAGCAGAGAGGGCCAAATTGTCTGTGGCTTTTGAAGAGGTTCCAGGAAGCAATGAGGACCAGCATTACTTTTCCCCGCTGGCACCTTTGCTGTGGCAGCAAAAGCTGGACGTTTGTCTTTTTTGCTCTGGAGGCTGCCGAAAGCGAAAACAGGTGCTTTTGAGGATGGAGTCCGCAGGAAAGCAGAGAGGGCCAAATTGTCTGGGGCATTTGAAAGGGTTCCAGGAGGCAGTGAGAACCAGCATTACTTTTGCCCGCTGGCACCTTTGCTGTGGCAGCAAAACCTGGACGTTTGTCTTTTTTGCTCCGGAGGCTGCCGAAAGCGAAAACAGGTGCTTTTGAGGATGGAGTCCGCAGGAAAGTAGAGAGGGCCAAATTGTCTGTGGCATTTGAAAGGGTTCCAGGAGGCAGTGAGAACCAGCATTACTTTTCCCCGCTGGCACCTTTGCTGTGGCAGGAAAACCTGGACGTTTGTCTTTATTGTTACTGAGGTTGCCGAAAGCGAAAACAGGTGCTTTTGAGGATGGAGTCCGCAGGAAAGCAGAGAGGGCCAAATTGTCTGTGGCATTTGAAGGGGTTCCAGGAGGCAATGAGGACCAGCATCACTTTTCCCCGCTGGCACCTTTGCTGTGGCAGCAAAAGGTGGACGTTTGTCTTTTTTGCTCCTGAGGTTGCCGAAAGCGAAAACAGGTGCTTTTGAGGATGGAGTCCGCAGGAAAGCAGAGAGGGCCAAATTGTCTGTGGCATTTGAAGAGGTTCCAGGAGGCAATGAGGACCAGCATTACTTTTCCCCGCTGGCACCTTTGCTGCGGCAGCAAAAGCTGGACGTTTGTCTTTTTTGCTCCGGAGGCTGCCGAAAGCGAAAACAGGTGCTTTTGAGGATGGAGTCCGCAGGAAAGCAGAGAGGGCCAAATTGTCTGTGGCATTTGAAGAGGTTCCAGGAGGCAGTGAGAACCAGCATTACTTTGCCTTGCTGGCACCTTTGCTGTGGCAGCAAAAGCTGGACGTTTGTCGTTTTTGCTCCGGAGGCTGCCGAAAGCGAAAACAGGTGCTTTTGAGGATGGAGTCCGCAGGAAAGCAGAGAGGGCCAAATAGTCTGGGGCATTTGAAAGGGTTCCAGGACGCAGTGAGAACCAGCATTACTTTTCCCGGCTGGCACCTTTGCTGTGGCAGCAAAAGCTGGACGTTTGTCTTTTTTGCTCCGGAGGTTGCCGAAAGCGAAAACAGGTGCTTTTGAGGATGGAGTCCGCAGGAAAGCAGAGAGGGCCAAATTGTCTGTGGCATTTAAAGAGGTTCCAGGAGGCAATGAGGACCAGCATTACTTTTCCCCGCTGGCACCTTTGCTGTGGCAGCAAAAGCTGGACGTTTGTCGTTTTTGCTCCGGAGGCTGCCGAAAGCGAAAAGAGGTGCTTTTGAGGATGGAGTCCGCAGGAAAGCAGAGAGGGCCAAATAGTCTGGGGCATTTGAAAGGGTTCCAGGACGCAGTGAGAACCAGCATTACTTTTCCCGGCTGGCACCTTTGCTGTGGCAGCAAAAGCTGGACGTTTGTCTTTTTTGCTCCGGAGGTTGCCGAAAGCGAAAACAGGTGCTTTTGAGGATGGAGTCCGCAGGAAAGCAGAGAGGGCCAAATTGTCTGGGGCATTTGAAAGAGTTCTAGGAGGTAGTGAGAACCAGCATTACTTTTCCCCGCTGGCACCTTTGCTGTGGCAGCAAAAGCTGGACGTTTGTCTTTTTTGCTCTGGAGGCTGCCGAAAGCGAAAACAGGTGCTTTTGAGGATGGAGTCCGCAGGAAAGCAGAGAGGGCCAAATTGTCTGGGGCATTTGAAAGGGTTCCAGGAGGCAGTGAGAACCAGCATTACTTTTCCCCGCTGGCACCTCTGCTGTGGCAGCAAAAGCTGGACGTTTTTCTTTTTTGCTCCTGAGGATGCCGAAAGCGAAAACAGGTGCTTTTGAGGATGGAGTCCGCAGGAAAGCAGAGAGGGCCAAATTGTCTGGGGCATTTGAAAGGGTTCCAGGAGGCAGTGAGAACCAGCATTACTTTTGCCCGCTGGCACATTTGCTGCGGCAGCAAAAGCTGGACATTTGTCTTTTTTGCTCCTGAGGATGCCGAAAGCGAAAACAGGTGCTTTTGAGGATGGAATCCGCAGGAAAGCTGAGAGGGCCAAATTGTCTGTGGCTTTTGAAGAGGTTTCAGGAGGCAATGAGGACCAGCATTACTTTTCCCCGCTGTCACCTTTGCTGTGGCAGCAAAAGCTGGACGTTTGTCTTTTTTGCTCTGGAGGCTGCCGAAAGCGAAAAGAGGTGCTTTTGAGGATGGAGTCCGCAGGAAAGCAGAGAGGGCCAAATTGTCTGTGGCATTTGAAGAGGGTACAGGAGGCAATGAGAACCAGCATTACTTTTCCCCGCTGGCACCTCTGCTGTGGCAGCAAAAGCTGGACGTTTGTCTTTTTTGCTCCTGAGGATGCCGAAAGCGAAAACAGGTGCTTTTGAGGATGGAGTCCGCAGGAAAGCAGAGAGGGCCAAATTGTCTGGGGCATTTGAAAGAGTTCCAGGAGGCAGTGAGAACCAGCATTACTTTTGCCCGCTGGCACCTTTGCTGCGGCAGCAAAAGCTGGACATTTGTCTTTTTTGCTCCTGAGGTTGCCGAAAGCGAAAACAGGTGCTTTTGAGGATGGAATCCGCAGGAAAGCAGAGAGGGCCAAATTGTCTGTGGCTTTTGAAGAGGTTCCAGGAGGCAATGAGGACCAGCATAACTTTTCCCCGCTGGCACCTTTGCTGTGGCAGCAAAAGCTGGACGTTTGTCTTTTTTGCTCTGGAGGTTGCCGAAAGCGAAAACAGGTACTTTTGAGGATGGAGTCCGCAGGAAAGCAGAGAGGGCCAAATTGTCTGTGGCATTTGAAGAGGTTCCAGGACGCAGTGAGAACCAGCATTACTTTTCCTAGCTGGCACCTTTGCTGTGGCAGCAAAAGCTGGACGTTTGTCTTTTTTGCTCCTGAGGCTGCCGAAAGCGAAAACAGGTGCTTTTGAGGATGGAGTCCGCAGGAAAGCAGAGAGGGCCAAATAGTCTGGGGCATTTGAAAGGGTTCCAGGACGCAGTGAGAACCAGCATTACTTTTCCCCGCTGGCACCTTTGCTGTGGCAGCAAAACCTGGACGTTTGTCTTTTTTGCTCCGGAGGTTGCCGAAAGCGAAAACAGGTGCTTTTGAGGATGGAGTCTGCAGGAAAGCAGAGAGGGCCAAATTGTCTGGGGCATTTGAAAGAGTTCTAGGAGGTAGTGAGAACCAGCATTACTTTTCCCCGCTGGCACCTTTGCTGTGGCAGCAAAAGCTGGACGTTTGTCTTTTTTGCTCTGGAGGCTGCCGAAAGCGAAAACAGGTGCTTTTGAGGATGGAGTCCGCAGGAAAGCAGAGAGGGCCAAATGGTCTGGGGTATTTGAAAGGGTTCCAGGACGCAGTGAGAACCAGCATTACTTTTCCCGGCTGGCACCTTTGCTGTGGCAGCAAAAGCTGGACGTTTGTCTTTTTTGCTCCGGAGGCTGCCGAAAGCGAAAACAGGTGCTTTTGAGGATGGAGTCCGCAGGAAAGTAGAGAGGGCCAAATTGTCTGGGGCATTTGAAAGAGTTCCAGGAGGCAGTGAGAACCAGCATTACTTTTGCCCGCTGGCACCTTTGCTGCGGCAGCAAAAGCTGGACATTTGTCTTTTTTGCTCCTGAGGTTGCCGAAAGCGAAAACAGGTGCTTTTGAGGATGGAGTCCGCAGGAAAGCAGAGAGGGCCTAATTGTCTGGGGCATTTGAAAGGGTTCCAGGACGCAGTGAGAACCAGCATTACTTTTCCCCGCTGGCACCTCTGCTGTGGCAGCAAAAGCTGGACGTTTGTCTTTTTTGCTCCTGAGGATGCCGAAAGCGAAAACAGGTGCTTTTGAGGATGGAGTCCGCAGGAAAGCAGAGAGGGCCAAATTGTCTGGGGCATTTGAAAGAGTTCCAGGAGGCAGTGAGAACCAGCATTACTTTTCCCCGCTGGCACCTTTGCTGCGGCAGCAAAAGCTGGACATTTTTCTTTTTTGCTCCTGAGGTTGCCGAAAGCGAAAACAGGTGCTTTTGAGGATGGAGTCCGCAGGAAAGCAGAGAGGGCCAAATTGTCTGTGGCTTTTGAAGAGGTTCCAGGAAGCAATGAGGACCAGCATTACTTTTCCCCGCTGGCACCTTTGCTGTGGCAGCAAAAGCTGGACGTTTGTCTTTTTTGCTCTGGAGGCTGCCGAAAGCGAAAACAGGTGCTTTTGAGGATGGAGTCCGCAGGAAAGCAGAGAGGGCCAAATGGTCTGGGGTATTTGAAAGGGTTCCAGGACGCAGTGAGAACCAGCATTACTTTTCCCGGCTGGCACCTTTGCTGTGGCAGCAAAAGCTGGACGTTTGTCTTTTTTGCTCCGGAGGCTGCCGAAAGCGAAAACAGGTGCTTTTGAGGATGGAGTCCGCAGGAAAGTAGAGAGGGCCAAATTGTCTCGGGCATTTGAAAGAGTTCCAGGAGGCAGTGAGAACCAGCATTACTTTTGCCCGCTGGCACCTTTGCTGCGGCAGCAAAAGCTGGACATTTGTCTTTTTTGCTCCTGAGGTTGCCGAAAGCGAAAACAGGTGCTTTTGAGGATGGAGTCCGCAGGAAAGCAGAGAGGGCCTAATTGTCTGTGGCATTTGAAAGGGTTCTAGGAGGCAGTGAGAACCAGCATTACTTTTCCCCGCTGGCACCTCTGCTGTGGCAGCAAAAGCTGGACGTTTGTCTTTTTTGCTCCTGAGGATGCCGAAAGCGAAAACAGGTGCTTTTGAGGATGGAGTCCGCAGGAAAGCAGAGAGGGCCAAATTGTCTGGGGCATTTGAAGAGGTTCCAGGAGGCAATGAGGACCAGCATCACTTTTCCTCGCTGGCACCTTTGCTGTGGCAGCAAAAGGTGGACGTTTGTCTTTTTTGCTCTGGAGGCTGCCGAAAGCGAAAACAGGTGCTTTTGAGGATGGAGTCCGCAGGAAAGCAGAGAGGGCCAAATTGTCTGGGGCATTTGAAAGGGTTCCAGGACGCAGTGAGAACCAGCATTACTTTTCCCCGCTGGCACCTCTGCTGTGGCAGCAAAAGCTGGACGTTTGTCTTTTTTGCTCCTGAGGATGCCGAAAGCGAAAACAGGTGCTTTTGAGGATGGAGTCCGCAGGAAAGCAGAGAGGGCCAAATTGTCTGGGGCATTTGAAAGAGTTCCAGGAGGCAGTGAGAACCAGCATTACTTTTGCCCGCTGGCACCTTTGCTGCGGCAGCAAAAGCTGGACATTTGTCTTTTTTGCTCCTGAGGTTGCCGAAAGCGAAAACAGGTGCTTTTGAGGATGGAGTCCGCAGGAAAGCAGAGAGGGCCAAATTGTCTGGGGCATTTGAAAGAGTTCCAGGAGGCAGTGAGAACCAGCATTACTTTTGCCCGCTGGCACCTTTGCTGCGGCAGCAAAAGCTGGACATTTGTCTTTTTTGCTCCTGAGGTTGCCGAAAGCGAAAACAGGTGCTTTTGAGGATGGAGTCCGCAGGAAAGCAGAGAGGGCCTAATTGTCTGTGGCATTTGAAAGGGTTCTAGGAGGCAGTGAGAACCAGCATTACTTTTCCCCGCTGGCACCTCTGCTGTGGCAGCAAAAGCTGGACGTTTGTCTTTTTTGCTCCTGAGGATGCCGAAAGCGAAAACAGGTGCTTTTGAGGATGGAGTCCGCAGGAAAGCAGAGAGGGCCAAATTGTCTGGGGCATTTGAAAGAGTTCCAGGAGGCAGTGAGAACCAGCATTACTTTTGCCCGCTGGCACCTTTGCTGCGGCAGCAAAAGCTGGACATTTGTCTTTTTTGCTCCTGAGGTTGCCGAAAGCGAAAACAGGTGCTTTTGAGGATGGAATCCGCAGGAAAGCAGAGAGGGCCAAATTGTCTGTGGCTTTTGAAGAGGTTCCAGGAGGCAATGAGGACCAGCATAACTTTTCCCCGCTGGCACCTTTGCTGTGGCAGCAAAAGCTGGACGTTTGTCTTTTTTGCTCCGGAGGTTGCATAAAGCGAAAACAGGTACTTTTGAGGATGGAGTCCGCAGGAAAGCAGAGAGGGCCAAATTGTCTGTGGCATTTGAAGAGGTTCCAGGACGCAGTGAGAACCAGCATTACTTTTCCTAGCTGGCACCTTTGCTGTGGCAGCAAAAGCTGGACGTTTGTCTTTTTTGCTCCTGAGGCTGCCGAAAGCGAAAACAGGTGCTTTTGAGGATGGAGTCCGCAGGAAAGCAGAGAGGGCCAAATTGTCTGGGGCATTTGAAAGGGTTCCAGGACGCAGTGAGAACCAGCATTACTTTTCCCCGCTGGCACCTTTGCTGTGGCAGCAAAACCTGGACGTTTGTCTTTTTTGCTCCGGAGGTTGCCGAAAGCGAAAACAGGTGCTTTTGAGGATGGAGTCTGCAGGAAAGCAGAGAGGGCCAAATTGTCTGGGGCATTTGAAAGAGTTCTAGGAGGTAGTGAGAACCAGCATTACTTTTCCCCGCTGGCACCTTTGCTGTGGCAGCAAAAGCTGGACGTTTGCCTTTTTTGCTCTGGAGGCTGCCGAAAGCGAAAACAGGTGCTTTTGAGGATGGAGTCCGCAGGAAAGCAGAGAGGGCCTAATTGTCTGTGGCATTTGAAAGGGTTCTAGGAGGCAGTGAGAACCAGCATTACTTTTCCCCGCTGGCACCTCTGCTGTGGCAGCAAAAGCTGGACGTTTGTCTTTTTTGCTCCTGAGGATGCCGAAAGCGAAAACAGGTGCTTTTGAGGATGGAATCCGCAGGAAAGCAGAGAGGGCCAAATTGTCTGTGGCTTTTGAAGAGGTTCCAGGAGGCAATGAGGACCAGCATAACTTTTCCCCGCTGGCACCTTTGCTGTGGCAGCAAAAGCTGGACGTTTGTCTTTTTTGCTCCGGAGGTTGCCGAAAGCGAAAACAGGTACTTTTGAGGATGGAGTCCGCAGGAAAGCAGAGAGGGCCAAATTGTCTGTGGCATTTGAAGAGGTTCCAGGACGCAGTGAGAACCAGCATTACTTTTCCTAGCTGGCACCTTTGCTGTGGCAGCAAAAGCTGGACGTTTGTCTTTTTTGCTCCTGAGGCTGCCGAAAGCGAAAACAGGTGCTTTTGAGGATGGAGTCCGCAGGAAAGCAGAGAGGGCCAAATTGTCTGGGGCATTTGAAAGGGTTCCAGGACGCAGTGAGAACCAGCATTACTTTTCCCCGCTGGCACCTTTGCTGTGGCAGCAAAAGCTGGACGTTTGTCTTTTTTGCTCCGGAGGTTGCCGAAAGCGAAAACAGGTGCTTTTGAGGATGGAGTCCGCAGGAAAGCAGAGAGGGCCAAATTGTCTGGGGCATTTGAAAGAGTTCTAGGAGGTAGTGAGAACCAGCATTACTTTTCCCCGCTGGCACCTTTGCTGTGGCAGCAAAAGCTGGACGTTTGTCTTTTTTGCTCTGGAGGCTGCCGAAAGCGAAAACAGGTGCTTTTGAGGATGGAGTCCGCAGGAAAGCAGAGAGGGCCAAATGGTCTGGGGTATTTGAAAGGGTTCCAGGACGCAGTGAGAACCAGCATTACTTTTCCCGGCTGGCACCTTTGCTGTGGCAGCAAAAGCTGGACGTTTGTCTTTTTTGCTCCGGAGGCTGCCGAAAGCGAAAACAGGTGCTTTTGAGGATGGAGTCCGCAGGAAAGTAGAGAGGGCCAAATTGTCTGTGGCATTTGAAAGGGTTCCAGGAGGCAGTGAGAACCAGCATTACTTTTCCCCGCTGGCACCTTTGCTGTGGCAGCAAAACCTGGACGTTTGTCTTTTTTGCTCCGGAGGTTGCCGAAAGCGAAAACAGGTACTTTTGAGGATGGAGTCCGCAGGAAAGCAGAGAGGGCCAAATTGTCTGTGGCATTTGAAGAGGTTCCAGGACGCAGTGAGAACCAGCATTACTTTTCCTAGCTGGCACCTTTGCTGTGGCAGCAAAACCTGGACGTTTGTCTTTTTTGCTCTGGAGGCTGCTGAAAGCGAAAACAGGTGCTTTTGAGGATGGAGTCCGCAGGAAAGCAGAGAGGGCCAAATTGTCTGGGGCATTTGAAGAGGTTCCAGGAGGCAATGAGGACCAGCATCACTTTTCCTCGCTGGCACCTTTGCTGTGGCAGCAAAAGGTGGACGTTTGTCTTTTTTGCTCTGGAGGCTGCCGAAAGCGAAAACAGGTGCTTTTGAGGATGGAGTCCGCAGGAAAGCAGAGAGGGCCAAATTGTCTGGGGCATTTGAAAGGGTTCCAGGACGCAGTGAGAACCAGCATTACTTTTCCCCGCTGGCACCTCTGCTGTGGCAGCAAAAGCTGGACGTTTGTCTTTTTTGCTCCTGAGGATGCCGAAAGCGAAAACAGGTGCTTTTGAGGATGGAGTCCGCAGGAAAGCAGAGAGGGCCAAATTGTCTGGGGCATTTGAAAGAGTTCCAGGAGGCAGTGAGAACCAGCATTACTTTTGCCCGCTGGCACCTTTGCTGCGGCAGCAAAAGCTGGACGTTTGTCGTTTTTGCTCCTGAGGTTGCCGAAAGCGAAAACAGGTGCTTTTGAGGATGGAGTCCGCAGGAAAGCAGAGAGGGCCAAATTGTCTGTGGCTTTTGAAGAGGTTCCAGGAAGCAATGAGGACCAGCATTACTTTTCCCCGCTGGCACCTTTGCTGTGGCAGCAAAAGCTGGACGTTTGTCTTTTTTGCTCTGGAGGCTGCCGAAAGCGAAAACAGGTGCTTTTGAGGATGGAGTCCGCAGGAAAGCAGAGAGGGCCAAATTGTCTGGGGCATTTGAAAGGGTTCCAGGAGGCAGTGAGAACCAGCATTACTTTTGCCCGCTGGCACCTTTGCTGTGGCAGCAAAACCTGGACGTTTGTCTTTTTTGCTCCGGAGGCTGCCGAAAGCGAAAACAGGTGCTTTTGAGGATGGAGTCCGCAGGAAAGTAGAGAGGGCCAAATTGTCTGTGGCATTTGAAAGGGTTCCAGGAGGCAGTGAGAACCAGCATTACTTTTCCCCGCTGGCACCTTTGCTGTGGCAGGAAAACCTGGACGTTTGTCTTTATTGTTACTGAGGTTGCCGAAAGCGAAAACAGGTGCTTTTGAGGATGGAGTCCGCAGGAAAGCAGAGAGGGCCAAATTGTCTGTGGCATTTGAAGGGGTTCCAGGAGGCAATGAGGACCAGCATCACTTTTCCCCGCTGGCACCTTTGCTGTGGCAGCAAAAGGTGGACGTTTGTCTTTTTTGCTCCTGAGGTTGCCGAAAGCGAAAACAGGTGCTTTTGAGGATGGAGTCCGCAGGAAAGCAGAGAGGGCCAAATTGTCTGTGGCATTTGAAGAGGTTCCAGGAGGCAATGAGGACCAGCATTACTTTTCCCCGCTGGCACCTTTGCTGCGGCAGCAAAAGCTGGACGTTTGTCTTTTTTGCTCCGGAGGCTGCCGAAAGCGAAAACAGGTGCTTTTGAGGATGGAGTCCGCAGGAAAGCAGAGAGGGCCAAATTGTCTGTGGCATTTGAAGAGGTTCCAGGAGGCAGTGAGAACCAGCATTACTTTGCCTTGCTGGCACCTTTGCTGTGGCAGCAAAAGCTGGACGTTTGTCTTTTTTGCTCCGGAGGCTGCCGAAAGCGAAAACAGGTGCTTTTGAGGATGGAGTCCGCAGGAAAGCAGAGAGGGCCAAATAGTCTGGGGCATTTGAAAGGGTTCCAGGACGCAGTGAGAACCAGCATTACTTTTCCCGGCTGGCACCTTTGCTGTGGCAGCAAAAGCTGGACGTTTGTCTTTTTTGCTCCGGAGGTTGCCGAAAGCGAAAACAGGTGCTTTTGAGGATGGAGTCCGCAGGAAAGCAGAGAGGGCCAAATTGTCTGGGGCATTTGAAAGAGTTCTAGGAGGTAGTGAGAACCAGCATTACTTTTGCCCGCTGGCACCTTTGCTGTGGCAGCAAAAGCTGGACGTTTGTCTTTTTTGCTCTGGAGGCTGCCGAAAGCGAAAACAGGTTCTTTTGAGGATGGAGTCCGCAGGAAAGCAGAGAGGGCCAAATTGTCTGGGGCATTTGAAAGAGTTCTAGGTGGTAGTGAGAACCAGCATTACTTTTCCCCGCTGGCACCTTTGCTGTGGCAGCAAAAGCTGGACGTTTGTCTTTTTTGCTCTGGAGGCTGCCGAAAGCGAAAACAGGTGCTTTTGAGGATGGAGTCCGCAGGAAAGCAGAGAGGGCCAAATTGTCTGGGGCATTTGAAAGGGTTCCAGGACGCAGTGAGAACCAGCATTACTTTTCCCGGCTGGCACCTTTGCTGTGGCAGCAAAACCTGGACGTTTGTCTTTTTTGCTCCGGAGGTTGCCGAAAGCGAAAACAGGTGCTTTTGAGGATGGAGTCCGCAGGAAAGTAGAGAGGGCCAAATTGTCTGTGGCATTTGAAAGGGTTCCAGGAGGCAGTGAGAACCAGCATTACTTTTCCCCGCTGGCACCTTTGCTGTGGCAGCAAAACCTGGACGTTTGTCTTTTTTGCTCCTGAGGTTGCCGAAAGCGAAAACAGGTACTTTTGAGGATGGAGTCCGCAGGAAAGCAGAGAGGGCCAAATTGTCTGTGGCATTTGAAGAGGTTCCAGGAGGCAGTGAGAACCAGCATTACTTTTCCTAGCTGGCACCTTTGCTGTGGCAGCAAAACCTGGACGTTTGTCTTTTTTGCTCTGGAGGCTGCCGAAAGCGAAAAGAGGTGCTTTTGAGGATGGAGTCCGCAGGAAAGCAGAGAGGGCCAAATTGTCTGGGGCATTTGAAAGGGTTCCAGGAGGCAGTGAGAACCAGCATTACTTTTGCCCGCTGGCACCTTTGCTGTGGCAGGAAAACCTGGACGTTTGTCTTTATTGTTACTGAGGTTGCCGAAAGCGAAAACAGGTGCTTTTGAGGATGGAGTCCGCAGGAAAGCAGAGAGGGCCAAATTGTCTGTGGCATTTGAAGAGGTTCCAGGAGGCAATGAGGACCAGCATCACTTTTCCCCGCTGGCACCTTTGCTGTGGCAGCAAAAGGTGGACGTTTGTCTTTTTTGCTCTGGAGGCTGCCGAAAGCGAAAACAGGTGCTTTTGAGGATGGAGTCCGCAGGAAAGCAGAGAGGGCCAAATAGTCTGGGGCATTTGAAAGGGTTCCAGGAGGCAGTGAGAACCAGCATTACTTTTCCCCGCTGGCACCTCTGCTGTGGCAGCAAAAGCTGGACGTTTGTCTTTTTTGCTCCTGAGGATGCCGAAAGCGAAAACAGGTGCTTTTGAGGATGGAGTCCGCAGGAAAGCAGAGAGGGCCAAATTGTCTGGGGCATTTGAAAGAGTTCCAGGAGGCAGTGAGAACCAGCATTACTTTTGCCCGCTGGCACCTTTGCTGTGGCAGCAAAACCTGGACGTTTGTCTTTTTTGCTCCGGAGGCTGCCGAAAGCGAAAACGGGTGCTTTTGAGGATGGAGTCCGCAGGAAAGTAGAGAGGGCCAAATTGTCTGTGGCATTTGAAAGGGTTCCAGGAGGCAGTGAGAACCAGCATTACTTTTCCCCGCTGGCACCTTTGCTGTGGCAGGAAAACCTGGACGTTTGTCTTTATTGTTACTGAGGTTGCCGAAAGCGAAAACAGGTGCTTTTGAGGATGGAGTCCGCAGGAAAGCAGAGAGGGCCAAATTGTCTGTGGCATTTGAAGGGGTTCCAGGAGGCAATGAGGACCAGCATCACTTTTCCCCGCTGGCACCTTTGCTGTGGCAGCAAAAGCTGGACGTTTGTCTTTTTTGCTCGTGAGGTTGCCGAAAGCGAAAACAGGTGCTTTTGAGGATGGAGTCCGCAGGAAAGCAGAGAGGGCCAAATTGTCTGTGGCATTTGAAGAGGTTCCAGGAGGCAATGAGGACCAGCATTACTTTTCCCCGCTGGTACCTTTGCTGCGGCAGCAAAAGCTGGACGTTTGTCTTTTTTGCTCCGGAGGCTGCCGAAAGCGAAAACAGGTGCTTTTGAGGATGGAGTCCGCAGGAAAGCAGAGAGGGCCAAATTGTCTGTGGCATTTAAAGAGGTTCCAGGAGGCAATGAGGACCAGCATTACTTTTCCCCGCTGGCACCTTTGCTGTGGCAGCAAAAGCTGGACGTTTGTCGTTTTTGCTCCGGAGGCTGCCGAAAGCGAAAAGAGGTGCTTTTGAGGATGGAGTCCGCAGGAAAGCAGAGAGGGCCAAATAGTCTGGGGCATTTGAAAGGGTTCCAGGACGCAGTGAGAACCAGCATTACTTTTCCCGGCTGGCACCTTTGCTGTGGCAGCAAAAGCTGGACGTTTGTCTTTTTTGCTCCGGAGGTTGCCGAAAGCGAAAACAGGTGCTTTTGAGGATGGAGTCCGCAGGAAAGCAGAGAGGGCCAAATTGTCTGGGGCATTTGAAAGAGTTCTAGGAGGTAGTGAGAACCAGCATTACTTTTCCCCGCTGGCACCTTTGCTGTGGCAGCAAAAGCTGGACGTTTGTCTTTTTTGCTCTGGAGGCTGCCGAAAGCGAAAACAGGTGCTTTTGAGGATGGAGTCCGCAGGAAAGCAGAGAGGGCCAAATTGTCTGGGGCATTTGAAAGGGTTCCAGGAGGCAGTGAGAACCAGCATTACTTTTCCCCGCTGGCACCTCTGCTGTGGCAGCAAAAGCTGGACGTTTTTCTTTTTTGCTCCTGAGGATGCCGAAAGCGAAAACAGGTGCTTTTGAGGATGGAGTCCGCAGGAAAGCAGAGAGGGCCAAATTGTCTGGGGCATTTGAAAGAGTTCCAGGAGGCAGTGAGAACCAGCATTACTTTTGCCCGCTGGCACATTTGCTGCGGCAGCAAAAGCTGGACATTTGTCTTTTTTGCTCCTGAGGATGCCGAAAGCGAAAACAGGTGCTTTTGAGGATGGAATCCGCAGGAAAGCTGAGAGGGCCAAATTGTCTGTGGCTTTTGAAGAGGTTTCAGGAGGCAATGAGGACCAGCAT
This sequence comes from Vanellus vanellus, assembly GCF_965231255.1. Taxonomy (NCBI): domain Eukaryota; kingdom Metazoa; phylum Chordata; class Aves; order Charadriiformes; family Charadriidae; genus Vanellus; species Vanellus vanellus. Next base: position 1,331,604 of record NW_028128478.1, on the reverse strand, counting down.
TACTTTTCCCCGCTGTCACCTTTGCTGTGGCAGCAAAAGCTGGACGTTTGTCTTTTTTGCTCTGGAGGCTGCCGAAAGCGAAAAGAGGTGCTTTTGAGGATGGAGTCCGCAGGAAAGTAGAGAGGGCCAAATTGTCTGTGGCATTTGAAAGGGTTCCAGGAGGCAGTGAGAACCAGCATTACTTTTCCCCGCTGGCACCTTTGCTGTGGCAGGAAAACCTGGACGTTTGTCTTTATTGTTACTGAGGTTGCCGAAAGCGAAAACAGGTGCTTTTGAGGATGGAGTCCGCAGGAAAGCAGAGAGGGCCAAATTGTCTGGGGCATTTGAAAGAGTTCCAGGAGGCAGTGAGAACCAGCATTACTTTTCCCCGGTGGCACCTCTGCTGTGGCAGCAAAAGCTGGACGTTTGTCTTTTTTGCTCCGGAGGCTGCCGAAAGCGAAAACAGGTGCTTTTGAGGATGGAGTCCGCAGGAAAGCAGAGAGGGCCAAATTGTCTGTGGCATTTAAAGAGGTTCCAGGAGGCAATGAGGACCAGCATTACTTTTCCCCGCTGGCACCTTTGCTGTGGCAGCAAAAGCTGGACGTTTGTCGTTTTTGCTCCGGAGGCTGCCGAAAGCGAAAAGAGGTGCTTTTGAGGATGGAGTCCGCAGGAAAGCAGAGAGGGCCAAATAGTCTGGGGCATTTGAAAGGGTTCCAGGACGCAGTGAGAACCAGCATTACTTTTCCCGGCTGGCACCTTTGCTGTGGCAGCAAAAGCTGGACGTTTGTCTTTTTTGCTCCGGAGGCTGCCGAAAGCGAAAACAGGTGCTTTTGAGGATGGAGTCCGCAGGAAAGCAGAGAGGGCCAAATTGTCTGGGGCATTTGAAAGAGTTCTAGGAGGTAGTGAGAACCAGCATTACTTTTCCCCGCTGGCACCTTTGCTGTGGCAGCAAAAGCTGGACGTTTGTCTTTTTTGCTCTGGAGGCTGCCGAAAGCGAAAACAGGTGCTTTTGAGGATGGAGTCCGCAGGAAAGCAGAGAGGGCCAAATTGTCTGGGGCATTTGAAAGGGTTCCAGGAGGCAGTGAGAACCAGCATTACTTTTCCCCGCTGGCACCTCTGCTGTGGCAGCAAAAGCTGGACGTTTTTCTTTTTTGCTCCTGAGGATGCCGAAAGCGAAAACAGGTGCTTTTGAGGATGGAGTCCGCAGGAAAGCAGAGAGGGCCAAATTGTCTGGGGCATTTGAAAGAGTTCCAGGAGGCAGTGAGAACCAGCATTACTTTTGCCCGCTGGCACATTTGCTGCGGCAGCAAAAGCTGGACATTTGTCTTTTTTGCTCCTGAGGTTGCCGAAAGCGAAAACAGGTGCTTTTGAGGATGGAATCCGCAGGAAAGCAGAGAGGGCCAAATTGTCTGTGGCTTTTGAAGAGGTTTCAGGAGGCAATGAGGACCAGCATTACTTTTCCCCGCTGGCACCTTTGCTGTGGCAGCAAAAGCTGGACGTTTGTCTTTTTTGCTCTGGAGGCTGCCGAAAGCGAAAAGAGGTGCTTTTGAGGATGGAGTCCGCAGGAAAGCAGAGAGGGCCAAATTGTCTGGGGCATTTGAAAGGGTTCCAGGAGGCAGTGAGAACCAGCATTACTTTTGCCCGCTGGCACCTTTGCTGTGGCAGGAAAAGCTGGACGTTTGTCTTTTTTGCTCCGGAGGTTGCCGAAAGCAAAAACAGGTGCTTTTGAGGATGGAGTCCGCAGGAAAGCAGAGAGAGCCAAATTGTCTGTGGCATTTGAAAGGGTTCCAGGAGGCAGTGAGAACCAGCATTACTTTTCCCCGCTGGCACCTTTGCTGTGGCAGCAAAAGCTGGACGTTTGTCTTTTTTGCTCCTGAGGATGCCGAAAGCGAAAACAGGTGCTTTTGAGGATGGAGTCCGCAGGAAAGCAGAGAGGGCCAAATTGTCTGGGGCATTTGAAAGAGTTCCAGGAGGCAGTGAGAACCAGCATTACTTTTCCCCGGTGGCACCTCTGCTGTGGCAGCAAAAGCTGGACGTTTGTCTTTTTTGCTCCTGAGGATGCCGAAAGCGAAAACAGGTGCTTTTGAGGATGGAGTCCGCAGGAAAGCAGAGAGGGCCAAATTGTCTGTGGCTTTTGAAGAGGTTCCAGGAAGCAATGAGGACCAGCATTACTTTTCCCCGCTGGCACCTTTGCTGTGGCAGCAAAAGCTGGACGTTTGTCTTTTTTGCTCTGGAGGCTGCCGAAAGCGAAAAGAGGTGCTTTTGAGGATGGAGTCCGCAGGAAAGCAGAGAGGGCCAAATTGTCTGGGGCATTTGAAAGGGTTCCAGGAGGCAGTGAGAACCAGCATTACTTTTGCCCGCTGGCACCTTTGCTGTGGCAGCAAAACCTGGACGTTTGTCTTTTTTGCTCCGGAGGCTGCCGAAAGCGAAAACAGGTGCTTTTGAGGATGCAGTCCGCAGGAAAGTAGAGAGGGCCAAATTGTCTGTGGCATTTGAAAGGGTTCCAGGAGGCAGTGAGAACCAGCATTACTTTTCCCCGCTGGCACCTTTGCTGTGGCAGGAAAACCTGGACGTTTGTCTTTATTGTTACTGAGGTTGCCGAAAGCGAAAACAGGTGCTTTTGAGGATGGAGTCCGCAGGAAAGCAGAGAGGGCCAAATTGTCTGTGGCATTTGAAGGGGTTCCAGGAGGCAATGAGGACCAGCATTACTTTTCCCCGCTGGCACCTTTGCTGCGGCAGCAAAAGCTGGACGTTTGTCTTTTTTGCTCCGGAGGCTGCCGAAAGCGAAAACAGGTGCTTTTGAGGATGGAGTCCGCAGGAAAGCAGAGAGGGCCAAATTGTCTGTGGCATTTGAAGAGGTTCCAGGAGGCAGTGAGAACCAGCATTACTTTGCCCCGCTGGCACCTTTGCTGTGGCAGCAAAAGCTGGACGTTTGTCGTTTTTGCTCCGGAGGCTGCCGAAAGCGAAAACAGGTGCTTTTGAGGATGGAGTCCGCAGGAAAGCAGAGAGGGCCAAATAGTCTGGGGCATTTGAAAGGGTTCCAGGACGCAGTGAGAACCAGCATTACTTTTCCCGGCTGGCACCTTTGCTGTGGCAGCAAAAGCTGGACGTTTGTCTTTTTTGCTCTGGAGGCTGCCGAAAGCGAAAACAGGTGCTTTTGAGGATGGAGTCCGCAGGAAAGCAGAGAGGGCCAAATTGTCTGGGGCATTTGAAAGAGTTCTAGGAGGTAGTGAGAACCAGCATTACTTTTGCCCGCTGGCACCTTTGCTGTGGCAGCAAAAGCTGGACGTTTGTCTTTTTTGCTCTGGAGGCTGCCGAAAGCGAAAACAGGTTCTTTTGAGGATGGAGTCCGCAGGAAAGCAGAGAGGGCCAAATTGTCTGGGGCATTTGAAAGAGTTCTAGGTGGTAGTGAGAACCAGCATTACTTTTCCCCGCTGGCACCTTTGCTGTGGCAGCAAAAGCTGGACGTTTGTCTTTTTTGCTCTGGAGGCTGCCGAAAGCGAAAACAGGTGCTTTTGAGGATGGAGTCCGCAGGAAAGCAGAGAGGGCCAAATGGTCTGGGGCATTTGAAAGGGTTCCAGGACGCAGTGAGAACCAGCATTACTTTTCCCGGCTGGCACCTTTGCTGTGGCAGCAAAACCTGGACGTTTGTCTTTTTTGCTCCGGAGGTTGCCGAAAGCGAAAACAGGTGCTTTTGAGGATGGAGTCCGCAGGAAAGTAGAGAGGGCCAAATTGTCTGTGGCATTTGAAAGGGTTCCAGGAGGCAGTGAGAACCAGCATTACTTTTCCCCGCTGGCACCTTTGCTGTGGCAGCAAAACCTGGACGTTTGTCTTTTTTGCTCCTGAGGTTGCCGAAAGCGAAAACAGGTACTTTTGAGGATGGAGTCCGCAGGAAAGCAGAGAGGGCCAAATTGTCTGTGGCATTTGAAGAGGTTCCAGGAGGCAGTGAGAACCAGCATTACTTTTCCTAGCTGGCACCTTTGCTGTGGCAGCAAAACCTGGACGTTTGTCTTTTTTGCTCTGGAGGCTGCCGAAAGCGAAAACAGGTGCTTTTGAGGATGGAGTCCGCAGGAAAGCAGAGAGGGCCAAATTGTCTGGGGCATTTGAAAGGGTTCCAGGAGGCAGTGAGAACCAGCATTACTTTTGCCCGCTGGCACCTTTGCTGTGGCAGGAAAAGCTGGACGTTTGTCTTTATTGTTACTGAGGTTGCCGAAAGCGAAAACAGGTGCTTTTGAGGATGGAGTCCGCAGGAAAGCAGAGAGGGCCAAATTGTCTGTGGCATTTGAAGAGGTTCCAGGAGGCAATGAGGACCAGCATCACTTTTCCCCGCTGGCACCTTTGCTGTGGCAGCAAAAGGTGGACGTTTGTCTTTTTTGCTCTGGAGGCTGCCGAAAGCGAAAACAGGTGCTTTTGAGGATGGAGTCCGCAGGAAAGCAGAGAGGGCCAAATTGTCTGGGGCATTTGAAAGGGTTCCAGGAGGCAGTGAGAACCAGCATTACTTTTCCCCGCTGGCACCTCTGCTGTGGCAGCAAAAGCTGGACGTTTGTCTTTTTTGCTCCTGAGGATGCCGAAAGCGAAAACAGGTGCTTTTGAGGATGGAGTCCGCAGGAAAGCAGAGAGGGCCAAATGGTCTGGGGCATTTGAAAGGGTTCCAGGACGCAGTGAGAACCAGCATTACTTTTCCCGGCTGGCACCTTTGCTGTGGCAGCAAAACCTGGACGTTTGTCTTTTTTGCTCCGGAGGTTGCCGAAAGCGAAAACAGGTGCTTTTGAGGATGGAGTCCGCAGGAAAGTAGAGAGGGCCAAATTGTCTGTGGCATTTGAAAGGGTTCCAGGAGGCAGTGAGAACCAGCATTACTTTTCCCCGCTGGCACCTTTGCTGTGGCAGCAAAACCTGGACGTTTGTCTTTTTTGCTCCTGAGGTTGCCGAAAGCGAAAACAGGTGCTTTTGAGGATGGAGTCCGCAGGAAAGCAGAGAGGGCCAAATTGTCTGGGGCATTTGAAGAGGTTCCAGGAGGCAGTGAGAACCAGCATTACTTTGCCCCGCTGGCACCTTTGCTGTGGCAGCAAAAGCTGGACGTTTGTCGTTTTTGCTCCGGAGGCTGCCGAAAGCGAAAACAGGTGCTTTTGAGGATGGAGTCCGCAGGAAAGCAGAGAGGGCCAAATAGTCTGGGGCATTTGAAAGGGTTCCAGGACGCAGTGAGAACCAGCATTACTTTTCCCGGCTGGCACCTTTGCTGTGGCAGGAAAAGCTGGACGTTTGTCTTTTTTGCTCTGGAGGCTGCCGAAAGCGAAAACAGGTGCTTTTGAGGATGGAGTCCGCAGGAAAGCAGAGAGGGCCAAATTGTCTGGGGCATTTGAAAGAGTTCTAGGAGGTAGTGAGAACCAGCATTACTTTTGCCCGCTGGCACCTTTGCTGTGGCAGCAAAAGCTGGACGTTTGTCTTTTTTGCTCTGGAGGCTGCCGAAAGCGAAAACAGGTTCTTTTGAGGATGGAGTCCGCAGGAAAGCAGAGAGGGCCAAATTGTCTGGGGCATTTGAAAGAGTTCTAGGTGGTAGTGAGAACCAGCATTACTTTTCCCCGCTGGCACCTTTGCTGTGGCAGCAAAAGCTGGACGTTTGTCTTTTTTGCTCTGGAGGCTGCCGAAAGCGAAAACAGGTGCTTTTGAGGATGGAGTCCGCAGGAAAGCAGAGAGGGCCAAATGGTCTGGGGCATTTGAAAGGGTTCCAGGACGCAGTGAGAACCAGCATTACTTTTCCCGGCTGGCACCTTTGCTGTGGCAGCAAAACCTGGACGTTTGTCTTTTTTGCTCCGGAGGTTGCCGAAAGCGAAAACAGGTGCTTTTGAGGATGGAGTCCGCAGGAAAGTAGAGAGGGCCAAATTGTCTGTGGCATTTGAAAGGGTTCCAGGAGGCAGTGAGAACCAGCATTACTTTTCCCCGCTGGCACCTTTGCTGTGGCAGCAAAACCTGGACGTTTGTCTTTTTTGCTCCTGAGGTTGCCGAAAGCGAAAACAGGTACTTTTGAGGATGGAGTCCGCAGGAAAGCAGAGAGGGCCAAATTGTCTGTGGCATTTGAAGAGGTTCCAGGAGGCAGTGAGAACCAGCATTACTTTTCCTAGCTGGCACCTTTGCTGTGGCAGCAAAACCTGGACGTTTGTCTTTTTTGCTCTGGAGGCTGCCGAAAGCGAAAACAGGTGCTTTTGAGGATGGAGTCGGCAGGAAAGCAGAGAGGGCCAAATTGTCTGGGGCATTTGAAAGGGTTCCAGGAGGCAGTGAGAACCAGCATTACTTTTGCCCGCTGGCACCTTTGCTGTGGCAGGAAAAGCTGGACGTTTGTCTTTATTGTTACTGAGGTTGCCGAAAGCGAAAACAGGTGCTTTTGAGGATGGAGTCCGCAGGAAAGCAGAGAGGGCCAAATTGTCTGTGGCATTTGAAGAGGTTCCAGGAGGCAATGAGGACCAGCATCACTTTTCCCCGCTGGCACCTTTGCTGTGGCAGCAAAAGGTGGACGTTTGTCTTTTTTGCTCTGGAGGCTGCCGAAAGCGAAAACAGGTGCTTTTGAGGATGGAGTCCGCAGGAAAGCAGAGAGGGCCAAATTGTCTGGGGCATTTGAAAGGGTTCCAGGAGGCAGTGAGAACCAGCATTACTTTTCCCCGCTGGCACCTCTGCTGTGGCAGCAAAAGCTGGACGTTTGTCTTTTTTGCTTCTGAGGATGCCGAAAGCGAAAACAGGTGCTTTTGAGGATGGAGTCCGCAGGAAAGCAGAGAGGGCCAAATGGTCTGGGGCATTTGAAAGGGTTCCAGGACGCAGTGAGAACCAGCATTACTTTTCCCGGCTGGCACCTTTGCTGTGGCAGCAAAACCTGGACGTTTGTCTTTTTTGCTCCGGAGGTTGCCGAAAGCGAAAACAGGTGCTTTTGAGGATGGAGTCCGCAGGAAAGTAGAGAGGGCCAAATTGTCTGTGGCATTTGAAAGGGTTCCAGGAGGCAGTGAGAACCAGCATTACTTTTCCCCGCTGGCACCTTTGCTGTGGCAGCAAAACCTGGACGTTTGTCTTTTTTGCTCCTGAGGTTGCCGAAAGCGAAAACAGGTACTTTTGAGGATGGAGTCCGCAGGAAAGCAGAGAGGGCCAAATTGTCTGTGGCATTTGAAGAGGTTCCAGGAGGCAGTGAGAACCAGCATTACTTTTGCCCGCTGGCACCTTTGCTGTGGCAGCAAAACCTGGACGTTTGTCTTTTTTGCTCTGGAGGCTGCCGAAAGCGAAAACAGGTGCTTTTGAGGATGGAGTCCGCAGGAAAGCAGAGAGGGCCAAATTGTCTGGGGCATTTGAAAGGGTTCCAGGAGGCAGTGAGAACCAGCATTACTTTTGCCCGCTGGCACCTTTGCTGTGGCAGGAAAAGCTGGACGTTTGTCTTTATTGTTACTGAGGTTGCCGAAAGCGAAAACAGGTGCTTTTGAGGATGGAGTCCGCAGGAAAGCAGAGAGGGCCAAATTGTCTGTGGCATTTGAAGAGGTTCCAGGAGGCAATGAGGACCAGCATCACTTTTCCCCGCTGGCACCTTTGCTGTGGCAGCAAAAGGTGGACGTTTGTATTTTTTGCTCTGGAGGCTGCCGAAAGCGAAAACAGGTGCTTTTGAGGATGGAGTCCGCAGGAAAGCAGAGAGGGCCAAATTGTCTGGGGCATTTGAAAGGGTTCCAGGAGGCAGTGAGAACCAGCATTACTTTTCCCCGCTGGCACCTCTGCTGTGGCAGCAAAAGCTGGACGTTTGTCTTTTTTGCTCCTGAGGATGCCGAAAGCGAAAACAGGTGCTTTTGAGGATGGAGTCCGCAGGAAAGCAGAGAGGGCCAAATTGTCTGGGGCATTTGAAAGAGTTCCAGGAGGCAGTGAGAACCAGCATTACTTTTGCCCGCTGGCACCTTTGCTGTGGCAGCAAAACCTGGACGTTTGTCTTTTTTGCTCCGGAGGCTGCCGAAAGCGAAAACGGGTGCTTTTGAGGATGGAGTCCGCAGGAAAGTAGAGAGGGCCAAATTGTCTGTGGCATTTGAAAGGGTTCCAGGAGGCAGTGAGAACCAGCATTACTTTTCCCCGCTGGCACCTTTGCTGTGGCAGGAAAACCTGGACGTTTGTCTTTATTGTTACTGAGGTTGCCGAAAGCGAAAACAGGTGCTTTTGAGGATGGAGTCCGCAGGAAAGCAGAGAGGGCCAAATTGTCTGTGGCATTTGAAGGGGTTCCAGGAGGCAATGAGGACCAGCATCACTTTTCCCCGCTGGCACCTTTGCTGTGGCAGCAAAAGCTGGACGTTTGTCTTTTTTGCTCCTGAGGTTGCCGAAAGCGAAAACAGGTGCTTTTGAGGATGGAGTCCGCAGGAAAGCAGAGAGGGCCAAATTGTCTGTGGCATTTGAAGAGGTTCCAGGAGGCAATGAGGACCAGCATTACTTTTCCCCGCTGGTACCTTTGCTGCGGCAGCAAAAGCTGGACGTTTGTCTTTTTTGCTCCGGAGGCTGCCGAAAGCGAAAACAGGTGCTTTTGAGGATGGAGTCCGCAGGAAAGCAGAGAGGGCCAAATTGTCTGTGGCATTTAAAGAGGTTCCAGGAGGCAATGAGGACCAGCATTACTTTTCCCCGCTGGCACCTTTGCTGTGGCAGCAAAAGCTGGACGTTTGTCGTTTTTGCTCCGGAGGCTGCCGAAAGCGAAAAGAGGTGCTTTTGAGGATGGAGTCCGCAGGAAAGCAGAGAGGGCCAAATAGTCTGGGGCATTTGAAAGGGTTCCAGGACGCAGTGAGAACCAGCATTACTTTTCCCGGCTGGCACCTTTGCTGTGGCAGCAAAAGCTGGACGTTTGTCTTTTTTGCTCCGGAGGTTGCCGAAAGCGAAAACAGGTGCTTTTGAGGATGGAGTCCGCAGGAAAGCAGAGAGGGCCAAATTGTCTGGGGCATTTGAAAGAGTTCTAGGAGGTAGTGAGAACCAGCATTACTTTTCCCCGCTGGCACCTTTGCTGTGGCAGCAAAAGCTGGACGTTTGTCTTTTTTGCTCTGGAGGCTGCCGAAAGCGAAAACAGGTGCTTTTGAGGATGGAGTCCGCAGGAAAGCAGAGAGGGCCAAATTGTCTGGGGCATTTGAAAGGGTTCCAGGAGGCAGTGAGAACCAGCATTACTTTTCCCCGCTGGCACCTCTGCTGTGGCAGCAAAAGCTGGACGTTTTTCTTTTTTGCTCCTGAGGATGCCGAAAGCGAAAACAGGTGCTTTTGAGGATGGAGTCCGCAGGAAAGCAGAGAGGGCCAAATTGTCTGGGGCATTTGAAAGAGTTCCAGGAGGCAGTGAGAACCAGCATTACTTTTGCCCGCTGGCACATTTGCTGCGGCAGCAAAAGCTGGACATTTGTCTTTTTTGCTCCTGAGGTTGCCGAAAGCGAAAACAGGTGCTTTTGAGGATGGAATCCGCAGGAAAGCAGAGAGGGCCAAATTGTCTGTGGCTTTTGAAGAGGTTTCAGGAGGCAATGAGGACCAGCATTACTTTTCCCCGCTGGCACCTTTGCTGTGGCAGCAAAAGCTGGACGTTTGTCTTTTTTGCTCTGGAGGCTGCCGAAAGCGAAAAGAGGTGCTTTTGAGGATGGAGTCCGCAGGAAAGCAGAGAGGGCCAAATTGTCTGGGGCATTTGAAAGGGTTCCAGGAGGCAGTGAGAACCAGCATTACTTTTCTCCGCTGGCACCTTTGCTGTGGCAGCAAAAGCTGGACGTTTGTCTTTTTTGCTCCTGAGGCTGCCGAAAGCGAAAACAGGTGCTTTTGAGGATGGAGTCCGCAGGAAAGCAGAGAGGGCCAAATTGTCTGTGGCATTTAAAGAGGTTCCAGGAGGCAATGAGGACCAGCATTACTTTTCCCCGCTGGCACCTTTGCTGTGGCAGCAAAAGCTGGACGTTTGTCGTTTTTGCTCCGGAGGCTGCCGAAAGCGAAAAGAGGTGCTTTTGAGGATGGAGTCCGCAGGAAAGCAGAGAGGGCCAAATAGTCTGGGGCATTTGAAAGGGTTCCAGGACGCAGTGAGAACCAGCATTACTTTTCCCGGCTGGCACCTTTGCTGTGGCAGCAAAAGCTGGACGTTTGTCTTTTTTGCTCCGGAGGTTGCCGAAAGCGAAAACAGGTGCTTTTGAGGATGGAGTCCGCAGGAAAGCAGAGAGGGCCAAATTGTCTGGGGCATTTGAAAGAGTTCTAGGAGGTAGTGAGAACCAGCATTACTTTTCCCCGCTGGCACCTTTGCTGTGGCAGCAAAAGCTGGACGTTTGTCTTTTTTGCTCTGGAGGCTGCCGAAAGCGAAAACAGGTGCTTTTGAGGATGGAGTCCGCAGGAAAGCAGAGAGGGCCAAATTGTCTGGGGCATTTGAAAGGGTTCCAGGAGGCAGTGAGAACCAGCATTACTTTTCCCCGCTGGCACCTCTGCTGTGGCAGCAAAAGCTGGACGTTTTTCTTTTTTGCTCCTGAGGATGCCGAAAGCGAAAACAGGTGCTTTTGAGGATGGAGTCCGCAGGAAAGCAGAGAGGGCCAAATTGTCTGGGGCATTTGAAAGAGTTCCAGGAGGCAGTGAGAACCAGCATTACTTTTGCCCGCTGGCACATTTGCTGCGGCAGCAAAAGCTGGACATTTGTCTTTTTTGCTCCTGAGGTTGCCGAAAGCGAAAACAGGTGCTTTTGAGGATGGAATCCGCAGGAAAGCAGAGAGGGCCAAATTGTCTGTGGCTTTTGAAGAGGTTTCAGGAGGCAATGAGGACCAGCATTACTTTTCCCCGCTGGCACCTTTGCTGTGGCAGCAAAAGCTGGACATTTGTCTTTTTTGCTCTGGAGGCTGCCGAAAGCGAAAAGAGGTGCTTTTGAGGATGGAGTCCGCAGGAAAGCAGAGAGGGCCAAATTGTCTGGGGCATTTGAAAGGGTTCCAGGAGGCAGTGAGAACCAGCATTACTTTTGCCCGCTGGCAGCTTTTCTGTGGCAGCAAAACCTGGACGTTTGTCTTTTTTGCTCCGGAGGTTGCCGAAAGCAAAAACAGGTGCTTTTGAGGATGGAGTCCGCAGGAAAGCAGAGAGAGCCAAATTGTCTGTGGCATTTGAAAGGGTTCCAGGAGGCAGTGAGAACCAGCATTACTTTTCCCCGCTGGCACCTTTGCTGTGGCAGCAAAAGGTGGACGTTTGTCTTTTTTGCTCTGGAGGCTGCCGAAAGCGAAAAGAGGTGCTTTTGAGGATGGAGTCCGCAGGAAAGCAGAGAGGGCCAAATTGTCTGGGGCATTTGAAAGGGTTCCAGGAGGCAGTGAGAACCAGCATTACTTTTCCCCGGTGGCACCTCTGCTGTGGCAGCAAAAGCTGGACGTTTGTCTTTTTTGCTCCTGAGGATGCCGAAAGCGAAAACAGGTGCTTTTGAGGATGGAGTCCGCAGGAAAGCAGAGAGGGCCAAATTGTCTGGGGCATTTGAAAGAATTCCAGGAGGCAGTGAGAACCAGCATTACTTTTCCCCGCTGGCACCTTTGCTGTGGCAGGAAAACCTGGACGTTTGTCTTTTTTGCTCCTGAGGTTGCCGAAAGCGAAAACAGGTGCTTTTGAGGATGGAGTCCGCAGGAAAGCAGAGAGGGCCAAATTGTCTGTGGCATTTGAAGAGGTTCCAGGAGGCAAGGAGGACCAGCATAACTTTTCCCCGCTGGCACCTTTGCTGTGGCAGCAAAAGCTGGACGTTTGTCTTTTTTGCTCTGGAGGCTGCCGAAAGCGAAAACAGGTACTTTTGAGGATGGAGTCCGCAGGAAAGCAGAGAGGGCCAAATTGTCTGTGGCATTTGAAGAGGTTCCAGGACGCAGTGAGGACCAGCATTACTTTTCCTAGCTGGCACCTTTGCTGTGGCAGCAAAAGCTGGACGTTTGTCTTTTTTGCTCCGGAGGCTGCCGAAAGCGAAAACAGGTGCTTTTGAGGATGGAGTCCGCAGTAAAGCAGAGAGGGCCAAATAGTCTGGGGCATTTGAAAGGGTTCCAGGAGGCAGTGAGAACCAGCATTACTTTTCCCCGCTGGCACCTTTGCTGTGGCAGCAAAAGCTGGACGTTTGTCTTTTTTGCTCTGGAGGCTGCCGAAAGCGAAAAGAGGTGCTTTTGAGGATGGAGTCCGCAGGAAAGCAGAGAGGGCCAAATTGTCTGGGGCATTTGAAAGGGTTCCAGGACGCAGTGAGAACCAGCATTACTTTTCCCCGGTGGCACCTCTGCTGTGGCAGCAAAAGCTGGACGTTTGTCTTTTTTGCTCTGGAGGCTGCCGAAAGCGAAAAGAGGTGCTTTTGAGGATGGAGTCCGCAGGAAAGCAGAGAGGGCCAAATTGTCTGGTGCATTTGAAAGGGTTCCAGGAGGCAGTGAGAACCAGCATTACTTTTCCCCGCTGGCACCTCTGCTGTGGCAGCAAAAGCTGGACGTTTGTCTTTTTTGCTCCGGAGGTTGCCGAAAGCGAAAACAGGTGCTTTTGAGGATGGAGTCCGCAGGAAAGCAGAGAGGGCCAAATTGTCTGTGGCTTTTGAAGAGGTTCCAGGAAGCAATGAGGACCAGCATTACTTTTCCCCGCTGGCACCTTTGCTGTGGCAGCAAAAGCTGGACGTTTGTCTTTTTTGCTCTGGAGGCTGCCGAAAGCGAAAAGAGGTGCTTTTGAGGATGGAGTCCGCAGGAAAGCAGAGAGGGCCAAATTGTCTGGGGCATTTGAAAGGGTTCCAGGAGGCAGTGAGAACCAGCATTACTTTTGCCCGCTGGCACCTTTGCTGCTGATCCAGGACAAGAGGTAACGGGCACCAATTGGAACGTAGGAACTTGAACTTGAACTGGAACGTAGGAACTTGAACTTGAACATAGGATTATCCTTGATGATTCAGGATAGCTGTGTGTCTGACCAGTCTGTCTTTCGAAGGAGGTCCTGGGCCAGCTCCAGCCATGCTGTGCTGAGCAGAGCCCCTGGCAGCAGCCCCACAGCTCACTCCCAGTGTGCCTGAATGGAAAAGGTACCAAAGTTGCTCCAACACTTTCTGAAAAACTCTATAGTGTTACCCCACAAGCGCAAAGCGACGGCAAAGCCCGTGAAATGACACCGGTGCTTCCAGAAAATGTCAAGCTTCCTGCCCAAGGGTGACATGCCATGCGGTGGGGTCAGGGCCACGCGCTGAGCACCCGGTGCGCTGGGGTTGCCCCAGCGGTTCCTGAGCAGCTCCTGCAGTGCTGCCGCCGGTACCGTTCTGGCGGCTGTAGTTGTTTAAAAAGCCGTTGTTGTTTCCGGCGTAATCTGACGGCAGTTTTCTCGGGCATTTGGGCCTCTTCTAATAAGTGTGCTGTGAGTACATCTGCAAGCATTCACCTGTCGAGGTCAAATGACTGGTGGTGCTCATCTGCCCCCGTGCTACTGCTGCTGCCTCCCGTGAATGCTCATGTGCCTGCGTGCCCCTGTACAGGCACAGATGCACGCGCGCAACACCTGATCCCGCATCCTAATTATTTTTCGCCCGGTTCTCGGAGTTGTTCTGCTTCCGGCTGATGAATGGGAAAGTGTAGTAGTGCTGTTTCATTTCACCAGCCTCTCAAGTGTGGAAATTATGGTAAATTTGAGAACAAGCCAGATTAGATTGATAGTTACACCTCCTCCTTTAATTAGCCAACCACAGGATCTGTGGAGGCAAAGGCCGGGGGGGTGTGTCGGTGTATATAACGTGTATTGTCTATGTGAAAGATTAATCAAAAGGAGTTGCTTGAGGTGGGAAGGCTTTTCCGGAGAGGTTCCACACGTTGTCAGGTAGTCCCTCTGAATGGCAGCTTCCGGTTCGGTCCCTTAGCTTTCGGAAGTGACATTTAGTCTGATATGTGCCAGCCGTGCAATCTACCTAGCCCTGCAAAGTGCAAATATTAACCTAAATGCATATTAAGATAGTGTGTGTTAGCTCCTGAACTGAAATAGAGAGCGGGTGTTCCAGCGGAGGCAAGCAAATCGTGTTGATTTACAGTGGCTTGAGGATTTGGCCCATTACCGCTTCTTTATACACTTTTAAAAAGAAATGCCAACTCGATAGTTTAGGCTTTAACTGGAACATGGCAAGTAATTGTATGTTTTGGCGGACCCCTAGTAATGTTGCAGAATCTTTCTCAGAAGTTGTTCCATGGGATAGCCGATTCCTCAGGTAAGAGCTACTTGTTTGTTCAATCCTCCATCTTAGGCCTGCTCCTCAGGTGCATCCTCCTTCTCGCAGCGATTTCCTAGGAACAGATTTCGAAGAACAGCTCTGATCACAGAATCACAGATTGGTTAGGGTTGGAAAGGAGCTCTGGAGATCATCCAGTCCAACCCCCCTGCCAGAGCAGGGTCACCTACAGCAGGTTGCACAGGATGACCTCCAGGCGGGTTTTGAATGTCTCTGGGGTGGGAGACTCTACCGCCTCCCTGGGCAGCCTGTTCCAGCGCTCTGCCACCCTCAAAGTAAAGAAGTCCCTCCTCATGCTTTGATAGAAGTTCCTAGGTTCCAGTTTGTACCCGTTACCTCTTGTCCTGGATCATCTTTGATGATCCAGGACAAGAGGTAACAGGTACCAATTGGAACGTAGGAACTTGAACTTGAACTGGAAGGTAGGAACTTGAACTTGAACATAGGATTATCCTTGATGATTCAGGATAGCTGTGTGTCTGACCAGTCTGTCTTTCGAAGGAGGTCCTGGGCCAGCTCCAGCCATGCTGTGCTGAGCAGAGCCCCTGGCAGCAGCCCCACAGCTCACTCCCAGTGTGCCTGAATGGAAAAGGTACCAAAGTTGCTCCAACACTTTCTGAAAAACTCTATAGTGTTACCCCACAAGCGCAAAGCGACGGCAAAGCCCGTGAAATGACACCGGTGCTTCCAGAAAATGTCAAGCTTCCTGCCCAAGGGTGACACGCCATGCGGTGGGGTCAGGGCCACGTGCTGAGCACCCGGTGCGCTGGGGTTGCCCCAGCGGTTCCTGAGCAGCTCCTGCAGTGCTGCCGCCGGTACCGTTCTGGTGGCTGTAGTTGTTTAAAAAGCCGTTGTTGTTTCCGGCGTAATCTGACGGCAGTTTTCTCGGGCATTTGGGCCTCTTCTAATAAGTGTGCTGTGAGTACATCTGCAAGCATTCACCTGTCGAGGTCAAATGACTGGTGGTGCTCATCTGCCCCCGTGCTACTGCTGCTGCCTCCCGTGAATGCTCATGTGCCTGCGTGCCCCTGTACAGGCACAGATGCACGCGCGCAACACCTGATCCCGCATCCTAATTATTTTTCGCCCGGTTCTCGGAGTTGTTCTGCTTCCGGCTGATGAATGGGAAAGTGTAGTAGTGCTGTTTCATTTCACCAGCCTCTCAAGTGTGGAAATTATGGTAAATTTGAGAACAAGCCAGATTAGATTGATAGTTACACCTCCTCCTTTAATTAGCCAACCACAGGATCTGTGGAGGCAAAGGCCGGGGGGGTGTGTCGGTGTATATAACGTGTATTGTCTATGTGAAAGATTAATCAAAAGGAGTTGCTTGAGGTGGGAAGGCTTTTCCGAAGAGGTTCCACATATTGTCAGGTAGTCCCTCTGAATGGCAGCTTCCGGTTCGGTCCCTTAGCTTTCGGAAGTGACATTTAGTCTGATATGTGCCAGCCGTGCAATCTACCTAGCCCTGCAAAGTGCAAATATTAACCTAAATGCATATTAAGATACTGTGTGTTAGCTCCTGAACTGAAATAGAGAGCGGGTGTTCCAGCGGAGGCAAGCAAATCGTGTTGATTTACAGTGGCTTGAGGATTTGGCCCATTACCGCTTCTTTATACACTTTTAAAAAGAAATGCCAACTCGATAGTTTAGGCTTTAACTGGAACATGGCAAGTAATTGTATGTTTTGGCGGACCCCTAGTAATGTTGCAGAATCTTTCTCAGAAGTTGTTCCATGGGATAGCCGATTCCTCAGGTAAGAGCTACTTGTTTGTTCAATCCTCCGTCTTAGGCCTGCTCCTCAGGTGCATCCTCCTTCTCGCAGCGATTTCCTAGGAACAGATTTCGAAGAACAGCTCTGATCACAGAATCACAGATTGGTTAGGGTTGGAAAGGAGCTCTGGAGATCATCCAGTCCAACCCCCCTGCCAGAGCAGGGTCACCTACAGCAGGTTGCACAGGATGACCTCCAGGCGGGTTTTGAATGTCTCTGGGGTGGGAGACTCTACCGCCTCCCTGGGCAGCCTGTTCCAGCGCTCTGCCACCCTCAAAGTAAAGAAGTTCCTCCTCATGCTTTGATAGAAGTTCCTAGGTTCCAGTTTGTACCCGTTACCTCTTGTCCTGGATCATCTTTGATGATCCAGGACAAGAGGTAACGGGAACCAATTGGAACGTAGGAACTTGAACTTGAACTGGAACGTAGGAGCTTGAACATAGGATTATCCTTGATGATTCAGGATAGCTGTGTGTCTGACCAGTCTATCTTTTGAAGGAGGTCCTGGGCCAGCTCCAGCCATGCTGTGCTGAGCAGAGCCCCTGGCAGCAGCCCCACAGCTCACTCCCAGTGTGCCTGAATGGAAAAGGTACCAAAGTTGCTCCAACACTTTCTGAAAAACTCTACAGTGTTACCCCACAAGCGCAAAGCGACGGCAAAGCCCGTGACATGACACCGGTGCTTCCAGAAAATGTCAAGCTTCCTGCCCAAGGGTGACATGCCATGCGGTGGGGTCAGGGCCACGCGCTGAGCACCCGGTGCGCTGGGGTTGCCCCAGCGGTTCCTGAGCAGCTCCTGCAGTGCTGCCGCCGGTACCGTTCTGGCGGCTGTAGTTGTTTAAAAAGCCGTTGTTGTTTCCGGCGTAATCTGACGGCAGTTTTCTCGGGCATTTGGGCCTCTTCTAATAAGTGTGCTGTGAGTACATCTGCAAGCATTCACCTGTCGAGGTCAAATGACTGGTGGTGCTCATCTGCCCCCGTGCTACTGCTGCTGCCTCCCGTGAATGCTCATGTGCCTGCGTGCCCCTGTACAGGCACAGATGCACGCGCGCAACACCTGATCCCGCATCCTAATTATTTTTCGCCCGGTTCTCGGAGTTGTTCTGCTTCCGGCTGATGAATGGGAAAGTGTAGTAGTGCTGTTTCATTTCACCAGCCTCTCAAGTGTGGAAATTATGGTAAATTTGAGAACAAGCCAGATTAGATTGATAGTTACACCTCCTCCTTTAATTAGCCAACCACAGGATCTGTGGAGGCAAAGGCCGGGGGGGTGTGTCGGTGTATATAACGTGTATTGTCTATGTGAAAGATTAATCAAAAGGAGTTGCTTGAGGTGGGAAGGCTTTTCCGAAGAGGTTCCACATATTGTCAGGTAGTCCCTCTGAATGGCAGCTTCCGGTTCGGTCCCTTAGCTTTCGGAAGTGACATTTAGTCTGATATGTGCCAGCCGTGCAATCTACCTAGCCCTGCAAAGTGCAAATATTAACCTAAATGCATATTAAGATACTGTGTGTTAGCTCCTGAACTGAAATAGAGAGCGGGTGTTCCAGCGGAGGCAAGCAAATCGTGTTGATTTACAGTGGCTTGAGGATTTGGCCCATTACCGCTTCTTTATACACTTTTAAAAAGAAATGCCAACTCGATAGTTTAGGCTTTAACTGGAACATGGCAAGTAATTGTATGTTTTGGCGGACCCCTAGTAATGTTGCAGAATCTTTCTCAGAAGTTGTTCCATGGGATAGCCGATTCCTCAGGTAAGAGCTACTTGTTTGTTCAATCCTCCGTCTTAGGCCTGCTCCTCAGGTGCATCCTCCTTCTCGCAGCGATTTCCTAGGAACAGATTTCGAAGAACAGCTCTGATCACAGAATCACAGATTGGTTAGGGTTGGAAAGGACCTCTGGAGATCATCCAGTCCAACCCCCCTGCCAGAGCAGGGTCACCTACAGCAGGTTGCACAGGATGACCTCCAGGCGGGTTTTGAATGTCTCTGGGGTGGGAGACTCTACCGCCTCCCTGGGCAGCCTGTTCCAGCGCTCTGCCACCCTCAAAGTAAAGAAGTTCCTCCTCATGCTTTGAGAGAAGTTCCTAGGTTCCAGTTTGTACCCGTTACCTCTTGTCCTGGATCATCTTTGATGATCCAGGACAAGAGGTAACGGGCACCAATTGGAACGTAGGAACTTGAACTTCAACTGGAAGGTAGGAACTTGAACTTGAACATAGGATTATCCTTGATGATTCAGGACAGCTGTGTGTCTGACCAGTCTGTCTTTCGAGGGAGGTCCTGGGCCAGCTCCAGCCATGCTGTGCTGAGCAGAGCCCCTGGCAGCAGCCCCACAGCTCACTCCCAGTGTGCCTGAATGGAAAAGGTACCAAAGTTGCTCCAACACTTTCTGAAAAACTCTATAGTGTTACCCCACAAGCGCAAAGCGACGGCAAAGCCCGTGAAATGACACCGGTGCTTCCAGAAAATGTCAAGCTTCCTGCCCAAGGGTGACATGCCATGCGGTGGGGTCAGGGCCACGCGCTGAGCACCCGGTGCGCTGGGGTTGCCCCAGCGGTTCCTGAGCAGCTCCTGCAGTGCTGCCACCGGTACCGTTCTGGCGGCTGTAGTTGTTTAAAAAGCCGTTGTTGTTTCCGGCGTAATCTGACGGCAGTTTTCTCGGGCATTTGGGCCTCTTCTAATAAGTGTGCTGTGAGTACATCTGCAAGCATTCACCTGTCGAGGTCAAATGACTGGTGGTGCTCATCTGCCCCCGTGCTACTGCTGCTGCCTCCCGTGAATGCTCATGTGCCTGCGTGCCCCTGTACAGGCACAGATGCACGCGCGCAACACCTGATCCCGCATCCTAATTATTTTTCGCCCGGTTCTCTGAGTTGTTCTGCTTCCGGCTGATGAATGGGAAAGTGTAGTAGTGCTGTTTCATTTCACCAGCCTCTCAAGTGTGGAAATTATGGTAAATTTGAGAACAAGCCAGATTAGATTGATAGTTACACCTCCTCCTTTAATTAGCCAACCACAGGATCTGTGGAGGCAAAGGCCGGGGGGGTGTGTCGGTGTATATAACGTGTATTGTCTATGTGAAAGATTAATCAAAAGGAGTTGCTTGAGGTGGGAAGGCTTTTCCGAAGAGGTTCCACATATTGTCAGGTAGTCCCTCTGAATGGCAGCTTCCGGTTCGGTCCCTTAGCTTTCGGAAGTGACATTTAGTCTGATATGTGCCAGCCGTGCAATCTACCTAGCCCTGCAAAGTGCAAATATTAACCTAAATGCATATTAAGATACTGTGTGTTAGCTCCTGAACTGCAATAGAGAGCGGGTGTTCCAGCGGAGGCAAGCAAATCGTGTTGATTTACAGTGGCTTGCGGATTTGGCCCATTACCGCTTCTTTATACACTTTTAAAAAGAAATGCCAACTCGATAGTTTAGGCTTTAACTGGAACATGGCAAGTAATTGTATGTTTTGGCGGACCCCTAGTAATGTTGCAGAATCTTTCTCAGAAGTTGTTCCATGGGATAGCCGATTCCTCAGGTAAGAGCTACTTGTTTGTTCAATCCTCCGTCTTAGGCCTGCTCCTCAGGTGCATCCTCTTTCTCGCAGCGATTTCCTAGGAACAGATTTCGAAGAACAGCTCTGATCACAGAATCACAGATTGGTTAGGGTTGGAAAGGAGCTCTGGAGATCATCCAGTCCAACCCCCCTGCCAGAGCAGGGTCACCTACAGCAGGTTGCACAGGATGACCTCCAGGCGGGTTTTGAATGTCTCTGGGGTGGGAGACTCTACCGCCTCCCTGGGCAGCCTGTTCCAGCGCTCTGCCACCCTCAAAGTAAAGAAGTTCCTCCTCATGCTTTGATAGAAGTTCCTAGGTTCCAGTTTGTACCCGTTACCTCTTGTCCTGGATCATCTTTGATGATCCAGGACAAGAGGTAACGGGCACCAATTGGAACGTAGGAACTTGAACTTGAACTGGAACGTAGGAACTTGAACATAGGATTATCCTTGATGATTCAGGATAGCTGTGTGTCTGACCAGTCTGTCTTTCGAAGGAGGTCCTGGGCCAGCTCCAGCCATGCTGTGCTGAGCAGAACCCCTGGCAGCAGCCCCACAGATCACTCCCAGTGTGCCTGAATGGAAAAGGTACCAAAGTTGCTGCAACACTTTCTGAAAAACTCTATAGTGTTACCCCACAAGCGCAAAGCGACGGCAAAGCCCGTGAAATGACACCGGTGCTTCCAGAAAATGTCAAGCTTCCTGCCCAAGGGTGACATGCCATGCGGTGGGGTCAGGGCCACGCGCTGAGCACCCGGTGCGCTGGGGTTGCCCCAGCGGTTCCTGAGCAGCTCCTGCAGTGCTGCCGCCGGTACCGTTCTGGCGGCTGTAGTTGTTTAAAAAGCCGTTGTTGTTTCCGGCGTAATCTGACGGCAGTTTTCTCGGGCATTTGGGCCTCTTCTAATAAGTGTGCTGTGAGTACATCTGCAAGCATTCACCTGTCGAGGTCAAATGACTGGTGGTGCTCATCTGCCCCCGTGCTACTGCTGCTGCCTCCCGTGAATGCTCATGTGCCTGCGTGCCCCTGTACAGGCACAGATGCACGCGCGCAACACCTGATCCCGCATCCTAATTATTTTTCGCCCGGTTCTCGGAGTTGTTCTGCTTCCGGCTGATGAATGGGAAAGTGTAGTAGTGCTGTTTCATTTCACCAGCCTCTCAAGTGTGGAAATTATGGTAAATTTGAGAACAAGCCAGATTAGATTGATAGTTACACCTCCTCCTTTAATTAGCCAACCACAGGATCTGTGGAGGCAAAGGCCGGGGGGGTGTGTCGGTGTATATAACGTGTATTGTCTATGTGAAAGATTAATCAAAAGGAGTTGCTTGAGGTGGGAAGGCTTTTCCGGAGAGGTTCCACATGTTGTCAGGTAGTCCCTCTGAATGGCAGCTTCCGGTTCGGTCCCTTAGCTTTCGGAAGTGACATTTAGTCTGATATGTGCCAGCCGTGCAATCTACCTAGCCCTGCAAAGTGCAAATATTAACCTAAATGCATATTAAGATACTGTGTGTTAGCTCCTGAACTGCAATAGAGAGCGGGTGTTCCAGCGGAGGCAAGCAAATCGTGTTGATTTAGAGTGGCTTGAGGATTTGGCCCATTACCGCTTCTTTATACACTTTTAAAAAGAAATGCCAACTCGATAGTTTAGGCTTTAACTGGAACATGGCAAGTAATTGTATGTTTTGGCGGACCCCTAGTAATGTTGCAGAATCTTTCTCAGAAGTTGTTCCATGGGATAGCCGATTCCTCAGGTAAGAGCTACTTGTTTGTTCAATCCTCCATCTTAGGCCTGCTCCTCAGGTGCATCCTCCTTCTCGCAGCGATTTCCTAGGAACAGATTTCGAAGAACAGCTCTGATCACAGAATCACAGATTGGTTAGGGTTGGAAAGGAGCTCTGGAGATCATCCAGTCCAACCCCCCTGCCAGAGCAGGGTCACCTACAGCAGGTTGCACAGGATGACCTCCAGGCGGGTTTTGAATGTCTCTGGGGTGGAAGACTCTACCGCCTCCCTGGGCAGCCTGTTCCAGCGCTCTGCCACCCTCAAAGTAAAGAAGTTCCTCCTCATGCTTTGATAGAAGTTCCTAGGTTCCAGTTTGTACCCGTTACCTCTTGTCCTGGATCATCTTTGATGATCCAGGACAAGAGGTAACGGGCACCAATTGGAACGTAGGAACTTGAACTTGAACTGGAAGGTAGGAACTTGAACTTGAACATAGGATTATCCTTGATGATTCAGGATAGCTGTGTGTCTGACCAGTCTGTCTTTCGAAGGAGGTCCTGGGCCAGCTCCAGCCATGCTGTGCTGAGCAGAGCCCCTGGCAGCAGCCCCACAGCTCACTCCCAGTGTGCCTGAATGGAAAAGGTACCAAAGTTGCTCCAACACTTTCTGAAAAACTCTATAGTGTTACCCCACAAGCGCAAAGCGACGGCAAAGCCCGTGACATGACACCGGTGCTTCCAGAAAATGTCAAGCTTCCTGCCCAAGGGTGACATGCCATGCGGTGGGGTCAGGGCCACGCGCTGAGCACCCGGTGTGCTGGGGTTGCCCCAGCGGTTCCTGAGCAGCTCCTGCAGTGCTGCCGCCGGTACCGTTCTGGCGGCTGTAGTTGTTTAAAAAGCCGTTGTTGTTTCCGGCGTAATCTGACGGCAGTTTTCTCGGGCATTTGGGCCTCTTCTAATAAGTGTGCTGTGAGTACATCTGCAAGCATTCACCTGTCGAGGTCAAATGACTGGTGGTGCTCATCTGCCCCCGTGCTACTGCTGCTGCCTCCCGTGAATGCTCATGTGCCTGCGTGCCCCTGTACAGGCACAGATGCACGCGCGCAACACCTGATCCCGCATCCTAATTATTTTTCGCCCGGTTCTCGGAGTTGTTCTGCTTCCGGCTGATGAATGGGAAAGTGTAGTAGTGCTGTTTCATTTCACCAGCCTCTCAAGTGTGGAAATTATGGTAAATTTGAGAACAAGCGAGATTAGATTGATAGTTACACCTCCTCCTTTAATTAGCCAACCACAGGATCTGTGGAGGCAAAGGCCGGGGGGGTGTGTCGGTGTATATAACGTGTATTGTCTATGTGAAAGATTAATCAAAAGGAGTTGCTTGAGGTGGGAAGGCTTTTCCGGAGAGGTTCCACATGTTGTCAGGTAGTCCCTCTGAATGGCAGCTTCCGGTTCGGTCCCTTAGCTTTCGGAAGTGACATTTAGTCTGATATGTGCCAGCCGTGCAATCTACCTAGCCCTGCAAAGTGCAAATATTAACCTAAATGCATATTAAGATACTGTGTGTTAGCTCCTGAACTGAAATAGAGAGCGGGTGTTCCAGCGGAGGCAAGCAAATCGTGTTGATTTAGAGTGGCTTGAGGATTTGGCCCATTACCGCTTCTTTATACACTTTTAAAAAGAAATGCCAACTCGATAGTTTAGGCTTTAACTGGAACATGGCAAGTAATTCTGTGTTTTGGCGGACCCCTAGTAATGTTGCAGAATCTTTCTCAGAAGTTGTTCCATGGGATAGCCGATTCCTCAGGTAAGAGCTACTTGTTTGTTCAATCCTCCATCTTAGGCCTGCTCCTCAGGTGCATCCTCCTTCTCGCAGCGATTTCCTAGGAACAGATTTCGAAGAACAGCTCTGATCACAGAATCACAGATTGGTTAGGGTTGGAAAGGAGCTCTGGAGATCATCCAGTCCAACCCCCCTGCCAGAGCAGGGTCACCTACAGCAGGTTGCACAGGATGACCTCCAGGCGGGTTTTGAATGTCTCTGGGGTGGGAGACTCTACCGCCTCCCTGGGCAGCCTGTTCCAGCGCTCTGCCACCCTCAAAGTAAAGAAGTTCCTCCTCATGCTTTGATAGAAGTTCCTAGGTTCCAGTTTGTACCCGTTACCTCTTGTCCTGGATCATCTTTGATGATCCAGGACAACAGGTAACGGGCACCAATTGGAACGTAGGAACCTGAACTTGAACTGGAAGGTAGGAACTTGAACATAGGATTATCCTTGATGATTCAGGATAGCTGTGTGTCTGACCAGTCTGTCTTTTGAAGGAGGTCCTGGGCCAGCTCCAGCCATGCTGTGCTGAGCAGAGCCCCTGGCAGCAGCCCCACAGCTCACTCCCAGTGTGCCTGAATGGAAAAGGTACCAAAGTTGCTCCAACACTTTCTGAAAAACTCTATAGTGTTACCCCACAAGCGCAAAGCGACGGCAAAGCCCGTGACATGACACCGGTGCTTCCAGAAAATGTCAAGCTTCCTGCCCAAGGGTGACATGCCATGCGGTGGGGTCAGGGCCACGCGCTGAGCACCCGGTGCGCTGGGGTTGCCCCAGCGGTTCCTGAGCAGCTCCTGCAGTGCTGCCGCCGGTACCGTTCTGGCGGCTGTAGTTGTTTAAAAAGCCGTTGTTGTTTCCGGCGTAATCTGACGGCAGTTTTCTCGGGCATTTGGGCCTCTTCTAATAAGTGTGCTGTGAGTACATCTGCAAGCATTCACCTGTCGAGGTCAAATGACTGGTGGTGCTCATCTGCCCCCGTGCTACTGCTGCTGCCTCCCGTGAATGCTCATGTGCCTGCGTGCCCCTGTACAGGCACAGATGCACGCGCGCAACACCTGATCCCGCATCCTAATTATTTTTCGCCCGGTTCTCTGAGTTGTTCTGCTTCCGGCTGATGAATGGGAAAGTGTAGTAGTGCTGTTTCCTTTCACCAGCCTCTCAAGTGTGGAAATTATGGTAAATTTGAGAACAAGCCAGATTAGATTGATAGTTACACCTCCTCCTTTAATTAGCCAACCACAGGATCTGTGGAGGCAAAGGCCGGGGGGGTGTGTCGGTGTATATAACGTGTATTGTCTATGTGAAAGATTAATCAAAAGGAGTTGCTTGAGGTGGGAAGGCTTTTCCGGAGAGGTTCCACATGTTGTCAGGTAGTCCCTCTGAATGGCAGCTTCCGGTTCGGTCCCTTAGCTTTCGGAAGTGACATTTAGTCTGATATGTGCCAGCCGTGCAATCTACCTAGCCCTGCAAAGTGCAAATATTAACCTAAATGCATATTAAGATACTGTGTGTTAGCTCCTGAACTGCAATAGAGAGCGGGTGTTCCAGCGGAGGCAAGCAAATCGTGTTGATTTACAGTGGCTTGAGGATTTGGCCCATTACCGCTTCTTTATACACTTTTAAAAAGAAATGCCAACTCGATAGTTTAGGCTTTAACTGGAACATGGCAAGTAATTCTGTGTTTTGGCGGACCCCTAGTAATGTTGCAGAATCTTTCTCAGAAGTTGTTCCATGGGATAGCCGATTCCTCAGGTAAGAGCTACTTGTTTGTTCAATCCTCCATCTTAGGCCTGCTCCTCAGGTGCATCCTCCTTCTCGCAGTGATTTCCTAGGAACAGATTTCGAAGAACAGCTCTGATCACAGAATCACAGATTGGTTAGGGTTGGAAAGGAGCTCTGGAGATCATCCAGTCCAACCCCCCTGCCAGAGCAGGGTCACCTACAGCAGGTTGCACAGGATGACCTCCAGGCGGGTTTTGAATGTCTCTGGGGTGGGAGACTCTACCGCCTCCCTGGGCAGCCTGTTCCAGCGCTCTGCCACCCTCAAAGTAAAGAAGTTCCTCCTCATGCTTTGATAGAAGTTCCTAGGTTCCAGTTTGTACCCGTTACCTCTTGTCCTGGATCATCTTTGATGATCCAGGACAACAGGTAACGGGCACCAATTGGAACGTAGGAACCTGAACTTGAACTGGAAGGTAGGAACTTGAACATAGGATTATCCTTGATGATTCAGGATAGCTGTGTGTCTGACCAGTCTGTCTTTCAAAGGAGGTCCTGGGCCAGCTCCAGCCATGCTGTGCTGAGCAGAGCCCCTGGCAGCAGCCCCACAGCTCACTCCCAGTGTGCCTGAATGGAAAAGGTACCAAAGTTGCTCCAACACTTTGTGAAAAACTCTATAGTGTTACCCCACAAGCGCAAAGCGACGGCAAAGCCCGTGACATGACACCGGTGCTTCCAGAAAATGTCAAGCTTCCTGCCCAAGGGTGACATGCCATGCGGTGGGGTCAGGGCCACGCGCTGAGCACCCGGTGCGCTGGGGTTGCCCCAGCGGTTCCTGAGCAGCTCCTGCAGTGCTGCCGCCGGTACCGTTCTGGCGGCTGTAGTTGTTTAAAAAGCCGTTGTTGTTTCCGGCGTAATCTGACGGCAGTTTTCTCGGGCATTTGGGCCTCTTCTAATAAGTGTGCTGTGAGTACATCTGCAAGCATTCACCTGTCGAGGTCAAATGACTGGTGGTGCTCATCTGCCCCCGTGCTACTGCTGCTGCCTCCCGTGAATGCTCATGTGCCTGCGTGCCCCTGTACAGGCACAGATGCACGCGCGCAACACCTGATCCCGCATCCTAATTATTTTTCGCCCGGTTCTCTGAGTTGTTCTGCTTCCGGCTGATGAATGGGAAAGTGTAGTAGTGCTGTTTCCTTTCACCAGCCTCTCAAGTGTGGAAATTATGGTAAATTTGAGAACAAGCGAGATTAGATTGATAGTTACACCTCCTCCTTTAATTAGCCAACCACAGGATCTGTGGAGGCAAAGGCCGGGGGGGTGTGTCGGTGTATATAACGTGTATTGTCTATGTGAAAGATTAATCAAAAGGAGTTGCTTGAGGTGGGAAGGCTTTTCCGGAGAGGTTCCACATGTTGTCAGGTAGTCCCTCTGAATGGCAGCTTCCGGTTCGGTCCCTTAGCTTTTGGAAGTGACATTTAGTCTGATATGTGCCAGCCGTGCAATCTACCTAGCCCTGCAAAGTGCAAATATTAACCTAAATGCATATTAAGATACTGTGTGTTAGCTCCTGAACTGAAATAGAGAGCGGGTGTTCCAGCGGAGGCAAGCAAATCGTGTTGATTTACAGTGGCTTGAGGATTTGGCCCATTACCGCTTCTTTATACACTTTTAAAAAGAAATGCCAACTCGATAGTTTAGGCTTTAACTGGAACATGGCAAGTAATTGTATGTTTTGGCGGACCCCTAGTAATGTTGCAGAATCTTTCTCAGAAGTTGTTCCATGGGATAGCCGATTCCTCAGGTAAGAGCTACTTGTTTGTTCAATCCTCCATCTTAGGCCTGCTCCTCAGGTGCATCCTCCTTCTCGCAGCGATTTCCTAGGAACAGATTTCGAAGAACAGCTCTGATCACAGAATCACAGATTGGTTAGGGTTGGAAAGGACCTCTGGAGATCATGTAGTGCAACCCCCCTGCCAGAGCAGGGTCACCTACAGCAGGTTGCACAGGATGACCTCCAGGCGGGTTTTGAATGTCTCTGGGGTGGGAGACTCTACCACCTCCCTGGGCAGCCTGTTCCAGCGCTCTGCCACCCTCAAAGTAAAGAAGTTCCTCCTCATGCTTTGATAGAAGTTCCTAGGTTCCAGTTTGTACCCGTTACCTCTTGTCCTGGATCATCTTTGATGATCCAGGACAAGAGGTAACGGGCACCAATTGGAACGTAGGAACTTGAACTTGAACTGGAACGTAGGAACTTGAACATAGGATTATCCTTGATGATTCAGGATAGCTGTGTGTCTGACCAGTCTGTCTTTCGAAGGAGGTCCTGGACCAGCTCCAGCCATGCTGTGCTGAGCAGAGCCCCTGGCAGCAGCCCCACAGCTCACTCCCAGTGTGCCTGAATGGAAAAGGTACCAAAGTTGCTCCAACACTTTCTGAAAAACTCTATAGTGTTACCCCACAAGCGCAAAGCGACGGCAAAGCCCGTGAAATGACACCAGTGCTTCCAGAAAATGTCAAGCTTCCTGCCCAAGGGTGACATGCCATGCGGTGGGGTCAGGGCCTCGCGCTGAGCACCCGGTGCGCTGGGGTTGCCCCAGCGGTTCCTGAGCAGCTCCTGCAGTGCTGCCGCCGGTACCGTTCTGGCGGCTGTAGTTGTTTAAAAAGCCGTTGTTGTTTCCGGCGTAATCTGACGGCAGTTTTCTCGGGCATTTGGGCCTCTTCTAATAAGTGTGCTGTGAGTACATCTGCAAGCATTCACCTGTCGAGGTCAAATGACTGGTGGTGCTCATCTGCCCCCGTGCTACTGCTGCTGCCTCCCGTGAATGCTCATGTGCCTGCGTGCCCCTGTACAGGCACAGATGCACGCGCGCAACACCTGATCCCGCATCCTAATTATTTTTCGCCCGGTTCTCGGAGTTGTTCTGCTTCCGGCTGATGAATGGGAAAGTGTAGTAGTGCTGTTTCATTTCACCAGCCTCTCAAGTGTGGAAATTATGGTAAATTTGAGAACAAGCCAGATTAGATTGATAGTTACACCTCCTCCTTTAATTAGCCAACCACAGGATCTGTGGAGGCAAAGGCCGGGGGGCGTGTCGGTGGGGGGGCATACGATTTTACCATGGCGAGATTGCTGGAGGTTCTTTCTTGTCTGTTCTTTCTTGTCTTGTAAATTGGTATGAGGTTCTGCCAGTCTTCCTCACGTAGCACAATCGCTCTTGATTTCTGGAGGTTGCTCACAGGGTAAGCTAATGTTTAACATCAATAAGGGTTACCGAATCTTGTCCTTGAGAAGCAGGAGTCTGGAAGCTGTTGTCAATCCAACTGCTGTATTCCTGACCAGCAAGCCCGCTCGATTCAGGGTTAATTAACTGATTACTTAGAGCGGAAGTGTTGTGGAAGAGCCCGATCATTACCATTTCTATTCATTCTAATATGATGTATTTCAACTCCCCCTCCCTCACGCCTTCCAGAGAGTGATCTGGTGAAGGAGGATGACAAGTCTTTGTGAAACCATCTCGAGTTCTCCCAGATACTCGTAGTTGAAGTTGTCTAGCGGTGCGAGATTAGACACCGTGTGAAAGGCAATACTGCACAGATTCTTTATTCCAGACCATTTTCTAAGTTCGCATGATACAAAACCTCACGGTTACTGGGCAGCTCTCCCACTTTTCACGTCAACCTTTGCTACCTCGCCTGCTGCAACGTGCAGGAAAGAAACATTGATTTGAATTGCGCCGTGGTGCTGTGCATCTTAATGACACTCTGGAGTGACTGGCAGTGTGTCTGGGTCCTGGGGTTGGACCCGGTCTAGCTGCCAGGAGGCAACATTGCAGAGAGGGGCTAAAGCTGTGGTCTCTGAAGGGACCTGGCTACTCTATGTAGGCCTTCTCTCCCTGCGTCTCAGAGTGCTTGAAGATGCTAATTGGTTCACATTTTCCTCTGTTCGTTAAGGTATTCTGTCCTTAAAAATTCAGCTTTTTAAAATAGTAACGTGTATTGTCTACGTGAAAGATTAATCAAAAGGAGTTGCTTGAGGTGGGAAGGCTTTTCCGGAGAGGTTCCACATGTTGTCAGGTAGTCCCTCTGAATGGCAGCTTCCGGTTCGGTCCCTTAGCTTTCGGAAGTGACATTTAGTCTGATATGTGCCAGCCGTGCAATCTACCTAGCCCTGCAAAGTGCAAATATTAACCTAAATGCATATTAAGATAGTGTGTGTTAGCTCCTGAACTGAAATAGAGAGCGGGTGTTCCAGCGGAGGCAAGCAAATCGTGTTGATTTAGAGTGGCTTGAGGATTTGGCCCATTACCGCTTCTTTATACACTTTTAAAAAGAAATGCCAACTCGATAGTTTAGGCTTTAACTGGAACATGGCAAGTAATTGTATGTTTTGGCGGACCCCTAGTAATGTTGCAGAATCTTTCTCAGAAGTTGTTCCATGGGATAGCCGATTCCTCAGGTAAGAGCTACTTGTTTGTTCAATCCTCCATCTTAGGCCTGCTCCTCAGGTGCATCCTCCTTCTCGCAGCGATTTCCTAGGAACAGATTTCGAAGAACAGCTCTGATCACAGAATCACAGATTGGTTAGGGTTGGAAAGGAGCTCTGGAGATCATCCAGTCCAACCCCCTGCCAGAGCAGGGTCACCTACAGCAGGTTGCACAGGATGACCTCCAGGCGGGTTATGAATGTCTCTGGGGTCGGAGACTCTACTGCCTCCCTGGGCAGCCTGTTCCAGCGCTCTGCCACCCTCAAAGTAAAGAAGTTCCTCCTCATGCTTTGATAGAAGTTCCTACGTTCCAGTTTGTACCCGTTACCTCTTGTCCTGGATCATCTTTGATGATCCAGGACAAGAGGTAACGGGCACCAATTGGAACGCAGGAACTTGAACTTGAACTGGAAGGTAGGAACTTGAACTTGAACATAGGATTATCCTTGATGATTCAGGATAGCTGTGTGTCTGACCAGTCTGTCTTTCGAAGGAGGTCCTGGACCAGCTCCAGCCATGCTGTGCTGAGCAGAGCCCCTGGCAGCAGCCCCACAGCTCACTCCCAGTGTGCCTGAATGGAAAAGGTACCAAAGTTGCTCCAACACTTTCTGAAAAACTCTATAGTGTTACCCCACAAGCGCAAAGCGACGGCAAAGCCCGTGAAATGACACCGGTGCTTCCAGAAAATCTCAAGCTTCCTGCCCAAGGGTGACATGCCATGCGGTGGGGTCAGGGCCACACGCGGAGCACCCGGTGCGCTGGGATTGCCCCAGCGGTTCCTGAGCAGCTCCTGTAGTGCTGCCGCCGGTACCATTCTGGCAGCTGTAGTTGTTTAAAAAGCCGTTGTTGTTTCCGGCGTAATCTGACGGCAGTTTTCTCGGGCATTTGGGCCTCTTCTAATAAGTGTGCTGTGAGTACATCTGCAAGCATTCACCTGTCGAGGTCAAATGACTGGTGGTGCTCATCTCCCCCCGTGCTACTGCTGCTGCTGCCTCCCGTGAATGCTCATGTGCCTGCGTGCCCCTGTACAGGCACAGAAGCATGCGTGCAACACCTGATCCCGCATCCTAATTATTTTTCGCCCGGTTCTCGGAGTTGTTCTGCTTCCGGCTGATGAATGGGAAAGTGTAGTAGTGCTGTTTCATTTCACCAGCCTCTCAAGTGTGGAAATTATGGTAAATTTGAGAACAAGCCAGATTAGATTGATAGTTACACCTCCTCCTTTAATTAGCCAACCACAGGATCTGTGGAGGCAAAGGCCGGGGGGGTGTGTCGGTGTATATAACGTGTATTGTCTATGTGAAAGATTAATCAAAAGGAGTTGCTTGAGGTGGGAAGGCTTTTCCGGAGAGGTTCCACATGTTGTCAGGTAGTCCCTCTGAATGGCAGCTTCCGGTTCGGTCCCTTAGCTTTCGGAAGTGACATTTAGTCTGATATGTGCCAGCCGTGCAATCTACCTAGCCCCGCAAAGTGCAAATATTAACATAAATGCATATTAAGATACTGTGTGTTAGCTCCTGAACTGAAATAGAGAGCGGGTGTTCCAGCGGAGGCAAGCAAATCGTGTTGATTTACAGTGGCTTGCGGATTTGGCCCATTACCGCTTCTTTATACACTTTTAAAAAGAAATGCCAACTCGATAGTTTAGGCTTTAACTGGAACATGGCAAGTAATTGTATGTTTTGGCGGACCCCTAGTAATGTTGCAGAATCTTTCTCAGAAGTTGTTCCATGGGATAGCCGATTCCTCAGGTAAGAGCTACTTGTTTGTTCAATCCTCCATCTTAGGCCTGCTCCTCAGGTGCATCCTCCTTCTCGCAGCGATTTCCTAGGAACAGATTTCGAAGAACAGCTCTGATCACAGAATCACAGATTGGTTAGGGTTGGAAAGGAGCTCTGGAGATCATCCAGTCCAACCCCCCTGCCAGAGCAGGGTCACCTACAGCAGGTTGCACAGGATGACCTCCAGGCGGGTTTTGAATGTCTCTGGGGTGGGAGACTCTACCGCCTCCCTGGGCAGCCTGTTCCAGCGCTCTGCCACCCTCAAAGTAAAGAAGTTCCTCCTCATGCTTTGATAGAAGTTCCTAGGTTCCAGTTTGTACCCGTTACCTCTTGTCCTGGATCATCTTTGATGATCCAGGACAACAGGTAACGGGCACCAATTGGAACGTAGGAACCTGAACTTGAACTGGAAGGTAGGAACTTGAACATAGGATTATCCTTGATGATTCAGGATAGCTGTGTGTCTGACCAGTCTGTCTTTTGAAGGAGGTCCTGGGCCAGCTCCAGCCATGCTGTGCTGAGCAGAGCCCCTGGCAGCAGCCCCACAGCTCACTCCCAGTGTGCCTGAATGGAAAAGGTACCAAAGTTGCTCCAACACTTTCTGAAAAACTCTATAGTGTTACCCCACAAGCGCAAAGCGACGGCAAAGCCCGTGACATGACACCGGTGCTTCCAGAAAATGTCAAGCTTCCTGCCCAAGGGTGACATGCCATGCGGTGGGGTCAGGGCCACGCGCTGAGCACCCGGTGCGCTGGGGTTGCCCCAGCGGTTCCTGAGCAGCTCCTGCAGTGCTGCCGCCGGTACCGTTCTGGCGGCTGTAGTTGTTTAAAAAGCCGTTGTTGTTTCCGGCGTAATCTGACGGCAGTTTTCTCGGGCATTTGGGCCTCTTCTAATAAGTGTGCTGTGAGTACATCTGCAAGCATTCACCTGTCGAGGTCAAATGACTGGTGGTGCTCATCTGCCCCCGTGCTACTGCTGCTGCCTCCCGTGAATGCTCATGTGCCTGCGTGCCCCTGTACAGGCACAGATGCACGCGCGCAACACCTGATCCCGCATCCTAATTATTTTTCGCCCGGTTCTCTGAGTTGTTCTGCTTCCGGCTGATGAATGGGAAAGTGTAGTAGTGCTGTTTCCTTTCACCAGCCTCTCAAGTGTGGAAATTATGGTAAATTTGAGAACAAGCCAGATTAGATTGATAGTTACACCTCCTCCTTTAATTAGCCAACCACAGGATCTGTGGAGGCAAAGGCCGGGGGGGTGTGTCGGTGTATATAACGTGTATTGTCTATGTGAAAGATTAATCAAAAGGAGTTGCTTGAGGTGGGAAGGCTTTTCCGGAGAGGTTCCACATGTTGTCAGGTAGTCCCTCTGAATGGCAGCTTCCGGTTCGGTCCCTTAGCTTTCGGAAGTGACATTTAGTCTGATATGTGCCAGCCGTGCAATCTACCTAGCCCTGCAAAGTGCAAATATTAACCTAAATGCATATTAAGATACTGTGTGTTAGCTCCTGAACTGCAATAGAGAGCGGGTGTTCCAGCGGAGGCAAGCAAATCGTGTTGATTTACAGTGGCTTGAGGATTTGGCCCATTACCGCTTCTTTATACACTTTTAAAAAGAAATGCCAACTCGATAGTTTAGGCTTTAACTGGAACATGGCAAGTAATTCTGTGTTTTGGCGGACCCCTAGTAATGTTGCAGAATCTTTCTCAGAAGTTGTTCCATGGGATAGCCGATTCCTCAGGTAAGAGCTACTTGTTTGTTCAATCCTCCATCTTAGGCCTGCTCCTCAGGTGCATCCTCCTTCTCGCAGTGATTTCCTAGGAACAGATTTCGAAGAACAGCTCTGATCACAGAATCACAGATTGGTTAGGGTTGGAAAGGAGCTCTGGAGATCATCCAGTCCAACCCCCCTGCCAGAGCAGGGTCACCTACAGCAGGTTGCACAGGATGACCTCCAGGCGGGTTTTGAATGTCTCTGGGGTGGGAGACTCTACCGCCTCCCTGGGCAGCCTGTTCCAGCGCTCTGCCACCCTCAAAGTAAAGAAGTTCCTCCTCATGCTTTGATAGAAGTTCCTAGGTTCCAGTTTGTACCCGTTACCTCTTGTCCTGGATCATCTTTGATGATCCAGGACAACAGGTAACGGGCACCAATTGGAACGTAGGAACCTGAACTTGAACTGGAAGGTAGGAACTTGAACATAGGATTATCCTTGATGATTCAGGATAGCTGTGTGTCTGACCAGTCTGTCTTTCAAAGGAGGTCCTGGGCCATCTCCAGCCATGCTGTGCTGAGCAGAGCCCCTGGCAGCAGCCCCACAGCTCACTCCCAGTGTGCCTGAATGGAAAAGGTACCAAAGTTGCTCCAACACTTTGTGAAAAACTCTATAGTGTTACCCCACAAGCGCAAAGCGACGGCAAAGCCCGTGACATGACACCGGTGCTTCCAGAAAATGTCAAGCTTCCTGCCCAAGGGTGACATGCCATGCGGTGGGGTCAGGGCCACGCGCTGAGCACCCGGTGCGCTGGGGTTGCCCCAGCGGTTCCTGAGCAGCTCCTGCAGTGCTGCCGCCGGTACCGTTCTGGCGGCTGTAGTTGTTTAAAAAGCCGTTGTTGTTTCCGGCGTAATCTGACGGCAGTTTTCTCGGGCATTTGGGCCTCTTCTAATAAGTGTGCTGTGAGTACATCTGCAAGCATTCACCTGTCGAGGTCAAATGACTGGTGGTGCTCATCTGCCCCCGTGCTACTGCTGCTGCCTCCCGTGAATGCTCATGTGCCTGCGTGCCCCTGTACAGGCACAGATGCACGCGCGCAACACCTGATCCCGCATCCTAATTATTTTTCGCCCGGTTCTCTGAGTTGTTCTGCTTCCGGCTGATGAATGGGAAAGTGTAGTAGTGCTGTTTCCTTTCACCAGCCTCTCAAGTGTGGAAATTATGGTAAATTTGAGAACAAGCGAGATTAGATTGATAGTTACACCTCCTCCTTTAATTAGCCAACCACAGGATCTGTGGAGGCAAAGGCCGGGGGGGTGTGTCGGTGTATATAACGTGTATTGTCTATGTGAAAGATTAATCAAAAGGAGTTGCTTGAGGTGGGAAGGCTTTTCCGGAGAGGTTCCACATGTTGTCAGGTAGTCCCTCTGAATGGCAGCTTCCGGTTCGGTCCCTTAGCTTTCGGAAGTGACATTTAGTCTGATATGTGCCAGCCGTGCAATCTACCTAGCCCTGCAAAGTGCAAATATTAACCTAAATGCATATTAAGATACTGTGTGTTAGCTCCTGAACTGAAATAGAGAGCGGGTGTTCCAGCGGAGGCAAGCAAATCGTGTTGATTTACAGTGGCTTGAGGATTTGGCCCATTACCGCTTCTTTATACACTTTTAAAAAGAAATGCCAACTCGATAGTTTAGGCTTTAACTGGAACATGGCAAGTAATTGTATGTTTTGGCGGACCCCTAGTAATGTTGCAGAATCTTTCTCAGAAGTTGTTCCATGGGATAGCCGATTCCTCAGGTAAGAGCTACTTGTTTGTTCAATCCTCCATCTTAGGCCTGCTCCTCAGGTGCATCCTCCTTCTCGCAGCGATTTCCTAGGAACAGATTTCGAAGAACAGCTCTGATCACAGAATCACAGATTGGTTAGGGTTGGAAAGGACCTCTGGAGATCATGTAGTGCAACCCCCCTGCCAGAGCAGGGTCACCTACAGCAGGTTGCACAGGATGACCTCCAGGCGGGTTTTGAATGTCTCTGGGGTGGGAGACTCTACCACCTCCCTGGGCAGCCTGTTCCAGCGCTCTGCCACCCTCAAAGTAAAGAAGTTCCTCCTCATGCTTTGATAGAAGTTCCTAGGTTCCAGTTTGTACCCGTTACCTCTTGTCCTGGATCATCTTTGATGATCCAGGACAAGAGGTAACGGGCACCAATTGGAACGTAGGAACTTGAACTTGAACTGGAACGTAGGAACTTGAACATAGGATTATCCTTGATGATTCAGGATAGCTGTGTGTCTGACCAGTCTGTCTTTCGAAGGAGGTCCTGGACCAGCTCCAGCCATGCTGTGCTGAGCAGAGCCCCTGGCAGCAGCCCCACAGCTCACTCCCAGTGTGCCTGAATGGAAAAGGTACCAAAGTTGCTCCAACACTTTCTGAAAAACTCTATAGTGTTACCCCACAAGCGCAAAGCGACGGCAAAGCCCGTGAAATGACACCAGTGCTTCCAGAAAATGTCAAGCTTCCTGCCCAAGGGTGACATGCCATGCGGTGGGGTCAGGGCCTCGCGCTGAGCACCCGGTGCGCTGGGGTTGCCCCAGCGGTTCCTGAGCAGCTCCTGCAGTGCTGCCGCCGGTACCGTTCTGGCGGCTGTAGTTGTTTAAAAAGCCGTTGTTGTTTCCGGCGTAATCTGACGGCAGTTTTCTCGGGCATTTGGGCCTCTTCTAATAAGTGTGCTGTGAGTACATCTGCAAGCATTCACCTGTCGAGGTCAAATGACTGGTGGTGCTCATCTGCCCCCGTGCTACTGCTGCTGCCTCCCGTGAATGCTCATGTGCCTGCGTGCCCCTGTACAGGCACAGATGCACGCGCGCAACACCTGATCCCGCATCCTAATTATTTTTCGCCCGGTTCTCGGAGTTGTTCTGCTTCCGGCTGATGAATGGGAAAGTGTAGTAGTGCTGTTTCATTTCACCAGCCTCTCAAGTGTGGAAATTATGGTAAATTTGAGAACAAGCCAGATTAGATTGATAGTTACACCTCCTCCTTTAATTAGCCAACCACAGGATCTGTGGAGGCAAAGGCCGGGGGGCGTGTCGGTGGGGGGGCATACGATTTTACCATGGCGAGATTGCTGGAGGTTCTTTCTTGTCTGTTCTTTCTTGTCTTGTAAATTGGTATGAGGTTCTGCCAGTCTTCCTCACGTAGCACAATCGCTCTTGATTTCTGGAGGTTGCTCACAGGGTAAGCTAATGTTTAACATCAATAAGGGTTACCGAATCTTGTCCTTGAGAAGCAGGAGTCTGGAAGCTGTTGTCAATCCAACTGCTGTATTCCTGACCAGCAAGCCCGCTCGATTCAGGGTTAATTAACTGATTACTTAGAGCGGAAGTGTTGTGGAAGAGCCCGATCATTACCATTTCTATTCATTCTAATATGATGTATTTCAACTCCCCCTCCCTCACGCCTTCCAGAGAGTGATCTGGTGAAGGAGGATGACAAGTCTTTGTGAAACCATCTCGAGTTCTCCCAGATACTCGTAGTTGAAGTTGTCTAGCGGTGCGAGATTAGACACCGTGTGAAAGGCAATACTGCACAGATTCTTTATTCCAGACCATTTTCTAAGTTCGCATGATACAAAACCTCACGGTTACTGGGCAGCTCTCCCACTTTTCACGTCAACCTTTGCTACCTCGCCTGCTGCAACGTGCAGGAAAGAAACATTGATTTGAATTGCGCCGTGGTGCTGTGCATCTTAATGACACTCTGGAGTGACTGGCAGTGTGTCTGGGTCCTGGGGTTGGACCCGGTCTAGCTGCCAGGAGGCAACATTGCAGAGAGGGGCTAAAGCTGTGGTCTCTGAAGGGACCTGGCTACTCTATGTAGGCCTTCTCTCCCTGCGTCTCAGAGTGCTTGAAGATGCTAATTGGTTCACATTTTCCTCTGTTCGTTAAGGTATTCTGTCCTTAAAAATTCAGCTTTTTAAAATAGTAACGTGTATTGTCTACGTGAAAGATTAATCAAAAGGAGTTGCTTGAGGTGGGAAGGCTTTTCCGGAGAGGTTCCACATGTTGTCAGGTAGTCCCTCTGAATGGCAGCTTCCGGTTCGGTCCCTTAGCTTTCGGAAGTGACATTTAGTCTGATATGTGCCAGCCGTGCAATCTACCTAGCCCTGCAAAGTGCAAATATTAACCTAAATGCATATTAAGATAGTGTGTGTTAGCTCCTGAACTGAAATAGAGAGCGGGTGTTCCAGCGGAGGCAAGCAAATCGTGTTGATTTAGAGTGGCTTGAGGATTTGGCCCATTACCGCTTCTTTATACACTTTTAAAAAGAAATGCCAACTCGATAGTTTAGGCTTTAACTGGAACATGGCAAGTAATTGTATGTTTTGGCGGACCCCTAGTAATGTTGCAGAATCTTTCTCAGAAGTTGTTCCATGGGATAGCCGATTCCTCAGGTAAGAGCTACTTGTTTGTTCAATCCTCCATCTTAGGCCTGCTCCTCAGGTGCATCCTCCTTCTCGCAGCGATTTCCTAGGAACAGATTTCGAAGAACAGCTCTGATCACAGAATCACAGATTGGTTAGGGTTGGAAAGGAGCTCTGGAGATCATCCAGTCCAACCCCCTGCCAGAGCAGGGTCACCTACAGCAGGTTGCACAGGATGACCTCCAGGCGGGTTATGAATGTCTCTGGGGTCGGAGACTCTACTGCCTCCCTGGGCAGCCTGTTCCAGCGCTCTGCCACCCTCAAAGTAAAGAAGTTCCTCCTCATGCTTTGATAGAAGTTCCTACGTTCCAGTTTGTACCCGTTACCTCTTGTCCTGGATCATCTTTGATGATCCAGGACAAGAGGTAACGGGCACCAATTGGAACGCAGGAACTTGAACTTGAACTGGAAGGTAGGAACTTGAACTTGAACATAGGATTATCCTTGATGATTCAGGATAGCTGTGTGTCTGACCAGTCTGTCTTTCGAAGGAGGTCCTGGACCAGCTCCAGCCATGCTGTGCTGAGCAGAGCCCCTGGCAGCAGCCCCACAGCTCACTCCCAGTGTGCCTGAATGGAAAAGGTACCAAAGTTGCTCCAACACTTTCTGAAAAACTCTATAGTGTTACCCCACAAGCGCAAAGCGACGGCAAAGCCCGTGAAATGACACCGGTGCTTCCAGAAAATCTCAAGCTTCCTGCCCAAGGGTGACATGCCATGCGGTGGGGTCAGGGCCACACGCGGAGCACCCGGTGCGCTGGGATTGCCCCAGCGGTTCCTGAGCAGCTCCTGTAGTGCTGCCGCCGGTACCATTCTGGCAGCTGTAGTTGTTTAAAAAGCCGTTGTTGTTTCCGGCGTAATCTGACGGCAGTTTTCTCGGGCATTTGGGCCTCTTCTAATAAGTGTGCTGTGAGTACATCTGCAAGCATTCACCTGTCGAGGTCAAATGACTGGTGGTGCTCATCTCCCCCCGTGCTACTGCTGCTGCTGCCTCCCGTGAATGCTCATGTGCCTGCGTGCCCCTGTACAGGCACAGAAGCATGCGTGCAACACCTGATCCCGCATCCTAATTATTTTTCGCCCGGTTCTCGGAGTTGTTCTGCTTCCGGCTGATGAATGGGAAAGTGTAGTAGTGCTGTTTCATTTCACCAGCCTCTCAAGTGTGGAAATTATGGTAAATTTGAGAACAAGCCAGATTAGATTGATAGTTACACCTCCTCCTTTAATTAGCCAACCACAGGATCTGTGGAGGCAAAGGCCGGGGGGGTGTGTCGGTGTATATAACGTGTATTGTCTATGTG
The DNA here is from genome assembly GCF_965231255.1 of Vanellus vanellus. Lineage (NCBI taxonomy): Eukaryota > Metazoa > Chordata > Aves > Charadriiformes > Charadriidae > Vanellus > Vanellus vanellus. Next base: position 1,293,094 of record NW_028128478.1, on the reverse strand, counting down.
AAAGATTAATCAAAAGGAGTTGCTTGAGGTGGGAAGGCTTTTCCGGAGAGGTTCCACATGTTGTCAGGTAGTCCCTCTGAATGGCAGCTTCCGGTTCGGTCCCTTAGCTTTCGGAAGTGACATTTAGTCTGATATGTGCCAGCCGTGCAATCTACCTAGCCCCGCAAAGTGCAAATATTAACATAAATGCATATTAAGATACTGTGTGTTAGCTCCTGAACTGCAATAGAGAGCGGGTGTTCCAGCGGAGGCAAGCAAATCGTGTTGATTTACAGTGGCTTGCGGATTTGGCCCATTACCGCTTCTTTATACACTTTTAAAAAGAAATGCCAACTCGATAGTTTAGGCTTTAACTGGAACATGGCAAGTAATTGTATGTTTTGGCGGACCCCTAGTAATGTTGCAGAATCTTTCTCAGAAGTTGTTCCATGGGATAGCCGATTCCTCAGGTAAGAGCTACTTGTTTGTTCAATCCTCCATCTTAGGCCTGCTCCTCAGGTGCATCCTCCTTCTCGCAGCGATTTCCTAGGAACAGATTTCGAAGAACAGCTCTGATCACAGAATCACAGATTGGTTAGGGTTGGAAAGGACCTCTGGAGATCATCCAGCCCAACCCCCCTGCCAGAGCAGGGTCACCTACAGCAGGTTGCACAGGATGACCTCCAGGCGGGTTTTGAATGTTTCTGGGGTCGGAGACTCTACCGCCTCCCTGGGCAGCCTGTTCCAGCGCTCTGCCACCCTCAAAGTAAAGAAGTTCCTCCTCATGCTTTGATAGAAGTTCCTACGTTCCAGTTTGGTACCCGTTACCTCTTGTCCTGGATCATCTTTGATGATCCAGGACAAGAGGTAACGGGCACCAATTGGAACGTAGGAACTTGAACTTGAACTGGAAGGTAGGAACTTGAACATAGGATTATCCTTGATGATTCAGGATAGCTGTGTGTCTGACCAGTCTGTCTTTCGAAGGAGGTCCTGGACCAGCTCCAGCCATGCTGTGCTGAGCAGAGCCCCTGGCAGCAGCCCCACAGCTCACTCCCAGTGTGCCTGAATGGAAAAGGTACCAAAGTTGCTCCAACACTTTCTGAAAAACTATATAGTGTTACCCCACAAGCGCAAAGCGATGGCAAAGCCCGTGAAATGACACCGGTGCTTCCAGAAAATGTCAAGCTTCCTGCCCAAGGGTGACATGCCATGCGGTGGGGTCAGGGCCACGCGCTGAGCACCCGGTGCGCTGGGGTTGCCCCAGCGGTTCCTGAGCAGCTCCTGCAGTGCTGCCGCCGGTACCGTTCTGGCGGCTGTAGTTGTTTAAAAAGCCGTTGTTGTTTCCGGCGTAATCTGACGGCAGTTTTCTCGGGCATTTGGGCCTCTTCTAATAAGTGTGCTGTGAGTACATCTGCAAGCATTCACCTGTCGAGGTCAAATGACTGGTGGTGCTCATCTGCCCCCGTGCTACTGCTGCTGCCTCCCGTGAATGCTCATGTGCCTGCGTGCCCCTGTACAGGCACAGATGCACGCGCGCAACACCTGATCCCGCATCCTAACTATTTTTCGCCCGGTTCTCTGAGTTGTTCTGCTTCCGGCTGATGAATGGGAAAGTGTAGTAGTGCTGTTTCATTTCACCAGCCTCTCAAGTGTGGAAATTATGGTAAATTTGAGAACAAGCCAGATTAGATTGATAGTTACACCTCCTCCTTTAATTAGCCAACCACAGGATCTGTGGAGGCAAAGGCCGGGGGGGTGTGTCGGTGTATATAACGTGTATTGTCTATGTGAAAGATTAATCAAAAGGAGTTGCTTGAGGTGGGAAGGCTTTTCCGGAGAGGTTCCACATGTTGTCAGGTAGTCCCTCTGAATGGCAGCTTCCGGTTCGGTCCCTTAGCTTTCGGAAGTGACATTTAGTCTGATATGTGCCAGCCGTGCAATCTACCTAGCCCCGCAAAGTGCAAATATTAACATAAATGCATATTAAGATACTGTGTGTTAGCTCCTGAACTGCAATAGAGAGCGGATGTTCCAGCGGAGGCAAGCAAATCGTGTTGATTTACAGTGGCTTGCGGATTTGGCCCATTACCGCTTCTTTATACACTTTTAAAAAGAAATGCCAACTCGATAGTTTAGGCTTTAACTGGAACATGGCAAGTAATTGTATGTTTTGGCGGACCCCTAGTAATGTTGCAGAATCTTTCTCAGAAGTTGTTCCATGGGATAGCCGATTCCTCAGGTAAGAGCTACTTGTTTGTTCAATCCTCCATCTTAGGCCTGCTCCTCAGGTGCATCCTCCTTCTCGCAGCGATTTCCTAGGAACAGATTTCGAAGAACAGCTCTGATCACAGAATCACAGATTGGTTAGGGTTGGAAAGGACCTCTGGAGATCATCCAGCCCAACCCCCCTGCCAGAGCAGGGTCACCTACAGCAGGTTGCACAGGATGACCTCCAGGCGGGTTTTGAATGTTTCTGGGGTCGGAGACTCTACCGCCTCCCTGGGCAGCCTGTTCCAGCGCTCTGCCACCCTCAAAGTAAAGAAGTTCCTCCTCATGCTTTGATAGAAGTTCCTAGGTTCCAGTTTGTACCCGTTACCTCTTGTCCTGGATCATCTTTGATGATCCAGGCCAAGAGGTAACGGGCACCAATTGGAACGTAGGAAATTGAACTTCAACTGGAACGTAGGAACTTGAACATAGGATTATCCTTGATGATTCAGGATAGCTGTGTGTCTGACCAGTCTGTCTTTCGAAGGAGGTCCTGGGCCAGCTCCAGCCATGCTGTGCTGAGCAGAGCCCCTGGCAGCAGCCCCACAGCTCACTCCCAGTGTGCCTGAATGGAAAAGGTACCAAAGTTGCTCCAACACTTTCTGAAAAACTCTATAGTGTTACCCCACAAGCGCAAAGCGACGGCAAAGCCCGTGAAATGACACCGGTGCTTCCAGAAAATGTCAAGCTTCCTGCCCAAGGGTGACATGCCATGCGGTGGGGTCAGGGCCACGCGCTGAGCACCCGGTGCGCTGGGGTTGCCCCAGCGGTTCCTGAGCAGCTCCTGCAGTGCTGCCGCCGGTACCGTTCTGGCGGCTGTAGTTGTTTAAAAAGCCGTTGTTGTTTCCGGCGTAATCTGACGGCAGTTTTCTCGGGCATTTGGGCCTCTTCTAATAAGTGTGCTGTGAGTACATCTGCAAGCATTCACCTGTCGAGGTCAAATGACTGGTGGTGCTCATCTGCCCCCGTGCTACTGCTGCTGCCTCCCGTGAATGCTCATGTGCCTGCGTGCCCCTGTACAGGCACAGATGCACGCGCGCAACACCTGATCCCGCATCCTAATTATTTTTCGCCCGGTTCTCGGAGTTGTTCTGCTTCCGGCTGATGAATGGGAAAGTGTAGTAGTGCTGTTTCATTTCACCAGCCTCTCAAGTGTGGAAATTATGGTAAATTTGAGAACAAGCCAGATTAGATTGATAGTTACACCTCCTCCTTTAATTAGCCAACCACAGGATCTGTGGAGGCAAAGGCCGGGGGGCGTGTCGGTGGGGGGGCATACGATTTTACCATGGCGAGATTGCTGGAGGTTCTTTCTTGTCTGTTCTTTCTTGTCTTGTAAATTGGTATGAGGTTCTGCCAGTCTTCCTCACGTAGCACAATCGCTCTTGATTTCTGGAGGTTGCTCACAGGGTAAGCTAATGTTTAACATCAATAAGGGTTACCGAATCTTGTCCTTGAGAAGCAGGAGTCTGGAAGCTGTTGTCAATCCAACTGCTGTATTCCTGACCAGCAAGCCCGCTCGATTCAGGGTTAATTAACTGATTACTTAGAGCGGAAGTGTTGTGGAAGAGCCCGATCATTACCATTTCTATTCATTCTAATATGATGTATTTCAACTCCCCCTCCCTCACGCCTTCCAGAGAGTGATCTGGTGAAGGAGGATGACAAGTCTTTGTGAAACCATCTCGAGTTCTCCCAGATACTCGTAGTTGAAGTTGTCTAGCGGTGCGAGATTAGACACCGTGTGAAAGGCAATACTGCACAGATTCTTTATTCCAGACCATTTTCTAAGTTCGCATGATACAAAACCTCACGGTTACTGGGCAGCTCTCCCACTTTTCACGTCAACCTTTGCTACCTCGCCTGCTGCAACGTGCAGGAAAGAAACATTGATTTGAATTGCGCCGTGGTGCTGTGCATCTTAATGACACTCTGGAGTGACTGGCAGTGTGTCTGGGTCCTGGGGTTGGACCCGGTCTAGCTGCCAGGAGGCAACATTGCAGAGAGGGGCTAAAGCTGTGGTCTCTGAAGGGACCTGGCTACTCTATGTAGGCCTTCTCTCCCTGCGTCTCAGAGTGCTTGAAGATGCTAATTGGTTCACATTTTCCTCTGTTCGTTAAGGTATTCTGTCCTTAAAAATTCAGCTTTTTAAAATAGTAACGTGTATTGTCTACGTGAAAGATTAATCAAAAGGAGTTGCTTGAGGTGGGAAGGCTTTTCCGGAGAGGTTCCACATGTTGTCAGGTAGTCCCTCTGAATGGCAGCTTCCGGTTCGGTCCCTTAGCTTTCGGAAGTGACATTTAGTCTGATATGTGCCAGCCGTGCAATCTACCTAGCCCTGCAAAGTGCAAATATTAACCTAAATGCATATTAAGATAGTGTGTGTTAGCTCCTGAACTGAAATAGAGAGCGGGTGTTCCAGCGGAGGCAAGCAAATCGTGTTGATTTACAGTGGCTTGAGGATTTGGCCCATTACCGCTTCTTTATACACTTTTAAAAAGAAATGCCAACTCGATAGTTTAGGCTTTAACTGGAACATGGCAAGTAATTCTGTGTTTTGGCGGACCCCTAGTAATGTTGCAGAATCTTTCTCAGAAGTTGTTCCATGGGATAGCCGATTCCTCAGGTAAGAGCTACTTGTTTGTTCAATCCTCCATCTTAGGCCTGCTCCTCAGGTGCATCCTCCTTCTCGCAGCGATTTCCTAGGAACAGATTTCGAAGAACAGCTCTGATCACAGAATCACAGATTGGTTAGGGTTGGAAAGGAGCTCTGGAGATCATCCAGTCCAACCCCCTGCCAGAGCAGGGTCACCTACAGCAGGTTGCACAGGATGACCTCCAGGCGGGTTATGAATGTCTCTGGGGTCGGAGACTCTACTGCCTCCCTGGGCAGCCTGTTCCAGCGCTCTGCCACCCTCAAAGTAAAGAAGTTCCTCCTCATGCTTTGATAGAAGTTCCTACGTTCCAGTTTGTACCCGTTACCTCTTGTCCTGGATCATCTTTGATGATCCAGGACAAGAGGTAACGGGCACCAATTGGAACGCAGGAACTTGAACTTCAACTGGAACGTAGGAACTTGAACATAGGATTATCCTTGATGATTCAGGATAGCTGTGTGTCTGACCAGTCTGTCTTTCGAAGGAGGTCCTGGGCCAGCTCCAGCCATGCTGTGCTGAGCAGAGCCCCTGGCAGCAGCCCCACAGCTCACTCCCAGTGTGCCTGAATGGAAAAGGTACCAAAGTTGCTCCAACACTTTCTGAAAAACTCTATAGTGTTACCCCACAAGCGCAAAGCGACGGCAAAGCCCGTGAAATGACACCGGTGCTTCCAGAAAATGTCAAGCTTCCTGCCCAAGGGTGACATGCCATGCGGTGGGGTCAGGGCCACGCGCTGAGCACCCGGTGCGCTGGGGTTGCCCCAGCGGTTCCTGAGCAGCTCCTGCAGTGCTGCCGCCGGTACCGTTCTGGCGGCTGTAGTTGTTTAAAAAGCCGTTGTTGTTTCCGGCGTAATCTGACGGCAGTTTTCTCGGGCATTTGGGCCTCTTCTAATAAGTGTGCTGTGAGTACATCTGCAAGCATTCACCTGTCGAGGTCAAATGACTGGTGGTGCTCATCTGCCCCCGTGCTACTGCTGCTGCCTCCCGTGAATGCTCATGTGCCTGCGTGCCCCTGTACAGGCACAGATGCACGCGCGCAACACCTGATCCCGCATCCTAATTATTTTTCGCCCGGTTCTCGGAGTTGTTCTGCTTCCGGCTGATGAATGGGAAAGTGTAGTAGTGCTGTTTCATTTCACCAGCCTCTCAAGTGTGGAAATTATGGTAAATTTGAGAACAAGCCAGATTAGATTGATAGTTACACCTCCTCCTTTAATTAGCCAACCACAGGATCTGTGGAGGCAAAGGCCGGGGGGCGTGTCGGTGGGGGGGCATACGATTTTACCATGGCGAGATTGCTGGAGGTTCTTTCTTGTCTGTTCTTTCTTGTCTTGTAAATTGGTATGAGGTTCTGCCAGTCTTCCTCACGTAGCACAATCGCTCTTGATTTCTGGAGGTTGCTCACAGGGTAAGCTAATGTTTAACATCAATAAGGGTTACCGAATCTTGTCCTTGAGAAGCAGGAGTCTGGAAGCTGTTGTCAATCCAACTGCTGTATTCCTGACCAGCAAGCCCGCTCGATTCAGGGTTAATTAACTGATTACTTAGAGCGGAAGTGTTGTGGAAGAGCCCGATCATTACCATTTCTATTCATTCTAATATGATGTATTTCAACTCCCCCTCCCTCACGCCTTCCAGAGAGTGATCTGGTGAAGGAGGATGACAAGTCTTTGTGAAACCATCTCGAGTTCTCCCAGATACTCGTAGTTGAAGTTGTCTAGCGGTGCGAGATTAGACACCGTGTGAAAGGCAATACTGCACAGATTCTTTATTCCAGACCATTTTCTAAGTTCGCATGATACAAAACCTCACGGTTACTGGGCAGCTCTCCCACTTTTCACGTCAACCTTTGCTACCTCGCCTGCTGCAACGTGCAGGAAAGAAACATTGATTTGAATTGCGCCGTGGTGCTGTGCATCTTAATGACACTCTGGAGTGACTGGCAGTGTGTCTGGGTCCTGGGGTTGGACCCGGTCTAGCTGCCAGGAGGCAACATTGCAGAGAGGGGCTAAAGCTGTGGTCTCTGAAGGGACCTGGCTACTCTATGTAGGCCTTCTCTCCCTGCGTCTCAGAGTGCTTGAAGATGCTAATTGGTTCACATTTTCCTCTGTTCGTTAAGGTATTCTGTCCTTAAAAATTCAGCTTTTTAAAATAGTAACGTGTATTGTCTACGTGAAAGATTAATCAAAAGGAGTTGCTTGAGGTGGGAAGGCTTTTCCGGAGAGGTTCCACATGTTGTCAGGTAGTCCCTCTGAATGGCAGCTTCCGGTTCGGTCCCTTAGCTTTCGGAAGTGACATTTAGTCTGATATGTGCCAGCCGTGCAATCTACCTAGCCCTGCAAAGTGCAAATATTAACCTAAATGCATATTAAGATAGTGTGTGTTAGCTCCTGAACTGAAATAGAGAGCGGGTGTTCCAGCGGAGGCAAGCAAATCGTGTTGATTTAGAGTGGCTTGAGGATTTGGCCCATTACCGCTTCTTTATACACTTTTAAAAAGAAATGCCAACTCGATAGTTTAGGCTTTAACTGGAACATGGCAAGTAATTGTATGTTTTGGCGGACCCCTAGTAATGTTGCAGAATCTTTCTCAGAAGTTGTTCCATGGGATAGCCGATTCCTCAGGTAAGAGCTACTTGTTTGTTCAATCCTCCATCTTAGGCCTGCTCCTCAGGTGCATCCTCCTTCTCGCAGCGATTTCCTAGGAACAGATTTCGAAGAACAGCTCTGATCACAGAATCACAGATTGGTTAGGGTTGGAAAGGAGCTCTGGAGATCATCCAGTCCAACCCCCTGCCAGAGCAGGGTCACCTACAGCAGGTTGCACAGGATGACCTCCAGGCGGGTTATGAATGTCTCTGGGGTCGGAGACTCTACTGCCTCCCTGGGCAGCCTGTTCCAGCGCTCTGCCACCCTCAAAGTAAAGAAGTTCCTCCTCATGCTTTGATAGAAGTTCCTACGTTCCAGTTTGTACCCGTTACCTCTTGTCCTGGATCATCTTTGATGATCCAGGACAAGAGGTAACGGGCACCAATTGGAACGCAGGAACTTGAACTTGAACTGGAAGGTAGGAACTTGAACTTGAACATAGGATTATCCTTGATGATTCAGGATAGCTGTGTGTCTGACCAGTCTGTCTTTCGAAGGAGGTCCTGGACCAGCTCCAGCCATGCTGTGCTGAGCAGAGCCCCTGGCAGCAGCCCCACAGCTCACTCCCAGTGTGCCTGAATGGAAAAGGTACCAAAGTTGCTCCAACACTTTCTGAAAAACTCTATAGTGTTACCCCACAAGCGCAAAGCGACGGCAAAGCCCGTGAAATGACACCGGTGCTTCCAGAAAATCTCAAGCTTCCTGCCCAAGGGTGACATGCCATGCGGTGGGGTCAGGGCCACACGCGGAGCACCCGGTGCGCTGGGATTGCCCCAGCGGTTCCTGAGCAGCTCCTGTAGTGCTGCCGCCGGTACCATTCTGGCAGCTGTAGTTGTTTAAAAAGCCGTTGTTGTTTCCGGCGTAATCTGACGGCAGTTTTCTCGGGCATTTGGGCCTCTTCTAATAAGTGTGCTGTGAGTACATCTGCAAGCATTCACCTGTCGAGGTCAAATGACTGGTGGTGCTCATCTCCCCCCGTGCTACTGCTGCTGCTGCCTCCCGTGAATGCTCATGTGCCTGCGTGCCCCTGTACAGGCACAGAAGCATGCGTGCAACACCTGATCCCGCATCCTAATTATTTTTCGCCCGGTTCTCGGAGTTGTTCTGCTTCCGGCTGATGAATGGGAAAGTGTAGTAGTGCTGTTTCATTTCACCAGCCTCTCAAGTGTGGAAATTATGGTAAATTTGAGAACAAGCCAGATTAGATTGATAGTTACACCTCCTCCTTTAATTAGCCAACCACAGGATCTGTGGAGGCAAAGGCCGGGGGGGTGTGTCGGTGTATATAACGTGTATTGTCTATGTGAAAGATTAATCAAAAGGAGTTGCTTGAGGTGGGAAGGCTTTTCCGGAGAGGTTCCACATGTTGTCAGGTAGTCCCTCTGAATGGCAGCTTCCGGTTCGGTCCCTTAGCTTTCGGAAGTGACATTTAGTCTGATATGTGCCAGCCGTGCAATCTACCTAGCCCCGCAAAGTGCAAATATTAACATAAATGCATATTAAGATACTGTGTGTTAGCTCCTGAACTGAAATAGAGAGCGGGTGTTCCAGCGGAGGCAAGCAAATCGTGTTGATTTACAGTGGCTTGCGGATTTGGCCCATTACCGCTTCTTTATACACTTTTAAAAAGAAATGCCAACTCGATAGTTTAGGCTTTAACTGGAACATGGCAAGTAATTGTATGTTTTGGCGGACCCCTAGTAATGTTGCAGAATCTTTCTCAGAAGTTGTTCCATGGGATAGCCGATTCCTCAGGTAAGAGCTACTTGTTTGTTCAATCCTCCATCTTAGGCCTGCTCCTCAGGTGCATCCTCCTTCTCGCAGCGATTTCCTAGGAACAGATTTCGAAGAACAGCTCTGATCACAGAATCACAGATTGGTTAGGGTTGGAAAGGAGCTCTGGAGATCATCCAGTCCAACCCCCCTGCCAGAGCAGGGTCACCTACAGCAGGTTGCACAGGATGACCTCCAGGCGGGTTTTGAATGTCTCTGGGGTGGGAGACTCTACCGCCTCCCTGGGCAGCCTGTTCCAGCGCTCTGCCACCCTCAAAGTAAAGAAGTTCCTCCTCATGCTTTGATAGAAGTTCCTAGGTTCCAGTTTGTACCCGTTACCTCTTGTCCTGGATCATCTTTGATGATCCAGGACAACAGGTAACGGGCACCAATTGGAACGTAGGAACCTGAACTTGAACTGGAAGGTAGGAACTTGAACATAGGATTATCCTTGATGATTCAGGATAGCTGTGTGTCTGACCAGTCTGTCTTTTGAAGGAGGTCCTGGGCCAGCTCCAGCCATGCTGTGCTGAGCAGAGCCCCTGGCAGCAGCCCCACAGCTCACTCCCAGTGTGCCTGAATGGAAAAGGTACCAAAGTTGCTCCAACACTTTCTGAAAAACTCTATAGTGTTACCCCACAAGCGCAAAGCGACGGCAAAGCCCGTGACATGACACCGGTGCTTCCAGAAAATGTCAAGCTTCCTGCCCAAGGGTGACATGCCATGCGGTGGGGTCAGGGCCACGCGCTGAGCACCCGGTGCGCTGGGGTTGCCCCAGCGGTTCCTGAGCAGCTCCTGCAGTGCTGCCGCCGGTACCGTTCTGGCGGCTGTAGTTGTTTAAAAAGCCGTTGTTGTTTCCGGCGTAATCTGACGGCAGTTTTCTCGGGCATTTGGGCCTCTTCTAATAAGTGTGCTGTGAGTACATCTGCAAGCATTCACCTGTCGAGGTCAAATGACTGGTGGTGCTCATCTGCCCCCGTGCTACTGCTGCTGCCTCCCGTGAATGCTCATGTGCCTGCGTGCCCCTGTACAGGCACAGATGCACGCGCGCAACACCTGATCCCGCATCCTAATTATTTTTCGCCCGGTTCTCTGAGTTGTTCTGCTTCCGGCTGATGAATGGGAAAGTGTAGTAGTGCTGTTTCCTTTCACCAGCCTCTCAAGTGTGGAAATTATGGTAAATTTGAGAACAAGCCAGATTAGATTGATAGTTACACCTCCTCCTTTAATTAGCCAACCACAGGATCTGTGGAGGCAAAGGCCGGGGGGGTGTGTCGGTGTATATAACGTGTATTGTCTATGTGAAAGATTAATCAAAAGGAGTTGCTTGAGGTGGGAAGGCTTTTCCGGAGAGGTTCCACATGTTGTCAGGTAGTCCCTCTGAATGGCAGCTTCCGGTTCGGTCCCTTAGCTTTCGGAAGTGACATTTAGTCTGATATGTGCCAGCCGTGCAATCTACCTAGCCCTGCAAAGTGCAAATATTAACCTAAATGCATATTAAGATACTGTGTGTTAGCTCCTGAACTGCAATAGAGAGCGGGTGTTCCAGCGGAGGCAAGCAAATCGTGTTGATTTACAGTGGCTTGAGGATTTGGCCCATTACCGCTTCTTTATACACTTTTAAAAAGAAATGCCAACTCGATAGTTTAGGCTTTAACTGGAACATGGCAAGTAATTCTGTGTTTTGGCGGACCCCTAGTAATGTTGCAGAATCTTTCTCAGAAGTTGTTCCATGGGATAGCCGATTCCTCAGGTAAGAGCTACTTGTTTGTTCAATCCTCCATCTTAGGCCTGCTCCTCAGGTGCATCCTCCTTCTCGCAGTGATTTCCTAGGAACAGATTTCGAAGAACAGCTCTGATCACAGAATCACAGATTGGTTAGGGTTGGAAAGGAGCTCTGGAGATCATCCAGTCCAACCCCCCTGCCAGAGCAGGGTCACCTACAGCAGGTTGCACAGGATGACCTCCAGGCGGGTTTTGAATGTCTCTGGGGTGGGAGACTCTACCGCCTCCCTGGGCAGCCTGTTCCAGCGCTCTGCCACCCTCAAAGTAAAGAAGTTCCTCCTCATGCTTTGATAGAAGTTCCTAGGTTCCAGTTTGTACCCGTTACCTCTTGTCCTGGATCATCTTTGATGATCCAGGACAACAGGTAACGGGCACCAATTGGAACGTAGGAACCTGAACTTGAACTGGAAGGTAGGAACTTGAACATAGGATTATCCTTGATGATTCAGGATAGCTGTGTGTCTGACCAGTCTGTCTTTCAAAGGAGGTCCTGGGCCATCTCCAGCCATGCTGTGCTGAGCAGAGCCCCTGGCAGCAGCCCCACAGCTCACTCCCAGTGTGCCTGAATGGAAAAGGTACCAAAGTTGCTCCAACACTTTGTGAAAAACTCTATAGTGTTACCCCACAAGCGCAAAGCGACGGCAAAGCCCGTGACATGACACCGGTGCTTCCAGAAAATGTCAAGCTTCCTGCCCAAGGGTGACATGCCATGCGGTGGGGTCAGGGCCACGCGCTGAGCACCCGGTGCGCTGGGGTTGCCCCAGCGGTTCCTGAGCAGCTCCTGCAGTGCTGCCGCCGGTACCGTTCTGGCGGCTGTAGTTGTTTAAAAAGCCGTTGTTGTTTCCGGCGTAATCTGACGGCAGTTTTCTCGGGCATTTGGGCCTCTTCTAATAAGTGTGCTGTGAGTACATCTGCAAGCATTCACCTGTCGAGGTCAAATGACTGGTGGTGCTCATCTGCCCCCGTGCTACTGCTGCTGCCTCCCGTGAATGCTCATGTGCCTGCGTGCCCCTGTACAGGCACAGATGCACGCGCGCAACACCTGATCCCGCATCCTAATTATTTTTCGCCCGGTTCTCGGAGTTGTTCTGCTTCCGGCTGATGAATGGGAAAGTGTAGTAGTGCTGTTTCCTTTCACCAGCCTCTCAAGTGTGGAAATTATGGTAAATTTGAGAACAAGCGAGATTAGATTGATAGTTACACCTCCTCCTTTAATTAGCCAACCACAGGATCTGTGGAGGCAAAGGCCGGGGGGGTGTGTCGGTGTATATAACGTGTATTGTCTATGTGAAAGATTAATCAAAAGGAGTTGCTTGAGGTGGGAAGGCTTTTCCGGAGAGGTTCCACATGTTGTCAGGTAGTCCCTCTGAATGGCAGCTTCCGGTTCGGTCCCTTAGCTTTCGGAAGTGACATTTAGTCTGATATGTGCCAGCCGTGCAATCTACCTAGCCCTGCAAAGTGCAAATATTAACCTAAATGCATATTAAGATACTGTGTGTTAGCTCCTGAACTGAAATAGAGAGCGGGTGTTCCAGCGGAGGCAAGCAAATCGTGTTGATTTACAGTGGCTTGAGGATTTGGCCCATTACCGCTTCTTTATACACTTTTAAAAAGAAATGCCAACTCGATAGTTTAGGCTTTAACTGGAACATGGCAAGTAATTGTATGTTTTGGCGGACCCCTAGTAATGTTGCAGAATCTTTCTCAGAAGTTGTTCCATGGGATAGCCGATTCCTCAGGTAAGAGCTACTTGTTTGTTCAATCCTCCATCTTAGGCCTGCTCCTCAGGTGCATCCTCCTTCTCGCAGCGATTTCCTAGGAACAGATTTCGAAGAACAGCTCTGATCACAGAATCACAGATTGGTTAGGGTTGGAAAGGACCTCTGGAGATCATGTAGTGCAACCCCCCTGCCAGAGCAGGGTCACCTACAGCAGGTTGCACAGGATGACCTCCAGGCGGGTTTTGAATGTCTCTGGGGTGGGAGACTCTACCACCTCCCTGGGCAGCCTGTTCCAGCGCTCTGCCACCCTCAAAGTAAAGAAGTTCCTCCTCATGCTTTGATAGAAGTTCCTAGGTTCCAGTTTGTACCCGTTACCTCTTGTCCTGGATCATCTTTGATGATCCAGGACAAGAGGTAACGGGCACCAATTGGAACGTAGGAACTTGAACTTGAACTGGAACGTAGGAACTTGAACATAGGATTATCCTTGATGATTCAGGATAGCTGTGTGTCTGACCAGTCTGTCTTTCGAAGGAGGTCCTGGACCAGCTCCAGCCATGCTGTGCTGAGCAGAGCCCCTGGCAGCAGCCCCACAGCTCACTCCCAGTGTGCCTGAATGGAAAAGGTACCAAAGTTGCTCCAACACTTTCTGAAAAACTCTATAGTGTTACCCCACAAGCGCAAAGCGACGGCAAAGCCCGTGAAATGACACCAGTGCTTCCAGAAAATGTCAAGCTTCCTGCCCAAGGGTGACATGCCATGCGGTGGGGTCAGGGCCTCGCGCTGAGCACCCGGTGCGCTGGGGTTGCCCCAGCGGTTCCTGAGCAGCTCCTGCAGTGCTGCCGCCGGTACCGTTCTGGCGGCTGTAGTTGTTTAAAAAGCCGTTGTTGTTTCCGGCGTAATCTGACGGCAGTTTTCTCGGGCATTTGGGCCTCTTCTAATAAGTGTGCTGTGAGTACATCTGCAAGCATTCACCTGTCGAGGTCAAATGACTGGTGGTGCTCATCTGCCCCCGTGCTACTGCTGCTGCCTCCCGTGAATGCTCATGTGCCTGCGTGCCCCTGTACAGGCACAGATGCACGCGCGCAACACCTGATCCCGCATCCTAATTATTTTTCGCCCGGTTCTCGGAGTTGTTCTGCTTCCGGCTGATGAATGGGAAAGTGTAGTAGTGCTGTTTCATTTCACCAGCCTCTCAAGTGTGGAAATTATGGTAAATTTGAGAACAAGCCAGATTAGATTGATAGTTACACCTCCTCCTTTAATTAGCCAACCACAGGATCTGTGGAGGCAAAGGCCGGGGGGCGTGTCGGTGGGGGGGCATACGATTTTACCATGGCGAGATTGCTGGAGGTTCTTTCTTGTCTGTTCTTTCTTGTCTTGTAAATTGGTATGAGGTTCTGCCAGTCTTCCTCACGTAGCACAATCGCTCTTGATTTCTGGAGGTTGCTCACAGGGTAAGCTAATGTTTAACATCAATAAGGGTTACCGAATCTTGTCCTTGAGAAGCAGGAGTCTGGAAGCTGTTGTCAATCCAACTGCTGTATTCCTGACCAGCAAGCCCGCTCGATTCAGGGTTAATTAACTGATTACTTAGAGCGGAAGTGTTGTGGAAGAGCCCGATCATTACCATTTCTATTCATTCTAATATGATGTATTTCAACTCCCCCTCCCTCACGCCTTCCAGAGAGTGATCTGGTGAAGGAGGATGACAAGTCTTTGTGAAACCATCTCGAGTTCTCCCAGATACTCGTAGTTGAAGTTGTCTAGCGGTGCGAGATTAGACACCGTGTGAAAGGCAATACTGCACAGATTCTTTATTCCAGACCATTTTCTAAGTTCGCATGATACAAAACCTCACGGTTACTGGGCAGCTCTCCCACTTTTCACGTCAACCTTTGCTACCTCGCCTGCTGCAACGTGCAGGAAAGAAACATTGATTTGAATTGCGCCGTGGTGCTGTGCATCTTAATGACACTCTGGAGTGACTGGCAGTGTGTCTGGGTCCTGGGGTTGGACCCGGTCTAGCTGCCAGGAGGCAACATTGCAGAGAGGGGCTAAAGCTGTGGTCTCTGAAGGGACCTGGCTACTCTATGTAGGCCTTCTCTCCCTGCGTCTCAGAGTGCTTGAAGATGCTAATTGGTTCACATTTTCCTCTGTTCGTTAAGGTATTCTGTCCTTAAAAATTCAGCTTTTTAAAATAGTAACGTGTATTGTCTACGTGAAAGATTAATCAAAAGGAGTTGCTTGAGGTGGGAAGGCTTTTCCGGAGAGGTTCCACATGTTGTCAGGTAGTCCCTCTGAATGGCAGCTTCCGGTTCGGTCCCTTAGCTTTCGGAAGTGACATTTAGTCTGATATGTGCCAGCCGTGCAATCTACCTAGCCCTGCAAAGTGCAAATATTAACCTAAATGCATATTAAGATAGTGTGTGTTAGCTCCTGAACTGAAATAGAGAGCGGGTGTTCCAGCGGAGGCAAGCAAATCGTGTTGATTTAGAGTGGCTTGAGGATTTGGCCCATTACCGCTTCTTTATACACTTTTAAAAAGAAATGCCAACTCGATAGTTTAGGCTTTAACTGGAACATGGCAAGTAATTGTATGTTTTGGCGGACCCCTAGTAATGTTGCAGAATCTTTCTCAGAAGTTGTTCCATGGGATAGCCGATTCCTCAGGTAAGAGCTACTTGTTTGTTCAATCCTCCATCTTAGGCCTGCTCCTCAGGTGCATCCTCCTTCTCGCAGCGATTTCCTAGGAACAGATTTCGAAGAACAGCTCTGATCACAGAATCACAGATTGGTTAGGGTTGGAAAGGAGCTCTGGAGATCATCCAGTCCAACCCCCTGCCAGAGCAGGGTCACCTACAGCAGGTTGCACAGGATGACCTCCAGGCGGGTTATGAATGTCTCTGGGGTCGGAGACTCTACTGCCTCCCTGGGCAGCCTGTTCCAGCGCTCTGCCACCCTCAAAGTAAAGAAGTTCCTCCTCATGCTTTGATAGAAGTTCCTACGTTCCAGTTTGTACCCGTTACCTCTTGTCCTGGATCATCTTTGATGATCCAGGACAAGAGGTAACGGGCACCAATTGGAACGCAGGAACTTGAACTTGAACTGGAAGGTAGGAACTTGAACTTGAACATAGGATTATCCTTGATGATTCAGGATAGCTGTGTGTCTGACCAGTCTGTCTTTCGAAGGAGGTCCTGGACCAGCTCCAGCCATGCTGTGCTGAGCAGAGCCCCTGGCAGCAGCCCCACAGCTCACTCCCAGTGTGCCTGAATGGAAAAGGTACCAAAGTTGCTCCAACACTTTCTGAAAAACTCTATAGTGTTACCCCACAAGCGCAAAGCGACGGCAAAGCCCGTGAAATGACACCGGTGCTTCCAGAAAATCTCAAGCTTCCTGCCCAAGGGTGACATGCCATGCGGTGGGGTCAGGGCCACACGCGGAGCACCCGGTGCGCTGGGATTGCCCCAGCGGTTCCTGAGCAGCTCCTGTAGTGCTGCCGCCGGTACCATTCTGGCAGCTGTAGTTGTTTAAAAAGCCGTTGTTGTTTCCGGCGTAATCTGACGGCAGTTTTCTCGGGCATTTGGGCCTCTTCTAATAAGTGTGCTGTGAGTACATCTGCAAGCATTCACCTGTCGAGGTCAAATGACTGGTGGTGCTCATCTCCCCCCGTGCTACTGCTGCTGCTGCCTCCCGTGAATGCTCATGTGCCTGCGTGCCCCTGTACAGGCACAGAAGCATGCGTGCAACACCTGATCCCGCATCCTAATTATTTTTCGCCCGGTTCTCGGAGTTGTTCTGCTTCCGGCTGATGAATGGGAAAGTGTAGTAGTGCTGTTTCATTTCACCAGCCTCTCAAGTGTGGAAATTATGGTAAATTTGAGAACAAGCCAGATTAGATTGATAGTTACACCTCCTCCTTTAATTAGCCAACCACAGGATCTGTGGAGGCAAAGGCCGGGGGGGTGTGTCGGTGTATATAACGTGTATTGTCTATGTGAAAGATTAATCAAAAGGAGTTGCTTGAGGTGGGAAGGCTTTTCCGGAGAGGTTCCACATGTTGTCAGGTAGTCCCTCTGAATGGCAGCTTCCGGTTCGGTCCCTTAGCTTTCGGAAGTGACATTTAGTCTGATATGTGCCAGCCGTGCAATCTACCTAGCCCCGCAAAGTGCAAATATTAACATAAATGCATATTAAGATACTGTGTGTTAGCTCCTGAACTGCAATAGAGAGCGGGTGTTCCAGCGGAGGCAAGCAAATCGTGTTGATTTACAGTGGCTTGCGGATTTGGCCCATTACCGCTTCTTTATACACTTTTAAAAAGAAATGCCAACTCGATAGTTTAGGCTTTAACTGGAACATGGCAAGTAATTGTATGTTTTGGCGGACCCCTAGTAATGTTGCAGAATCTTTCTCAGAAGTTGTTCCATGGGATAGCCGATTCCTCAGGTAAGAGCTACTTGTTTGTTCAATCCTCCATCTTAGGCCTGCTCCTCAGGTGCATCCTCCTTCTCGCAGCGATTTCCTAGGAACAGATTTCGAAGAACAGCTCTGATCACAGAATCACAGATTGGTTAGGGTTGGAAAGGACCTCTGGAGATCATCCAGCCCAACCCCCCTGCCAGAGCAGGGTCACCTACAGCAGGTTGCACAGGATGACCTCCAGGCGGGTTTTGAATGTTTCTGGGGTCGGAGACTCTACCGCCTCCCTGGGCAGCCTGTTCCAGCGCTCTGCCACCCTCAAAGTAAAGAAGTTCCTCCTCATGCTTTGATAGAAGTTCCTACGTTCCAGTTTGGTACCCGTTACCTCTTGTCCTGGATCATCTTTGATGATCCAGGACAAGAGGTAACGGGCACCAATTGGAACGTAGGAACTTGAACTTGAACTGGAAGGTAGGAACTTGAACATAGGATTATCCTTGATGATTCAGGATAGCTGTGTGTCTGACCAGTCTGTCTTTCGAAGGAGGTCCTGGACCAGCTCCAGCCATGCTGTGCTGAGCAGAGCCCCTGGCAGCAGCCCCACAGCTCACTCCCAGTGTGCCTGAATGGAAAAGGTACCAAAGTTGCTCCAACACTTTCTGAAAAACTATATAGTGTTACCCCACAAGCGCAAAGCGATGGCAAAGCCCGTGAAATGACACCGGTGCTTCCAGAAAATGTCAAGCTTCCTGCCCAAGGGTGACATGCCATGCGGTGGGGTCAGGGCCACGCGCTGAGCACCCGGTGCGCTGGGGTTGCCCCAGCGGTTCCTGAGCAGCTCCTGCAGTGCTGCCGCCGGTACCGTTCTGGCGGCTGTAGTTGTTTAAAAAGCCGTTGTTGTTTCCGGCGTAATCTGACGGCAGTTTTCTCGGGCATTTGGGCCTCTTCTAATAAGTGTGCTGTGAGTACATCTGCAAGCATTCACCTGTCGAGGTCAAATGACTGGTGGTGCTCATCTGCCCCCGTGCTACTGCTGCTGCCTCCCGTGAATGCTCATGTGCCTGCGTGCCCCTGTACAGGCACAGATGCACGCGCGCAACACCTGATCCCGCATCCTAACTATTTTTCGCCCGGTTCTCTGAGTTGTTCTGCTTCCGGCTGATGAATGGGAAAGTGTAGTAGTGCTGTTTCATTTCACCAGCCTCTCAAGTGTGGAAATTATGGTAAATTTGAGAACAAGCCAGATTAGATTGATAGTTACACCTCCTCCTTTAATTAGCCAACCACAGGATCTGTGGAGGCAAAGGCCGGGGGGGTGTGTCGGTGTATATAACGTGTATTGTCTATGTGAAAGATTAATCAAAAGGAGTTGCTTGAGGTGGGAAGGCTTTTCCGGAGAGGTTCCACATGTTGTCAGGTAGTCCCTCTGAATGGCAGCTTCCGGTTCGGTCCCTTAGCTTTCGGAAGTGACATTTAGTCTGATATGTGCCAGCCGTGCAATCTACCTAGCCCCGCAAAGTGCAAATATTAACATAAATGCATATTAAGATACTGTGTGTTAGCTCCTGAACTGCAATAGAGAGCGGATGTTCCAGCGGAGGCAAGCAAATCGTGTTGATTTACAGTGGCTTGCGGATTTGGCCCATTACCGCTTCTTTATACACTTTTAAAAAGATATGCCAACTCGATAGTTTAGGCTTTAACTGGAACATGGCAAGTAATTGTATGTTTTGGCGGACCCCTAGTAATGTTGCAGAATCTTTCTCAGAAGTTGTTCCATGGGATAGCCGATTCCTCAGGTAAGAGCTACTTGTTTGTTCAATCCTCCATCTTAGGCCTGCTCCTCAGGTGCATCCTCCTTCTCGCAGCGATTTCCTAGGAACAGATTTCGAAGAACAGCTCTGATCACAGAATCACAGATTGGTTAGGGTTGGAAAGGACCTCTGGAGATCATCCAGCCCAACCCCCCTGCCAGAGCAGGGTCACCTACAGCAGGTTGCACAGGATGACCTCCAGGCGGGTTTTGAATGTTTCTGGGGTCGGAGACTCTACCGCCTCCCTGGGCAGCCTGTTCCAGCGCTCTGCCACCCTCAAAGTAAAGAAGTTCCTCCTCATGCTTTGATAGAAGTTCCTAGGTTCCAGTTTGTACCCGTTACCTCTTGTCCTGGATCATCTTTGATGATCCAGGCCAAGAGGTAACGGGCACCAATTGGAACGTAGGAAATTGAACTTCAACTGGAACGTAGGAACTTGAACATAGGATTATCCTTGATGATTCAGGATAGCTGTGTGTCTGACCAGTCTGTCTTTCGAAGGAGGTCCTGGGCCAGCTCCAGCCATGCTGTGCTGAGCAGAGCCCCTGGCAGCAGCCCCACAGCTCACTCCCAGTGTGCCTGAATGGAAAAGGTACCAAAGTTGCTCCAACACTTTCTGAAAAACTCTATAGTGTTACCCCACAAGCGCAAAGCGACGGCAAAGCCCGTGAAATGACACCGGTGCTTCCAGAAAATGTCAAGCTTCCTGCCCAAGGGTGACATGCCATGCGGTGGGGTCAGGGCCACGCGCTGAGCACCCGGTGCGCTGGGGTTGCCCCAGCGGTTCCTGAGCAGCTCCTGCAGTGCTGCCGCCGGTACCGTTCTGGCGGCTGTAGTTGTTTAAAAAGCCGTTGTTGTTTCCGGCGTAATCTGACGGCAGTTTTCTCGGGCATTTGGGCCTCTTCTAATAAGTGTGCTGTGAGTACATCTGCAAGCATTCACCTGTCGAGGTCAAATGACTGGTGGTGCTCATCTGCCCCCGTGCTACTGCTGCTGCCTCCCGTGAATGCTCATGTGCCTGCGTGCCCCTGTACAGGCACAGATGCACGCGCGCAACACCTGATCCCGCATCCTAACTATTTTTCGCCCGGTTCTCTGAGTTGTTCTGCTTCCGGCTGATGAATGGGAAAGTGTAGTAGTGCTGTTTCATTTCACCAGCCTCTCAAGTGTGGAAATTATGGTAAATTTGAGAACAAGCCAGATTAGATTGATAGTTACACCTCCTCCTTTAATTAGCCAACCACAGGATCTGTGGAGGCAAAGGCCGGGGGGCGTGTCGGTGGGGGGGCATACGATTTTACCATGGCGAGATTGCTGGAGGTTCTTTCTTGTCTGTTCTTTCTTGTCTTGTAAATTGGTATGAGGTTCTGCCAGTCTTCCTCACGTAGCACAATCGCTCTTGATTTCTGGAGGTTGCTCACAGGGTAAGCTAATGTTTAACATCAATAAGGGTTACCGAATCTTGTCCTTGAGAAGCAGGAGTCTGGAAGCTGTTGTCAATCCAACTGCTGTATTCCTGACCAGCAAGCCCGCTCGATTCAGGGTTAATTAACTGATTACTTAGAGCGGAAGTGTTGTGGAAGAGCCCGATCATTACCATTTCTATTCATTCTAATATGATGTATTTCAACTCCCCCTCCCTCACGCCTTCCAGAGAGTGATCTGGTGAAGGAGGATGACAAGTCTTTGTGAAACCATCTCGAGTTCTCCCAGATACTCGTAGTTGAAGTTGTCTAGCGGTGCGAGATTAGACACCGTGTGAAAGGCAATACTGCACAGATTCTTTATTCCAGACCATTTTCTAAGTTCGCATGATACAAAACCTCACGGTTACTGGGCAGCTCTCCCACTTTTCACGTCAACCTTTGCTACCTCGCCTGCTGCAACGTGCAGGAAAGAAACATTGATTTGAATTGCGCCGTGGTGCTGTGCATCTTAATGACACTCTGGAGTGACTGGCAGTGTGTCTGGGTCCTGGGGTTGGACCCGGTCTAGCTGCCAGGAGGCAACATTGCAGAGAGGGGCTAAAGCTGTGGTCTCTGAAGGGACCTGGCTACTCTATGTAGGCCTTCTCTCCCTGCGTCTCAGAGTGCTTGAAGATGCTAATTGGTTCACATTTTCCTCTGTTCGTTAAGGTATTCTGTCCTTAAAAATTCAGCTTTTTAAAATAGTAACGTGTATTGTCTACGTGAAAGATTAATCAAAAGGAGTTGCTTGAGGTGGGAAGGCTTTTCCGGAGAGGTTCCACATGTTGTCAGGTAGTCCCTCTGAATGGCAGCTTCCGGTTCGGTCCCTTAGCTTTCGGAAGTGACATTTAGTCTGATATGTGCCAGCCGTGCAATCTACCTAGCCCTGCAAAGTGCAAATATTAACCTAAATGCATATTAAGATAGTGTGTGTTAGCTCCTGAACTGAAATAGAGAGCGGGTGTTCCAGCGGAGGCAAGCAAATCGTGTTGATTTACAGTGGCTTGAGGATTTGGCCCATTACCGCTTCTTTATACACTTTTAAAAAGAAATGCCAACTCGATAGTTTAGGCTTTAACTGGAACATGGCAAGTAATTCTGTGTTTTGGCGGACCCCTAGTAATGTTGCAGAATCTTTCTCAGAAGTTGTTCCATGGGATAGCCGATTCCTCAGGTAAGAGCTACTTGTTTGTTCAATCCTCCATCTTAGGCCTGCTCCTCAGGTGCATCCTCCTTCTCGCAGCGATTTCCTAGGAACAGATTTCGAAGAACAGCTCTGATCACAGAATCACAGATTGGTTAGGGTTGGAAAGGAGCTCTGGAGATCATCCAGTCCAACCCCCTGCCAGAGCAGGGTCACCTACAGCAGGTTGCACAGGATGACCTCCAGGCGGGTTATGAATGTCTCTGGGGTCGGAGACTCTACTGCCTCCCTGGGCAGCCTGTTCCAGCGCTCTGCCACCCTCAAAGTAAAGAAGTTCCTCCTCATGCTTTGATAGAAGTTCCTACGTTCCAGTTTGTACCCGTTACCTCTTGTCCTGGATCATCTTTGATGATCCAGGACAAGAGGTAACGGGCACCAATTGGAACGCAGGAACTTGAACTTGAACTGGAAGGTAGGAACTTGAACTTGAACATAGGATTATCCTTGATGATTCAGGATAGCTGTGTGTCTGACCAGTCTGTCTTTCGAAGGAGGTCCTGGACCAGCTCCAGCCATGCTGTGCTGAGCAGAGCCCCTGGCAGCAGCCCCACAGCTCACTCCCAGTGTGCCTGAATGGAAAAGGTACCAAAGTTGCTCCAACACTTTCTGAAAAACTCTATAGTGTTACCCCACAAGCGCAAAGCGACGGCAAAGCCCGTGAAATGACACCGGTGCTTCCAGAAAATCTCAAGCTTCCTGCCCAAGGGTGACATGCCATGCGGTGGGGTCAGGGCCACACGCGGAGCACCCGGTGCGCTGGGATTGCCCCAGCGGTTCCTGAGCAGCTCCTGTAGTGCTGCCGCCGGTACCATTCTGGCAGCTGTAGTTGTTTAAAAAGCCGTTGTTGTTTCCGGCGTAATCTGACGGCAGTTTTCTCGGGCATTTGGGCCTCTTCTAATAAGTGTGCTGTGAGTACATCTGCAAGCATTCACCTGTCGAGGTCAAATGACTGGTGGTGCTCATCTCCCCCCGTGCTACTGCTGCTGCTGCCTCCCGTGAATGCTCATGTGCCTGCGTGCCCCTGTACAGGCACAGAAGCATGCGTGCAACACCTGATCCCGCATCCTAATTATTTTTCGCCCGGTTCTCTGAGTTGTTCTGCTTCCGGCTGATGAATGGGAAAGTGTAGTAGTGCTGTTTCATTTCACCAGCCTCTCAAGTGTGGAAATTATGGTAAATTTGAGAACAAGCCAGATTAGATTGATAGTTACACCTCCTCCTTTAATTAGCCAACCACAGGATCTGTGGAGGCAAAGGCCGGGGGGGTGTGTCGGTGTATATAACGTGTATTGTCTATGTGAAAGATTAATCAAAAGGAGTTGCTTGAGGTGGGAAGGCTTTTCCGGAGAGGTTCCACATGTTGTCAGGTAGTCCCTCTGAATGGCAGCTTCCGGTTCGGTCCCTTAGCTTTCGGAAGTGACATTTAGTCTGATATGTGCCAGCCGTGCAATCTACCTAGCCCCGCAAAGTGCAAATATTAACATAAATGCATATTAAGATACTGTGTGTTAGCTCCTGAACTGCAATAGAGAGCGGGTGTTCCAGCGGAGGCAAGCAAATCGTGTTGATTTACAGTGGCTTGCGGATTTGGCCCATTACCGCTTCTTTATACACTTTTAAAAAGAAATGCCAACTCGATAGTTTAGGCTTTAACTGGAACATGGCAAGTAATTGTATGTTTTGGCGGACCCCTAGTAATGTTGCAGAATCTTTCTCAGAAGTTGTTCCATGGGATAGCCGATTCCTCAGGTAAGAGCTACTTGTTTGTTCAATCCTCCATCTTAGGCCTGCTCCTCAGGTGCATCCTCCTTCTCGCAGCGATTTCCTAGGAACAGATTTCGAAGAACAGCTCTGATCACAGAATCACAGATTGGTTAGGGTTGGAAAGGACCTCTGGAGATCATCCAGCCCAACCCCCCTGCCAGAGCAGGGTCACCTACAGCAGGTTGCACAGGATGACCTCCAGGCGGGTTTTGAATGTTTCTGGGGTCGGAGACTCTACCGCCTCCCTGGGCAGCCTGTTCCAGCGCTCTGCCACCCTCAAAGTAAAGAAGTTCCTCCTCATGCTTTGATAGAAGTTCCTACGTTCCAGTTTGTACCCGTTACCTCTTGTCCTGGATCATCTTTGATGATCCAGGACAAGAGGTAACGGGCACCAATTGGAACGTAGGAACTTGAACTTGAACTGGAAGGTAGGAACTTGAACATAGGATTATCCTTGATGATTCAGGATAGCTGTGTGTCTGACCAGTCTGTCTTTCGAAGGAGGTCCTGGGCCAGCTCCAGCCATGCTGTGCTGAGCAGAGCCCCTGGCAGCAGCCCCACAGCTCACTCCCAGTGTGCCTGAATGGAAAAGGTACCAAAGTTGCTCCAACACTTTCTGAAAAACTCTATAGTGTTACCCCACAAGCGCAAAGCGACGGCAAAGCCCGTGAAATGACACCGGTGCTTCCAGAAAATCTCAAGCTTCCTGCCCAAGGGTGACATGCCATGCGGTGGGGTCAGGGCCACGCGCTGAGCACCCGGTGCGCTGGGGTTGCCCCAGCGGTTCCTGAGCAGCTCCTGCAGTGCTGCCGCCGGTACCGTTCTGGCGGCTGTAGTTGTTTAAAAAGCCGTTGTTGTTTCCGGCGTAATCTGACGGCAGTTTTCTCGGGCATTTGGGCCTCTTCTAATAAGTGTGCTGTGAGTACATCTGCAAGCATTCACCTGTCGAGGTCAAATGACTGGTGGTGCTCATCTGCCCCCGTGCTACTGCTGCTGCCTCCCGTGAATGCTCATGTGCCTGCGTGCCCCTGTACAGGCACAGATGCACGCGCGCAACACCTGATCCCGCATCCTAATTATTTTTCGCCCGGTTCTCGGAGTTGTTCTGCTTCCGGCTGATGAATGGGAAAGTGTAGTAGTGCTGTTTCATTTCACCAGCCTCTCAAGTGTGGAAATTATGGTAAATTTGAGAACAAGCGAGATTAGATTGATAGTTACACCTCCTCCTTTAATTAGCCAACCACAGGATCTGTGGAGGCAAAGGCCGGGGGGGTGTGTCGGTGTATATAACGTGTATTGTCTATGTGAAAGATTAATCAAAAGGAGTTGCTTGAGGTGGGAAGGCTTTTCCGGAGAGGTTCCACATGTTGTCAGGTAGTCCCTCTGAATGGCAGCTTCCGGTTCGGTCCCTTAGCTTTCGGAAGTGACATTTAGTCTGATATGTGCCAGCCGTGCAATCTACCTAGCCCCGCAAAGTGCAAATATTAACATAAATGCATATTAAGATACTGTGTGTTAGCTCCTGAACTGCAATAGAGAGCGGGTGTTCCAGCGGAGGCAAGCAAATCGTGTTGATTTACAGTGGCTTGAGGATTTGGCCCATTACCGCTTCTTTATACACTTTTAAAAAGAAATGCCAACTCGATAGTTTAGGCTTTAACTGGAACATGGCAAGTAATTGTATGTTTTGGCGGACCCCTAGTAATGTTGCAGAATCTTTCTCAGAAGTTGTTCCATGGGATAGCCGATTCCTCAGGTAAGAGCTACTTGTTTGTTCAATCCTCCATCTTAGGCCTGCTCCTCAGGTGCATCCTCCTTCTCGCAGCGATTTCCTAGGAACAGATTTCGAAGAACAGCTCTGATCACAGAATCACAGATTGGTTAGGGTTGGAAAGGACCTCTGGAGATCATCCAGTCCAACCCCCCTGCCAGAGCAGGGTCACCTTCAGCAGGTTGCACAGGATGACCTCCAGGCGGGTTTTGAATGTTTCTGGGGTCGGAGACTCTACCGCCTCCCTGGGCAGCCTGTTCCAGCGCTCTGCCACCCTCAAAGTAAAGAAGTTCCTCCTCATGCTTTGATAGAAGTTCCTAGGTTCCAGTTTGTACCCGTTACCTCTTGTCCTGGATCATCTTTGATGATCCAGGACAAGAGGTAACGGGCACCAATTGGAACGTAGGAACTTGAACTTGAACTGGAACGTAGGAACTTGAACATAGGATTATCCTTGATGATTCAGGATAGCTGTGTGTCTGACCAGTCTGTCTTTCGAAGGAGGTCCTGGGCCAGCTCCAGCCATGCTGTGCTGAGCAGAGCCCCTGGCAGCAGCCCCACAGCTCACTCCCAGTGTGCCTGAATGGAAAAGGTACCAAAGTTGCTCCAACACTTTCTGAAAAACTCTATAGTGTTACCCCACAAGCGCAAAGCGACGGCAAAGCCCGTGAAATGACACCGGTGCTTCCAGAAAATGTCAAGCTTCCTGCCCAAGGGTGACATGCCATGCGGTGGGGTCAGGGCCACGCGCTGAGCACCCGGTGCGCTGGGGTTGCCCCAGCGGTTCCTGAGCAGCTCCTGCAGTGCTGCCGCCGGTACCGTTCTGGCGGCTGTAGTTGTTTAAAAAGCCGTTGTTGTTTCCGGCGTAATCTGACGGCAGTTTTCTCGGGCATTTGGGCCTCTTCTAATAAGTGTGCTGTGAGTACATCTGCAAGCATTCACCTGTCGAGGTCAAATGACTGGTGGTGCTCATCTGCCCCCGTGCTACTGCTGCTGCCTCCCGTGAATGCTCATGTGCCTGCGTGCCCCTGTACAGGCACAGATGCACGCGCGCAACACCTGATCCCGCATCCTAACTATTTTTCGCCCGGTTCTCTGAGTTGTTCTGCTTCCGGCTGATGAATGGGAAAGTGTAGTAGTGCTGTTTCATTTCACCAGCCTCTCAAGTGTGGAAATTATGGTAAATTTGAGAACAAGCCAGATTAGATTGATAGTTACACCTCCTCCTTTAATTAGCCAACCACAGGATCTGTGGAGGCAAAGGCCGGGGGGGTGTGTCGGTGTATATAACGTGTATTGTCTATGTGAAAGATTAATCAAAAGGAGTTGCTTGAGGTGGGAAGGCTTTTCCGGAGAGGTTCCACATGTTGTCAGGTAGTCCCTCTGAATGGCAGCTTCCGGTTCGGTCCCTTAGCTTTCGGAAGTGACATTTAGTCTGATATGTGCCAGCCGTGCAATCTACCTAGCCCCGCAAAGTGCAAATATTAACATAAATGCATATTAAGATACTGTGTGTTAGCTCCTGAACTGCAATAGAGAGCGGGTGTTCCAGCGGAGGCAAGCAAATCGTGTTGATTTACAGTGGCTTGCGGATTTGGCCCATTACCGCTTCTTTATACACTTTTAAAAAGAAATGCCAACTCGATAGTTTAGGCTTTAACTGGAACATGGCAAGTAATTGTATGTTTTGGCGGACCCCTAGTAATGTTGCAGAATCTTTCTCAGAAGTTGTTCCATGGGATAGCCGATTCCTCAGGTAAGAGCTACTTGTTTGTTCAATCCTCCATCTTAGGCCTGCTCCTCAGGTGCATCCTCCTTCTCGCAGCGATTTCCTAGGAACAGATTTCGAAGAACAGCTCTGATCACAGAATCACAGATTGGTTAGGGTTGGAAAGGACCTCTGGAGATCATCCAGCCCAACCCCCCTGCCAGAGCAGGGTCACCTACAGCAGGTTGCACAGGATGACCTCCAGGCGGGTTTTGAATGTTTCTGGGGTCGGAGACTCTACCGCCTCCCTGGGCAGCCTGTTCCAGCGCTCTGCCACCCTCAAAGTAAAGAAGTTCCTCCTCATGCTTTGATAGAAGTTCCTACGTTCCAGTTTGTACCCGTTACCTCTTGTCCTGGATCATCTTTGATGATCCAGGACAAGAGGTAACGGGCACCAATTGGAACGTAGGAACTTGAACTTGAACTGGAACGTAGGAACTTGAACATAGGATTATCCTTGATGATTCAGGATAGCTGTGTGTCTGACCAGTCTGTCTTTCGAAGGAGGTCCTGGGCCAGCTCCAGCCATGCTGTGCTGAGCAGAGCCCCTGGCAGCAGCCCCACAGCTCACTCCCAGTGTGCCTGAATGGAAAAGGTACCAAAGTTGCTCCAACACTTTCTGAAAAACTCTATAGTGTTACCCCACAAGCGCAAAGCGACGGCAAAGCCCGTGAAATGACACCGGTGCTTCCAGAAAATGTCAAGCTTCCTGCCCAAGGGTGACATGCCATGCGGTGGGGTCAGGGCCACGCGCTGAGCACCCGGTGCGCTGGGGTTGCCCCAGCGGTTCCTGAGCAGCTCCTGCAGTGCTGCCGCCGGTACCGTTCTGGCGGCTGTAGTTGTTTAAAAAGCCGTTGTTGTTTCCGGCGTAATCTGACAGCAGTTTTCTCGGGCATTTGGGCCTCTTCTAATAAGTGTGCTGTGAGTACATCTGCAAGCATTCACCTGTCGAGGTCAAATGACTGGTGGTGCTCATCTGCCCCCGTGCTACTGCTGCTGCCTCCCATGAATGCTCATGTGCCTGCGTGCCCCTGTACAGGCACAGATGCACGCGCGCAACACCTGATCCCGCATCCTAATTATGTTTCGCCCGGTTCTCGGAGTTGTTCTGCTTCCGGCTGATGAATGGGAAAGTGTAGTAGTGCTGTTTCATTTCACCAGCCTCTCAAGTGTGGAAATTATGGTAAATTTGAGAACAAGCCAGATTAGATTGATAGTTACACCTCCTCCTTTAATTAGCCAACCACAGGATCTGTGGAGGCAAAGGCCGGGGGGGTGTGTCGGTGTATATAACGTGTATTGTCTATGTGAAAGATTAATCAAAAGGAGTTGCTTGAGGTGGGAAGGCTTTTCCGGAGAGGTTCCACATGTTGTCAGGTAGTCCCTCTGAATGGCAGCTTCCGGTTCGGTCCCTTAGCTTTCGGAAGTGACATTTAGTCTGATATGTGCCAGCCGTGCAATCTACCTAGCCCCGCAAAGTGCAAATATTAACATAAATGCATATTAAGATACTGTGTGTTAGCTCCTGAACTGCAATAGAGAGCGGGTGTTCCAGCGGAGGCAAGCAAATCGTGTTGATTTAGAGTGGCTTGCGGATTTGGCCCATTACCGCTTCTTTATACACTTTTAAAAAGAAATGCCAACTCGATAGTTTAGGCTTTAACTGGAACATGGCAAGTAATTGTATGTTTTGGCGGACCCCTAGTAATGTTGCAGAATCTTTCTCAGAAGTTGTTCCATGGGATAGCCGATTCCTCAGGTAAGAGCTACTTGTTTGTTCAATCCTCCATCTTAGGCCTGCTCCTCAGGTGCATCCTCCTTCTCGCAGCGATTTCCTAGGAACAGATTTCGAAGAACAGCTCTGATCACAGAATCACAGATTGGTTAGGGTTGGAAAGGACCTCTGGAGATCATCCAGCCCAACCCCCCTGCCAGAGCAGGGTCACCTACAGCAGGTTGCACAGGATGACCTCCAGGCGGGTTTTGAATGTTTCTGGGGTCGGAGACTCTACCGCCTCCCTGGGCAGCCTGTTCCAGCGCTCTGCCACCCTCAAAGTAAAGAAGTTCCTCCTCATGCTTTGATAGAAGTTCCTACGTTCCAGTTTGTACCCGTTACCTCTTGTCCTGGATCATCTTTGATGATCCAGGACAAGAGGTAACGGGCACCAATTGGAACGTAGGAACTTGAACTTGAACTGGAACGTAGGAACTTGAACGTAGGATTATCCTTGATGATTCAGGATAGCTGTGTGTCTGACCAGTCTGTCTTTCGAAGGAGGTCCTGGGCCAGCTCCAGCCATGCTGTGCTGAGCAGAGCCCCTGGCAGCAGCCCCACAGCTCACTCCCAGTGTGCCTGAATGGAAAAGGTACCAAAGTTGCTCCAACACTTTCTGAAAAACTCTATAGTGTTACCCCACAAGCGCAAAGCGACGGCAAAGCCCGTGAAATGACACCGGTGCTTCCAGAAAATGTCAAGCTTCCTGCCCAAGGGTGACATGCCATGCGGTGGGGTCAGGGCCACGCGCTGAGCACCCGGTGCGCTGGGGTTGCCCCAGCGGTTCCTGAGCAGCTCCTGCAGTGCTGCCGCCGGTACCGTTCTGGCGGCTGTAGTTGTTTAAAAAGCCGTTGTTGTTTCCGGCGTAATCTGACGGCAGTTTTCTCGGGCATTTGGGCCTCTTCTAATAAGTGTGCTGTGAGTACATCTGCAAGCATTCACCTGTCGAGGTCAAATGACTGGTGGTGCTCATCTCCCCCCGTGCTACTGCTGCTGCCTCCCGTGAATGCTCATGTGCCTGCGTGCCCCTGTACAGGCACAGATGCACGCGCGCAACACCTGATCCCGCATCCTAATTATTTTTCGCCCGGTTCTCGGAGTTGTTCTGCTTCCGGCTGATGAATGGGAAAGTGTAGTAGTGCTGTTTCATTTCACCAGCCTCTCAAGTGTGGAAATTATGGTAAATTTGAGAACAAGCGAGATTAGATTGATAGTTACACCTCCTCCTTTAATTAGCCAACCACAGGATCTGTGGAGGCAAAGGCCGGGGGGGTGTGTCGGTGTATATAAGGTGTATTGTCTATGTGAAAGATTAATCAAAAGGAGTTGCTTGAGGTGGGAAGGCTTTTCCGGAGAGGTTCCACATGTTGTCAGGTAGTCCCTCTGAATGGCAGCTTCCGGTTCGGTCCCTTAGCTTTCGGAAGTGACATTTAGTCTGATATGTGCCAGCCGTGCAATCTACCTAGCCCCGCAAAGTGCAAATATTAACATAAATGCATATTAAGATACTGTGTGTTAGCTCCTGAACTGCAATAGAGAGCAAGTGTTCCAGCGGAGGCAAGCAATTCGTGTTGATTTACAGTGGCTTGAGGATTTGGCCCATTACCGCTTCTTTATACACTTTTAAAAAGAAATGCCAACTCGATAGTTTAGGCTTTAACTGGAACATGGCAAGTAATTGCATGTTTTGGCGGACCCCTAGTAATGTTGCAGAATCTTTCTCAGAAGTTGTTCCATGGGATAGCCGATTCCTCAGGTAAGAGCTACTTGTTTGTTCAATCCTCCATCTTAGGCCTGCTCCTCAGGTGCATCCTCCTTCTCGCAGCGATTTCCTAGGAACAGATTTCGAAGAACAGCTCTGATCACAGAATCACAGATTGGTTAGGGTTGGAAAGGACCTCTGGAGATCATCCAGCCCAACCCCCCTGCCAGAGCAGGGTCACCTACAGCAGGTTGCACAGGATGACCTCCAGGCGGGTTTTGAATGTTTCTGGGGTCGGAGACTCTACCGCCTCCCTGGGCAGCCTGTTCCAGCGCTCTGCCACCCTCAAAGTAAAGAAGTTCCTCCTCATGCTTTGATAGAAGTTCCTACGTTCCAGTTTGTACCCGTTACCTCTTGTCATGGATCATCTTTGATGATCCAGGACAAGAGGTAACGGGCACCAATTGGAACGTAGGAACTTGAACTTGAACTGGAAGGTAGGAACTTGAACATAGGATTATCCTTGATGATTCAGGATAGCTGTGTGTCTGACCAGTCTGTCTTTCGAAGGAGGTCCTGGGCCAGCTCCAGCCATGCTGTGCTGAGCAGAGCCCCTGGCAGCAGCCCCACAGCTCACTCCCAGTGTGCCTGAATGGAAAAGGTACCAAAGTTGCTCCAACACTTTCTGAAAAACTCTATAGTGTTACCCCACAAGCGCAAAGCGACGGCAAAGCCCGTGAAATGACACCGGTGCTTCCAGAAAATGTCAAGCTTCCTGCCCAAGGGTGACATGCCATGCGGTGGGGTCAGGGCCACGCGCTGAGCACCCGGTGCGCTGGGGTTGCCCCAGCGGTTCCTGAGCAGCTCCTGCAGTGCTGCCGCCGGTACCGTTCTGGCGGCTGTAGTTGTTTAAAAAGCCGTTGTTGTTTCCGGCGTAATCTGACGGCAGTTTTCTCGGGCATTTGGGCCTCTTCTAATAAGTGTGCTGTGAGTACATCTGCAAGCATTCACCTGTCGAGGTCAAATGACTGGTGGTGCTCATCTGCCCCCGTGCTACTGCTGCTGCCTCCCGTGAATGCTCATGTGCCTGCGTGCCCCTGTACAGGCACAGATGCACGCGCGCAACACCTGATCCCGCATCCTAATTATTTTTCGCCCGGTTCTCGGAGTTGTTCTGCTTCCGGCTGATGAATGGGAAAGTGTAGTAGTGCTGTTTCATTTCACCAGCCTCTCAAGTGTGGAAATTATGGTAAATTTGAGAACAAGCCAGATTAGATTGATAGTTACACCTCCTCCTTTAATTAGCCAACCACAGGATCTGTGGAGGCAAAGGCCGGGGGGGTGTGTCGGTGTATATAACGTGTATTGTCTATGTGAAAGATTAATCAAAAGGAGTTGCTTGAGGTGGGAAGGCTTTTCCGGAGAGGTTCCACATGTTGTCAGGTAGTCCCTCTGAATGGCAGCTTCCGGTTCGGTCCCTTAGCTTTCGGAAGTGACATTTAGTCTGATATGTGCCAGCCGTGCAATCTACCTAGCCCTGCAAAGTGCAAATATTAACATAAATGCATATTAAGATACTGTGTGTTAGCTCCTGAACTGAAATAGAGAGCGGGTGTTCCAGCGGAGGCAAGCAAATCGTGTTGATTTACAGTGGCTTGCGGATTTGGCCCATTACCGCTTCTTTATACACTTTTAAAAAGAAATGCCAACTCGATAGTTTAGGCTTTAACTGGAACATGGCAAGTAATTGTATGTTTTGGCTGACCCCTAGTAATGTTGCAGAATCTTTCTCAGAAGATGTTCCATGGGATAGCCGATTCCTCAGGTAAGAGCTACTTGTTTGTTCAATCCTCCATCTTAGGCCTGCTCCTCAGGTGCATCCTCCTTCTCGCAGCGATTTCCTAGGAACAGATTTCGAAGAACAGCTCTGATCACAGAATCACAGATTGGTTAGGGTTGGAAAGGACCTCTGGAGATCATCCAGCCCAACCCCCCTGCCAGAGCAGGGTCACCTACAGCAGGTTGCACAGGATGACCTCCAGGCGGGTTTTGAATGTCTCTGGGGTCGGAGACTCTACCGCCTCCCTCGGCAGTCTGTTCCAGCGCTCTGCCACCCTCAAAGTAAAGAAGTTCCTCCTCATGCTTTGATAGAAGTTCCTAGGTTCCAGTTTGTACCCGTTACCTCTTGTCCTGGATCATCTTTGATGATCCAGGACAAGAGGTAACGGGCACCAATTGGAACGTAGGAACTTGAACTTGAACTGGAACGTAGGAACTTGAACATAGGATTATCCTTGATGATTCAGGATAGCTGTGTGTCTGACCAGTCTGTCTTTCGAAGGAGGTCCTGGGCCAGCTCCAGCCATGCTGTGCTGAGCAGAGCCCCTGGCAGCAGCCCCACACCTCACTCCCAGTGTGCCTGAATGGAAAAGGTACCAAAGTTGCTCCAACACTTTCTGAAAAACTCTATAGTGTTACCCCACAAGCGCAAAGCGACGGCAAAGCCCGTGAAATGACACCGGTGCTTCCAGAAAATGTCAAGCTTCCTGCCCAAGGGTGACATGCCATGCGGTGGGGTCAGGGCCACGCGCTGAGCACCCGGTGCGCTGGGGTTGCCCCAGCGGTTCCTGAGCAGCTCCTGCAGTGCTGCCGCCGGTACCGTTCTGGCGGCTGTAGTTGTTTAAAAAGCCGTTGTTGTTTCCGGCGTAATCTGACGGCAGTTTTCTCGGGCATTTGGGCCTCTTCTAATAAGTGTGCTGTGAGTACATCTGCAAGCATTCACCTGTCGAGGTCAAATGACTGGTGGTGCTCATCTGCCCCCGTGCTACTGCTGCTGCCTCCCGTGAATGCTCATGTGCCTGCGTGCCCCTGTACAGGCACAGATGCACGCGCGCAACACCTGATCCCGCATCCTAATTATTTTTCGCCCGGTTCTCGGAGTTGTTCTGCTTCCGGCTGATGAATGGGAAAGTGTAGTAGTGCTGTTTCATTTCACCAGCCTCTCAAGTGTGGAAATTATGGTAAATTTGGGAACAAGCCAGATTAGATTGATAGTTACACCTCCTCCTTTAATTAGCCAACCACAGGATCTGTGGAGGCAAAGGCCGGGGGGGTGTGTCGGTGTATATAACGTGTATTGTCTATGTGAAAGATTAATCAAAAGGAGTTGCTTGAGGTGGGAAGGCTTTTCCGGAGAGGTTCCACATGTTGTCAGGTAGTCCCTCTGAATGGCAGCTTCCGGTTCGGTCCCTTAGCTTTCGGAAGTGACATTTAGTCTGATATGTGCCAGCCGTGCAATCTACCTAGCCCTGCAAAGTGCAAATATTAACCTAAATGCATATTAAGATACTGTGTGTTAGCTCCTGAACTGAAATAGAGAGCGGGTGTTCCAGCGGAGGCAAGCAAATCGTGTTGATTTACAGTGGCTTGCGGATTTGGCCCATTACCGCTTCTTTATACACTTTTAAAAAGAAATGCAAACTCGATAGTTTAGGCTTTAACTGGAACATGGCAAGTAATTGTATGTTTTGGCGGACCCCTAGTAATGTTGCAGAATCTTTCTCAGAAGTTGTTCCATGGGATAGCCGATTCCTCAGGTAAGAGCTACTTGTTTGTTCAATCCTCCATCTTAGGCTTGCTCCTCAGGTGCATCCTCCTCGCAGCGATTTCCTAGGAACAGATTTCGAAGAACAGCTCTGATCACAGAATCACAGATTGGTTAGGGTTGGAAAGGACCTCTGGAGATCATCCAGCCCAACCCCCCTGCCAGAGCAGGGTCACCTACAGCAGGTTGCACAGGATGACCTCCAGGCGGGTTTTGAATGTCTCTGGGGTCGGAGACTCTACCGCCTCCCTGGGCAGCCTGTTCCAGCGCTCTGCCACCCTCAAAGTAAAGAAGTTCCTCCTCATGCTTTGATAGAAGTTCCTACGTTCCAGTTTGTACCCGTTACCTCTTGTCCTGGATCATCAAAAATCATCTTTGATGATCCAGGACAAGAGGTAACGGGCACCAATTCGAACGTAGGAACTTGAACTTGAACTGGAAGGTAGGAACTTGAACATAGGATTATCCTTGATGATTCAGGATAGCTGTGTGTCTGACCAGTCTGTCTTTCGAAGGAGGTCCTGGGCCAGCTCCAGCCATGCTGTGCTGAGCAGAGCCCCTGGCAGCAGCCCCACAGCTCACTCCCAGTGTGCCTGAATGGAAAAGGTACCAAAGTTGCTCCAACACTTTCTGAAAAACTCTATAGTGTTACCCCACAAGCGCAAAGCGACGGCAAAGCCCGTGAAATGACACCGGTGCTTCCAGAAAATGTCAAGCTTCCTGCCCAAGGGTGACATGCCATGCGGTGGGGTCAGGGCCACGCGCTGAGCACCCGGTGCGCTGGGGTTGCCCCAGCGGTTCCTGAGCAGCTCCTGCAGTGCTGCCGCCGGTACCGTTCTGGCGGCTGTAGTTGTTTAAAAAGCCGTTGTTGTTTCCGGCGTAATCTGACGGCAGTTTTCTCGGGCATTTGGGCCTCTTCTAATAAGTGTGCTGTGAGTACATCTGCAAGCATTCACCTGTCGAGGTCAAATGACTGGTGGTGCTCATCTGCCCCCGTGCTACTGCTGCTGCCTCCCATGAATGCTCATGTGCCTGCGTGCCCCTGTACAGGCACAGATGCACGCGCGCAACACCTGATCCCGCATCCTAATTATTTTTTGCCCGGTTCTCGGAGTTGTTCTGCTTCCGGCTGATGAATGGGAAAGTGTAGTAGTGCTGTTTCATTTCACCAGCCTCTCAAGTGTGGAAATTATGGTAAATTTGAGAACAAGCGAGATTAGATTGATAGTTACACCTCCTCCTTTAATTAGCCAACCACAGGATCTGTGGAGGCAAAGGCCGGGGGGGTGTGTCGGTGTATATAACGTGTATTGTCTATGTGAAAGATTAATCAAAAGGAGTTGCTTGAGGTGGGAAGGCTTTTCCGGAGAGGTTCCACATGTTGTCAGGTAGTCCCTCTGAATGGCAGCTTCCGGTTCGGTCCCTTAGCTTTCGGAAGTGACATTTAGTCTGATATGTGCCAGCCGTGCAATCTACCTAGCCCCGCAAAGTGCAAATATTAACATAAATGCATATTAAGATACTGTGTGTTAGCTCCTGAACTGCAATAGAGAGCGGGTGTTCCAGCGGAGGCAAGCAATTCGTGTTGATTTACAGTGGCTTGCGGATTTGGCCCATTACCGCTTCTTTATACACTTTTAAAAAGAAATGCCAACTCGATAGTTTAGGCTTTAACTGGAACATGGCAAGTAATTGCATGTTTTGGCGGACCCCTAGTAATGTTGCAGAATCTTTCTCAGAAGTTGTTCCATGGGATAGCCGATTCCTCAGGTAAGAGCTACTTGTTTGTTCAATCCTCCATCTTAGGCCTGCTCCTCAGGTGCATCCTCCTTCTCGCAGCGATTTCCTAGGAACAGATTTCGAAGAACAGCTCTGATCACAGAATCACAGATTGGTTAGGGTTGGAAAGGACCTCTGGAGATCATCCAGCCCAACCCCCCTGCCAGAGCAGGGTCACCTACAGCAGGTTGCACAGGATGACCTCCAGGCGGGTTTTGAATGTTTCTGGGGTCGGAGACTCTACCGCCTCCCTGGGCAGCCTGTTCCAGCGCTCTGCCACCCTCAAAGTAAAGAAGTTCCTCCTCATGCTTTGATAGAAGTTCCTACGTTCCAGTTTGTACCCGTTACCTCTTGTCCTGGATCATCTTTGATGATCCAGGACAAGAGGTAACGGGCACCAATTGGAACGTAGGAACTTGAACTTGAACTGGAAGGTAGGAACTTGAACATAGGATTATCCTTGATGATTCAGGATAGCTGTGTGTCTGACCAGTCTGTCTTTCGAAGGAGGTCCTGGGCCAGCTCCAGCCATGCTGTGCTGAGCAGAGCCCCTGGCAGCAGCCCCACAGCTCACTCCCAGTGTGCCTGAATGGAAAAGGTACCAAAGTTGCTCCAACACTTTCTGAAAAACTCTATAGTGTTACCCCACAAGCGCAAAGCGACGGCAAAGCCCGTGAAATGACACCGGTGCTTCCAGAAAATGTCAAGCTTCCTGCCCAAGGGTGACATGCCATGCGGTGGGGTCAGGGCCACGCGCTGAGCACCCGGTGCGCTGGGGTTGCCCCAGCGGTTCCTGAGCAGCTCCTGCAGTGCTGCCGCCGGTACCGTTCTGGCGGCTGTAGTTGTTTAAAAAGCCGTTGTTGTTTCCGGCGTAATCTGACGGCAGTTTTCTCGGGCATTTGGGCCTCTTCTAATAAGTGTGCTGTGAGTACATCTGCAAGCATTCACCTGTCGAGGTCAAATGACTGGTGGTGCTCATCTGCCCCCGTGCTACTGCTGCTGCCTCCCGTGAATGCTCATGTGCCTGCGTGCCCCTGTACAGGCACAGATGCACGCGCGCAACACCTGATCCCGCATCCTAATTATTTTTTGCCCGGTTCTCGGAGTTGTTCTGCTTCCGGCTGATGAATGGGAAAGTGTAGTGGTGCTGTTTCATTTCACCAGCCTCTCAAGTGTGGAAATTATGGTAAATTTGAGAACAAGCCAGATTAGATTAATAGTTACACCTCCTCCTTTAATTAGCCAACCACAGGATCTGTGGAGGCAAAGGCCGGGGGGGTGTGTCGGTGTATATAAGGTGTATTGTCTATGTGAAAGATTAATCAAAAGGAGTTGCTTGAGGTGGGAAGGCTTTTCCGGAGAGGTTCCACATGTTGTCAGGTAGTCCCTCTGAATGGCAGCTTCCGGTTCGGTCCCTTAGCTTTCGGAAGTGACATTTAGTCTGATATGTGCCAGCCGTGCAATCTACCTAGCCCCGCAAAGTGCAAATATTAACATAAATGCATATTAAGATACTGTGTGTTAGCTCCTGAACTGAAATAGAGAGCGGGTGTTCCAGCGGAGGCAAGCAAATCGTGTTGATTTAGAGTGGCTTGCGGATTTGGCCCATTACCGCTTCTTTATACACTTTTAAAAAGAAATGCCAACTCGATAGTTTAGGCTTTAACTGGAACATGGCAAGTAATTGTATGTTTTGGCGGACCCCTAGTAATGTTGCAGAATCTTTCTCAGAAGTTGTTCCATGGGATAGCCGATTCCTCAGGTAAGAGCTACTTGTTTGTTCAATCCTCCATCTTAGGCCTGCTCCTCAGGTGCATCCTCCTTCTCGCAGCGATTTCCTAGGAACAGATTTCGAAGAACAGCTCTGATCACAGAATCACAGATTGGTTAGGGTTGGAAAGGACCTCTGGAGATCATCCAGCCCAACCCCCCTGCCAGAGCAGGGTCACCTACAGCAGGTTGCACAGGATGACCTCCAGGCGGGTTTTGAATGTTTCTGGGGTCGGAGACTCTACCGCCTCCCTGGGCAGCCT
The DNA here is from genome assembly GCF_965231255.1 of Vanellus vanellus. NCBI lineage: Eukaryota > Metazoa > Chordata > Aves > Charadriiformes > Charadriidae > Vanellus > Vanellus vanellus. The sequence continues at coordinate 1,255,157 of NW_028128478.1, read as the reverse complement.
GTTCCAGCGCTCTGCCACCCTCAAAGTAAAGAAGTTCCTCCTCATGCTTTGATAGAAGTTCCTACGTTCCAGTTTGTACCCGTTACCTCTTGTCCTGGATCATCAAAAATCATCTTTGATGATCCAGGACAAGAGGTAACGGGCACCAATTGGAACGTAGGAACTTGAACTTGAACTGGAAGGTAGGAACTTGAACATAGGATTATCCTTGATGATTCAGGATAGCTGTGTGTCTGACCAGTCTGTCTTTCGAAGGAGGTCCTGGGCCAGCTCCAGCCATGCTGTGTTGAGCAGAGCCCCTGGCAGCAGCCCCACAGCTCACTCCCAGTGTGCCTGAATGGAAAAGGTACCAAAGTTGCTCCAACACTTTCTGAAAAACTCTATAGTGTTACCCCACAAGCGCAAAGCGACGGCAAAGCCCGTGAAATGACACCGGTGCTTCCAGAAAATGTCAAGCTTCCTGCCCAAGGGTGACATGCCATGCGGTGGGGTCAGGGCCACGCGCTGAGCACCCGGTGCGCTGGGGTTGCCCCAGCGGTTCCTGAGCAGCTCCTGCAGTGCTGCCGCCGGTACCGTTCTGGCGGCTGTAGTTGTTTAAAAAGCCGTTGTTGTTTCCGGCGTAATCTGACGGCAGTTTTCTCGGGCATTTGGGCCTCTTCTAATAAGTGTGCTGTGAGTACATCTGCAAGCATTCACCTGTCGAGGTCAAATGACTGGTGGTGCTCATCTGCCCCCGTGCTACTGCTGCTGCCTCCCGTGAATGCTCATGTGCCTGCGTGCCCCTGTACAGGCACAGATGCACGCGCGCAACACCTGATCCCGCATCCTAATTATTTTTTGCCCGGTTCTCGGAGTTGTTCTGCTTCCGGCTGATGAATGGGAAAGTGTAGTAGTGCTGTTTCATTTCACCAGCCTCTCAAGTGTGGAAATTATGGTAAATTTGAGAACAAGCGAGATTAGATTGATAGTTACACCTCCTCCTTTAATTAGCCAACCACAGGATCTGTGGAGGCAAAGGCCGGGGGGGTGTGTCGGTGTATATAACGTGTATTGTCTATGTGAAAGATTAATCAAAAGGAGTTGCTTGAGGTGGGAAGGCTTTTCCGGAGAGGTTCCACATGTTGTCAGGTAGTCCCTCTGAATGGCAGCTTCCGGTTCGGTCCCTTAGCTTTCGGAAGTGACATTTAGTCTGATATGTGCCAGCCGTGCAATCTACCTAGCCCCGCAAAGTGCAAATATTAACATAAATGCATATTAAGATACTGTGTGTTAGCTCCTGAACTGCAATAGAGAGCGGGTGTTCCAGCGGAGGCAAGCAATTCGTGTTGATTTACAGTGGCTTGCGGATTTGGCCCATTACCGCTTCTTTATACACTTTTAAAAAGAAATGCCAACTCGATAGTTTAGGCTTTAACTGGAACATGGCAAGTAATTGCATGTTTTGGCGGACCCCTAGTAATGTTGCAGAATCTTTCTCAGAAGTTGTTCCATGGGATAGCCGATTCCTCAGGTAAGAGCTACTTGTTTGTTCAATCCTCCATCTTAGGCCTGCTCCTCAGGTGCATCCTCCTTCTCGCAGCGATTTCCTAGGAACAGATTTCGAAGAACAGCTCTGATCACAGAATCACAGATTGGTTAGGGTTGGAAAGGACCTCTGGAGATCATCCAGCCCAACCCCCCTGCCAGAGCAGGGTCACCTACAGCAGGTTGCACAGGATGACCTCCAGGCGGGTTTTGAATGTTTCTGGGGTCGGAGACTCTACCGCCTCCCTGGGCAGCCTGTTCCAGCGCTCTGCCACCCTCAAAGTAAAGAAGTTCCTCCTCATGCTTTGATAGAAGTTCCTACGTTCCAGTTTGTACCCGTTACCTCTTGTCCTGGATCATCTTTGATGATCCAGGACAAGAGGTAACGGGCACCAATTGGAACGTAGGAACTTGAACTTGAACTGGAAGGTAGGAACTTGAACATAGGATTATCCTTGATGATTCAGGATAGCTGTGTGTCTGACCAGTCTGTCTTTCGAAGGAGGTCCTGGGCCAGCTCCAGCCATGCTGTGCTGAGCAGAGCCCCTGGCAGCAGCCCCACAGCTCACTCCCAGTGTGCCTGAATGGAAAAGGTACCAAAGTTGCTCCAACACTTTCTGAAAAACTCTATAGTGTTACCCCACAAGCGCAAAGCGACGGCAAAGCCCGTGAAATGACACCGGTGCTTCCAGAAAATGCCAAGCTTCCTGCCCAAGGGTGACATGCCATGCGGTGGGGTCAGGGCCACGCGCTGAGCACCCGGTGCGCTGGGGTTGCCCCAGCGGTTCCTGAGCAGCTCCTGCAGTGCTGCCGCCGGTACCGTTCTGGCGGCTGTAGTTGTTTAAAAAGTTGTTGTTGTTTCCGGCGTAATCTGACGGCAGTTTTCTCGGGCATTTGGGCCTCTTCTAATAAGTGTGCTGTGAGTACATCTGCAAGCATTCACCTGTCGAGGTCAAATGACTGGTGGTGCTCATCTCCCCCCGTGCTACTGCTGCTGCCTCCCGTGAATGCTCATGTGCCTGCGTGCCCCTGTACAGGCACAGATGCACGCGCGCAACACCTGATCCCGCATCCTAATTATTTTTCGCCCGGTTCTCTGAGTTGTTCTGCTTCCGGCTGATGAATGGGAAAGTGTAGTAGTGCTGTTTCATTTCACCAGCCTCTCAAGTGTGGAAATTATGGTAAATTTGAGAACAAGCCAGATTAGATTGATAGTTACACCTCCTCCTTTAATTAGCCAACCACAGGATCTGTGGAGGCAAAGGCCGGGGGGGTGTGTTGGTGTATATAACGTGTATTGTCTATGTGAAAGATTAATCAAAAGGAGTTGCTTGAGGTGGGAAGGCTTTTCCGGAGAGGTTCCACATGTTGTCAGGTAGTCCCTCTGAATGGCAGCTTCCGGTTCGGTCCCTTAGCTTTCGGAAGTGACATTTAGTCTGATATGTGCCAGCCGTGCAATCTACCTAGCCCTGCAAAGTGCAAATATTAACCTAAATGCATATTAAGATACTGTGTGTTAGCTCCTGAACTGCAATAGAGAGCGGGTGTTCCAGCGGAGGCAAGCAAATCGTGTTGATTTACAGTGGCTTGAGGATTTGGCCCATTACCGCTTCTTTATACACTTTTAAAAAGAAATGCCAACTCGATAGTTTAGGCTTTAACTGGAACATGGCAAGTAATTGTATGTTTTGGCGGACCCCTAGTAATGTTGCAGAATCTTTCTCAGAAGTTGTTCCATGGGATAGCCGATTCCTCAGGTAAGAGCTACTTGTTTGTTCAATCCTCCATCTTAGGCCTGCTCCTCAGGTGCATCCTCCTTCTCGCAGCGATTTCCTAGGAACAGATTTCGAAGAACAGCTCTGATCACAGAATCACAGATTGGTTAGGGTTGGAAAGGAGCTCTGGAGATCATCCAGTCCAACCCCCTGCCAGAGCAGGGTCACCTACAGCAGGTTGCACAGGATGACCTCCAGGCAGGTTTTGAATGTCTCTGGGGTGGGAGACTCTACTGCCTCCCTGGGCAGCCTGTTCCAGCGCTCTGCCACCCTCAAAGTAAAGAAGTTCCTCCTCATGCTTTGATAGAAGTTCCTAGGTTCCAGTTTGTACCCGTTACCTCTTGTCCTGGATCATCTTTGATGATCCAGGACAAGAGGTAACGGGCACCAATTGGAACGTAGGAACTTGAACTTGAACTGGAATGTAGGAACTTGAACATAGGATTATCCTTGATGATTCAGGATAGCTGTGTGTCTGACCAGTCTGTCTTTCGAAGGAGGTCCTGGGCCAGCTCCAGCCATGCTGTGCTGAGCAGAGCCCCTGGCAGCAGCCCCACACCTCACTCCCAGTGTGCCTGAATGGAAAAGGTACAAAAGTTGCTCCAACACTTTGTGAAAAACTCTATAGTGTTACCCCACAAGCGCAAAGCGACGGCAAAGCCCGTGAAATGACACCGGTGCTTCCAGAAAATGTCAAGCTTCCTGCCCAAGGGTGACATGCCATGCGGTGGGGTCAGGGCCACGCGCTGAGCACCCGGTGCGCTGGAGTTGCCCCAGCGGTTCCTGAGCAGCTCCTGCAGTGCTGCCGCCGGTACCGTTCTGGCGGCTGTAGTTGTTTAAAAAGTTGTTGTTGTTTCCGGCGTAATCTGACGGCAGTTTTCTCGGGCATTTGGGCCTCTTCTAATAAGTGTGCTGTGAGTACATCTGCAAGCATTCACCTGTCGAGGTCAAATGACTGGTGGTGCTCATCTCCCCCCGTGCTACTGCTGCTGCCTCCCATGAATGCTCATGTGCCTGCGTGCCCCTGTACAGGCACAGATGCATGCGCGCAACACCTGATCCCGCATCCTAATTATTTTTTGCCCGGTTCTCGGAGTTGTTCTGCTTCCGGCTGATGAATGGGAAAGTGTAGTGGTGCTGTTTCATTTCACCAGCCTCTCAAGTGTGGAAATTATGGTAAATTTGAGAACAAGCCAGATTAGATTAATAGTTACACCTCCTCCTTTAATTAGCCAACCACAGGATCTGTGGAGGCAAAGGCCGGGGGGGTGTGTCGGTGTATATAAGGTGTATTGTCTATGTGAAAGATTAATCAAAAGGAGTTGCTTGAGGTGGGAAGGCTTTTCCGGAGAGGTTCCACATGTTGTCAGGTAGTCCCTCTGAATGGCAGCTTCCGGTTCGGTCCCTTAGCTTTCGGAAGTGACATTTAGTCTGATATGTACCAGCCGTGCAATCTACCTAGCCCCGCAAAGTGCAAATATTAACATAAATGCATATTAAGATACTGTGTGTTAGCTCCTGAACTGCAATAGAGAGCGGGTGTTCCAGCGGAGGCAAGCAAATCGTGTTGATTTAGAGTGGCTTGCGGATTTGGCCCATTACCGCTTCTTTATACACTTTTAAAAAGAAATGCCAACTCGATAGTTTAGGCTTTAACTGGAACATGGCAAGTAATTGTATGTTTTGGCGGACCCCTAGTAATGTTGCAGAATCTTTCTCAGAAGTTGTTCCATGGGATAGCCGATTCCTCAGGTAAGAGCTACTTGTTTGTTCAATCCTCCATCTTAGGCCTGCTCCTCAGGTGCATCCTCCTTCTCGCAGCGATTTCCTAGGAACAGATTTCGAAGAACAGCTCTGATCACAGAATCACAGATTGGTTAGGGTTGGAAAGGACCTCTGGAGATCATCCAGCCCAACCCCCCTGCCAGAGCAGGGTCACCTACAGCAGGTTGCACAGGATGACCTCCAGGCGGGTTTTGAATGTTTCTGGGGTCGGAGACTCTACCGCCTCCCTGGGCAGCCTGTTCCAGCGCTCTGCCACCCTCAAAGTAAAGAAGTTCCTCCTCATGCTTTGATAGAAGTTCCTACGTTCCAGTTTGTACCCGTTACCTCTTGTCCTGGATCATCTTTGATGATCCAGGACAAGAGGTAACGGGCACCAATTGGAACGTAGGAACTTGAACTTGAACTGGAACGTAGGAACTTGAACATAGGATTATCCTTGATGATTCAGGATAGCTGTGTGTCTGACCAGTCTGTCTTTCGAAGGAGGTCCTGGGCCAGCTCCAGCCATGCTGTGCTGAGCAGAGCCCCTGGCAGCAGCCCCACAGCTCACTCCCAGTGTGCCTGAATGGAAAAGGTACCAAAGTTGCTCCAACACTTTCTGAAAAACTCTATAGTGTTACCCCACAAGCGCAAAGCGACGGCAAAGCCCGTGAAATGACACCGGTGCTTCCAGAAAATGTCAAGCTTCCTGCCCAAGGGTGACATGCCATGCGGTGGGGTCAGGGCCACGCGCTGAGCACCCGGTGCGCTGGGGTTGCCCCAGCGGTTCCTGAGCAGCTCCTGCAGTGCTGCCGCCGGTACCGTTCTGGCGGCTGTAGTTGTTTAAAAAGCCGTTGTTGTTTCCGGCGTAATCTGACGGCAGTTTTCTCGGGCATTTGGGCCACTTCTAATAAGTGTGCTGTGAGTACATCTGCAAGCATTCACCTGTCGAGGTCAAATGACTGGTGGTGCTCATCTGCCCCCGTGCTACTGCTGCTGCCTCCCGTGAATGCTCATGTGCCTGCGTGCCCCTGTACAGGCACAGATGCACGCGCGCAACACCTGATCCCGCATCCTAATTATTTTTCGCCCGGTTCTCGGAGTTGTTCTGCTTCCAGCTGATGAATGGGAAAGTGTAGTAGTGCTGTTTCATTTCACCAGCCTCTCAAGTGTGGAAATTATGGTAAATTTGAGAACAAGCGAGATTAGATTGATAGTTACACCTCCTCCTTTAATTAGCCAACCACAGGATCTGTGGAGGCAAAGGCCGGGGGGGTGTGTCGGTGTATATAACGTGTATTGTCTATGTGAAAGATTAATCAAAAGGAGTTGCTTGAGGTGGGAAGGCTTTTCCGGAGAGGTTCCACATGTTGTCAGGTAGTCCCTCTGAATGGCAGCTTCCGGTTCGGTCCCTTAGCTTTCGGAAGTGACATTTAGTCTGATATGTGCCAGCCGTGCAATCTACCTAGCCCCGCAAAGTGCAAATATTAACATAAATGCATATTAAGATACTGTGTGTTAGCTCCTGAACTGCAATAGAGAGCGGGTGTTCCAGCGGAGGCAAGCAATTCGTGTTGATTTACAGTGGCTTGCGGATTTGGCCCATTACCGCTTCTTTATACACTTTTAAAAAGAAATGCCAACTCGATAGTTTAGGCTTTAACTGGAACATGGCAAGAAATTGCATGTTTTGGCGGACCCCTAGTAATGTTGCAGAATCTTTCTCAGAAGTTGTTCCATGGGATAGCCGATTCCTCAGGTAAGAGCTACTTGTTTGTTCAATCCTCCATCTTAGGCCTGCTCCTCAGGTGCATCCTCCTTCTCGCAGCGATTTCCTAGGAACAGATTTCGAAGAACAGCTCTGATCACAGAATCACAGATTGGTTAGGGTTGGAAAGGACCTCTGGAGATCATCCAGCCCAACCCCCCTGCCAGAGCAGGGTCACCTACAGCAGGTTGCACAGGATGACCTCCAGGCGGGTTTTGAATGTTTCTGGGGTCGGAGACTCTACCGCCTCCCTGGGCAGCCTGTTCCAGCGCTCTGCCACCCTCAAAGTAAAGAAGTTCCTCCTCATGCTTTGATAGAAGTTCCTAGGTTCCAGTTTGTACCCGTTACCTCTTGTCCTGGATCATCTTTGATGATCCAGGACAAGAGGTAACGGGCACCAATTGGAACGTAGGAACTTGAACTTGAACTGGAAGGTAGGAACTTGAACATAGGATTATCCTTGATGATTCAGGATAGCTGTGTGTCTGACCAGTCTGTCTTTCGAAGGAGGTCCTGGGCCAGCTCCAGCCATGCTGTGCTGAGCAGAGCCCCTGGCAGCAGCCCCACAGCTCACTCCCAGTGTGCCTGAATGGAAAAGGTACCAAAGTTGCTCCAACACTTTCTGAAAAACTCTATAGTGTTACCCCACAAGCGCAAAGCGACGGCAAAGCCCGTGAAATGACACCGGTGCTTCCAGAAAATGTCAAGCTTCCTGCCCAAGGGTGACATGCCATGCGGTGGGGTCAGGGCCACGCGCTGAGCACCCGGTGCGCTGGGGTTGCCCCAGCGGTTCCTGAGCAGCTCCTGCAGTGCTGCCGCCGGTACCGTTCTGGCGGCTGTAGTTGTTTAAAAAGCCGTTGTTGTTTCCGGCGTAATCTGACGGCAGTTTTCTCGGGCATTTGGGCCTCTTCTAATAAGTGTGCTGTGAGTACATCTGCAAGCATTCACCTGTCGAGGTCAAATGACTGGTGGTGCTCATCTGCCCCCGTGCTACTGCTGCTGCCTCCCGTGAATGCTCATGTGCCTGCGTGCCCCTGTACAGGCACAGATGCACGCGCGCAACACCTGATCCCGCATCCTAATTATTTTTCGCCCGGTTCTCGGAGTTGTTCTGCTTCCGGCTGATGAATGGGAAAGTGTAGTAGTGCTGTTTCATTTCACCAGCCTCTCAAGTGTGGAAATTATGGTAAATTTGAGAACAAGCCAGATTAGATTGATAGTTACACCTCCTCCTTTAATTAGCCAACCACAGGATCTGTGGAGGCAAAGGCCGGGGGGGTGTGTTGGTGTATATAACGTGTATTGTCTATGTGAAAGATTAATCAAAAGGAGTTGCTTGAGGTGGGAAGGCTTTTCCGGAGAGGTTCCACATGTTGTCAGGTAGTCCCTCTGAATGGCAGCTTCCGGTTCGGTCCCTTAGCTTTCGGAAGTGACATTTAGTCTGATATGTGCCAGCCGTGCAATCTACCTAGCCCTGCAAAGTGCAAATATTAACCTAAATGCATATTAAGATACTGTGTGTTAGCTCCTGAACTGAAATAGAGAGCGGGTGTTCCAGCGGAGGCAAGCAAATCGTGTTGATTTAGAGTGGCTTGAGGATTTGGCCCATTACCGCTTCTTTATACACTTTTAAAAAGAAATGCCAACTCGATAGTTTAGGCTTTAACTGGAACATGGCAAGTAATTGTATGTTTTGGCGGACCCCTAGTAATGTTGCAGAATCTTTCTCAGAAGTTGTTCCATGGGATAGCCGATTCCTCAGGTAAGAGCTACTTGTTTGTTCAATCCTCCATCTTAGGCCTGCTCCTCAGGTGCATCCTCCTTCTCACAGCGATTTCCTAGGAACAGATTTCGAAGAACAGCTCTGATCACAGAATCACAGATTGGTTAGGGTTGGAAAGGACCTCTGGAGATCATCCAGCCCAACCCCCCTGCCAGAGCAGGGTCACCTACAGCAGGTTGCACAGGATGACCTCCAGGCGGGTTTTGAATGTCTCTGGGGTCGGAGACTCTACCGCATCCCCGGGCAGCCTGTTCCAGCGCTCTGCCACCCTCAAAGTAAAGAAGTTCCTCCTCATGCTTTGATAGAAGTTCCTAGGTTCCAGTTTGTACCCGTTACCTCTTGTCCTGGATCATCTTTGATGATCCAGGACAAGAGGTAACGGGCACCAATTGGAACGTAGGAACTTGAACTTGAACTGGAACGTAGGAACTTGAACATAGGATTATCCTTGATGATTCAGGATAGCTGTGTGTCTGACCAGTCTGTCTTTCGAAGGAGGTCCTGGGCCAGCTCCAGCCATGCTGTGCTGAGCAGAGCCCCTGGCAGCAGCCCCACAGCTCACTCCCAGTGTGCCTGAATGGAAAAGGTACCAAAGTTGCTCCAACACTTTCTGAAAAACTCTACAGTGTTACCCCACAAGCGCAAAGCGACGGCAAAGCCCGTGAAATGACACCGGTGCTTCCAGAAAATGTCAAGCTTCCTGCCCAAGGGTGACATGCCATGCGGTGGGGTCAGGGCCACGCGCTGAGCACCCGGTGCGCTGGGGTTGCCCCAGCGGTTCCTGAGCAGCTCCTGCAGTGCTGCCGCCGGTACCGTTCTGGCGGCTGTAGTTGTTTAAAAAGCCGTTGTTGTTTCCGGCGTAATCTGACGGCAGTTTTCTCGGGCATTTGGGCCTCTTCTAATAAGTGTGCTGTGAGTACATCTGCAAGCATTCACCTGTCGAGGTCAAATGACTGGTGGTGCCCATCTGCCCCCGTGCTACTGCTGCTGCCTCCCGTGAATGCTCATGTGCCTGCGTGCCCCTGTACAGGCACAGATGCACGCGCGCAACACCTGATCCCGCATCCTAATTATTTTTCGCCCGGTTCTCTGAGTTGTTCTGCTTCCGGCTGATGAATGGGAAAGTGTAGTAGTGCTGTTTCATTTCATCAGCCTCTCAAGTGTGGAAATTATGGTAAATTTGGGAACAAGCCAGATTAGATTGATAGTTACACCTCCTCCTTTAATTAGCCAACCACAGGATCTGTGGAGGCAAAGGCCGGGGGGGTGTGTCGGTGTATATAACGTGTATTGTCTATGTGAAAGATTAATCAAAAGGAGTTGCTTGAGGTGGGAAGGCTTTTCCGGAGAGGTTCCACATGTTGTCAGGTAGTCCCTCTGAATGGCAGCTTCCGGTTCGGTCCCTTAGCTTTCGGAAGTGACATTTAGTCTGATATGTGCCAGCCGTGCAATCTACCTAGCCCTGCAAAGTGCAAATATTAACCTAAATGCATATTAAGATACTGTGTGTTAGCTCCTGAACTGAAATAGAGAGCGGGTGTTCCAGCGGAGGCAAGCAAATCGTGTTGATTTACAGTGGCTTGCGGATTTGGCCCATTACCGCTTCTTTATACACTTTTAAAAAGAAATGCCAACTCGATAGTTTAGGCTTTAACTGGAACATGGCAAGTAATTGTATGTTTTGGCGGACCCCTAGTAATGTTGCAGAATCTTTCTCAGAAGTTGTTCCATGGGATAGCCGATTCCTCAGGTAAGAGCTACTTGTTTGTTCAATCCTCCATCTTAGGCCTGCTCCTCAGGTGCATCCTCCTCGCAGCGATTTCCTAGGAACAGATTTCGAAGAACAGCTCTGATCACAGAATCACAGATTGGTTAGGGTTGGAAAGGACCTCTGGAGATCATCCAGCCCAACCCCCCTGCCAGAGCAGGGTCACCTACAGCAGGTTGCACAGGATGACCTCCAGGCGGGTTTTGAATGTCTCTGGGGTCGGAGACTCTACCGCCTCCCTGGGCAGCCTGTTCCAGCGCTCTGCCACCCTCAAAGTAAAGAAGTTCCTCCTCATGCTTTGATAGAAGTTCCTACGTTCCAGTTTGTACCCGTTACCTCTTGTCCTGGATCATCAAAAATCATCTTTGATGATCCAGGACAAGAGGTAACGGGCACCAATTGGAACGTAGGAACTTGAACTTGAACTGGAAGGTAGGAACTTGAACTTGAACATAGGATTATCCTTGATGATTCAGGATAGCTGTGTGTCTGACCAGTCTGTCTTTCGAAGGAGGTCCTGGGCCAGCTCCAGCCATGCTGTGTTGAGCAGAGCCCCTGGCAGCAGCCCCACAGCTCACTCCCAGTGTGCCTGAATGGAAAAGGTACCAAAGTTGCTCCAACACTTTCTGAAAAACTCTATAGTGTTACCCCACAAGCGCAAAGCGACGGCAAAGCCCGTGAAATGACACCGGTGCTTCCAGAAAATGTCAAGCTTCCTGCCCAAGGGTGACATGCCATGCGGTGGGGTCAGGGCCACGCGCTGAGCACCCGGTGCGCTGGGGTTGCCCCAGCGGTTCCTGAGCAGCTCCTGCAGTGCTGCCGCCGGTACCGTTCTGGCGGCTGTAGTTGTTTAAAAAGCCGTTGTTGTTTCCAGCGTAATCTGACGGCAGTTTTCTCGGGCATTTGGGCCTCTTCTAATAAGTGTGCTGTGAGTACATCTGCAAGCATTCACCTGTCGAGGTCAAATGACTGGTGGTGCTCATCTGCCCCCGTGCTACTGCTGCTGCCTCCCATGAATGCTCATGTGCCTGCGTGCCCCTGTACAGGCACAGATGCACGCGCGCAACACCTGATCCCGCATCCTAATTATTTTTTGCCCGGTTCTCGGAGTTGTTCTGCTTCCGGCTGATGAATGGGAAAGTGTAGTGGTGCTGTTTCATTTCACCAGCCTCTCAAGTGTGGAAATTATGGTAAATTTGAGAACAAGCCAGATTAGATTAATAGTTACACCTCCTCCTTTAATTAGCCAACCACAGGATCTGTGGAGGCAAAGGCCGGGGGGGTGTGTCGGTGTATATAAGGTGTATTGTCTATGTGAAAGATTAATCAAAAGGAGTTGCTTGAGGTGGGAAGGCTTTTCCGGAGAGGTTCCACATGTTGTCAGGTAGTCCCTCTGAATGGCAGCTTCCGGTTCGGTCCCTTAGCTTTCGGAAGTGACATTTAGTCTGATATGTGCCAGCCGTGCAATCTACCTAGCCCCGCAAAGTGCAAATATTAACATAAATGCATATTAAGATACTGTGTGTTAGCTCCTGAACTGCAATAGAGAGCGGGTGTTCCAGCGGAGGCAAGCAAATCGTGTTGATTTACAGTGGCTTGAGGATTTGGCCCATTACCGCTTCTTTATACACTTTTAAAAAGAAATGCCAACTCGATAGTTTAGGCTTTAACTGGAACATGGCAAGTAATTGTATGTTTTGGCGGACCCCTAGTAATGTTGCAGAATCTTTCTCAGAAGTTGTTCCATGGGATAGCCGTTTCCTCAGGTAAGAACTACTTGTTTGTTCAATCCTCCATCTTAGGCCTGCTCCTCAGGTGCATCCTCCTTCTCACAGCGATTTCCTAGGAACAGATTTCGAAGAACAGCTCTGATCACAGAATCACAGATTGGTTAGGGTTGGAAAGGACCTCTGGAGATCATCCAGCCCAACCCCCCTGCCAGAGCAGGGTCACCTACAGCAGGTTGCACAGGATGACCTCCAGGCGGGTTTTGAATGTTTCTGGGGTGGGAGACTCTACCGCCTCCCCGGGCAGCCTGTTCCAGCGCTCTGCCACCCTCAAAGTAAAGAAGTTCCTCCTCATGCTTTGATAGAAGTTCCTACGTTCCAGTTTGTACCCGTTACCTCTTGTCCTGGATCATCAAAAATCATCTTTGATGATCCAGGACAAGAGGTAACGGGCACCAATTGGAACGTAGGAACTTGAACTTGAACTGGAACGTAGGAACTTGAACTTGAACATAGGATTATCCTTGATGATTCAGGATAGCTGTGTGTCTGACCAGTCTGTCTTTCGAAGGAGGTCCTGGGCCAGCTCCAGCCATGCTGTGTTGAGCAGAGCCCCTGGCAGCAGCCCCACAGCTCACTCCCAGTGTGCCTGAATGGAAAAGGTACCAAAGTTGCTCCAACACTTTCTGAAAAACTCTATAGTGTTACCCCACAAGCGCAAAGCGACGGCAAAGCCCGTGAAATGACACCGGTGCTTCCAGAAAATGTCAAGCTTCCTGCCCAAGGGTGACATGCCATGCGGTGGGGTCAGGGCCACGCGCTGAGCACCCGGTGCGCTGGGGTTGCCCCAGCGGTTCCTGAGCAGCTCCTGCAGTGCTGCCGCCGGTACCGTTCTGGCGGCTGTAGTTGTTTAAAAAGCCGTTGTTGTTTCCAGCGTAATCTGACGGCAGTTTTCTCGGGCATTTGGGCCTCTTCTAATAAGTGTGCTGTGAGTACATCTGCAAGCATTCACCTGTCGAGGTCAAATGACTGGTGGTGCTCATCTGCCCCCGTGCTACTGCTGCTGCCTCCCATGAATGCTCATGTGCCTGCGTGCCCCTGTACAGGCACAGATGCACGCGCGCAACACCTGATCCCGCATCCTAATTATTTTTTGCCCGGTTCTCGGAGTTGTTCTGCTTCCGGCTGATGAATGGGAAAGTGTAGTGGTGCTGTTTCATTTCACCAGCCTCTCAAGTGTGGAAATTATGGTAAATTTGAGAACAAGCCAGATTAGATTAATAGTTACACCTCCTCCTTTAATTAGCCAACCACAGGATCTGTGGAGGCAAAGGCCGGGGGGGTGTGTCGGTGTATATAAGGTGTATTGTCTATGTGAAAGATTAATCAAAAGGAGTTGCTTGAGGTGGGAAGGCTTTTCCGGAGAGGTTCCACATGTTGTCAGGTAGTCCCTCTGAATGGCAGCTTCCGGTTCGGTCCCTTAGCTTTCGGAAGTGACATTTAGTCTGATATGTGCCAGCCGTGCAATCTACCTAGCCCCGCAAAGTGCAAATATTAACATAAATGCATATTAAGATACTGTGTGTTAGCTCCTGAACTGCAATAGAGAGCGGGTGTTCCAGCGGAGGCAAGCAAATCGTGTTGATTTACAGTGGCTTGAGGATTTGGCCCATTACCGCTTCTTTATACACTTTTAAAAAGAAATGCCAACTCGATAGTTTAGGCTTTAACTGGAACATGGCAAGTAATTGTATGTTTTGGCGGACCCCTAGTAATGTTGCAGAATCTTTCTCAGAAGTTGTTCCATGGGATAGCCGTTTCCTCAGGTAAGAACTACTTGTTTGTTCAATCCTCCATCTTAGGCCTGCTCCTCAGGTGCATCCTCCTTCTCACAGCGATTTCCTAGGAACAGATTTCGAAGAACAGCTCTGATCACAGAATCACAGATTGGTTAGGGTTGGAAAGGACCTCTGGAGATCATCCAGCCCAACCCCCCTGCCAGAGCAGGGTCACCTACAGCAGGTTGCACAGGATGACCTCCAGGCGGGTTTTGAATGTTTCTGGGGTGGGAGACTCTACCGCCTCCCCGGGCAGCCTGTTCCAGCGCTCTGCCACCCTCAAAGTAAAGAAGTTCCTCCTCATGCTTTGATAGAAGTTCCTAGGTTCCAGTTTGTACCCGTTACCTCTTGTCCTGGATCATCTTTGATGATCCAGGACAAGAGGTAACGGGCACCAATTGGAACGTAGGAACTTGAACTTGAACTGGAACGTAGGAACTTGAACATAGGATTATCCTTGATGATTCAGGATAGCTGTGTGTCTGACCAGTCTGTCTTTCGAAGGAGGTCCTGGGCCAGCTCCAGCCATGCTGTGCTGAGCAGAGCCCCTGGCAGCAGCCCCACAGCTCACTCCCAGTGTGCCTGAATGGAAAAGGTACCAAAGTTGCTCCAACACTTTCTGAAAAACTCTATAGTGTTACCCCACAAGCGCAAAGCGACGGCAAAGCCCGTGAAATGACACCGGTGCTTCCAGAAAATGTCAAGCTTCCTGCCCAAGGGTGACATGCCATGCGGTGGGGTCAGGGCCACGCGCTGAGCACTCGGTGCGCTGGGGTTGCCCCAGCGGTTCCTGAGCAGCTCCTGCAGTGCTGCCGCCGGTACCGTTCTGGCGGCTGTAGTTGTTTAAAAAGCCGTTGTTGTTTCCGGCGTAATCTGACGGCAGTTTTCTCGGGCATTTGGGCCTCTTCTAATAAGTGTGCTGTGAGTACATCTGCAAGCATTCACCTGTCGAGGTCAAATGACTGGTGGTGCTCATCTGCCCCCGTGCTACTGCTGCTGCCTCCCGTGAATGCTCATGTGCCTGCGTGCCCCTGTACAGGCACAGATGCACGCGCGCAACACCTGATCCCGCATCCTAATTATTTTTCGCCCGGTTCTCTGAGTTGTTCTGCTTCCGGCTGATGAATGGGAAAGTGTAGTAGTGCTGTTTCATTTCACCAGCCTCTCAAGTGTGGAAATTATGGTAAATTTGGGAACAAGCCAGATTAAATTGATAGTTACACCTCCTCCTTTAATTAGCCAACCACAGGATCTGTGGAGGCAAAGGCCGGGGGGGTGTGTCGGTGTATATAACGTGTATTGTCTATGTGAAAGATTAATCAAAAGGAGTTGCTTGAGGTGGGAAGGCTTTTCCGGAGAGGTTCCACATGTTGTCAGGTAGTCCCTCTGAATGGCAGCTTCCGGTTCGGTCCCTTAGCTTTCGGAAGTGACATTTAGTCTGATATGTGCCAGCCGTGCAATCTACCTAGCCCTGCAAAGTGCAAATATTAACCTAAATGCATATTAAGATACTGTGTGTTAGCTCCTGAACTGAAATAGAGAGCGGGTGTTCCAGCGGAGGCAAGCAAATCGTGTTGATTTACAGTGGCTTGAGGATTTGGCCCATTACCGCTTCTTTATACACTTTTAAAAAGAAATGCAAACTCGATAGTTTAGGCTTTAACTGGAACATGGCAAGTAATTGTATGTTTTGGCGGACCCCTAGTAATGTTGCAGAATCTTTCTCAGAAGTTGTTCCATGGGATAGCCGATTCCTCAGGTAAGAGCTACTTGTTTGTTCAATCCTCCATCTTAGGCCTGCTCCTCAGGTGCATCCTCCTTCTCGCAGCGATTTCCTAGGAACAGATTTCGAAGAACAGCTCTGATCACAGAATCACAGATTGGTTAGGGTTGGAAAGGACCTCTGGAGATCATCCAGCCCAACCCCCCTGCCAGAGCAGGGTCACCTACAGCAGGTTGCACAGGATGACCTCCAGGCGGGTTTTGAATGTCTCTGGGGTCGGAGACTCTACCGCCTCCCTGGGCAGCCTGTTCCAGCGCTCTGCCACCCTCAAAGTAAAGAAGTTCCTCCTCATGCTTTGATAGAAGTTCCTAGGTTCCAGTTTGTACCCGTTACCTCTTGTCCTGGATCATCAAAAATCATCTTTGATGATCCAGGACAAGAGGTAACGGGCACCAATTGGAACGTAGGAACTTGAACTTGAACTGGAAGGTAGGAACTTGAACTTGAACATAGGATTATCCTTGATGATTCAGGATAGCTGTGTGTCTGACCAGTCTGTCTTTCGAAGGAGGTCCTGGGCCAGCTCCAGCCATGCTGTGTTGAGCAGAGCCCCTGGCAGCAGCCCCACAGCTCACTCCCAGTGTGCCTGAATGGAAAAGGTACCAAAGTTGCTCCAACACTTTCTGAAAAACTCTATAGTGTTACCCCACAAGCGCAAAGCGACGGCAAAGCCCGTGAAATGACACCGGTGCTTCCAGAAAATGTCAAGCTTCCTGCCCAAGGGTGACATGCCATGCGGTGGGGTCAGGGCCACGCGCTGAGCACCCGGTGCGCTGGGGTTGCCCCAGCGGTTCCTGAGCAGCTCCTGCAGTGCTGCCGCCGGTACCGTTCTGGCGGCTGTAGTTGTTTAAAAAGCCGTTGTTGTTTCCGGCGTAATCTGACGGCAGTTTTCTCGGGCATTTGGGCCTCTTCTAATAAGTGTGCTGTGAGTACATCTGCAAGCATTCACCTGTCGAGGTCAAATGACTGGTGGTGCTCATCTGCCCCCGTGCTACTGCTGCTGCCTCCCATGAATGCTCATGTGCCTGCGTGCCCCTGTACAGGCACAGATGCACGCGCGCAACACCTGATCCCGCATCCTAATTATTTTTTGCCCGGTTCTCGGAGTTGTTCTGCTTCCGGCTGATGAATGGGAAAGTGTAGTGGTGCTGTTTCATTTCACCAGCCTCTCAAGTGTGGAAATTATGGTAAATTTGAGAACAAGCCAGATTAGATTAATAGTTACACCTCCTCCTTTAATTAGCCAACCACAGGATCTGTGGAGGCAAAGGCCGGGGGGGTGTGTCGGTGTATATAAGGTGTATTGTCTATGTGAAAGATTAATCAAAAGGAGTTGCTTGAGGTGGGAAGGCTTTTCCGGAGAGGTTCCACATGTTGTCAGGTAGTCCCTCTGAATGGCAGCTTCCGGTTCGGTCCCTTAGCTTTCGGAAGTGACATTTAGTCTGATATGTGCCAGCCGTGCAATCTACCTAGCCCCGCAAAGTGCAAATATTAACATAAATGCATATTAAGATACTGTGTGTTAGCTCCTGAACTGCAATAGAGAGCGGGTGTTCCAGCGGAGGCAAGCAAATCGTGTTGATTTAGAGTGGCTTGAGGATTTGGCCCATTACCGCTTCTTTATACACTTTTAAAAAGAAATGCCAACTCGATAGTTTAGGCTTTAACTGGAACATGGCAAGTAATTGTATGTTTTGGCGGACCCCTAGTAATGTTGCAGAATCTTTCTCAGAAGTTGTTCCATGGGATAGCCGTTTCCTCAGGTAAGAGCTACTTGTTTGTTCAATCCTCCATCTTAGGCCTGCTCCTCAGGTGCATCCTCCTTCTCACAGCGATTTCCTAGGAACAGATTTCGAAGAACAGCTCTGATCACAGAATCACAGATTGGTTAGGGTTGGAAAGGACCTCTGGAGATCATCCAGCCCAACCCCCCTGCCAGAGCAGGGTCACCTACAGCAGGTTGCACAGGATGACCTCCAGGCGGGTTTTGAATGTTTCTGGGGTGGGAGACTCTACCGCCTCCCTGGGCAGCCTGTTCCAGCGCTCTGCCACCCTCAAAGTAAAGAAGTTCCTCCTCATGCTTTGATAGAAGTTCCTACGTTCCAGTTTGTACCCGTTACCTCTTGTCCTGGATCATCTTTGATGATCCAGGACAAGAGGTAACGGGCACCAATTGGAACGTAGGAACTTGAACTTGAACTGGAAGGTAGGAACTTGAACTTGAACATAGGATTATCCTTGATGATTCAGGATAGCTGTGTGTCTGACCAGTCTCTCTTTCGAAGGAGGTCCTGGACCAGCTCCAGCCATGCTGTGCTGAGCAGAGCCCCTGGCAGCAGCCCCACAGCTCACTCCCAGTGTGCCTGAATGGAAAAGGTACCAAAGTTGCTCCAACACTTTCTGAAAAACTCTATAGTGTTACCCCACAAGCGCAAAGCGACGGCAAAGCCCGTGAAATGACACCGGTGCTTCCAGAAAATGTCAAGCTTCCTGCCCAAGGGTGACATGCCATGCGGTGGGGTCAGGGCCACGCGCTGAGCACCCGGTGCGCTGGGGTTGCCCCAGCGGTTCCTGAGCAGCTCCTGCAGTGCTGCCGCCGGTACCGTTCTGGCGGCTGTAGTTGTTTAAAAAGCCGTTGTTGTTTCCGGCGTAATCTGACGGCAGTTTTCTCGGGCATTTGGGCCTCTTCTAATAAGTGTGCTGTGAGTACATCTGCAAGCATTCACCTGTCGAGGTCAAATGACTGGTGGTGCTCATCTGCCCCCGTGCTACTGCTGCTGCCTCCCGTGAATGCTCATGTGCCAGCGTGCCCCTGTACAGGCACAGATTCACGCGCGCAACACCTGATCCCGCATCCTAATTATTTTTCGCCCGGTTCTCTGAGTTGTTCTGCTTCCGGCTGATGAATGGGAAAGTGTAGTAGTGCTGTTTCATTTCACCAGCCTCTCAAGTGTGGAAATTACGGTAAATTTGAGAACAAGCCAGATTAGATTGATAGTTACACCTCCTCCTTTAATTAGCCAACCACAGGATCTGTGGAGGCAAAGGCCGGGGGGGTGTGTCGGTGTATATAAGGTGTATTGTCTATGTGAAAGATTAATCAAAAGGAGTTGCTTGAGGTGGGAAGGCTTTTCCGGAGAGGTTCCACATGTTGTCAGGTAGTCCCTCTGAATGGCAGCTTCCGGTTCGGTCCCTTAGCTTTCGGAAGTGACATTTAGTCTGATATGTGCCAGCCGTGCAATCTACCTAGCCCTGCAAAGTGCAAATATTAACCTAAATGCATATTAAGATACTGTGTGTTAGCTCCTGAACTGAAATAGAGAGCGGGTGTTCCAGCGGAGGCAAGCAAATCGTGTTGATTTACAGTGGCTTGCGGATTTGGCCCATTACCGCTTCTTTATACACTTTTAAAAAGAAATGCCAACTCGATAGTTTAGGCTTTAACTGGAACATGGCAAGTAATTGTATGTTTTGGCGGACCCCTAGTAATGTTGCAGAATCTTTCTCAGAAGTTGTTACGTGGGATAGCCGATTCCTCAGGTAAGAGCTACTTGTTTGTTCAATCCTCCATCTTATGCCTGATCCTCAGGTGCATCCTCCTTCTCGCAGCGATTTCCTAGGAACAGATTTCGAAGAACAGCTCTGATCACAGAATCACAGATTGGTTAGGGTTGGAAAGGAGCTCTGGAGATCATCCAGCCCAACCCCCCTGCCAGAGCAGGGTCACCTACAGCAGGTTGCACAGGATGACCTCCAGGCGGGTTTTGAATGTCTCTGGGGTCGGAGACTCTACCGCCTCCCTGGGAAGCCTGTTCCAGCGCTCTGCCACCCTCAAAGTAAAGAAGTTCCTCCTCATGCTTTGATAGAAGTTCCTAGGTTCCAGTTTGTACCCGTTACCTCTTGTCCTGGATCATCTTTGATGATCATCATCTTTGATGATCCAGGCCAAGAGGTAACGGGCACCAATTGGAACGTAGGAACTTGAACTTGAACTGGAAGGTAGGAACTTGAACTTGAACTGGAAGGTAGGAACTTGAACTTGAACATAGGATTATCCTTGATGATTCAGGATAGCTGTGTGTCTGACCAGTCTGTCTTTCGAAGGAGGTCCTGGGCCAGCTCCAGCCATGCTGTGCTGAGCAGAGCCCCTGGCAGCAGCCCCACACCTCACTCCCAGTGTGCCTGAATGGAAAAGGTACCAAAGTTGCTCCAACACTTTCTGAAAAACTCTATAGTGTTACCCCACAAGCGCAAAGCGACGGCAAAGCCCGTGAAATGACACCGGTGCTTCCAGAAAATGTCAAGCTTCCTGCCCAAGGGTGACATGCCATGCGGTGGGGTCAGGGCCACGCGCTGAGCACCCGGTGCGCTGGGGTTGCCCCAGCGGTTCCTGAGCAGCTCCTGCAGTGCTGCCGCCGGTACCGTTCTGGCGGCTGTAGTTGTTTAAAAAGCCGTTGTTGTTTCCGGCGTAATCTGACGGCAGTTTTCTCGGGCATTTGGGCCTCTTCTAATAAGTGTGCTGTGAGTACATCTGCAAGCATTCACCTGTCAAGGTCAAATGACTGGTGGTGCTCATCTGCCCCCGTGCTACTGCTGCTGCCTCCCGTGAATGCTCATGTGCCAGCGTGCCCCTGTACAGGCACAGATTCACGCGCGCAACACCTGATCCCGCATCCTAATTATTTTTCGCCCGGTTCTCTGAGTTGTTCTGCTTCCGGCTGATGAATGGGAAAGTGTAGTAGTGCTGTTTCATTTCACCAGCCTCTCAAGTGTGGAAATTATGGTAAATTTGAGAACAAGCCAGATTAGATTGATAGTTACACCTCCTCCTTTAATTAGCCAACCACAGGATCTGTGGAGGCAAAGGCCGGGGGGGTGTGTCGGTGTATATAACGTGTATTGTCTATGTGAAAGATTAATCAAAAGGAGTTGCTTGAGGTGGGAAGGCTTTTCCGGAGAGGTTCCACATGTTGTCAGGTAGTCCCTCTGAATGGCAGCTTCCGGTTCGGTCCCTTAGCTTTCGGAAGTGACATTTAGTCTGATATGTGCCAGCCGTGCAATCTACCTAGCCCTGCAAAGTGCAAATATTAACATAAATGCATATTAAGATACTGTGTGTTAGCTCCTGAACTGAAATAGAGAGCGGGTGTTCCAGCGGAGGCAAGCAAATCGTGTTGATTTACAGTGGCTTGCGGATTTGGCCCATTACCGCTTCTTTATACACTTTTAAAAAGAAATGCCAACTCGATAGTTTAGGCTTTAACTGGAACATGGCAAGTAATTGTATGTTTTGGCGGACCCCTAGTAATGTTGCAGAATCTTTCTCAGAAGTTGTTACGTGGGATAGCCGATTCCTCAGGTAAGAGCTACTTGTTTGTTCAATCCTCCATCTTATGCCTGATCCTCAGGTGCATCCTCCTTCTCGCAGCGATTTCCTAGGAACAGATTTCGAAGAACAGCTCTGATCACAGAATCACAGATTGCTTTGGGTTGGAAAGGAGGTCTGGAGATCATCCAGTCCAACCCCCCTGCCAGAGCAGGGTCACCTACAGCAGGTTGCACAGGATGACCTCCAGGCGGGTTTTGAATGTCTCTGGGGTCGGAGACTCTACCGCCTCCCTGGGAAGCCTGTTCCAGCGCTCTGCCACCCTCAAAGTAAAGAAGTTCCTCCTCATGCTTTGATAGAAGTTCCTACGTTCCAGTTTGTACCCGTTACCTCTTGTCCTGGATCATCTTTGATGATCCAGGACAAGAGGTAACGGGCACCAATTGGAACGTAGGAACTTGAACTTGAACTGGAAGGTAGGAACTTGAACTTGAACATAGGATTATCCTTGATGATTCAGGATAGCTGTGTGTCTGACCAGTCTATCTTTCGAAGGAGGTCCTGGGCCAGCTCCAGCCATGCTGTGCTGAGCAGAGCCCCTGGCAGCAGCCCCACACCTCACTCCCAGTGTGCCTGAATGGAAAAGGTACCAAAGTTGCTCCAACACTTTCTGAAAAACTCTATAGTGTTACCCCACAAGCGCAAAGCGACGGCAAAGCCCGTGAAATGACACCGGTGCTTCCAGAAAATGTCAAGCTTCCTGCCCAAGGGTGACATGCCATGCGGTGGGGTCAGGGCCACGCGCTGAGCACCCGGTGCGCTGGGGTTGCCCCAGCGGTTCCTGAGCAGCTCCTGCAGTGCTGCCGCCGGTACCGTTCTGGCGGCTGAAGTTGTTTAAAAAGCCGTTGTTGTTTCCGGCGTAATCTGACGGCAGTTTTCTCGGGCATTTGGGCCTCTTCTAATAAGTGTGCTGTGAGTACATCTGCAAGCATTCACCTGTCGAGGTCAAATGACTGGTGGTGCTCATCTGCCCCCGTGCTACTGCTGCTGCCTCCCGTGAATGCTCATGTGCCTGCGTGCCCCTGTACAGGCACAGATGCACGCGCGCAACACCTGATCCCGCATCCTAATTATTTTTTGCCCGGTTCTCGGAGTTGTTCTGCTTCCGGCTGATGAATGGGAAAGTGTAGTAGTGCTGTTTCATTTCACCAGCCTCTCAAGTGTGGAAATTATGGTAAATTTGAGAACGAGCGAGATTAGATTGATAGTTACACCTCCTCCTTTAATTAGCCAACCACAGGATCTGTGGAGGCAAAGGCCGGGGGGGTGTGTCGGTGTATATAACGTGTATTGTCTATGTGAAAGATTAATCAAAAGGAGTTGCTTGAGGTGGGAAGGCTTTTCCGGAGAGGTTCCACATGTTGTCAGGTAGTCCCTCTGAATGGCAGCTTCCGGTTCGGTCCCTTAGCTTTCGGAAGTGACATTTAGTCTGATATGTGCCAGCCGTGCAATCTACCTAGCTCTGCAAAGTGCAAATATTAACCTAAATGCATATTAAGATACTGTGTGTTAGCTCCTGAACTGAAATAGAGAGCGGGTGTTCCAGCGGAGGCAAGCAAATCGTGTTGATTTACAGTGGCTTGAGGATTTGGCCCATTACCGCTTCTTTATACACTTTTAAAAAGAAATGCCAACTCGATAGTTTAGGCTTTAACTGGAACATGGCAAGAAATTGTATGTTTTGGCGGACCCCTAGTAATGTTGCAGAAACTTTCTCAGAAGTTGTTCCATGGGATAGCCGATTCCTCAGGTAAGAGCTACTTGTTTGTTCAATCCTCCATCTTAGGCCTGCTCCTCAGGTGCATCCTCCTTCTCGCAGCAATTTCCTAGGAACAGATTTCGAAGAACAGCTCTGATCACAGAATCACAGATTGGTTAGGGTTGGAAAGGGGCTCTGGAGATCATCTAGTCCAAACCCCCTGCCAGAGCAGGGTCACCTACAGCAGGTTGCACAGGATGACCTCCAGGCGGGTTTTGAATGTCTCTGGGGTCGGAGACTCTACCGCCTCCCCGGGAAGCCTGTTCCAGCGCTCTGCCACCCTCAAAGTAAAGAAGTTCCTCCTCATGCTTTGATAGAAGTTCCTAGGTTCCAGTTTGTACCCGTTACCTCTTGTCCTGGATCATCTTTGATGATCATCATCTTTGATGATCCAGGCCAAGAGGTAACGGGCACCAATTGGAACGTAGGAACTTGAACTTGAACTGGAAGGTAGGAACTTGAACTTGAACTGGAAGGTAGGAACTTGAACTTGAACATAGGATTATCCTTGATGATTCAGGATAGCTGTGTGTCTGACCAGTCTGTCTTTCGAAGGAGGTCCTGGGCCAGCTCCAGCCATGCTGTGCTGAGCAGAGCCCCTGGCAGCAGCCCCACACCTCACTCCCAGTGTGCCTGAATGGAAAAGGTACCAAAGTTGCTCCAACACTTTCTGAAAAACTCTATAGTGTTACCCCACAAGCGCAAAGCGACGGCAAAGCCCGTGAAATGACACCGGTGCTTCCAGAAAATGTCAAGCTTCCTGCCCAAGGGTGACATGCCATGCGGTGGGGTCAGGGCCACGCGCTGAGCACCCGGTGCGCTGGGGTTGCCCCAGCGGTTCCTGAGCAGCTCCTGCAGTGCTGCCGCCGGTACCGTTCTGGCGGCTGTAGTTGTTTAAAAAGCCGTTGTTGTTTCCGGCGTAATCTGACGGCAGTTTTCTCGGGCATTTGGGCCTCTTCTAATAAGTGTGCTGTGAGTACATCTGCAAGCATTCACCTGTCAAGGTCAAATGACTGGTGGTGCTCATCTGCCCCCGTGCTACTGCTGCTGCCTCCCGTGAATGCTCATGTGCCAGCGTGCCCCTGTACAGGCACAGATTCACGCGCGCAACACCTGATCCCGCATCCTAATTATTTTTCGCCCGGTTCTCTGAGTTGTTCTGCTTCCGGCTGATGAATGGGAAAGTGTAGTAGTGCTGTTTCATTTCACCAGCCTCTCAAGTGTGGAAATTATGGTAAATTTGAGAACAAGCCAGATTAGATTGATAGTTACACCTCCTCCTTTAATTAGCCAACCACAGGATCTGTGGAGGCAAAGGCCGGGGGGGTGTGTCGGTGTATATAACGTGTATTGTCTATGTGAAAGATTAATCAAAAGGAGTTGCTTGAGGTGGGAAGGCTTTTCCGGAGAGGTTCCACATGTTGTCAGGTAGTCCCTCTGAATGGCAGCTTCCGGTTCGGTCCCTTAGCTTTCGGAAGTGACATTTAGTCTGATATGTGCCAGCCGTGCAATCTACCTAGCCCTGCAAAGTGCAAATATTAACATAAATGCATATTAAGATACTGTGTGTTAGCTCCTGAACTGAAATAGAGAGCGGGTGTTCCAGCGGAGGCAAGCAAATCGTGTTGATTTACAGTGGCTTGCGGATTTGGCCCATTACCGCTTCTTTATACACTTTTAAAAAGAAATGCCAACTCGATAGTTTAGGCTTTAACTGGAACATGGCAAGTAATTGTATGTTTTGGCGGACCCCTAGTAATGTTGCAGAATCTTTCTCAGAAGTTGTTACGTGGGATAGCCGATTCCTCAGGTAAGAGCTACTTGTTTGTTCAATCCTCCATCTTATGCCTGATCCTCAGGTGCATCCTCCTTCTCGCAGCGATTTCCTAGGAACAGATTTCGAAGAACAGCTCTGATCACAGAATCACAGATTGCTTTGGGTTGGAAAGGAGGTCTGGAGATCATCCAGTCCAACCCCCCTGCCAGAGCAGGGTCACCTACAGCAGGTTGCACAGGATGACCTCCAGGCGGGTTTTGAATGTCTCTGGGGTCGGAGACTCTACCGCCTCCCTGGGAAGCCTGTTCCAGCGCTCTGCCACCCTCAAAGTAAAGAAGTTCCTCCTCATGCTTTGATAGAAGTTCCTACGTTCCAGTTTGTACCCGTTACCTCTTGTCCTGGATCATCTTTGATGATCCAGGACAAGAGGTAACGGGCACCAATTGGAACGTAGGAACTTGAACTTGAACTGGAACGTAGGAACTTGAACTTGAACATAGGATTATCCTTGATGATTCAGGATAGCTGTGTGTCTGACCAGTCTATCTTTCGAAGGAGGTCCTGGGCCAGCTCCAGCCATGCTGTGCTGAGCAGAGCCCCTGGCAGCAGCCCCACAGCTCACTCCCAGTGTGCCTGAATGGAAAAGGTACCAAAGTTGCTCCAACACTTTCTGAAAAACTCTATAGTGTTACCCCACAAGCGCAAAGCGACGGCAAAGCCCGTGAAATGACACCGGTGCTTCCAGAAAATGTCAAGCTTCCTGCCCAAGGGTGACATGCCATGCGGTGGGGTCAGGGCCACGCGCTGAGCACCCGGTGCGCTGGGGTTGCCCCAGCGGTTCCTGAGCAGCTCCTGCAGTGCTGCCGCCGGTACCGTTCTGGCGGCTGAAGTTGTTTAAAAAGCCGTTGTTGTTTCCGGCGTAATCTGACGGCAGTTTTCTCAGGCATTTGGGCCTCTTCTAATAAGTGTGCTGTGAGTACATCTGCAAGCATTCACCTGTCGAGGTCAAATGACTGGTGGTGCTCATCTGCCCCCGTGCTACTGCTGCTGCCTCCCGTGAATGCTCATGTGCCTGCGTGCCCCTGTACAGGCACAGATGCACGCGCGCAACACCTGATCCCGCATCCTAATTATTTTTTGCCCGGTTCTCGGAGTTGTTCTGCTTCCGGCTGATGAATGGGAAAGTGTAGTAGTGCTGTTTCATTTCACCAGCCTCTCAAGTGTGGAAATTATGGTAAATTTGAGAACGAGCGAGATTAGATTGATAGTTACACCTCCTCCTTTAATTAGCCAACCACAGGATCTGTGGAGGCAAAGGCCGGGGGGGTGTGTCGGTGTATATAACGTGTATTGTCTATGTGAAAGATTAATCAAAAGGAGTTGCTTGAGGTGGGAAGGCTTTTCCGGAGAGGTTCCACATGTTGTCAGGTAGTCCCTCTGAATGGCAGCTTCCGGTTCGGTCCCTTAGCTTTCGGAAGTGACATTTAGTCTGATATGTGCCAGCCGTGCAATCTACCTAGCCCTGCAAAGTGCAAATATTAACCTAAATGCATATTAAGATACTGTGTGTTAGCTCCTGAACTGAAATAGAGAGCGGGTGTTCCAGCGGAGGCAAGCAAATCGTGTTGATTTACAGTGGCTTGAGGATTTGGCCCATTACCGCTTCTTTATACACTTTTAAAAAGAAATGCCAACTCGATAGTTTAGGCTTTAACTGGAACATGGCAAGAAATTGTATGTTTTGGCGGACCCCTAGTA
Source organism: Vanellus vanellus (assembly GCF_965231255.1). Taxonomy (NCBI): domain Eukaryota; kingdom Metazoa; phylum Chordata; class Aves; order Charadriiformes; family Charadriidae; genus Vanellus; species Vanellus vanellus. The sequence goes on along the minus strand of NW_028128478.1, from coordinate 1,228,747 downwards.
ATGTTGCAGAAACTTTCTCAGAAGTTGTTCCATGGGATAGCCGATTCCTCAGGTAAGAGCTACTTGTTTGTTCAATCCTCCATCTTAGGCCTGCTCCTCAGGTGCATCCTCCTTCTCGCAGCAATTTCCTAGGAACAGATTTCGAAGAACAGCTCTGATCACAGAATCACAGATTGGTTAGGGTTGGAAAGGGGCTCTGGAGATCATCTAGTCCAAACCCCCTGCCAGAGCAGGGTCACCTACAGCAGGTTGCACAGGATGACCTCCAGGCGGGTTTTGAATGTCTCTGGGGTCGGAGACTCTACCGCCTCCCCGGGAAGCCTGTTCCAGCGCTCTGCCACCCTCAAAGTAAAGAAGTTCCTCCTCATGCTTTGATAGAAGTTCCTAGGTTCCAGTTTGTACCCGTTACCTCTTGTCCTGGATCATCTTTGATGATCATCATCTTTGATGATCCAGGCCAAGAGGTAACGGGCACCAATTGGAACGTAGGAACTTGAACTTGAACTGGAAGGTAGGAACTTGAACTTGAACATAGGATTATCCTTGATGATTCAGGATAGCTGTGTGTCTGACCAGTCTGTCTTTCGAAGGAGGTCCTGGGCCAGCTCCAGCCATGCTGTGCTGAGCAGAGCCCCTGGCAGCAGCCCCACAGCTCACTCCCAGTGTGCCTGAATGGAAAAGGTACCAAAGTTGCTCCAACACTTTGTGAAAAACTCTATAGTGTTACCCCACAAGCGCAAAGCGACGGCAAAGCCCGTGAAATGACACCGGTGCTTCCAGAAAATGTCAAGCTTCCTGCCCAAGGGTGACATGCCATGCGGTGGGGTCAGGGCCACGCGCTGAGCACCCGGTGCGCTGGGGTTGCCCCAGCGGTTCCTGAGCAGCTCCTGCAGTGCTGCCGCCGGTACCGTTCTGGCGGCTGTAGTTGTTTAAAAAGCCGTTGTTGTTTCCGGCGTAATCTGACGGCAGTTTTCTCGGGCATTTGGGCCTCTTCTAATAAGTGTGCTGTGAGTACATCTGCAAGCATTCACCTGTCGAGGTCAAATGACTGGTGGTGCTCATCTGCCCCCGTGCTACTGCTGCTGCCTCCCGTGAATGCTCATGTGCCTGCGTGCCCCTGTACAGGCACAGATGCACGCGCGCAACACCTGATCCCGCATCCTAATTATTTTTCGCCCGGTTCTCGGAGTTGTTCTGCTTCCGGCTGATGAATGGGAAAGTGTAGTAGTGCTGTTTCATTTCACCAGCCTCTCAAGTGTGGAAATTATGGTAAATTTGAGAACAAGCCAGATTAGATTGATAGTTACACCTCCTCCTTTAATTAGCCAACCACAGGATCTGTGGAGGCAAAGGCCGGGGGGGTGTGTCGGTGTATATAAGGTGTATTGTCTATGTGAAAGATTAATCAAAAGGAGTTGCTTGAGGTGGGAAGGCTTTTCCGGAGAGGTTCCACATGTTGTCAGGTAGTCCCTCTGAATGGCAGCTTCCGGTTCGGTCCCTTAGCTTTCGGAAGTGACATTTAGTCTGATATGTGCCAGCCGTGCAATCTACCTAGCCCTGCAAAGTGCAAATATTAACATAAATGCATATTAAGATACTGTGTGTTAGCTCCTGAACTGAAATAGAGAGCGGGTGTTCCAGCGGAGGCAAGCAAATCGTGTTGATTTACAGTGGCTTGAGGATTTGGCCCATTACCGCTTCTTTATACACTTTTAAAAAGAAATGCCAACTCGATAGTTTAGGCTTTAACTGGAACATGGCAAGTAATTGTATGTTTTGGCGGACCCCTAGTAATGTTGCAGAATCTTTCTCAGAAGTTGTTCCATGGGATAGCCGATTCCTCAGGTAAGAGCTACTTGTTTGTTCAATCCTCCATCTTAGGCCTGCTCCTCAGGTGCATCCTCCTTCTCGCAGCGATTTCCTAGGAACAGATTTCAAAGAACAGCTCTGATCACAGAATCACAGATTGGTTAGGGTTGGAAAGGACCTCTGGAGATCATCCAGCCCAACCCCCCTGCCAGAGCAGGGTCACCTACAGCAGGTTGCACAGGATGACCTCCAGGCGGGTTTTGAATGTTTCTGGGGTCGGAGACTCTACCGCCTCCCCGGGAAGCCTGTTCCAGCGCTCTGCCACCCTCAAAGTAAAGAAGTTCCTCCTCATGCTTTGATAGAAGTTCCTACGTTCCAGTTTGTACCCGTTACCTCTTGTCCTGGATCATCTTTGATGATCATCATCTTTGATGATCCAGGTCAAGAGGTAACGGGCACCAATTGGAACGTAGGAACTTGAACTTGAACTGGAAGGTAGGAACTTGAACTTGAACTGGAAGGTAGGAACTTGAACTTGAACATAGGATTATCCTTGATGATTCAGGATAGCTGTGTGTCTGACCAGTCTATCTTTCGAAGGAGGTCCTGGGCCAGCTCCAGCCATGCTGTGCTGAGCAGAGCCCCTGGCAGCAGCCCCACAGCTCACTCCCAGTGTGCCTGAATGGAAAAGGTACCAAAGTTGCTCCAACACTTTGTGAAAAACTCTATAGTGTTACCCCACAAGCGCAAAGCGACGGCAAAGCCCGTGAAATGACACCGGTGCTTCCAGAAAATGTCAAGCTTCCTGCCCAAGGGTGACATGCCATGCGGTGGGGTCAGGGCCACGCGCTGAGCACCCGGTGCGCTGGGGTTGCCCCAGCGGTTCCTGAGCAGCTCCTGCAGTGCTGCCGCCGGTACCGTTCTGGCGGCTGTAGTTGTTTAAAAAGCCGTTGTTGTTTCCGGCGTAATCTGACGGCAGTTTTCTCGGGCATTTGGGCCTCTTCTAATAAGTGTGCTGTGAGTACATCTGCAAGCATTCACCTGTCGAGGTCAAATGACTGGTGGTGCTCATCTGCCCCCGTGCTACTGCTGCTGCCTCCCGTGAATGCTCATGTGCCTGCGTGCCCCTGTACAGGCACAGATGCACGCGCGCAACACCTGATCCCGCATCCTAATTATTTTTCGCCCGGTTCTCTGAGTTGTTCTGCTTCCGGCTGATGAATGGGAAAGTGTAGTAGTGCTGTTTCATTTCACCAGCCTCTCAAGTGTGGAAATTATGGTAAATTTGAGAACAAGCCAGATTAGATTGATAGTTACACCTCCTCCTTTAATTAGCCAACCACAGGATCTGTGGAGGCAAAGGCCGGGGGGGTGTGTCGGTGTATATAACGTGTATTGTCTATGTGAAAGATTAATCAAAAGGAGTTGCTTGAGGTGGGAAGGCTTTTCCGGAGAGGTTCCACATGTTGTCAGGTAGTCCCTCTGAATGGCAGCTTCCGGTTCGGTCCCTTAGCTTTCGGAAGTGACATTTAGTCTGATATGTGCCAGCCGTGCAATCTACCTAGCCCCGCAAAGTGCAAATATTAACATAAATGCATATTAAGATACTGTGTGTTAGCTCCTGAACTGAAATAGAGAGCGGGTGTTCCAGCGGAGGCAAGCAAATCGTGTTGATTTACAGTGGCTTGAGGATTTGGCCCATTACCGCTTCTTTATACACTTTTAAAAAGAAATGCCAACTCGATAGTTTAGGCTTTAACTGGAACATGGCAAGTAATTGTATGTTTTGGCGGACCCCTAGTAATGTTGCAGAATCTTTCTCAGAAGTTGTTCCATGGGATAGCCGATTCCTCAGGTAAGAGCTACTTGTTTGTTCAATCCTCCATCTTAGGCCTGCTCCTCAGGTGCATCCTCCTTCTCGCAGCGATTTCCTAGGAACAGATTTCGAAGAACAGCTCTGATCACAGAATCACAGATTGGTTAGGGTTGGAAAGGAGCTCTGGAGATCATCCAGCCCAACCCCCCTGCCAGAGAAGGGTCACCTACAGCAGGTTGCACAGGATGACCTCCAGGCGGGTTTTGAATGTCTCTGGGGTCGGAGACTCTACCGCCTCCCCGGGAAGCCTGTTCCAGCGCTCTGCCACCCTCAAAGTAAAGAAGTTCCTCCTCATGCTTTGATAGAAGTTCCTAGGTTCCAGTTTGTACCCGTTACCTCTTGTCCTGGATCATCTTTGATGATCATCATCTTTGATGATCCAGGACAAGAGGTAACGGGCACCAATTGGAACGTAGGAACTTGAACTTGAACTGGAACGTAGGAACTTGAACTTGAACTGGAAGGTAGGAACTTGAACTTGAACATAGGATTATCCTTGATGATTCAGGATAGCTGTGTGTCTGACCAGTCTGTCTTTCGAAGGAGGTCCTGGGCCAGCTCCAGCCATGCTGTGCTGAGCAGAGCCCCTGGCAGCAGCCCCACACCTCACTCCCAGTGTGCCTGAATGGAAAAGGTACCAAAGTTGCTCCAACACTTTCTGAAAAACTCTATAGTGTTACCCCACAAGCGCAAAGCGACGGCAAAGCCCGTGAAATGACACCGGTGCTTCCAGAAAATGTCAAGCTTCCTGCCCAAGGGTGACATGCCATGCGGTGGGGTCAGGGCCACGCGCTGAGCACCCGGTGCGCTGGGGTTGCCCCAGCGGTTCCTGAGCAGCTCCTGCAGTGCTGCCGCCGGTACCGTTCTGGCGGCTGTAGTTGTTTAAAAAGCCGTTGTTGTTTCCGGCGTAATCTGACGGCAGTTTTCTCGGGCATTTGGGCCTCTTCTAATAAGTGTGCTGTGAGTACATCTGCAAGCATTCACCTGTCGAGGTCAAATGACTGGTGGTGCTCATCTGCCCCCGTGCTACTGCTGCTGCCTCCCGTGAATGCTCATGTGCCTGCGTGCCCCTGTACAGGCACAGATGCACACGCGCAACACCTGATCCCGCATCCTAATTATTTTTCGCCCGGTTCTCTGAGTTGTTCTGCTTCCGGCTGATGAATGGGAAAGTGTAGTAGTGCTGTTTCATTTCACCAGCCTCTCAAGTGTGGAAATTATGGTAAATTTGAGAACAAGCCAGATTAGATTGATAGTTACACCTCCTCCTTTAATTAGCCAACCACAGGATCTGTGGAGGCAAAGGCCGGGGGGGTGTGTCGGTGTATATAACGTGTATTGTCTATGTGAAAGATTAATCAAAAGGAGTTGCTTGAGGTGGGAAGGCTTTTCCGGAGAGGTTCCACATGTTGTCAGGTAGTCCCTCTGAATGGCAGCTTCCGGTTCGGTCCCTTAGCTTTCGGAAGTGACATTTAGTCTGATATGTGCCAGCCGTGCAATCTACCTAGCCCTGCAAAGTGCAAATATTAACCTAAATGCATATTAAGATACTGTGTGTTAGCTCCTGAACTGAAATAGAGAGCGGGTGTTCCAGCAGAGGCAAGCAAATCGTGTTGATTTACAGTGGCTTGAGGATTTGGCCCATTACCGCTTCTTTATACACTTTTAAAAAGAAATGCCAACTCGATAGTTTAGGCTTTAACTGGAACATGGCAAGTAATTGTATGTTTTGGCGGACCCCTAGTAATGTTGCAGAAACTTTCTCAGAAGTTGTTCCATGGGATAGCCGATTCCTCAGGTAAGAGCTACTTGTTTGTTCAATCCTCCATCTTAGGCCTGCTCCTCAGGTGCATCCTCCTCGCAGCGATTTCCTAGGAACAGATTTCGAAGAACAGCTCTGATCACAGAATCACAGATTGGTTAGGGTTGGAAAGGAGCTCTGGAGATCATCTAGTCCAACCCCCCTGCCAGAGCAGGGTCACCTAAAGCAGGTTGCACAGGATGACCTCCAGGCGGGTTTTGAATGTCTCTGGGGTCGGAGACTCTACCGCCTCCCTGGGCAGCCTGTTCCAGCGCTCTGCCACCCTCAAAGTAAAGAAGTTCCTCCTCATGCTTTGATAGAAGTTCCTAGGTTCCAGTTTGTACCCGTTACCTCTTGTCCTGGATCATCAAAAATCATCTTTGATGATCCAGGACAAGAGGTAACGGGCACCAATTGGAACGTAGGAACTTGAACTTGAACTGGAAGGTAGGAACTTGAACTTGAACATAGGATTATCCTTGATGATTCAGGATAGCTGTGTGTCTGACCAGTCTGTCTTTCGAAGGAGGTCCTGGGCCAGCTCCAGCCATGCTGTGCTGAGCAGAGCCCCTGGCAGCAGCCCCACAGCTCACTCCCAGTGTGCCTGAATGGAAAAGGTACCAAAGTTGCTCCAACACTTTCTGAAAAACTCTATAGTGTTACCCCACAAGCGCAAAGCGACGGCAAAGCCCGTGAAATGACACCGGTGCTTCCAGAAAATGTCAAGCTTCCTGCCCAAGGGTGACATGCCATGCGGTGGGGTCAGGGCCACGCGCTGAGCACCCGGTGCGCTGGGGTTGCCCCAGCGGTTCCTGAGCAGCTCCTGCAGTGCTGCCGCCGGTACCGTTCTGGCGGCTGTAGTTGTTTAAAAAGCCGTTGTTGTTTCCGGCGTAATCTGACGGCAGTTTTCTCGGGCATTTGGGCCTCTTCTAATAAGTGTGCTGTGAGTACATCTGCAAGCATTCACCTGTCGAGGTCAAATGACTGGTGGTGCTCATCTGCCCCCGTGCTACTGCTGCTGCCTCCCGTGAATGCTCATGTGCCTGCGTGCCCCTGTACAGGCACAGATGCACGCGCGCAACACCTGATCCCGCATCCTAATTATTTTTCGCCCGGTTCTCGGAGTTGTTCTGCTTCCGGCTGATGAATGGGAAAGTGTAGTGGTGCTGTTTCATTTCACCAGCCTCTCAAGTGTGGAAATTATGGTAAATTTGAGAACAAGCCAGATTAGATTGATAGTTACACCTCCTCCTTTAATTAGCCAACCACAGGATCTGTGGAGGCAAAGGCCGGGGGGGTGTGTCGGTGTATATAAGGTGTATTGTCTATGTGAAAGATTAATCAAAAGGAGTTGCTTGAGGTGGGAAGGCTTTTCCGGAGAGGTTCCACATGTTGTCAGGTAGTCCTTCTGAATGGCAGCTTCCGGTTCGGTCCCTTAGCTTTCGGAAGTGACATTTAGTCTGATATGTGCCAGCCGTGCAATCTACCTAGCCCTGCAAAGTGCAAATATTAACCTAAATGCATATTAAGATACTGTGTGTTAGCTCCTGAACTGAAATAGAGAGCGGGTGTTCCAGCAGAGGCAAGCAAATCGTGTTTATTTAGAGTGGCTTGAGGATTTGGCCCATTACCGCTTCTTTATACACTTTTAAAAAGAAATGCCAACTCGATAGTTTAGGCTTTAACTGGAACATGGCAAGTAATTGTATGCTTTGGCGGACCCCTAGTAATGTTGCAGAATCTTTCTCAGAAGTTGTTCCATGGGATAGCCGATTCCTCAGGTAAGAGCTACTTGTTTGTTCAATCCTCCATCTTAGGCCTGCTCCTCAGGTGCATCCTCCTTTTCGCAGCGATTTCCTAGGAACAGATTTCAAAGAACAGCTCTGATCACAGAATCACAGATTGGTTAGGGTTGGAAAGGAGCTCTGGAGATCATCTAGTCCAACCCCCCTGACAGAGCAGGGTCACTTACAGCAGGTTGCACAGGATGACCTCCAGGCGGGTTTTGAATGTTTCTGGAGTCGGAGACTCTACCGCCTCCCTGGGCAGCCTGTTCCAGCGCTCTGCCACCCTCAAAGTAAAGAAGTTCCTCCTCATGCTTTGATAGAAGTTCCTAGGTTCCAGTTTGTACCCGTTACCTCTTGTCCTGGATCATCTTTGATGATCCAGGACAAGAGGTAACGGGCACCAATTGGAACGTAGGAACTTGAACTTGAACTGGAACGTAGGAACTTGAACATAGGATTATCCTTGATGATTCAGGATAGCTGTGTGTCTGACCAGTCTGTCTTTCGAAGGAGGTCCTTGACCAGCTCCAGCCATGCTGTGCTGAGCAGAGCCCCTGGCAGCAGCCCCACAGCTCACTCCCAGTGTGCCTGAATGGAAAAGGTACCAAAGTTGCTCCAACACTTTCTGAAAAACTCTATAGTGTTACCCCACAAGCGCAAAGCGACGGCAAAGCCCGTGAAATGACACCGGTGCTTCCAGAAAATGCCAAGCTTCCTGCCCAAGGGTGACATGCCATGCGGTGGGGTCAGGGACACGCGCTGAGCACCCGGTGCGCTGGGGTTGCCCCAGCGGTTCCTGAGCAGCTCCTGCAGTGCTGCCGCCGGTACCGTTCTGGCGGCTGTAGTTGTTTAAAAAGCCGTTGTTGTTTCCGGCGTAATCTGACGGCAGTTTTCTCGGGCATTTGGGCCTCTTCTAATAAGTGTGCTGTGAGTACATCTGCAAGCATTCACCTGTCGAGGTCAAATGACTGGTGGTGCTCATCTGCCCCCGTGCTACTGCTGCTGCCTCCCGTGAATGCTCATGTGCCTGCGTGCCCCTGTACAGGCACAGATGCACGCGCGCAACACCTGATCCCGCATCCTAATTATTTTTCGCCCGGTTCTCGGAGTTGTTCTGCTTCCGGCTGATGAATGGGAAAGTGTAGTAGTGCTGTTTCATTTCACCAGCCTCTCAAGTGTGGAAATTATGGTAAATTTGAGAACAAGCCAGATTAGATTGATAGTTACACCTCCTCCTTTAATTAGCCAACCACAGGATCTGTGGAGGCAAAGGCCGGGGGGGGGTGTCGGTGTATATAACGTGTATTGTCTATGTGAAAGATTAATCAAAAGGAGTTGCTTGAGGTGGGAAGGCTTTTCCGGAGAGGTTCCACATGTTGTCAGGTAGTCCCTCTGAATGGCAGCTTCCGGTTCGGTCCCTTAGCTTTCGGAAGTGACATTTAGTCTGATATGTGCCAGCCGTGCAATCTACCTAGCCCTGCAAAGTGCAAATATTAACCTAAATGCATATTAAGATACTGTGTGTTAGCTCCTGAACTGAAATAGAGAGCGGGTGTTCCAGCAGAGGCAAGCAAATCGTGTTTATTTACAGTGGCTTGAGGATTTGGCCCATTACCGCTTCTTTATACACTTTTAAAAAGAAATGCCAACTCGATAGTTTAGGCTTTAACTGGAACATGGCAAGTAATTGTATGCTTTGGCGGACCCCTAGTAATGTTGCAGAATCTTTCTCAGAAGTTGTTCCATGGGATAGCCGATTCCTCAGGTAAGAGCTACTTGTTTGTTCAATCCTCCATCTTAGGCCTGCTCCTCAGGTGCATCCTCCTTCTGGCAGCGATTTCCTAGGAACAGATTTCAAAGAACAGCTCTGATCACAGAATCACAGATTGGTTAGGGTTGGAAAGGAGCTCTGGAGATCATCTAGTCCAACCCCCCTGACAGAGCAGGGTCACTTACAGCAGGTTGCACAGGATGACCTCCAGGCGGGTTTTGAATGTTTCTGGAGTCGGAGACTCTACCGCCTCCCTGGGCAGCCTGTTCCAGCGCTCTGCCACCCTCAAAGTAAAGAAGTTCCTCCTCATGCTTTGATAGAAGTTCCTAGGTTCCAGTTTCTACCCGTTACCTCTTGTCCTGGATCATCTTTGATGATCCAGGACAAGAGGTAACGGGCACCAATTGGAACGTAGGAACTTGAACTTGAACTGGAACGTAGGAACTTGAACATAGGATTATCCTTGATGATTCAGGATAGCTGTGTGTCTGACCAGTCTGTCTTTTGAAGGAGGTCCTTGACCAGCTCCAGCCATGCTGTGCTGAGCAGAGCCCCTGGCAGCAGCCCCACAGCTCACTCCCAGTGTGCCTGAATGGAAAAGGTACCAAAGTTGCTCCAACACTTTCTGAAAAACTCTATAGTGTTACCCCACAAGCGCAAAGCGACGGCAAAGCCCGTGAAATGACACCGGTGCTTCCAGAAAATGCCAAGCTTCCTGCCCAAGGGTGACATGCCATGCGGTGGGGTCAGGGCAACGCGCTGAGCACCCGGTGCGCTGGGGTTGCCCCAGCGGTTCCTGAGCAGCTCCTGCAGTGCTGCCGCCGGTACCGTTCTGGCGGCTGTAGTTGTTTAAAAAGCCGTTGTTGTTTCCGGCGTAATCTGACGGCAGTTTTCTCGGGCATTTGGGCCTCTTCTAATAAGTGTGCTGTGAGTACATCTGCAAGCATTCACCTGTCGAGGTCAAATGACTGGTGGTGCTCATCTGCCCCCGTGCTACTGCTGCTGCCTCCCGTGAATGCTCATGTGCCTGCGTGCCCCTGTACAGGCACAGATGCACGCGCGCAACACCTGATCCCGCATCCTAATTATTTTTCGCCCGGTTCTCGGAGTTGTTCTGCTTCCGGCTGATGAATGGGAAAGTGTAGTAGTGCTGTTTCATTTCACCAGCCTCTCAAGTGTGGAAATTATGGTAAATTTGAGAACAAGCCAGATTAGATTGATAGTTACACCTCCTCCTTTAATTAGCCAACCACAGGATCTGTGGAGGCAAAGGCCGGGGGGGTGTGTCGGTGTATATAAGGTGTATTGTCTATGTGAAAGATTAATCAAAAGGAGTTGCTTGAGGTGGGAAGGCTTTTCCGGAGAGGTTCCACATGTTGTCAGGTAGTCCCTCTGAATGGCAGCTTCCGGTTCGTTCCCTTAGCTTTCGGAAGTGACATTTAGTCTGATATGTGCCAGCCGTGCAATCTACCTAGCCCTGCAAAGTGCAAATATTAACCTAAATGCATATTAAGATACTGTGTGTTAGCTCCTGAACTGAAATAGAGAGCGGGTGTTCCAGCGGAGGCAAGCAAATCGTGTTGATTTACAGTGGCTTGAGGATTTGGCCCATTACCGCTTCTTTATACACTTTTAAAAAGAAATGCCAACTCGATAGTTTAGGCTTTAACTGGAACATGGCAAGTAATTGTATGTTTTGGCGGACCCCTAGTAATGTTGCAGAATCTTTCTCAGAAGTTGTTCCATGGGATAGCCGATTCCTCAGGTAAGAGCTACTTGTTTGTTCAATCCTCCATCTTATGCCTGCTCCTCAGGTGCATCCTCCTTCTCGCAGCGATTTCCTAGGAACAGATTTCGAAGAACAGCTCTGATCACAGAATCACAGATTGGTTAGGGTTGGAAAGGAGCTCTGGAGATCATCCAGCCCAACCCCCCTGCCAGAGAAGGGTCACCTACAGCAGGTTGCACAGGATGACCTCCAGGCGGGTTTTGAATGTCTCTGGGGTCGGAGACTCTACCGCCTCCCTGGGAAGCCTGTTCCAGCGCTCTGCCACCCTCAAAGTAAAGAAGTTCCTCCTCATGCTTTGATAGAAGTTCCTAGGTTCCAGTTTGTACCCGTTACCTCTTGTCCTGGATCATCTTTGATGATCCAGGACAAGAGGTAACGGGCACCAATTGGAACGTAGGAACTTGAACTTGAACTGGAAGGTAGGAACTTGAACTTGAACATAGGATTATCCTTGATGATTCAGGATAGCTGTGTGTCTGACCAGTCTATCTTTCGAAGGAGGTCCTGGGCCAGCTCCAGCCATGCTGTGCTGAGCAGAGCCCCTGGCAGCAGCCCCACAGCTCACTCCCAGTGTGCCTGAATGGAAAAGGTACCAAAGTTGCTCCAACACTTTCTGAAAAACTCTATAGTGTTACCCCACAAGCGCAAAGCGACGGCAAAGCCCGTGAAATGACACCGGTGCTTCCAGAAAATGTCAAGCTTCCTGCCCAAGGGTGACATGCCATGCGGTGGGGTCAGGGCCACGCGCTGAGCACCCGGTGCACTGGGGTTGCCCCAGCGGTTCCTGAGCAGCTCCTGCAGTGCTGCCGCCGGTACCGTTCTGGCGGCTGTAGTTGTTTAAAAAGCCGTTGTTGTTTCCGGCGTAATCTGACGGCAGTTTTCTCGGGCATTTGGGCCTCTTCTAATAAGTGTGCTGTGAGTACATCTGCAAGCATTCACCTGTCGAGGTCAAATGACTGGTGGTGCTCATCTGCCCCCGTGCTACTGCTGCTGCCTCCCGTGAATGCTCATGTGCCTGCGTGCCCCTGTACAGCCACAGATGCACGCGCGCAACACCTGATCCCGCATCCTAATTATTTTTTGCCCGGTTCTCTGAGTTGTTCTGCTTCCGGCTGATGAATGGGAAAGTGTAGTAGTGCTGTTTCATTTCACCAGCCTCTCAAGTGTGGAAATTATGGTAAATTTGAGAACAAGCCAGATTAGATTGATAGTTACACCTCCTCCTTTAATTAGCCAACCACAGGATCTGTGGAGGCAAAGGCCGGGGGGGTGTGTTGGTGTATATAACGTGTATTGTCTATGTGAAAGATTAATCAAAAGGAGTTGCGTGAGGTGGGAAGGCTTTTCCGGAGAGGTTCCACATGTTGTCAGGTAGTCCCTCTGAATGGCAGCTTCCGGTTCGGTCCCTTAGCTTTCGGAAGTGACATTTAGTCTGATATGTGCCAGCCGTGCAATCTACCTAGCCCCGCAAAGTGCAAATATTAACCTAAATGCATATTAAGATACTGTGTGTTAGCTCCTGAACTGAAATAGAGAGCGGGTGTTCCAGCGGAGGCAAGCAAATCGTGTTGATTTACAGTGGCTTGCGGATTTGGCCCATTACCGCTTCTTTATACACTTTTAAAAAGAAATGCCAACTCGATAGTTTAGGCTTTAACTGGAACATGGCAAGTAATTGTGTTTTGGCGGACCCCTAGTAATGTTGCAGAATCTTTCTCAGAAGTTGTTCCATGGGATAGCCGATTCCTCAGGTAAGAGCTACTTGTTTGTTCAATCCTCCATCTTAGGCCTGCTCCTCAGGTGCATCCTCCTTCTCGCAGCGATTTCCTAGGAACAGATTTCGAAGAACAGCTCTGATCACAGAATCACAGATTGGTTAGGGTTGGAAAGGACCTCTGGAGATCATCCAGCCCAACCCCCCAGCCAGAGCAGGGTCACCTACAGCAGGTTGCACAGGATGACCTCCAGGCGGGTTTTGAATGTCTCTGGGGTCGGAGACTCTACCGCCTCCCCGGGAAGCCTGTTCCAGTGCTCTGCCACCCTCAAAGTAAAGAAGTTCCTCCTCATGCTTTGATAGAAGTTCCTAGGTTCCAGTTTGTACCCGTTACCTCTTGTCCTGGATCATCAAAAATCATCTTTGATGATCCAGGACAAGAGGTAACGGGCACCAATTGGAACGTAGGAACTTGAACTTGAACTGGAAGGTAGGAACTTGAACATAGGATTATCCTTGATGATTCAGGATAGCTGTGTGTCTGACCAGTCTGTCTTTCGAAGGAGGTCATTGACCAGCTCCAGCCATGCTGTGCTGAGCAGAGCCCCTGGCAGCAGCCCCACACCTCACTCCCAGTGTGCCTGAATGGAAAAGGTACCAAAGTTGCTCCAACACTTTCTGAAAAACTCTATAGTGTTACCCCACAAGCGCAAAGCGACGGCAAAGCCCGTGAAATGACACCGGTGCTTCCAGAAAATGCCAAGCTTCCTGCCCAAGGGTGACATGCCATGCGGTGGGGTCAGGGCCACGCGCTGAGCACCCGGTGCGCTGGGGTTGCCCCAGCGGTTCCTGAGCAGCTCCTGCAGTGCTGCCGCCGGTACCGTTCTGGCGGCTGTAGTTGTTTAAAAAGCCGTTGTTGTTTCCGGCGTAATCTGACGGCAGTTTTCTCGGGCATTTGGGCCTCTTCTAATAAGTGTGCTGTGAGTACATCTGCAAGCATTCACCTGTCGAGGTCAAATGACTGGTGGTGCTCATCTGCCCCCGTGCTACTGCTGCTGCCTCCCGTGAATGCTCATGTGCCTGCGTGCCCCTGTACAGGCACAGATGCACGCGCGCAACACCTGATCCCGCATCCTAATTATTTTTCGCCCGGTTCTCGGAGTTGTTCTGCTTCCGGCTGATGAATGGGAAAGTGTAGTAGTGCTGTTTCATTTCACCAGCCTCTCAAGTGTGGAAATTATGGTAAATTTGAGAACAAGCCAGATTAGATTGATAGTTACACCTCCTCCTTTAATTAGCCAACCACAGGATCTGTGGAGGCAAAGGCCGGGGGGGTGTGTCGGTGTATATAAGGTGTATTGTCTATGTGAAAGATTAATCAAAAGGAGTTGCTTGAGGTGGGAAGGCTTTTCCGGAGAGGTTCCACATGTTGTCAGGTAGTCCCTCTGAATGGCAGCTTCCGGTTCGGTCCCTTAGCTTTCGGAAGTGACATTTAGTCTGATATGTGCCAGCCGTGCAATCTACCTAGCCCTGCAAAGTGCAAATATTAACCTAAATGCATATTAAGATACTGTGTGTTAGCTCCTGAACTGAAATAGAGAGCGGGTGTTCCAGCGGAGGCAAGCAAATCGTGTTGATTTACAGTGGCTTGCGGATTTGGCCCATTACCGCTTCTTTATACACTTTTAAAAAGAAATGCCAACTCGATAGTTTAGGCTTTAACTGGAACATGGCAAGTAATTGTATGTTTTGGCGGACCCCTAGTAATGTTGCAGAATCTTTCTCAGAAGTTGTTCCACGGGATAGCCGATTCCTCAGGTAAGAGCTACTTGTTTGTTCAATCCTCCATCTTATGCCTGATCCTCAGGTGCATCCTCCTTCTCGCAGCGATTTCCTAGGAACAGATTTCGAAGAACAGCTCTGATCACAGAATCACAGATTGGTTAGGGTTGGAAAGGAGCTCTGGAGATCATCCAGCCCAACCCCCCTGCCAGAGCAGGGTCACCTACAGCAGGTTGCACAGGATGACCTCCAGGCGGGTTTTGAATGTCTCTGGGGTCGGAGACTCTACCGCCTCCCTGGGAAGCCTGTTCCAGCGCTCTGCCACCCTCAAAGTAAAGAAGTTCCTCCTCATGCTTTGATAGAAGTTCCTAGGTTCCAGTTTGTACCCGTTACCTCTTGTCCTGGATCATCTTTGATGATCATCATCTTTGATGATCCAGGTCAAGAGGTAACGGGCACCAATAGGAACGTAGGAACTTGAACTTGAACTGGAAGGTAGGAACTTGAACTTGAACTGGAAGGTAGGAACTTGAACTTGAACATAGGATTATCCTTGATGATTCAGGATAGCTGTGTGTCTGACCAGTCTGTCTTTCGAAGGAGGTCCTGGGCCAGCTCCAGCCATGCTGTGCTGAGCAGAGCCCCTGGCAGCAGCCCCACACCTCACTCCCAGTGTGCCTGAATGGAAAAGGTACCAAAGTTGCTCCAACACTTTGTGAAAAACTCTATAGTGTTACCCCACAAGCGCAAAGCGACGGCAAAGCCCGTGAAATGACACCGGTGCTTCCAGAAAATGTCAAGCTTCCTGCCCAAGGGTGACATGCCATGCGGTGGGGTCAGGGCCACGCGCTGAGCACCCGGTGCGCTGGGGTTGCCCCAGCGGTTCCTGAGCAGCTCCTGCAGTGCTGCCGCCGGTACCGTTCTGGCGGCTGTAGTTGTTTAAAAAGCCGTTGTTGTTTCCGGCGTAATCTGACGGCAGTTTTCTCGGGCATTTGGGCCTCTTCTAATAAGTGTGCTGTGAGTACATCTGCAAGCATTCACCTGTCGAGGTCAAATGACTGGTGGTGCTCATCTGCCCCCGTGCTACTGCTGCTGCCTCCCGTGAATGCTCATGTGCCTGCGTGCCCCTGTACAGGCACAGATGCACGCGCGCAACACCTGATCCCGCATCCTAATTATTTTTCGCCCGGTTCTCGGAGTTGTTCTGCTTCCGGCTGATGAATGGGAAAGTGTAGTAGTGCTGTTTCATTTCACCAGCCTCTCAAGTGTGGAAATTATGGTAAATTTGAGAACAAGCCAGATTAGATTGATAGTTACACCTCCTCCTTTAATTAGCCAACCACAGGATCTGTGGAGGCAAAGGCCGGGGGGTTGTGTCGGTGTATATAAGGTGTATTGTCTATGTGAAAGATTAATCAAAAGGAGTTGCTTGAGGTGGGAAGGCTTTTCCGGAGAGGTTCCACATGTTGTCAGGTAGTCCCTCTGAATGGCAGCTTCCGGTTCGGTCCCTTAGCTTTCGGAAGTGACATTTAGTCTGATATGTGCCAGCCGTGCAATCTACCTAGCCCTGCAAAGTGCAAATATTAACCTAAATGCATATTAAGATACTGTGTGTTAGCTCCTGAACTGAAATAGAGAGCGGGTGTTCCAGCGGAGGCAAGCAAATCGTGTTGATTTACAGTGGCTTGCGGATTTGGCCCATTACCGCTTCTTTATACACTTTTAAAAAGAAATGCAAACTCGATAGTTTAGGCTTTAACTGGAACATGGCAAGTAATTGTATGTTTTGGCGGACCCCTAGTAATGTTGCAGAATCTTTCTCAGAAGTTGTTCCATGGGATAGCCGATTCCTCAGGTAAGAGCTACTTGTTTGTTCAATCCTCCATCTTAGGCCTGCTCCTCAGGTGCATCCTCCTTCTCGCAGCGATTTCCTAGGAACAGATTTCGAAGAACAGCTCTGATCACAGAATCACAGATTGGTTAGGGTTGGAAAGGAGCTCTGGACATCATCCAGTCCAACCCCCCTGCCAGAGCAGGGTCACCTACAGCAGGTTGCACAGGATGACCTCCAGGCGGGTTTTGAATGTCTCTGGGGTCGGAGACTCTACCGCCTCCCCGGGAAGCCTGTTCCAGTGCTCTGCCACCCTCAAAGTAAAGAAGTTCCTCCTCATGCTTTGATAGAAGTTCCTAGGTTCCAGTTTGTACCCGTTACCTCTTGTCCTGGATCATCAAAAATCATCTTTGATGATCCAGGACAAGAGGTAACGGGCACCAATTGGAACGTAGGAACTTGAACTTGAACTGGAAGGTAGGAACTTGAACATAGGATTATCCTTGATGATTCAGGATAGCTGTGTGTCTGACCAGTCTGTCTTTCGAAGGAGGTCATTGACCAGCTCCAGCCATGCTGTGCTGAGCAGAGCCCCTGGCAGCAGCCCCACACCTCACTCCCAGTGTGCCTGAATGGAAAAGGTACCAAAGTTGCTCCAACACTTTCTGAAAAACTCTATAGTGTTACCCCACAAGCGCAAAGCGACGGCAAAGCCCGTGAAATGACACCGGTGCTTCCAGAAAATGCCAAGCTTCCTGCCCAAGGGTGACATGCCATGCGGTGGGGTCAGGGCCACGCGCTGAGCACCCGGTGCGCTGGGGTTGCCCCAGCGGTTCCTGAGCAGCTCCTGCAGTGCTGCCGCCGGTACCGTTCTGGCGGCTGTAGTTGTTTAAAAAGCCGTTGTTGTTTCCGGCGTAATCTGACGGCAGTTTTCTCGGGCATTTGGGCCTCTTCTAATAAGTGTGCTGTGAGTACATCTGCAAGCATTCACCTGTCGAGGTCAAATGACTGGTGGTGCTCATCTGCCCCCGTGCTACTGCTGCTGCCTCCCGTGAATGCTCATGTGCCTGCGTGCCCCTGTACAGGCACAGATGCACGCGCGCAACACCTGATCCCGCATCCTAATTATTTTTCGCCCGGTTCTCGGAGTTGTTCTGCTTCCGGCTGATGAATGGGAAAGTGTAGTAGTGCTGTTTCATTTCACCAGCCTCTCAAGTGTGGAAATTATGGTAAATTTGAGAACAAGCCAGATTAGATTGATAGTTACACCTCCTCCTTTAATTAGCCAACCACAGGATCTGTGGAGGCAAAGGCCGGGGGGGTGTGTCGGTGTATATAAGGTGTATTGTCTATGTGAAAGATTAATCAAAAGGAGTTGCTTGAGGTGGGAAGGCTTTTCCGGAGAGGTTCCACATGTTGTCAGGTAGTCCCTCTGAATGGCAGCTTCCGGTTCGGTCCCTTAGCTTTCGGAAGTGACATTTAGTCTGATATGTGCCAGCCGTGCAATCTACCTAGCCCTGCAAAGTGCAAATATTAACCTAAATGCATATTAAGATACTGTGTGTTAGCTCCTGAACTGAAATAGAGAGCGGGTGTTCCAGCGGAGGCAAGCAAATCGTGTTGATTTACAGTGGCTTGCGGATTTGGCCCATTACCGCTTCTTTATACACTTTTAAAAAGAAATGCCAACTCGATAGTTTAGGCTTTAACTGGAACATGGCAAGTAATTGTATGTTTTGGCGGACCCCTAGTAATGTTGCAGAATCTTTCTCAGAAGTTGTTCCACGGGATAGCCGATTCCTCAGGTAAGAGCTACTTGTTTGTTCAATCCTCCATCTTATGCCTGATCCTCAGGTGCATCCTCCTTCTCGCAGCGATTTCCTAGGAACAGATTTCGAAGAACAGCTCTGATCACAGAATCACAGATTGGTTAGGGTTGGAAAGGAGCTCTGGAGATCATCCAGCCCAACCCCCCTGCCAGAGCAGGGTCACCTACAGCAGGTTGCACAGGATGACCTCCAGGCGGGTTTTGAATGTCTCTGGGGTCGGAGACTCTACCGCCTCCCTGGGAAGCCTGTTCCAGCGCTCTGCCACCCTCAAAGTAAAGAAGTTCCTCCTCATGCTTTGATAGAAGTTCCTAGGTTCCAGTTTGTACCCGTTACCTCTTGTCCTGGATCATCTTTGATGATCATCATCTTTGATGATCCAGGTCAAGAGGTAACGGGCACCAATAGGAACGTAGGAACTTGAACTTGAACTGGAAGGTAGGAACTTGAACTTGAACTGGAAGGTAGGAACTTGAACTTGAACATAGGATTATCCTTGATGATTCAGGATAGCTGTGTGTCTGACCAGTCTGTCTTTCGAAGGAGGTCCTGGGCCAGCTCCAGCCATGCTGTGCTGAGCAGAGCCCCTGGCAGCAGCCCCACACCTCACTCCCAGTGTGCCTGAATGGAAAAGGTACCAAAGTTGCTCCAACACTTTGTGAAAAACTCTATAGTGTTACCCCACAAGCGCAAAGCGACGGCAAAGCCCGTGAAATGACACCGGTGCTTCCAGAAAATGTCAAGCTTCCTGCCCAAGGGTGACATGCCATGCGGTGGGGTCAGGGCCACGCGCTGAGCACCCGGTGCGCTGGGGTTGCCCCAGCGGTTCCTGAGCAGCTCCTGCAGTGCTGCCGCCGGTACCGTTCTGGCGGCTGTAGTTGTTTAAAAAGCCGTTGTTGTTTCCGGCGTAATCTGACGGCAGTTTTCTCGGGCATTTGGGCCTCTTCTAATAAGTGTGCTGTGAGTACATCTGCAAGCATTCACCTGTCGAGGTCAAATGACTGGTGGTGCTCATCTGCCCCCGTGCTACTGCTGCTGCCTCCCGTGAATGCTCATGTGCCTGCGTGCCCCTGTACAGGCACAGATGCACGCGCGCAACACCTGATCCCGCATCCTAATTATTTTTCGCCCGGTTCTCGGAGTTGTTCTGCTTCCGGCTGATGAATGGGAAAGTGTAGTAGTGCTGTTTCATTTCACCAGCCTCTCAAGTGTGGAAATTATGGTAAATTTGAGAACAAGCCAGATTAGATTGATAGTTACACCTCCTCCTTTAATTAGCCAACCACAGGATCTGTGGAGGCAAAGGCCGGGGGGTTGTGTCGGTGTATATAAGGTGTATTGTCTATGTGAAAGATTAATCAAAAGGAGTTGCTTGAGGTGGGAAGGCTTTTCCGGAGAGGTTCCACATGTTGTCAGGTAGTCCCTCTGAATGGCAGCTTCCGGTTCGGTCCCTTAGCTTTCGGAAGTGACATTTAGTCTGATATGTGCCAGCCGTGCAATCTACCTAGCCCTGCAAAGTGCAAATATTAACCTAAATGCATATTAAGATACTGTGTGTTAGCTCCTGAACTGAAATAGAGAGCGGGTGTTCCAGCGGAGGCAAGCAAATCGTGTTGATTTACAGTGGCTTGCGGATTTGGCCCATTACCGCTTCTTTATACACTTTTAAAAAGAAATGCAAACTCGATAGTTTAGGCTTTAACTGGAACATGGCAAGTAATTGTATGTTTTGGCGGACCCCTAGTAATGTTGCAGAATCTTTCTCAGAAGTTGTTCCATGGGATAGCCGATTCCTCAGGTAAGAGCTACTTGTTTGTTCAATCCTCCATCTTAGGCCTGCTCCTCAGGTGCATCCTCCTTCTCGCAGCGATTTCCTAGGAACAGATTTCGAAGAACAGCTCTGATCACAGAATCACAGATTGGTTAGGGTTGGAAAGGAGCTCTGGAGATCATGTAGTCCAACCCCCCTGCCAGAGCAGGGTCACCTACAGCAGGTTGCACAGGATGACCTCCAGGCGGGTTTTGAATATCTCTGGGGTCGGAGACTCTACCGCCTCCCTGGGCAGCCTGTTCCAGCGCTCTGCCACCCTCAAAGTAAAGAAGTTCCTCCTCATGCTTTGATAGAAGTTCCTAGGTTCCAGTTTGTACCCGTTACCTCTTGTCCTGGATCATCAAAAATCATCTTTGATGATCCAGGACAAGAGGTAACGGGCACCAATTGGAACGTAGGAACTTGAACTTGAACTGGAAGGTAGGAACTTGAACTTGAACATAGGATTATCCTTGATGATTCAGGATAGCTGTGTGTCTGACCAGTCTGTCTTTCGAAGGAGGTCCTGGGCCAGCTCCAGCCATGCTGTGTTGAGCAGAGCCCCTGGCAGCAGCCCCACAGCTCACTCCCAGTGTGCCTGAATGGAAAAGGTACCAAAGTTGCTCCAACACTTTGTGAAAAACTCTATAGTGTTACCCCACAAGCGCAAAGCGACGGCAAAGCCCGTGAAATGACACCGGTGCTTCCAGAAAATGTCAAGCTTCCTGCCCAAGGGTGACATGCCATGCGGTGGGGTCAGGGCCACGCGCTGAGCACCCGGTGCGCTGGGGTTGCCCCAGCGGTTCCTGAGCAGCTCCTGCAGTGCTGCCGCCGGTACCGTTCTGGCGGCTGTAGTTGTTTAAAAAGCCGTTGTTGTTTCCGGCGTAATCTGACGGCAGTTTTCTCGGGCATTTGGGCCTCTTCTAATAAGTGTGCTGTGAGTACATCTGCAAGCATTCACCTGTCGAGGTCAAATGACTGGTGGTGCTCATCTGCCCCCGTGCTACTGCTGCTGCCTCCCGTGAATGCTCATGTGCCTGCGTGCCCCTGTACAGGCACAGATGCACGCGCGCAACACCTGATCCCGCATCCTAATTATTTTTCGCCCGGTTCTCGGAGTTGTTCTGCTTCCGGCTGATGAATGGGAAAGTGTAGTGGTGCTGTTTCATTTCACCAGCCTCTCAAGTGTGGAAATTATGGTAAATTTGAGAACAAGCCAGATTAGATTGATAGTTACACCTCCTCCTTTAATTAGCCAACCACAGGATCTGTGGAGGCAAAGGCCGGGGGGGTGTGTCGGTGTATATAAGGTGTATTGTCTATGTGAAAGATTAATCAAAAGGAGTTGCTTGAGGTGGGAAGGCTTTTCCGGAGAGGTTCCACATGTTGTCAGGTAGTCCCTCTGAATGGCAGCTTCCGGTTCGGTCCCTTAGCTTTCGGAAGTGACATTTAGTCTGATATGTGCCAGCCGTGCAATCTACCTAGCCCTGCAAAGTGCAATATTAACCTAAATGCATATTAAGATACTGTGTGTTAGCTCCTGAACTGAAATAGAGAGCGGGTGTTCCAGCAGAGGCAAGCAAATCGTGTTGATTTACAGTGGCTTGCGGATTTGGCCCATTACCGCTTCTTTATACACTTTTAAAAAGAAATGCCAACTCGATAGTTTAGGCTTTAACTGGAACATGGCAAGTAATTGTATGTTTTGGCGGACCCCTAGTAATGTTGCAGAATCTTTCTCTGAAGTTGTTCCATGGGATAGCCGATTCCTCAGGTAAGAGCTACTTGTTTGTTCAATCCTCCATCTTATGCCTGATCCTCAGGTGCATCCTCCTTCTCGCAGCGATTTCCTAGGAACAGATTTCGAAGAACAGCTCTGATCACAGAATCACAGATTGGTTAGGGTTGGAAAGGAGCTCTGGAGATCATCCAGCCCAACCCCCCTGCCAGAGCAGGGTCACCTACAGCAGGTTGCACAGGATGACCTCCAGGCGGGTTTTGAATGTCTCTGGGGTCGGAGACTCTACCGCCTCCCTGGGAAGCCTGTTCCAGCGCTCTGCCACCCTCAAAGTAAAGAAGTTCCTCCTCATGCTTTGATAGAAGTTCCTAGGTTCCAGTTTGTACCCGTTACCTCTTGTCCTGGATCATCTTTGATGATCCAGGACAAGAGGTAACGGGCACCAATTGGAACGTAGGAACTTGAACTTGAACTGGAAGGTAGGAACTTGAACTTGAACATAGGATTATCCTTGATGATTCAGGATAGCTGTGTGTCTGACCAGTCTGTCTTTCGAAGGAGGTCCTGGGCCAGCTCCAGCCATGCTGTGTTGAGCAGAGCCCCTGGCAGCAGCCCCACAGCTCACTCCCAGTGTGCCTGAATGGAAAATGTACCAAAGTTGCTCCAACACTTTCTGAAAAACTCTATAGTGTTACCCCACAAGCGCAAAGCGACGGCAAAGCCCGTGAAATGACACCGGTGCTTCCAGAAAATGTCAAGCTTCCTGCCCAAGGGTGACATGCCATGCGGTGGGGTCAGGGCCACGCGCTGAGCACCCGGTGCGCTGGGGTTGCCCCAGCGGTTCCTGAGCAGCTCCTGCAGTGCTGCCGCCGGTACCGTTCTGGCGGCTGTAGTTGTTTAAAAAGCCGTTGTTGTTTCCGGCGTAATCTGACGGCAGTTTTCTCGGGCATTTGGGCCTCTTCTAATAAGTGTGCTGTGAGTACATCTGCAAGCATTCACCTGTCGAGGTCAAATGACTGGTGGTGCTCATCTGCCCCCGTGCTACTGCTGCTGCCTCCCGTGAATGCTCATGTGCCTGCGTGCCCCTGTACAGGCACAGATGCACGCGCGCAACACCTGATCCCGCATCCTAATTATTTTTCGCCCGGTTCTCGGAGTTGTTCTGCTTCCGGCTGATGAATGGGAAAGTGTAGTGGTGCTGTTTCATTTCACCAGCCTCTCAAGTGTGGAAATTATGGTAAATTTGAGAACAAGCCAGATTAGATTGATAGTTACACCTCCTCCTTTAATTAGCCAACCACAGGATCTGTGGAGGCAAAGGCCGGGGGGGTGTGTCGGTGTATATAAGGTGTATTGTCTATGTGAAAGATTAATCAAAAGGAGTTGCTTGAGGTGGGAAGGCTTTTCCGGAGAGGTTCCACATGTTGTCAGGTAGTCCCTCTGAATGGCAGCTTCCGGTTCGGTCCCTTAGCTTTCGGAAGTGACATTTAGTCTGATATGTGCCAGCCGTGCAATCTACCTAGCCCTGCAAAGTGCAATATTAACCTAAATGCATATTAAGATACTGTGTGTTAGCTCCTGAACTGAAATAGAGAGCGGGTGTTCCAGCAGAGGCAAGCAAATCGTGTTGATTTACAGTGGCTTGCGGATTTGGCCCATTACCGCTTCTTTATACACTTTTAAAAAGAAATGCCAACTCGATAGTTTAGGCTTTAACTGGAACATGGCAAGTAATTGTATGTTTTGGCGGACCCCTAGTAATGTTGCAGAATCTTTCTCTGAAGTTGTTCCATGGGATAGCCGATTCCTCAGGTAAGAGCTACTTGTTTGTTCAATCCTCCATCTTAGGCCTGATCCTCAGGTGCATCCTCCTTCTCGCAGCGATTTCCTAGGAACAGATTTCGAAGAACAGCTCTGATCACAGAATCACAGATTGGTTAGGGTTGGAAAGGAGCTCTGGAGATCATCCAGCCCAACCCCCCTGCCAGAGCAGGGTCACCTACAGCAGGTTGCACAGGATGACCTCCAGGCGGGTTTTGAATGTCTCTGGGGTCGGAGACTCTACCGCCTCCCTGGGAAGCCTGTTCCAGCGCTCTGCCACCCTCAAAGTAAAGAAGTTCCTCCTCATGCTTTGATAGAAGTTCCTAGGTTCCAGTTTGTACCCGTTACCTCTTGTCCTGGATCATCTTTGATGATCCAGGACAAGAGGTAACGGGCACCAATTGGAACGTAGGAACTTGAACTTGAACTGGAAGGTAGGAACTTGAACTTGAACATAGGATTATCCTTGATGATTCAGGATAGCTGTGTGTCTGACCAGTCTGTCTTTCGAAGGAGGTCCTGGGCCAGCTCCAGCCATGCTGTGTTGAGCAGAGCCCCTGGCAGCAGCCCCACAGCTCACTCCCAGTGTGCCTGAATGGAAAATGTACCAAAGTTGCTCCAACACTTTCTGAAAAACTCTATAGTGTTACCCCACAAGCGCAAAGCGACGGCAAAGCCCGTGAAATGACACCGGTGCTTCCAGAAAATGTCAAGCTTCCTGCCCAAGGGTGACATGCCATGCGGTGGGGTCAGGGCCACGCGCTGAGCACCCGGTGCGCTGGGGTTGCCCCAGCGGTTCCTGAGCAGCTCCTGCAGTGCTGCCGCCGGTACCGTTCTGGCGGCTGTAGTTGTTTAAAAAGCCGTTGTTGTTTCCGGCGTAATCTGACGGCAGTTTTCTCGGGCATTTGGGCCTCTTCTAATAAGTGTGCTGTGAGTACATCTGCAAGCATTCACCTGTCGAGGTCAAATGACTGGTGGTGCTCATCTGCCCCCGTGCTACTGCTGCTGCCTCCCGTGAATGCTCATGTGCCTGCGTGCCCCTGTACAGGCACAGATGCACGCGCGCAACACCTGATCCCGCATCCTAATTATGTTTCGCCCGGTTCTCGGAGTTGTTCTGCTTCCGGCTGATGAATGGGAAAGTGTAGTAGTGCTGTTTCATTTCACCAGCCTCTCAAGTGTGGAAATTATGGTAAATTTGAGAACAAGCCAGATTAGATTGATAGTTACACCTCCTCCTTTAATTAGCCAACCACAGGATCTGTGGAGGCAAAGGCCGGGGGTGTGTGTCGGTGTATATAACGTGTATTGTCTATGTGAAAGATGAATCAAAAGGAGTTGCTTGAGGTGGGAAGGCTTTTCCGGAGAGGTTCCACATGTTGTCAGGTAGTCCCTCTGAATGGCAGCTTCCGGTTCGGTCCCTTAGCTTTCGGAAGTGACATTTAGTCTGATATGTGCCAGCCGTGCAATCTACCTAGCCCTGCAAAGTGCAAATATTAACCTAAATGCATATTAAGATACTGTGTGTTAGCTCCTGAACTGAAATAGAGAGCGGGTGTTCCAGCGGAGGCAAGCAAATCGTGTTGATTTACAGTGGCTTGCGGATTTGGCCCATTACCGCTTCTTTATACACTTTTAAAAAGAAATGCCAACTCGATAGTTTAGGCTTTAACTGGAACATGGCAAGTAATTGTATGTTTTGGCGGACCCCTAGTAATGTTGCAGAATCTTTCTCAGAAGTTGTTCCATGGGATAGCCGATTCCTCAGGTAAGAGCTACTTGTTTGTTCAATCCTCCATCTTATGCCTGATCCTCAGGTGCATCCTCCTTCTCGCAGCGATTTCCTAGGAACAGATTTCGAAGAACAGCTCTGATCACAGAATCACAGATTGGTTAGGGTTGGAAAGGAGCTCTGGAGATCATCCAGCCCAACCCCCCTGCCAGAGCAGGGTCACCTACAGCAGGTTGCACAGGATGACCTCCAGGCGGGTTTTGAATGTCTCTGGGGTCGGAGACTCTACCGCCTCCCTGGGAAGCCTGTTCCAGCGCTCTGCCACCCTCAAAGTAAAGAAGTTCCTCCTCATGCTTTGATAGAAGTTCCTAGGTTCCAGTTTGTACCCGTTACCTCTTGTCCTGGATCATCTTTGATGATCCAGGACAAGAGGTAACGGGCACCAATTGGAACGTAGGAACTTGAACTTGAACTGGAAGGTAGGAACTTGAACTTGAACATAGGATTATCCTTGATGATTCAGGATAGCTGTGTGTCTGACCAGTCTATCTTTCGAAGGATGTCCTGGGCCAGCTCCAGCCATGCTGTGCTGAGCAGAGCCCCTGGCAGCAGCCCCACAGCTCACTCCCAGTGTGCCTGAATGGAAAAGGTACCAAAGTTGCTCCAACACTTTCTGAAAAACTCTATAGTGTTACCCCACAAGCGCAAAGCGACGGCAAAGCCCGTGAAATGACACCGGTGCTTCCAGAAAATGTCAAGCTTCCTGCCCAAGGGTGACATGCCATGCGGTGGGGTCAGGGCCACGCGCTGAGCACCCGGTGCGCTGGGGTTGCCCCAGCGGTTCCTGAGCAGCTCCTGCAGTGCTGCCGCCGGTACCGTTCTGGCGGCTGTAGTTGTTTAAAAAGCCGTTGTTGTTTCCGGCGTAATCTGACGGCAGTTTTCTCGGGCATTTGGGCCTCTTCTAATAAGTGTGCTGTGAGTACATCTGCAAGCATTCACCTGTCGAGGTCAAATGACTGGTGGTGCTCATCTGCTCCCGTGCTACTTCTGCTGCCTCCCGTGAATGCTCATGTGCCTGCGTGCCCCTGTACAGGCACAGATGCACGCGCGCAACACCTGATCCCGCATCCTAATTATTTTTTGCCCGGTTCTCTGAGTTGTTCTGCTTCCGGCTGATGAATGGGAAAGTGTAGTAGTGCTGTTTCATTTCACCAGCCTCTCAAGTGTGGAAATTATGGTAAATTTGAGAACGAGCGAGATTAGATTGATAGTTACACCTCCTCCTTTAATTAGCCAACCACAGGATCTGTGGAGGCAAAGGCCGGGGGGGTGTGTTGGTGTATATAACGTGTATTGTCTATGTGAAAGATTAATCAAAAGGAGTTGCTTGAGGTGGGAAGGCTTTTCCGGAGAGGTTCCACATGATGTCAGGTAGTCCCTCTGAATGGCAGCTTCCGGTTCGGTCCCTTAGCTTTCGGAAGTGACATTTAGTCTGATATGCGCCAGCCGTGCAATCTACCTAGCCCCGCAAAGTGCAAATATTAACATAAATGCATATTAAGATACTGTGTGTTAGCTCCTGAACTGAAATAGAGAGCGGGTGTTCCAGCGGAGGCAAGCAAATCGTGTTGATTTACAGTGGCTTGCGGATTTGGCCCATTACCGCTTCTTTATACACTTTTAAAAAGAAATGCCAACTCGATAGTTTAGGCTTTAACTGGAACATGGCAAGTAATTGTATGTTTTGGCGGACCCCTAGTAATGTTGCAGAATCTTTCTCAGAAGTTGTTCCATGGGATAGCCGATTCCTCAGGTAAGAGCTACTTGTTTGTTCAATCCTCCATCTTAGGCCTGCTCCTCAGGTGCATCCTCCTTCTCGCAGCGATTTCCTAGGAACAGATTTCGAAGAACAGCTCTGATCACAGAATCACAGATTGGTTAGGGTTGGAAAGGACCTCTGGAGATCATCCAGCCCAACCCCCCTGCCAGAGCAGGGTCACCTACAGCAGGTTGCACAGGATGACCTCCAGGCGGGTTTTGAATGTCTCTGGGGTCGGAGACTCTACCGCCTCCCCGGGAAGCCTGTTCCAGTGCTCTGCCACCCTCAAAGTAAAGAAGTTCCTCCTCATGCTTTGATAGAAGTTCCTAGGTTCCAGTTTGTACCCGTTACCTCTTGTCCTGGATCATCAAAAAACATCTTTGATGATCCAGGACAAGAGGTAACGGGCACCAATTGGAACGTAGGAACTTGAACTTGAACTGGAACGTAGGAACTTGAACATAGGATTATCCTTGATGATTCAGGATAGCTGTGTGTCTGACCAGTCTGTCTTTCGAAGGAGGTCCTGGGCCAGCTCCAGCCATGCTGTGCTGAGCAGAGCCCCTGGCAGCAGCCCCACACCTCACTCCCAGTGTGCCTGAATGGAAAAGGTACCAAAGTTGCTCCAACACTTTCTGAAAAACTCTATAGTGTTACCCCACAAGCGCAAAGCGACGGCAAAGCCCGTGAAATGACACCGGTGCTTCCAGAAAATGCCAAGCTTCCTGCCCAAGGGTGACATGCCATGCGGTGGGGTCAGGGCCACGCGCTGAGCACCCGGTGCGCTGGGGTTGCCCCAGCGGTTCCTGAGCAGCTCCTGCAGTGCTGCCGCCGGTACCGTTCTGGCGGCTGTAGTTGTTTAAAAAGCCGTTGTTGTTTCCGGCGTAATCTGACGGCAGTTTTCTCGGGCATTTGGGCCTCTTCTAATAAGTGTGCTGTGAGTACATCTGCAAGCATTCACCTGTCGAGGTCAAATGACTGGTGGTGCTCATCTCCCCCCGTGCTACTGCTGCTGCCTCCCATGAATGCTCATGTGCCTGCGTGCCCCTGTACAGGCACAGATGCACGCGCGCAACACCTGATCCCGCATCCTAATTATTTTTCGCCCGGTTCTCTGAGTTGTTCTGCTTCCGGCTGATGAATGGGAAAGTGTAGTAGTGCTGTTTCATTTCACCAGCCTCTCAAGTGTGGAAATTATGGTAAATTTGAGAACAAGCCAGATTAGATTGATAGTTACACCTCCTCCTTTAATTAGCCAACCACAGGATCTGTGGAGGCAAAGGCCGGGGGGGTGTGTTGGTGTATATAACGTGTATTGTCTATGTGAAAGATTAATCAAAAGGAGTTGCTTGAGGTGGGAAGGCTTTTCCGGAGAGGTTCCACATGTTGTCAGGTAGTCCCTCTGAATGGCAGCTTCCGGTTCGGTCCCTTAGCTTTCGGAAGTGACATTTAGTCTGATATGTGCCAGCCGTGCAATCTACCTAGCCCTGCAAAGTGCAAATATTAACATAAATGCATATTAAGATACTGTGTGTTAGCTCCTGAACTGAAATAGAGAGCGGGTGTTCCAGCGGAGGCAAGCAAATCGTGTTGATTTACAGTGGCTTGAGGATTTGGCCCATTACCGCTTCTTTATACACTTTTAAAACGAAATGCCAACTCGATAGTTTAGGCTTTAACTGGAACATGGCAAGTAATTGTATGTTTTGGCGGACCCCTAGTAATGTTGCAGAATCTTTCTCTGAAGTTGTTCCATGGGATAGCCGATTCCTCAGGTAAGAGCTACTTGTTTGTTCAATCCTCCATCTTAGGCCTGCTCCTCAGGTGCATCCTCCTTCTCGCAGCGATTTCCTAGGAACAGATTTCGAAGAACAGCTCTGATCACAGAATCACAGATTGGTTAGGGTTGGAAAGGAGCTCTGGAGATCATCCAGTCCAACCCCCTGCCAGAGCAGGGTCACCTACAGCAGGTTGCACAGGATGACCTCCAGGCGGGTTTTGAATGTCTCTGGGGTCGGAGACTCTACTGCCTCCCTGGGCAGCCTGTTCCAGCGCTCTGCCACCCTCAAAGTAAAGAAGTTCCTCCTCATGCTTTGATAGAAGTTCCTACGTTCCAGTTTGTACCCGTTACCTCTTGTCCTGGATCATCTTTGATGATCCAGGACAAGAGGTAACGGGCACCAATTGGAACGTAGGAACTTGAACTTGAACTGGAACGTAGGAACTTGAACATAGGATTATCCTTGATGATTCAGGATAGCTGTGTGTCTGACCAGTCTGTCTTTCGAAGGAGGTCCTGGGCCAGCTCCAGCCATGCTGTGCTGAGCAGAGCCCCTGGCAGCAGCCCCACACCTCACTCCCAGTGTGCCTGAATGGAAAAGGTACAAAAGTTGCTCCAACACTTTCTGAAAAACTCTATAGTGTTACCCCACAAGCGCAAAGCGACGGCAAAGCCCGTGAAATGACACCGGTGCTTCCAGAAAATGCCAAGCTTCCTGCCCAAGGGTGTCATGCCATGCGGTGGGGTCAGGGCCACGCGCTGAGCACCCGGTGCGCTGGGGTTGCCCCAGCGGTTCCTGAGCAGCTCCTGCAGTGCTGCCGCCGGTACCGTTCTGGCGGCTGTAGTTGTTTAAAAAGCCGTTGTTGTTTCCGGCGTAATCTGACGGCAGTTTTCTCGGGCATTTGGGCCTCTTCTAATAAGTGTGCTGTGAGTACATCTGCAAGCATTCACGTGTCGAGGTCAAATGACTGGTGGTGCTCATCTCCCCCCGTGCTACTGCTGCTGCCTCCCGTGAATGCTCATGTGCCTGCGTGCCCCTGTACAGGCACAGATGCACGCGCGCAACACCTGATCCCGCATCCTAATTATTTTTCGCCCGGTTCTCTGAGTTGTTCTGCTTCCGGCTGATGAATGGGAAAGTGTAGTGGTGCTGTTTCATTTCACCAGCCTCTCAAGTGTGGAAATTATGGTAAATTTGAGAACAAGCCAGATTAGATTGATAGTTACACCTCCTCCTTTAATTAGCCAACCACAGGATCTGTGGAGGCAAAGGCCGGGGGGGTGTGTTGGTGTATATAAGGTGCATTGTCTATGTGAAAGATTAATCAAAAGTTGTTGCTTGAGGTGGGAAGGCTTTTCCGGAGAGGTTCCACATGTTGTCAGGTAGTCCCTCTGAATGGCAGCTTCCGGTTCGGTCCCTTAGCTTTCGGAAGTGACATTTAGTCTGATATGTGCCAGCCGTGCAATCTACCTAGCCCTGCAAAGTGCAAATATTAACCTAAATGCATATTAAGATACTGTGTGTTAGCTCCTGAACTGAAATAGAGAGCGGGTGTTCCAGCGGAGGCAAGCAAATCGTGTTGACTTACAGTGGCTTGAGGATTTGGCCCATTACCGCTTCTTTATACACTTTTAAAAAGAAATGCCAACTCGATAGTTTAGGCTTTAACTGGAACATGGCAAGTAATTGTATGTTTTGGCGGACCCCTAGTAATGTTGCAGAATCTTTCTCAGAAGTTGTTCCATGGGATAGCCGATTCCTCAGGTAAGAGCTACTTGTTTGTTCAATCCTCCATCTTAGGCCTGCTCCTCAGGTGCATCCTCCTTCTCGCAGCGATTTCCTAGGAACAGATTTCGAAGAACAGCTCTGATCACAGAATCACAGATTGCTTTGGGTTGGAAAGGAGGTCTGGAGATCATCCAGTCCAACCCCCCTGCCAGAGCAGGGTCACCTACAGCAGGTTGCACAGGATGACCTCCAGGCGGGTTTTGAATGTCTCTGGGGTGGGAGACTCTACCGCCTCCCTGGGCAGCCTGTTCCAGCGCTCTGCCACCCTCAAAGTAAAGAAGTTCCTCCTCATGCTTTGATAGAAGTTCCTACGTTCCAGTTTGTACCCGTTACCTCTTGTCCTGGATCATCTTTGATGATCCAGGACAAGAGGTAACGGGCACCAATTGGAACGTAGGAACTTGAACTTGAACTGGAAGGTAGGAACTTGAACTTGAACATAGGATTATCCTTGATGATTCAGGATAGCTGTGTGTCTGACCAGTCTGTCTTTCGAAGGAGGTCCTGGGCCAGCTCCAGCCATGCTGTGCTGAGCAGAGCCCCTGGCAGCAGCCCCACAGCTCACTCCCAGTGTGCCTGAATGGAAAAGGTACCAAAGTTGCTCCAACACTTTCTGAAAAACTCTATAGTGTTACCCCACAAGCGCAAAGCGACGGCAAAGCCCGTGAAATGACACCGGTGCTTCCAGAAAATGTCAAGCTTCCTGCCCAAGGGTGACATGCCATGCGGTGGGGTCAGGGCAACGCGCTGAGCACCCGGTGCGCTGGGGTTGCCCCAGCGGTTCCTGAGCAGCTCCTGCAGTGCTGCCGCCGGTACCGTTCTGGCGGCTGTAGTTGTTTAAAAAGCCGTTGTTGTTTCCGGCGTAATCTGACGGCAGTTTTCTCGGGCATATGGGCCTCTTCTAATAAGTGTGCTGTGAGTACATCTGCAAGCATTCACCTGTCGAGGTCAAATGACTGGTGGTGCTCATCTGCCCCCGTGCTACTGCTGCTGCCTCCCGTGAATGCTCATGTGCCTGCGTGCCCCTGTACAGGCACAGATGCACGCGCGCAACACCTGATCCCGCATCCTAATTATTTTTCGCCCGGTTCTCGGAGTTGTTCTGCTTCCGGCTGATGAATGGGAAAGTGTAGTAGTGCTGTTTCATTTCACCAGCCTCTCAAGTGTGGAAATTATGGTAAATTTGAGAACAAGCGAGATTAGATTGATAGTTACACCTCCTCCTTTAATTAGCCAACCACAGGATCTGTGGAGGCAAAAGCGGGGGGGGGTGTCGGAGGGGGGGCATACGAGTTTACCATGGCGAGAGTGCTGGAGGTTCTTTCTTGTCTGTTCTTTCTTGTCTTGTAAATTGGTATGAGATTCTGCCAGTCTTCCTCACGTAGCACAATCCCTCTTGATTTCTGGAGGTTCCTCACAGGGTAAGCTAATGTTTAACATCAATAAGGGTTACCGAATGTTGTCCTTGAGAAGCAGGAGTCTGGAAGCTGTTGTCAATCCAACTGCTGTATTCCTGACCAGCAAGCCCGCTCGATTCAGGGTTAATTAACTGATTACTTAGAGCGGAAGTGTTGTGGAAGAGCCCGATCATTACCATTTCTATTCATTCTAATATGATGTATTTCAACTCCCCCTCCCTCACGCCTTCCAGAGAGTGATCTGGTGAAGGAGGATGACAAGTCTTTGTGAAACCATCTCGAGTTCTCCCAGATACTCGTAGTTGAAGTTGTCTAGCGGTACGAGATTAGACACCGTGTGAAAGGCAATACTGCACAGATTCTTTATTCCAGACCATTTTGTAAGTTCGCATGATACAAAACCTCACGGTTACTGGGCAGCTCTCCCACTTTTCACGTCAACCTTTGCTACCTCGCCCGCTGCAACGTGCAGGAAAGAAACATTGATTTGAATTGCGCCGTGGTGCCGTGCATCTTAATGACACTCTGGAGTGACTGGCAGTGTGTCTGGGTCCTGGGGTTGGACCCGGTCTAGCTGCCAGGAGGCAACATTGCAGAGAGGGGCTACAGCTGTGGTCTCTGAAGGGACCTGGCTACTCTATGTAGGCCTTCTCTCCCTGCGTCTCAGAGTGCTTGAAGATGCTAATTGGTTCACATTTTCCTCTGTTCGTTAAGGTATTCTGTCCTTAAAAATTCAGCTTTTTAAAATAGTAACGTGTATTGTCTATGTGAAAGATTAATCAAAAGGAGTTGCTTGAGGTGGGAAGGCTTTTCCGGAGAGGTTCCACATGTTGTCAGGTAGTCCCTCTGAATGGCAGCTTCCGGTTCGGTCCCTTAGCTTTCGGAAGTGACATTTAGTCTGATATGTGCCAGCCGTGCAATCTACCTAGCCCTGCAAAGTGCAAATATTAACCTAAATGCATATTAAGATACTGTGTGTTAGCTCCTGAACTGAAATAGAGAGCGGGTGTTCCAGCGGAGGCAAGCAAATCGTGTTGATTTACAGTGGCTTGAGGATTTGGCCCATTACCGCTTCTTTATACACTTTTAAAAAAAAATGCAAACTCGATAGTTTAGGCTTTAACTGGAACATGGCAAGTAATTGTATGTTTTGGCGGACCCCTAGTAATGTTGCAGAATCTTTCTCAGAAGTTGTTCCATGGGATAGCCGATTCCTCAGGTAAGAGCTACTTGTTTGTTCAATCCTCCATCTTAGGCCTGCTCCTCAGGTGCATCCTCCTTCTCGCAGCGATTTCCTAGGAACAGATTTCGAAGAACAGCTCTGATCACAGAATCACAGATTGGTTAGGGTTGGAAAGGAGCTCTGGAGATCATCCAGTCCAACCCCCCTGCCAGAGCAGGGTCACCTACAGCAGGTTGCACAGGATGACCTCCAGGCGGGTTTTAAATGTCTCTGGGGTGGGAGACTCTACCGCCTCCCTGGGCAGCCTGTTCCAGCGCTCTGCCACCCTCAAAGTAAAGAAGTTCCTCCTCATGCTTTGATAGAAGTTCCTAGGTTCCAGTTTGTACCCATTACCTCTTGTCCTGGATCATCAAAAATCATCTTTGATGATCCAGGACAAGAGGTAACGGGCACCAATTGGAACGTAGGAACTTGAACTTGAACTGGAAGGTAGGAACTTGAACTTGAACATAGGATTATCCTTGATGATTCAGGATAGCTGTGTGTCTGACCAGTCTGTCTTTCGAAGGAGGTCCTGGGCCAGCTCCAGCCATGCTGTGCTGAGCAGAGCCCCTGGCAGCAGCCCCACACCTCACTCCCAGTGTGCCTGAATGGAAAAGGTACCAAAGTTGCTCCAACACTTTCTGAAAAACTCTATAGTGTTACCCCACAAGCGCAAAGCGACGGCAAAGCCCGTGAAATGACACCGGTGCTTCCAGAAAATGTCAAGCTTCCTGCCCAAGGGTGACATGCCATGCGGTGGGGTCAGGGCCACGCGCTGAGCACCCGGTGCGCTGGGGTTGCCCCAGCGGTTCCTGAGCAGCTCCTGCAGTGCTGCCGCCGGTACCGTTCTGGCGGCTGTAGTTGTTTAAAAAGCCGTTGTTGTTTCCGGCGTAATCTGACGGCAGTTTTCTCGGGCATTTGGGCCTCTTCTAATAAGTGTGCTGTGAGTACATCTGCAAGCATTCACCTGTCGAGGTCAAATGACTGGTGGTGCTCATCTGCCCCCGTGCTACTGCTGCTGCCTCCCATGAATGCTCATGTGCCTGCGTGCCCCTGTACAGGCACAGAAGCACGCGCGCAACACCTGATCCCGCATCCTAATTATTTTTCGCCCGGTTCTCTGAGTTGTTCTGCTTCCGGCTGATGAATGGGAAAGTGTAGTAGTGCTGTTTCATTTCACCAGCCTCTCAAGTGTGGAAATTATGGTAAATTTGAGAACAAGCCAGATTAGATTGATAGTTACACCTCCTCCTTTAATTAGCCAACCACAGGATCTGTGGAGGCAAAGGCCGGGGGGTGTGTCGGTGTATATAACGTGTATTGTCTATGTGAAAGATGAATCAAAAGGAGTTGCTTGAGGTGGGAAGGCTTTTCCGGAGAGGTTCCACATGTTGTCAGGTAGTCCCTCTGAATGGCAGCTTCCGGTTCGGTCCCTTAGCTTTCGGAAGTGACATTTAGTCTGATATGTGCCAGCCGTGCAATCTACCTAGCCCTGCAAAGTGCAAATATTAACCTAAATGCATATTAAGATACTGTGTGTTAGCTCCTGAACTGAAATAGAGAGCGGGTGTTCCAGCGGAGGCAAGCAAATCGTGTTGATTTACAGTGGCTTGAGGATTTGGCCCATTACCGCTTCTTTATATACTTTTAAAAAGAAATGCCAACTCGATAGTTTAGGCTTTAACTGGAACATGGCAAGTAATTGTATGTTTTGGCGGACCCCTAGTAATGTTGCAGAATCTTTCTCAGAAGTTGTTCCATGGGATAGCCGATTCCTCAGGTAAGAGCTACTTGTTTGTTCAATCCTCCATCTTAGGCCTGCTCCTCAGGTGCATCCTCCTTCTCGCAGCGATTTCCTAGGAACAGATTTCGAAGAACAGCTCTGATCACAGAATCACAGATTGGTTAGGGTTGGAAAGGAGCTCTGGAGATCATGTAGTCCAACCCCCCTGCCAGAGCAGGGTCACCTACAGCAGGTTGCACAGGATGACCTCCAGGCGGGTTTTGAATGTCTCTGGGGTCGGAGACTCTACCGCCTCCCTGGGCAGCCTGTTCCAGCGCTCTGCCACCCTCAAAGTAAAGAAGTTCCTCCTCATGCTTTGATAGAAGTTCCTACGTTCCAGTTTGTACCCGTTACCTCTTGTCCTGGATCATCTTTGATGATCCAGGACAAGAGGTAACGGGCACCAATTGGAACGTAGGAACTTGAACTTGAACTGGAAGGTAGGAACTTGAACTTGAACATAGGATTATCCTTGATGATTCAGGATAGCTGTGTGTCTGACCAGTCTGTCTTTCGAAGGAGGTCCTGGGCCAGCTCCAGCCATGCTGTGCTGAGCAGAGCCCCTGGCAGCAGCCCCACAGCTCACTCCCAGTGTGCCTGAATGGAAAAGGTACCAAAGTTGCTCCAACACTTTCTGAAAAACTCTATAGTGTTACCCCACAAGCGCAAAGCGACGGCAAAGCCCGTGAAATGACACCGGTGCTTCCAGAAAATGTCAAGCTTCCTGCCCAAGGGTGACATGCCATGCGGTGGGGTCAGGGCCACGCGCTGAGCACCCGGTGCGCTGGGGTTGCCCCAGCGGTTCCTGAGCAGCTCCTGCAGTGCTGCTGCCGGTACCGTTCTGGCGGCTGTAGTTGTTTAAAAAGCCGTTGTTGTTTCCGGCGTAATCTGACGGCAGTTTTCTCGGGCATTTGGGCCTCTTCTAATAAGTGTGCTGTGAGTACATCTGCAAGCATTCACCTGTCGAGGTCAAATGACTGGTGGTGCTCATCTCCCCCCGTGCTACTGCTGCTGCCTCCCGTGAATGCTCATGTGCCTGCGTGCCCCTGTACAGGCACAGATGCACGCGCGCAACACCTGATCCCGCATCCTAATTATTTTTCGCCCGGTTCTCGGAGTTGTTCTGCTTCCGGCTGATGAATGGGAAAGTGTAGTAGTGCTGTTTCATTTCACCAGCCTCTCAAGTGTGGAAATTATGGTAAATTTGAGAACAAGCCAGATTAGATTAATAGTTACACCTCCTCCTTTAATTAGCCAACCACAGGATCTGTGGAGGCAAAGGCCGGGGGGGTGTGTCGGTGTATATAACGTGTATTGTCTATGTGAAAGATGAATCAAAAGGAGTTGCTTGAGGTGGGAAGGCTTTTCCGGAGAGGTTCCACATGTTGTCAGGTAGTCCCTCTGAATGGCAGCTTCCGGTTCGGTCCCTTAGCTTTCGGAAGTGACATTTAGTCTGATATGTGCCAGCCGTGCAATCTACCTAGCCCTGCAAAGTGCAAATATTAACCTAAATGCATATTAAGATACTGTGTGTTAGCTCCTGAACTGAAATAGAGAGTGGGTGTTCCAGCGGAGTCAAGCAAATCGTGTTGATTTACAGTGGCTTGAGGATTTGGCCCATTACCGCTTCTTTATATACTTTTAAAAAGAAATGCCAACTCGATAGTTTAGGCTTTAACTGGAACATGGCAAGTAATTGTATGTTTTGGCGGACCCCTAGTAATGTTGCAGAATCTTTCTCAGAAGTTGTTCCATGGGATAGCCGATTCCTCAGGTAAGAGCTACTTGTTTGTTCAATCCTCCATCTTAGGCCTGCTCCTCAGGTACGTCCTCCTTCTCGCAGCGATTTCCTAGGAACAGATTTCGAAGAACAGCTCTGATCACAGAATCACAGATTGGTTAGGGTTGGAAAGGACCTCTGGAGATCATCCAGTCCAACCCCCCTGCCAGAGCAGGGTCACCTACAGCAGGTTGCACAGGATGACCTCCAGGCGGGTTTTGAATGTCTCTGGGGTGGGAGACTCTACCGCCTCCCTGGGCAGCCTGTTCCAGCGCTCTGCCACCCTCAAAGTAAAGAAGTTCCTCCTCATGCTTTGAAAGAAGTTCCTAGGTTCCAGTTTGTACCCGTTACCTCTTGTCCTGGATCATCAAAAATCATCTTTGATGATCCAGGACAAGAGGTAACGGGCACCAATTGGAACGTAGGAACTTGAACTTGAACTGGAAGGTAGGAACTTGAACTTGAACATAGGATTATCCTTGATGATTCAGGATAGCTGTGTGTCTGACCAGTCTGTCTTTCGAAGGAGGTCCTGGGCCAGCTCCAGCCATGCTGTGCTGAGCAGAGCCCCTGGCAGCAGCCCCACAGCTCACTCCCAGTGTGCCTGAATGGAAAAGGTACCAAAGTTGCTCCAACACTTTCTGAAAACTCTATAGTGTTACCCCACAAGCGCAAAGCGACGGCAAAGCCCGTGAAATGACACCGGTGCTTCCAGAAAATGTCAAGCTTCCTGCCCAAGGGTGACATGCCATGCGGTGGGGTCAGGGCCACGCGCTGAGCACCCGGTGCGCTGGGGTTGCCCCAGCGGTTCCTGAGCAGCTCCTGCAGTGCTGCCGCCGGTACCGTTCTGGCGGCTGTAGTTGTTTAAAAAGCCGTTGTTGTTTCCGGCGTAATCTGACGGCAGTTTTCTCGGGCATTTGGGCCTCTTCTAATAAGTGTGCTGTGAGTACATCTGCAAGCATTCACCTGTCGAGGTCAAATGACTGGTGGTGCTCATCTGCCCCCGTGCTACTGCTGCTGCCTCCCGTGAATGCTCATGTGCCTGCGTGCCCCTGTACAGGCACAGAAGCACGCGCGCAACACCTGATCCCGCATCCTAATTATTTTTCGCCCGGTTCTCTGAGTTGTTCTGCTTCCGGCTGATGAACGGGAAAGTGTAGTAGTGCTGTTTCATTTCACCAGCCTCTCAAGTGTGGAAATTATGGTAAATTTGAGAACAAGCCAGATTAGATTGATAGTTACACCTCCTCCTTTAATTAGCCAACCACAGGATCTGTGGAGGCAAAGGCCGGGGGGGTGTGTCGGTGTATATAACGTGTATTGTCTATGTGAAAGATGAATCAAAAGGAGTTCCTTGAGGTGGGAAGGCTTTTCCGGAGAGGTTCCACATGTTGTCAGGTAGTCCATCTGAATGGCAGCTTCCGGTTCGGTCCCTTAGCTTTCGGACGTGACATTTAGTCTGATATGTGCCAGCCGTGCAATCTACCTAGCCCTGCAAAGTGCAAATATTAACCTAAATGCATATTAAGATACTGTGTGTTAGCTCCTGAACTGAAATAGAGAGCGGGTGTTCCAGCGGAGGCAAGCAAATCGTGTTGATTTACAGTGGCTTGAGGATTTGGCCCATTACCGCTTCTTTATACACTTTTAAAAAGAAATGCCAACTCGATAGTTTAGGCTTTAACTGGAACATGGCAAGTAATTGTATGTTTTGGCGGACCCCTAGTAATGTTGCAGAATCTTTCTCAGAAGTTGTTCCATGGGATAGCCGATTCCTCAGGTAAGAGCTACTTGTTTGTTCAATCCTCCATCTTAGGCCTGCTCCTCAGGTGCATCCTCCTTCTCGCAGCGATTTCCTAGGAACAGATTTCGAAGAACAGCTCTGATCACAGAATCACAGATTGGTTAGGGTTAGAAAGGAGCTCTGGAGATCATCCAGTCCAACCCCCTGCCAGAGCAGGGTCACCTACAGCAGGTTGCACAGGATGACCTCCAGGCGGGTTTTGAATGTCTCTGGGGTCGG
Organism: Vanellus vanellus; assembly: GCF_965231255.1. Classification (NCBI taxonomy): domain Eukaryota; kingdom Metazoa; phylum Chordata; class Aves; order Charadriiformes; family Charadriidae; genus Vanellus; species Vanellus vanellus. Next base: position 1,190,043 of record NW_028128478.1, on the reverse strand, counting down.
AGACTCTACCGCCTCCCTGGGCAGCCTGTTCCAGCGCTCTGCCACCCTCAAAGTAAAGAAGTCCCTCCTCATGCTTTGATAGAAGTTCCTAGGTTCCAGTTTGTACCCGTTACCTCTTGTCCTGGATCATCTTTGATGATCCAGGACAAGAGGTAACGGGCACCAATTGGAACGTAGGAACTTGAACTTGAACTGGAACGTAGGAACTTGAACATAGGATTATCCTTGATGATTCAGGATAGCTGTGTGTCTGACCAGTCTGTCTTTCGAAGGAGGTCCTGGGCCAGCTCCAGCCATGCTGTGCTGAGCAGAGCCCCTGGCAGCAGCCCCACACCTCACTCCCAGTGTGCCTGAATGGAAAAGGTACCAAAGTTGCTCCAACACTTTCCGAAAAACTCTATAGTGTTACCCCACAAGCGCAAAGCGACGGCAAAGCCCGTGAAATGACACCGGTGCTTCCAGAAAATGTCAAGCTTCCTGCCCAAGGGTGACATGCCATGCGGTGGGGTAATGGCCACGCGCTGAGCACCCGGTGCGCTGGGGTTGCCCCAGCGGTTCCTGAGCAGCTCTTGCAGTGCTGCCGCCGGTACCGTTCTGGCGGCTGTAGTTGTTTAAAAAGCCGTTGTTGTTTCCGGCGTAATCTGACGGCAGTTTTCTCGGGCATTTGGGCCTCTTCTAATAAGTGTGCTGTGAGTACATCTGCAAGCATTCACCTGTCGAGGTCAAATGACTGGTGGTGCTCATCTGCCCCCGTGCTACTGCTGCTGCCTCCCATGAATGCTCATGTGCCTGCGTGCCCCTGTACAGGCACAGATGCACGCGCAACACCTGATCCCGCATCCTAATTATTTTTCGCCCGGTTCTCTGAGTTGTTCTGCTTCCGGCTGATGAATGGGAAAGTGTAGTAGTGCTGTTTCATTTCACCAGCCTCTCAAGTGTGGAAATTATGGTAAATTTGAGAACAAGCGAGATTAGATTGATAGTTACACCTCCTCCTTTAATTAGCCAACCACAGGATCTGTGGAGGCAAAGGCCGGGGGGGTGTGTCGGTGTATATAACGTGTATTGTCTATGTGAAAGATTAATCAAAAGGAGTTGCTTGAGGTGGGAAGGCTTTTCCGGAGAGGTTCCACATGTTGTCAGGTAGTCCCTCTGAATGGCAGCTTCCGGTTCGGTCCCTTAGCTTTCGGAAGTGACATTTAGTCTGATATGTGCCAGCCGTGCAATCTACCTAGCCCTGCAAAGTGCAAATATTAACCTAAATGCATATTAAGATACTGTGTGTTAGCTCCTGAACTGAAATAGAGAGCGGGTGTTCCAGCGGAGGCAAGCAAATCGTGTTGATTTACAGTGGCTTGAGGATTTGGCCCATTACAGCTTCTTTATACACTTTTAAAAAGAAATGCCAACTTGATAGTTTAGGCTTTAACTGGAACATGGCAAGTAATTGTATGTTTTGGCGGACCCCTAGTAATGTTGCAGAATCTTTCTCAGAAGTTGTTCCATGGGATAGCCGATTCCTCAGGTAAGAGCTACTTGTTTGTTCAATCCTCCATCTTAGGCCTGCTCCTCAGGTGCATCCTCCTTCTCGCAGCGATTTCCTAGGAACAGATTTCGAAGAACAGCTCTGATCACAGAATCACAGATTGGTTAGGGTTGGAAAGGAGCTCTGGAGATCATCCAGCCCAACCCCCCTGCCAGAGCAGGGTCACCTACAGCAGGTTGCACAGGATGACCTCCAGGCGGGTTTTGAATGTCTCTGGGGTGGGAGACTCTACCGCCTCCCTGGGCAGCCTGTTCCAGCTCTCTGCCACCCTCAAAGTAAAGAAGTTCCTCCTCATGCTTTGATAGAAGTTCCTAGGTTCCAGTTTGTACCCGTTACCTCTTGTCCTGGATCATCTTTGATGATCCAGGACAAGAGGTAACGGGCACCAATTGGAACGTAGGAACTTGAACTTGAACTGGAAGGTAGGAACTTGAACTTGAACATAGGATTATCCTTGATGATTCAGGATAGCTGTGTGTCTGACCAGTCTGTCTTTCGAAGGAGGTCCTGGACCAGCTCCAGCCATGCTGTGCTGAGCAGAGCCCCTGGCAGCAGCCCCACACCTCACTCCCAGTGTGCCTGAATGGAAAAGGTACAAAAGTTGCTCCAACACTTTGTGAAAAACTCTATAGTGTTACCCCACAAGCGCAAAGCGACGGCAAAGCCCGTGAAATGACACCGGTGCTTCCAGAAAATGTCAAGCTTCCTGCCCAAGGGTGACATGCCATGCGGTGGGGTCAGGGCCACGCGCTGAGCACCCGGTGCGCTGGGGTTGCCCCAGCGGTTCCTGAGCAGCTCCTGCAGTGCTGCCGCCGGTACCGTTCTGGCGGCTGTAGTTGTTTAAAAAGCCGTTGTTGTTTCCGGCGTAATCTGACGGCAGTTTTCTCGGGCATTTGGGCCTCTTCTAATAAGTGTGCTGTGAGTACATCTGCAAGCATTCACCTGTCGAGGTCAAATGACTGGTGGTGCTCATCTCCCCCCGTGCTACTGCTGCTGCCTCCCGTGAATGCTCATGTGCCTGCGTGCCCCTGTACAGGCACAGATGCACGCGCGCAACACCTGATCCCGCATCCTAATTATTTTTCGCCCGGTTCTCGGAGTTGTTCTGCTTCCGGCTGATGAATGGGAAAGTGTAGTAGTGCTGTTTCATTTCACCAGCCTCTCAAGTGTGGAAATTATGGTAAATTTGAGAACAAGCCAGATTAGATTGATAGTTACACCTCCTCCTTTAATTAGCCAACCACAGGATCTGTGGAGGCAAAGGCCGGGGGGCGTGTCGGTGGGGGGGCATACGATTTTACCATGGCGAGATTGCTGGAGGTTCTTTCTTGTCTGTTCTTTCTTGTCTTGTAAATTGGTATGAGGTTCTGCCAGTCTTCCTCACGTAGCACAATCGCTCTTGATTTCTGGAGGTTGCTCACAGGGTAAGCTAATGTTTAACATCAATAAGGGTTACCGAATCTTGTCCTTGAGAAGCAGGAGTCTGGAAGCTGTTGTCAATCCAACTGCTGTATTCCTGACCAGCAAGCCCGCTCGATTCAGGGTTAATTAACTGATTACTTAGAGCGGAAGTGTTGTGGAAGAGCCCGATCATTACCATTTCTATTCATTCTAATATGATGTATTTCAACTCCCCCTCCCTCACGCCTTCCAGAGAGTGATCTGGTGAAGGAGGATGACAAGTCTTTGTGAAACCATCTCGAGTTCTCCCAGATACTCGTAGTTGAAGTTGTCTAGCGGTGCGAGATTAGACACCGTGTGAAAGGCAATACTGCACAGATTCTTTATTCCAGACCATTTTGTAAGTTCGCATGATACAAAACCTCATGGTTACTGGGCAGCTCTCCCACTTTTCACGTCAACCTTTGCTACCTCGCCTGCTGCAACGTGCAGGAAAGAAACATTGATTTGAATTGCGCCGTGGTGCCGTGCATCTTAATGACACTCTGGAGTGACTGGCAGTGTGTCTGGGTCCTGGGGTTGGACCCGGTCTAGCTGCCAGGAGGCAACATTGCAGAGAGGGGCTACAGCTGTGGTCTCTGAAGGGACCTGGCTACTCTATGTAGGCCTTCTCTCCCTGCGTCTGAGTGCTTGAAGATGCTAATTGGTTCACATTTTCCTCTGTTCGTTAAGGTATTCTGTCCTTAAAAATTCAGCTTTTTAAAATAGTAACGTGTATTGTCTATGTGAAAGATTAATCAAAAGGAGTTGCTTGAGGTGGGAAGGCTTTTCCGGAGAGGTTCCACATGTTGTCAGGTAGTCCCTCTGAATGGCAGCTTCCGGTTCGGTCCCTTAGCTTTCGGAAGTGACATTTAGTCTGATATGTGCCAGCCGTGCAATCTACCTAGCCCCGCAAAGTGCAAATATTAACATAAATGCATATTAAGATACTGTGTGTTAGCTCCTGAACTGAAATAGAGAGCGGGTGTTCCAGCGGAGGCAAGCAAATCGTGTTGATTTACAGTGGCTTGAGGATTTGGCCCATTACCGCTTCTTTATACACTTTTAAAAAGAAATGCCAACTCGATAGTTTAGGCTTTAACTGGAACATGGCAAGTAATTGTATGTTTTGGCAGACCCCTAGTAATGTTGCAGAATCTTTCTCAGAAGTTGTTCCATGGGATAGCCGATTCCTCAGGTAAGAGCTACTTGTTTGTTCAATCCTCCATCTTAGGCCTGCTCCTCAGGTGCATCCTCCTTCTCGCAGCGATTTCCTAGGAACAGATTTCGAAGAACAGCTCTGATCACAGAATCACAGATTGGTTAGGGTTGGAAAGGAGCTCTGGAGATCATCCAGTCCAACCCCCCTGCCAGAGCAGGGTCACCTACAGCAGGTTGCACAGGATGACCTCCAGGCGGGTTTTGAATGTCTCTGGGGTGGGAGACTCTACCGCCTCCCTGGGCAGCCTGTTCCAGCGCTCTGCCACCCTCAAAGTAAAGAAGTTCCTCCTCATGCTTTGATAGAAGTTCCTACGTTCCAGTTTGTACCCGTTACCTCTTGTCCTGGATCATCTTTGATGATCCAGGACAAGAGGTAACGGGCACCAATTGGAACGTAGGAACTTGAACTTGAACTGGAAGGTAGGAACTTGAACTTGAACATAGGATTATCCTTGATGATTCAGGATAGCTGTGTGTCTGACCAGTCTGTCTTTCGAAGGAGGTCCTTGACCAGCTCCAGCCATGCTGTGCTGAGCAGAGCCCCTGGCAGCAGCCCCACACCTCACTCCCAGTGTGCCTGAATGGAAAAGGTACCAAAGTTGCTCCAACACTTTCTGAAAAACTCTATAGTGTTACCCCACAAGCGCAAAGCGACGGCAAAGCCCGTGAAATGACACCGGTGCTTCCAGAAAATGTCAAGCTTCCTGCCCAAGGGTGACATGCCATGCGGTGGGGTCAGGGCCACGCGCTGAGCACCCGGTGCGCTGGGGTTGCCCCAGCGGTTCCTGAGCAGCTCCTGCAGTGCTGCCGCCGGTACCGTTCTGGCGGCTGTAGTTGTTTAAAAAGCCGTTGTTGTTTCCGGCGTAATCTGACGGCAGTTTTCTCGGGCATTTGGGCCTCTTCTAATAAGTGTGCTGTGAGTACATCTGCAAGCATTCACCTGTCGAGGTCAAATGACTGGTGGTGCTCATCTGCCCCCGTGCTACTGCTGCTGCCTCCCGTGAATGCTCATGTGCCTGCGTGCCCCTGTACAGGCACAGATGCACGCGCGCAACACCTGATCCCGCATCCTAATTATTTTTCGCCCGGTTCTCGGAGTTGTTCTGCTTCCGGCTGATGAATGGGAAAGTGTAGTAGTGCTGTTTCATTTCACCAGCCTCTCAAGTGTGGAAATTATGGTAAATTTGAGAACAAGCCAGATTAGATTGATAGTTACACCTCCTCCTTTAATTAGCCAACCACAGGATCTGTGGAGGCAAAGGCCGGGGGGGTGTGTCGGTGTATATAACGTGTATTGTCTATGTGAAAGATTAATCAAAAGGAGTTGCTTGAGGTGGGAAGGCTTTTCCGGAGAGGTTCCACATGTTGTCAGGTAGTCCCTCTGAATGGCAGCTTCCGGTTCGGTCCCTTAGCTTTCGGAAGTGACATTTAGTCTGATATGTGCCAGCCGTGCAATCTACCTAGCCCCGCAAAGTGCAAATATTAACATAAATGCATATTAAGATACTGTGTGTTAGCTCCTGAACTGCAATAGAGAGCGGGTGTTCCAGCGGAGGCAAGCAAATCGTGTTGATTTACAGTGGCTTGCGGATTTGGCCCATTACCGCTTCTTTATACACTTTTAAAAAGAAATGCCAACTCGATAGTTTAGGCTTTAACTGGAACATGGCAAGTAATTGTATGCTTTGGCGGACCCCTAGTAATGTTGCAGAATCTTTCTCAGAAGTTGTTCCATGGGATAGCCGATTCCTCAGGTAAGAGCTACTTGTTTGTTCAATCCTCCATCTTAGGCCTGCTCCTCAGGTGCATCCTCCTTCTCGCAGCGATTTCCTAGGAACAGATTTCGAAGAACAGCTCTGATCACAGAATCACAGATTGGTTAGGGTTGGAAAGGACCTCTGGAGATCATCCAGCCCAACCCCCCTGCCAGAGCAGGGTCACCTACAGCAGGTTGCACAGGATGACCTCCAGGCGGGTTTTGAATGTTTCTGGGGTCGGAGACTCTACCGCCTCCCTGGGCAGCCTGTTCCAGTGCTCTGCCACCCTCAAAGTAAAGAAGTTCCTCCTCATGCTTTGATAGAAGTTCCTAGGTTCCAGTTTGTACCCGTTACCTCTTGTCCTGGATCATCTTTGATGATGTTTCTGGGGTCGGAGACTCTACCGCCTCCCTGGGCAGCCTGTTCCAGTGCTCTGCCACCCTCAAAGTAAAGAAGTTCCTCCTCATGCTTTGATAGAAGTTCCTAGGTTCCAGTTTGTACCCGTTACCTCTTGTCCTGGATCATCTTTGATGATCCAGGACAAGAGGTAACGGGCACCAATTCGAACGTAGGAACTTGAACTTGAACTGAAAGGTAGGAACTTGAACTTGAACATAGGATTATCCTTGATGATTCAGGATAGCTGTGTGTCTGACCAGTCTGTCTTTCGAAGGAGGTCCTTGACCAGCTCCAGCCATGCTGTGCTGAGCAGAGCCCCTGGCAGCAGCCCCACACCTCACTCCCAGTGTGCCTGAATGGAAAAGGTACCAAAGTTGCTCCAACACTTTCTGAAAAACTCTATAGTGTTACCCCACAAGCGCAAAGCGACGGCAAAGCCCGTGAAATGACACCGGTGCTTCCAGAAAATGTCAAGCTTCCTGCCCAAGGCTGACATGCCATGCGGTGGGGTCAGGGCCACGCGCTGAGCACCCGGTGCGCTGGGGTTGCCCCAGCGGTTCCTGAGCAGCTCCTGCAGTGCTGCCGCCGGTACCGTTCTGGCGGCCGTAGTTGTTTAAAAAGCCGTTGTTGTTTCCGGCGTAATCTGACGGCAGTTTTCTCGGGCATTTGGGCCTCTTCTAATAAGTGTGCTGTGAGTACATCTGCAAGCATTCACCTGTCGAGGTCAAATGACTGGTGGTGCTCATCTGCCCCCGTGCTACTGCTGCTGCCTCCCGTGAATGCTCATGTGCCTGCGTGCCCCTGTACAGGCACAGATGCACGCGCGCAACACCTGATCCCGCATCCTAATTATTTTTCGCCCGGTTCTCGGAGTTGTTCTGCTTCCGGCTGATGAATGGGAAAGTGTAGTAGTGCTGTTTCATTTCACCAGCCTCTCAAGTGTGGAAATTATGGTAAATTTGAGAACAAGCCAGATTAGATTGATAGTTACACCTCCTCCTTTAATTAGCCAACCACAGGATCTGTGGAGGCAAAGGCCGGGGGGGTGTGTCGGTGTATATAACGTGTATTGTCTATGTGAAAGATTAATCAAAAGGAGTTGCTTGAGGTGGGAAAGCTTTTCCGGAGAGGTTCCACATGTTGTCAGGTAGTCCCTCTGAATGGCAGCTTCCGGTTCGGTCCCTTAGCTTTCGGAAGTGACATTTAGTCTGATATGTGCCAGCCGTGCAATCTACCTAGCCCTGCAAAGTGCAAATATTAACATAAATGCATATTAAGATACTGTGTGTTAGCTCCTGAACTGCAATAGAGAGCGGGTGTTCCAGCGGAGGCAAGCAAATCGTGTTGATTTACAGTGGCTTGCGGATTTGGCCCATTACCGCTTCTTTATATACTTTTAAAAAGAAATGCCAACTCGATAGTTTAGGCTTTAACTGGAACATGGCAAGTAATTGTATTCTTTGGCGGACCCCTAGTAATGTTGCAGAATCTTTCTCAGAAGTTGTTCCATGGGATAGCCGATTCCTCAAGTAAGAGCTACTTGTTTGTTCAATCCTCCATCTTAGGCCTGCTCCTCAGGTGCATCCTCCTTCTCGCAGCGATTTCCTAGGAACAGATTTCGAAGAACAGCTCTGATCACAGAATCACAGATTGGTTAGGGTTGGAAAGGACCTCTGGAGATCATCCAGCCCAACCCCCCTGCCAGAGCAGGGTCACCTACAGCAGGTTGCACAGGATGACCTCCAGGCGGGTTTTGAATGTTTCTGGGGTGGGAGACTCTACCGCCTCCCTGGGCAGCCTGTTCCAGTGCTCTGCCACCCTCAAAGTAAAGAAGTTCCTCCTCATGCTTTGATAGAAGTTCCTAGGTTCCAGTTTGTACCCGTTACCTCTTGTCCTGGATCATCTTTGATGATGTTTCTGGGGTCGGAGACTCTACCGCCTCCCTGGGCAGCCTGTTCCAGTGCTCTGCCACCCTCAAAGTAAAGAAGTTCCTCCTCATGCTTTGATAGAAGTTCCTAGGTTCCAGTTTGTACCCGTTACCTCTTGTCCTGGATCATCTTTGATGATCCAGGCCAAGAGGTAACGGGCACCAATTCGAACGTAGGAACTTGAACTTGAACTGAAAGGTAGGAACTTGAACTTGAACATAGGATTATCCTTGATGATTCAGGATAGCTGTGTGTCTGACCAGTCTGTCTTTCGAAGGAGGTCCTTGACCAGCTCCAGCCATGCTGTGCTGAGCAGAGCCCCTGGCAGCAGCCCCACACCTCACTCCCAGTGTGCCTGAATGGAAAAGGTACCAAAGTTGCTCCAACACTTTCTGAAAAACTCTATAGTGTTACCCCACAAGCGCAAAGCGACGGCAAAGCCCGTGAAATGACACCGGTGCTTCCAGAAAATGTCAAGCTTCCTGCCCAAGGGTGACATGCCATGCGGTGGGGTCAGGGCCACGTGCTGAGCACCCGGTGCGCTGGGGTTGCCCCAGCGGTTCCTGAGCAGCTCCTGCAGTGCTGCCGCCGGTACCGTTCTGGCGGCCGTAGTTGTTTAAAAAGCCGTTGTTGTTTCCGGCGTAATCTGACGGCAGTTTTCTCGGGCATTTGGGCCTCTTCTAATAAGTGTGCTGTGAGTACATCTGCAAGCATTCACCTGTCGAGGTCAAATGACTGGTGGTGCTCATCTGCCCCTGTGCTACTGCTGCTGCCTCCCGTGAATGCTCATGTGCCTGCGTGCCCCTGTACAGGCACAGATGCACGCGCGCAACACCTGATCCCGCATCCTAATTATTTTTCGCCCGGTTCTCAGAGTTGTTCTGCTTCCGGCTGATGAATGGGAAAGTGTAGTAGTGCTGTTTCATTTCACCAGCCTCTCAAGTGTGGAAATTATGGTAAATTTGAGAACAAGCCAGATTAGATTGATAGTTACACCTCCTCCTTTAATTAGCCAACCACAGGATCTGTGGAGGCAAAGGCCGGGGGGGTGTGTCGGTGTATATAACGTGTATTGTCTATGTGAAAGATTAATCAAAAGGAGTTGCTTGAGGTGGGAAAGCTTTTCCGGAGAGGTTCCACATGTTGTCAGGTAGTCCCTCTGAATGGCAGCTTCCGGTTCGGTCCCTTAGCTTTCGGAAGTGACATTTAGTCTGATATGTGCCAGCCGTGCAATCTACCTAGCCCTGCAAAGTGCAAATATTAACATAAATGCATATTAAGATACTGTGTGTTAGCTCCTGAACTGCAATAGAGAGCGGGTGTTCCAGCGGAGGCAAGCAAATCGTGTTGATTTACAGTGGCTTGCGGATTTGGCCCATTACCGCTTCTTTATACACTTTTAAAAAGAAATGCCAACTCGATAGTTTAGGCTTTAACTGTAACATGGCAAGTAATTGTATGTTTTGGCGGACCCCTAGTAATGTTGCAGAATCTTTCTCAGAAGTTGTTCCATGGGATAGCCGATTCCTCAGGTAAGAGCTACTTGTTTGTTCAATCCTCCATCTTAGGCCTGCTCCTCAGGTGCATCCTCCTTCTCGCAGCGATTTCCTAGGAACAGATTTCGAAGAACAGCTCTGATCACAGAATCACAGATTGGTTAGGGTTGGAAAGGACCTCTGGAGATCATCCAGCCCAACCCCCCTGCCAGAGCAGGGTCACCTACAGCAGGTTGCACAGGATGACCTCCAGGCGGGTTTTGAATGTCTCTGGGGTCGGAGACTCTACCGCCTCCCTGGGCAGCCTGTTCCAGTGCTCTGCCACCCTCAAAGTAAAGAAGTTCCTCCTCATGCTTTGATAGAAGTTCCTAGGTTCCAGTTTGTACCCGTTACCTCTTGTCCTGGATCATCTTTGATGATCCAGGACAAGAGGTAACGGGCACCAATTGGAACGTAGGAACTTGAACTTCAACTGGAACGTAGGAACTTGAACATAGGATTATCCTTGATGATTCAGGATAGCTGTGTGTCTGACCAGTCTGTCTTTCGAAGGAGGTCCTGGGCCAGCTCCAGCCATGCTGTGCTGAGCAGAGCCCCTGGCAGCAGCCCCACAGCTCACTCCCAGTGTGCCTGAATGGAAAAGGTACCAAAGTTGCTCCAACACTTTCTGAAAAACTCTATAGTGTTACCCCACAAGCGCAAAGCGACGGCAAAGCCCGTGAAATGACACCGGTGCTTCCAGAAAATGTCAAGCTTCCTGCCCAAGGCTGACATGCCATGCGGTGGGGTCAGGGCCACGCGCTGAGCACCCGGTGCGCTGGGGTTGCCCCAGCGGTTCCTGAGCAGCTCCTGCAGTGCTGCCGCCGGTACCGTTCTGGCGGCTGTAGTTGTTTAAAAAGCCGTTGTTGTTTCCGGCGTAATCTGACGGCAGTTTTCTCGGGCATTTGGGCCTCTTCTAATAAGTGTGCTGTGAGTACATCTGCAAGAATTCACCTGTCGAGGTCAAATGACTGGTGGTGCTCATCTGCCCCCGTGCTACTGCTGCTGCCTCCCGTGAATGCTCATGTGCCTGCGTGCCCCTGTACAGGCACAGATGCACGCGCGCAACACCTGATCCCGCATCCTAATTATTTTTCGCCCGGTTCTTGGAGTTGTTCTGCTTCCGGCTGATGAATGGGAAAGTGTAGTAGTGCTGTTTCATTTCACCAGCCTCTCAAGTGTGGAAATTATGGTAAATTTGAGAACAAGCCAGATTAGATTGATAGTTACACCTCCTCCTTTAATTAGCCAACCACAGGATCTGTGGAGGCAAAGGCCGGGGGGGTGTGTCGGTGTATATAAGGTGTATTGTCTATGTGAAAGATTAATCAAAAGGAGTTGCTTGAGGTGGGAAGGCTTTTCCGGAGAGGTTCCACATGTTGTCAGGTAGTCCCTCTGAATGGCAGCTTCCGGTTCGGTCCCTTAGCTTTCGGAAGTGACATTTAGTCTGATATGTGCCAGCCGTGCAATCTACCTAGCCCTGCAAAGTGCAAATATTAACATAAATGCATATTAAGATACTGTGTGTTAGCTCCTGAACTGCAATAGAGAGCGGGTGTTCCAGCGGAGGCAAGCAAATCGTGTTGATTTACAGTGGCTTGAGGATTTGGCCCATTACCGCTTCTTTATACACTTTTAAAAAGAAATGCCAACTCGATAGTTTAGGCTTTAACTGGAACATGGCAAGTAATTGTATGTTTTGGCGGACCCCTAGTAATGTTGCAGAATCTTTCTCAGAAGTTGTTCCATGGGATAGCCGATTCCTCAGGTAAGAGCTACTTGTTTGTTCAATCCTCCATCTTAGGCCTGCTCCTCAGGTGCATCCTCCTTCTCGCAGCGATTTCCTAGGAACAGATTTCGAAGAACAGCTCTGATCACAGAATCACAGATTGGTTAGGGTTGGAAAGGACCTCTGGAGATCATCCAGCCCAACCCCCCTGCCAGAGCAGGGTCACCTACAGCAGGTTGCACAGGATGACCTCCAGGCGGGTTTTGAATGTTTCTGGGGTCGGAGACTCTACCGCCTCCCTGGGCAGCCTGTTCCAGTGCTCTGCCACCCTCAAAGTAAAGAAGTTCCTCCTCATGCTTTGATAGAAGTTCCTAGGTTCCAGTTTGTACCCGTTACCTCTTGTCCTGGATCATCTTTGATGATGTTTCTGGGGTCGGAGACTCTACCGCCTCCCTGGGCAGCCTGTTCCAGTGCTCTGCCACCCTCAAAGTAAAGAAGTTCCTCCTCATGCTTTGATAGAAGTTCCTAGGTTCCAGTTTGTACCCGTTACCTCTTGTCCTGGATCATCTTTGATGATGTTTCTGGGGTCGGAGACTCTACCGCCTCCCTGGGCAGCCTGTTCCAGTGCTCTGCCACCCTCAAAGTAAAGAAGTTCCTCCTCATGCTTTGATAGAAGTTCCTAGGTTCCAGTTTGTACCCGTTACCTCTTGTCCTGGATCATCTTTGATGATCCAGGACAAGAGGTAACGGGCACCAATTGGAACGTAGGAACTTGAACTTGAACTGGAAGGTAGGAACTTGAACTTGAACATAGGATTATCCTTGATGATTCAGGATAGCTGTGTGTCTGACCAGTCTGTCTTTCGAAGGAGGTCCTGGGCCAGCTCCAGCCATGCTGTGCTGAGCAGAGCCCCTGGCAGCAGCCCCACACCTCACTCCCAGTGTGCCTGAGTGGAAAAGGTACCAAAGTTGCTCCAACACTTTCTGAAAAACTCTATAGTGTTACCCCACAAGCGCAAAGCGACGGCAAAGCCCGTGAAATGACACCGGTGCTTCCAGAAAATGTCAAGCTTCCTGCCCAAGGGTGACATGCCATGCGGTGGGGTCAGGGCCACGCGCTGAGCACCCGGTGCGCTGGGGTTGCCCCAGCGGTTCCTGAGCAGCTCCTGCAGTGCTGCCGCCGGTACCGTTCTGGTGGCTGTAGTTGTTTAAAAAGCCGTTGTTGTTTCCGGCGTAATGTGACGGCAGTTTTCTCGGGCATTTGGGCCTCTTCTAATAAGTGTGCTGTGAGTACATCTGCAAGCATTCACCTGTCGAGGTCAAATGACTGGTGGTGCTCATCTGCCCCCGTGCTACTGCTGCTGCCTCCCGTGAATGCTCATGTGCCTGCGTGCCCCTGTACAGGCACAGATGCACGCGCGCAACACCTGATCCCGCATCCTAATTATTTTTCGCCCGGTTCTCGGAGTTGTTCTGCTTCCGGATGATGAATGGGAAAGTGTAGTAGTGCTGTTTCATTTCACCAGCCTCTCAAGTGTGGAAATTATGGTAAATTTGAGAACAAGCCAGATTAGATTGATAGTTACACCTCCTCCTTTAATTAGCCAACCACAGGATCTGTGGAGGCAAAGGCCGGGGGGGCGTGTCGGTGTATATAACGTGTATTGTCTATGTGAAAGATTAATCAAAAGGAGTTGCTTGAGGTGGGAAGGCTTTTCCGGAGAGGTTCCACATGTTGTCAGGTAGTCCCTCTGAATGGCAGCTTCCGGTTCGGTCCCTTAGCTTTCGGAAGTGACATTTAGTCTGATATGTGCCAGCCGTGCAATCTACCTAGCCCTGCAAAGTGCAAATATTAACCTAAATGCATATTAAGATACTGTGTGTTAGCTCCTGAACTGAAATAGAGAGCGGGTGTTCCAGCGGAGGCAAGCAAATCGTGTTGACTTACAGTGGCTTGAGGATTTGGCCCATTACCGCTTCTTTATACACTTTTAAAAAGAAATGCCAACTCGATAGTTTAGGCTTTAACTGTAACATGGCAAGTAATTGTATGTTTTGGCGGACCCCTAGTAATGTTGCAGAATCTTTCTCAGAAGTTGTTCCATGGGATAGCCGATTCCTCAGGTAAGAGCTACTTGTTTGTTCAATCCTCCATCTTAGGCCTGCTCCTCAGGTGCATCCTCCTTCTCGCAGCGATTTCCTAGGAACAGATTTCGAAGAACAGCTCTGATCACAGAATCACAGATTGCTTTGGGTTGGAAAGGAGGTCTGGAGATCATCCAGTCCAACCCCCCTGCCAGAGCAGGGTCACCTACAGCAGGTTGCACAGGATGACCTCCAGGCGGGTTTTGAATGTCTCTGGGGTGGGAGACTCTACCGCCTCCCTGGGCAGCCTGTTCCAGCGCTCTGCCACCCTCAAAGTAAAGAAGTTCCTCCTCATGCTTTGATAGAAGTTCCTACGTTCCAGTTTGTACCCGTTACCTCTTGTCCTGGATCATCTTTGATGATCCAGGACAAGAGGTAACGGGCACCAATTGGAACGTAGGAACTTGAACTTGAACTGGAAGGTAGGAACTTGAACTTGAACATAGGATTATCCTTGATGATTCAGGATAGCTGTGTGTCTGACCAGTCTGTCTTTCGAAGGAGGTCCTGGGCCAGCTCCAGCCATGCTGTGCTGAGCAGAGCCCCTGGCAGCAGCCCCACAGCTCACTCCCAGTGTGCCTGAATGGAAAAGGTACCAAAGTTGCTCCAACACTTTCTGAAAAACTCTATAGTGTTACCCCACAAGCGCAAAGCGACGGCAAAGCCCGTGAAATGACACCGGTGCTTCCAGAAAATGTCAAGCTTCCTGCCCAAGGGTGACATGCCATGCGGTGGGGTCAGGGCAACGCGCTGAGCACCCGGTGCGCTGGGGTTGCCCCAGCGGTTCCTGAGCAGCTCCTGCAGTGCTGCCGCCGGTACCGTTCTGGCGGCTGTAGTTGTTTAAAAAGCCGTTGTTGTTTCCGGCGTAATCTGACGGCAGTTTTCTCGGGCATATGGGCCTCTTCTAATAAGTGTGCTGTGAGTACATCTGCAAGCATTCACCTGTCGAGGTCAAATGACTGGTGGTGCTCATCTGCCCCCGTGCTACTGCTGCTGCCTCCCGTGAATGCTCATGTGCCTGCGTGCCCCTGTACAGGCACAGATGCACGCGCGCAACACCTGATCCCGCATCCTAATTATTTTTCGCCCGGTTCTCGGAGTTGTTCTGCTTCCGGCTGATGAATGGGAAAGTGTAGTAGTGCTGTTTCATTTCACCAGCCTCTCAAGTGTGGAAATTATGGTAAATTTGAGAACAAGCGAGATTAGATTGATAGTTACACCTCCTCCTTTAATTAGCCAACCACAGGATCTGTGGAGGCAAAAGCGGGGGGGGGTGTCGGAGGGGGGGCATACGAGTTTACCATGGCGAGAGTGCTGGAGGTTCTTTCTTGTCTGTTCTTTCTTGTCTTGTAAATTGGTATGAGATTCTGCCAGTCTTCCTCACGTAGCACAATCCCTCTTGATTTCTGGAGGTTCCTCACAGGGTAAGCTAATGTTTAACATCAATAAGGGTTACCGAATCTTGTCCTTGAGAAGCAGGAGTCTGGAAGCTGTTGTCAATCCAACTGCTGTATTCCTGACCAGCAAGCCCGCTCGATTCAGGGTTAATTAACTGATTACTTAGAGCGGAAGTGTTGTGGAAGAGCCCGATCATTACCATTTCTATTCATTCTAATATGATGTATTTCAACTCCCCCTCCCTCACGCCTTCCAGAGAGTGATCTGGTGAAGGAGGATGACAAGTCTTTGTGAAACCATCTCGAGTTCTCCCAGATACTCGTAGTTGAAGTTGTCTAGCGGTGCGAGATTAGACACCGTGTGAAAGGCAATACTGCACAGATTCTTTATTCCAGACCATTTTGTAAGTTCGCATGATACAAAACCTCACGGTTACTGGGCAGCTCTCCCACTTTTCACGTCAACCTTTGCTACCTCGCCCGCTGCAACGTGCAGGAAAGAAACATTGATTTGAATTGCGCCGTGGTGCCGTGCATCTTAATGACACTCTGGAGTGACTGGCAGTGTGTCTGGGTCCTGGGGTTGGACCCGGTCTAGCTGCCAGGAGGCAACATTGCAGAGAGGGGCTACAGCTGTGGTCTCTGAAGGGACCTGGCTACTCTATGTAGGCCTTCTCTCCCTGCGTCTCAGAGTGCTTGAAGATGCTAATTGGTTCACATTTTCCTCTGTTCGTTAAGGTATTCTGTCCTTAAAAATTCAGCTTTTTAAAATAGTAACGTGTATTGTCTATGTGAAAGATTAATCAAAAGGAGTTGCTTGAGGTGGCAAGGCTTTTGTGGAGAGGTTCCACATGTTGTCAGGTAGTCCCTCTGAATGGCAGCTTCCGGTTCGGTCCCTTAGCTTTCGGAAGTGACATTTAGTCTGATATGTGCCAGCCGTGCAATCTACCTAGCCCTGCAAAGTGCAAATATTAACCTAAATGCATATTAAGATACTGTGTGTTAGCTCCTGAACTGAAATAGAGAGCGGGTGTTCCAGCGGAGGCAAGCAAATCGTGTTGATTTACAGTGGCTTGAGGATTTGGCCCATTACCGCTTCTTTATACACTTTTAAAAAAAAATGCCAACTCGATAGTTTAGGCTTTAACTGGAACATGGCAAGTAATTGTATGTTTTGGCGGACCCCTAGTAATGTTGCAGAATCTTTCTCAGAAGTTGTTCCATGGGATAGCCGATTCCTCAGGTAAGAGCTACTTGTTTGTTCAATCCTCCATCTTAGGCCTGCTCCTCAGGTGCATCCTCCTTCTCGCAGCGATTTCCTAGGAACAGATTTCGAAGAACAGCTCTGATCACAGAATCACAGATTGGTTAGGGTTGGAAAGGAGCTCTGGAGATCATCCAGTCCAACCCCCCTGCCAGAGCAGGGTCACCTACAGCAGGTTGCACAGGATGACCTCCAGGCGGGTTTTAAATGTCTCTGGGGTGGGAGACTCTACCGCCTCCCTGGGCAGCCTGTTCCAGCGCTCTGCCACCCTCAAAGTAAAGAAGTTCCTCCTCATGCTTTGATAGAAGTTCCTAGGTTCCAGTTTGTACCCATTACCTCTTGTCCTGGATCATCAAAAATCATCTTTGATGATCCAGGACAAGAGGTAACGGGCACCAATTGGAACGTAGGAACTTGAACTTGAACTGGAAGGTAGGAACTTGAACTTGAACATAGGATTATCCTTGATGATTCAGGATAGCTGTGTGTCTGACCAGTCTGTCTTTCGAAGGAGGTCCTGGGCCAGCTCCAGCCATGCTGTGCTGAGCAGAGCCCCTGGCAGCAGCCCCACACCTCACTCCCAGTGTGCCTGAATGGAAAAGGTACCAAAGTTGCTCCAACACTTTCTGAAAAACTCTATAGTGTTACCCCACAAGCGCAAAGCGACGGCAAAGCCCGTGAAATGACACCGGTGCTTCCAGAAAATGTCAAGCTTCCTGCCCAAGGGTGACATGCCATGCGGTGGGGTCAGGGCCACGCGCTGAGCACCCGGTGCGCTGGGGTTGCCCCAGCGGTTCCTGAGCAGCTCCTGCAGTGCTGCCGCCGGTACCGTTCTGGCGGCTGTAGTTGTTTAAAAAGCCGTTGTTGTTTCCGGCGTAATCTGACGGCAGTTTTCTCGGGCATTTGGGCCTCTTCTAATAAGTGTGCTGTGAGTACATCTGCAAGCATTCACCTGTCGAGGTCAAATGACTGGTGGTGCTCATCTGCCCCCGTGCTACTGCTGCTGCCTCCCGTGAATGCTCATGTGCCTGCGTGCCCCTGTACAGGCACAGATGCACGCGCGCAACACCTGATCCCGCATCCTAATTATTTTTCGCCCGGTTCTCTGAGTTGTTCTGCTTCCGGCTGATGAATGGGAAAGTGTAGTAGTGCTGTTTCATTTCACCAGCCTCTCAAGTGTGGAAATTATGGTAAATTTGAGAACAAGCCAGATTAGATTGATAGTTACACCTCCTCCTTTAATTAGCCAACCACAGGATCTGTGGAGGCAAAGGCCGGGGGGTGTGTCGGTGTATATAACGTGTATTGTCTATGTGAAAGATGAATCAAAAGGAGTTGCTTGAGGTGGGAAGGCTTTTCCGGAGAGGTTCCACATGTTGTCAGGTAGTCCCTCTGAATGGCAGCTTCCGGTTCGGTCCCTTAGCTTTCGGAAGTGACATTTAGTCTGATATGTGCCAGCCGTGCAATCTACCTAGCCCTGCAAAGTGCAAATATTAACATAAATGCATATTAAGATACTGTGTGTTAGCTCCTGAACTGAAATAGAGAGCGGGTGTTCCAGCGGAGGCAAGCAAATCGTGTTGATTTACAGTGGCTTGAGGATTTGGCCCATTACCGCTTCTTTATATACTTTTAAAAAGAAATGCCAACTCGATAGTTTAGGCTTTAACTGGAACATGGCAAGTAATTGTATGTTTTGGCGGACCCCTAGTAATGTTGCAGAATCTTTCTCAGAAGTTGTTCCATGGGATAGCCGATTCCTCAGGTAAGAGCTACTTGTTTGTTCAATCCTCCATCTTAGGCCTGCTCCTCAGGTGCATCCTCCTTCTCGCAGCGATTTCCTAGGAACAGATTTCGAAGAACAGCTCTGATCACAGAATCACAGATTGGTTAGGGTTGGAAAGGAGCTCTGGAGATCATGTAGTCCAACCCCCCTGCCAGAGCAGGGTCACCTACAGCAGGTTGCACAGGATGACCTCCAGGCGGGTTTTGAATGTCTCTGGGGTCGGAGACTCTACCGCCTCCCTGGGCAGCCTGTTCCAGCGCTCTGCCACCCTCAAAGTAAAGAAGTTCCTCCTCATGCTTTGATAGAAGTTCCTACGTTCCAGTTTGTACCCGTTACCTCTTGTCCTGGATCATCTTTGATGATCCAGGACAAGAGGTAACGGGCACCAATTGGAACGTAGGAACTTGAACTTGAACTGGAAGGTAGGAACTTGAACTTGAACATAGGATTATCCTTGATGATTCAGGATAGCTGTGTGTCTGACCAGTCTGTCTTTCGAAGGAGGTCCTGGGCCAGCTCCAGCCATGCTGTGTTGAGCAGAGCCCCTGGCAGCAGCCCCACAGCTCACTCCCAGTGTGCCTGAATGGAAAAGGTACCAAAGTTGCTCCAACACTTTCTGAAAAACTCTATAGTGTTACCCCACAAGCGCAAAGCGACGGCAAAGCCCGTGAAATGACACCGGTGCTTCCAGAAAATGTCAAGCTTCCTGCCCAAGGGTGACATGCCATGCGGTGGGGTCAGGGCCACGCGCTGAGCACCCGGTGCGCTGGGGTTGCCCCAGCGGTTCCTGAGCAGCTCCTGCAGTGCTGCTGCCGGTACCGTTCTGGCGGCTGTAGTTGTTTAAAAAGCCGTTGTTGTTTCCGGCGTAATCTGACGGCAGTTTTCTCGGGCATTTGGGCCTCTTCTAATAAGTGTGCTGTGAGTACATCTGCAAGCATTCACCTGTCGAGGTCAAATGACTGGTGGTGCTCATCTCCCCCCGTGCTACTGCTGCTGCCTCCCGTGAATGCTCATGTGCCTGCGTGCCCCTGTACAGGCACAGATGCACGCGCGCAACACCTGATCCCGCATCCTAATTATTTTTCGCCCGGTTCTCGGAGTTGTTCTGCTTCCGGCTGATGAATGGGAAAGTGTAGTAGTGCTGTTTCATTTCACCAGCCTCTCAAGTGTGGAAATTATGGTAAATTTGAGAACAAGCCAGATTAGATTAATAGTTACACCTCCTCCTTTAATTAGCCAACCACAGGATCTGTGGAGGCAAAGGCCGGGGGGGTGTGTCGGTGTATATAACGTGTATTGTCTATGTGAAAGATGAATCAAAAGGAGTTGCTTGAGGTGGGAAGGCTTTTCCGGAGAGGTTCCACATGTTGTCAGGTAGTCCCTCTGAATGGCAGCTTCCGGTTCGGTCCCTTAGCTTTCGGAAGTGACATTTAGTCTGATATGTGCCAGCCGTGCAATCTACCTAGCCCTGCAAAGTGCAAATATTAACATAAATGCATATTAAGATACTGTGTGTTAGCTCCTGAACTGAAATAGAGAGTGGGTGTTCCAGCGGAGTCAAGCAAATCGTGTTGATTTACAGTGGCTTGAGGATTTGGCCCATTACCGCTTCTTTATATACTTTTAAAAAGAAATGCCAACTCGATAGTTTAGGCTTTAACTGGAACATGGCAAGTAATTGTATGTTTTGGCGGACCCCTAGTAATGTTGCAGAATCTTTCTCAGAAGTTCTTCCATGGGATAGCCGATTCCTCAGGTAAGAGCTACTTGTTTGTTCAATCCTCCATCTTAGGCCTGCTCCTCAGGTACGTCCTCCTTCTCGCAGCGATTTCCTAGGAACAGATTTCGAAGAACAGCTCTGATCACAGAATCACAGATTGGTTAGGGTTGGAAAGGAGCTCTGGAGATCATCCAGTCCAACCCCCCTGCCAGAGCAGGGTCACCTACAGCAGGTTGCACAGGATGACCTCCAGGCGGGTTTTGAATGTCTCTGGGGTGGGAGACTCTACCGCCTCCCTGGGCAGCCTGTTCCAGCGCTCTGCCACCCTCAAAGTAAAGAAGTTCCTCCTCATGCTTTGAAAGAAGTTCCTAGGTTCCAGTTTGTACCCGTTACCTCTTGTCCTGGATCATCAAAAATCATCTTTGATGATCCAGGACAAGAGGTAACGGGCACCAATTGGAACGTAGGAACTTGAACTTGAACTGGAAGGTAGGAACTTGAACTTGAACATAGGATTATCCTTGATGATTCAGGATAGCTGTGTGTCTGACCAGTCTGTCTTTCGAAGGAGGTCCTGGGCCAGCTCCAGCCATGCTGTGCTGAGCAGAGCCCCTGGCAGCAGCCCCACAGCTCACTCCCAGTGTGCCTGAATGGAAAAGGTACCAAAGTTGCTCCAACACTTTCTGAAAACTCTATAGTGTTACCCCACAAGCGCAAAGCGACGGCAAAGCCCGTGAAATGACACCGGTGCTTCCAGAAAATGTCAAGCTTCCTGCCCAAGGGTGACATGCCATGCGGTGGGGTCAGGGCCACGCGCTGAGCACCCGGTGCGCTGGGGTTGCCCCAGCGGTTCCTGAGCAGCTCCTGCAGTGCTGCCGCCGGTACCGTTCTGGCGGCTGTAGTTGTTTAAAAAGCCGTTGTTGTTTCCGGCGTAATCTGACGGCAGTTTTCTCGGGCATTTGGGCCTCTTCTAATAAGTGTGCTGTGAGTACATCTGCAAGCATTCACCTGTCGAGGTCAAATGACTGGTGGTGCTCATCTGCCCCCGTGCTACTGCTGCTGCCTCCCGTGAATGCTCATGTGCCTGCGTGCCCCTGTACAGGCACAGAAGCACGCGCGCAACACCTGATCCCGCATCCTAATTATTTTTCGCCCGGTTCTCGGAGTTGTTCTGCTTCCGGCTGATGAACGGGAAAGTGTAGTAGTGCTGTGTCATTTCACCAGCCTCTCAAGTGTGGAAATTATGGTAAATTTGAGAACAAGCCAGATTAGATTGATAGTTACACCTCCTCCTTTAATTAGCCAACCACAGGATCTGTGGAGGCAAAGGCCGGGGGGGTGTGTCGGTGTATATAACGTGTATTGTCTATGTGAAAGATGAATCAAAAGGAGTTGCTTGAGGTGGGAAGGCTTTTCCGGAGAGGTTCCACATGTTGTCAGGTAGTCCATCTGAATGGCAGCTTCCGGTTCGGTCCCTTAGCTTTCGGACGTGACATTTAGTCTGATATGTGCCAGCCGTGCAATCTACCTAGCCCTGCAAAGTGCAAATATTAACCTAAATGCATATTAAGATACTGTGTGTTAGCTCCTGAACTGAAATAGAGAGCGGGTGTTCCAGCGGAGGCAAGCAAATCGTGTTGATTTACAGTGGCTTGAGGATTTGGCCCATTACCGCTTCTTTATACACTTTTAAAAAGAAATGCCAACTCGATAGTTTAGGCTTTAACTGGAACATGGCAAGTAATTGTATGTTTTGGCGGACCCCTAGTAATGTTGCAGAATCTTTCTCAGAAGTTGTTCCATGGGATAGCCGATTCCTCAGGTAAGAGCTACTTGTTTGTTCAATCCTCCATCTTAGGCCTGCTCCTCAGGTGCATCCTCCTTCTCGCAGCGATTTCCTAGGAACAGATTTCGAAGAACAGCTCTGATCACAGAATCACAGATTGGTTAGGGTTAGAAAGGAGCTCTGGAGATCATCCAGTCCAACCCCCTGCCAGAGCAGGGTCACCTACAGCAGGTTGCACAGGATGACCTCCAGGCGGGTTTTGAATGTCTCTGGGGTGGGAGACTCTACCGCCTCCCTGGGCAGCCTGTTCCAGCGCTCTGCCACCCTCAAAGTAAAGAAGTCCCTCCTCATGCTTTGATAGAAGTTCCTAGGTTCCAGTTTGTACCCGTTACCTCTTGTCCTGGATCATCTTTGATGATCCAGGACAAGAGGTAACGGGCACCAATTGGAACGTAGGAACTTGAACTTGAACTGGAACGTAGGAACTTGAACATAGGATTATCCTTGATGATTCAGGATAGCTGTGTGTCTGACCAGTCTGTCTTTCGAAGGAGGTCCTGGGCCAGCTCCAGCCATGCTGTGCTGAGCAGAGCCCCTGGCAGCAGCCCCACACCTCACTCCCAGTGTGCCTGAATGGAAAAGGTACCAAAGTTGCTCCAACACTTTCCGAAAAACTCTATAGTGTTACCCCACAAGCGCAAAGCGACGGCAAAGCCCGTGAAATGACACCGGTGCTTCCAGAAAATGTCAAGCTTCCTGCCCAAGGGTGACATGCCATGCGGTGGGGTAATGGCCACGCGCTGAGCACCCGGTGCGCTGGGGTTGCCCCAGCGGTTCCTGAGCAGCTCCTGCAGTGCTGCCGCCGGTACCGTTCTGGCGGCTGTAGTTGTTTAAAAAGCCGTTGTTGTTTCCGGCGTAATCTGACGGCAGTTTTCTCGGGCATTTGGGCCTCTTCTAATAAGTGTGCTGTGAGTACATCTGCAAGCATTCACCTGTCGAGGTCAAATGACTGGTGGTGCTCATCTGCCCCCGTGCTACTGCTGCTGCCTCCCATGAATGCTCATGTGCCTGCGTGCCCCTGTACAGGCACAGATGCACGCGCGCAACACCTGATCCCGCATCCTAATTATTTTTCGCCCGGTTCTCTGAGTTGTTCTGCTTCCGGCTGATGAATGGGAAAGTGTAGTAGTGCTGTTTCATTTCACCAGCCTCTCAAGTGTGGAAATTATGGTAAATTTGAGAACAAGCCAGATTAGATTGATAGTTACACCTCCTCCTTTAATTAGCCAACCACAGGATCTGTGGAGGCAAAGGCCAGGGGGCGTGTCGGTGGGGGGGCATACGATTTTACCATGGCGAGATTGCTGGAGGTTCTTTCTTGTCTGTTCTTTCTTGTCTTGTAAATTGGTATGAGGTTCTGCCAGTCTTCCTCACGTAGCACAATCGCTCTTGATTTCTGGAGGTTGCTCACAGGGTAAGCTAATGTTTAACATCAATAAGTGTTACCGAATCTTGTCCTTGAGAAGCAGGAGTCTGGAAGCTGTTGTCAATCCAACTGCTGTATTCCTGACCAGCAAGCCCGCTCGATTCAGGGTTAATTAACTGATTACTTAGAGCGGAAGTGTTGTGGAAGAGCCCGATCATTACCATTTCTATTCATTCTAATATGATGTATTTCAACTCCCCCTCCCTCACGCCTTCCAGAGAGTGATCTGGTGAAGGAGGATGACAAGTCTTTGTGAAACCATCTCGAGTTCTCCCAGATACTCGTAGTTGAAGTTGTCTAGCGGTGCGAGATTAGACACCGTGTGAAAGGCAATACTGCACAGATTCTTTATTCCAGACCATTTTGTAAGTTCGCATGATACAAAACCTCATGGTTACTGGGCAGCTCTCCCACTTTTCACGTCAACCTTTGCTACCTCGCCTGCTGCAACGTGCAGGAAAGAAACATTGATTTGAATTGCGCCGTGGTGCCGTGCATCTTAATGACACTCTGGAGTGACTGGCAGTGTGTCTGGGTCCTGGGGTTGGACCCGGTCTAGCTGCCAGGAGGCAACATTGCAGAGAGGGGCTACAGCTGTGGTCTCTGAAGGGACCTGGCTACTCTATGTAGGCCTTCTCTCCCTGCGTCTGAGTGCTTGAAGATGCTAATTGGTTCACATTTTCCTCTGTTCGTTAAGGTATTCTGTCCTTAAAAATTCAGCTTTTTAAAATAGTAACGTGTATTGTCTATGTGAAAGATTAATCAAAAGGAGTTGCTTGAGGTGGGAAGGCTTTTCCGGAGAGGTTCCACATGTTGTCAGGTAGTCCCTCTGAATGGCAGCTTCCGGTTCGGTCCCTTAGCTTTCGGAAGTGACATTTAGTCTGATATGTACCAGCCGTGCAATCTACCTAGCCCCGCAAAGTGCAAATATTAACATAAATGCATATTAAGATACTGTGTGTTAGCTCCTGAACTGAAATAGAGAGCGGGTGTTCCAGCGGAGGCAAGCAAATCGTGTTGATTTACAGTGGCTTGAGGATTTGGCCCATTACCGCTTCTTTATACACTTTTAAAAAGAAATGCCAACTCGATAGTTTAGGCTTTAACTGGAACATGGCAAGTAATTGTATGTTTTGGCAGACCCCTAGTAATGTTGCAGAATCGTTCTCAGAAGTTGTTCCATGGGATAGCCGATTCCTCAGGTAAGAGCTACTTGTTTGTTCAATCCTCCATCTTAGGCCTGCTCCTCAGGTGCATCCTCCTTCTCGCAGCGATTTCCTAGGAACAGATTTCGAAGAACAGCTCTGATCACAGAATCACAGATTGGTTAGGGTTGGAAAGGAGCTCTGGAGATCATCCAGTCCAACCCCCCTGCCAGAGCAGGGTCACCTACAGCAGGTTGCACAGGATGACCTCCAGGCGGGTTTTGAATGTCTCTGGGGTGGGAGACTCTACCGCCTCCCTGGGCAGCCTGTTCCAGCGCTCTGCCACCCTCAAAGTAAAGAAGTTCCTCCTCATGCTTTGATAGAAGTTCCTAGGTTCCAGTTTGTACCCGTTACCTCTTGTCCTGGATCATCTTTGATGATCCAGGACAAGAGGTAACGGGCACCAATTGGAACGTAGGAACTTGAACTTGAACTGGAAGGTAGGAACTTGAACTTGAACATAGGATTATCCTTGATGATTCAGGATAGCTGTGTGTCTGACCAGTCTGTCTTTCGAAGGAGGTCCTTGACCAGCTCCAGCCATGCTGTGCTGAGCAGAGCCCCTGGCAGCAGCCCCACAGCTCACTCCCAGTGTGCCTGAATGGAAAAGGTACCAAAGTTGCTCCAACACTTTCTGAAAAACTCTATAGTGTTACCCCACAAGCGCAAAGCGACGGCAAAGCCCGTGAAATGACACCGGTGCTTCCAGAAAATGTCAAGCTTCCTGCCCAAGGGTGACATGCCATGCGGTGGGGTCAGGGCCACGCGCTGAGCACCCGGTGCGCTGGGGTTGCCCCAGCGGTTCCTGAGCAGCTCCTGCAGTGCTGCCGCCGGTACCGTTCTGGCGGCTGTAGTTGTTTAAAAAGCCGTTGTTGTTTCCGGCGTAATCTGACGGCAGTTTTCTCGGGCATTTGGGCCTCTTCTAATAAGTGTGCTGTGAGTACATCTGCAAGCATTCACCTGTCGAGGTCAAATGACTGGTGGTGCTCATCTGCCCCCGTGCTACTGCTGCTGCCTCCCGTGAATGCTCATGTGCCTGCGTGCCCCTGTACAGGCACAGATGCACGCGCGCAACACCTGATCCCGCATCCTAATTATTTTTCGCCCGGTTCTCGGAGTTGTTCTGCTTCCGGCTGATGAATGGGAAAGTGTAGTAGTGCTGTTTCATTTCACCAGCCTCTCAAGTGTGGAAATTATGGTAAATTTGAGAACAAGCCAGATTAGATTGATAGTTACACCTCCTCCTTTAATTAGCCAACCACAGGATCTGTGGAGGCAAAGACCGGGGGGGTGTGTCGGTGTATATAACGTGTATTGTCTATGTGAAAGATTAATCAAAAGGAGTTGCTTGAGGTGGGAAGGCTTTTCCGGAGAGGTTCCACATGTTGTCAGGTAGTCCCTCTGAATGGCAGCTTCCGGTTCGGTCCCTTAGCTTTCGGAAGTGACATTTAGTCTGATATGTGCCAGCCGTGCAATCTACCTAGCCCCGCAAAGTGCAAATATTAACATAAATGCATATTAAGATACTGTGTGTTAGCTCCTGAACTGAAATAGAGAGCGGGTGTTCCAGCGGAGGCAAGCAAATCGTGTTGATTTACAGTGGCTTGCGGATTTGGCCCATTACCGCTTCTTTATACACTTTTAAAAAGAAATGCCAACTCGATAGTTTAGGCTTTAACTGGAACATGGCAAGTAATTGTATGCTTTGGCGGACCCCTAGTAATGTTGCAGAATCTTTCTCAGAAGTTGTTCCATGGGATAGCCGATTCCTCAGGTAAGAGCTACTTGTTTGTTCAATCCTCCATCTTAGGCCTGCTCCTCAGGTGCATCCTCCTTCTCGCAGCGATTTCCTAGGAACAGATTTCGAAGAACAGCTCTGATCACAGAATCACAGATTGGTTAGGGTTGGAAAGGAGCTCTGGAGATCATCCAGCCCAACCCCCCTGACAGAGCAGGGTCACCTACAGCAGGTTGCACAGGATGACCTCCAGGCGGGTTTTGAATGTTTCTGGGGTCGGAGACTCTACCGCCTCCCTGGGCAGCCTGTTCCAGTGCTCTGCCACCCTCAAAGTAAAGAAGTTCCTCCTCATGCTTTGATAGAAGTTCCTAGGTTCCAGTTTGTACCCGTTACCTCTTGTCCTGGATCATCTTTGATGATGTTTCTGGGGTCGGAGACTCTACCGCCTCCCTGGGCAGCCTGTTCCAGTGCTCTGCCACCCTCAAAGTAAAGAAGTTCCTCCTCATGCTTTGATAGAAGTTCCTAGGTTCCAGTTTGTACTTGTTACCTCTTGTCCTGGATCATCTTTGATGATCCAGGCCA
The DNA here is from genome assembly GCF_965231255.1 of Vanellus vanellus. Taxonomy (NCBI): domain Eukaryota; kingdom Metazoa; phylum Chordata; class Aves; order Charadriiformes; family Charadriidae; genus Vanellus; species Vanellus vanellus. The sequence continues at coordinate 1,163,379 of NW_028128478.1, read as the reverse complement.
AGAGGTAACGGGCACCAATTCGAACGTAGGAACTTGAACTTGAACTGAAAGGTAGGAACTTGAACTTGAACATAGGATTATCCTTGATGATTCAGGATAGCTGTGTGTCTGACCAGTCTGTCTTTCGAAGGAGGTCCTTGACCAGCTCCAGCCATGCTGTGCTGAGCAGAGCCCCTGGCAGCAGCCCCACACCTCACTCCCAGTGTGCCTGAATGGAAAAGGTACCAAAGTTGCTCCAACACTTTCTGAAAAACTCTATAGTGTTACCCCACAAGCGCAAAGCGACGGCAAAGCCCGTGAAATGACACCGGTGCTTCCAGAAAATGTCAAGCTTCCTGCCCAAGGCTGACATGCCATGCGGTGGGGTCAGGGCCACGCGCTGAGCACCCGGTGCGCTGGGGTTGCCCCAGCGGTTCCTGAGCAGCTCCTGCAGTGCTGCCGCCGGTACCGTTCTGGCGGCCGTAGTTGTTTAAAAAGCCGTTGTTGTTTCCGGCGTAATCTGACGGCAGTTTTCTCGGGCATTTGGGCCTCTTCTAATAAGTGTGCTGTGAGTACATCTGCAAGCATTCACCTGTCGAGGTCAAATGACTGGTGGTGCTCATCTGCCCCCGTGCTACTGCTGCTGCCTCCCGTGAATGCTCATGTGCCTGCGTGCCCCTGTACAGGCACAGATGCACGCGCGCAACACCTGATCCCGCATCCTAATTATTTTTCGCCCGGTTCTCGGAGTTGTTCTGCTTCCGGCTGATGAATGGGAAAGTGTAGTAGTGCTGTTTCATTTCACCAGCCTCTCAAGTGTGGAAATTATGGTAAATTTGAGAACAAGCCAGATTAGATTGATAGTTACACCTCCTCCTTTAATTAGCCAACCACAGGATCTGTGGAGGCAAAGGCCGGGGGGGTGTGTCGGTGTATATAACGTGTATTGTCTATGTGAAAGATTAATCAAAAGGAGTTGCTTGAGGTGGGAAAGCTTTTCCGGAGAGGTTCCACATGTTGTCAGGTAGTCCCTCTGAATGGCAGCTTCCGGTTCGGTCCCTTAGCTTTCGGAAGTGACATTTAGTCTGATATGTGCCAGCCGTGCAATCTACCTAGCCCTGCAAAGTGCAAATATTAACATAAATGCATATTAAGATACTGTGTGTTAGCTCCTGAACTGCAATAGAGAGCGGGTGTTCCAGCGGAGGCAAGCAAATCGTGTTGATTTACAGTGGCTTGCGGATTTGGCCCATTACCGCTTCTTTATACACTTTTAAAAAGAAATGCCAACTCGATAGTTTAGGCTTTAACTGGAACATGGCAAGTAATTGTATGCTTTGGCGGACCCCTAGTAATGTTGCAGAATCTTTCTCAGAAGTTGTTCCATGGGATAGCCGATTCCTCAGGTAAGAGCTACTTGTTTGTTCAATCCTCCATCTTAGGCCTGCTCCTCAGGTGCATCCTCCTTCTCGCAGCGATTTCCTAGGAACAGATTTCGAAGAACAGCTCTGATCACAGAATCACAGATTGGTTAGGGTTGGAAAGGACCTCTGGAGATCATCCAGCCCAACCCCCCTGACAGAGCAGGGTCACCTACAGCAGGTTGCACAGGATGACCTCCAGGCGGGTTTTGAATGTTTCTGGGGTCGGAGACTCTACCGCCTCCCTGGGCAGCCTGTTCCAGTGCTCTGCCACCCTCAAAGTAAAGAAGTTCCTCCTCATGCTTTGATAGAAGTTCCTAGGTTCCAGTTTGTACCCAATACCTCTTGTCCTGGATCATCTTTGATGATGTTTCTGGGATCGGAGACTCTACCGCCTCCCTGGGCAGCCTGTTCCAGTGCTCTGCCACCCTCAAAGTAAAGAAGTTCCTCCTCATGCTTTGATAGAAGTTCCTAGGTTCCAGTTTGTACCCGTTACCTCTTGTCCTGGATCATCTTTGATGATCCAGGCCAAGAGGTAACGGGCACCAATTCGAACGTAGGAACTTGAACTTGAACTGAAAGGTAGGAACTTGAACTTGAACATAGGATTATCCTTGATGATTCAGGATAGCTGTGTGTCTGACCAGTCTGTCTTTCGAAGGAGGTCCTTGACCAGCTCCAGCCATGCTGTGCTGAGCAGAGCCCCTGGCAGCAGCCCCACACCTCACTCCCAGTGTGCCTGAATGGAAAAGGTACCAAAGTTGCTCCAACACTTTCTGAAAAACTCTATAGTGTTACCCCACAAGCGCAAAGCGACGGCAAAGCCCGTGAAATGACACCGGTGCTTCCAGAAAATGTCAAGCTTCCTGCCCAAGGCTGACATGCCATGCGGTGGGGTCAGGGCCACGCGCTGAGCACCCGGTGCGCTGGGGTTGCCCCAGCGGTTCCTGAGCAGCTCCTGCAGTGCTGCCGCCGGTACCGTTCTGGCGGCCGTAGTTGTTTAAAAAGCCGTTGTTGTTTCCGGCGTAATCTGACGGCAGTTTTCTCGGGCATTTGGGCCTCTTCTAATAAGTGTGCTGTGAGTACATCTGCAAGCATTCACCTGTCGAGGTCAAATGACTGGTGGTGCTCATCTGCCCCCGTGCTACTGCTGCTGCCTCCCGTGAATGCTCATGTGCCTGCGTGCCCCTGTACAGGCACAGATGCACGCGCGCAACACCTGATCCCGCATCCTAATTATTTTTCGCCCGGTTCTCGGAGTTGTTCTGCTTCCGGCTGATGAATGGGAAAGTGTAGTAGTGCTGTTTCATTTCACCAGCCTCTCAAGTGTGGAAATTATGGTAAATTTGAGAACAAGCCAGATTAGATTGATAGTTACACCTCCTCCTTTAATTAGCCAACCACAGGATCTGTGGAGGCAAAGGCCGGGGGGGTGTGTCGGTGTATATAACGTGTATTGTCTATGTGAAAGATTAATCAAAAGGAGTTGCTTGAGGTGGTAAAGCTTTTCCGGAGAGGTTCCACATGTTGTCAGGTAGTCCCTCTGAATGGCAGCTTCCGGTTCGGTCCCTTAGCTTTCGGAAGTGACATTTAGTCTGATATGTGCCAGCCGTGCAATCTACCTAGCCCTGCAAAGTGCAAATATTAACATAAATGCATATTAAGATACTGTGTGTTAGCTCCTGAACTGCAATAGAGAGCGGGTGTTCCAGCGGAGGCAAGCAAATCGTGTTGATTTACAGTGGCTTGAGGATTTGGCCCATTACCGCTTCTTTATACACTTTTAAAAAGAAATGCCAACTCGATAGTTTAGGCTTTAACTGGAACATGGCAAGTAATTGTATGTTTTGGCGGACCCCTAGTAATGTTGCAGAATCTTTCTCAGAAGTTGTTCCATGGGATAGCCGATTCCTCAGGTAAGAGCTACTTGTTTGTTCAATCCTCCATCTTAGGCCTGCTCCTCAGGTGCATCCTCCTTCTCGCAGCGATTTCCTAGGAACAGATTTCGAAGAACAGCTCTGATCACAGAATCACAGATTGGTTAGGGTTGGAAAGGACCTCTGGAGATCATCCAGCCCAACCCCCCTGCCAGAGCAGGGTCACCTACAGCAGGTTGCACAGGATGACCTCCAGGCGGGTTTTGAATGTCTCTGGGGTCGGAGACTCTACCGCCTCCCTGGGCAGCCTGTTCCAGTGCTCTGCCACCCTCAAAGTAAAGAAGTTCCTCCTCATGCTTTGATAGAAGTTCCTAGGTTCCAGTTTGTACCCGTTACCTCTTGTCCTGGATCATCTTTGATGATCCAGGACAAGAGGTAACGGGCACCAATTGGAACGTAGGAACTTGAACTTCAACTGGAACGTAGGAACTTGAACATAGGATTATCCTTGATGATTCAGGATAGCTGTGTGTCTGACCAGTCTGTCTTTCGAAGGAGGTCCTGGGCCAGCTCCAGCCATGCTGTGCTGAGCAGAGCCCCTGGCAGCAGCCCCACAGCTCACTCCCAGTGTGCCTGAATGGAAAAGGTACCAAAGTTGCTCCAACACTTTCTGAAAAACTCTATAGTGTTACCCCACAAGCGCAAAGCGACGGCAAAGCCCGTGAAATGACACCGGTGCTTCCAGAAAATGTCAAGCTTCCTGCCCAAGGGTGACATGCCATGCGGTGGGGTCAGGGCCACGCGCTGAGCACCCGGTGCGCTGGGGTTGCCCCAGCGGTTCCTGAGCAGCTCCTGCAGTGCTGCCGCCGGTACCGTTCTGGCGGCTGTAGTTGTTTAAAAAGCCGTTGTTGTTTCCGGCGTAATCTGACGGCAGTTTTCTCGGGCATTTGGGCCTCTTCTAATAAGTGTGCTGTGAGTACATCTGCAAGCATTCACCTGTCGAGGTCAAATGACTGGTGGTGCTCATCTGCCCCCGTGCTACTGCTGCTGCCTCCCGTGAATGCTCATGTGCCTGCGTGCCCCTGTACAGGCACAGATGCACGCGCGCAACACCTGATCCCGCATCCTAATTATTTTTCGCCCGGTTCTCGGAGTTGTTCTGCTTCCGGCTGATGAATGGGAAAGTGTAGTAGTGCTGTTTCATTTCACCAGCCTCTCAAGTGTGGAAATTATGGTAAATTTGAGAACAAGCCAGATTAGATTGATAGTTACACCTCCTCCTTTAATTAGCCAACCACAGGATCTGTGGAGGCAAAGGCCGGGGGGGTGTGTCGGTGTATATAAGGTGTATTGTCTATGTGAAAGATTAATCAAAAGGAGTTGCTTGAGGTGGGAAGGCTTTTCCGGAGAGGTTCCACATGTTGTCAGGTAGTCCCTCTGAATGGCAGCTTCCGGTTCGGTCCCTTAGCTTTCGGAAGTGACATTTAGTCTGATATGTGCCAGCCGTGCAATCTACCTAGCCCTGCAAAGTGCAAATATTAACATAAATGCATATTAAGATACTGTGTGTTAGCTCCTGAACTGCAATAGAGAGCGGGTGTTCCAGCGGAGGCAAGCAAATCGTGTTGATTTACAGTGGCTTGAGGATTTGGCCCATTACCGCTTCTTTATACACTTTTAAAAAGAAATGCCAACTCGATAGTTTAGGCTTTAACTGTAACATGGCAAGTAATTGTATGTTTTGGCGGACCCCTAGTAATGTTGCAGAATCTTTCTCAGAAGTTGTTCCATGGGATAGCCGATTCCTCAGGTAAGAGCTACTTGTTTGTTCAATCCTCCATCTTAGGCCTGCTCCTCAGGTGCATCCTCCTTCTCGCAGCGATTTCCTAGGAACAGATTTCGAAGAACAGCTCTGATCACAGAATCACAGATTGGTTAGGGTTGGAAAGGACCTCTGGAGATCATCCAGCCCAACCCCCCTGCCAGAGCAGGGTCACCTACAGCAGGTTGCACAGGATGACCTCCAGGCGGGTTTTGAATGTTTCTGGGGTCGGAGACTCTACCGCCTCCCTGGGCAGCCTGTTCCAGCGCTCTGCCACCCTCAAAGTAAAGAAGTTCCTCCTCATGCTTTGATAGAAGTTCCTAGGTTCCAGTTTGTACCCGTTACCTCTTGTCCTGGATCATCTTTGATGATCCAGGACAAGAGGTAACGGGCACCAATTGGAACGTAGGAACTTGAACTTGAACTGGAACGTAGGAACTTGAACATAGGATTATCCTTGATGATTCAGGATAGCTGTGTGTCTGACCAGTCTGTCTTTCGAAGGAGGTCCTGGGCCAGCTCCAGCCATGCTGTGTTGAGCAGAGCCCCTGGCAGCAGCCCCACACCTCACTCCCAGTGTGCCTGAATGGAAAAGGTACCAAAGTTGCTCCAACACTTTCTGAAAAACTCTATAGTGTTACCCCACAAGCGCAAAGCGACGGCAAAGCCCGTGAAATGACACCGGTGCTTCCAGAAAATGTCAAGCTTCCTGCCCAAGGCTGACATGCCATGCGGTGGGGTCAGGGCCACGCGCTGAGCACCCGGTGCGCTGGGGTTGCCCCAGCGGTTCCTGAGCAGCTCCTGCAGTGCTGCCGCCGGTACCGTTCTGGCGGCCGTAGTTGTTTAAAAAGCCGTTGTTGTTTCCGGCGTAATCTGACGGCAGTTTTCTCGGGCACTTGGGCCTCTTCTAATAAGTGTGCTGTGAGTACATCTGCAAGCATTCACCTGTCGAGGTCAAATGACTGGTGGTGCTCATCTGCCCCCGTGCTACTGCTGCTGCCTCCCGTGAATGCTCATGTGCCTGCGTGCCCCTGTACAGGCACAGATGCACGCGCGCAACACCTGATCCCGCATCCTAATTATTTTTCGCCCGGTTCTCGGAGTTGTTCTGCTTCCGGCTGATGAATGGGAAAGTGTAGTAGTGCTGTTTCATTTCACCAGCCTCTCAAGTGTGGAAATTATGGTAAATTTGAGAACAAGCCAGATTAGATTGATAGTTACACCTCCTCCTTTAATTAGCCAACCACAGGATCTGTGGAGGCAAAGGCCGGGGGGGTGTGTCGGTGTATATAACGTGTATTGTCTATGTGAAAGATTAATCAAAAGGAGTTGCTTGAGGTGGGAAGGCTTTTCCGGAGAGGTTCCACATGTTGTCAGGTAGTCCCTCTGAATGGCAGCTTCCGGTTCGGTCCCTTAGCTTTCGGAAGTGACATTTAGTCTGATATGTGCCAGCCGTGCAATCTACCTAGCCCCGCAAAGTGCAAATATTAACATAAATGCATATTAAGATACTGTGTGTTAGCTCCTGAACTGCAATAGAGAGCGGGTGTTCCAGCGGAGGCAAGCAAATCGTGTTGATTTACAGTGGCTTGCGGATTTGGCCCATTACCGCTTCTTTATACACTTTTAAAAAGAAATGCCAACTCGATAGTTTAGGCTTTAACTGGAACATGGCAAGTAATTGTATGTTTTGGCGGACCCCTAGTAATGTTGCAGAATCTTTCTCAGAAGTTGTTCCATGGGATAGCCGATTCCTCAGGTAAGAGCTACTTGTTTGTTCAATCCTCCATCTTAGGCCTGCTCCTCAGGTGCATCCTCCTTCTCGCAGCGATTTCCTAGGAACAGATTTCGAAGAACAGCTCTGATCACAGAATCACAGATTGGTTAGGGTTGGAAAGGACCTCTGGAGATCATCCAGCCCAACCCCCCTGACAGAGCAGGGTCACCTACAGCAGGTTGCACAGGATGACCTCCAGGCGGGTTTTGAATGTTTCTGGGGTCGGAGACTCTACCGCCTCCCTGGGCAGCCTGTTCCAGTGCTCTGCCACCCTCAAAGTAAAGAAGTTCCTCCTCATGCTTTGATAGAAGTTCCTAGGTTCCAGTTTGTACCCGTTACCTCTTGTCCTGGATCATCTTTGATGATCCAGGACAAGAGGTAACGGGCACCAATTGGAACGTAGGAACTTGAACTTGAACTGGAAGGTAGGAACTTGAACTTGAACATAGGATTATCCTTGATGATTCAGGATAGCTGTGTGTCTGACCAGTCTGTCTTTCGAAGGAGGTCCTGGGCCAGCTCCAGCCATGCTGTGCTGAGCAGAGCCCCTGGCAGCAGCCCCACAGCTCACTCCCAGTGTGCCTGAATGGAAAAGGTACCAAAGTTGCTCCAACACTTTCTGAAAAACTCTATAGTGTTACCCCACAAGCGCAAAGCGACGGCAAAGCCCGTGAAATGACACCGGTGCTTCCAGAAAATGTCAAGCTTCCTGCCCAAGGGTGACATGCCATGCGGTGGGGTCAGGGCCACGCGCTGAGCACCCGGTGCGCTGGGGTTGCCCCAGCGGTTCCTGAGCAGCTCCTGCAGTGCTGCCGCCGGTACCGTTCTGGCGGCTGTAGTTGTTTAAAAAGCCGTTGTTGTTTCCGGCGTAATCTGACGGCAGTTTTCTCAGGCATTTGGGCCTCTTCGAATAAGTGTGCTGTGAGTACATCTGCAAGAATTCACCTGTCGAGGTCAAATGACTGGTGGTGCTCATCTCCCCCCGTGCTACTGCTGCTGCCTCCCGTGAATGCTCATGTGCCTGCGTGCCCCTGTACAGGCACAGATGCACGCGCGCAACACCTGATCCCGCATCCTAATTATTTTTCGCCCGGTTCTCGGAGTTGTTCTGCTTCCGGCTGATGAATGGGAAAGTGTAGTAGTGCTGTTTCATTTCACCAGCCTCTCAAGTGTGGAAATTATGGTAAATTTGAGAACAAGCCAGATTAGATTGATAGTTACACCTCCTCCTTTAATTAGCCAACCACAGGATCTGTGGAGGCAAAGGCCGGGGGGCGTGTCGGTGGGGGGGCATACGATTTTACCATGGCGAGATTGCTGGAGGTTCTTTCTCTTCTGTTCTTTCTTGTCTTGTAAATTGGTATGAGGTTCTGCCAGTCTTCCTCACGTAGCACAATCGCTCTTGATTTCTGGAGGTTGCTCACAGGGTAAGCTAATGTTTAACATCAATAAGTGTTACCGAATCTTGTCCTTGAGAAGCAGGAGTCTGGAAGCTGTTGTCAATCCAACTGCTGTATTCCTGACCAGCAAGCCCGCTCGATTCAGGGTTAATTAACTGATTACTTAGAGCGGAAGTGTTGTGGAAGAGCCCGATCATTACCATTTCTATTCATTCTAATATGATGTATTTCAACTCCCCCTCCCTCACGCCTTCCAGAGAGTGATCTGGTGAAGGAGGATGACAAGTCTTTTTGAAACCATCTCGAGTTCTCCCAGATACTCGTAGTTGAAGTTGTCTAGCGGTGCGAGATTAGACACCGTGTGAAAGGCAATACTGCACAGATTCTTTATTCCAGACCATTTTGTAAGTTCGCATGATACAAAACCTCACGGTTACTGGGCAGCTCTCCCACTTTTCACGTCAACCTTTGCTACCTCGCCTGCTGCAACGTGCAGGAAAGAAACATTGATTTGAATTGCGCCGTGGTGCCGTGCATCCAGTCACTCTGGAGTGACTGGCAGTGTGTCTGGGTCCTGGGGTTGGACCCGGTCTAGCTGCCAGGAGGCAACATTGCAGAGAGGGGCTACAGCTGTGGTCTCTGAAGGGACCTGGCTACTCTATGTAGGCCTTCTCTCCCTGCGTCTCAGAGTGCTTGAAGATGCTAATTGGTTCACATTTTCCTCTGTTCGTTAAGGTATTCTGTCCTTAAAAATTCAGCTTTTTAAAATAGTAACGTGTATTGTCTATGTGAAAGATTAATCAAAAGGAGTTGCTTGAGGTGGGAAGGCTTTTCCGGAGAGGTTCCACATGTTGTCAGGTAGTCCCTCTGAATGGCAGCTTCCGGTTCGGTCCCTTAGCTTTCGGAAGTGACATTTAGTCTGATATGTGCCAGCCGTGCAATCTACCTAGCCCTGCAAAGTGCAAATATTAACCTAAATGCATATTAAGATACTGTGTGTTAGCTCCTGAACTGAAATAGAGAGCGGGTGTTCCAGCGGAGGCAAGCAAATCGTGTTGATTTACAGTGGCTTGAGGATTTGGCCCATTACCGCTTCTTTATACACTTTTAAAAAAAAATGCCAACTCGATAGTTTAGGCTTTAACTGGAACATGGCAAGTAATTGTATGTTTTGGCGGACCCCTAGTAATGTTGCAGAATCTTTCTCTGAAGTTGTTCCATGGGATAGCCGATTCCTCAGGTAAGAGCTACTTGTTTGTTCAATCCTCCATCTTAGGCCTGCTCCTCAGGTGCATCCTCCTTCTCGCAGCGATTTCCTAGGAACAGATTTCGAAGAACAGCTCTGATCACAGAATCACAGATTGGTTAGGGTTGGAAAGGAGCTCTGGAGATCATCCAGTCCAACCCCCCTGCCAGAGCAGGGTCACCTACAGCAGGTTGCACAGGATGACCTCCAGGCGGGTTTTAAATGTCTCTGGGGTGGGAGACTCTACCGCCTCCCTGGGCAGCCTGTTCCAGCGCTCTGCCACCCTCAAAGTAAAGAAGTTCCTCCTCATGCTTTGATAGAAGTTCCTACGTTCCAGTTTGTACCCGTTACCTCTTGTCCTGGATCATCTTTGATGATCCAGGACAAGAGGTAACGGGCACCAATTGGAACGTAGGAACTTGAACTTCAACTAGAAGGTAGGAACTTGAACATAGGATTATCCTTGATGATTCAGGATAGCTGTGTGTCTGACCAGTCTGTCTTTCGAAGGAGGTCCTGGGCCAGCTCCAGCCATGCTGTGCAGAGCAGAGCCCCTGGCAGCAGCCCCACAGCTCACTCCCAGTGTGCCTGAATGGAAAAGGTACCAAAGTTGCTCCAACACTTTGTGAAAAACTCTATAGTGTTACCCCACAAGCGCAAAGCGACGGCAAAGCCCGTGAAATGACACCGGTGCTTCCAGAAAATGTCAAGCTTCCTGCCCAAGGCTGACATGCCATGCGGTGGGGTCAGGGCCACGCGCTGAGCACCCGGTGCGCTGGGGTTGCCCCAGCGGTTCCTGAGCAGCTCCTGCAGTGCTGCCGCCGGTACCGTTCTGGCGGCTGTAGTTGTTTAAAAAGCCGTTGTTGTTTCCGGCGTAATCTGACGGCAGTTTTCTCGGGCATTTGGGCCTCTTCTAATAAGTGTGCTGTGAGTACATCTGCAAGCATTCACCTGTCGAGGTCAAATGACTGGTGGTGCTCATCTGCCCCCGTGCTACTGCTGCTGCCTCCCGTGAATGCTCATGTGCCTGCGTGCCCCTGTACAGGCACAGATGCACGCGCGCAACACCTGATCCCGCATCCTAATTATTTTTCGCCCGGTTCTCTGAGTTGTTCTGCTTCCGGCTGATGAATGGGAAAGTGTAGTAGTGCTGTTTCATTTCACCAGCCTCTCAAGTGTGGAAATTATGGTAAATTTGAGAACAAGCCAGATTAGATTGATAGTTACACCTCCTCCTTTAATTAGCCAACCACAGGATCTGTGGAGGCAAAGGCCGGGGGGGTGTGTCGGTGTATATAACGTGTATTGTCTATGTGAAAGATTAATCAAAAGGAGTTGCTTGAGGTGGGAAGGCTTTTCCGGAGAGGTTCCACATGTTGTCAGGTAGTCCCTCTGAATGGCAGCTTCCGGTTCGGTCCCTTAGCTTTCAGAAGTGACATTTAGTCTGATATGTGCCAGCCGTGCAATCTACCTAGCCCCGCAAAGTGCAAATATTAACATAAATGCATATTAAGATACTGTGTGTTAGCTCCTGAACTGAAATAGAGAGCGGGTGTTCCAGCGGAGGCAAGCAAATCGTGTTGATTTACAGTGGCTTGCGGATTTGGCCCATTACCGCTTCTTTATACACTTTTAAAAAGAAATGCCAACTCGATAGTTTAGGCTTTAACTGGAACATGGCAAGTAATTGTATGTTTTGGCGGACCCCTAGTAATGTTGCAGAATCTTTCTCAGAAGTTGTTCCATGGGATAGCCGATTCCTCAGGTAAGAGCTACTTGTTTGTTCAATCCTCCATCTTAGGCCTGCTCCTCAGGTGCATCCTCCTTCTCGCAGCTATTTCCTAGGAACAGATTTCGAAGAACAGCTCTGATCACAGAATCACAGATTGGTTAGGGTTGGAAAGGACCTCTGGAGATCATCCAGCCCAACGCCCCTGCCAGAGCAGGGTCACCTACAGCAGGTTGCACAGGATGACCTCCAGGCGGGTTTTGAATGTTTCTGGGGTGGGAGACTCTACCGCCTCCCTGGGCAGCCTGTTCCAGCGCTCTGCCACCCTCAAAGTAAAGAAGTTCCTCCTCATGCTTTGATAGAAGTTCCTAGGTTCCAGTTTGTACCCGTTACCTCTTGTCCTGGATCATCTTTGATGATCCAGGACAAGAGGTAACGGGCACCAATTGGAACGTAGGAACTTGAACTTGAACTGGAACGTAGGAACTTGAACATAGGATTATCCTTGATGATTCAGGATAGCTGTGTGTCTGACCAGTCTGTCTTTCGAAGGAGGTCCTGGACCAGCTCCAGCCATGCTGTGTTGAGCAGAGCCCCTGGCAGCAGCCCCACAGCTCACTCCCAGTGTGCCTGAATGGAAAAGGTACCAAAGTTGCTCCAACACTTTCTGAAAAACTCTATAGTGTTACCCCACAAGCGCAAAGCGACGGCAAAGCCCGTGAAATGACACCGGTGCTTCCAGAAAATGTCAAGCTTCCTGCCCAAGGGTGACATGCCATGCGGTGGGGTCAGGGCCACGCGCTGAGCACCCGGTGCGCTGGGGTTGCCCCAGCGGTTCCTGAGCAGCTCCTGCAGTGCTGCCGCCGGTACCGTTCTGGCGGCTGTAGTTGTTTAAAAAGCCGTTGTTGTTTCCGGCGTAATCTGACGGCAGTTTTCTCGGGCATTTGGGCCTCTTCTAATAAGTGTGCTGTGAGTACATCTGCAAGCATTCACCTGTCGAGGTCAAATGACTGGTGGTGCTCATCTGCCCCCGTGCTACTGCTGCTGCCTCCCGTGAATGCTCATGTGCCTGCGGGCCCCTGTACAGGCACAGATGCACGCGCGCAACACCTGATCCCGCATCCTAATTATTTTTCGCCCGGTTCTCGGAGTTGTTCTGCTTCCGGCTGATGAATGGGAAAGTGTAGTAGTCCTGTTTCATTTCACCAGCCTCTCAAGTGTGGAAATTATGGTAAATTTGAGAACAAGCCAGATTAGATTGATAGTTACACCTCCTCCTTTAATTAGCCAACCACAGGATCTGTGGAGGCAAAGGCCGGGGGTGTGTGTCGGTGTATATAAGGTGTATTGTCTATGTGAAAGATTAATCAAAAGGAGTTGCTTGAGGTGGGAAGGCTTTTCCGGAGAGGTTCCACATGTTGTCAGGTAGTCCCTCTGAATGGCAGCTTCCGGTTCGGTCCCTTAGCTTTCGGAAGTGACATTTAGTCTGATATGTGCCAGCCGTGCAATCTACCTAGCCCTGCAAAGTGCAAATATTAACATAAATGCATATTAAGATACTGTGTGTTAGCTCCTGAACTGAAATAGAGAGCGGGTGTTCCAGCGGAGGCAAGCAAATCGTGTTGATTTAGAGTGGCTTGCGGATTTGGCCCATTACCGCTTCTTTATACACTTTTAAAAAGAAATGCCAACTCGATAGTTTAGGCTTTAACTGGAACATGGCAAGTAATTGTATGTTTTGGCGGACCCCTAGTAATGTTGCAGAATCTTTCTCAGAAGTTGTTCCATGGGATAGCCGATTCCTCAGGTAAGAGCTACTTGTTTGTTCAATCCTCCATCTTAGGCCTGCTCCTCAGGTGCATCCTCCTTCTCGCAGCGATTTCCTAGGAACAGATTTCGAAGAACAGCTCTGATCACAGAATCACAGATTGGTTAGGGTTGGAAAGGACCTCTGGAGATCATCCAGCCCAACCCCCCTGCCAGAGCAGGGTCACCTACAGCAGGTTGCACAGGATGACCTCCAGGCGGGTTTTGAATGTTTCTGGGGTGGGAGACTCTACCGCCTCCCTGGGCAGCCTGTTCCAGCGCTCTGCCACCCTCAAAGTAAAGAAGTTCCTCCTCATGCTTTGATAGAAGTTCCTACGTTCCAGTTTGTACCCGTTACCTCTTGTCCTGGATCATCTTTGATGATCCAGGACAAGAGGTAACGGGCACCAATTGGAACGTAGGAACTTGAACTTGAACTGGAATGTAGGAACTTGAACATAGGATTATCCTTGATGATTCAGGATAGCTGTGTGTCTGACCAGTCTGTCTTTCGAAGGAGGTCCTGGGCCAGCTCCAGCCATGCTGTGTTGAGCAGAGCCCCTGGCAGCAGCCCCACAGCTCACTCCCAGTGTGCCTGAATGGAAAAGGTACCAAAGTTGCTCCAACACTTTCCGAAAAACTCTATAGTGTTACCCCACAAGCGCAAAGCGACGGCAAAGCCCGTGAAATGACACCGGTGCTTCCAGAAAATGTCAAGCTTCCTGCCCAAGGGTGACATGCCATGCGGTGGGGTCAGGGCCACGCGCTGAGCACCCGGTGCGCTGGGGTTGCCCCAGCGGTTCCTGAGCAGCTCCTGCAGTGCTGCCGCCGGTACCGTTCTGGCGGCTGTAGTTGTTTAAAAAGCCGTTGTTGTTTCCGGCGTAATCTGACGGCAGTTTTCTCGGGCATTTGGGCCTCTTCTAATAAGTGTGATGTGAGTACATCTGCAAGCATTCACCTGTCGAGGTCAAATGACTGGTGGTGCTCATCTGCCCCCGTGCTACTGCTGCTGCCTCCCGTGAATGCTCATGTGCCTGCGTGCCCCTGTACAGGCACAGATGCACGCGCGCAACACCTGATCCCGCATCCTAATTATTTTTCGCCCGGTTCTCGGAGTTGTTCTGCTTCCGGCTGATGAATGGGAAAGTGTAGTAGTCCTGTTTCATTTCACCAGCCTCTCAAGTGTGGAAATTATGGTAAATTTGAGAACAAGCCAGATTAGATTGATAGTTACACCTCCTCCTTTAATTAGCCAACCACAGGATCTGTGGAGGCAAAGGCCGGGGGTGTGTGTCGGTGTATATAAGGTGTATTGTCTATGTGAAAGATTAATCAAAAGGAGTTGCTTGAGGTGGGAAGGCTTTTCCGGAGAGGTTCCACATGTTGTCAGGTAGTCCCTCTGAATGGCAGCTTCCGGTTCGGTCCCTTAGCTTTCGGAAGTGACATTTAGTCTGATATGTGCCAGCCGTGCAATCTACCTAGCCCTGCAAAGTGCAAATATTAACATAAATGCATATTAAGATACTGTGTGTTAGCTCCTGAACTGAAATAGAGAGCGGGTGTTCCAGCGGAGGCAAGCAAATCGTGTTGATTTACAGTGGCTTGCGGATTTGGCCCATTACCGCTTCTTTATACACTTTTAAAAAGAAATGCCAACTCGATAGTTTAGGCTTTAACTGGAACATGGCAAGTAATTGTATGTTTTGGCGGACTCCTAGTAATGTTGCAGAATCTTTCTCAGAAGTTGTTCCATGGGATAGCCGATTCCTCAGGTAAGAGCTACTTGTTTGTTCAATCCTCCATCTTAGGCCTGCTCCTCAGGTGCATCCTCCTTCTCGCAGCGATTTCCTAGGAACAGATTTCGAAGAACAGCTCTGATCACAGAATCACAGATTGGTTAGGGTTGGAAAGGACCTCTGGAGATCATCCAGCCCAACCCCCCTGCCAGAGCAGGGTCACCTACAGCAGGTTGCACAGGATGACCTCCAGGCGGGTTTTGAATGTCTCTGGGGTGGGAGACTCTACCGCCTCCCTGGGCAGCCTGTTCCAGCGCTCTGCCACCCTCAAAGTAAAGAAGTTCCTCCTCATGCTTTGATAGAAGTTCCTAGGTTCCAGTTTGTACCCGTTACCTCTTGTCCTGGATCATCTTTGATGATCCAGGACAAGAGGTAACGGGTACCAATTGGAACGTAGGAACTTGAACTTGAACTGGAACGTAGGAACTTGAACATAGGATTATCCTTGATGATTCAGGATAGCTGTGTGTCTGACCAGTCTGTCTTTCGAAGGAGGTCCTGGGCCAGCTCCAGCCATGCTGTGCTGAGCAGAGCCCCTGGCAGCAGCCCCACAGCTCACTCCCAGTGTGCCTGAATGGAAAAGGTACCAAAGTTGCTCCAACACTTTGTGAAAAACTCTATAGTGTTACCCCACAAGCGCAAAGCGACGGCAAAGCCCGTGAAATGACACCGGTGCTTCCAGAAAATGTCAAGCTTCCTGCCCAAGGGTGACATGCCATGCGGTGGGGTCAGGGCCACGCACTGAGCACCCGGTGCGCTGGGGTTGCCCCAGCGGTTCCTGAGCAGCTCCTGCAGTGCTGCCGCCGGTACCGTTCTGGCGGCTGTAGTTGTTTAAAAAGCCGTTGTTGTTTCCGGCGTAATCTGACGGCAGTTTTCTCGGGCATTTGGGCCTCTTCTAATAAGTGTGCTGTGAGTACATCTGCAAGCATTCACCTGTCGAGGTCAAATGACTGGTGGTGCTCATCTGCCCCCGTGCTACTGCTGCTGCCTCCCGTGAATGCTCATGTGCCTGCGTGCCCCTGTACAGGCACAGATGCACGCGCGCAACACCTGATCCCGCATCCTAATTATTTTTCGCCCGGTTCTCGGAGTTGTTCTGCTTCCGGCTGATGAATGGGAAAGTGTAGTAGTGCTGTTTCATTTCACCAGCCTCTCAAGTGTGGAAATTATGGTAAATTTGAGAACAAGCCAGATTAGATTGATAGTTACACCTCCTCCTTTAATTAGCCAACCACAGGATCTGTGGAGGCAAAGGCCGGGGGGGTGTGTCGGTGTATATAAGGTGTATTGTCTATGTGAAAGATTAATCAAAAGGAGTTGCTTGAGGTGGGAAGGCTTTTCCGGAGAGGTTCCACATGTTGTCAGGTAGTCCCTCTGAATGGCAGCTTCCGGTTCGGTCCCTTAGCTTTCGGAAGTGACATTTAGTCTGATATGTGCCAGCCGTGCAATCTACCTAGCCCTGCAAAGTTCAAATATTAACATAAATGCATATTAAGATACTGTGTGTTAGCTCCTGAACTGCAATAGAGAGCGGGTGTTCCAGCGGAGGCAAGCAAATCGTGTTGATTTACAGTGGCTTGCGGATTTGGCCCATTACCGCTTCTTTATACACTTTTAAAAAGAAATGCCAACTCGATAGTTTAGGCTTTAACTGGAACATGGCAAGTAATTGTATGTTTTGGCGGACCCCTAGTAATGTTGCAGAATCTTTCTCAGAAGTTGTTCCATGGGATAGCCGATTCCTCAGGTAAGAGCTACTTGTTTGTTCAATCCTCCATCTTAGGCCTGCTCCTCAGGTGCATCCTCCTTCTCGCAGCGATTTCCTAGGAACAGATTTCGAAGAACAGCTCTGATCACAGAATCACAGATTGGTTAGGGTTGGAAAGGAGCTCTGGAGATCATCCAGCCCAACCCCCCTGCCAGAGCAGGGTCACCTACAGCAGGTTGCACAGGATGACCTCCAGGCGGGTTTTGAATATCTCTGGCGTCGGAGACTCTACCGCCTCCCTGGGCAGCCTGTTCCAGCGCTCTGCCACCCTCAAAGTAAAGAAGTTCCTCCTCATGCTTTGATAGAAGTTCCTACGTTCCAGTTTGTACCCGTTACCTCTTGTCATGGATCATCTTTGATGATCCAGGACAAGAGGTAACGGGCACCAATTGGAAGGTAGGAACTTGAACTTGAACTGGAACGTAGGAACTTGAACATAGGATTATCCTTGATGATTCAGGATAGCTGTGGGTCTGACCAGTCTGTCTTTCGAAGGAGGTCCTGGGCCAGCTCCAGCCATGCTGTGCTGAGCAGAGCCCCTGGCAGCAGCCCCACAGCTCACTCCCAGTGTGCCTGAATGGAAAAGGTACCAAAGTTGCTCCAACACTTTCTGAAAAACTCTATAGTGTTACCCCACAAGCGCAAAGCGACGGCAAAGCCCGTGAAATGACACCGGTGCTTCCAGAAAATGTCAAGCTTCCTGCCCAAGGGTGACATGCCATGCGGTGGGGTCAGGGCCACGCGCTGAGCACCCGGTGCGCTGGGGTTGCCCCAGCGGTTCCTGAGCAGCTCCTGCAGTGCTGCCGCCGGTACCGTTCTGGCGGCTGTAGTTGTTTAAAAAGCCGTTGTTGTTTCCGGCGTAATCTGACGGCAGTTTTCTCGGGCATTTGGGCCTCTTCTAATAAGTGTGCTGTGAGTACATCTGCAAGCATTCACCTGTCGAGGTCAAATGACTGGTGGTGCTCATCTCCCCCCGTGCTACTGCTGCTGCCTCCCGTGAATGCTCATGTGCCTGCGTGCCCCTGTACAGGCACAGATGCACGCGCGCAACACCTGATCCCGCATCCTAATTATTTTTCGCCTGGTTCTCGGAGTTGTTCTGCTTCCGGCTGATGAATGGGAAAGTGTAGTAGTGCTGTTTCATTTCACCAGCCTCTCAAGTGTGGAAATTATGGTAAATTTGAGAACAAGCCAGATTAGATTGATAGTTACACCTCCTCCTTTAATTAGCCAACCACAGGATCTGTGGAGGCAAAGGCCGGGGGGGTGTGTCGGTGTATATAACGTGTATTGTCTATGTGAAAGATTAATCAAAAGGAGTTGCTTGAGGTGGGAAGGCTTTTCCGGAGAGGTTCCACATGTTGTCAGGTAGTCCCTCTGAATGGCAGCTTCCGGTTCGGTCCCTTAGCTTTCGGAAGTGACATTTAGTCTGATATGTGCCAGCCGTGCAATCTACCTAGCCCCGCAAAGTGCAAATATTAACATAAATGCATATTAAGATACTGTGTGTTAGCTCCTGAACTGCAATAGAGAGCGGGTGTTCCAGCGGAGGCAAGCAAATCGTGTTGATTTACAGTGGCTTGAGGATTTGGCCCATTACCGCTTCTTTATACACTTTTAAAAAGAAATGCCAACTCGATAGTTTAGGCTTTAACTGGAACATGGCAAGTAATTGTATGTTTTGGCGGACCCCTAGTAATGTTGCAGAATCTTTCTCAGAAGTTGTTCCATGGGATAGCCGATTCCTCAGGTAAGAGCTACTTGTTTGTTCAATCCTCCATCTTAGGCCTGCTCCTCAGGTGCATCCTCCTTCTCGCAGCGATTTCCTAGGAACAGATTTCGAAGAACAGCTCTGATCACAGAATCACAGATTGGTTAGGGTTGGAAAGGACCTCTGGAGATCATCCAGCCCAACCCCCCTGCCAGAGCAGGGTCACCTACAGCAGGTTGCACAGGATGACCTCCAGGCGGGTTTTGAATGTTTCTGGGGTGGGAGACTCTACCGCCTCCCTGGGCAGCCTGTTCCAGCGCTCTGCCACCCTCAAAGTAAAGAAGTTCCTCCTCATGCTTTGATAGAAGTTCCTAGGTTCCAGTTTGTACCCGTTACCTCTTGTCCTGGATCATCTTTGATGATCCAGGACAAGAGGTAACGGGCACCAATTCGAACGTAGGAACTTGAACTTGAACTGGAACGTAGGAACTTGAACATAGGATTATCCTTGATGATTCAGGATAGATGTGTGTCTGACCAGTCTGTCTTTCGAAGGAGGTCCTGGACCAGCTCCAGCCATGCTGTGCTGAGCAGAGCCCCTGGCAGCAGCCCCACAGCTCACTCCCAGTGTGCCTGAATGGAAAAGGTACCAAAGTTGCTCCAACACTTTCTGAAAAACTCTATAGTGTTACCCCACAAGCGCAAAGCGACGGCAAAGCCCGTGAAATGACACCGGTGCTTCCAGAAAATGTCAAGCTTCCTGCCCAAGGGTGACATGCCATGCGGTGGGGTCAGGGCCACGCGCTGAGCACCCGGTGCGCTGGGGTTGCCCCAGCGGTTCCTGAGCAGCTCCTGCAGTGCTGCCGCCGGTACCGTTCTGGCGGCTGTAGTTGTTTAAAAAGCCGTTGTTGTTTCCGGCGTAATCTGACGGCAGTTTTCTCGGGCATTTGGGCCTCTTCGAATAAGTGTGCTGTGAGTACATCTGCAAGCATTCACCTGTCGAGGTCAAATGACTGGTGGTGCTCATCTGCCCCCGTGCTACTGCTGCTGCCTCCCGTGAATGCTCATGTGCCTGCGTGCCCCTGTACAGGCACAGATGCACGCGCGCAACACCTGATCCCGCATCCTAATTATTTTTCGCCCGGTTCTCGGAGTTGTTCTGCTTCCGGCTGATGAATGGGAAAGTGTAGTAGTGCTGTTTCATTTCACCAGCCTCTCAAGTGTGGAAATTATGGTAAATTTGAGAACAAGCCAGATTAGATTGATAGTTACACCTCCTCCTTTAATTAGCCAACCACAGGATCTGTGGAGGCAAAGGCCGGGGGGGTGTGTCGGTGTATATAACGTGTATTGTCTATGTGAAAGATTAATCAAAAGGAGTTGCTTGAGGTGGGAAGGCTTTTCCGGAGAGGTTCCACATGTTGTCAGGTAGTCCCTCTGAATGGCAGCTTCCGGTTCGGTCCCTTAGCTTTCGGAAGTGACATTTAGTCTGATATGTGCCAGCCGTGCAATCTACCTAGCCCTTCAAAGTGCAAATATTAACCTAAATGCATATTAAGATACTGTGTGTTAGCTCCTGAACTGAAATAGAGAGCGGGTGTTCCAGCGGAGGCAAGCAAATCGTGTTGATTTACAGTGGCTTGAGGATTTGGCCCATTACCGCTTCTTTATACACTTTTAAAAAGAAATGCCAACTCGATAGTTTAGGCTTTAACTGGAACATGGCAAGTAATTGTATGTTTTGGCGGACCCCTTGTAATGTTGCAGAATCTTTCTCAGAAGTTGTTCCATGGGATAGCCGATTCCTCAGGTAAGAGCTACTTGTTTGTTCAATCCTCCATCTTAGGCGTGCTCCTCAGGTGCATCCTCCTTCTCGCAGCGATTTCCTAGGAACAGATTTCGAAGAACAGCTCTGATCACAGAATCACAGATTGGTTAGGGTTGGAAAGGACCTCTGGAGATCATCCAGCCCAACCCCGCTGCCAGAGCAGGGTCACCTACAGCAGGTTGCACAGGATGACCTCCAGGCGGGTTTTGAATGTTTCTGGGGTCGGAGACTCTACCGCCTCCCTGGGCAGCCTGTTCCAGCGCTCTGCCACCCTCAAAGTAAAGAAGTTCCTCCTCATGCTTTGATAGAAGTTCCTAGGTTCCAGTTTGTACCCGTTACCTCTTGTCCTGGATCATCTTTGATGATCCAGGACAAGAGGTAACGGGCACCAATTGGAACGTAGGAACTTGAACTTCAACTGGAACGTAGGAACTTGAACTTGAACATAGGATTATCCTTGATGATTCAGGATAGCTGTGTGTCTGACCAGTCTGTCTTTCGAAGGAGGTCCTGGGCCAGCTCCAGCCATGCTGTGTTGAGCAGAGCCCCTGGCAGCAGCCCCAGAGCTCACTCCCAGTGTGCCTGAATGGAAAAGGTACCAAAGTTGCTCCAACACTTTCTGAAAAACTCTACAGTGTTACCCCACAAGCGCAAAGCGTTGGCAAAGCCCGTGAAATGACACCGGTGCTTCCAGAAAATGTCAAGCTTCCTGCCCAAGGGTGACATGCCATGCGGTGGGGTCAGGGCCACGCGCTGAGCACCCGGTGCGCTGGGGTTGCCCCAGCGGTTCCTGAGCAGCTCCTGCAGTGCTGCCGCCGGTACCGTTCTGGCGGCTGTAGTTGTTTAAAAAGCCGTTGTTGTTTCCGGCGTAATCTGACGGCAGTTTTCTCGGGCATTTGGGCCTCTTCGAATAAGTGTGCTGTGAGTACATCTGCAAGCATTCACCTGTCGAGGTCAAATGACTGGTGGTGCTCATCTGCCCCCGTGCTACTGCTGCTGCCTCCCGTGAATGCTCATGTGCCTGCGTGCCCCTGTACAGGCACAGATGCACGCGCGCAACACCTGATCCCGCATCCTAATTATTTTTCGCCCGGTTCTCTGAGTTGTTCTGCTTCCGGCTGATGAATGGGAAAGTGTAGTAGTGCTGTTTCATTTCACCAGCCTCTCAAGTGTGGAAATTATGGTAAATTTGAGAACAAGCCAGATTAGATTGATAGTTACACCTCCTCCTTTAATTAGCCAACCACAGGATCTGTGGAGGCAAAGGCCGGGGGGGTGTGTCGGTGTATATAACGTGTATTGTCTATGTGAAAGATTAATCAAAAGGAGTTGCTTGAGGTGGGAAGGCTTTTCCGGAGAGGTTCCACATGTTGTCAGGTAGTCCCTCTGAATGGCAGCTTCCGGTTCGGTCCCTTAGCTTTCGGAAGTGACATTTAGTCTGATATGTGCCAGCCGTGCAATCTACCTAGCCCCGCAAAGTTCAAATATTAACATAAATGCATATTAAGATACTGTGTGTTAGCTCCTGAACTGCAATAGAGAGCGGGTGTTCCAGCGGAGGCAAGCAAATCGTGTTGATTTAGAGTGGCTTGAGGATTTGGCCCATTACCACTTCTTTATACACTTTTAAAAAGAAATGCCAACTCGATAGTTTAGGCTTTAACTGGAACATGGCAAGTAATTGTATGTTTTGGCGGACCCCTAGTAATGTTGCAGAATCTTTCTCAGAAGTTGTTCCATGGGATAGCCGATTCCTCAGGTAAGCACTACTTGTTTGTTCAATCCTCCATCTTAGGCCTGCTCCTCAGGTGCATCCTCCTTCTCGCAGCGATTTCCTAGGAACAGATTTCGAAGAACAGCTCTGATCACAGAATCACAGATTGGTTAGGGTTGGAAAGGACCTCTGGAGATCATCCAGCCCAACCCCCCTGCCAGAGCAGGGTCACCTACAGCAGGTTGCACAGGATGACCTCCAGGCGGGTTTTGAATGTTTCTGGGGTCGGAGACTCTACCGCCTCCCTGGGCAGCCTGTTCCAGCGCTCTGCCACCCTCAAAGTAAAGAAGTTCCTCCTCATGTTTTGATAGAAGTTCCTACGTTCCAGTTTGTACCCGTTACCTCTTGTCCTGGATCATCTTTGATGATCCAGGACAAGAGGTAACGGGCACCAATTGGAACGTAGGAACTTGAACTTGAACTGGAATAGAGGAACTTGAACATAGGATTATCCTTGATGATTCAGGATAGCTGTGTGTCTGACCAGTCTGTCTTTCGAAGGAGGTCCTGGGCCAGCTCCAGCCATGCTGTGCTGAGCAGAGCCCCTGGCAGCAGCCCCCCAGCTCACTCCCAGTGTGCCTGAATGGAAAAGGTACCAAAGTTGCTCCAACACTTTCTGAAAAACTCTATAGTGTTACCCCACAAGCGCAAAGCGACGGCAAAGCCCGTGAAATGACACCGGTGCTTCCAGAAAATGTCAAGCTTCCTGCCCAAGGGTGACATGCCATGCGGTGGGGTCAGGGCCACGCGCTGAGCACCCGGTGCGCTGGGGTTGCCCCAGCGGTTCCTGAGCAGCTCCTGCAGTGCTGCTGCCGGTACCGTTCTGGCGGCTGTAGTTGTTTAAAAAGCCGTTGTTGTTTCCGGCGTAATCTGACGGCAGTTTTCTCGGGCGTTTGGGCCTCTTCTAATAAGTGTGCTGTGAGTACATCTGCAAGCATTCACATGTCGAGGTCAAATGACTGGTGGTGCTCATCTGCCCCCGTGCTACTGCTGCTGCCTCCCGTGAATGCTCATGTGCCTGCGTGCCCCTGTACAGGCACAGATGCACGCGCGCAACACCTGATCCCGCATCCTAATTATTTTTCGCCCGGTTCTCGGAGTTGTTCTGCTTCCGGCTGATGAATGGGAAAGTGTAGTAGTGCTGTTTCATTTCACCAGCCTCTCAAGTGTGGAAATTATGGTAAATTTGAGAACAAGCCAGATTAGATTGATAGTTACACCTCCTCCTTTAATTAGCCAACCACAGGATCTGTGGAGGCAAAGGCCGGGGGGGTGTGTCGGTGTATATAAGGTGTATTGTCTATGTGAAAGATTAATCAAAAGGAGTTGCTTGAGGTGGGAAGGCTTTTCCGGAGAGGTTCCACATGTTGTCAGGTAGTCCCTCTGAATGGCAGCTTCCGGTTCGGTCCCTTAGCTTTCGGAAGTGACATTTAGTCTGATATGTGCCAGCCGTGCAATCTACCTAGCCCTGCAAAGTGCAAATATTAACATAAATGCATATTAAGATACTGTGTGTTAGCTCCTGAACTGAAATAGAGAGCGGGTGTTCCAGCGGAGGCAAGCAAATCGTGTTGATTTAGAGTGGCTTGAGGATTTGGCCCATTACCGCTTCTTTATACACTTTTAAAAAAAAATGCCAACTTGATAGTTTAGGCTTTAACTGGAACATGGCAAGTAATTGTATGTTTTGGCGGACCCCTAGTAATGTTGCAGAATCTTTCTCAGAAGTTGTTCCATGGGATAGCCGATTCCTCAGGTAAGAGCTACTTGTTTGTTCAATCCTCCATCTTAGGCCTGCTCCTCAGGTGCATCCTCCTTCTCGCAGCGATTTCCTAGGAACAGATTTCGAAGAACAGCTCTGATCACAGAATCACAGATTGCTTTGGGTTGGAAAGGAGCTCTGGAGATCATCCAGTCCAACCCCCCTGCCAGAGCAGGGTCACCTACAGCAGGTTGCACAGGATGACCTCCAGGCAGGTTTTGAATGTCTCTGGGGTGGGAGACTCTACCGCCTCCCTGGGCAGCCTGTTCCAGTGCTCTGCCACCCTCAAAGTAAAGAAGTTCCTCCTCATGCTTTGATAGAAGTTCCTAGGTTCCACTTTGTACCCGTTACCTCTTGTCCTGGATCATCTTTGATGATCCAGGACAAGAGGTAACGGGCACCAATTGGAACGTAGGAACTTGAACTTGAACTGGAAGGTAGGAACTTGAACTTGAACATAGGATTATCCTTGATGATTCAGGATAGCTGTGTGTCTGACCAGTCTGTCTTTCGAAGGAGGTCCTGGGCCAGCTCCAGCCATGCTGTGCTGAGCAGAGCCCCTGGCAGCAGCCCCACAGCTCACTCCCAGTGTGCCTGAATGGAAAAGGTACCAAAGTTGCTCCAACACTTTCTGAAAAACTCTATAGTGTTACCCCACAAGCGCAAAGCGACGGCAAAGCCCGTGAAATGACACCGGTGCTTCCAGAAAATGTCAAGCTTCCTGCCCAAGGGTGACATGCCATGCGGTGGGGTCAGGGCCACGCGCTGAGCACCCGGTGCGCTGGGGTTGCCCCAGCGGTTCCTGAGCAGCTCCTGCAGTGCTGCCGCCGGTACCGTTCTGGCGGCTGTAGTTGTTTAAAAAGCCGTTGTTGTTTCCGGCGTAATCTGACGGCAGTTTTCTCGGGCATTTGGGCCTCTTCTAATAAGTGTGCTGTGAGTACATCTGCAAGCATTCACCTGTCGAGGTCAAATGACTGGTGGTGCTCATCTGCCCCCGTGCTACTGCTGCTGCCTCCCGTGAATGCTCATGTGCCTGCGTGCCCCTGTACAGGCACAGATGCACGCGCGCAACACCTGATCCCGCATCCTAATTATTTTTCGCCCGGTTCTCTGAGTTGTTCTGCTTCCGGCTGATGAATGGGAAAGTGTAGTAGTGCTGTTTCATTTCACCAGCCTCTCAAGTGTGGAAATTATGGTAAATTTGAGAACAAGCCAGATTAGATTGATAGTTACACCTCCTCCTTTAATTAGCCAACCACAGGATCTGTGGAGGCAAAGGCCGGGGGGGGGTGTCGGTGTATATAAGGTGTATTGTCTATGTGAAAGATTAATCAAAAGGAGTTGCTTGAGGTGGGAAGGCTTTTCCGGAGAGGTTCCACATGTTGTCAGGTAGTCCCTCTGAATGGCAGCTTCCGGTTCGGTCCCTTAGCTTTCGGAAGTGACATTTAGTCTGATATGTGCCAGCCGTGCAATCTACCTAGCCCTGCAAAGTGCAAATATTAACATAAATGCATATTAAGATACTGTGTGTTAGCTCCTGAACTGCAATAGAGAGCGGGTGTTCCAGCGGAGGCAAGCAAATCGTGTTGATTTACAGTGGCTTGAGGATTTGGCCCATTACCGCTTCTTTATACACTTTTAAAAAGAAATGCCAACTCGATAGTTTAGGCTTTAACTGGAACATGGCAAGTAATTCTATGTTTTGGCATACTCCTAGTAATTTTGCAGAATCTTTCTCAGAAGTTGTTCCATGGGATAGCCGATTCCTCAGGTAAGAGCTACTTGTTTGTTCAATCCTCCATCTTAGGCCTGCTCCTCAGGTGCATCCTCCTTCTCGCAGCGATTTCCTAGGAACAGATTTCGAAGAACAGCTCTGATCACAGAATCACAGATTGGTTAGGGTTGGAAAGGAGCTCTGGAGATCATCCAGTCCAACCCCCCTGCCAGAGCAGGGTCACCTACAGCAGGTTGCACAGGATGACCTCCAGGCGGGTTATGAATGTCTCTGGGGTGGGAGACTCTACCGCCTCCCTGGGCAGCCTGTTCCAGCGCTCTGCCACCCTCAAAGTAAAGAAGTTCCTCCTCATGCTTTGATACAAGTTCCTAGGTTCCAGTTTGTACCCGTTACCTCTTGTCCTGGATCATCTTTGATGATCCAGGACAAGAGGTAACGGGCACCAATTGGAACGTAGGAAATTGAACTTGAACTGGAAGGTAGGAACTTGAACTTGAACATAGGATTATCCTTGATGATTCAGGATAGCTGTGTGTCTGACCAGTGTGTCTTTCGAAGGAGGTCCTGGGCCAGCTCCAGCCATGCTGTGCTGAGCAGAGCCCCTGGCAGCAGCCCCACACCTCACTCCCAGTGTGCCTGAATGGAAAAGGTACCAAAGTTGCTCCAACACTTTCTGAAAAACTCTATAGTGTTACCCCACAAGCGCAAAGCGACGGCAAAGCCCGTGAAATGACACCGGTGCTTCCAGAAAATGTCAAGCTTCCTGCCCAAGGCTGACATGCCATGCGGTGGGGTCAGGGCCACGCGCTGAGCACCCGGTGCGCTGGGTTTGCCCCAGCGGTTCCTGAGCAGCTCCTGCAGTGCTGCTGCCGGTACCGTTCTGGCGGCTGTAGTTGTTTAAAAAGCCGTTGTTGTTTCCGGCGTAATCTGACGGCAGTTTTCTCGGGCATTTGGGCCTCTCCTAATAAGTGTGCTGTGAGTACATCTGCAAGCATTCACATGTCGAGGTCAAATGACTGGTGGTGCTCATCTGCCCCCGTGCTACTGCTGCTGCCTCCCGTGAATGCTCATGTGCCTGCGTGCCCCTGTACAGGCACAGATGCACGCGCGCAACACCTGATCCCGCATCCTAATTATTTTTCGCCCGGTTCTCTGAGTTGTTCTGCTTCCGGCTGATGAATGGGAAAGTGTAGTAGTACTGTTTCATTTCACCAGCCTCTCAAGTGTGGATATTATGGTAAATTTGAGAACAAGCCAGATTAGATTGATAGTTACACCTCCTCCTTTAATTAGCCAACCACAGGATCTGTGGAGGCAAAGGCCGGGGGGGTGTGTCGGTGTATATAAGGTGTATTGTCTATGTGAAAGATTAATCAAAAGGAGTTGCTTGAGGTGGGAAGGCTTTTCCGGAGAGGTTCCACATGTTGTCAGGTAGTCCCTCTGAATGGCAGCTTCCGGTTCGGTCCCTTAGCTTTCGGAAGTGACATTTAGTCTGATATGTGCCAGCCGTGCAATCTACCTAGCCCTGCAAAGTGCAAATATTAACCTAAATGCATATTAAGATACTGTGTGTTAGCTCCTGAACTGAAATAGAGAGCGGGTGTTCCAGCGGAGGCAAGCAAATCGTGTTGATTTACAGTGGCTTGAGGATTTGGCCCATTACCGCTTCTTTATACACTTTTAAAAAGAAATGCCAACTCGATAGTTTAGGCTTTAACTGGAACATGGCAAGTAATTCTGTGTTTTGGCGGACCCCTAGTTATGTTGCAGAATCTTTCTCAGAAGTTGTTCCATGGGATAGCCGATTCCTCAGGTAAGAGCTACTTGTTTGTTCAATCCTCCATCTTAGGCCTGCTCCTCAGGTGCATCCTCCTTCTCGTAGCGATTTCCTAGGAACAGATTTCGAAGAACAGCTCTGATCACAGAATCACAGATTGGTTAGGGTTGGAAAGGAGCTCTGGAGATCATCCAGTCCAACCCCCTGCCAGAGCAGGGTCACCTACAGCAGGTTGCACAGGATGACCTCCAGGCGGGTTATGAATGTCTCTGGGGTGGGAGACTCTACCGCCTCCCTGGGCAGCCTGTTCCAGCGCTCTGCCACCCTCAAAGTAAAGAAGTTCCTCCTCATGCTTTGATAGAAGTTCCTAGGTTCCAGTTTGTACCCGTTACCTCTTGTCCTGGATCATCTTTGATGATCCAGGACAAGAGGTAACGGGCACCAATTGGAACGTAGGAACTTGAACTTGAACTGGAAGGTAGGAACTTGAACTTGAACATAGGATTATCCTTGATGATTCAGGATAGCTGTGTGTCTGACCAGTCTGTCTTTCGAAGGAGGTCCTGGGCCAGCTCCAGCCATGCTGTGCTGAGCAGAGCCCCTGGCAGCAGCCCCACAGCTCACTCCCAGTGTGCCTGAATGGAAAAGGTACCAAAGTTGCTCCAACACTTTCTGAAAAACTCTATAGTGTTACCCCACAAGCGCAAAGCGACGGCAAAGCCCGTGAAATGACACCGGTGCTTCCAGAAAATGTCAAGCTTCCTGCCCAAGGGTGACATGCCATGCGGTGGGGTCAGGGCCACGCGCTGAGCACCCGGTGCGCTGGGGTTGCCCCAGCGGTTCCTGAGCAGCTCCTGCAGTGCTGCCGCCGGTACCGTTCTGGCGGCTGTAGTTGTTTAAAAAGCCGTTGTTGTTTCCGGCGTAATCTGACGGCAGTTTTCTCGGGCATTTGGGCCTCTTCTAATAAGTGTGCTGTGAGTACATCTGCAAGCATTCACCTGTCGAGGTCAAATGACTGGTGGTGCTCATCTGCCCCCGTGCTACTGCTGCTGCCTCCCGTGAATGCTCATGTGCCTGCGTGCCCCTGTACAGGCACAGATGCACGCGCGCAACACCTGATCCCGCATCCTAATTATTTTTCGCCCGGTTCTCGGAGTTGTTCTGCTTCCGGCTGATGAATGGGAAAGTGTAGTAGTGCTGTTTCATTTCACCAGCCTCTCAAGTGTGGAAATTATGGTAAATTTGAGAACAAGCCAGATTAGATTGATAGTTACACCTCCTCCTTTAATTAGCCAACCACAGGATCTGTGGAGGCAAAGGCCGGGGGGGTGTGTCGGTGTATATAAGGTGTATTGTCTATGCGAAAGATTAATCAAAAGGAGTTGCTTGAGGTGGGAAGGCTTTTCCGGAGAGGTTCCACATGTTGTCAGGTAGTCCCTCTGAATGGCAGCTTCCGGTTCGGTCCCTTAGCTTTCGGAAGTGACATTTAGTCTGATATGTGCCAGCCGTGCAATCTACCTAGCCCTGCAAAGTGCAAATATTAACCTAAATGCATATTAAGATACTGTGTGTTAGCTCCTGAACTGAAATAGAGAGCGGGTGTTCCAGCGGAGGCAAGCAAATCGTGTTGATTTACAGTGGCTTGAGGATTTGGCCCATTACCGCTTCTTTATACACTTTTAAAAAGAAATGCCAACTCGATAGTTTAGGCTTTAACTGGAACATGGCAAGTAATTGTATGTTTTGGCGGACCCCTAGTAATGTTGCAGAATCTTTCTCAGAAGTTGTTCCATGGGATAGCCGATTCCTCAGGTAAGAGCTACTTGTTTGTTCAATCCTCCATCTTAGGCCTGCTCCTCAGGTGCGTCCTCCTTCTCGCAGCGATTTCCTAGGAACAGATTTCGAAGAACAGCTCTGATCACAGAATCACAGATTGGTTAGGGTTGGAAAGGAGCTCTGGAGATCATCCAGTCCAACCCCCTGCCAGAGCAGGGTCACGTACAGCAGGTTGCACAGGATGACCTCCAGGCGGGTTTTGAATGTCTCTGGGGTGGGAGACTCTACCGCCTCCCTGGGCAGCCTGTTCCAGCGCTCTGCCACCCTCAAAGTAAAGAAGTTCCTCCTCATGCTTTGATAGAAGTTCCTAGGTTCCAGTTTGTACCCGTTACCTCTTGTCCTGGATCATCTTTGATGATCCAGGCCAAGAGGTAACAGGCACCAATTGGAACGTAGGAACTTGAACTTGAACTGGAAGGTAGGAACTTGAACTTGAACATAGGATTATCCTTGATGATTCAGGATAGCTGTGTGTCTGACCAGTCTGTCTTTCGAAGGAGGTCCTGGGCCAGCTCCAGCCATGCTGTGCTGAGCAGAGCCCCTGGCAGCAGCCCCACAGCTCACTCCCAGTGTGCCTGAATGGAAAAGGTACCAAAGTTGCTCCAACACTTTCTGAAAAACTCTATAGTGTTACCCCACAAGCGCAAAGCGACGGCAAAGCCCGTGAAATGACACCGGTGCTTCCAGAAAATGTCAAGCTTCCTGCCCAAGGGTGACATGCCATGCGGTGGGGTCAGGGCCACGCGCTGAGCACCCGGTGCGCTGGGGTTGCCCCAGCGGTTCCTGAGCAGCTCCTGCAGTGCTGCCGCCGGTACCGTTCTGGCGGCTGTAGTTGTTTAAAAAGCCGTTGTTGTTTCCGGCGTAATCTGACGGCAGTTTTCTCGGGCATTTGGGCCTCTTCTAATAAGTGTGCTGTGAGTACATCTGCAAGCATTCACCTGTCAAGGTCAAATGACTGGTGGTGCTCATCTGCCCCCGTGCTACTGCTGCTGCCTCCCGTGAATGCTCATGTGCCTGCGTGCCCCTGTACAGGCACAGATGCACGCGCGCAACACCTGATCCCGCATCCTAATTATTTTTCGCCCGGTTCTCTGAGTTGTTCTGCTTCCGGCTGATGAATGGGAAAGTGTAGTAGTGCTGTTTCATTTCACCAGCCTCTCAAGTGTGGAAATTATGGTAAATTTGAGAACAAGCCAGATTAGATTGATAGTTACACCTCCTCCTTTAATTAGCCAGCCACAGGATCTGTGGAGGCAAAGGCCGGGGGGGTGTGTCGGTGTATATAACGTGTATTGTCTATGTGAAAGATTAATCAAAAGGAGTTGCTTGAGGTGGGAAGGCTTTTCCGGAGAGGTTCCACATGTTGTCAGGTAGTCCCTCTGAATGGCAGCTTCCGGTTCGGTCCCTTAGCTTTCGGAAGTGACATTTAGTCTGATATGTGCCAGCCGTGCAATCTACCTAGACCTGCAAAGTGCAAATATTAACATAAATGCATATTAAGATACTGTGTGTTAGCTCCTGAACTGAAATAGAGAGCGGGTGTTCCAGCGGAGGCAAGCAAATCGTGTTGATTTACAGTGGCTTGAGGATTTGGCCCATTACCGCTTCTTTATACACTTTTAAAACGAAATGCCAACTCGATAGTTTAGGCTTTAACTGGAACATGGCAAGTAATTGTATGTTTTGGCGGACCCCTAGTAATGTTGCAGAATCTTTCTCAGAAGTTGTTCCATGGGATAGCCGATTCCTCAGGTAAGAGCTACTTGTTTGTTCAATCCTCCATCTTAGGCCTGCTCCTCAGGTGCATCCTCCTTCTCGCAGCGATTTCCTAGGAACAGATTTCGAAGAACAGCTCTGATCACAGAATCACAGATTGGTTAGGGTTGGAAAGGAGCTCTGGAGATCATCCAGTCCAACCCCCCTCCCAGAGCAGGGTCACGTACAGCAGGTTGCACAGGATGACCTCCAGGCGGGTTTTGAATGTCTCTGGGGTGGGAGACTCTACCGCCTCCCTGGGCAGCCTGTTCCAGTGCTCTGCCACCCTCAAAGTAAAGAAGTTCCTCCTCATGCTTTGATAGAAGTTCCTAGGTTCCAGTTTGTACCCGTTACCTCTTGTCCTGGATCATCTTTGATGATCCAGGACAAGAGGTAACGGGCACCAATTGGAACGTAGGAACTTGAACTTGAACTGGAAGGTAGAAACTTGAACTTGAACATAGGATTATCCTTGATGATTCAGGATAGCTGTGTGTCTGACCAGTCTGTCTTTCGAAGGAGGTCCTGGGCCAGCTCCAGCCATGCTGTGCTGAGCAGAGCCCCTGGCAGCAGCCCCACAGCTCACTCCCAGTGTGCCTGAATGGAAAAGGTACCAAAGTTGCTCCAACACTTTCTGAAAAACTCTATAGTGTTACCCCACAAGCGCAAAGCGACGGCAAAGCCCGTGAAATGACACCGGTGCTTCCAGAAAATGTCAAGCTTCCTGCCCAAGGGTGACATGCCATGCGGTGGGGTCAGGGCCACGCGCTGAGCACCCGGTGCGCTGGGGTTGCCCCAGCGGTTCCTGAGCAGCTCCTGCAGTGCTGCCGCCGGTACCGTTCTGGCGGCTGTAGTTGTTTAAAAAGCCGTTGTTGTTTCCGGCGTAATCTGACGGCAGTTTTCTCGGGCATTTGGGCCTCTTCTAATAAGTGTGCTGTGAGTACATCTGCAAGCATTCACCTGTCGAGGTCAAATGACTGGTGGTGCTCATCTGCCCCCGTGCTACTGCTGCTGCCTCCCGTGAATGCTCATGTGCCTGCGTGCCCCTGTACAGGCACAGATGCACGCGCGCAACACCTGATCCCGCATCCTAATTATTTTTCGCCCGGTTCTCGGAGTTGTTCTGCTTCCGGCTGATGAATGGGAAAGTGTAGTAGTGCTGTTTCATTTCACCAGCCTCTCAAGTGTGGAAATTATGGTAAATTTGAGAACAAGCCAGATTAGATTGATAGTTACACCTCCTCCTTTAATTAGCCAACCACAGGATCTGTGGAGGCAAAGGCCGGGGGGTTGTGTCGGTGTATATAAGGTGTATTGTCTATGTGAAAGATTAATCAAAAGGAGTTGCTTGAGGTGGGAAGGCTTTTCCGGAGAGGTTCCACATGTTGTCAGGTAGTCCCTCTGAATGGCAGCTTCCGGTTCGGTCCCTTAGCTTTCGGAAGTGACATTTAGTCTGATATGTGCCAGCCGTGCAATCTACCTAGCCCTGCAAAGTGCAAATATTAACATAAATGCATATTAAGATACTGTGTGTTAGCTCCTGAATTGAAATAGAGAGCGGGTGTTCCAGCGGAGGCAAGCAAATCGTGTTGATTTACAGTGGCTTGAGGATTTGGCCCATTACCGCTTCTTTATACACTTTTAAAACGAAATGCCAACTCGATAGTTTAGGCTTTAACTGGAACATGGCAAGTAATTGTATGTTTTGGCGGACCCCTAGTAATGTTGCAGAATCTTTCTCAGAAGTTGTTCCATGGGATAGCCGATTCCTCAGGTAAGAGCTACTTGTTTGTTCAATCCTCCATCTTAGGCCTGCTCCTCAGGTGCATCCTCCTTCTCGCAGCGATTTCCTAGGAACAGATTTCGAAGAACAGCTCTGATCACAGAATCACAGATTGGTTAGGGTTGGAAAGGAGCTCTGGAGATCATCCAGTCCAACCCCCCTCCCAGAGCAGGGTCACGTACAGCAGGTTGCACAGGATGACCTCCAGGCGGGTTTTGAATGTCTCTGGGGTGGGAGACTCTACCGCCTCCCTGGGCAGCCTGTTCCAGTGCTCTGCCACCCTCAAAGTAAAGAAGTTCCTCCTCATGCTTTGATAGAAGTTCCTAGGTTCCAGTTTGTACCCGTTACCTCTTGTCCTGGATCATCTTTGATGATCCAGGACAAGAGGTAACGGGCACCAATTGGAACGTAGGAACTTGAACTTGAACTGGAAGGTAGGAACTTGAACTTGAACATAGGATTATCCTTGATGATTCAGGATAGCTGTGTGTCTGACCAGTCTGTCTTTCGAAGGAGGTCCTGGGCCAGCTCCAGCCATGCTGTGCTGAGCAGAGCCCCTGGCAGCAGCCCCACAGCTCACTCCCAGTGTGCCTGAATGGAAAAGGTACCAAAGTTGCTCCAACACTTTCTGAAAAACTCTATAGTGTTACCCCACAAGCGCAAAGCGACGGCAAAGCCCGTGAAATGACACCGGTGCTTCCAGAAAATGTCAAGCTTCCTGCCCAAGGGTGACATGCCATGCGG
The DNA here is from genome assembly GCF_965231255.1 of Vanellus vanellus. Classification (NCBI taxonomy): domain Eukaryota; kingdom Metazoa; phylum Chordata; class Aves; order Charadriiformes; family Charadriidae; genus Vanellus; species Vanellus vanellus. Next base: position 1,130,053 of record NW_028128478.1, on the reverse strand, counting down.
TGGGGTCAGGGCCACGCGCTGAGCACCCGGTGCGCTGGGGTTGCCCCAGCGGTTCCTGAGCAGCTCCTGCAGTGCTGCCGCCGGTACCGTTCTGGCGGCTGTAGTTGTTTAAAAAGCCGTTGTTGTTTCCGGCGTAATCTGACGGCAGTTTTCTCGGGCATTTGGGCCTCTTCTAATAAGTGTGCTGTGAGTACATCTGCAAGCATTCACCTGTCGAGGTCAAATGACTGGTGGTGCTCATCTGCCCCCGTGCTACTGCTGCTGCCTCCCATGAATGCTCATGTGCCTGCGTGCCCCTGTACAGGCAAAAAAGCACGCGCGCAACACCTGATCCCGCATCCTAATTATTTTTCGCCCGGTTCTCTGAGTTGTTCTGCTTCCGGCTGATGAATGGGAAAGTGTAGTAGTGCTGTTTCATTTCACCAGCCTCTCAAGTGTGGAAATTATGGTAAATTTGAGAACAAGCCAGATTAGATTGATAGTTACACCTCCTCCTTTAATTAGCCAACCACAGGATCTGTGGAGGCAAAGGCCGGGGGGGTGTGTCGGTGTATATAACGTGTATTGTCTATGTGAAAGATTAATCAAAAGGAGTTGCTTGAGGTGGGAAGGCTTTTCCGGAGAGGTTCCACATGTTTTCAGGTAGTCCCTCTGAATGGCAGCTTCCGGTTCGGTCCCTTAGCTTTCGGAAGTGACATTTAGTCTGATATGTGCCAGCCGTGCAATCTACCTAGCCCTGCAAAGTGCAAATATTAACATAAATGCATATTAAGATACTGTGTGTTAGCTCCTGAATTGAAATAGAGAGCGGGTGTTCCAGCGGAGGCAAGCAAATCGTGTTGATTTAGAGTGGCTTGAGGATTTGGCCCATTACCGCTTCTTTATACACTTTTAAAACGAAATGCCAACTCGATAGTTTAGGCTTTAACTGGAACATGGCAAGTAATTGTATGTTTTGGCGGACCCCTAGTAATGTTGCAGAATCTTTCTCAGAAGTTGTTCCATGGGATAGCCGATTCCTCAGGTAAGAGCTACTTGTTTGTTCAATCCTCCATCTTAGGCCTGCTCCTCAGGTGCATCCTCCTTCTCGCAGCGATTTCCTAGGAACAGATTTCGAAGAACAGCTCTGATCACAGAATCACAGATTGGTTAGGGTTGGAAAGGACCTCTGGAGATCATCCAGTCCAACCCCCCTCCCAGAGCAGGGTCACGTACAGCAGGTTGCACAGGATGACCTCCAGGCGGGTTTTGAATGTCTCTGGGGTGGGAGACTCTACCGCCTCCCTGGGCAGCCTGTTCCAGTGCTCTGCCACCCTCAAAGTAAAGAAGTTCCTCCTCATGCTTTGATAGAAGTTCCTAGGTTCCACTTTGTACCCGTTACCTCTTGTCCTGGATCATCTTTGATGACCCAGGACAAGAGGTAACGGGCACCAATTGGAACGTAGGAACTTGAACTTGAACTGGAAGGTAGGAACTTGAACTTGAACATAGGATTATCCTTGATGATTCAGGATAGCTGTGTGTCTGACCAGTCTGTCTTTCGAAGGAGGTCCTGGGCCAGCTCCAGCCATGCTGTGCTGAGCAGAGCCCCTGGCAGCAGCCCCACACCTCACTCCCAGTGTGCCTGAATGGAAAAGGTACCAAAGTTGCTCCAACACTTTCTGAAAAACTCTATAGTGTTACCCCACAAACGCAAAGCGACGGCAAAGCCCGTGAAATGACACCGGTGCTTCCAGAAAATGTCAAGCTTCCTGCCCAAGGGTGACATGCCATGCGGTGGGGTCAGGGCCACACGCTGAGCACCCGGTGCGCTGGGGTTGCCCCAGCGGTTCCTGAGCAGCTCCTGCAGTGCTGCTGCCGGTACCGTTCTGGCGGCTGTAGTTGTTTAAAAAGCCGTTGTTGTTTCTGACGTAATCTGACGGCAGTTTTCTCGGGCATTTGGGCCTCTTCTAATAAGTGTGCTGTGAGTACATCTGCAAGCATTCACCTGTCGAGGTCAAATGACTGGTGGTGCTCATCTGCCCCCGTGCTACTGCTGCTGCCTCCCATGAATGCTCATGTGCCTGCGTGCCCCTGTACAGGCACAGATGCACGCGCGCAACACCTGATCCCGCATCCTAATTATTTTTCGCCCGGTTCTCGGAGTTGTTCTGCTTCCGGCTGATGAATGGGAAAGTGTAGTAGTGCTGTTTCCTTTCACCAGCCTCTCAAGTGTGGAAATTATGGTAAATTTGAGAACAAGCCAGATTAGATTGATAGTTACACCTCCTCCTTTAATTAGCCAACCACAGGATCTGTGGAGGCAAAGGCCGGGGGGGTGTGTCGGTGTATATAACGTGTATTGTCTATGTGAAAGATTAATCAAAAGGAGTTGCTTGAGGTGGGAAGGCTTTTCCGGAGAGGTTCCACATGTTGTCAGGTAGTCCCTCTGAATGGCAGCTTCCGGTTCGGTCCCTTAGCTTTCGGAAGTGACATTTAGTCTGATATGTGCCAGCCGTGCAATCTACCTAGCCCTGCAAAGTGCAAATATTAACCTAAATGCATATTAAGATACTGTGTGTTAGCTCCTGAACTGAAATAGAGAGCGGGTGTTCCAGCGGAGGCAAGCAAATCGTGTTGATTTAGAGTGGCTTGAGGATTTGGCCCATTACCGCTTCTTTATACACTTTTAAAAAGAAATGCCAACTCGATAGTTTAGGCTTTAACTGGAACATGGCAAGTAATTGTATGTTTTGGCGGACCCCTAGTAATGTTGCAGAATCTTTCTCAGAAGTTGTTCCATGGGATAGCCGATTCCTCAGGTAAGAGCTACTTGTTTGTTCAATCCTCCATCTTAGGCCTGCTCCTCAGGTGCATCCTCCTTCTCGCAGCGATTTCCTAGGAACAGATTTCGAAGAACAGCTCTGATCACAGAATCACAGATTGGTTAGGGTTGGAAAGGACCTCTGGAGATCATCCAGTCCAACCCCCCTCCCAGAGCAGGGTCACGTACAGCAGGTTGCACAGGATGACCTCCAGGCGGGTTTTGAATGTCTCTGGGGTGGGAGACTCTACCGCCTCCCTGGGCAGCCTGTTCCAGTGCTCTGCCACCCTCAAAGTAAAGAAGTTCCTCCTCATGCTTTGATAGAAGTTCCTAGGTTCCACTTTGTACCCGTTACCTCTTGTCCTGGATCATCTTTGATGACCCAGGACAAGAGGTAACGGGCACCAATTGGAACGTAGGAACTTGAACTTGAACTGGAAGGTAGGAACTTGAACTTGAACATAGGATTATCCTTGATGATTCAGGATAGCTGTGTGTCTGACCAGTCTGTCTTTCGAAGGAGGTCCTGGGCCAGCTCCAGCCATGCTGTGCTGAGCAGAGCCCCTGGCAGCAGCCCCACACCTCACTCCCAGTGTGCCTGAATGGAAAAGGTACCAAAGTTGCTCCAACACTTTCTGAAAAACTCTATAGTGTTACCCCACAAACGCAAAGCGACGGCAAAGCCCGTGAAATGACACCGGTGCTTCCAGAAAATGTCAAGCTTCCTGCCCAAGGGTGACATGCCATGCGGTGGGGTCAGGGCCACACGCTGAGCACCCGGTGCGCTGGGGTTGCCCCAGCGGTTCCTGAGCAGCTCCTGCAGTGCTGCTGCCGGTACCGTTCTGGCGGCTGTAGTTGTTTAAAAAGCCGTTGTTGTTTCTGACGTAATCTGACGGCAGTTTTCTCGGGCATTTGGGCCTCTTCTAATAAGTGTGCTGTGAGTACATCTGCAAGCATTCACCTGTCGAGGTCAAATGACTGGTGGTGCTCATCTGCCCCCGTGCTACTGCTGCTGCCTCCCATGAATGCTCATGTGCCTGCGTGCCCCTGTACAGGCACAGATGCACGCGCGCAACACCTGATCCCGCATCCTAATTATTTTTCGCCCGGTTCTCGGAGTTGTTCTGCTTCCGGCTGATGAATGGGAAAGTGTAGTAGTGCTGTTTCCTTTCACCAGCCTCTCAAGTGTGGAAATTATGGTAAATTTGAGAACAAGCCAGATTAGATTGATAGTTACACCTCCTCCTTTAATTAGCCAACCACAGGATCTGTGGAGGCAAAGGCCGGGGGGGTGTGTCGGTGTATATAACGTGTATTGTCTATGTGAAAGATTAATCAAAAGGAGTTGCTTGAGGTGGGAAGGCTTTTCCGGAGAGGTTCCACATGTTGTCAGGTAGTCCCTCTGAATGGCAGCTTCCGGTTCGGTCCCTTAGCTTTCGGAAGTGACATTTAGTCTGATATGTGCCAGCCGTGCAATCTACCTAGCCCTGCAAAGTGCAAATATTAACATAAATGCATATTAAGATACTGTGTGTTAGCTCCTGAACTGAAATAGAGAGCGGGTGTTCCAGCGGAGGCAAGCAAATCGTGTTGATTTAGAGTGGCTTGAGGATTTGGCCCATTACCGCTTCTTTATACACTTTTAAAAAGAAATGCCAACTCGATAGTTTAGGCTTTAACTGGAACATGGCAAGTAATTGTATGTTTTGGCGGACCCCTAGTAATGTTGCAGAATCTTTCTCAGAAGTTGTTCCATGGGATAGCCGATTCCTCAGGTAAGAGCTACTTGTTTGTTCAATCCTCCATCTTAGGCCTGCTCCTCAGGTGCATCCTCCTTCTCGCAGCGATTTCCTAGGAACAGATTTCGAAGAACAGCTCTGATCACAGAATCACAGATTGGTTAGGGTTGGAAAGGAGCTCTGGAGATCATCCAGTCCAACCCTCTGCCAGAGCAGGGTCACCTACAGCAGGTTGCACAGGATGACCTCCAGGCGGGTTTTGAATGTCTCTGGGGTGGGAGACTCTACCGCCTCCCTGGGCAGCCTGTTCCAGCGCTCTGCCACCCTCAAAGTAAAGAAGTTCCTCCTCATGCTTTGATAGAAGTTCCTAGGTTCCAGTTTGTACCCGTTACCTCTTGTCCTGGATCATCTTTGATGATCCAGGACAAGAGGTAACGGGCACCAATTGGAAGGAAGGAACTTGAACTTGAACTGGAAGGTAGGAACTTGAACATAGGATTGTCCTTGATGATTCAGGATAGCTGTGTGTCTGACCAGTCTGTCTTTCGAAGGAGGTCCTGGGCCAGCTCCAGCCATGCTGTGCTGAGCAGAGCCCCTGGCAGCAGCCCCACAGCTCACTCCCAGTGTGCCTGAATGGAAAAGGTACCAAAGTTGCTCCAACACTTTCTGAAAAACTCTATAGTGTTACCCCACAAACGCAAAGCGACGGCAAAGCCCGTGAAATGACACCGGTGCTTCCAGAAAATGTCAAGCTTCCTGCCCAAGGGTGACATGCCATGCGGTGGGGTCAGGGCCACACGCTGAGCACCCGGTGCGCTGGGGTTGCCCCAGCGGTTCCTGAGCAGCTCCTGCAGTGCTGCCGCCGGTACCGTTCTGGCGGCTGTAGTTGTTTAAAAAGCCGTTGTTGTTTCTGACGTAATCTGACGGCAGTTTTCTCGGGCATTTGGGCCTCTTCTAATAAGTGTGCTGTGAGTACATCTGCAAGCATTCACCTGTCGAGGTCAAATGACTGGTGGTGCTCATCTGCCCCCGTGCTACTGCTGCTGCCTCCCATGAATGCTCATGTGCCTGCGTGCCCCTGTACAGGCACAGATGCACGCGCGCAACACCTGATCCCGCATCCTAATTATTTTTCGCCCGGTTCTCGGAGTTGTTCTGCTTCCGGCTGATGAATGGGAAAGTGTAGTAGTGCTGTTTCCTTTCACCAGCCTCTCAAGTGTGGAAATTATGGTAAATTTGAGAACAAGCCAGATTAGATTGATAGTTACACCTCCTCCTTTAATTAGCCAACCACAGGATCTGTGGAGGCAAAGGCCGGGGGGGTGTGTCGGTGTATATAACGTGTATTGTCTATGTGAAAGATTAATCAAAAGGAGTTGCTTGAGGTGGGAAGGCTTTTCCGGAGAGGTTCCACATGTTGTCAGGTAGTCCCTCTGAATGGCAGCTTCCGGTTCGGTCCCTTAGCTTTCGGAAGTGACATTTAGTCTGATATGTGCCAGCCGTGCAATCTACCTAGCCCTGCAAAGTGCAAATATTAACCTAAATGCATATTAAGATACTGTGTGTTAGCTCCTGAACTGAAATAGAGAGCGGGTGTTCCAGCGGAGGCAAGCAAATCGTGTTGATTTACAGTGGCTTGAGGATTTGGCCCATTACCGCTTCTTTATACACTTTTAAAAAAAAATGCCAACTCGATAGTTTAGGCTTTAACTGGAACATGGCAAGTAATTGTATGTTTTGGCGGACCCCTAGTAATGTTGCAGAATCTTTCTCAGAAGTTGTTCCATGGGATAGCCGATTCCTCAGGTAAGAGCTACTTGTTTGTTCAATCCTCCATCTTAGGCCTGCTCCTCAGGTGCATCCTCCTTCTCGCAGCGATTTCCTAGGAACAGATTTCAAAGAACAGCTCTGATCACAGAATCACAGATTGGTTAGGGTTGGAAAGGAGCTCTGGAGATCATCCAGTCCAACCCTCTGCCAGAGCAGGGTCACCTACAGCAGGTTGCACAGGATGACCTCCAGGCGGGTTTTGAATGTCTCTGGGGTGGGAGACTCTACCGCCTCCCTGGGCAGCCTGTTCCAGCGCTCTGCCACCCTCAAAGTAAAGAAGTTCCTCCTCATGCTTTGATAGAAGTTCCTAGGTTCCAGTTTGTTCCCGTTACCTCTTGTCCTGGATCATCTTTGATGATCCAGGACAAGAGGTAACGGGCACCAATTGGAACGTAGGAACTTGAACTTGAACTGGAACGTAGGAACTTGAACATAGGATTATCCTTGATGATTCAGGATAGCTGTGTGTCTGACCAGTCTGTCTTTCGAAGGAGGTCCTGGGCCAGCTCCAGCCATGCTGTGCTGAGCAGAGCCCCTGGCAGCAGCCCCACAGCTCACTCCCAGTGTGCCTGAATGGAAAAGGTACCAAAGTTGCTCCAACACTTTCTGAAAAAATCTATAGTGTTACCCCACAAGCGCAAAGCGACGGCAAAGCCCCTGAAATGACACCGGTGCTTCCAGAAAATGTCAAGCTTCCTGCCCAAGGGTGACATGCCATGCGGTGGGGTCAGGGCTATGCGCTGAGCAGCCGGTGCGCTGGGGTTGCCCCAGCGGTTCCTGAGCAGCTCCTGCAGTGCTGCCGCCGGTACCGTTCTGGCGGCTGTAGTTGTTTAAAAAGCCGATGTTGTTTCCGGCGTAATCTGACGGCAGTTTTCTCGGGCATTTGGGCCTCTTCTAATAAGTGTGCTGTGAGTACATCTGCAAGCATTCACCTGTCGAGGTCAAATGACTGGTGGTGCTCATCTCCCCCCGTGCTACTGCTGCTGCCTCCCGTGAATGCTCATGTGCCTGCGTGCCCCTGTACAGGCACAGATGCACGCGCGCAACACCTGATCCCGCATCCTAATTATTTTTCGCCCGGTTCTCGGAGTTGTTCTGCTTCCGGCTGATGAATGGGAAAGTGTAGTAGTGCTGTTTCATTTCACCAGCCTCTCAAGTGTGGAAATTATGGTAAATTTGAGAACAAGCCAGATTAGATTGATAGTTACACCTCCTCCTTTAATTAGCCAACCACAGGATCTGTGGAGGCAAAGGCCGGGGGGGTGTGTCGGTGTATATAACGTGTATTGTCTATGTGAAAGATTAATCAAAAGGAGTTGCTTGAGGTGGGAAGGCTTTTCCGGAGAGGTTCCACATGTTGTCAGGTAGTCCCTCTGAATGGCAGCTTCCGGTTCGGTCCCTTAGCTTTCGGAAGTGACATTTAGTCTGATATGTGCCAGCCGTGCAATCTACCTAGCCCTGCAAAGTGCAAATATTAACCTAAATGCATATTAAGATACTGTGTGTTAGCTCCTTGTCGTGGGTTAGGCCAAATCCACCACTGGGGACCCGAGGGACCCCAGACGGGACCGACAGATGCTCCCCTCTACCCCTCTACAAAGAGAGAGGCAGAGGAGGAAAAAGAGACTTAAGAGTTTAGAAGAAACTAAACTACTTTAATGAAATATTAATAATAAAATAAAAAGAAATAATGAAAAATATATACAAAACCGTATCAAGCTCCCGAGATGACAATCACGTCACCGGCTGGCACTGGGGCAGTCCCAGGCTGGACTCAGTGGCGGACGGGAACTGGATTCCGGATCTGGAGTCAGGATTGGGATCACAGGCAGAGAGAGTCCTCCTCAGACGTCGGCCATTGAAGGAAGAGCCCGTGACCCTTTGGTCCCTCAGCTTTTATACTGAGCATGAGGCAGATGGGATGGAATACCCTGTTGGTCAGTTTTGGGTCACCTGTCCTGTCCGCTCCTCCCTCCAGGTGGGACCCCACTATGCTTTTCCGCTTCCGACCCTCCAACGTGGCAAATAACAAAGTTGGTTGGCCTTGGCTGTTATGGCAATAAGTATAAGCAGGAGCCTCTCTGCATACCATGCCTGGGCATCAGCTATAAACAATTGGTCTTATCACTCTGAGAGAGTGAACACTGTCTGCACAATATGCAGTTAATTTCAGTTGTTAGAAGAGGCCCAGCTAAGAAGCAAAGTTACTGAACAAAATTGGTTCTGTTTTACCTCAAACCAGGACATTCCACCCCTTATTCCATACCATTTGCATCTTGCTCAGATTACTATTACTTTTATACATCAAATTTACACACACATAGTTATATATGATATGGATATATGCAGGTTACTCATCTACGGTTTATGTTTATATACAAAATTTTAAGTCCATTTAGTTCATGATTGCAGGATCTCATCTCAGGGCAGTAAAGATGGTACAAAATTCATTCTGGTTCGTGCCCTTGGGTAGCATGTTCATCTTGGAGAGCTTGCTGGACGCCACTTGATGAAGTTAGCTCAGGTTTCATCACCACTGTGTTATTCTGAAAAACACTTATTGAACATTGTTAGTATTATGTAGTGATCAGCATCATACAGCTCAGGATTGAGTATTCTCACCAAGGGTTAAATTCCCTTGAGGTACACATTGAACTTCTCCATCCTTCAGCATCACCCACCAAGTACATCCAGGTCCTTGGGCAAAAACAGTCCCACGAATGGGTTTGCTTTTGCCTGAAGCAGGGAAAACCCAAACAGTTTTCCCTAACAAATTCCTTTCATGCACCACAGGGACTTTATCCCCTTCTACAATATGTAAAAGGTCTGATTGAGCAGGACCAGCTCGATTGATGGATCCCCTGGTGTTAACTAACCAGGCAGCTTGTTGTAAATGCTTGTCCCAATTTTTAAAGGTTCCACCTCCTATAGCTTTTAGGGTGGTTTTTAACAGTCCATTGTATCGCTCAATCTTCCCAGAAGCTGGTGCATGATAGGGGATATGATATATCCACTCAATACCATGTTCTTTTGCCCAATTACTTATAAGATTGTTTTTAAAATGAGTCCCATTGTCTGACTCAATTCTTTCTGGTGTGCCATGTCGCCACAAGACTTGCCTTTCAAGGCCTAGGATGGTATTCCGGGCAGTAGCATGAGGTACGGCATAGGTTTCCAACCATCCAGTGCTTGCTTCCACCATTGTAAGCACATAGCGCTTACCCTGGCGAGTTTGAGGGAGTGTGATGTAATCAACTTGCCAAGCTTCCCCATATTTATATTTCAGCCATCGTCCCCCATACCACAAAGGTTTTAACCGTTTAGCTTGCTTGATTTCAGCGCATGTTTCACAGTCATGGATAACCTGCGCAATAGCGTCCATGGTTAAATCCACCCCTCGGTCACGTGCCCATTTATATGTTGCATCCCTTCCTTGATGACCTGAAGTGTCATGGGCCCACCGAGCTAAGAATAGTTCACCTTTATGTTCCCAGTCCAAGTCTGTCTGGAAAATTTTAGCAGCCTGATCCGCTTGCTGATTGTTTTGATGTTCCTCAGTGGCCCGACTCATGGGTACATGGGCATCTACGTGACGTACCTTTACGACTAGGTTTGATAGCCGGTCGGCAATATCTTGCCACAGCTCAGCAGCCCAGATGGGTTTACCTCTGCGCTGCCAGTTGCTCTGCTTCCATTGCTTTAGCCACCCCCACAGAGCATTTGCCACCATCCATGAGTCAGTATAAAGATAGAGTATTGGCCACTTTTCTCGTTCAGCAATGTCCAATGCCAGCTGGATGGCTTTTACCTCTGCAAATTGACTCGATTCACCTTGTCCTTCAGCAGCTTCCGCGACTCGTCGTGTAGGACTCCATACAGCAGCTTTCCACCTTCGATGTTTTCCTACAATACGACAAGACCCATCAGTAAACAAGGCATACTGTTTCTCATTATCTGAGAGTTCATTATATGGTGGAGCTTCCTCAGCATGTGTCACCACCTCCTCTGGTGGCATCCCAAAGTCTTTGCCTTCGGGCCAATTTGTGATCACTTCTACGATTCCTGGGCGATTTGGGTTTCCTATTCGAGCTCGCTGCGTGATTAAGGCAACCCACTTACTCCAGGTAGTATCGGTGGCATGATGAGTAGAAGGAACTTTACCCTTGAACATCCAGCCCAGTACTGGTAATCGGGGTGCCAGGAGGAGCTGTGCCTCAGTACCAATTACTTCTGAAGCAGCTCTAACTCCTTCGTATGCTGCCAAGATTTCTTTCTCAGTTGGAGTATAGTTGGCCTCGGAGCCTTTATATCCCCGACTCCAGAATCCCAGGGGTCGACCTCGAGTCTCCCCTGGTGCTTTCTGCCAAAGGCTCCAGGTAGGGCCATTGTCCCCGGCTGCGGTGTAGAGCACATTTTTAATGTTCCGTCCAGTTCGGACTGGTCCAAGGGCTACTGCATGCACAATCTCTTGTTTAATTTGCTCAAAGGCTTGTCGTTGCTCAGGGCCCCACATAAACTCATTTTTCTTTCGAGTCACTTCATAGAGAGGTTTCACAATCTGGCTATAACCTGGAATATGCATTCTCCAGAAACCCACAACACCTAAAAAGGCTTGTGTTTCCTTTTTGTTAGTAGGTGGGGACATAGATGTTATTCGGTTAATTATATCCATTGGGATCTGGCGACGGCCATCTTGCCACTTGATTCCCAAAAACTGGATTTCTCGTGTAGGTCCCTTGACCTTACCTCTTTTAATGGCAAAACCTGCTTTCAGAAGAATCTTAATTATTTTCCTACCTTTGTGGAAAACTTCTTCTGCTGATTTACCCCACACAATGATGTCATCGATGTATTGTAGGTGTTCTGGAGCTCCACCCTTCTCCAGTGCAGTCTGGATCAGTCCATGGCAAACAGTAGGGCTGTGTTTCCACCCCTGGGGCAGTCGATTCCAGGTGTACTGGACACCCCTCCAGGTGAAAGCAAACTGTGGCCTGCACTCTGCTGCTAAAGGAATAGAGAAAAAGGCATTAGCAATGTCAATTGTAGCATACCATTGGGCTGCCTTTGACTCCAGTTCATACTGAAGTTGTAGCATATCTGGCACAGCAGCACTCAGTGGTGGTGTAACTTCATTCAGGCCACGATAGTCTACTGTTAATCTCCAGTCCCCATCAGACTTTCGCACTGGCCATATAGGGCTGTTAAAGGGTGAGCGAGTTTTGCTGATCACTCCTTGGCTCTCTAGCCGGCGAATCAGGTTATGGATGGGAATCAGGGAGTCCCGGTTGGTGCGATACTGTCGTCGATGCACCGTGGCAGTAGCAATTGGCACCTGCTGATCTTCAACCTTCAGCAGTCCCACAACAGAAGGGTCATCTGAAAGACCGGGTAAGGTAGACAGCTGTGTAACATCCTCAGTCTCTACAGCTGCTATACCAAAAGCCCACCGATACCCTTTTGGGTCTTTAAAATACCCTCTCTTGAGATAGTCTATGCCAAGGATGCACGGAGCATCTGGACCAGTAACAATGGGGTGTTTCTCCCATTTATTCCCAGTTAGGCTCACTTCAGCCTCTAATACAGTCAGTTCTTGAGATCCGCCTGTCACTCCAGAAATGGTGACAGTTTCTGCCCCTTTATGATTCGATGGCAATAGGGTACACTGTGCACCAGTGTCCACTAGGGCTTTATACTTTTGTGGCTCTAATGTGCCAGGCCATCGAATCCACACAGTCCAATAAACTCGGTTGTCCCTCTCCTCCTCCTGGCTGGAGGCAGGGCACCTCTAATGTTGACCGTAGTACCTACGATTATCAGATCGGTTCCTACCTGGTCCGTAGGATCGCCTACCGTAGGTTGGAGCAGCCTTCTTCCTGTCAGAATCCTTTCTCCTACCTGCTTCATTTTGCAACTCAAGCACCCGTGCCTGTAGGGCTGAGGTAGGTTCTCCATCCCACTTCTTCATGTCTTCACCATATTCACAGAGGCAAAACCACAGGATATCTCGCATCGGGTTTGATTTGTCTTGAGTCGGAGGGTGTTTTTTCTCTTGAGTAGGAGGGCGTTTCCTCTTAGCAGCTGCAACATGAGTCTGTACAGGGAAAGAATGGAGTTTTTCCTCCACCTTGGTTAGTTTATCAAACAGTTTATCGGTTTGCTCAACTAATTTCTGGGTCATTTGCTCTATTTTCTCAGTCAGTTTCTCAGTCATTTTCTCGGTGGTCACAGTCAGCTTTTCTATGGCTGCCACAGAAAAGGGACGAGAGAGACTGTCTTCATACTGTCGTACCTTATTAACCACTTCATTTACGGTTGGTGTGTCAGTATCAGATCCTCCCCAGACCATTGTTGACAATGTGTGGGAATATGTTGATGGTGCACTTTGTACAAACTTTTTTAGCATAGATTGTTTGCATGGCATTTCATCAGGGTCTACAATCACTTGCCCATCACTATAAATCACCTCTCGCACAGCCATTTCTCTCAGGTACTTAATTCCTTTTTCCATGTTGGTCCATTTACTTGGACGGCATTCGATATCGTCCTTAAAGGGATACCTATGCTTTATGGCTGACACCAGTCGCCTCCAGAGACTGAGAGTGCTTGTCTTTCTCCCAATCTCTTTATCAATACCTCCATCCTTGGCCAGGTTTCCCAATTGCCTAGCTTCTCTGCCATCTAAATCTAGGGTATCTGCCCCATTATCCCAGCATCGGAGCAACCAGGAGACAAGTGTTTCACCTTCATGACGACTAAAGTCCTTCCTGATATTTCTCAGATCTTTCATAGAGAAGGATTTAACAACTACCTCTACATCTGAGTCCTCCTGTGGTGAGGCTGCCCTAGAAGGGGCCTCTCCAACATCTGCTCTAGAAGGACTCTCGCCTTTGTCTGTTTTCAAAGGTCTCTTTCCCTTATCTGGTCTTGAAGGACCCTCCCCTGGATCTTCTTCAGAACCCTCCCCCAAGCTATCTGACTTGAGGTGGTCTTTGTCGTAAGGGGCAGGGGAAGGAGTTGACCTCTTCTTCTTCCTCCTGGTTACCGGGGCAGCTTGTGCCGATTTTGATGGAGTTTGAGTAGGTTTGGTACTGGTTGTAGTGGCTACAGTAGCTTGTGCCGGGACGGGCGGCGGAGGGGCCGGTGTTGTTGCGGTGGGGGGGGCGGCTGCCGGTGGTGCCGGTGCCGGTGCCGTTGCAGGCGGCGGCGGCGGCGGAGGCGCCTGTGCCGTGGTGGTTGGGGGGGCGGCTGCCGGTGGTGCCGGTGCAGGCGGCGGTGGTGCCGGTGCCGTTGCAGGCGGCGGCGGCGGAGGAGGCGCCTGTGCCGTTGCTCTGGGGGGGGCGGCTGCGGCCGGGCCGGGCGGGGCCGCGGTTTGTGCCGCTGCAGATCGCCGAGCGGCTGCGCGGGTCTGAGTGGCGGCAGCGCACGGTACCCTATAGCTACCCCAGCACAGATGTTTCACAATAAACCACCCCTGCACCACATTCAGAAGCACCAACAACAAAATCACGATCTTAACAAGGTACCAGTCCTTATCCTCAGAGCCCAGAAGGTTTCCATGCCCCAGCTCTGAGGGTGTCACATTAGCATAAGTATCAAAGGGCGAAGTAAACATTCCCCAGGTAGAACTGAAAGTATAATTCATAACAGAATCCATCACCTGATGCCCGAGATATACAGGTAGAGCCGTTACCCAACTCATCGTGTTATACATCTGAATTGCGAACCACACCAACATAGCACCTTTAAACCTTCCCATAACAAGACAAAGAATAAATGAAGTTTGCAATGCATTTGACAGGTTAGACCAAGCTGACTGCATTAAAGTCCAACAAAGCTGTTTAAAGGCATGATACATGATTTTGTCTAAGAACGACATGATGCAAGCTGTCTGTTCTAATCTCTGAGCAAGTTGGAATCCAAACTATTTGGACAATTTATCACAGCTCTGGTGGAGCACTGTTCGTGCCCCACGTTGGGCGCCAATTAATCTGTCGTGGGTTAGGCCAAATCCACCACTGGGGACCCGAGGGACCCCAGACGGGACCGACAGATGCTCCCCTCTACCCCTCTACAAAGAGAGAGGCAGAGGAGGAAAAAGAGACTTAAGAGTTTAGAAGAAACTAAACTACTTTAATGAAATATTAATAATAAAATAAAAAGAAATAATGAAAAATATATACAAAACCGTATCAAGCTCCCGAGATGACAATCACGTCACCGGCTGGCACTGGGGCAGTCCCAGGCTGGACTCAGTGGCGGACGGGAACTGGATTCCGGATCTGGAGTCAGGATTGGGATCACAGGCAGAGAGAGTCCTCCTCAGACGTCGGCCATTGAAGGAAGAGCCCGTGACCCTTTGGTCCCTCAGCTTTTATACTGAGCATGAGGCAGATGGGATGGAATACCCTGTTGGTCAGTTTTGGGTCACCTGTCCTGTCCGCTCCTCCCTCCAGGTGGGACCCCACTATGCTTTTCCGCTTCCGACCCTCCAACGTGGCAAATAACAAAGTTGGTTGGCCTTGGCTGTTATGGCAATAAGTATAAGCAGGAGCCTCTCTGCATACCATGCCTGGGCATCAGCTATAAACAATTGGTCTTATCACTCTGAGAGAGTGAACACTGTCTGCACAATATGCAGTTAATTTCAGTTGTTAGAAGAAGCCCAGCTAAGAAGCAAAGTTACTGAACAAAATTGGTTCTGTTTTACCTCAAACCAGGACACTCCTGAACTGAAATAGAGAGCGGGTGTTCCAGCGGAGGCAAGCAAATCGTGTTGATTTACAGTGGCTTGAGGATTTGGCCCATTACCGCTTCTTTATACACTTTTAAAAAGAAATGCCAACTCGATAGTTTAGGCTTTAACTGGAACATGGCAAGTAATTGTATGTTTTGGCGGACCCCTAGTAATGTTGCAGAATCTTTCTCAGAAGTTGTTCCATGGGATAGCCGATTCCTCAGGTAAGAGCTACTTGTTTGTTCAATCCTCCATCTTAGGCCTGCTCCTCAGGTGCATCCTCCTTCTCGCAGCGATTTCCTAGGAACAGATTTCAAAGAACAGCTCTGATCACAGAATCACAGATTGGTTAGGGTTGGAAAGGAGCTCTGGAGATCATCCAGTCCAACCCTCTGCCAGAGCAGGGTCACCTACATCAGGTTGCACAGGATGACCTCCAGGCGGGTTTTGAATGTCTCTGGGGTGGGAGACTCTACCGCCTCCCTGGGCAGCCTGTTCCAGCGCTCTGCCACCCTCAAAGTAAAGAAGTTCCTCCTCATGCTTTGATAGAAGTTCCTAGGTTCCAGTTTGTACCCGTTACCTCTTGTCCTGGATCATCTTTGATGATCCAGGACAAGAGGTAACGGGCACCAATTGGAAGGAAGGAACTTGAACTTGAACTGGAATGTAGGAACTTGAACATAGGATTGTCCTTGATGATTCAGGATAGCTGTGTGTCTGACCAGTCTGTCTTTCGAAGGAGGTCCTTGACCAGCTCCAGCCATGCTGTGCTGAGCAGAGCCCCTGGCAGCAGCCCCACAGCTCACTCCCAGTGTGCCTGAATGGAAAAGGTACCAAAGTTGCTCCAACACTTTCTGAAAAACTCTATAGTGTTACCCCACAAACGCAAAGCGACGGCAAAGCCCGTGAAATGACACCGGTGCTTCCAGAAAATGTCAAGCTTCCTGCCCAAGGGTGACATGCCATGCGGTGGGGTCAGGGCCACACGCTGAGCACCCGGTGCGCTGGGGTTGCCCCAGCGGTTCCTGAGCAGCTCCTGCAGTGCTGCCGCCGGTACCGTTCTGGCGGCTGTAGTTGTTTAAAAAGCCGTTGTTGTTTCCGGCGTAATCTGACGGCAGTTTTCTCGGGCATTTGGGCCTCTTCTAATAAGTGTGCTGTGAGTACATCTGCAAGCATTCACCTGTCGAGGTCAAATGACTGGTGGTGCTCATCTCCCCCCGTGCTACTGCTGCTGCCTCCCGTGAATGCTCATGTGCCTGCGTGCCCCTGTACAGGCACAGATGCACGCGCGCAACACCTGATCCCGCATCCTAATTATTTTTCGCCCGGTTCTCGGAGTTGTTCTGCTTCCGGCTGATGAATGGGAAAGTGTAGTAGTGCTGTTTCATTTCACCAGCCTCTCAAGTGTGGAAATTATGGTAAATTTGAGAACAAGCCAGATTAGATTGATAGTTACACCTCCTCCTTTAATTAGCCAACCACAGGATCTGTGGAGGCAAAGGCCGGGGGGGTGTGTCGGTGTATATAACGTGTATTGTCTATGTGAAAGATTAATCAAAAGGAGTTGCTTGAGGTGGGAAGGCTTTTCCGGAGAGGTTCCACATGTTGTCAGGTAGTCCCTCTGAATGGCAGCTTCCGGTTCGGTCCCTTAGCTTTCGGAAGTGACATTTAGTCTGATATGTGCCAGCCGTGCAATCTACCTAGCCCTGCAAAGTGCAAATATTAACCTAAATGCATATTAAGATACTGTGTGTTAGCTCCTGAACTGAAATAGAGAGCGGGTGTTCCAGCGGAGGCAAGCAAATCGTGTTGATTTACAGTGGCTTGAGGATTTGGCCCATTACCGCTTCTTTATACACTTTTAAAAAGAAATGCCAACTCGATAGTTTAGGCTTTAACTGGAACATGGCAAGTAATTGTATGTTTTGGCGGACCCCTAGTAATGTTGCAGAATCTTTCTCAGAAGTTGTTCCATGGGATAGCCGATTCCTCAGGTAAGAGCTACTTGTTTGTTCAATCCTCCATCTTAGGCCTGCTCCTCAGGTGCATCCTCCTTCTCGCAGCGATTTCCTAGGAACAGATTTCGAAGAACAGCTCTGATCACAGAATCACAGATTGGTTAGGGTTGGAAAGGAGCTCTGGAGATCATCCAGTCCAACCCTCTGCCAGAGCAGGGTCACCTACAGCAGGTTGCACAGGATGACCTCCAGGCGGGTTTTGAATGTCTCTGGGGTGGGAGACTCTACCGCCTCCCTGGGCAGCCTGTTCCAGCGCTCTGCCACCCTCAAAGTAAAGAAGTTCCTCCTCATGCTTTGATAGAAGTTCCTAGGTTCCAGTTTGTACCCGTTACCTCTTGTCCTGGATCATCTTTGATGATCCAGGACAAGAGGTAACGGGCACCAATTGGAAGGAAGGAACTTGAACTTGAACTGGAACGTAGGAACTTGAACATAGGATTGTCCTTGATGATTCAGGATAGCTGTGTGTCTGACCAGTCTGTCTTTCGAAGGAGGTCCTGGGCCAGCTCCAGCCATGCTGTGCTGAGCAGAGCCCCTGGCAGCAGCCCCACAGCTCACTCCCAGTGTGCCTGAATGGAAAAGGTACCAAAGTTGCTCCAACACTTTCTGAAAAACTCTATAGTGTTACCCCACAAACGCAAAGCGACGGCAAAGCCCGTGAAATGACACCGGTGCTTCCAGAAAATGTCAAGCTTCCTGCCCAAGGGTGACATGCCATGCGGTGGGGTCAGGGCCACACGCTGAGCACCCGGTGCGCTGGGGTTGCCCCAGCGGTTCCTGAGCAGCTCCTGCAGTGCTGCCGCCGGTACCGTTCTGGCGGCTGTAGTTGTTTAAAAAGCCGTTGTTGTTTCTGGCGTAATCTGACGGCAGTTTTCTCGGGCATTTGGGCCTCTTCTAATAAGTGTGCTGTGAGTACATCTGCAAGCATTCACCTGTCGAGGTCAAATGACTGGTGGTGCTCATCTCCCCCCGTGCTACTGCTGCTGCCTCCCGTGAATGCTCATGTGCCTGCGTGCCCCTGTACAGGCACAGATGCACGCGCGCAACACCTGATCCCGCATCCTAATTATTTTTCGCCCGGTTCTCGGAGTTGTTCTGCTTCCGGCTGATGAATGGGAAAGTGTAGTAGTGCTGTTTCATTTCACCAGCCTCTCAAGTGTGGAAATTATGGTAAATTTGAGAACAAGCCAGATTAGATTGATAGTTACACCTCCTCCTTTAATTAGCCAACCACAGGATCTGTGGAGGCAAAGGCCGGGGGGGTGTGTCGGTGTATATAACGTGTATTGTCTATGTGAAAGATTAATCAAAAGGAGTTGCTTGAGGTGGGAAGGCTTTTCCGGAGAGGTTCCACATGTTGTCAGGTAGTCCCTCTGAATGGCAGCTTCCGGTTCGGTCCCTTAGCTTTCGGAAGTGACATTTAGTCTGATATGTGCCAGCCGTGCAATCTACCTAGCCCTGCAAAGTGCAAATATTAACCTAAATGCATATTAAGATACTGTGTGTTAGCTCCTGAACTGAAATAGAGAGCGGGTGTTCCAGCGGAGGCAAGCAAATCGTGTTGATTTACAGTGGCTTGAGGATTTGGCCCATTACCGCTTCTTTATACACTTTTAAAAAGAAATGCCAACTCGATAGTTTAGGCTTTAACTGGAACATGGCAAGTAATTGTATGTTTTGGCGGACCCCTAGTAATGTTGCAGAATCTTTCTCAGAAGTTGTTCCATGGGATAGCCGATTCCTCAGGTAAGAGCTACTTGTTTGTTCAATCCTCCATCTTAGGCCTGCTCCTCAGGTGCATCCTCCTTCTCGCAGCGATTTCCTAGGAACAGATTTCAAAGAACAGCTCTGATCACAGAATCACAGATTGGTTAGGGTTGGAAAGGACCTCTGGAGATCATCCAGCCCAACCCCCCTGCCAGAGCAAGGTCACCTACAGCAGGTTGCACAGGATGACCTCCAGGCGGGTTTTGAATGTTTCTGGGATGGGAGACTCTACCGCCTCCCTGGGCAGCCTGTTCCAGCGCTCTGCCACCCTCAAAGTAAAGAAGTTCCTCCTCATGCTTTGATAGAAGTTCCTACGTTCCAGTTTGTACCCGTTACCTCTTGTCCTGGATCATCTTTGATGATCCAGGACAAGAGGTAACGGGCACCAATTGGAACGTAGGAACTTGAACTTGAACTGGAAGGTAGGAACTTGAACTTGAACATAGGATTATCCTTGATGATTCAGGATAGCTGTGTTTCTGACCAGTCTGTCTTTCGAAGGAGGTCCTGGGCCAGCTCCAGCCATGCTGTGCTGAGCAGAGCCCCTGGCAGCAGCCCCACAGCTCACTCCCAGTGTGCCTGAATGGAAAAGGTACCAAAGTTGCTCCAACACTTTCTGAAAAACTCTATAGTGTTACCCCACAAGCGCAAAGCGACGGCAAAGCCCGTGAAATGACACCGGTGCTTCCAGAAAATGTCAAGCTTCCTGCCCAAGGGTGACATGCCATGCGGTGGGGTCAGGGCCACGCGCTGAGCACCCGGTGCGCTGGGGTTGCCCCAGCGGTTCCTGAGCAGCTCCTGCAGTGCTGCCGCCGGTACCGTTCTGGCGGCCGTAGTTGTTTAAAAAGCCGTTGTTGTTTCCGGCGTAATCTGACGGCAGTTTTCTCGGGCATTTGGGCCTCTTCTAATAAGTGTGCTGTGAGTACATCTGCAAGCATTCACCTGTCGAGGTCAAATGACTGGTGGTGCTCATCTGCCCCCGTGCTACTGCTGCTGCCTCCCGTGAATGCTCATGTGCCTGCGTGCCCCTGTACAGGCACAGATGCACGCGCGCAACACCTGATCCCGCATCCTAATTATTTTTCGCCCGGTTCTCGGAGTTGTTCTGCTTCCGGCTGATGAATGGGAAAGTGTAGTAGTGCTGTTTCATTTCACCAGCCTCTCAAGTGTGGAAATTATGGTAAATTTGAGAACAAGCCAGATTAGATTGATAGTTACACCTCCTCCTTTAATTAGCCAACCACAGGATCTGTGGAGGCAAAGGCCGGGGGGGTGTGTCGGTGTATATAACGTGTATTGTCTATGTGAAAGATTAATCAAAAGGAGTTGCTTGAGGTGGGAAGGCTTTTCCGGAGAGGTTCCACATGTTGTCAGGTAGTCCCTCTGAATGGCAGCTTCCGGTTCGGTCCCTTAGCTTTCGGAAGTGACATTTAGTCTGATATGTGCCAGCCGTGCAATCTACCTAGCCCTGCAAAGTGCAAATATTAACCTAAATGCATATTAAGATACTGTGTGTTAGCTCCTGAACTGAAATAGAGAGCGGGTGTTCCAGCGGAGGCAAGCAAATCGTGTTGATTTACAGTGGCTTGAGGATTTGGCCCATTACCGCTTCTTTATACACTTTTAAAAAAAAATGCAAACTCGATAGTTTAGGCTTTAACTGGAACATGGCAAGTAATTGTATGTTTTGGCGGACCCCTAGTAATGTTGCAGAATCTTTCTCAGAAGTTGTTCCATGGGATAGCCGATTCCTCAGGTAAGAGCTACTTGTTTGTTCAATCCTCCATCTTAGGCCTGCTCCTCAGGTGCATCCTCCTTCTCGCAGCGATTTCCTAGGAACAGATTTCGAAGAACAGCTCTGATCACAGAATCACAGATTGGTTAGGGTTGGAAAGGAGCTCTGGAGATCATCCAGTCCAACCCCCCTGCCAGAGCAGGGTCACCTACAGCAGGTTGCACAGGATGACCTCCAGGCGGGTTTTGAATGTCTCTGGGGTGGGAGACTCTCCCGCCTCCCCGGGCAGCCTGTTCCAGTGCTCTGCCACCCTCAAAGTAAAGACGTTCCTCCTCATGCTTTGATAGAAGTTCCTAGGTTCCAGTTTGTACCCGTTACCTCTTGTCCTGGATCATCTTTGATGATCATCATCTTTGATGATCCAGGCCAAGAGGTAACGGGCACCAATTGGAACGTAGGAACTTGAACTTGAACTGGAAGGTAGGAACTTGAACTTGAAATAGGATTATCCTTGATGATTCAGGATAGCTGTGTGTCTAACAAGTCTCTCTTTCGAAGGAGGTCCTGGGCCAGCTCCAGCCATGCTGTGCTGAGCAGAGCCCCTGGCAGCAGCCCCACAGCTCACTCCCAGTGTGCCTGAATGGAAAAGGTACCAAAGTTGCTCCAATACTTTCTGAAAAACTCTATAGTGTTACCCCACAAGCGCAAAGCGACGGCAAAGCCCGTGAAATGACACCGGTGCTTCCAGAAAATGTCAAGCTTCCTGCCCAAGGGTGACATGCCATGCGGTGGGGTCAGGGCCACGCGCTGAGCACCCGGTGCGCTGGGGTTGCCCCAGCGGTTCCTGAGCAGCTCCTGCAGTGCTGCCGCCGGTACCGTTCTGGCGGCTGTAGTTGTTTAAAAAGCCGTTGTTGTTTCTGACGTAATCTGACGGCAGTTTTCTCGGGCATTTGGGCCTCTTCTAATAAGTGTGCTGTGAGTACATCTGCAAGCATTCACCTGTCGAGGTCAAATGACTGGTGGTGCTCATCTGCCCCCGTGCTACTGCTGCTGCCTCCCGTGAATGCTCATGTGCCTGCGTGCCCCTGTACAGGCACAGATGCACGCGCGCAACACCTGATCCCGCATCCTAATTATTTTTCGCCCGGTTCTCGGAGTTGTTCTGCTTCCGGCTGATGAATGGG
The DNA here is from genome assembly GCF_965231255.1 of Vanellus vanellus. Classification (NCBI taxonomy): domain Eukaryota; kingdom Metazoa; phylum Chordata; class Aves; order Charadriiformes; family Charadriidae; genus Vanellus; species Vanellus vanellus. The sequence continues at coordinate 1,108,243 of NW_028128478.1, read as the reverse complement.
AAAGTGTAGTAGTGCTGTTTCATTTCACCAGCCTCTCAAGTGTGGAAATTATGGTAAATTTGAGAACAAGCCAGATTAGATTGATTGTTACACCTCCTCCTTTAATTAGCCAACCACAGGATCTGTGGAGGCAAAGGCCGGGGGGGTGTGTCGGTGTATATAACGTGTATTGTCTATGTGAAAGATTAATCAAAAGGAGTTGCTTGAGGTGGGAAGGCTTTTCCGGAGAGGTTCCACATGTTGTCAGGTAGTCCCTCTGAATGGCAGCTTCCGGTTCGGTCCCTTAGCTTTCGGAAGTGACATTTAGTCTGATATGTGCCAGCCGTGCAATCTACCTAGCCCTGCAAAGTGCAAATATTAACCTAAATGCATATTAAGATAGTGTGTGTTAGCTCCTGAACTGCAATAGAGAGCGGGTGTTCCAGCGGAGGCAAGCAAATCGTGTTGATTTACAGTGGCTTGAGGATTTGGCCCATTACCGCTTCTTTATACACTTTTAAAAAGAAATGCCAACTCGATAGTTTAGGCTTTAACTGGAACATGGCAAGTAATTGTATGTTTTGGCGGACCCCTAGTAATGTTGCAGAATCTTTCTCAGAAGTTGTTCCATGGGATAGCCGATTCCTCAGGTAAGAGCTACTTGTTTGTTCAATCCTCCATCTTAGGCCTGCTCCTCAGGTGCATCCTCCTTCTCGCAGCGATTTCCTAGGAACAGATTTCGAAGAACAGCTCTGATCACAGAATCACAGATTGGTTAGGGTTGGAAAGGAGCTCTGGAGATCATCCAGTCCAACCCCCCTGCCAGAGCAGGGTCACCTACAGCAGGTTGCACAGGATGACCTCCAGGCGGGTTTTGAATGTCTCTGGGGTGGGAGACTCTACCGCCTCCCTGGGCAGCCTGTTCCAGCGCTCTGCCACCCTCAAAGTAAAGAAGTTCCTCCTCATGCTTTGATAGAAGTTCCTAGGTTCCAGTTTGTAACCGTTACCTCTTGTCCTGGATCATCTTTGATGATCCAGGACAAGAGGTAACGGGCACCGATTGGAACGTAGGAACTTGAACTTGAACTGGAAGGTAGGAACTTGAACTTGAACATAGGATTATCCTTGATGATTCAGGATAGCTGTGTGTCTGACCAGTCTGTCTTTCGAAGGAGGTCCTGGGCCAGCTCCAGCCATGCTGTGCTGAGCAGAGCCCCTGGCAGCAGCCCCACACCTCACTCCCAGTGTGCCTGAATGGAAAAAGTACCAAAGTTGCTCCAACACTTTCTGAAAAACTCTATAGTGTTACCCCACAAGCGCAAAGCGACGGCAAAGCCCGTGAAATGACACCGGTGCTTCCAGAAAATGTCAAGCTTCCTGCCCAAGGGTGACATGCCATGCGGTGGGGTCAGGGCTACGCGCTGAGCACCCGGTGCGCTGGGGTTGCCCCAGCGGTTCCTGAGCAGCTCCTGCAGTGCTGCCGCCGGTACCGTTCTGGCGGCTGTAGTTGTTTAAAAAGCCGTTGTTGTTTCCGGCGTAATCTGACGGCAGTTTTCTCGGGCATTTGGGCCTCTTCTAATAAGTGTGCTGTGAGTACATCTGCAAGCATTCACCTGTCGAGGTCAAATGACTGGTGGTGCTCATCTCCCCCCGTGCTACTGCTGCTGCCTCCCGTGAATGCTCATGTGCCTGCGTGCCCCTGTACAGGCACAGATGCACGCGCGCAACACCTGATCCCGCATCCTAATTATTTTTCGCCCGGTTCTCGGAGTTGTTCTGCTTCCGGCTGATGAATGGGAAAGTGTAGTAGTGCTGTTTCATTTCACCAGCCTCTCAAGTGTGGAAATTATGGTAAATTTGAGAACAAGCGAGATTAGATTGATAGTTACACCTCCTTCTTTAATTAGCCAACCACAGGATCTGTGGAGGCAAAGGCCGGGGGGGTGTGTCGGTGTATATAACGTGTATTGTCTATGTGAAAGATTAATCAAAAGGAGTTGCTTGAGGTGGGAAGGCTTTTCCGGAGAGGTTCCACATGTTGTCAGGTAGTCCCTCTGAATGGCAGCTTCCGGTTCGGTCCCTTAGCTTTCGGAAGTGACATTTAGTCTGATATGTGCCAGCCGTGCAATCTACCTAGCCCTGCAAAGTGCAAATATTAACATAAATGCATATTAAGATACTGTGTGTTAGCTCCTGAACTGAAATAGAGAGCGGGTGTTCTAGCAGAGGCAAGCAAATCGTGTTGATTTACAGTGGCTTGAGGATTTGGCCCATTACCGCTTCTTTATACACTTTTAAAAAGAAATGCCAACTCGATAGTTTAGGCTTTAACTGGAACATGGCAAGTAATTCTGTGTTTTGGCGGACCCCTAGTAATGTTGCAGAATCTTTCTCAGAAGTTGTTCCATGGGATAGCCGATTCCTCAGGTAAGAGCTACTTGTTTGTTCAATCCTCCATCTTAGGACTGCTCCTCAGGTGCATCCTCCTCGCAGCGATTTCCTAGGAACAGATTTCGAAGAACAGCTCTGATCACAGAATCACAGATTGGTTAGGGTTGGAAAGGAGCTCTGGAGATCATGTAGTCCAACCCCCCTGCCAGAGCAGGGTCACCTACAGCAGGTTGCACAGGATGACCTCCAGGCGGGTTTTGAATGACTCTGGGGTGGGAGACTCTACCGCCTCCCTGGGCAGCCTGTTCCAGCGCTCTGCCACCCTCAAAGTAAAGAAGTTCCTCCTCATGCTTTGATAGAAGTTCCTAGGTTCCAGTTTGTACCCGTTACCTCTTGTCCTGGATCATCAAAAATCATCTTTGATGATCCAGGACAAGAGGTAACGGGCACCAATTGGAACGTAGGAACTTGAACTTGAACTGGAAGGTAGGAACTTGAACTTGAACATAGGATTATCCTTGATGATTCAGGATAGCTGTGTGTCTGACCAGTCTGTCTTTCGAAGGAGGTCCTGGGCCAGCTCCAGCCATGCTGTGCTGAGCAGAGCCCCTGGCAGCAGCCCCACAGCTCACTCCCAGTGTGCCTGAATGGAAAAGGTACCAAAGTTGCTCCAACACTTTCTGAAAAACTCTACAGTGTTACCCCACAAGCGCAAAGCGACGGCAAAGCCCGTGAAATGACACCGGTGCTTCCAGAAAATGTCAAGCTTCCTGCCCAAGGGTGACATGCCATGCGGTGGGGTCAGGGCCACGCGCTGAGCACCCGGTGCGCTGGGGTTGCCCCAGCGGTTCCTGAGCAGCTCCTGCAGTGCTGCCGCCGGTACCGTTCTGGCGGCTGTAGTTGTTTAAAAAGCCGTTGTTGTTTCCGGCGTAATCTGACGGCAGTTTTCTCGGGCATTTGGGCCTCTTCTAATAAGTGTGCTGTGAGTACATCTGCAAGCATTCACCTGTCGAGGTCAAATGACTGGTGGTGCTCATCTGCCCCCGTGCTACTGCTGCTGCCTCCCGTGAATGCTCATGTGCCTGTGTGCCCCTGTACAGGCACAGATGCACGCGCGCAACACCTGATCCTGCATCCTAATTATTTTTCGCCCGGTTCTCGGAGTTGTTCTGCTTCCGGCTGATGAATGGGAAAGTGTAGTAGTGCTGTTTCATTTCACCAGCCTCTCAAGTGTGGAAATTATGGTAAATTTGAGAACAAGCCAGATTAGATTGATAGTTACACCTCCTCCTTTAATTAGCCAACCACAGGATCTGTGGAGGCAAAGGCCGGGGGGGTGTGTCGGTGTATATAACGTGTATTGTCTATGTGAAAGATTAATCAAAAAGGAGTTGCTTGAGGTGGGAAGGCTTTTCCGGAGAGGTTCCACATGTTGTCAGGTAGTCCCTCTGAATGGCAGCTTCCGGTTCGGTCCCTTAGCTTTCGGAAGTGACATTTAGTCTGATATGTGCCAGCCGTGCAATCTACCTAGCCCTGCAAAGTGCAAATATTAACATAAATGCATATTAAGATACTGTGTGTTAGCTCCTGAACTGAAATAGAGAGCGGGTGTTCCAGCGGAGGCAAGCAAATCGTGTTGATTTAGAGTGGCTTGAGGATTTGGCCCATTACCGCTTCTTTATACACTTTTAAAAAGAAATGCCAACTCGATAGTTTAGGCTTTAACTGGAACATGGCAAGTAATTGTATGTTTTGGCGGACCCCTAGTAATGTTGCAGAATCTTTCTCAGAAGTTGTTCCATGGGATAGCCGATTCCTCAGGTAAGAGCTACTTGTTTGTTCAATCCTCCATCTTAGGCCTGCTCCTCAGGTGCATCCTCCTTCTCGCAGCGATTTCCTAGGAACAGATTTCGAAGAACAGCTCTGATCACAGAATCACAGATTGGTTAGGGTTGGAAAGGAGCTCTGGAGATCATCCAGCCCAACCCCCCTGCCAGAGCAGGGTCACCTACAGCAGGTTGCACAGGATGACCTCCAGGCGGGTTTTGAATGTCTCTGGGGTCGGAGACTCTACCGCCTCCCTGGGCAGCCTGTTCCAGCGCTCTGCCACCCTCAAAGTAAAGAAGTTCCTCCTCATGCTTTGATAGAAGTTCCTACGTTCCAGTTTGTACCCGTTACTTCTTGTCCTGGATCATCTTTGATGATCCAGGACAAGAGGTAACGGGCACCAATTGGAACGTAGGAACTTGAACTTGAACTGGAACGTAGGAACTTGAACATAGGATTATCCTTGATGATTCAGGATAGCTGTGTGTCTGACCAGTCTGTCTTTCGAAGGAGGTCCTGGGCCAGCTCCAGCCATGCTGTGCTGAGCAGAGCCCCTGGCAGCAGCCCCACAGCTCACTCCCAGTGTGCCTGAATGGAAAAGGTACAAAAGTTGCTCCAACACTTTCTGAAAAACTCTACAGTGTTACCCCACAAGCGCAAAGCGACGGCAAAGCCCGTGAAATGACACCGGTGCTTCCAGAAAATGTCAAGCTTCCTGCCCAAGGGTGACATGCCATGCGGTGGGGTCAGGGCCACGCGCTGAGCACCCGGTGCGCTGGGGTTGCCCCAGCGGTTCCTGAGCAGCTCCTGCAGTGCTGCCGCCGGTACCGTTCTGGCGGCTGTAGTTGTTTAAAAAGCCGTTGTTGTTTCCGGCGTAATCTGACGGCAGTTTTCTCGGGCATTTGGGCCTCTTCTAATAAGTGTGCTGTGAGTACATCTGCAAGCATTCACCTGTCGAGGTCAAATGACTGGTGGTGCTCATCTGCCCCCGTGCTACTGCTGCTGCCTCCCGTGAATGCTCATGTGCCTGTGTGCCCCTGTACAGGCACAGATGCACGCGCGCAACACCTGATCCTGCATCCTAATTATTTTTCGCCCGGTTCTCGGAGTTGTTCTGCTTCCGGCTGATGAATGGGAAAGTGTAGTAGTGCTGTTTCATTTCACCAGCCTCTCAAGTGTGGAAATTATGGTAAATTTGAGAACAAGCCAGATTAGATTGATAGTTACACCTCCTCCTTTAATTAGCCAACCACAGGATCTGTGGAGGCAAAGGCCGGGGGGGTGTGTCGGTGTATATAACGTGTATTGTCTATGTGAAAGATTAATCAAAAAGGAGTTGCTTGAGGTGGGAAGGCTTTTCCGGAGAGGTTCCACATGTTGTCAGGTAGTCCCTCTGAATGGCAGCTTCCGGTTCGGTCCCTTAGCTTTCGGAAGTGACATTTAGTCTGATATGTGCCAGCCGTGCAATCTACCTAGCCCTGCAAAGTGCGAATATTAACATAAATGCATATTAAGATACTGTGTGTTAGCTCCTGAACTGAAATAGAGAGCGGGTGTTCCAGCGGAGGCAAGCAAATCGTGTTGATTTAGAGTGGCTTGAGGATTTGGCCCATTACCGCTTCTTTATACACTTTTAAAAAGAAATGCCAACTCGATAGTTTAGGCTTTAACTGGAACATGGCAAGTAATTGTATGTTTTGGCGGACCCCTAGTAATGTTGCAGAATCTTTCTCAGAAGTTGTTCCATGGGATAGCCGATTCCTCAGGTAAGAGCTACTTGTTTGTTCAATCCTCCATCTTAGGCCTGCTCCTCAGGTGCATCCTCCTTCTCGCAGCGATTTCCTAGGAACAGATTTCGAAGAACAGCTCTGATCACAGAATCACAGATTAGTTAGGGTTGGAAAGGAGCTCTGGAGATCATCCAGCCCAACCCCCCTGCCAGAGCAGGGTCACCTACAGCAGGTTGCACAGGATGACCTCCAGGCGGGTTTTGAATGTCTCTGGGGTCGGAGACTCTACCGCCTCCCTGGGCAGCCTGTTCCAGCGCTCTGCCACCCTCAAAGTAAAGAAGTTCCTCCTCATGCTTTGATAGAAGTTCCTAGGTTCCAGCTGATACCCGTTACCTCTTGTCCTGGATCATCTTTGATGATCCAGGACAAGAGGTAACGGGCACCAATTGGAAGGAAGGAACTTGAACTTGAACTGGAACGTAGGAACTTGAACATAGGATTGTCCTTGATGATTCAGGATAGCTGTGTGTCTGACCAGTCTGTCTTTCGAAGGAGGTCCTGGACCAGCTCCAGCCATGCTGTGCTGAGCAGAGCCCCTGGCAGCAGCCCCACAGCTCACTCCCAGTGTGCCTGAATGGAAAAGGTACCAAAGTTGCTCCAACACTTTCTGAAAAACTCTATAGTGTTACCCCACAAGCGCAAAGCGACGGCAAAGCCCGTGAAATGACACCGGTGCTTCCAGAAAATGTCAAGCTTCCTGCCCAAGGGTGACATGCCATGCGGTGGGGTCAGGGCCACGCGCTGAGCACCCGGTGCGCTGGGGTTGCCCCAGCGGTTCCTGAGCAGCTCCTGCAGTGCTGCCGCCGGTACCGTTCTGGCGGCTGTAGTTGTTTAAAAAGCCGTTGTTGTTTCCGGCGTAATCTGACGGCAGTTTTCTCGGGCATTTGGGCCTCTTCTAATAAGTGTGCTGTGAGTACATCTGCAAGCATTCACCTGTCGAGGTCAAATGACTGGTGGTGCTCATCTGCCCCCGTGCTACTGCTGCTGCCTCCCGTGAATGCTCATGTGCCTGCGTGCCCCTGTACAGGCACAGATGCACGTGCGCAACACCTGATCCCGCATCCTAATTATTTTTCGCCCGGTTCTCGGAGTTGTTCTGCTTCCGGCTGATGAATGGGAAAGTGTAGTAGTGCTGTTTCATTTCACCAGCCTCTCAAGTGTGGAAATTATGGTAAATTTGAGAACAAGCCAGATTAGATTGATAGTTACACCTCCTCCTTTAATTAGCCAACCACAGGATCTGTGGAGGCAAAGGCCGGGGGGGTGTGTCGGTGTATATAACGTGTATTGTCTATGTGAAAGATTAATCAAAAGGAGTTGCTTGAGGTGGGAAGGCTTTTCCGGAGAGGTTCCACATGTTGTCAGGTAGTCCCTCTGAATGGCAGCTTCCGGTTCGGTCCCTTAGCTTTCGGAAGTGACATTTAGTCTGATATGTGCCAGCCGTGCAATCTACCTAGCCCCGCAAAGTGCAAATATTAACATAAATGCATATTAAGATACTGTGTGTTAGCTCCTGAACTGAAATAGAGAGCGGGTGTTCCAGCGGAGGCAAGCAAATCGTGTTGATTTACAGTGGCTTGAGGATTTGGCCCATTACCGCTTCTTTATACACTTTTAAAAAGAAATGCCAACTCGATAGTTTAGGCTTTAACTGGAACATGGCAAGTAATTGTATGTTTTGGCGGACCCCTAGTAATGTTGCAGAATCTTTCTCAGAAGTTGTTCCATGGGATAGCCGATTCCTCAGGTAAGAGCTACTTGTTTGTTCAATCCTCCATCTTAGGCCTGCTCCTCAGGTGCATCCTCCTTCTCGCAGCGATTTCCTAGGAACAGATTTCGAAGAACAGCTCTGATCACAGAATCACAGATTGGTTAGGGTTGGAAAGGACCTCTGGAGATCATCCAGCCCAACCCCCCTGCCAGAGCAGGGTCACCTACAGCAGGTTGCACAGGATGACCTCCAGGCGGGTTTTGAATGTTTCTGGGGTCGGAGACTCTACCGCCTCCCTGGGCAGCCTGTTCCAGCGCTCTGCCACCCTCAAAGTAAAGAAGTTCCTCCTCATGTTTTGATAGAAGTTCCTACGTTCCAGTTTGTACCCGTTACCTCTTGTCCTGGATCATCTTTGATGATCCAGGACAAGAGGTAACGGGCACCAATTGGAACGTAGGAACTTGAACTTGAACTGGAACGTAGGAACTTGAACATAGGATTATCCTTGATGATTCAGGATAGCTGTGTGTCTGACCAGTCTGTCTTTCGAAGGAGGTCCTGGGCCAGCTCCAGCCATGCTGTGCTGAGCAGAGCCCCTGGCAGCAGCCCCACAGCTCACTCCCAGTGTGCCTGAATGGAAAAGGTACCAAAGTTGCTCCAACACTTTCTGAAAAACTCTATAGTGTTACCCCACAAGCGCAAAGCGACGGCAAAGCCCGTGAAATGACACCGGTGCTTCCAGAAAATGTCAAGCTTCCTGCCCAAGGGTGACATGCCATGCGGTGGGGTCAGGGCCACGCGCTGAGCACCCGGTGCGCTGGGGTTGACCCAGCGGTTCCTGAGCAGCTCCTGCAGTGCTGCCGCCGGTACCGTTCTGGCGGCTGTAGTTGTTTAAAAAGCCGTTGTTGTTTCCGGCGTAATCTGACGGCAGTTTTCTCGGGCATTTGGGCCTCTTCTAATAAGTGTGCTGTGAGTACATCTGCAAGCATTCACCTGTCGAGGTCAAATGAGTGGTGGTGCTCATCTGCCCCCGTGCTACTGCTGCTGCCTCCCGTGAATGCTCATGTGCCTGCGTGCCCCTGTACAGGCACAGATGCACGCGCGCAACACCTGATCCCGCATCCTAATTATTTTTCGCCCGGTTCTCGGAGTTGTTCTGCTTCCGGCTGATGAATGGGAAAGTGTAGTAGTGCTGTTTCATTTCACCAGCCTCTCAAGTGTGGAAATTATGGTAAATTTGAGAACAAGCCAGATTAGATTGATAGTTACACCTCCTCCTTTAATTAGCCAACCACAGGATCTGTGGAGGCAAAGGCCGGGGGGGTGTGTCGGTGTATATAACGTGTATTGTCTATGTGAAAGATTAATCAAAAGGAGTTGCTTGAGGTGGGAAGGCTTTTCCGGAGAGGTTCCACATGTTGTCAGGTAGTCCCTCTGAATGGCAGCTTCCGGTTCGGTCCCTTAGCTTTCGGAAGTGACATTTAGTCTGATATGTGCCAGCCGTGCAATCTACCTAGCCCTGCAAAGTGCAAATATTAACCTAAATGCATATTAAGATACTGTGTGTTAGCTCCTGAACTGAAATAGAGAGCGGGTGTTCCAGCGGAGGCAAGCAAATCGTGTTGACTTACAGTGGCTTGAGGATTTGGCCCATTACCGCTTCTTTATACACTTTTAAAAAGAAATGCCAACTCGATAGTTTAGGCTTTAACTGGAACATGGCAAGTAATTGTATGTTTTGGCGGACCCCTAGTAATGTTGCAGAATCTTTCTCAGAAGTTGTTCCATGGGATAGCCGATTCCTCAGGTAAGAGCTACTTGTTTGTTCAATCCTCCATCTTAGGCCTGCTCCTCAGGTGCATCCTCCTTCTCGCAGCGATTTCCTAGGAACAGATTTCGAAGAACAGCTCTGATCACAGAATCACAGATTGCTTTGGGTTGGAAAGGAGGTCTGGAGATCATCCAGCCCAACCCCCCTGCCAGAGCAGGGTCACCTACAGCAGGTTGCACAGGATGACCTCCAGGCGGGTTTTGAATGTCTCTGGGGTGGGAGACTCTACTGCCTCCCTGGGCAGCCTGTTCCAGCGCTCTGCCACCCTCAAAGTAAAGAAGTTCCTCCTCATGCTTTGATAGAAGTTCCTACGTTCCAGTTTGTACCCGTTACCTCTTGTCCTGGATCATCTTTGATGATCCAGGACAAGAGGTAACGGGCACCAATTGGAACGTAGGAACTTAAACTTGAACTGGAAGGTAGGAACTTGAACTTGAACATAGGATTATCCTTGATGATTCAGGATAGCTGTGTGTCTGACCAGTCTGTCTTTCGAAGGAGGTCCCGGACCAGCTCCAGCCATGCTATGCTGAGCAGAGCCCCTGGCAGTAGCCCCACAGCTCACTCCCAGTGTGCCTGAATGGAAAAGGTACCAAAGTTGCTCCAACACTTTCTGAAAAACTCTATAGTGTTACCCCACAAGCGCAAAGCGACGGCAAAGCCCGTGAAATGACACCGGTGCTTCCAGAAAATGTCAAGCTTCCTGCCCAAGGGTGACATGCCATGCGGTGGGGTCAGGGCCACACGCTGAGCACCCGGTGCGCTGGGGTTGCCCCAGCGGTTCCTGAGCAGCTCCTGCAGTGCTGCCGCCGGTACCGTTCTGGCGGCTGTAGTTGTTTAAAAAGCCGTTGTTGTTTCCGGCGTAATCTGACGGCAGTTTTCTCGGGCATTTGGGCCTCTTCTAATAAGTGTGCTGTGAGTACATCTGTAAGCATTCACCTGTCGAGGTCAAATGACTGGTGGTGCTCATCTGCCCCCGTGCTACTGCTGCTGCCTCCCGTGAATGCTCATGTGCCTGCGTGCCCCTGTACAGGCACAGATGCACGCGCGCAACACCTGATCCCGCATCCTAATTATTTTTCGCCCGGTTCTCTGAGTTGTTCTGCTTCCGGCTGATGAATGGGAAAGTGTAGTAGTGCTGTTTCATTTCACCAGCCTCTCAAGTGTGGAAATTATGGTAAATTTGAGAACAAGCCAGATTAGATTGATAGTTACACCTCCTCCTTTAATTAGCCAACCACAGGATCTGTGGAGGCAAAGGCCGGGGGGGTGTGTCGGTGTATATAACGTGTATTGTCTATGTGAAAGATTAATCAAAAGGAGTTGCTTGAGGTGGGAAGGCTTTTCCGGAGAGGTTCCACATGTTGTCAGGTAGTCCCTCTGAATGGCAGCTTCCGGTTCGGTCCCTTAGCTTTCGGAAGTGACATTTAGTCTGATATGTGCCAGCCGTGCAATCTACCTAGCCCCGCAAAGTGCAAATATTAACATAAATGCATATTATGATACTGTGTGTTAGCTCCTGAACTGCAATAGAGAGCGGGTGTTCCAGCGGAGGCAAGCAAATCGTGTTGATTTACAGTGGCTTGAGGATTTGGCCCATTACCGCTTCTTTATACACTTTTAAAAAGAAATGCCAACTCGATAGTTTAGGCTTTAACTGGAACATGGCAAGTAATTGTATGTTTTGGCGGACCCCTAGTAATGTTGCAGAATCTTTCTCAGAAGTTGTTCCATGGGATAGCCGATTCCTCAGGTAAGAGCTACTTGTTTGTTCAATCCTCCATCTTAGGCCTGCTCCTCAGGTGCATCCTCCTTCTCGCAGCGATTTCCTAGGAACAGATTTCGAAGAACAGCTCTGATCACAGAATCACAGATTGGTTAGGGTTGGAAAGGACCTCTGGAGATCATCCAGCCCAACCCCCCTGCCAGAGCAGGGTCACCTACAGCAGGTTGCACAGGATGACCTCCAGGCGGGTTTTGAATGTTTCTGGGGTCGGAGACTCTACCGCCTCCCTGGGCAGCCTGTTCCAGCGCTCTGCCACCCTCAAAGTAAAGAAGTTCCTCCTCATGTTTTGATAGAAGTTCCTACGTTCCAGTTTGTACCCGTTACCTCTTGTCCTGGATCATCTTTGATGATCCAGGACAAGAGGTAACGGGCACCAATTGGAACGTAGGAACTTGAACTTGAACTGGAACGTAGGAACTTGAACATAGGATTATCCTTGATGATTCAGGATAGCTGTGTGTCTGACCAGTCTGTCTTTCGAAGGAGGTCCCGGACCAGCTCCAGCCATGCTATGCTGAGCAGAGCCCCTGGCAGTAGCCCCACAGCTCACTCCCAGTGTGCCTGAATGGAAAAGGTACCAAAGTTGCTCCAACACTTTCTGAAAAACTCTATAGTGTTACCCCACAAGCGCAAAGCGACGGCAAAGCCCGTGAAATGACACCGGTGCTTCCAGAAAATGTCAAGCTTCCTGCCCAAGGGTGACATGCCATGCGGTGGGGTCAGGGCCACACGCTGAGCACCCGGTGCGCTGGGGTTGCCCCAGCGGTTCCTGAGCAGCTCCTGCAGTGCTGCCGCCGGTACCGTTCTGGCGGCTGTAGTTGTTTAAAAAGCCGTTGTTGTTTCCGGCGTAATCTGACGGCAGTTTTCTCGGGCATTTGGGCCTCTTCTAATAAGTGTGCTGTGAGTACATCTGCAAGCATTCACCTGTCGAGGTCAAATGAGTGGTGGTGCTCATCTGCCCCCGTGCTACTGCTGCTGCCTCCCGTGAATGCTCATGTGCCTGCGTGCCCCTGTACAGGCACAGATGCACGCGCGCAACACCTGATCCCGCATCCTAATTATTTTTCGCCCGGTTCTCTGAGTTGTTCTGCTTCCGGCTGATGAATGGGAAAGTGTATTAGTGCTGTTTCATTTCACCAGCCTCTCAAGTGTGGAAATTATGGTAAATTTGAGAACAAGCCAGATTAGATTGATAGTTACACCTCCTCCTTTAATTAGCCAACCACAGGATCTGTGGAGGCAAAGGCCGGGGGGGTGTGTCGGTGTATATAACGTGTATTGTCTATGTGAAAGATTAATCAAAAGGAGTTGCTTGAGGTGGGAAGGCTTTTCCGGAGAGGTTCCACATGTTGTCAGGTAGTCCCTCTGAATGGCAGCTTCCGGTTCGGTCCCTTAGCTTTCGGACGTGACATTTAGTCTGATATGTGCCAGCCGTGCAATCTACCTAGCCCTGCAAAGTGCAAATATTAACATAAATGCATATTAAGATACTGTGTGTTAGCTCCTGAACTGAAATAGAGAGCGGGTGTTCCAGAGGACGCAAGCAAATCGTGTTGATTTACAGTGGCTTGAGGATTTGGCCCATTACCGCTTCTTTATACACTTTTAAAAAGAAATGCCAACTCGATAGTTTAGGCTTTAACTGGAACATGGCAAGAAATTGTATGTTTTGGCGGACCCCTAGTAATGTTGCAGAAACTTTCTCAGAAGTTGTTCCATGGGATAGCCGATTCCTCAGGTAAGAGCTACTTGTTTGTTCAATCCTCCATCTTAGGCCTGCTCCTCAGGTGCATCCTCCTTCTCGCAGCGATTTCCTAGGAACAGATTTCGAAGAACAGCTCTGATCACAGAATCACAGATTGGTTAGGGTTGGAAAGGACCTCTGGAGATCATCCAGCCCAACCCCCCTGCCAGAGCAGGGTCACCTACAGCAGGTTGCACAGGATGACCTCCAGGCGGGTTTTGAATGTTTCTGGGGTCGGAGACTCTACCGCCTCCCTGGGCAGCCTGTTCCAGCGCTCTGCCACCCTCAAAGTAAAGAAGTTCCTCCTCATGCTTTGATAGAAGTTCCTAGGTTCCAGTTTGTACCCGTTACCTCTTGTCCTGGATCATCTTTGATGATCCAGGACAAGAGGTAACGGGCACCAATTGGAACGTAGGAACTTGAACTTGAACTGGAACGTAGGAACTTGAACATAGGATTATCCTTGATGATTCAGGATAGCTGTGTGTCTGACCAGTCTGTCTTTCGAAGGAGGTCCTGGACCAGCTCCAGCCATGCTGTGCTGAGCAGAGCCCCTGGCAGCAGCCCCACAGCTCACTCCCAGTGTGCCTGAATGGAAAAGGTACCAAAGTTGCTCCAACACTTTCTGAAAAACTCTATAGTGTTACCCCACAAGCGCAAAGCGACGGCAAAGCCCGTGAAATGACACCGGTGCTTCCAGAAAATGTCAAGCTTCCTGCCCAAGGGTGACATGCCATGCGGTGGGGTCAGGGCCACGCGCTGAGCACCCGGTGCGCTGGGGTTGCCCCAGTGGTTCCTGAGCAGCTCCTGCAGTGCTGCCGCCGGTACCGTTCTGGCGGCTGTAGTTGTTTAAAAAGCGTTGTTGTTTCCGGCGTAATCTGACGGCAGTTTTCTCGGGCATTTGGGCCTCTTCTAATAAGTGTGCTGTGAGTACATCTGCAAGCATTCACCTGTCGAGGTCAAATGACTGGTGGTGCTCATCTCCCCCCGTGCTACTGCTGCTGCCTCCCGTGAATGCTCATGTGCCTGCGTGCCCCTGTACAGGCACAGATGCACGCGCGCAACACCTGATCCCGCATCCTAATTATTTTTCGCCCGGTTCTCGGAGTTGTTCTGCTTCCGGCTGATGAATGGGAAAGTGTAGTAGTGCTGTTTCATTTCACCAGCCTCTCAAGTGTGGAAATTATGGTAAATTTGAGAACAAGCCAGATTAGATTGATAGTTACACCTCCTCCTTTAATTAGCCAACCACAGGATCTGTGGAGGCAAAGGCCGGGGGGGTGTGTCGGTGTATATAACGTGTATTGTCTATGTGAAAGATTAATCAAAAGGAGTTGCTTGAGGTGGGAAGGCTTTTCCGGAGAGGTTCCACACGTTGTCAGGTAGTCCCTCTGAATGGCAGCTTCCGGTTCGGTCCCTTAGCTTTCGGAAGTGACATTTAGTCTGATATGTGCCAGCCGTGCAATCTACCTAGCCCTGCAAAGTGCAAATATTAACCTAAATGCATATTAAGATAGTGTGTGTTAGCTCCTGAACTGAAATAGAGAGCGGGTGTTCCAGCGGAGGCAAGCAAATCGTGTTGATTTACAGTGGCTTGAGGATTTGGCCCATTACCGCTTCTTTATACACTTTTAAAAAGAAATGCCAACTCGATAGTTTAGGCTTTAACTGGAACATGGCAAGTAATTGTATGTTTTGGCGGACCCCTAGTAATGTTGCAGAATCTTTCTCAGAAGTTGTTCCATGGGATAGCCGATTCCTCAGGTAAGAGCTACTTGTTTGTTCAATCCTCCATCTTAGGCCTGCTCCTCAGGTGCATCCTCCTTCTCGCAGCGATTTCCTAGGAACAGATTTCGAAGAACAGCTCTGATCACAGAATCACAGATTGCTTTGGGTTGGAAAGGAGGTCTGGAGATCATCCAGTCCAACCACCCTGCCAGAGCAGGGTCACCTACAGCAGGTTGCACAGGATGACCTCCAGGCGGGTTTTGAATGTCTCTGGGGTGGGAGACTCTACTGCCTCCCTGGGCAGCCTGTTCCAGCGCTCTGCCACCCTCAAAGTAAAGAAGTTCCTCCTCATGATTTGATAGAAGTTCCTACGTTCCAGTTTGTACCCGTTACCTCTTGTCCTGGATCATCTTTGATGATCCAGGACAAGAGGTAACGGGCACCAATTGGAACGTAGGAACTTGAACTTGAACTGGATTGTAGGAACTTGAACATAGGATTATCCTTGATGATTCAGGATAGCTGTGTGTCTGACCAGTCTGTCTTTCGAAGGAGGTCCTGGGCCAGCTCCAGCCATGCTGTGTTGAGCAGAGCCCCTGGCAGAAGCCCCACAGCTCACTCCCAGTGTGCCTGAATGGAAAAGGTACCAAAGTTGCTCCAACACTTTCTGAAAAACTCTATAGTGTTACCCCACAAGCGCAAAGCGACGGCAAAGCCCGTGAAATGACACCGGTGCTTCCAGAAAATGTCAAGCTTCCTGCCCAAGGGTGACATGCCATGCGGTGGGGTCAGGGCCACGCGCTGAGCACCCGGTGCGCTGGGGTTGCCCCAGCGGTTCCTGAGCAGCTCCTGCAGTGCTGCCGCCGGTACCGTTCTGGCGGCTGTAGTTGTTTAAAAAGCCGTTGTTGTTTCCGGCGTAATCTGACGGCAGTTTTCTCGGGCATTTGGGCCTCTTCTAATAAGTGTGCTGTGAGTACATCTGCAAGCATTCACCTGTCGAGGTCAAATGACTGGTGGTGCTCATCTGCCCCCGTGCTACTGCTGCTGCCTCCCGTGAATGCTCATGTGCCTGCGTGCCCCTGTACAGGCACAGATGCACGCGCGCAACACCTGATCCCGCATCCTAATTATTTTTCGCCCGGTTCTCTGAGTTGTTCTGCTTCCGGCTGATGAATGGGAAAGTGTAGTAGTGCTGTTTCATTTCACCAGCCTCTCAAGTGTGGAAATTATGGTAAATTTGAGAACAAGCCAGATTAGATTGATAGTTACACCTCCTCCTTTAATTAGCCAACCACAGGATCTGTGGAGGCAAAGGCCGGGGGGGTGTGTCGGTGTATATAACGTGTATTGTCTATTTGAAAGATTAATCAAAAGGAGTTGCTTGAGGTGGGAAGGCTTTTCCGGAGAGGTTCCACATGTTGTCAGGTAGTCCCTCTGAATGGCAGCTTCCGGTTCGGTCCCTTAGCTTTCGGAAGTGACATTTAGTCTGATATGTGCCAGCCGTGCAATCTACCTAGCCCTGCAAAGTGCAAATATTAACCTAAATGCATATTAAGATACTGTGTGTTAGCTCCTGAACTGAAATAGAGAGCGGGTGTTCCAGCGGAGGCAAGCAAATCGTGTTGATTTACAGTGGCTGGCGGATTTGGCCCATTACCGCTTCTTTATACACTTTTAAAAAGAAATGCCAACTTGATAGTTTAGGCTTTAACTGGAACATGGCAAGTAATTGTATGTTTTGGCGGACCCCTAGTAATGTTGCAGAATCTTTCTCAGAAGTTGTTCCATGGGATAGCCGATTCCTCAGGTAAGAGCTACTTGTTTGTTCAATCCTCCATCTTAGGCCTGCTCCTCAGGTGCATCCTCCTTCTCGCAGCGATTTCCTAGGAACAGATTTCGAAGAACAGCTCTGATCACAGAATCACAGATTGGTTAGGGTTGGAAAGGACCTCTGGAGATCATCCAGCCCAACCCCCCTGCCAGAGCAGGGTCACCTACAGCAGGTTGCACAGGATGACCTCCAGGCGGGTTTTGAATGTCTCTGGGGTGGGAGACTCTACCGCCTCCCTGGGCAGCCTGTTCCAGCGCTCTGCCACCCTCAAAGTAAAGAAGTTCCTCCTCATGCTTTGATAGAAGTTCCTAGGTTCCAGTTTGTACCCGTTACCTCTTGTCCTGGATCATCTTTGATGATCCAGGACAAGAGGTAACGGGCACCAATTGGAACGTAGGAACTTGAACTTGAACTGGAACGTAGGAACTTGAACATAGGATTATCCTTGATGATTCAGGATAGCTGTGTGTCTGACCAGTCTGTCTTTCGAAGGAGGTCCCGGGCCAGCTCCAGCCATGCTATGCTGAGCAGAGCCCCTGGCAGTAGCCCCACAGCTCACTCCCAGTGTGCCTGAATGGAAAAGGTACCAAAGTTGCTCCAACACTTTCTGAAAAACTCTATAGTGTTACCCCACAAGCGCAAAGCGACGGCAAAGCCCGTGAAATGACACCGGTGCTTCCAGAAAATGTCAAGCTTCCTGCCCAAGGGTGACATGCCATGCGGTGGGGTCAGGGCCACGCGCTGAGCACCCGGTGCGCTGGGGTTGCCCCAGTGGTTCCTGAGCAGCTCCTGCAGTGCTGCCGCCGGTACCGTTCTGGCGGCTGTAGTTGTTTAAAAAGCGTTGTTGTTTCCGGCGTAATCTGACGGCAGTTTTCTCGGGCATTTGGGCCTCTTCTAATAAGTGTGCTGTGAGTACATCTGCAAGCATTCACCTGTCGAGGTCAAATGACTGGTGGTGCTCATCTCCCCCCGTGCTACTGCTGCTGCCTCCCGTGAATGCTCATGTGCCTGCGTGCCCCTGTACAGGCACAGATGCACGCGCGCAACACCTGATCCCGCATCCTAATTATTTTTCGCCCGGTTCTCGGAGTTGTTCTGCTTCCGGCTGATGAATGGGAAAGTGTAGTAGTGCTGTTTCATTTCACCAGCCTCTCAAGTGTGGAAATTATGGTAAATTTGAGAACAAGCCAGATTAGATTGATAGTTACACCTCCTCCTTTAATTAGCCAACCACAGGATCTGTGGAGGCAAAGGCCGGGGGGGTGTGTCGGTGTATATAACGTGTATTGTCTATGTGAAAGATTAATCAAAAGGAGTTGCTTGAGGTGGGAAGGCTTTTCCGGAGAGGTTCCACACGTTGTCAGGTAGTCCCTCTGAATGGCAGCTTCCGGTTCGGTCCCTTAGCTTTCGGAAGTGACATTTAGTCTGATATGTGCCAGCCGTGCAATCTACCTAGCCCTGCAAAGTGCAAATATTAACCTAAATGCATATTAAGATAGTGTGTGTTAGCTCCTGAACTGAAATAGAGAGCGGGTGTTCCAGCGGAGGCAAGCAAATCGTGTTGATTTACAGTGGCTTGAGGATTTGGCCCATTACCGCTTCTTTATACACTTTTAAAAAGAAATGCCAACTCGATAGTTTAGGCTTTAACTGGAACATGGCAAGTAATTGTATGTTTTGGCGGACCCCTAGTAATGTTGCAGAATCTTTCTCAGAAGTTGTTCCATGGGATAGCCGATTCCTCAGGTAAGAGCTACTTGTTTGTTCAATCCTCCATCTTAGGCCTGCTCCTCAGGTGCATCCTCCTTCTCGCAGCGATTTCCTAGGAACAGATTTCGAAGAACAGCTCTGATCACAGAATCACAGATTGCTTTGGGTTGGAAAGGAGGTCTGGAGATCATCCAGTCCAACCACCCTGCCAGAGCAGGGTCACCTACAGCAGGTTGCACAGGATGACCTCCAGGCGGGTTTTGAATGTCTCTGGGGTGGGAGACTCTACTGCCTCCCTGGGCAGCCTGTTCCAGCGCTCTGCCACCCTCAAAGTAAAGAAGTTCCTCCTCATGATTTGATAGAAGTTCCTACGTTCCAGTTTGTACCCGTTACCTCTTGTCCTGGATCATCTTTGATGATCCAGGACAAGAGGTAACGGGCACCAATTGGAACGTAGGAACTTGAACTTGAACTGGAACGTAGGAACTTGAACATAGGATTATCTTTGATGATTCAGGATAGCTGTGTGTCTGACCAGTCTGTCTTTCGAAGGAGGTCCTGGGCCAGCTCCAGCCATGCTGTGTTGAGCAGAGCCCCTGGCAGAAGCCCCACAGCTCACTCCCAGTGTGCCTGAATGGAAAAGGTACCAAAGTTGCTCCAACACTTTCTGAAAAACTCTATAGTGTTACCCCACAAGCGCAAAGCGACGGCAAAGCCCGTGAAATGACACCGGTGCTTCCAGAAAACGTCAAGCTTCCTGCCCAAGGGTGACATGCCATGCGGTGGGGTCAGGGCCACGCGCTGAGCACCCGGTGCGCTGGGGTTGCCCCAGCGGTTCCTGAGCAGCTCCTGCAGTGCTGCCGCCGGTACCGTTCTGGCGGCTGTAGTTGTTTAAAAAGCCGTTGTTGTTTCCGGCGTAAGCTGACGGCAGTTTTCTCGGGCATTTGGGCCTCTTCTAATAAGTGTGCTGTGAGTACATCTGCAAGCATTCACCTGTCGAGGTCAAATGACTGGTGGTGCTCATCTGCCCCCGTGCTACTGCTGCTGCCTCCCGTGAATGCTCATGTGCCTGCGTGCCCCTGTACAGGCACAGATGCACGCGCGCAACACCTGATCCCGCATCCTAATTATTTTTCGCCCGGTTCTCGGAGTTGTTCTGCTTCCGGCTGATGAATGGGAAAGTGTAGTAGTGCTGTTTCATTTCACCAGCCTCTCAAGTGTGGAAATTATGGTAAATTTGAGAACAAGCCAGATTAGATTGATAGTTACACCTCCTCCTTTAATTAGCCAACCACAGGATCTGTGGAGGCAAAGGCCGGGGGGGTGTGTCGGTGTATATAACGTGTATTGTCTATTTGAAAGATTAATCAAAAGGAGTTGCTTGAGGTGGGAAGGCTTTTCCGGAGAGGTTCCACATGTTGTCAGGTAGTCCCTCTGAATGGCAGCTTCCGGTTCGGTCCCTTAGCTTTCGGAAGTGACATTTAGTCTGATATGTGCCAGCCGTGCAATCTACCTAGCCCTGCAAAGTGCAAATATTAACCTAAATGCATATTAAGATACTGTGTGTTAGCTCCTGAACTGAAATAGAGAGCGGGTGTTCCAGCGGAGGCAAGCAAATCGTGTTGATTTACAGTGGCTGGCGGATTTGGCCCATTACCGCTTCTTTATACACTTTTAAAAAGAAATGCCAACTTGATAGTTTAGGCTTTAACTGGAACATGGCAAGTAATTGTATGTTTTGGCGGACCCCTAGTAATGTTGCAGAATCTTTCTCAGAAGTTGTTCCATGGGATAGCCGATTCCTCAGGTAAGAGCTACTTGTTTGTTCAATCCTCCATCTTAGGCCTGCTCCTCAGGTGCATCCTCCTTCTCGCAGCGATTTCCTAGGAACAGATTTCGAAGAACAGCTCTGATCACAGAATCACAGATTGGTTAGGGTTGGAAAGGACCTCTGGAGATCATCCAGCCCAACCCCCCTGCCAGAGCAGGGTCACCTACAGCAGGTTGCACAGGATGACCTCCAGGCGGGTTTTGAATGTCTCTGGGGTGGGAGACTCTACCGCCTCCCTGGGCAGCCTGTTCCAGCGCTCTGCCACCCTCAAAGTAAAGAAGTTCCTCCTCATGCTTTGATAGAAGTTCCTAGGTTCCAGTTTGTACCCGTTACCTCTTGTCCTGGATCATCTTTGATGATCCAGGACAAGAGGTAACGGGCACCAATTGGAACGTAGGAACTTGAACTTGAACTGGAACGTAGGAACTTGAACATAGGATTATCCTTGATGATTCAGGATAGCTGTGTGTCTGACCAGTCTGTCTTTCGAAGGAGGTCCCGGACCAGCTCCAGCCATGCTATGCTGAGCAGAGCCCCTGGCAGTAGCCCCACAGCTCACTCCCAGTGTGCCTGAATGGAAAAGGTACCAAAGTTGCTCCAACACTTTCTGAAAAACTCTATAGTGTTACCCCACAAGCGCAAAGCGACGGCAAAGCCCGTGAAATGACACCGGTGCTTCCAGAAAATGTCAAGCTTCCTGCCCAAGGGTGACATGCCATGCGGTGGGGTCAGGGCCACACGCTGAGCACCCGGTGCGCTGGGGTTGCCCCAGCGGTTCCTGAGCAGCTCCTGCAGTGCTGCCGCCGGTACCGTTCTGGCGGCTGTAGTTGTTTAAAAAGCCGTTGTTGTTTCCGGCGTAATCTGACGGCAGTTTTCTCGGGCATTTGGGCCTCTTCTAATAAGTGTGCTGTGAGTACATCTGCAAGCATTCACCTGTCGAGGTCAAATGACTGGTGGTGCTCATCTGCCCCCGTGCTACTGCTGCTGCCTCCCGTGAATGCTCATGTGCCTGCGTGCCCCTGTACAGGCACAGATGCACGCGCGCAACACCTGATCCCGCATCCTAATTATTTTTCGCCCGGTTCTCTGAGTTGTTCTGCTTCCGGCTGATGAATGGGAAAGTGTATTAGTGCTGTTTCATTTCACCAGCCTCTCAAGTGTGGAAATTATGGTAAATTTGAGAACAAGCCAGATTAGATTGATAGTTACACCTCCTCCTTTAATTAGCCAACCACAGGATCTGTGGAGGCAAAGGCCGGGGGGGTGTGTCGGTGTATATAAGGTGTATTGTCTATGTGAAAGATTAATCAAAAGGAGTTGCTTGAGGTGGGAAGGCTTTTCCGGAGAGGTTCCACATGTTGTCAGGTAGTCCCTCTGAATGGCAGCTTCCGGTTCGGTCCCTTAGCTTTCGGACGTGACATTTAGTCTGATATGTGCCAGCCGTGCAATCTACCTAGCCCCGCAAAGTGCAAATATTAACATAAATGCATATTAAGATACTGTGTGTTAGCTCCTGAACTGAAATAGAGAGCGGGTGTTCCAGCGGAGGCAAGCAAATCGTGTTGATTTACAGTGGCTTGAGGATTTGGCCCATTACCGCTTCTTTATACACTTTTAAAAAGAAATGCCAACTCGATAGTTTAGGCTTTAACTGGAACATGGCAAGAAATTGTATGTTTTGGCGGACCCCTAGTAATGTTGCAGAAACTTTCTCAGAAGTTGTTCCATGGGATAGCCGATTCCTCAGGTAAGAGCTACTTGTTTGTTCAATCCTCCATCTTAGGCCTGCTCCTCAGGTGCATCCTCCTTCTCGCAGCGATTTCCTAGGAACAGATTTCGAAGAACAGCTCTGATCACAGAATCACAGATTGGTTAGGGTTGGAAAGGACCTCTGGAGATCATCCAGTCCAACCCCCCTGCCAGAGCAGGGTCACCTACAGCAGGTTGCACAGGATGACCTCCAGGCGGGTTTTGAATGTTTCTGGGGTCAGAGACTCTACCGCCTCCCTGGGCAGCCTGTTCCAGCGCTCTGCCACCCTCAAAGTAAAGAAGTTCCTCCTCATGCTTTGATAGAAGTTCCTACGTTCCAGTTTGTACCCGTTACCTCTTGTCCTGGATCATCTTTGATGATCCAGGACAAGAGGTAACGGGCACCAATTGGAACGTAGGAACTTGAACTTGAACTGGAACGTAGGAACTTGAACATAGGATTATCCTTGATGATTCAGGATAGCTGTGTGTCTGACCAGTCTGTCTTTCGAAGGAGGTCCTGGGCCAGCTCCAGCCATGCTGTGTTGAGCAGAGCCCCTGGCAGAAGCCCCACAGCTCACTCCCAGTGTGCCTGAATGGAAAAGGTACCAAAGTTGCTCCAACACTTTCCGAAAAACTCTATAGTGTTACCCCACAAGCGCAAAGCGACGGCAAAGCCCGTGAAATGACACCGGTGCTTCCAGAAAATGTCAAGCTTCCTGCCCAAGGGTGACATGCCATGCGGTGGGGTCAGGGCCACGCGCTGAGCACCCGGTGCGCTGGGGTTGCCCCAGCGGTTCCTGAGCAGCTCCTGCAGTGCTGCCGCCGGTACCGTTCTGGCGGCTGTAGTTGTTTAAAAAGCCGTTGTTGTTTCCGGCGTAATCTGACGGCAGTTTTCTCGGGCATTTGGGCCTCTTCTAATAAGTGTGCTGTGAGTACATCTGCAAGCATTCACCTGTCGAGGTCAAATGACTGGTGGTGCTCATCTGCCCCCGTGCTACTGCTGCTGCCTCCCGTGAATGCTCATGTGCCTGCGTGCCCCTGTACAGGCACAGATGCACGCGCGCAACACCTGATCCCGCATCCTAATTATTTTTCGCCCGGTTCTCTGAGTTGTTCTGCTTCCGGCTGATGAATGGGAAAGTGTAGTAGTGCTGTTTCATTTCACCAGCCTCTCAAGTGTGGAAATTATGGTAAATTTGAGAACAAGCGAGATTAGATTGATAGTTACACCTCCTCCTTTAATTAGCCAACCACAGGATCTGTGGAGGCAAAGGCCGGGGGGGTGTGTCGGTGTATATAACGTGTATTGTCTATTTGAAAGATTAATCAAAAGGAGTTGCTTGAGGTGGGAAGGCTTTTCCGGAGAGGTTCCACATGTTGTCAGGTAGTCCCTCTGAATGGCAGCTTCCGGTTCGGTCCCTTAGCTTTCGGAAGTGACATTTAGTCTGATATGTGCCAGCCGTGCAATCTACCTAGCCCTGCAAAGTGCAAATATTAACCTAAATGCATATTAAGATAGTGTGTGTTAGCTCCTGAACTGAAATAGAGAGCGGGTGTTCCAGCGGAGGCAAGCAAATCGTGTTGATTTACAGTGGCTGGCGGATTTGGCCCATTACCGCTTCTTTATACACTTTTAAAAAGAAATGCCAACTTGATAGTTTAGGCTTTAACTGGAACATGGCAAGTAATTGTATGTTTTGGCGGACCCCTAGTAATGTTGCAGAATCTTTCTCAGAAGTTGTTCCATGGGATAGCCGATTCCTCAGGTAAGAGCTACTTGTTTGTTCAATCCTCCATCTTAGGCCTGCTCCTCAGGTGCATCCTCCTTCTCGCAGCGATTTCCTAGGAACAGATTTCGAAGAACAGCTCTGATCACAGAATCACAGATTGGTTAGGGTTGGAAAGGACCTCTGGAGATCATCCAGCCCAACCCCCCTGCCAGAGCAGGGTCACCTACAGCAGGTTGCACAGGATGACCTCCAGGCGGGTTTTGAATGTCTCTGGGGTCGGAGACTCTACCGCCTCCCTGGGCAGCCTGTTCCAGCGCTCTGCCACCCTCAAAGTAAAGAAGTTCCTCCTCATGCTTTGATAGAAGTTCCTAGGTTCCAGTTTGTACCCGTTACCTCTTGTCCTGGATCATCTTTGATGATCCAGGACAAGAGGTAACGGGCACCAATTGGAACGTAGGAACTTGAACTTGAACTGGAACGTAGGAACTTGAACTTGAACATAGGATTATCCTTGATGATTCAGGATAGCTGTGTGTCTGACCAGTCTGTCTTTCGAAGGAGGTCCTGGGCCAGCTCCAGCCATGCTGTGCTGAGCAGAGCCCCTGGCAGCAGCCCCACAGCTCACTCCCAGTGTGCCTGAATGGAAAAGGTACCAAAGTTGCTCCAACACTTTCCGAAAAACTCTATAGTGTTACCCCACAAGCGCAAAGCGACGGCAAAGCCCGTGAAATGACACCGGTGCTTCCAGAAAATGTCAAGCTTCCTGCCCAAGGGTGACATGCCATGCGGTGGGGTCAGGGCCACGCGCTGAGCACCCGGTGCGCTGGGGTTGCCCCAGCGGTTCCTGAGCAGCTCCTGCAGTGCTGCCGCCGGTACCGTTCTGGCGGCTGTAGTTGTTTAAAAAGCCGTTGTTGTTTCCGGCGTAAGCTGACGGCAGTTTTCTCGGGCATTTGGGCCTCTTCTAATAAGTGTGCTGTGAGTACATCTGCAAGCATTCACCTGTCGAGGTCAAATGACTGGTGGTGCTCATCTGCCCCCGTGCTACTGCTGCTGCCTCCCGTGAATGCTCATGTGCCTGCGTGCCCCTGTACAGGCACAGATGCACGCGCGCAACACCTGATCCCGCATCCTAATTATTTTTCGCCCGGTTCTCGGAGTTGTTCTGCTTCCGGCTGATGAATGGGAAAGTGTAGTAGTGCTGTTTCATTTCACCAGCCTCTCAAGTGTGGAAATTATGGTAAATTTGAGAACAAGCCAGATTAGATTGATAGTTACACCTCCTCCTTTAATTAGCCAACCACAGGATCTGTGGAGGCAAAGGCCGGGGGGGTGTGTCGGTGTATATAACGTGTATTGTCTATGTGAAAGATTAATCAAAAAGAGTTGCTTGAGGTGGGAAGGCTTTTCCGGAGAGGTTCCACATGTTGTCAGGTAGTCCCTCTGAATGGCAGCTTCCGGTTCGGTCCCTTAGCTTTCGGAAGTGACATTTAGTCTGATATGTGCCAGCCGTGCAATCTACCTAGCCCTGCAAAGTGCAAATATTAACCTAAATGCATATTAAGATAGTGTGTGTTAGCTCCTGAACTGAAATAGAGAGCGGGTGTTCCAGCGGAGGCAAGCAAATCGTGTTGATTTACAGTGGCTTGAGGATTTGGCCCATTACCGCTTCTTTATACACTTTTAAAAAGAAATGCCAACTCGATAGTTTAGGCTTTAACTGGAACATGGCAAGTAATTGTATGTTTTGGCGGACCCCTAGTAATGTTGCAGAATCTTTCTCAGAAGTTGTTCCATGGGATAGCCGATTCCTCAGGTAAGAGCTACTTGTTTGTTCAATCCTCCATCTTAGGCCTGCTCCTCAGGTGCATCCTCCTTCTCGCAGCGATTTCCTAGGAACAGATTTCGAAGAACAGCTCTGATCACAGAATCACAGATTGGTTAGGGTTGGAAAGGACCTCTGGAGATCATGTAGTGCAACCCCCCTGCCAGAGCAGGGTCACCTACAGCAGGTTGCACAGGATGACCTCCAGGCGGGTTTTGAATGTCTCTGGGGTGGGAGACTCTACCACCTCCCTGGGCAGCCTGTTCCAGCGCTCTGCTACCCTCAAAGTAAAGAAGTTCCTCCTCATGCTTTGATAGAAGTTCCTAGGTTCCAGTTTGTACCCGTTACCTCTTGTCCTGGATCATCTTTGATGATCCAGGACAAGAGGTAACGGGCACCAATTGGAACGTAGGAACCTGAACTTGAACTGGAAGGTAGGAACTTGAACATAGGATTATCCTTGATGATTCAGGATAGCTGTGTGTCTGACCAGTCTGTCTTTCGAAGGAGGTCCTGGGCCAGCTCCAGCCATGCTGTGCTGAGCAGAGCCCCTGGCAGCAGCCCCACAGCTCACTCCCAGTGTGCCTGAATGGAAAAGGTACCAAAGTTGCTCCAACACTTTCTGAAAAACTCTATAGTGTTACCCCACAAGCGCAAAGCGACGGCAAAGCCCGTGAAATGACACCGGTGCTTCCAGAAAATGTCAAGCTTCCTGCCCAATGGTGACATGCCATGCGGTGGGGTCAGGGCCACGCACTGAGCACCCGGTGCGCTGGGGTTGCCCCAGCGGTTCCTGAGCAGCTCCTGCAGTGCTGCCGCCGGTACCGTTCTGGCGGCTGTAGTTGTTTAAAAAGCCGTTGTTGTTTCCGGCGTAAGCTGACGGCAGTTTTCTCGGGCATTTGGGCCTCTTCTAATAAGTGTGCTGTGAGTACATCTGCAAGCATTCACCTGTCGAGGTCAAATGACTGGTGGTGCTCATCTGCCCCCGTGCTACTGCTGCTGCCTCCCGTGAATGCTCATGTGCCTGCGTGCCCCTGTACAGGCACAGATGCACGCGCGCAACACCTGATCCCGCATCCTAATTATTTTTCGCCCGGTTCTTGGAGTTGTTCTGCTTCCGGCTGATGAATGGGAAAGTGTAGTAGTGCTGTTTCATTTCACCAGCCTCTCAAGTGTGGAAATTATGGTAAATTTGAGAACAAGCCAGATTAGATTGATAGTTACACCTCCTCCTTTAATTAGCCAACCACAGGATCTGTGGAGGCAAAGGCCGGGGGGGTGTGTCGGTGTATATAACGTGTATTGTCTATGTGAAAGATTAATCAAAAAGAGTTGCTTGAGGTGGGAAGGCTTTTCCGGAGAGGTTCCACATGTTGTCAGGTAGTCCCTCTGAATGGCAGCTTCCGGTTCGGTCCCTTAGCTTTCGGAAGTGACATTTAGTCTGATATGTGCCAGCCGTGCAATCTACCTAGCCCTGCAAAGTGCAAATATTAACCTAAATGCATATTAAGATACTGTGTGTTAGCTCCTGAACTGAAATAGAGAGCGGGTGTTCCAGCGGAGGCAAGCAAATCGTGTTGATTTAGAGTGGCTTGAGGATTTGGCCCATTACCGCTTCTTTATACACTTTTAAAAAGAAATGCCAACTCGATAGTTTAGGCTTTAACTGGAACATGGCAAGTAATTGTATGTTTTGGCGGACCCCTAGTAATGTTGCAGAATCTTTCTCAGAAGTTGTTCCATGGGATAGCCGATTCCTCAGGTAAGAGCTACTTGTTTGTTCAATCCTCCATCTTAGGCCTGCTCCTCAGGTGCATCCTCCTTCTCGCAGCGATTTCCTAGGAACAGATTTCGAAGAACAGCTCTGATCACAGAATCACAGATTGGTTAGGGTTGGAAAGGAGCTCTGGAGATCATCCAGCCCAACCCCCCTGCCAGAGCAGGGTCACCTACAGCAGGTTGCACAGGATGACCTCCAGGCGGGTTTTGAATGTCTCTGGGGTGGGAGACTCTACCGCCTCCCCGGGCAGCCTGTTCCAGCGCTCTGCCACCCTCAAAGTAAAGAAGTTCCTCCTCATGCTTTGATAGAAGTTCCTAGGTTCCAGTTTGTACCCGTTACCTCTTGTCCTGGATCATCTTTGATGATCCAGGACAAGAGGTAACGGGCACCAATTGGAACGTAGGAACTTGAACTTGAACTGGAAGGTAGGAACTTGAACTTGAACATAGGATTATCCTTGATGATTCAGGATAGCTGTGTGTCTGACCAGTCTGTCTTTCGAAGGAGGTCCTGGGCCAGCTCCAGCTATGCTGTGCTGAGCAGAGCCCCTGGCAGCAGCCCCACAGCTCACTCCCAGTGTGCCTGAATGGAAAAGGTACCAAAGTTGCTCCAACACTTTCTGAAAAACTCTACAGTGTTACCCCACAAGCGCAAAGCGACGGCAAAGCCCGTGAAATGACACCGGTGCTTCCAGAAAATGTCAAGCTTCCTGCCCAAGGGTGACATGCCATGCGGTGGGGTCAGGGCCACGCGCTGAGCACCCGGTGCGCTGGGGTTGCCCCAGCGGTTCCTGAGCAGCTCCTGCAGTGCTGCCGCCGGTACCGTTCTGGCGGCTGTAGTTGTTTAAAAAGCCGTTGTTGTTTCCGGCGTAATCTGACGGCAGTTTTCTCGGGCATTTGGGCCTCTTCTAATAAGTGTGCTGTGAGTACATCTGCAAGCATTCACCTGTCGAGGTCAAATGACTGGTGGTGCTCATCTGCCCCCGTGCTACTGCTGCTGCCTCCCGTGAATGCTCATGTGCCTGCGTGCCCCTGTACAGGCACAGATGCACGCGCGCAACACCTGATCCCGCATCCTAATTATTTTTCGCCCGGTTCTCGGAGTTGTTCTGCTTCCGGCTGATGAATGGGAAAGTGTAGTAGTGCTGTTTCATTTCACCAGCCTCTCAAGTGTGGAAATTATGGTAAATTTGAGAACAAGCCAGATTAGATTGATAGTTACACCTCCTCCTTTAATTAGCCAACCACAGGATCTGTGGAGGCAAAGGCCGGGGGGGTGTGTCGGTGTATATAACGTGTATTGTCTATGTGAAAGATTAATCAAAAGGAGTTGCTTGAGGTGGGAAGGCTTTTCCGGAGAGGTTCCACATGTTGTCAGGTAGTCCCTCTGAATGGCAGCTTCCGGTTCGGTCCCTTAGCTTTCGGAAGTGACATTTAGTCTGATATGTGCCAGCCGTGCAATCTACCTAGCCCTGCAAAGTGCAAATATTAACCTAAATGCATATTAAGATACTGTGTGTTAGCTCCTGAACTGAAATAGAGAGCGGGTGTTCCAGCGGAGGCAAGCAAATCGTGTTGATTTAGAGTGGCTTGAGGATTTGGCCCATTACCGCTTCTTTATACACTTTTAAAAAGAAATGCCAACTCGATAGTTTAGGCTTTAACTGGAACATGGCAAGTAATTGTATGTTTTGGCGGACCCCTAGTAATGTTGCAGAATCTTTCTCAGAAGTTGTTCCATGGGATAGCCGATTCCTCAGGTAAGAGCTACTTGTTTGTTCAATCCTCCATCTTAGGCCTGCTCCTCAGGTGCATCCTCCTTCTCGCAGCGATTTCCTAGGAACAGATTTCGAAGAACAGCTCTGATCACAGAATCACAGATTGGTTAGGGTTGGAAAGGACCTCTGGAGATCATCCAGCCCAACCCCCCTGCCAGAGCAGGGTCACCTACAGCAGGTTGCACAGGATGACCTCCAGGCGGGTTTTGAATGTCTCTGGGGTGGGAGACTCTACTGCCTCCCTGGGCAGCCTGTTCCAGCGCTCTGCCACCCTCAAAGTAAAGAAGTTCCTCCTCATGCTTTGATAGAAGTTCCTACGTTCCAGTTTGTACCCGTTACCTCTTGTCCTGGATCATCTTTGATGATCCAGGACAAGAGGTAACGGGCACCAATTGGAACGTAGGAACCTGAACTTGAACTGGAAGGTAGGAACTTGAACATAGGATTATCCTTGATGATTCAGGATAGCTGTGTGTCTGACCAGTCTGTCTTTCGAAGGAGGTCCTGGGCCAGCTCCAGCCATGCTGTGCTGAGCAGAGCCCCTGGCAGCAGCCCCACAGCTCACTCCCAGTGTGCCTGAATGGAAAAGGTACCAAAGTTGCTCCAACACTTTCTGAAAAACTCTATAGTGTTACCCCACAAGCGCAAAGCGACGGCAAAGCCCGTGAAATGACACCGGTGCTTCCAGAAAATGTCAAGCTTCCTGCCCAAGGGTGACATGCCATGCGGTGGGGTCAGGGCCACGCGCTGAGCACCCGGTGCGCTGGGGTTGCCCCAGCGGTTCCTGAGCAGCTCCTGCAGTGCTGCCGCCGGTACCGTTCTGGCGGCTGTAGTTGTTTAAAAAGCCGTTGTTGTTTCCGGCGTAAGCTGACGGCAGTTTTCTCGGGCATTTGGGCCTCTTCTAATAAGTGTGCTGTGAGTACATCTGCAAGCATTCACCTGTCGAGGTCAAATGACTGGTGGTGCTCATCTGCCCCCGTGCTACTGCTGCTGCCTCCCGTGAATGCTCATGTGCCTGCGTGCCCCTGTACAGGCACAGATGCACGCGCGCAACACCTGATCCCGCATCCTAATTATTTTTCGCCCGGTTCTCGGAGTTGTTCTGCTTCCGGCTGATGAATGGGAAAGTGTAGTAGTGCTGTTTCATTTCACCAGCCTCTCAAGTGTGGAAATTATGGTAAATTTGAGAACAAGCCAGATTAGATTGATAGTTACACCTCCTCCTTTAATTAGCCAACCACAGGATCTGTGGAGGCAAAGGCCGGGGGGGTGTGTCGGTGTATATAACGTGTATTGTCTATGTGAAAGATTAATCAAAAAGAGTTGCTTGAGGTGGGAAGGCTTTTCCGGAGAGGTTCCACATGTTGTCAGGTAGTCCCTCTGAATGGCAGCTTCCGGTTCGGTCCCTTAGCTTTCGGAAGTGACATTTAGTCTGATATGTGCCAGCCGTGCAATCTACCTAGCCCTGCAAAGTGCAAATATTAACCTAAATGCATATTAAGATACTGTGTGTTAGCTCCTGAACTGAAATAGAGAGCGGGTGTTCCAGCGGAGGCAAGCAAATCGTGTTGATTTAGAGTGGCTTGAGGATTTGGCCCATTACCGCTTCTTTATACACTTTTAAAAAGAAATGCCAACTCGATAGTTTAGGCTTTAACTGGAACATGGCAAGTAATTGTATGTTTTGGCGGACCCCTAGTAATGTTGCAGAATCTTTCTCAGAAGTTGTTCCATGGGATAGCCGATTCCTCAGGTAAGAGCTACTTGTTTGTTCAATCCTCCATCTTAGGCCTGCTCCTCAGGTGCATCCTCCTTCTCGCAGCGATTTCCTAGGAACAGATTTCGAAGAACAGCTCTGATCACAGAATCACAGATTGGTTAGGGTTGGAAAGGAGCTCTGGAGATCATCCAGCCCAACCCCCCTGCCAGAGCAGGGTCACCTACAGCAGGTTGCACAGGATGACCTCCAGGCGGGTTTTGAATGTCTCTGGGGTGGGAGACTCTACCGCCTCCCCGGGCAGCCTGTTCCAGCGCTCTGCCACCCTCAAAGTAAAGAAGTTCCTCCTCATGCTTTGATAGAAGTTCCTAGGTTCCAGTTTGTACCCGTTACCTCTTGTCCTGGATCATCTTTGATGATCCAGGACAAGAGGTAACGGGCACCAATTGGAACGTAGGAACTTGAACTTGAACTGGAAGGTAGGAACTTGAACTTGAACATAGGATTATCCTTGATGATTCAGGATAGCTGTGTGTCTGACCAGTCTGTCTTTCGAAGGAGGTCCTGGGCCAGCTCCAGCTATGCTGTGCTGAGCAGAGCCCCTGGCAGCAGCCCCACAGCTCACTCCCAGTGTGCCTGAATGGAAAAGGTACCAAAGTTGCTCCAACACTTTCTGAAAAACTCTATAGTGTTACCCCACAAGCCCAAAGCGATGGCAAAGCCCGTGAAATGACACCGGTGCTTCCAGAAAATGTCAAGCTTCCTGCCCAAGGGTGACATGCCATGCGGTGGGGTCAGGGCCACGCGCTGAGCACCCGGTGCGCTGGGGTTGCCCCAGCGGTTCCTGAGCAGCTCCTGCAGTGCTGCCGCCGGTACCGTTCTGGCGGCTGTAGTTGTTTAAAAAGCCGTTGTTGTTTCCGGCGTAATCTGACGGCAGTTTTCTCGGGCATTTGGGCCTCTTCTAATAAGTGTGCTGTGAGTACATCTGCAAGCATTCACCTGTCGAGGTCAAATGACTGGTGGTGCTCATCTGCCCCCGTGCTACTGCTGCTGCCTCCCGTGAATGCTCATGTGCCTGCGTGCCCCTGTACAGGCACAGATGCACGCGCGCAACACCTGATCCCGCATCCTAATTATTTTTCGCCCGGTTCTCGGAGTTGTTCTGCTTCCGGCTGATGAATGGGAAAGTGTAGTAGTGCTGTTTCATTTCACCAGCCTCTCAAGTGTGGAAATTATGGTAAATTTGAGAACAAGCCAGATTAGATTGATAGTTACACCTCCTCCTTTAATTAGCCAACCACAGGATCTGTGGAGGCAAAGGCCGGGGGGGTGTGTCGGTGTATATAACGTGTATTGTCTATGTGAAAGATTAATCAAAAGGAGTTGCTTGAGGTGGGAAGGCTTTTCCGGAGAGGTTCCACATGTTGTCAGGTAGTCCCTCTGAATGGCAGCTTCCGGTTCGGTCCCTTAGCTTTCGGAAGTGACATTTAGTCTGATATGTGCCAGCCGTGCAATCTACCTAGCCCTGCAAAGTGCAAATATTAACCTAAATGCATATTAAGATACTGTGTGTTAGCTCCTGAACTGAAATAGAGAGCGGGTGTTCCAGCGGAGGCAAGCAAATCGTGTTGATTTAGAGTGGCTTGAGGATTTGGCCCATTACCGCTTCTTTATACACTTTTAAAAAGAAATGCCAACTCGATAGTTTAGGCTTTAACTGGAACATGGCAAGTAATTGTATGTTTTGGCGGACCCCTAGTAATGTTGCAGAATCTTTCTCAGAAGTTGTTCCATGGGATAGCCGATTCCTCAGGTAAGAGCTACTTGTTTGTTCAATCCTCCATCTTAGGCCTGCTCCTCAGGTGCATCCTCCTTCTCGCAGCGATTTCCTAGGAACAGATTTCGAAGAACAGCTCTGATCACAGAATCACAGATTGGTTAGGGTTGGAAAGGAGCTCTGGAGATCATCCAGCCCAACCCCCCTGCCAGAGCAGGGTCACCTACAGCAGGTTGCACAGGATGACCTCCAGGCGGGTTTTGAATGTCTCTGGGGTGGGAGACTCTACCGCCTCCCCGGGCAGCCTGTTCCAGCGCTCTGCCACCCTCAAAGTAAAGAAGTTCCTCCTCATGCTTTGATAGAAGTTCCTAGGTTCCAGTTTGTACCCGTTACCTCTTGTCCTGGATCATCTTTGATGATCCAGGACAAGAGGTAACGGGCACCAATTGGAACGTAGGAACTTGAACTTGAACTGGAAGGTAGGAACTTGAACTTGAACATAGGATTATCCTTGATGATTCAGGATAGCTGTGTGTCTGACCAGTCTGTCTTTCGAAGGAGGTCCTGGGCCAGCTCCAGCTATGCTGTGCTGAGCAGAGCCCCTGGCAGCAGCCCCACAGCTCACTCCCAGTGTGCCTGAATGGAAAAGGTACCAAAGTTGCTCCAACACTTTCTGAAAAACTCTATAGTGTTACCCCACAAGCCCAAAGCGATGGCAAAGCCCGTGAAATGACACCGGTGCTTCCAGAAAATGTCAAGCTTCCTGCCCAAGGGTGACATGCCATGCGGTGGGGTCAGGGCCACGCGCTGAGCACCCGGTGCGCTGGGGTTGCCCCAGCGGTTCCTGAGCAGCTCCTGCAGTGCTGCCGCCGGTACCGTTCTGGCGGCTGTAGTTGTTTAAAAAGCCGTTGTTGTTTCCGGCGTAATCTGACGGCAGTTTTCTCGGGCATTTGGGCCTCTTCTAATAAGTGTGCTGTGAGTACATCTGCAAGCATTCACCTGTCGAGGTCAAATGACTGGTGGTGCTCATCTGCCCCCGTGCTACTGCTGCTGCCTCCCGTGAATGCTCATGTGCCTGCGTGCCCCTGTACAGGCACAGATGCACGCGCGCAACACCTGATCCCGCATCCTAATTATTTTTCGCCCGGTTCTCGGAGTTGTTCTGCTTCCGGCTGATGAATGGGAAAGTGTAGTAGTGCTGTTTCATTTCACCAGCCTCTCAAGTGTGGAAATTATGGTAAATTTGAGAACAAGCCAGATTAGATTGATAGTTACACCTCCTCCTTTAATTAGCCAACCACAGGATCTGTGGAGGCAAAGGCCGGGGGGGTGTGTCGGTGTATATAACGTGTATTGTCTATGTGAAAGATTAATCAAAAGGAGTTGCTTGAGGTGGGAAGGCTTTTCCGGAGAGGTTCCACATGTTGTCAGGTAGTCCCTCTGAATGGCAGCTTCCGGTTCGGTCCCTTAGCTTTCGGAAGTGACATTTAGTCTGATATGTGCCAGCCGTGCAATCTACCTAGCCCTGCAAAGTGCAAATATTAACCTAAATGCATATTAAGATACTGTGTGTTAGCTCCTGAACTGAAATAGAGAGCGGGTGTTCCAGCGGAGGCAAGCAAATCGTGTTGATTTAGAGTGGCTTGAGGATTTGGCCCATTACCGCTTCTTTATACACTTTTAAAAAGAAATGCCAACTCGATAGTTTAGGCTTTAACTGGAACATGGCAAGTAATTGTATGTTTTGGCGGACCCCTAGTAATGTTGCAGAATCTTTCTCAGAAGTTGTTCCATGGGATAGCCGATTCCTCAGGTAAGAGCTACTTGTTTGTTCAATCCTCCATCTTAGGCCTGCTCCTCAGGTGCATCCTCCTTCTCGCAGCGATTTCCTAGGAACAGATTTCGAAGAACAGCTCTGATCACAGAATCACAGATTGGTTAGGGTTGGAAAGGACCTCTGGAGATCATGTAGTGCAACCCCCCTGCCAGAGCAGGGTCACCTACAGCAGGTTGCACAGGATGACCTCCAGGAGGGTTTTGAATGTCTCTAGGGTGGGAGACTCTACCACCTCCCTGGGCAGCCTGTTCCAGCGCTCTGCCACCCTCAAAGTAAAGAAGTTCCTCCTCATGCTTTGATAGAAGTTCCTAGGTTCCAGTTTGTACCCGTTACCTCTTGTCCTGGATCATCTTTGATGATCCAGGACAAGAGGTAACGGGCACCAATTGGAACGTAGGAACTTGAACTTGAACTTGAAGGTAGGAACTTGAACTTGAACATAGGATTATCCTTGATGATTCAGGATAGCTGTGTGTCTGACCAGTCTGTCTTTCGAAGGAGGTCCTGGGCCAGCTCCAGCCATGCTGTGCTGAGCAGAGCCCCTGGCAGCAGCCCCACAGCTCACTCCCAGTGTGCCTGAATGGAAAAGGTACCAAAGTTGCTCCAACACTTTCTGAAAAACTCTATAGTGTTACCCCACAAGCGCAAAGCGACGGCAAAGCCCGTGAAATGACACCGGTGCTTCCAGAAAATGTCAAGCTTCCTGCCCAAGGGTGACATGCCATGCGGTGGGGTCAGGGCCACGCGCTGAGCACCCGGTGCGCTGGGGTTGCCCCAGCGGTTCCTGAGCAGCTCCTGCAGTGCTGCCGCCGGTACCGTTCTGGCGGCTGTAGTTGTTTAAAAAGCCGTTGTTGTTTCCGGCGTAATCTGACGGCAGTTTTCTCGGGCATTTGGGCCTCTTCTAATAAGTGTGCTGTGAGTACATCTGCAAGCATTCACCTGTCGAGGTCAAATGACTGGTGGTGCTCATCTGCCCCCGTGCTACTGCTGCTGCCTCCCGTGAATGCTCATGTGCCTGCGTGCCCCTGTACAGGCACAGATGCACGCGCGCAACACCTGATCCCGCATCCTAATTACTTTTCGCCCGGTTCTCGGAGTTGTTCTGCTTCCGGCTGATGAATGGGAAAGTGTAGTAGTGCTGTTTCATTTCACCAGCCTCTCAAGTGTGGAAATTATGGTAAATTTGAGAACAAGCCAGATTAGATTGATAGTTACACCTCCTCCTTTAATTAGCCAACCACAGGATCTGTGGAGGCAAAGGCCGGGGGGGTGTGTCGGTGTATATAAGGTGTATTGTCTATGTGAAAGATTAATCAAAAGGAGTTGCTTGAGGTGGGAAGGCTTTTCCGGAGAGGTTCCACATGTTGTCAGGTAGTCCCTCTGAATGGCAGCTTCCGGTTCGGTCCCTTAGCTTTCGGAAGTGACATTTAGTCTGATATGTGCCAGCCGTGCAATCTACCTAGCCCTGCAAAGTGCAAATATTAACCTAAATGCATATTAAGATAGTGTGTGTTAGCTCCTGAACTGAAATAGAGAG
This sequence comes from Vanellus vanellus, assembly GCF_965231255.1. Taxonomy (NCBI): domain Eukaryota; kingdom Metazoa; phylum Chordata; class Aves; order Charadriiformes; family Charadriidae; genus Vanellus; species Vanellus vanellus. The sequence continues at coordinate 1,072,355 of NW_028128478.1, read as the reverse complement.
CGGGTGTTCCAGCGGAGGCAAGCAAATCGTGTTGATTTAGAGTGGCTTGAGGATTTGGCCCATTACCGCTTCTTTATACACTTTTAAAAAGAAATGCCAACTCGATAGTTTAGGCTTTAACTGGAACATGGCAAGTAATTGTATGTTTTGGCGGACCCCTAGTAATGTTGCAGAATCTTTCTCAGAAGTTGTTCCATGGGATAGCCGATTCCTCAGGTAAGAGCTACTTGTTTGTTCAATCCTCCATCTTAGGCCTGCTCCTCAGGTGCATCCTCCTTCTCGCAGCGATTTCCTAGGAACAGATTTCGAAGGACAGCTCTGATCACAGAATCACAGATTGGTTAGGGTTGGAAAGGAGCTCTGGAGATCATCCAGCCCAACCCCCCTGCCAGAGCAGGGTCACCTACAGCAGGTTGCACAGGATGACCTCCAGGCGGGTTATGAATGTCTCTGGGGTCGGAGACTCTACTGCCTCCCTGGGCAGCCTGTTCCAGCGCTCTGCCACCCTCAAAGTAAAGAAGTTCCTCCTCATGCTTTGATAGAAGTTCCTAGGTTCCAGTTTGTACCCGTTACCTCTTGTCCTGGATCATCTTTGATGATCCAGGACAAGAGGTAACGGGCACCAATTGGAACGTAGGAACTTGAACTTGAACTGGAACGTAGGAACTTGAACATAGGATTATCCTTGATGATTCAGGATAGCTGTGTGTCTGACCAGTCTGTCTTTCGAAGGAGGTCCTGGGCCAGCTCCAGCCATGCTGTGCTGAGCAGAGCCCCTGGCAGCAGCCCCACAGCTCACTCCCAGTGTGCCTGAATGGAAAAGGTACCAAAGTTGCTCCAACACTTTCTGAAAAACTCTATAGTGTTACCCCACAAGCGCAAAGCGACGGCAAAGCCCGTGAAATGACACCGGTGCTTCCAGAAAATGTCAAGCTTCCTGCCCAAGGGTGACATGCCATGCGGTGGGGTCAGGGCCACGCGCTGAGCACCCGGTGCGCTGGGGTTGCCCCAGCGGTTCCTGAGCAGCTCCTGCAGTGCTGCCGCCGGTACCGTTCTGGCGGCTGTAGTTGTTTAAAAAGCCGTTGTTGTTTCCGGCGTAATCTGACGGCAGTTTTCTCGGGCATTTGGGCCTCTTCTAATAAGTGTGCTGTGAGTACATCTGCAAGCATTCACCTGTCGAGGTCAAATGACTGGTGGTGCTCATCTGCCCCCGTGCTACTGCTGCTGCCTCCCGTGAATGCTCATGTGCCTGCGTGCCCCTGTACAGGCACAGATGCACGCGCGCAACACCTGATCCCGCATCCTAATTATTTTTCGCCCGGTTCTCGGAGTTGTTCTGCTTCCAGCTAATGAATGGGAAAGTGTAGTAGTGCTGTTTCATTTCACCAGCCTCTCAAGTGTGGAAATTATGGTAAATTTGGGAACAAGCCAGATTAGATTGATAGTTACACCTCCTCCTTTAATTAGCCAACCACAGGATCTGTGGAGGCAAAGGCCGGGGGGGTGTGTCGGTGTATATAACGTGTATTGTCTATGTGAAAGATTAATCAAAAGGAGTTGCTTGAGGTGGGAAGGCTTTTCCGGAGAGGTTCCACATGTTGTCAGGTAGTCCCTCTGAATGGCAGCTTCCGGTTCGGTCCCTTAGCTTTCGGAAGTGACATTTAGTCTGATATGTGCCAGCCGTGCAATCTACCTAGCCCTGCAAAGTGCAAATATTAACCTAAATGCATATTAAGATACTGTGTGTTAGCTCCTGAACTGAAATAGAGAGCGGGTGTTCCAGCGGAGGCAAGCAAATCGTGTTGATTTACAGTGGCTTGAGGATTTGGCCCATTACCGCTTCTTTATACACTTTTAAAAAGAAATGCCAACTCGATAGTTTAGGCTTTAACTGGAACATGGCAAGTAATTGTATGTTTTGGCGGACCCCTAGTAATGTTGCAGAATCTTTCTCAGAAGTTCTTACGTGGGATAGCCGATTCCTCAGGTAAGAGCTACTTGTTTGTTCAATCCTCCATCTTAGGCCTGCTCCTCAGGTGCATCCTCCTTCTCGCAGCGATTTCCTAGGAACAGATTTCGAAGAACAGCTCTGATCACAGAATCACAGATTGGTTAGGGTTGGAAAGGACCTCTGGAGATCATGTAGTGCAACCCCCCTGCCAGAGCAGGGTCACCTACAGCAGGTTGCACAGGATGACCTCCAGGCGGGTTTTGAATGTTTCTGGAGTCGGAGACTCTACCGCCTCCCTGGGCAGCCTGTTCCAGCGCTCTGCCACCCTCAAAGTAAAGAAGTTCCTCCTCATGCTTTGATAGAAGTTCCTAGGTTCCAGTTTGTACCCGTTACCTCTTGTCCTGGATCATCTTTGATGATCCAGGACAAGAGGTAACGGGCACCAATTGGAACGTAGGAACTTGAACTTGAACTGGAACGTAGGAACTTGAACATAGGATTATCCTTGATGATTCAGGATAGCTGTGTGTCTGACCAGTCTGTCTTTCGAAGGAGGTCCTGGACCAGCTCCAGCCATGCTGTGCTGAGCAGAGCCCCTGGCAGCATCCCCACAGCTCACTCCCAGTGTGCCTGAATGGAAAAGGTACCAAAGTTGCTCCAACACTTTCTGAAAAACTCTATAGTGTTACCCCACAAGCGCAAAGCGACGGCAAAGCCCGTGAAATGACACCGGTGCTTCCAGAAAACGTCAAGCTTCCTGCCCAAGGGTGACATGCCATGCGGTGGGGTCAGGGCCACGCGCTGAGCACCCGGTGCGCTGGGGTTGCCCCAGCGGTTCCTGAGCAGCTCCTGCAGTGCTGCCACCGGTACCGTTCTGGCGGCTGTAGTTGTTTAAAAAGCCGTTGTTGTTTCCGGCGTAATCTGACGGCAGTTTTCTCGGGCATTTGGGCCTCTTCTAATAAGTGTGCTGTGAGTACATCTGCAAGCATTCACCTGTCGAGGTCAAATGACTGGTGGTGCTCATCTCCCCCCGTGCTACTGCTGCTGCCTCCCGTGAATGCTCATGTGCCTGCGTGCCCCTGTACAGGCACAGATGCACGCGCGCAACACCTGATCCCGCATCCTAATTATTTTTCGCCCGGTTCTCGGAGTTGTTCTGCTTCCAGCTAATGAATGGGAAAGTGTAGTAGTGCTGTTTCATTTCACCAGCCTCTCAAGTGTGGAAATTATGGTAAATTTGGGAACAAGCCAGATTAGATTGATAGTTACACCTCCTCCTTTAATTAGCCAACCACAGGATCTGTGGAGGCAAAGGCCGGGGGGGTGTGTCGGTGTATATAACGTGTATTGTCTATGTGAAAGATTAATCAAAAGGAGTTGCTTGAGGTGGGAAGGCTTTTCCGGAGAGGTTCCACATGTTGTCAGGTAGTCCCTCTGAATGGCAGCTTCCGGTTCGGTCCCTTAGCTTTCGGAAGTGACATTTAGTCTGATATGTGCCAGCCGTGCAATCTACCTAGCCCTGCAAAGTGCAAATATTAACCTAAATGCATATTAAGATAGTGTGTGTTAGCTCCTGAACTGAAATAGAGAGCGGGTGTTCCAGCGGAGGCAAGCAAATCGTGTTGATTTAGAGTGGCTTGAGGATTTGGCCCATTACCGCTTCTTCATACACTTTTAAAAAGAAATGCCAACTCGATAGTTTAGGCTTTAACTGGAACATGGCAAGTAATTGTATGTTTTGGCGGACCCCTAGTAATGTTGCAGAATCTTTCTCAGAAGTTGTTCCATGGGATAGCCGATTCCTCAGGTAAGAGCTACTTGTTTGTTCAATCCTCCATCTTAGGCCTGCTCCTCAGGTGCATCCTCCTTCTCGCAGCGATTTCCTAGGAACAGATTTCGAAGAACAGCTCTGATCACAGAATCACAGATTAGTTAGGGTTGGAAAGGAGGTCTGGAGATCATCCAGCCCAACCCCCCTGCCAGAGCAGGGTCACCTACAGCAGGTTGCACAGGATGACCTCCAGGCGGGTTTTGAATGTCTCTGGGGTCGGAGACTCTACCGCATCCCCGGGCAGCCTGTTCCAGCGCTCTGCCACCCTCAAAGTAAAGAAGTTCCTCCTCATGCTTTGATAGAAGTTCCTACGTTCCAGTTTGTACCCGTTACCTCTTGTCCTGGATCATCTTTGATGATCCAGGACAAGAGGTAACGGGCACCAATTGGAACGTAGGAACTTGAACTTGAACTGGAACGTAGGAACTTGAACATAGGATTATCCTTGATGATTCAGGATAGCTGTGTGTCTGACCAGTCTGTCTTTCGAAGGAGGTCCTGGGCCAGCTCCAGCCATGCTGTGCTGAGCAGAGCCCCTGGCAGCAGCCCCACAGCTCACTCCCAGTGTGCCTGAATGGAAAAGGTACCAAAGTTGCTCCAACACTTTCTGAAAAACTCTACAGTGTTACCCCACAAGCGCAAAGCGACGGCAAAGCCCGTGAAATGACACCGGTGCTTCCAGAAAATGTCAAGCTTCCTGCCCAAGGGTGACATGCCATGCGGTGGGGTCAGGGCCACGCGCTGAGCACCCGGTGCGCTGGGGTTGCCCCAGCGGTTCCTGAGCAGCTCCTGCAGTGCTGCCGCCGGTACCGTTCTGGCGGCTGTAGTTGTTTAAAAAGCCGTTGTTGTTTCCGGCGTAATCTGACGGCAGTTTTCTCGGGCATTTGGGCCTCTTCTAATAAGTGTGCTGTGAGTACATCTGCAAGCATTCACCTGTCGAGGTCAAATGACTGGTGGTGCTCATCTGCCCCCGTGCTACTGCTGCTGCCTCCCGTGAATGCTCATGTGCCTGCGTGCCCCTGTACAGGCACAGATGCACGCGCGCAACACCTGATCCCGCATCCTAATTATTTTTCGCCCGGTTCTCGGAGTTGTTCTGCTTCCAGCTAATGAATGGGAAAGTGTAGTAGTGCTGTTTCATTTCACCAGCCTCTCAAGTGTGGAAATTATGGTAAATTTGAGAACAAGCCAGATTAGATTGATAGTTACACCTCCTCCTTTAATTAGCCAACCACAGGATCTGTGGAGGCAAAGGCCGGGGGGGTGTGTCGGTGTATATAACGTGTATTGTCTATGTGAAAGATTAATCAAAAGGAGTTGCTTGAGGTGGGAAGGCTTTTCCGGAGAGGTTCCACATGTTGTCAGGTAGTCCCTCTGAATGGCAGCTTCCGGTTCGGTCCCTTAGCTTTCGGAAGTGACATTTAGTCTGATATGTGCCAGCCGTGCAATCTACCTAGCCCTGCAAAGTGCAAATATTAACCTAAATGCATATTAAGATACTGTGTGTTAGCTCCTGAACTGAAATAGAGAGCGGGTGTTCCAGCGGAGGCAAGCAAATCGTGTTGATTTACAGTGGCTTGAGGATTTGGCCCATTACCGCTTCTTTATACACTTTTAAAAAGAAATGCCAACTCGATAGTTTAGGCTTTAACTGGAACATGGCAAGTAATTGTATGTTTTGGCAGACCCCTAGTAATGTTGCAGAATCTTTCTCAGAAGTTGTTACGTGGGATAGCCGATTCCTCAGGTAAGAGCTACTTGTTTGTTCAATCCTCCATCTTAGGCCTGCTCCTCAGGTGCATCCTCCTTCTCGCAGCGATTTCCTAGGAACAGATTTCGAAGAACAGCTCTGATCACAGAATCACAGATTGGTTAGGGTTGGAAAGGACCTCTGGAGATCATGTAGTGCAACCCCCCTGCCAGAGCAGGGTCACCTACAGCAGGTTGCACAGGATGACCTCCAGGCGGGTTTTGAATGTCTCTGGGGTCGGAGACTCTACCGCCTCCCTGGGCAGCCTGTTCCAGCGCTCTGCCACCCTCAAAGTAAAGAAGTTCCTCCTCATGCTTTGATAGAAGTTCCTAGGTTCCAGTTTGTACCCGTTACCTCTTGTCCTGGATCATCTTTGATGATCCAGGACAAGAGGTAACGGGCACCAATTGGAACGTAGGAACTTGAACTTGAACTGGAACGTAGGAACTTGAACATAGGATTATCCTTGATGATTCAGGATAGCTGTGTGTCTGACCAGTCTGTCTTTCGAAGGAGGTCCTGGGCCAGCTCCAGCCATGCTGTGCTGAGCAGAGCCCCTGGCAGCAGCCCCACAGCTCACTCCCAGTGTGCCTGAATGGAAAAGGTACCAAAGTTGCTCCAACACTTTCTGAAAAACTCTATAGTGTTACCCCACAAGCGCAAAGCGACGGCAAAGCCCGTGAAATGACACCGGTGCTTCCAGAAAACGTCAAGCTTCCTGCCCAAGGGTGACATGCCATGCGGTGGGGTCAGGGCCACGCGCTGAGCACCCGGTGCGCTGGGGTTGCCCCAGCGGTTCCTGAGCAGCTCCTGCAGTGCTGCCACCGGTACCGTTCTGGCGGCTGTAGTTGTTTAAAAAGCCGTTGTTGTTTCCGGCGTAATCTGACGGCAGTTTTCTCGGGCATTTGGGCCTCTTCTAATAAGTGTGCTGTGAGTACATCTGCAAGCATTCACCTGTCGAGGTCAAATGACTGGTGGTGCTCATCTGCCCCCGTGCTACTGCTGCTGCCTCCCGTGAATGCTCATGTGCCTGCGTGCCCCTGTACAGGCACAGATGCACGCGCGCAACACCTGATCCCGCATCCTAATTATTTTTCGCCCGGTTCTCGGAGTTGTTCTGCTTCCGGCTGATGAATGGGAAAGTGTAGTAGTGCTGTTTCATTTCACCAGCCTCTCAAGTGTGGAAATTATGGTAAATTTGAGAACAAGCCAGATTAGATTGATAGTTACACCTCCTCCTTTAATTAGCCAACCACAGGATCTGTGGAGGCAAAGGCCGGGGGGGTGTGTCGGTGTATATAACGTGTATTGTCTATGTGAAAGATTAATCAAAAGGAGTTGCTTGAGGTGGGAAGGCTTTTCCGGAGAGGTTCCACATGTTGTCAGGTAGTCCCTCTGAATGGCAGCTTCCGGTTCGGTCCCTTAGCTTTCGGAAGTGACATTTAGTCTGATATGTGCCAGCCGTGCAATCTACCTAGCCCTGCAAAGTGCAAATATTAACCTAAATGCATATTAAGATAGTGTGTGTTAGCTCCTGAACTGAAATAGAGAGCGGGTGTTCCAGCGGAGGCAAGCAAATCGTGTTGATTTACAGTGGCTTGAGGATTTGGCCCATTACCGCTTCTTTATACACTTTTAAAAAGAAATGCCAACTCGATAGTTTAGGCTTTAACTGGAACATGGCAAGTAATTCTGTGTTTTGGCGGACCCCTAGTAATGTTGCAGAATCTTTCTCAGAAGTTGTTCCATGGGATAGCCGATTCCTCAGGTAAGAGCTACTTGTTTGTTCAATCCTCCATCTTAGGCCTGCTCCTCAGGTGCATCCTCCTTCTCGCAGCGATTTCCTAGGAACAGATTTCGAAGAACAGCTCTGATCACAGAATCACAGATTAGTTAGGGTTGGAAAGGAGCTCTGGAGATCATCCAGCCCAACCCCCCTGCCAGAGCAGGGTCACCTACAGCAGGTTGCACAGGATGACCTCCAGGCGGGTTTTGAATGTCTCTGGGGTCGGAGACTCTACCGCATCCCCGGGCAGCCTGTTCCAGCGCTCTGCCACCCTCAAAGTAAAGAAGTTCCTCCTCATGCTTTGATAGAAGTTCCTAGGTTCCAGTTTGTACCCGTTACCTCTTGTCCTGGATCATCTTTGATGATCCAGGACAAGAGGTAACGGGCACCAATTGGAACGTAGGAACTTGAACTTGAACTGGAACGTAGGAACTTGAACATAGGATTATCCTTGATGATTCAGGATAGCTGTGTGTCTGACCAGTCTGTCTTTCGAAGGAGGTCCTGGGCCAGCTCCAGCCATGCTGTGCTGAGCAGAGCCCCTGGCAGCAGCCCCACAGCTCACTCCCAGTGTGCCTGAATGGAAAAGGTACCAAAGTTGCTCCAACACTTTCTGAAAAACTCTACAGTGTTACCCCACAAGCGCAAAGCGACGGCAAAGCCCGTGAAATGACACCGGTGCTTCCAGAAAATGTCAAGCTTCCTGCCCAAGGGTGACATGCCATGCGGTGGGGTCAGGGCCACGCGCTGAGCACCCGGTGCGCTGGGGTTGCCCCAGCGGTTCCTGAGCAGCTCCTGCAGTGCTGCCGCCGGTACCGTTCTGGCGGCTGTAGTTGTTTAAAAAGCCGTTGTTGTTTCCGGCGTAATCTGACGGCAGTTTTCTCAGGCATTTGGGCCTCTTCTAATAAGTGTGCTGTGAGTACATCTGCAAGCATTCACCTGTCGAGGTCAAATGACTGGTGGTGCTCATCTGCCCCCGTGCTACTGCTGCTGCCTCCCGTGAATGCTCATGTGCCTGCGTGCCCCTGTACAGGCACAGATGCACGCGCGCAACACCTGATCCCACATCCTAATTATTTTTCGCCCGGTTCTCGGAGTTGTTCTGCTTCCAGCTGATGAATGGGAAAGTGTAGTAGTGCTGTTTCATTTCACCAGCCTCTCAAGTGTGGAAATTATGGTAAATTTGGGAACAAGCCAGATTAGATTGATAGTTACACCTCCTCCTTTAATTAGCCAACCACAGGATCTGTGGAGGCAAAGGCCGGGGGGGTGTGTCGGTGTATATAACGTGTATTGTCTATGTGAAAGATTAATCAAAAGGAGTTGCTTGAGGTGGGAAGGCTTTTCCGGAGAGGTTCCACATGTTGTCAGGTAGTCCCTCTGAATGGCAGCTTCCGGTTCGGTCCCTTAGCTTTCGGAAGTGACATTTAGTCTGATATGTGCCAGCCGTGCAATCTACCTAGCCCTGCAAAGTGCAAATATTAACCTAAATGCATATTAAGATACTGTGTGTTAGCTCCTGAACTGAAATAGAGAGCGGGTGTTCCAGCGGAGGCAAGCAAATCGTGTTGATTTACAGTGGCTTGAGGATTTGGCCCATTACCGCTTCTTTATACACTTTTAAAAAGAAATGCCAACTCGATAGTTTAGGCTTTAACTGGAACATGGCAAGTAATTGTATGTTTTGGCGGACCCCTAGTAATGTTGCAGAATCTTTCTCAGAAGTTGTTACGTGGGATAGCCGATTCCTCAGGTAAGAGCTACTTGTTTGTTCAATCCTCCATCTTAGGCCTGCTCCTCAGGTGCATCCTCCTTCTCGCAGCGATTTCCTAGGAACAGATTTCGAAGAACAGCTCTGATCACAGAATCACAGATTGGTTAGGGTTGGAAAGGAGCTCTGGAGATCATCCAGCCCAACCCCCCTGCCAGAGCAGGGTCACCTACAGCAGGTTGCACAGGATGACCTCCAGGCGGGTTTTGAATGTTTCTGGGGTGGGAGACTCTACCGCCTCCCTGGGCAGCCTGTTCCAGCGCTCTGCCACCCTCAAAGTAAAGAAGTTCCTCCTCATGCTTTGATAGAAGTTCCTAGGTTCCAGTTTGTACCCGTTACCTCTTGTCCTGGATCATCTTTGATGATCCAGGACAAGAGGTAACGGGCACCAATTGGAACGTAGGAACTTGAACTTGAACTGGAAAGTAGGAACTTGAACATAGGATTATCCTTGATGATTCAGGATAGCTGTGTGTCTGACCAGTCTGTCTTTCGAAGGAGGTCCTGGACCAGCTCCAGCCATGCTGTGCTGAGCAGAGCCCCTGGCAGCAGCCCCACAGCTCACTCCCAGTGTGCCTGAATGGAAAAGGTACCAAAGTTGCTCCAACACTTTCTGAAAAACTCTATAGTGTTACCCCACAAGCGCAAAGCGACGGCAAAGCCCGTGAAATGACACCGGTGCTTCCAGAAAATGTCAAGCTTCCTGCCCAAGGGTGACATGCCATGCGGTGGGGTCAGGGCCACGCGCTGAGCACCCGGTGCGCTGGGGTTGCCCCAGCGGTTCCTGAGCAGCTCCTGCAGTGCTGCCGCCGGTACCGTTCTGGCGGCTGTAGTTGTTTAAAAAGCCGTTGTTGTTTCCGGCGTAAGCTGACGGCAGTTTTCTCGGGCATTTGGGCCTCTTCTAATAAGTGTGCTGTGAGTACATCTGCAAGCATTCACCTGTCGAGGTCAAATGACTGGTGGTGCTCATCTGCCCCCGTGCTACTGCTGCTGCCTCCCGTGAATGCTCATGTGCCTGCGTGCCCCTGTACAGGCACAGATGCACGCGCGCAACACCTGATCCCGCATCCTAATTATTTTTCGCCCGGTTCTCGGAGTTGTTCTGCTTCCGGCTGATGAATGGGAAAGTGTAGTAGTGCTGTTTCATTTCACCAGCCTCTCAAGTGTGGAAATTATGGTAAATTTGAGAACAAGCCAGATTAGATTGATAGTTACACCTCCTCCTTTAATTAGCCAACCACAGGATCTGTGGAGGCAAAGGCCGGGGGGGTGTGTCGGTGTATATAACGTGTATTGTCTATGTGAAAGATTAATCAAAAGGAGTTGCTTGAGGTGGGAAGGCTTTTCCGGAGAGGTTCCACATGTTGTCAGGTAGTCCCTCTGAATGGCAGCTTCCGGTTCGGTCCCTTAGCTTTCGGAAGTGACATTTAGTCTGATATGTGCCAGCCGTGCAATCTACCTAGCCCTGCAAAGTGCAAATATTAACCTAAATGCATATTAAGATACTGTGTGTTAGCTCCTGAACTGAAATAGAGAGCGGGTGTTCCAGCGGAGGCAAGCAAATCGTGTTGATTTACAGTGGCTTGAGGATTTGGCCCATTACCGCTTCTTTATACACTTTTAAAAAGAAATGCCAACTCGATAGTTTAGGCTTTAACTGGAACATGGCAAGTAATTGTATGTTTTGGCGGACCCCTAGTAATGTTGCAGAATCTTTCTCAGAAGTTGTTCCATGGGATAGCCGATTCCTCAGGTAAGAGCTACTTGTTTGTTCAATCCTCCATCTTAGGCCTGCTCCTCAGGTGCATCCTCCTTCTCGCAGCGATTTCCTAGGAACAGATTTCGAAGAACAGCTCTGATCACAGAATCACAGATTGGTTAGGGTTGGAAAGGAGCTCTGGAGATCATCCAGCCCAACCCCCCTGCCAGAGCAGGGTCACCTACAGCAGGTTGCACAGGATGACCTCCAGGCGGGTTTTGAATGTTTCTGGGGTGGGAGACTCTACCGCCTCCCTGGGCAGCCTGTTCCAGCGCTCTGCCACCCTCAAAGTAAAGAAGTTCCTCCTCATGCTTTGATAGAAGTCCCTACGTTCCAGTTTGTACCCGTTACCTCTTGTCCTGGATCATCTTTGATGATCCAGGACAAGAGGTAACGGGCACCAATTGGAACGTAGGAACTTGAACTTGAACTGGAACGTAGGAACTTGAACATAGGATTATCCTTGATGATTCAGGATAGCTGTGTGTCTGACCAGTCTGTCTTTCGAAGGAGGTCCTGGGCCAGCTCCAGCCATGCTGTGTTGAGCAGAGCCCCTGGCAGCAGCCCCACAGCTCACTCCCAGTGTGCCTGAATGGAAAAGGTACCAAAGTTGCTCCAACACTTTCTGAAAAACTCTATAGTGTTACCCCACAAGCGCAAAGCGACGGCAAAGCCCGTGAAATGACACCGGTGCTTCCAGAAAATGTCAAGCTTCCTGCCCAAGGGTGACATGCCATGCGGTGGGGTCAGGGCCACGCGCTGAGCACCCGGTGCGCTGGGGTTGCCCCAGCGGTTCCTGAGCAGCTCCTGCAGTGCTGCCGCCGGTACCGTTCTGGCGGCTGTAGTTGTTTAAAAAGCCGTTGTTGTTTCCGGCGTAATCTGACGGCAGTTTTCTCGGGCATTTGGGCCTCTTCTAATAAGTGTGCTGTGAGTACATCTGCAAGCATTCACCTGTCGAGGTCAAATGACTGGTGGTGCTCATCTGCCCCCGTGCTACTGCTGCTGCCTCCCGTGAATGCTCATGTGCCTGCGTGCCCCTGTACAGGCACAGATGCACACGCGCAACACCTGATCCCGCATCCTAATTATTTTTCGCCCGGTTCTCGGAGTTGTTCTGCTTCCGGCTGATGAATGGGAAAGTGTAGTAGTGCTGTTTCATTTCACCAGCCTCTCAAGTGTGGAAATTATGGTAAATTTGAGAACAAGCCAGATTAGATTGATAGTTACACCTCCTCCTTTAATTAGCCAACCACAGGATCTGTGGAGGCAAAGGCCGGGGGGGTGTGTCGGTGTATATAACGTGTATTGTCTATGTGAAAGATTAATCAAAAGGAGTTGCTTGAGGTGGGAAGGCTTTTCCGGAGAGGTTCCACATGTTGTCAGGTAGTCCCTCTGAATGGCAGCTTCCGGTCCGGTCCCTTAGCTTTCGGAAGTGACATTTAGTCTGATATGTGCCAGCCATGCAATCTACCTAGCCCTGCAAAGTGCAAATATTAACCTAAATGCATATTAAGATAGTGTGTGTTAGCTCCTGAACTGCAATAGAGAGCGGGTGTTCCAGCGGAGGCAAGCAAATCGTGTTGATTTACAGTGGCTTGCGGATTTGGCCCATTACCGCTTCTTTATACACTTTTAAAAAGAAATGCCAACTCGATAGTTTAGGCTTTAACTGGAACATGGCAAGTAATTGTATGTTTTGGCGGACCCCTAGTAATGTTGCAGAATCTTTCTCAGAAGTTGTTCCATGGGATAGCCGATTCCTCAGGTAAGAGCTACTTGTTTGTTCAATCCTCCATCTTAGGCCTGCTCCTCAGGTGCATCCTCCTTCTCGCAGCGATTTCCTAGGAACAGATTTCAAAGAACAGCTCTGATCACAGAATCACAGATTGGTTAGGGTTGGAAAGGACCTCTGGAGATCATCCAGCCCAACCCCCCTGCCAGAGCAGGGTCACCTACAGCAGGTTGCACAGGATGACCTCCAGGCGGGTTTTGAATGTTTCTGGGGTGGGAGACTCTACCGCCTCCCTGGGCAGCCTGTTCCAGCGCTCTGCCACCCTCAAAGTAAAGAAGTTCCTCCTCATGCTTTGATAGAAGTTCCTAGGTTCCAGTTTGTACCCGTTACCTCTTGTCCTGGATCATCTTTGATGATCCAGGACAAGAGGTAACGGGCACCAATTGGAACGTAGGAACTTGAACTTGAACTGGAACGTAGGAACTTGAACATAGGATTATCCTTGATGATTCAGGATAGCTGTGTGTCTGACCAGTCTGTCTTTCGAAGGAGGTCCTGGACCAGCTCCAGCCATGCTGTGCTGAGCAGAGCCCCTGGCAGCAGCCCCACAGCTCACTCCCAGTGTGCCTGAATGGAAAAGGTACCAAAGTTGCTCCAACACTTTCTGAAAAACTCTATAGTGTTACCCCACAAGCGCAAAGCGACGGCAAAGCCCGTGAAATGACACCGGTGCTTCCAGAAAATGTCAAGCTTCCTGCCCAAGGGTGACATGCCATGCGGTGGGGTCAGGGCCACGCGCTGAGCACCCGGTGCGCTGGGGTTGCCCCAGCGGTTCCTGAGCAGCTCCTGCAGTGCTGCCGCCGGTACCGTTCTGGCGGCTGTAGTTGTTTAAAAAGCCGTTGTTGTTTCCGGCGTAATCTGACGGCAGTTTTCTCGGGCATTTGGGCCTCTTCTAATAAGTGTGCTGTGAGTACATCTGCAAGCATTCACCTGTCGAGGTCAAATGACTGGTGGTGCTCATCTCCCCCCGTGCTACTGCTGCTGCCTCCCGTGAATGCTCATGTGCCTGCGTGCCCCTGTACAGGCACAGATGCACGCGCGCAACACCTGATCCCGCATCCTAATTATTTTTCGCCCGGTTCTCTGAGTTGTTCTGCTTCCGGCTGATGAATGGGAAAGTGTAGTAGTGCTGTTTCATTTCACCAGCCTCTCAAGTGTGGAAATTATGGTAAATTTGAGAACAAGCGAGATTAGATTGATAGTTACACCTCCTCCTTTAATTAGCCAACCACAGGATCTGTGGAGGCAAAGGCCGGGGGGCGTGTCGGTGGGGGGGCATACGATTTTACCATGGCGAGATTGCTGGAGGTTCTTTCTTGTCTGTTCTTTCTTGTCTTGTAAATTGGTATGAGGTTCTGCCAGTCTTCCTCACGTAGCACAATCGCTCTTGATTTCTGGAGGTTGCTCACAGGGTAAGCTAATGTTTAACATCAATAAGGGTTACCGAATCTTGTCCTTGAGAAGCAGGAGTCTGGAAGCTGTTGTCAATCCAACTGCTGTATTCCTGACCAGCAAGCCCGCTCGATTCAGGGTTAATTAACTGATTACTTAGAGCGGAAGTGTTGTGGAAGAGCCCGATCATTACCATTTCTATTCATTCTAATATGATGTATTTCAACTCCCCCTCCCTCACGCCTTCCAGAGAGTGATCTGGTGAAGGAGGATGACAAGTCTTTGTGAAACCATCTCGAGTTCTCCCAGATACTCGTAGTTGAAGTTGTCTAGCGGTGCGAGATTAGACACCGTGTGAAAGGCAATACTGCACAGATTCTTTATTCCAGACCATTTTCTAAGTTCGCATGATACAAAACCTCACGGTTACTGGGCAGCTCTCCCACTTTTCACGTCAACCTTTGCTACCTCGCCTGCTGCAACGTGCAGGAAAGAAACATTGATTTGAATTGCGCCGTGGTGCCGTGCATCTTAATGACACTCTGGAGTGACTGGCAGTGTGTCTGGGTCCTGGGGTTGGACCCGGTCTAGCTGCCAGGAGGCAACATTGCAGAGAGGGGCTACAGCTGTGGTCTCTGAAGGGAACTGGCTACTCTATGTAGGCCTTCTCTCCCTGCGTCTCAGAGTGCTTGAAGATGCTAATTGGTTCACATTTTCCTCTGTTCGTTAAGGTATTCTGTCCTTAAAAATTCAGCTTTTTAAAATAGTAACGTGTATTGTCTATGTGAAAGATTAATCAAAAGGAGTTGCTTGAGGTGGGAAGGCTTTTCCGGAGAGGTTCCACATGTTGTCAGGTAGTCCCTCTGAATGGCAGCTTCCGGTTCGGTCCCTTAGCTTTCGGAAGTGACATTTAGTCTGATATGTGCCAGCCGTGCAATCTACCTAGCCCTGCAAAGTGCAAATATTAACCTAAATGCATATTAAGATACTGTGTGTTAGCTCCTGAACTGAAATAGAGAGCGGGTGTTCCAGCGGAGGCAAGCAAATCGTGTTGATTTACAGTGGCTTGAGGATTTGGCCCATTACCGCTTCTTTATACACTTTTAAAAAGAAATGCCAACTCGATAGTTTAGGCTTTAACTGGAACATGGCAAGTAATTGTATGTTTTGGCGGACCCCTAGTAATGTTGCAGAATCTTTCTCAGAAGTTGTTCCATGGGATAGCCGATTCCTCAGGTAAGAGCTACTTGTTTGTTCAATCCTCCATCTTAGGCCTGCTCCTCAGGTGCATCCTCCTTCTCGCAGCGATTTCCTAGGAACAGATTTCGAAGAACAGCTCTGATCACAGAATCACAGATTAGTTAGGGTTGGAAAGGAGCTCTGGAGATCATCCAGCCCAACCCCCCTGCCAGAGCAGGGTCACCTACAGCAGGTTGCACAGGATGACCTCCAGGCGGGTTTTGAATGTCTCTGGGGTCGGAGACTCTACCGCATCCCCGGGCAGCCTGTTCCAGCGCTCTGCCACCCTCAAAGTAAAGAAGTTCCTCCTCATGCTTTGATAGAAGTTCCTAGGTTCCAGTTTGTACCCGTTACCTCTTGTCCTGGATCATCTTTGATGATCCAGGACAAGAGGTAACGGGCACCAATTGGAACGTAGGAACTTGAACTTGAACTGGAACGTAGGAACTTGAACATAGGATTATCCTTGATGATTCAGGATAGCTGTGTGTCTGACCAGTCTGTCTTTCGAAGGAGGTCCTGGGCCAGCTCCAGCCATGCTGTGCTGAGCAGAGCCCCTGGCAGCAGCCCCACAGCTCACTCCCAGTGTGCCTGAATGGAAAAGGTACCAAAGTTGCTCCAACACTTTCTGAAAAACTCTATAGTGTTACCCCACAAGCTCAAAGCGACGGCAAAGCCCGTGAAATGACACCGGTGCTTCCAGAAAATGTCAAGCTTCCTGCCCAAGGGTGACATGCCATGCGGTGGGGTCAGGGCCACGCGCTGAGCACCCGGTGCGCTGGGGTTGCCCCAGCGGTTCCTGAGCAGCTCCTGCAGTGCTGCCGCCGGTACCGTTCTGGCGGCTGTAGTTGTTTAAAAAGCTGTTGTTGTTTCCGGCGTAATCTGACGGCAGTTTTCTCGGGCATTTGGGCCTCTTCTAATAAGTGTGCTGTGAGTACATCTGCAAGCATTCACCTGTCGAGGTCAAATGACTGGTGGTGCTCATCTCCCCCCGTGCTACTGCTGCTGCCTCCCGTGAATGCTCATGTGCCTGCGTGCCCCTGTACAGGCACAGATGCACGCGCGCAACACCTGATCCCGCATCCTAATTATTTTTCGCCCGGTTCTCGGAGTTGTTCTGCTTCCGGCTGATGAATGGGAAAGTGTAGTAGTGCTGTTTCATTTCACCAGCCTCTCAAGTGTGGAAATTATGGTAAATTTGAGAACAAGCCAGATTAGATTGATAGTTACACCTCCTCCTTTAATTAGCCAACCACAGGATCTGTGGAGGCAAAGGCCGGGGGGGTGTGTCGGTGTATATAACGTGTATTGTCTATGTGAAAGATTAATCAAAAGGAGTTGCTTGAGGTGGGAAGGCTTTTCCGGAGAGGTTCCACATGTTGTCAGGTAGTCCCTCTGAATGGCAGCTTCCGGTTCGGTCCCTTAGCTTTCGGAAGTGACATTTAGTCTGATATGTGCCAGCCGTGCAATCTACCTAGCCCTGCAAAGTGCAAATATTAACCTAAATGCATATTAAGATACTGTGTGTTAGCTCCTGAACTGAAATAGAGAGCGGGTGTTCCAGCGGAGGCAAGCAAATCGTGTTGATTTACAGTGGCTTGAGGATTTGGCCCATTACCGCTTCTTTATACACTTTTAAAAAGAAATGCCAACTCGATAGTTTAGGCTTTAACTGGAACATGGCAAGTAATTGTATGTTTTGGCGGACCCCTAGTAATGTTGCAGAATCTTTCTCAGAAGTTGTTCCATGGGATAGCCGATTCCTCAGGTAAGAGCTACTTGTTTGTTCAATCCTCCATCTTAGGCCTGCTCCTCAGGTGCATCCTCCTTCTCGCAGCGATTTCCTAGGAACAGATTTCGAAGAACAGCTCTGATCACAGAATCACAGATTGGTTAGGGTTGGAAAGGAGCTCTGGAGATCATCCAGCCCAACCCCCCTGCCAGAGCAGGGTCACCTACAGCAGGTTGCACAGGATGACCTCCAGGCGGGTTTTGAATGTCTCTGGGGTGGGAGACTCTACCGCCTCCCCGGGCAGCCTGTTCCAGCGCTCTGCCACCCTCAAAGTAAAGAAGTTCCTCCTCATGCTTTGATAGAAGTTCCTAGGTTCCAGTTTGTACCCGTTACCTCTTGTCCTGGATCATCTTTGATGTCCTGGATCTTTGATGATCCAGGACAAGAGGTAACGGGCACCAATTGGAACGTAGGAACTTGAACTTGAACTGGAAGGTAGGAACTTGAACTTGAACATAGGATTATCCTTGATGATTCAGGATAGCTGTGTGTCTGACCAGTCTGTCTTTCGAAGGAGGTCCTGGGCCAGCTCCAGCCATGCTGTGCTGAGCAGAGCCCCTGGCAGCAGCCCCACAGCTCACTCCCAGTGTGCCTGAATGGAAAAGGTACCAAAGTTGCTCCAACACTTTCTGAAAAACTCTATAGTGTTACCCCACAAGCGCAAAGCGACGGCAAAGCCCGTGAAATGACACCGGTGCTTCCAGAAAATGTCAAGCTTCCTGCCCAAGGGTGACATGCCATGCGGTGGGGTCAGGGCCACGCGCTGAGCACCCGGTGCGCTGGGGTTGCCCCAGCGGTTCCTGAGCAGCTCCTGCAGTGCTGCCGCCGGTACCGTTCTGGCGGCTGTAGTTGTTTAAAAAGCCGTTGTTGTTTCCGGCGTAATCTGACGGCAGTTTTCTCGGGCATTTGGGCCTCTTCTAATAAGTGTGCTGTGAGTACATCTGCAAGCATTCACCTGTCGAGGTCAAATGACTGGTGGTGCTCATCTGCCCCCGTGCTACTGCTGCTGCCTCCCGTGAATGCTCATGTGCCTGCGTGCCCCTGTACAGGCACAGATGCACGCGCGCAACACCTGATCCCGCATCCTAATTATTTTTCGCCCGGTTCTCGGAGTTGTTCTGCTTCCGGCTGATGAATGGGAAAGTGTAGTAGTGCTGTTTCATTTCACCAGCCTCTCAAGTGTGGAAATTATGGTAAATTTGAGAACAAGCCAGATTAGATTGATAGTTACACCTCCTCCTTTAATTAGCCAACCACAGGATCTGTGGAGGCAAAGGCCGGGGGGCGTGTCGGTGGGGGGGCATACGATTTTACCATGGCGAGATTGCTGGAGGTTCTTTCTTGTCTGTTCTTTCTTGTCTTGTAAATTGGTATGAGGTTCTGCCAGTCTTCCTCACGTAGCACAATCGCTCTTGATTTCTGGAGGTTGCTCACAGGGTAAGCTAATGTTTAACATCAATAAGGGTTACCGAATCTTGTCCTTGAGAAGCAGGAGTCTGGAAGCTGTTGTCAATCCAACTGCTGTATTCCTGACCAGCAAGCCCGCTCGATTCAGGGTTAATTAACTGATTACTTAGAGCGGAAGTGTTGTGGAAGAGCCCGATCATTACCATTTCTATTCATTCTAATATGATGTATTTCAACTCCCCCTCCCTCACGCCTTCCAGAGAGTGATCTGGTGAAGGAGGATGACAAGTCTTTGTGAAACCATCTCGAGTTCTCCCAGATACTCGTAGTTGAAGTTGTCTAGCGGTGCGAGATTAGACACCGTGTGAAAGGCAATACTGCACAGATTCTTTATTCCAGACCATTTTCTAAGTTCGCATGATACAAAACCTCACGGTTACTGGGCAGCTCTCCCACTTTTCACGTCAACCTTTGCTACCTCGCCTGCTGCAACGTGCAGGAAAGAAACATTGATTTGAATTGCGCCGTGGTGCCGTGCATCTTAATGACACTCTGGAGTGACTGGCAGTGTGTCTGGGTCCTGGGGTTGGACCCGGTCTAGCTGCCAGGAGGCAACATTGCAGAGAGGGGCTACAGCTGTGGTCTCTGAAGGGAACTGGCTACTCTATGTAGGCCTTCTCTCCCTGCGTCTCAGAGTGCTTGAAGATGCTAATTGGTTCACATTTTCCTCTGTTCGTTAAGGTATTCTGTCCTTAAAAATTCAGCTTTTTAAAATAGTAACGTGTATTGTCTATGTGAAAGATTAATCAAAAGGAGTTGCTTGAGGTGGGAAGGCTTTTCCGGAGAGGTTCCACATGTTGTCAGGTAGTCCCTCTGAATGGCAGCTTCCGGTTCGGTCCCTTAGCTTTCGGAAGTGACATTTAGTCTGATATGTGCCAGCCGTGCAATCTACCTAGCCCCGCAAAGTGCAAATATTAACATAAATGCATATTAAGATACTGTGTGTTAGCTCCTGAACTGAAATAGAGAGCGGGTGTTCCAGCGGAGGCAAGCAAATCGTGTTGATTTACAGTGGCTTGCGGATTTGGCCCATTACCGCTTCTTTATACACTTTTAAAAAGAAATGCCAACTCGATAGTTTAGGCTTTAACTGGAACATGGCAAGTAATTGTATGTTTTGGCGGACCCCTAGTAATGTTGCAGAATCTTTCTCAGAAGTTGTTCCATGGGATAGCCGATTCCTCAGGTAAGAGCTACTTGTTTGTTCAATCCTCCATCTTAGGCCTGCTCCTCAGGTGCATCCTCCTTCTCGCAGCGATTTCCTAGGAACAGATTTCGAAGAACAGCTCTGATCACAGAATCACAGATTGGTTAGGGTTGGAAAGGAGCTCTGGAGATCATCCAGCCCAACCCCCCTGCCAGAGCAGGGTCACCTACAGCAGGTTGCACAGGATGACCTCCAGGCGGGTTTTGAATGTCTCTGGGGTGGGAGACTCTACCGCCTCCCTGGGCAGCCTGTTCCAGCGCTCTGCCACCCTCAAAGTAAAGAAGTTCCTCCTCATGCTTTGATAGAAGTTCCTAGGTTCCAGTTTGTACCCGTTACCTCTTGTCCTGGATCATCTTTGATGTCCTGGATCTTTGATGATCCAGGACAAGAGGTAACGGGCACCAATTGGAACGTAGGAACTTGAACTTGAACTGGAAGGTAGGAACTTGAACTTGAACATAGGATTATCCTTGATGATTCAGGATAGCTGTGTGTCTGACCAGTCTGTCTTTCGAAGGAGGTCCTTGACCAGCTCCAGCCATGCTGTGCTGAGCAGAGCCCCTGGCAGCAGCCCCACAGCTCACTCCCAGTGTGCCTGAATGGAAAAGGTACCAAAGTTGCTCCAACACTTTCTGAAAAACTCTATAGTGTTACCCCACAAGCGCAAAGCGACGGCAAAGCCCGTGAAATGACACCGGTGCTTCCAGAAAATGTCAAGCTTCCTGCCCAAGGGTGACATGCCATGCGGTGGGGTCAGGGCCACGCGCTGAGCACCCGGTGCGCTGGGGTTGCCCCAGCGGTTCCTGAGCAGCTCCTGCAGTGCTGCCGCCGGTACCGTTCTGGCGGCTGTAGTTGTTTAAAAAGCCGTTGTTGTTTCCGGCGTAATCTGACGGCAGTTTTCTCGGGCATTTGGGCCTCTTCTAATAAGTGTGCTGTGAGTACATCTGCAAGCATTCACCTGTCGAGGTCAAATGACTGGTGGTGCTCATCTGCCCCCGTGCTACTGCTGCTGCCTCCCGTGAATGCTCATGTGCCTGCGTGCCCCTGTACAGGCACAGATGCACGCGCGCAACACCTGATCCCGCATCCTAATTATTTTTCGCCCGGTTCTCGGAGTTGTTCTGCTTCCGGCTGATGAATGGGAAAGTGTAGTAGTGCTGTTTCATTTCACCAGCCTCTCAAGTGTGGAAATTATGGTAAATTTGAGAACAAGCCAGATTAGATTGATAGTTACACCTCCTCCTTTAATTAGCCAACCACAGGATCTGTGGAGGCAAAGGCCGGGGGGCGTGTCGGTGGGGGGGCATACGATTTTACCATGGCGAGATTGCTGGAGGTTCTTTCTTGTCTGTTCTTTCTTGTCTTGTAAATTGGTATGAGGTTCTGCCAGTCTTCCTCACGTAGCACAATCGCTCTTGATTTCTGGAGGTTGCTCACAGGGTAAGCTAATGTTTAACATCAATAAGGGTTACCGAATCTTGTCCTTGAGAAGCAGGAGTCTGGAAGCTGTTGTCAATCCAACTGCTGTATTCCTGACCAGCAAGCCCGCTCGATTCAGGGTTAATTAACTGATTACTTAGAGCGGAAGTGTTGTGGAAGAGCCCGATCATTACCATTTCTATTCATTCTAATATGATGTATTTCAACTCCCCCTCCCTCACGCCTTCCAGAGAGTGATCTGGTGAAGGAGGATGACAAGTCTTTGTGAAACCATCTCGAGTTCTCCCAGATACTCGTAGTTGAAGTTGTCTAGCGGTGCGAGATTAGACACCGTGTGAAAGGCAATACTGCACAGATTCTTTATTCCAGACCATTTTGTAAGTTCGCATGATACAAAACCTCACGGTTACTGGGCAGCTCTCCCACTTTTCACGTCAACCTTTGCTACCTCGCCTGCTGCAACGTGCAGGAAAGAAACATTGATTTGAATTGCGCCGTGGTGCCGTGCATTTTAATGACACTCTGGAGTGACTGGCAGTGTGTCTGGGTCCTGGGGTTGGACCCGGTCTAGCTGCCAGGAGGCAACATTGCAGAGAGGGGCTACAGCTGTGGTCTCTGAAGGGACCTGGCTACTCTATGTAGGCCTTCTCTCCCTGCGTCTCAGAGTGCTTGAAGATGCTAATTGGTTCACATTTTCCTCTGTTCGTTAAGGTATTCTGTCCTTAAAAATTCAGCTTTTTAAAATAGTAACGTGTATTGTCTATGTGAAAGATTAATCAAAAGGAGTTGCTTGAGGTGGGAAGGCTTTTCCGGAGAGGTTCCACATGTTGTCAGGTAGTCCCTCTGAATGGCAGCTTCCGGTTCGGTCCCTTAGCTTTCGGAAGTGACATTTAGTCTGATATGTGCCAGCCGTGCAATCTACCTAGCCCCGCAAAGTGCAAATATTAACCTAAATGCATATTAAGATACTGTGTGTTAGCTCCTGAACTGAAATAGAGAGCGGGTGTTCCAGCGGAGGCAAGCAAATCGTGTTGATTTACAGTGGCTTGCGGATTTGGCCCATTACCGCTTCTTTATACACTTTTAAAAAGAAATGCCAACTCGATAGTTTAGGCTTTAACTGGAACATGGCAAGTAATTGTATGTTTTGGCGGACCCCTAGTAATGTTGCAGAATCTTTCTCAGAAGTTGTTCCATGGGATAGCCGATTCCTCAGGTAAGAGCTACTTGTTTGTTCAATCCTCCATCTTAGGCCTGCTCCTCAGGTGCATCCTCCTTCTCGCAGCGATTTCCTAGGAACAGATTTCGAAGAACAGCTCTGATCACAGAATCACAGATTGGTTAGGGTTGGAAAGGACCTCTGGAGATCATCCAGCCCAACCCCCCTGCCAGAGCAGGGTCACCTACAGCAGGTTGCACAGGATGACCTCCAGGCGGGTTTTGAATGTCTCTGGGGTCGGAGACTCTACCGCCTCCCCGGGCAGCCTGTTCCAGCGCTCTGCCACCCTCAAAGTAAAGAAGTTCCTCCTCATGCTTTGATAGAAGTTCCTAGGTTCCAGTTTGTACCCGTTACCTCTTGTCCTGGATCATCTTTGATGATCCAGGACAAGAGGTAACGGGCACCAATTGGAACGTAGGAACTTGAACTTGAACTGGAACGTAGGAACTTGAACATAGGATTATCCTTGATGATTCAGGATAGCTGTGTGTCTGACCAGTCTGTCTTTCGAAGGAGGTCCTGGGCCAGCTCCAGCCATGCTGTGCTGAGCAGAGCCCCTGGCAGCAGCCCCACAGCTCACTCCCAGTGTGCCTGAATGGAAAAGGTACCAAAGTTGCTCCAACACTTTCTGAAAAACTCTATAGTGTTACCCCACAAGCGCAAAGCGACGGCAAAGCCCGTGAAATGACACCGGTGCTTCCAGAAAATGTCAAGCTTCCTGCCCAAGGGTGACATGCTATGCGGTGGGGTCAGGGCCACGCGCTGAGCACCCGGTGCGCTGGGGTTGCCCCAGCGGTTCCTGAGCAGCTCCTGCAGTGCTGCCGCCGGTACCGTTCTGGCGGCTGTAGTTGTTTAAAAAGCCGTTGTTGTTTCCGGCGTAATCTGACGGCAGTTTTCTCGGGCATTTGGGCCTCTTCTAATAAGTGTGCTGTGAGTACATCTGCAAGCATTCACCTGTCGAGGTCAAATGACTGGTGGTGCTCATCTGCCCCCGTGCTACTGCTGCTGCCTCCCGTGAATGCTCATGTGCCTGCGTGCCCCTGTACAGGCACAGATGCACGCGCGCAACACCTGATCCCGCATCCTAATTATTTTTCGCCCGGTTCTCGGAGTTGTTCTGCTTCCGGCTGATGAATGGGAAAGTGTAGTAGTGCTGTTTCATTTCACCAGCCTCTCAAGTGTGGAAATTATGGTAAATTTGAGAACAAGCCAGATTAGATTAATAGTTACACCTCCTCCTTTAATTAGCTAACCACAGGATTTGTGGAGGCAAAGGCCGGGGGGGTGTGTCGGTGTATATAAGGTGTATTGTCTATGTGAAAGATTAATCAAAAGGAGTTGCTTGAGGTGGGAAGGCTTTTCCGGAGAGGTTCCACATGTTGTCAGGTAGTCCCTCTGAATGGCAGCTTCCGGTTCGGTCCCTTAGCTTTCGGAAGTGACATTTAGTCTGATATGTGCCAGCCGTGCAATCTACCTAGCCCCGCAAAGTGCAAATATTAACATAAATGCATATTAAGATACTGTGTGTTAGCTCCTGAACTGAAATAGAGAGCGGGTGTTCCAGCGGAGGCAAGCAAATCGTGTTGATTTACAGTGGCTTGCGGATTTTGCCCATTACCGCTTCTTTATACACTTTTAAAAAGAAATGCCAACTCGATAGTTTAGGCTTTAACTGGAACATGGCAAGTAATTGTATGTTTTGGCGGACCCCTAGTAATGTTGCAGAATCTTTCTCAGAAGTTGTTCCATGGGATAGCCGATTCCTCAGGTAAGAGCTACTTGTTTGTTCAATCCTCCATCTTAGGCCTGCTCCTCAGGTGCATCCTCCTTCTCGCAGCGATTTCCTAGGAACAGATTTCGAAGAACAGCTCTGATCACAGAATCACAGATTGGTTAGGGTTGGAAAGGACCTCTGGAGATCATCCAGCCCAACCCCCCTGCCAGAGCAGGGTCACCTACAGCAGGTTGCACAGGATGACCTCCAGGCGGGTTTTGAATGTTTCTGGGGTGGGAGACTCTACCGCCTCCCTGGGCAGCCTGTTCCAGCGCTCTGCCACCCTCAAAGTAAAGAAGTTCCT
Source organism: Vanellus vanellus (assembly GCF_965231255.1). Taxonomy (NCBI): domain Eukaryota; kingdom Metazoa; phylum Chordata; class Aves; order Charadriiformes; family Charadriidae; genus Vanellus; species Vanellus vanellus. Next base: position 1,047,881 of record NW_028128478.1, on the reverse strand, counting down.
CCTCATGCTTTGATAGAAGTTCCTACGTTCCAGTTTGTACCCGTTACCTCTTGTCCTGGATCATCTTTGATGATCCAGGCCAAGAGGTAACGGGCACCAATTGGAACGTAGGAACTTGAACTTGAACTGGAACGTAGGAACTTGAACATAGGATTATCCTTGATGATTCAGGATAGCTGTGTGTCTGACCAGTCTGTCTTTCGAAGGAGGTCCTGGGCCAGCTCCAGCCATGCTGTGCTGAGCAGAGCCCCTGGCAGCAGCCCCACACCTCACTCCCAGTGTGCCTGAATGGAAAAGGTACCAAAGTTGCTCCAACACTTTCCGAAAAACTCTATAGTGTTACCCCACAAGCGCAAAGCGACGGCAAAGCCCGTGAAATGACACCGGTGCTTCCAGAAAATGTCAAGCTTCCTGCCCAAGGGTGACATGCCATGCGGTGGGGTCAGGGCCACGCGCTGAGCACCCGGTGCGCTGGGGTTGCCCCAGCGGTTCCTGAGCAGCTCCTGCAGTGCTGCCGCCGGTACCGTTCTGGCGGCTGTAGTTGTTTAAAAAGCCGTTGTTGTTTCCGGCGTAATCTGACGGCAGTTTTCTCGGGCATTTGGGCCTCTTCTAATAAGTGTGCTGTGAGTACATCTGCAAGCATTCACCTGTCGAGGTCAAATGACTGGTGGTGCTCATCTGCCCCCGTGCTACTGCTGCTGCCTCCCGTGAATGCTCATGTGCCTGCGTGCCCCTGTACAGGCACAGATGCACGCGCGCAACACCTGATCCCGCATCCTAATTATTTTTCGCCCGGTTCTCGGAGTTGTTCTGCTTCCGGCTGATGAATGGGAAAGTGTAGTAGTGCTGTTTCATTTCACCAGCCTCTCAAGTGTGGAAATTATGGTAAATTTGAGAACAAGCCAGATTAGATTGATAGTTACACCTCCTCCTTTAATTAGCCAACCACAGGATCTGTGGAGGCAAAGGCCGGGGGGGTGTGTCGGTGTATATAACGTGTATTGTCTATGTGAAAGATTAATCAAAAGGAGTTGCTTGAGGTGGGAAGGCTTTTCCGGAGAGGTTCCACATGTTGTCAGGTAGTCCCTCTGAATGGCAGCTTCCGGTTCGGTCCCTTAGCTTTCGGAAGTGACATTTAGTCTGATATGTGCCAGCCATGCAATCTACCTAGCCCCGCAAAGTGCAAATATTAACATAAATGCATATTAAGATACTGTGTGTTAGCTCCTGAACTGAAATAGAGAGCGGGTGTTCCAGCGGAGGCAAGCAAATCGTGTTGATTTACAGTGGCTTGAGGATTTGGCCCATTACCGCTTCTTTATACACTTTTAAAAAGAAATACCAACTCGATAGTTTAGGCTTTAACTGGAACATGGCAAGTAATTGTATGTTTTGGCGGACCCCTAGTAATGTTGCAGAATCTTTCTCAGAAGTTGTTCCATGGGATAGCCGATTCCTCAGGTAAGAGCTACTTGTTTGTTCAATCCTCCATCTTAGGCCTGCTCCTCAGGTGCATCCTCCTTCTCGCAGCGATTTCCTAGGAACAGATTTCGAAGAACAGCTCTGATCACAGAATCACAGATTGGTTAGGGTTGGAAAGGAGCTCTGGAGATCATCCAGCCCAACCCCCCTGCCAGAGCAGGGTCACCTACAGCAGGTTGCACAGGATGACCTCCAGGCGGGTTTTGAATGTCTCTGGGGTCGGAGACTCTACCGCCTCCCCGGGCAGCCTGTTCCAGCGCTCTGCCACCCTCAAAGTAAAGAAGTTCCTCCTCATGCTTTGATAGAAGTTCCTAGGTTCCAGTTTGTACCCGTTACCTCTTGTCCTGGATCATCTTTGATGATCCAGGACAAGAGGTAACGGGCACCAATTGGAACGTAGGAACTTGAACTTCAATTGGAACGTAGGAACTTGAACATAGGATTATCCTTGATGATTCAGGATAGCTGTGTGTCTGACCAGTCTGTCTTTCGAAGGAGGTCCTGGGCCAGCTCCAGCCATGCTGTGCTGAGCAGAGCCCCTGGCAGCAGCCCCACAGCTCACTCCCAGTGTGCCTGAATGGAAAAGGTACCAAAGTTGCTGCAACACTTTCTGAAAAACTCTATAGTGTTACCCCACAAGCGCAAAGCGACGGCAAAGCCCGTGAAATGACACCGGTGCTTCCAGAAAATGTCAAGCTTCCTGCCCAAGGGTGACATGCCATGCGGTGGGGTCAGGGCCACGCGCTGAGCACCCGGTGCGCTGGGGTTGCCCCAGCGGTTCCTGAGCAGCTCCTGCAGTGCTGCCGCCGGTACCGTTCTGGCGGCTGTAGTTGTTTAAAAAGCCGTTGTTGTTTCCGGCGTAATCTGACGGCAGTTTTCTCGGGCATTTGGGCCTCTTCTAATAAGTGTGCTGTGAGTACATCTGCAAGCATTCACCTGTCGAGGTCAAATGACTGGTGGTGCTCATCTGCCCCCGTGCTACTGCTGCTGCCTCCCGTGAATGCTCATGTGCCTGCGTGCCCCTGTACAGGCACAGATGCACGCGCGCAACACCTGATCCCGCATCCTAATTATTTTTCGCCCGGTTCTCGGAGTTGTTCTGCTTCCGGCTGATGAATGGGAAAGTGTAGTAGTGCTGTTTCATTTCACCAGCCTCTCAAGTGTGGAAATTATGGTAAATTTGAGAACAAGCCAGATTAGATTGATAGTTACACCTCCTCCTTTAATTAGCCAACCACAGGATCTGTGGAGGCAAAGGCCGGGGGGGTGTGTCGGTGTAGATAACGTGTATTGTCTATGTGAAAGATTAATCAAAAGGAGTTGCTTGAGGTGGGAAGGCTTTTCCGGAGAGGTTCCACATGTTGTCAGGTAGTCCCTCTGAATGGCAGCTTCCGGTTCGGTCCCTTAGCTTTCGGAAGTGACATTTAGTCTGATATGTGCCAGCCGTGCAATCTACCTAGCCCTGCAAAGTGCAAATATTAACCTAAATGCATATTAAGATACTGTGTGTTAGCTCCTGAACTGAAATAGAGAGCGGGTGTTCCAGCGGAGGCAAGCAAATCGTGTTGATTTACAGTGGCTTGCGGATTTGGCCCATTACCGCTTCTTTATACACTTTTAAAAAGAAATGCCAACTTGATAGTTTAGGCTTTAACTGGAACATGGCAAGTAATTGTATGTTTTGGCGGACCCCTAGTAATGTTGCAGAATCTTTCTCAGAAGTTGTTCCATGGGATAGCCGATTCCTCAGGTAAGAGCTACTTGTTTGTTCAATCCTCCATCTTAGGCCTGCTCCTCAGGTGCATCCTCCTTCTCGCAGCGATTTCCTAGGAACAGATTTCAAAGAACAGCTCTGATCACAGAATCACAGATTGGTTAGGGTTGGAAAGGACCTCTGGAGATCATCCAGCCCAACCCCCCTGCCAGAGCAGGGTCACCTACAGCAGGTTGCACAGGATGACCTCCAGGCGGGTTTTGAATGTTTCTGGGGTGGGAGACTCTACCGCCTCCCTGGGCAGCCTGTTCCAGCGCTCTGCCACCCTCAAAGTAAAGAAGTTCCTCCTCATGCTTTGATAGAAGTTCCTACGTTCCAGTTTGTACTCGTTACCTCTTGTCCTGGATCATCTTTGATGATCCAGGACAAGAGGTAACGGGCACCAATTGGAACGTAGGAACTTGAACTTGAACTGGAAGGTAGGAACTTGAACTTGAACATAGGATTATCCTTGATGATTCAGGATAGCTGTGTGTCTGACCAGTCTGTCTTTCGAAGGAGGTCCTGGACCAGCTCCAGCCATGCTGTGCTGAGCAGAGCCCCTGGCAGCAGCCCCACAGCTCACTCCCAGTGTGCCTGAATGGAAAAGGTACCAAAGTTGCTGCAACACTTTCTGAAAAACTCTATAGTGTTACCCCACAAGCGCAAAGCGACGGCAAAGCCCGTGAAATGACACCGGTGCTTCCAGAAAATGTCAAGCTTCCTGCCCAAGGGTGACATGCCATGCGGTGGGGTCAGGGCCACGCGCTGAGCACCCGGTGCGCTGGGGTTGCCCCAGCGGTTCCTGAGCAGCTCCTGCAGTGCTGCCGCTGGTACCGTTCTGGCGGCTGTAGTTGTTTAAAAAGCCGTTGTTGTTTCCGGCGTAATCTGACGGCAGTTTTCTCGGGCATTTGGGCCTCTTCTAATAAGTGTGCTGTGAGTACATCTGCAAGCATTCACCTGTCGAGGTCAAATGACTGGTGGTGCTCATCTGCCCCCGTGCTACTGCTGCTGCCTCCCGTGAATGCTCATGTGCCTGCGTGCCCCTGTACAGGCACAGATGCACGCGCGCAACACCTGATCCCGCATCCTAATTATTTTTCGCCCGGTTCTCGGAGTTGTTCTGCTTCCGGCTGATGAATGGGAAAGTGTAGTAGTGCTGTTTCATTTCACCAGCCTCTCAAGTGTGGAAATTATGGTAAATTTGAGAACAAGCCAGATTAGATTGATAGTTACACCTCCTCCTTTAATTAGCCAACCACAGGATCTGTGGAGGCAAAGGCCGGGGGGGTGTGTCGGTGTATATAACGTGTATTGTCTATGTGAAAGATTAATCAAAAGGAGTTGCTTGAGGTGGGAAGGCTTTTCCGGAGAGGTTCCACATGTTGTCAGGTAGTCCCTCTGAATGGCAGCTTCCGGTTCGGTCCCTTAGCTTTCGGAAGTGACATTTAGTCTGATATGTGCCAGCCGTGCAATCTACCTAGCCCTGCAAAGTGCAAATATTAACCTAAATGCATATTAAGATACTGTGTGTTAGCTCCTGAACTGAAATAGAGAGCGGGTGTTCCAGCGGAGGCAAGCAAATCGTGTTGATTTACAGTGGCTTGCGGATTTGGCCCATTACCGCTTCTTTATACACTTTTAAAAAGAAATGCCAACTCGATAGTTTAGGCTTTAACTGGAACATGGCAAGAAATTGTATGTTTTGGCGGACCCCTAGTAATGTTGCAGAAACTTTCTCAGAAGTTGTTCCATGGGATAGCCGATTCCTCAGGTAAGAGCTACTTGTTTGTTCAATCCTCCATCTTAGGCCTGCTCCTCAGGTGCATCCTCCTTCTCGCAGCGATTTCCTAGGAACAGATTTCGAAGAACAGCTCTGATCACAGAATCACAGATTGGTTAGGGTTGGAAAGGACCTCTGGAGATCATCCAGCCCAACCCCCCTGCCAGAGCAGGGTCACCTACAGCAGGTTGCACAGGATGACCTCCAGGCGGGTTTTGAATGTTTCTGGGGTCGGAGACTCTACCGCCTCCCTGGGCAGCCTGTTCCAGCGCTCTGCCACCCTCAAAGTAAAGAAGTTCCTCCTCATGCTTTGATAGAAGTTCCTACGTTCCAGTTTGTACCCGTTACCTCTTGTCCTGGATCATCTTTGATGATCCAGGACAAGAGGTAACGGGCACCAATTGGAACTTAGGAACTTAAACTTGAACTGGAAGGTAGGAACTTGAACATAGGATTATCCTTGATGATTCAGGATAGCTGTGTGTCTGACCAGTCTGTCTTTCGAAGGAGGTCCTGGGCCAGCTCCAGCCATGCTGTGCTGAGCAGAGCCCCTGGCAGCAGCCCCACAGCTCACTCCCAGTGTGCCTGAATGGAAAAGGTACCAAAGTTGCTCCAACACTTTCTGAAAAACTCTATAGTGTTACCCCACAAGCGCAAAGCGACGGCAAAGCCCGTGAAATGACACCGGTGCTTCCAGAAAATGTCAAGCTTCCTGCCCAAGGGTGACATGCCATGCGGTGGGGTCAGGGCCACACGCTGAGCACCCGGTGCGCTGGGGTTGCCCCAGCGGTTCCTGAGCAGCTCCTGCAGTGCTGCCGCCGGTACCGTTCTGGCGGCTGTAGTTGTTTAAAAAGCCGTTGTTGTTTCCGGCGTAATCTGACGGCAGTTTTCTCGGGCATTTGGGCCTCTTCTAATAAGTGTGCTGTGAGTACATCTGCAAGCATTCACCTGTCGAGGTCAAATGACTGGTGGTGCTCATCTGCCCCCGTGCTACTGCTGCTGCCTCCCGTGAATGCTCATGTGCCTGCGTGCCCCTGTACAGGCACAGATGCACGCGCACAACACCTGATCCCGCATCCTAATTATTTTTCGCCCGGTTCTCGGAGTTGTTCTGCTTCCGGCTGATGAATGGGAAAGTGTAGTAGTGCTGTTTCATTTCACCAGCCTCTCAAGTGTGGAAATTATGGTAAATTTGAGAACAAGCCAGATTAGATTGATAGTTACACCTCCTCCTTTAATTAGCCAACCACAGGATCTGTGGAGGCAAAGGCCGGGGGGGTGTGTCGGTGTATATAACGTGTATTGTCTATGTGAAAGATTAATCAAAAGGAGTTGCTTGAGGTGGGAAGGCTTTTCCGGAGAGGTTCCACATGTTGTCAGGTAGTCCCTCTGAATGGCAGCTTCCGGTTCGGTCCCTTAGCTTTCGGACGTGACATTTAGTCTGATATGTGCCAGCCGTGCAATCTACCTAGCCCTGCAAAGTGCAAATATTAACCTAAATGCATATTAAGATACTGTGTGTTAGCTCCTGAACTGAAATAGAGAGCGGGTGTTCCAGCGGAGGCAAGCAAATCGTGTTGATTTACAGTGGCTTGAGCATTTGGCCCATTACCGCTTCTTTATACACTTTTAAAAAGAAATGCCAACTCGATAGTTTAGGCTTTAACTGGAACATGGCAAGTAATTCTGTGTTTTGGCGGACCCCTAGTAATGTTGCAGAATCTTTCTCAGAAGTTGTTCCATGGGATAGCCGATTCCTCAGGTAAGAGCTACTTGTTTGTTCAATCCTCCATCTTAGGCCTGCTCCTCAGGTGCATCCTCCTTCTCGCAGCGATTTCCTAGGAACAGATTTCGAAGAACAGCTCTGATCACAGAATCACAGATTGGTTAGGGTTGGAAAGGAGCTCTGGAGATCATCTAGTCCAACCCCCCTGCCAGAGCAGGGTCACCTACAGCAGGTTGCACAGGATGACCTCCAGGCGGGTTTTGAATGTCTCTGGGGTCGGAGACTCTACCGCCTCCCCGGGCAGCCTGTTCCAGCGCTCTGCCACCCTCAAAGTAAAGAAGTTCCTCCTCATGCTTTGATAGAAGTTCCTAGGTTCCAGTTTGTACCCGTTACCTCTTGTCCTGGATCATCTTTGATGATCATCATCTTTGATGATCCAAGACAAGAGGTAACGGGCACCAATTGGAACGTAGGAACTTGAACTTGAACTGGATTGTAGGAACTTGAACATAGGATTATCCTTGATGATTCAGGATAGCTGTGTGTCTGACCAGTCTGTCTTTCGAAGGAGGTCCTGGGCCAGCTCCAGCCATGCTGTGCTGAGCAGAGCCCCTGGCAGCAGCCCCACAGCTCACTCCCAGTGTGCCTGAATGGAAAAGGTACCAAAGTTGCTCCAACACTTTCTGAAAAACTCTATAGTGTTACCCCACAAGCGCAAAGCGACGGCAAAGCCCGTGAAATGACACCGGTGCTTCCAGAAAATGTCAAGCTTCCTGCCCAAGGGTGACATGCCATGCGGTGGGGTCAGGGCCACGCGCTGAGCACCCGGTGCGCTGGGGTTGCCCCAGCGGTTCCTGAGCAGCTCCTGCAGTGCTGCTGCCGGTACCGTTCTGGCGGCTGTAGTTGTTTAAAAAGCCGTTGTTGTTTCCGGCGTAATCTGACGGCAGTTTTCTCGGGCGTTTGGGCCTCTTCTAATAAGTGTGCTGTGAGTACATCTGCAAGCATTCACCTGTCGAGGTCAAATGACTGGTGGTGCTCATCTGCCCCCGTGCTACTGCTGCTGCCTCCCGTGAATGCTCATGTGCCTGCGTGCCCCTGTACAGGCACAGATGCACGCGCGCAACACCTGATCCCACATCCTAATTATTTTTCGCCCGGTTCTCTGTGTTGTTCTGCTTCCGGCTGATGAATGGGAAAGTGTAGTAGTGCTGTTTCATTTCACCAGCCTCTCAAGTGTGGAAATTATGGTAAATTTGAGAACAAGCCAGATTAGATTGATAGTTACACCTCCTCCTTTAATTAGCCAACCACAGGATCTGTGGAGGCAAAGGCCGGGGGGGTGTGTCGGTGTATATAAGGTGTATTGTCTATGTGAAAGATTAATCAAAAGGAGTTGCTTGAGGTGGGAAGGCTTTTCCGGAGAGGTTCCACATGTTGTCAGGTAGTCCCTCTGAATGGCAGCTTCCGGTTCGGTCCCTTAGCTTTCGGAAGTGACATTTAGTCTGATATGTGCCAGCCGTGCAATCTACCTAGCCCTGCAAAGTGCAAATATTAACCTAAATGCATATTAAGATAGTGTGTGTTAGCTCCTGATCTGAAATAGAGAGCGGGTGTTCCAGCGGAGGCAAGCAAATCGTGTTGATTTAGAGTGGCTTGAGGATTTGGCCCATTACCGCTTCTTTATACACTTTTAAAAAGAAATGCCAACTCGATAGTTTAGGCTTTAACTGGAACATGGCAAGTAATTGTATGTTTTGGCGGACTCCTAGTAATGTTGCAGAATCTTTCTCAGAAGTTGTTCCATGGGATAGCCGATTCCTCAGGTAAGAGCTACTTGTTTGTTCAATCCTCCATCTTAGGCCTGCTCCTCAGGTGCATCCTCCTTCTCGCAGCGATTTCCTAGGAACAGATTTCGAAGAACAGCTCTGATCACAGAATCACAGATTGGTTAGGGTTGGAAAGGAGCTCTGGAGATCATCCAGTCCAACCCCCTGCCAGAGCAGGGTCACCTACAGCAGGTTGCACAGGATGACCTCCAGGCGGGTTATGAATGTCTCTGGGGTGGGAGACTCTACCGCCTCCCTGGGCAGCCTGTTCCAGCGCTCTGCCACCCTCAAAGTAAAGAAGTTCCTCCTCATGCTTTGATAGAAGTTCCTAGGTTCCAGTTTGTACCCGTTACCTCTTGTCCTGGATCATCTTTGATGATCCAGGACAAGAGGTAACGGGCACCAATTGGAACGTAGGAACTTGAACTTGAACTGGAAGGTAGGAACTTGAACTTGAACATAGGATTATCCTTGATGATTCAGGATAGCTGTGTGTCTGACCAGTCTGTCTTTCGAAGGAGGTCCTGGGCCAGCTCCAGCCATGCTGTGCTGAGCAGAGCCCCTGGCAGCAGCCCCACAGCTCACTCCCAGTGTGCCTGAATGGAAAAGGTACCAAAGTTGCTCCAACACTTTCTGAAAAACTCTATAGTGTTACCCCACAAGCGCAAAGCGACGGCAAAGCCCGTGAAATGACACCGGTGCTTCCAGAAAATGTCAAGCTTCCTGCCCAAGGGTGACATGCCATGCGGTGGGGTCAGGGCCACGCGCTGAGCACCCGGTGCGCTGGGGTTGCCCCAGCGGTTCCTGAGCAGCTCCTGCAGTGCTGCCGCCGGTACCGTTCTGGCGGCTGTAGTTGTTTAAAAAGCCGTTGTTGTTTCCGGCGTAATCTGACGGCAGTTTTCTCGGGCATTTGGGCCTCTTCTAATAAGTGTGCTGTGAGTACATCTGCAAGCATTCACCTGTCGAGGTCAAATGACTGGTGGTGCTCATCTGCCCCCGTGCTACTGCTGCTGCCTCCCGTGAATGCTCATGTGCCTGCGTGCCCCTGTACAGGCACAGATGCACGCGCGCAACACCTGATCCCGCATCCTAATTATTTTTCGCCCGGTTCTCTGAGTTGTTCTGCTTCCGGCTGATGAATGGGAAAGTGTAGTAGTGCTGTTTCATTTCACCAGCCTCTCAAGTGTGGAAATTATGGTAAATTTGAGAACAAGCCAGATTAGATTGATAGTTACACCTCCTCCTTTAATTAGCCAACCACAGGATCTGTGGAGGCAAAGGCCGGGGGTGTGTGTCGGTGTATATAACGTGTATTGTCTATGTGAAAGATGAATCAAAAGGAGTTGCTTGAGGTGGGAAGGCTTTTCCGGAGAGGTTCCACATGTTGTCAGGTAGTCCCTCTGAATGGCAGCTTCCGGTTCGGTCCCTTAGCTTTCGGAAGTGACATTTAGTCTGATATGTGCCAGCCGTGCAATCTACCTAGCCCTGCAAAGTGCAAATATTAACCTAAATGCATATTAAGATACTGTGTGTTAGCTCCTGAACTGAAATAGAGAGCGGGTGTTCCAGCGGAGGCAAGCAAATCGTGTTGATTTAGAGTGGCTTGAGGATTTGGCCCATTACCGCTTCTTTATACACTTTTAAAAAGAAATGCCAACTCGATAGTTTAGGCTTTAACTGGAACATGGCAAGTAATTGTATGCTTTGGCGGACCCCTAGTAATGTTGCAGAATCTTTCTCAGAAGTTGTTCCATGGGATAGCCGATTCCTCAGGTAAGAGCTACTTGTTTGTTCAATCCTCCATCTTAGGCCTGCTCCTCAGGTGCATCCTCCTTCTCGCAGCGATTTCCTAGGAACAGATTTCGAAGAACAGCTCTGATCACAGAATCACAGATTGGTTAGGGTTGGAAAGGAGCTCTGGAGATCATCCAGTCCAACCCCCCTGCCAGAGCAGGGTCACCTACAGCAGGTTGCACAGGATGACCTCCAGGCGGGTTTTGAATGTCTCTGGGGTGGGAGACTCTACCGCCTCCCTGGGCAGCCTGTTCCAGCGCTCTGCCACCCTCAAAGTAAAGAAGTTCCTCCTCATGCTTTGATAGAAGTTCCTAGGTTCCAGTTTGTACCCGTTACCTCTTGTCCTGGATCATCTTTGATGATCCAGGACAAGAGGTAACGGGCACCAATTGGAACGTAGGAACTTGAACTTGAACTGGAAGGTAGGAACTTGAACTTGAACATAGGATTATCCTTGATGATTCAGGATAGCTGTGTGTCTGACCAGTCTGTCTTTCGAAGGAGGTCCTGGGCCAGCTCCAGCCATGCTGTGCTGAGCAGAGCCCCTGGCAGCAGCCCCACAGCTCACTCCCAGTGTGCCTGAATGGAAAAGGTACCAAAGTTGCTCCAACACTTTCTGAAAAACTCTATAGTGTTACCCCACAAGCGCAAAGCGACGGCAAAGCCCGTGAAATGACACCGGTGCTTCCAGAAAATGTCAAGCTTCCTGCCCAAGGGTGACACGCCATGCGGTGGGGTCAGGGCCACGCGCTGAGCATCCGGTGCGCTGGGGTTGCCCCAGCGGTTCCTGAGCAGCTCCTGCAGTGCTGCCGCCGGTACCGTTCTGGCGGCTGTAGTTGTTTAAAAAGCCGTTGTTGTTTCCGGCGTAATCTGACGGCAGTTTTCTCGGGCATTTGGGCCTCTTCTAATAAGTGTGCTGTGAGTACATCTGCAAGCATTCACCTGTCGAGGTCAAATGACTGGTGGTGCTCATCTGCCCCCGTGCTACTGCTGCTGCCTCCCGTGAATGCTCATGTGCCTGCGTGCCCCTGTACAGGCACAGATGCACGCGCGCAACACCTGATCCCGCATCCTAATTATTTTTCGCCCGGTTCTCGGAGTTGTTCTGCTTCCGGCTGATGAATGGGAAAGTGTAGTAGTGCTGTTTCATTTCACCAGCCTCTCAAGTGTGGAAATTATGGTAAATTTGAGAACAAGCCAGATTAGATTGATAGTTACACCTCCTCCTTTAATTAGCCAACCACAGGATCTGTGGAGGCAAAGCCCGGGGGTGTGTGTCGGTGTATATAACGTGTATTGTCTATGTGAAAGATTAATCAAAAGGAGTTGCTTGAGGTGGGAAGGCTTTTCCGGAGAGGTTCCACACGTTGTCAGGTAGTCCCTCTGAATGGCAGCTTCCGGTTCGGTCCCTTAGCTTTCGGAAGTGACATTTAGTCTGATATGTGCCAGCCGTGCAATCTACCTAGCCCTGCAAAGTGCAAATATTAACCTAAATGCATATTAAGATAGTGTGTGTTAGCTCCTGATCTGAAATAGAGAGCGGGTGTTCCAGCGGAGGCAAGCAAATCGTGTTGATTTAGAGTGGCTTGAGGATTTGGCCCATTACCGCTTCTTTATACACTTTTAAAAAGAAATGCCAACTCGATAGTTTAGGCTTTAACTGGAACATGGCAAGTAATTGTATGTTTTGGCGGACTCCTAGTAATGTTGCAGAATCTTTCTCAGAAGTTGTTCCATGGGATAGCCGATTCCTCAGGTAAGAGCTACTTGTTTGTTCAATCCTCCATCTTAGGCCTGCTCCTCAGGTGCATCCTCCTTCTCGCAGCGATTTCCTAGGAACAGATTTCGAAGAACAGCTCTGATCACAGAATCACAGATTGGTTAGGGTTGGAAAGGAGCTCTGGAGATCATCCAGTCCAACCCCCTGCCAGAGCAGGGTCACCTACAGCAGGTTGCACAGGATGACCTCCAGGCGGGTTATGAATGTCTCTGGGGTGGGAGACTCTACCGCCTCCCTGGGCAGCCTGTTCCAGCGCTCTGCCACCCTCAAAGTAAAGAAGTTCCTCCTCATGCTTTGATAGAAGTTCCTAGGTTCCAGTTTGTACCCGTTACCTCTTGTCCTGGATCATCTTTGATGATCCAGGACAAGAGGTAACGGGCACCAATTGGAACGTAGGAACTTGAACTTGAACTGGAAGGTAGGAACTTGAACTTGAACATAGGATTATCCTTGATGATTCAGGATAGCTGTGTGTCTGACCAGTCTGTCTTTCGAAGGAGGTCCTGGGCCAGCTCCAGCCATGCTGTGCTGAGCAGAGCCCCTGGCAGCAGCCCCACAGCTCACTCCCAGTGTGCCTGAATGGAAAAGGTACCAAAGTTGCTCCAACACTTTCTGAAAAACTCTATAGTGTTACCCCACAAGCGCAAAGCGACGGCAAAGCCCGTGAAATGACACCGGTGCTTCCAGAAAATGTCAAGCTTCCTGCCCAAGGGTGACATGCCATGCGGTGGGGTCAGGGCCACGCGCTGAGCACCCGGTGCGCTGGGGTTGCCCCAGCGGTTCCTGAGCAGCTCCTGCAGTGCTGCCGCCGGTACCGTTCTGGCGGCTGTAGTTGTTTAAAAAGCCGTTGTTGTTTCCGGCGTAATCTGACGGCAGTTTTCTCGGGCATTTGGGCCTCTTCTAATAAGTGTGCTGTGAGTACATCTGCAAGCATTCACCTGTCGAGGTCAAATGACTGGTGGTGCTCATCTGCCCCCGTGCTACTGCTGCTGCCTCCCGTGAATGCTCATGTGCCTGCGTGCCCCTGTACAGGCACAGATGCACGCGCGCAACACCTGATCCCGCATCCTAATTATTTTTCGCCCGGTTCTCTGAGTTGTTCTGCTTCCGGCTGATGAATGGGAAAGTGTAGTAGTGCTGTTTCATTTCACCAGCCTCTCAAGTGTGGAAATTATGGTAAATTTGAGAACAAGCCAGATTAGATTGATAGTTACACCTCCTCCTTTAATTAGCCAACCACAGGATCTGTGGAGGCAAAGGCCGGGGGTGTGTGTCGGTGTATATAACGTGTATTGTCTATGTGAAAGATGAATCAAAAGGAGTTGCTTGAGGTGGGAAGGCTTTTCCGGAGAGGTTCCACATGTTGTCAGGTAGTCCCTCTGAATGGCAGCTTCCGGTTCGGTCCCTTAGCTTTCGGAAGTGACATTTAGTCTGATATGTGCCAGCCGTGCAATCTACCTAGCCCTGCAAAGTGCAAATATTAACCTAAATGCATATTAAGATACTGTGTGTTAGCTCCTGAACTGAAATAGAGAGCGGGTGTTCCAGCGGAGGCAAGCAAATCGTGTTGATTTAGAGTGGCTTGAGGATTTGGCCCATTACCGCTTCTTTATACACTTTTAAAAAGAAATGCCAACTCGATAGTTTAGGCTTTAACTGGAACATGGCAAGTAATTGTATGCTTTGGCGGACCCCTAGTAATGTTGCAGAATCTTTCTCAGAAGTTGTTCCATGGGATAGCCGATTCCTCAGGTAAGAGCTACTTGTTTGTTCAATCCTCCATCTTAGGCCTGCTCCTCAGGTGCATCCTCCTTCTCGCAGCGATTTCCTAGGAACAGATTTCGAAGAACAGCTCTGATCACAGAATCACAGATTGGTTAGGGTTGGAAAGGAGCTCTGGAGATCATCCAGTCCAACCCCCCTGCCAGAGCAGGGTCACCTACAGCAGGTTGCACAGGATGACCTCCAGGCGGGTTTTGAATGTCTCTGGGGTGGGAGACTCTACCGCCTCCCTGGGCAGCCTGTTCCAGCGCTCTGCCACCCTCAAAGTAAAGAAGTTCCTCCTCATGCTTTGATAGAAGTTCCTAGGTTCCAGTTTGTACCCGTTACCTCTTGTCCTGGATCATCTTTGATGATCCAGGACAAGAGGTAACGGGCACCAATTGGAACGTAGGAACTTGAACTTGAACTGGAAGGTAGGAACTTGAACTTGAACATAGGATTATCCTTGATGATTCAGGATAGCTGTGTGTCTGACCAGTCTGTCTTTCGAAGGAGGTCCTGGGCCAGCTCCAGCCATGCTGTGCTGAGCAGAGCCCCTGGCAGCAGCCCCACAGCTCACTCCCAGTGTGCCTGAATGGAAAAGGTACCAAAGTTGCTCCAACACTTTCTGAAAAACTCTATAGTGTTACCCCACAAGCGCAAAGCGACGGCAAAGCCCGTGAAATGACACCGGTGCTTCCAGAAAATGTCAAGCTTCCTGCCCAAGGGTGACACGCCATGCGGTGGGGTCAGGGCCACGCGCTGAGCACCCGGTGCGCTGGGGTTGCCCCAGCGGTTCCTGAGCAGCTCCTGCAGTGCTGCCGCCGGTACCGTTCTGGCGGCTGTAGTTGTTTAAAAAGCCGTTGTTGTTTCCGGCGTAATCTGACGGCAGTTTTCTCGGGCATTTGGGCCTCTTCTAATAAGTGTGCTGTGAGTACATCTGCAAGCATTCACCTGTCGAGGTCAAATGACTGGTGGTGCTCATCTGCCCCCGTGCTACTGCTGCTGCCTCCCGTGAATGCTCATGTGCCTGCGTGCCCCTGTACAGGCACAGATGCACGCGCGCAACACCTGATCCCGCATCCTAATTATTTTTCGCCCGGTTCTCGGAGTTGTTCTGCTTCCGGCTGATGAATGGGAAAGTGTAGTAGTGCTGTTTCATTTCACCAGCCTCTCAAGTGTGGAAATTATGGTAAATTTGAGAACAAGCCAGATTAGATTGATAGTTACACCTCCTCCTTTAATTAGCCAACCACAGGATCTGTGGAGGCAAAGCCCGGGGGTGTGTGTCGGTGTATATAACGTGTATTGTCTATGTGAAAGATTAATCAAAAGGAGTTGCTTGAGGTGGGAAGGCTTTTCCGGAGAGGTTCCACACGTTGTCAGGTAGTCCCTCTGAATGGCAGCTTCCGGTTCGGTCCCTTAGCTTTCGGAAGTGACATTTAGTCTGATATGTGCCAGCCGTGCAATCTACCTAGCCCTGCAAAGTGCAAATATTAACCTAAATGCATATTAAGATACTGTGTGTTAGCTCCTGAACTGAAATAGAGAGCGGGTGTTCCAGCGGAGGCAAGCAAATCGTGTTGACTTACAGTGGCTTGAGGATTTGGCCCATTACCGCTTCTTTATACACTTTTAAAAAGAAATGCCAACTCGATAGTTTAGGCTTTAACTGGAACATGGCAAGTAATTGTATGTTTTGGCGGACCCCTAGTAATGTTGCAGAATCTTTCTCAGAAGTTGTTCCATGGGATAGCCGATTCCTCAGGTAAGAGCTACTTGTTTGTTCAATCCTCCATCTTCGGCCTGCTCCTCAGGTGCATCCTCCTTCTCGCAGCGATTTCCTAGGAACAGATTTCGAAGAACAGCTCTGATCACAGAATCACAGATTGGTTAGGGTTGGAAAGGAGCTCTGGAGATCATCCAGTCCAACCCCCCTGCCAGAGCAGGGTCACCTACAGCAGGTTGCACAGGATGACCTCCAGGCGGGTTTTGAATGTCTTTGGGGTGGAAGACTCTACTGCCTCCCTGGGCAGCCTGTTCCAGCGCTCTGCCACCCTCAAAGTAAAGAAGTTCCTCCTCATGCTTTGATAGAAGTTCCTAGGTTCCAGTTTGTACCCGTTACCTCTTGTCCTGGATCATCCTTGATGATCCAGGACAAGAGGTAACGGGCACCGATTGGAACGTAGGAACTTGAACTTGAACTGGAAGGTAGGAACGTGAACTTGAACATAGGATTATCCTTGATGATTCAGGATAGCTGTGTGTCTGACCAGTCTGTCTTTCGAAGGAGGTCCTGGGCCAGCTCCAGCCATGCTGTGCTGAGCAGAGCCCCTGGCAGCAGCCCCACACCTCACTCCCAGTGTGCCTGAATGGAAAAGGTACCAAAGTTGCTCCAACACTTTCTGAAAAACTCTATAGTGTTACCCCACAAGCGCAAAGCGACGGCAAAGCCCGTGAAATGACACCGGTGCTTCCAGAAAATGTCAAGCTTCCTGCCCAAGGGTGACATGCCATGCGGTGGGGTCAGGGCCACGCGCTGAGCACCCGGTGCGCTGGGGTTGCCCCAGCGGTTCCTGAGCAGCTCCTGCAGTGCTGCCGCCGGTACCGTTCTGGCGGCTGTAGTTGTTTAAAAAGCCGTTGTTGTTTCCGGCGTAATCTGACGGCAGTTTTCTCGGGCATTTGGGCCTCTTCTAATAAGTGTGCTGTGAGTACATCTGCAAGCATTCACCTGTCGAGGTCAAATGACTGGTGGTGCTCATCTCCCCCCGTGCTACTGCTGCTGCCTCCCGTGAATGCTCATGTGCCTGCGTGCCCCTGTACAGGCACAGATGCACGCGCGCAACACCTGATCCCGCATCCTAATTATTTTTCGCCCGGTTCTCGGAGTTGTTCTGCTTCCGGCTGATGAATGGGAAAGTGTAGTAGTGCTGTTTCATTTCACCAGCCTCTCAAGTGTGGAAATTATGGTAAATTTGAGAACAAGCCAGATTAGATTGATAGTTACACCTCCTCCTTTAATTAGCCAACCACAGGATCTGTGGAGGCAAAGGCCGGGGGGGTGTGTCGGTGTATATAACGTGTATTGTCTATGTGAAAGATTAATCAAAAGGAGTTGCTTGAGGTGGGAAGGCTTTTCCGGAGAGGTTCCACATGTTGTCAGGTAGTCCCTCTGAATGGCAGCTTCCGGTTCGGTCCCTTAGCTTTCGGAAGTGACATTTAGTCTGATATGTGCCAGCCGTGCAATCTACCTAGCCCTGCAAAGTGCAAATATTAACCTAAATGCATATTAAGATACTGTGTGTTAGCTCCTGAACTGAAATAGAGAGCGGGTGTTCCAGCGGAGGCAAGCAAATCGTGTTGATTTACAGTGGCTTGAGGATTTGGCCCATTACCGCTTCTTTATACACTTTTAAAAAGAAATGCCAACTCGATAGTTTAGGCTTTAACTGGAACATGGCAAGTAATTGTATGTTTTGGCGGACCCCTAGTAATGTTGCAGAATCTTTCTCAGAAGTTGTTCCATGGGATAGCCGATTCCTCAGGTAAGAGCTACTTGTTTGTTCAATCCTCCATCTTAGGCCTGCTCCTCAGGTGCATCCTCCTTCTCGCAGCGATTTCCTAGGAACAGATTTCGAAGAACAGCTCTGATCACAGAATCACAGATTGGTTAGGGTTGGAAAGGAGCTCTGGAGATCATCCAGTCCAACCCCCCTGCCAGAGCAGGGTCACCTTCAGCAGGTTGCACAGGATGACCTCCAGGAGGGTTTTGAATGTCTCTGGGGTGGGAGACTCTACCGCCTCCCTGGGCAGCCTGTTCCAGCGCTCTGCCACCCTCAAAGTAAAGAAGTTCCTCCTCATGCTTTGATAGAAGTTCCTAGGTTCCAGTTTGTACCCGTTACCTCTTGTCCTGGATCATCTTTGATGATCCAGGACAAGAGGTAACGGGCACCGATTGGAACGTAGGAACTTGAACTTGAACTTGAAGGTAGGAACTTGAACTTGAACATAGGATTATCCTTGATGATTCAGGATAGCTGTGTGTCTGACCAGTCTGTCTTTCGAAGTAGGTCCTGGGCCAGCTCCAGCCATGCTGTGCTGAGCAGAGCCCCTAGCAGCAGCCCCACACCTCACTCCCAGTGTGCCTGAATGGAAAAGGTACCAAAGTTGCTCCAACACTTTCTGAAAAACTCTATAGTGTTACCCCACAAGCGCAAAGCGACGGCAAAGCCCGTGAAATGACACCGGTGCTTCCAGAAAATGTCAAGCTTCCTGCCCAAGGCTGACATGCCATGCGGTGGGGTCAGGGCCACGCGCTGAGCACCCGGTGCGCTGGGGTTGCCCCAGCGGTTCCTGAGCAGCTCCTGCAGTGCTGGCGCCGGTACCGTTCTGGCGGCTGTAGTTGTTTAAAAAGCCGTTGTTGTTTCCGGCGTAATCTGACGGCAGTTTTCTCGGGCATTTGGGCCTCTTCTAATAAGTGTGCTGTGAGTACATCTGCAAGCATTCACCTGTCGAGGTCAAATGACTGGTGGTGCTCATCTGCCCCCGTGCTACTGCTGCTGCCTCCCGTGAATGCTCATGTGCCTGCGTGCCCCTGTTGCGCACGTGCGCAACACCTGATCCCGCATCCTAATTATTTTTCGCCCGGTTCTCGGAGTTGTTCTGCTTCCGGCTGATGAATGGGAAAGTGTAGTAGTGCTGTTTCATTTCACCAGCCTCTCAAGTGTGGAAATTATGGTAAATTTGAGAACAAGCCAGATTAGATTGATAGTTACACCTCCTCCTTTAATTAGCCAACCACAGGATCTGTGGAGGCAAAGGCCGGGGGGGTGTGTCGGTGTATATAACGTGTATTGTCTATGTGAAAGATTAATCAAAAGGAGTTGCTTGAGGTGGGAAGGCTTTTCCGGAGAGGTTCCACATGTTGTCAGGTAGTCCCTCTGAATGGCAGCTTCCGGTTCGGTCCCTTAGCTTTCGGAAGTGACATTTAGTCTGATATGTGCCAGCCGTGCAATCTACCTAGCCCTGCAAAGTGCAAATATTAACCTAAATGCATATTAAGATACTGTGTGTTAGCTCCTGAACTGAAATAGAGAGCGGGTGTTCCAGCGGAGGCAAGCAAATCGTGTTGATTTACAGTGGCTTGCGGATTTGGCCCATTACCGCTTCTTTATACACTTTTAAAAAGAAATGCCAACTCGATAGTTTAGGCTTTAACTGGAACATGGCAAGTAATTCTGTGTTTTGGCGGACCCCTAGTAATGTTGCAGAATCTTTCTCAGAAGTTGTTCCATGGGATAGCCGATTCCTCAGGTAAGAGCTACTTGTTTGTTCAATCCTCCATCTTAGGCCTGCTCCTCAGGTGCATCCTCCTTCTCGCAGCGATTTCCTAGGAACAGATTTCGAAGAACAGCTCTGATCACAGAATCACAGATTGGTTAGGGTTGGAAAGGAGCTCTGGAGATCATCCAGTCCAACCCCCCTGCCAGAGCAGGGTCACCTTCAGCAGGTTGCACAGGATGACCTCCAGGCGGGTTTTGAATGTCTCTGGGGTGGGAGACTCTACCGCCTCCCTGGGCAGCCTGTTCCAGCGCTCTGCCACCCTCAAAGTAAAGAAGTTCCTCCTCATGCTTTGATAGAAGTTCCTACGTTCCAGTTTGTACCCGTTACATCTTGTCCTGGATCATCAAAAATCATCTTTGATGATCCAGGACAAGAGGTAACGGGCACCAATTGGAACGTAGGAACTTGAACTTGAACTGGAAGGTAGGAACTTGAACTTGAACATAGGATTATCCTTGATGATTCAGGATAGCTGTGTGTCTGACCAGTCTGTCTTTCGAAGGAGGTCCTGGGCCAGCTCCAGCCATGCTGTGCTGAGCAGTGCCCCTGGCAGCAGCCCCACACCTCACTCCCAGTGTGCCTGAATGGAAAAGGTACCAAAGTTGCTCCAACACTTTCTGAAAAACTCTATAGTGTTACCCCACAAGCGCAAAGCGACGGCAAAGCCCGTGAAATGACACCGGTGCTTCCAGAAAATGTCAAGCTTCCTGCCCAAGGGTGACATGCCATGCGGTGGGGTCAGGGCCACGCGCTGAGCACCCGGTGCGCTGGGGTTGCCCCAGCGGTTCCTGAGCAGCTCCTGCAGTGCTGCCGCCGGTACCGTTCTGGCGGCTGTAGTTGTTTAAAAAGCCGTTGTTGTTTCCGGCGTAATCTGACGGCAGTTTTCTCGGGCATTTGGGCCTCTTCTAATAAGTGTGCTGTGAGTACATCTGCAAGCATTCACCTGTCGAGGTCAAATGACTGGTGGTGCTCATCTCCCCCCGTGCTACTGCTGCTGCCTCCCGTGAATGCTCATGTGCCTGCGTGCCCCTGTACAGGCACAGATGCACGCGCGCAACACCTGATCCCGCATCCTAATTATTTTTCGCCCAGTTCTCGGAGTTGTTCTGCTTCCGGCTGATGAATGGGAAAGTGTAGTAGTGCTGTTTCATTTCACCAGCCTCTCAAGTGTGGAAATTATGGTAAATTTGAGAACAAGCCAGATTAGATTGATAGTTACACCTCCTCCTTTAATTAGCCAACCACAGGATCTGTGGAGGCAAAGCCCGGGGGGGTGTGTCGGTGTATATAACGTGTATTGTCTATGTGAAAGATTAATCAAAAGGAGTTGCTTGAGGTGGGAAGGCTTTTCCGGAGAGGTTCCACATGTTGTCAGGTAGTCCCTCTGAATGGCAGCTTCCGGTTCGGTCCCTTAGCTTTCGGAAGTGACATTTAGTCTGATATGTGCCAGCCGTGCAATCTACCTAGCCCTGCAAAGTGCAAATATTAACCTAAATGCATATTAAGATACTGTGTGTTAGCTCCTGAACTGAAATAGAGAGCGGGTGTTCCAGCGGAGGCAAGCAAATCGTGTTGATTTACAGTGGCTTGAGGATTTGGCCCATTACCGCTTCTTTATACACTTTTAAAAAGAAATGCCAACTCGATAGTTTAGGCTTTAACTGGAACATGGCAAGTAATTGTATGTTTTGGCGGACCCCTAGTAATGTTGCAGAATCTTTCTCAGAAGTTGTTCCATGGGATAGCCGATTCCTCAGGTAAGAGCTACTTGTTTGTTCAATCCTCCATCTTAGGCCTGCTCCTCAGGTGCATCCTCCTTCTCGCAGCGATTTCCTAGGAACAGATTTCGAAGAACAGCTCTGATCACAGAATCACAGATTGGTTAGGGTTGGAAAGGAGCTCTGGAGATCATCCAGTCCAACCCCCCTGCCAGAGCAGGGTCACCTACAGCAGGTTGCACAGGATGACCTCCAGGCGGGTTTTGAATGTCTCTGGGGTGGGAGACTCTACCGCCTCCCTGGGCAGCCTGTTCCAGCGCTCTGCCACCCTCAAAGTAAAGAAGTTCCTCCTCATGCTTTGATAGAAGTTCCTACGTTCCAGTTTGTACCCGTTACCTCTTGTCCTGGATCATCTTTGATGATCCAGGACAAGAGGTAACGGGCACCAATTGGAACGTAGGAACTTGAACTTGAACTGGAACGTAGGAACTTGAACATAGGATTATCCTTGATGATTCAGGATAGCTGTGTGTCTGACCAGTCTGTCTTTCGAAGGAGGTCCTGGGCCAGCTCCAGCCATGCTGTGCTGAGCAGAGCCCCTGGCAGCAGCCCCACAGCTCACTCCCAGTGTGCCTGAATGGAAAAGGTACCAAAGTTGCTCCAACACTTTCTGAAAAACTCTATAGTGTTACCCCACAAGCGCAAAGCGACGGCAAAGCCCGTGAAATGACACCGGTGCTTCCAGAAAATGTCAAGCTTCCTGCCCAAGGGTGACATGCCATGCGGTGGGGTCAGGGCCACACGCTGAGCACCCGGTGCGCTGGGGTTGCCCCAGCGGTTCCTGAGCAGCTCCTGCAGTGCTGCCGCCGGTACCGTTCTGGCGGCTGTAGTTGTTTAAAAAGCCGTTGTTGTTTCCGGCGTAATCTGACGGCAGTTTTCTCGGGCATTTGGGCCTCTTCTAATAAGTGTGCTGTGAGTACATCTGCAAGCATTCACCTGTCGAGGTCAAATGACTGGTGGTGCTCATCTGCCCCCAGCTACTGCTGCTGCCTCCCGTGAATGCTCATGTGCCTGCGTGCCCCTGTACAGGCACAGATGCACGCGCGCAACACCTGATCCCGCATCCTAATTATTTTTCGCCCGGTTCTCGGAGTTGTTCTGCTTCCGGCTGATGAATGGGAAAGTGTAGTAGTGCTGTTTCATTTCACCAGCCTCTCAAGTGTGGAAATTATGGTAAATTTGAGAACAAGCCAGATTAGATTGATAGTTACACCTCCTCCTTTAATTAGCCAACCACAGGATCTGTGGAGGCAAAGGCCGGGGGGGTGTGTCGGTGTATATAACGTGTATTGTCTATGTGAAAGATTAATCAAAAGGAGTTGCTTGAGGTGGGAAGGCTTTTCCGGAGAGGTTCCACATGTTGTCAGGTAGTCCTTCTGAATGGCAGCTTCCGGTTCGGTCCCTTAGCTTTCGGAAGTGACATTTAGTCTGATATGTGCCAGCCGTGCAATCTACCTAGCCCTGCAAAGTGCAAATATTAACCTAAATGCATATTAAGATACTGTGTGTTAGCTCCTGAACTGAAATAGAGAGCGGGTGTTCCAGCGGAGGCAAGCAAATCGTGTTGATTTACAGTGGCTTGAGGATTTGGCCCATTACCACTTCTTTATACACTTTTAAAAAGAAATGCCAACTCGATAGTTTAGGCTTTAACTGGAACATGGCAAGTAATTGTATGTTTTGGCGGACCCCTAGTAATGTTGCAGAATCTTTCTCAGAAGTTGTTCCATGGGATAGCCGATTCCTCAGGTAAGAGCTACTTGTTTGTTCAATCCTCCATCTTAGGCCTGCTCCTCAGGTGCATCCTCCTTCTCGCAGCGATTTCCTAGGAACAGATTTCGAAGAACAGCTCTGATCACAGAATCACAGATTGGTTAGGGTTGGAAAGGAGCTCTGGAGATCATCCAGTCCAACCCCCCTGCCAGAGCAGGGTCACCTACAGCAGGTTGCACAGGATGACCTCCAGGCGGGTTTTGAATGTTTCTGGGGTGGGAGACTCTACCGCCTCCCTGGGCAGCCTGTTCCAGCGCTCTGCCACCCTCAAAGTAAAGAAGTTCCTCCTCATGCTTTGATAGAAGTTCCTAGGTTCCAGTTTGTACCCGTTACCTCTTGTCCTGGATCATCTTTGATGATCCAGGACAAGAGGTAACGGGCACCAATTGGAACGT
The DNA here is from genome assembly GCF_965231255.1 of Vanellus vanellus. Classification (NCBI taxonomy): domain Eukaryota; kingdom Metazoa; phylum Chordata; class Aves; order Charadriiformes; family Charadriidae; genus Vanellus; species Vanellus vanellus. Next base: position 1,024,687 of record NW_028128478.1, on the reverse strand, counting down.
AGGAACTTGAACTTGAACTGGAACGTAGGAGCTTGAACATAGGATTATCCTTGATGATTCAGGATAGCTGTGTGTCTGACCAGTCTATCTTTTGAAGGAGGTCCTGGGCCAGCTCCAGCCATGCTGTGCTGAGCAGAGCCCCTGGCAGCAGCCCCACAGCTCACTCCCAGTGTGCCTGAATGGAAAAGGTACCAAAGTTGCTCCAACACTTTCTGAAAAACTCTATAGTGTTACCCCACAAGCGCAAAGCGACGGCAAAGCCCGTGAAATGACACCGGTGCTTCCAGAAAATGTCAAGCTTCCTGCCCAAGGGTGACATGCCATGCGGTGGGGTCAGGGCCACGCGCTGAGCACCCGGTGCGCTGGGGTTGCCCCAGCGGTTCCTGAGCAGCTCCTGCAGTGCTGCCGCCGGTACCGTTCTGGCGGCTGTAGTTGTTTAAAAAGCCGTTGTTGTTTCCGGCGTAATCTGACGGCAGTTTTCTTGGGCATTTGGGCCTCTTCTAATAAGTGTGCTGTGAGTACATCTGCAAGCATTCACCTGTCGAGGTCAAATGACTGGTGGTGCTCATCTGCCCCCGTGCTACTGCTGCTGCCTCTCGTGAATGCTCATGTGCCTGCGTGCCCCTGTACAGGCACAGATGCACGCGCGCAACACCTGATCCCGCATCCTAATTATTTTTCGCCCGGTTCTCGGAGTTGTTCTGCTTCCGGCTGATGAATGGGAAAGTGTAGTAGTGCTGTTTCATTTCACCAGCCTCTCAAGTGTGGAAATTATGGTAAATTTGAGAACAAGCCAGATTAGATTGATAGTTACACCTCCTCCTTTAATTAGCCAACCACAGGATCTGTGGAGGCAAAGGCCGGGGGGGTGTGTCGGTGTATATAACGTGTATTGTCTATGTGAAAGATTAATCAAAAGGAGTTGCTTGAGGTGGGAAGGCTTTTCCGAAGAGGTTCCACATATTGTCAGGTAGTCCCTCTGAATGGCAGCTTCCGGTTCGGTCCCTTAGCTTTCGGAAGTGACATTTAGTCTGATATGTGCCAGCCGTGCAATCTACCTAGCCCTGCAAAGTGCAAATATTAACCTAAATGCATATTAAGATACTGTGTGTTAGCTCCTGAACTGAAATAGAGAGCGGGTGTTCCAGCGGAGGCAAGCAAATCGTGTTGATTTACAGTGGCTTGCGGATTTGGCCCATTACCGCTTCTTTATACACTTTTAAAAAGAAATGCCAACTCGATAGTTTAGGCTTTAACTGGAACATGGCAAGTAATTGTATGTTTTGGCGGACCCCTAGTAATGTTGCAGAATCTTTCTCAGAAGTTGTTACGTGGGATAGCCGATTCCTCAGGTAAGAGCTACTTGTTTGTTCAATCCTCCATCTTAGGCCTGCTCCTCAGGTGCATCCTTCTTCTCGCAGCGATTTCCTAGGAACAGATTTCGAAGAACAGCTCTGATCACAGAATCACAGATTGGTTAGGGTTGGAAAGGAGCTCTGGAGATCATCCAGTCCAACCCCCCTCCCAGAGCAGGGTCACCTACAGCAGGTTGCACAGGATGACCTCCAGGCGGGTTTTGAATGTCTCTGGGGTGGGAGACTCTACCGCCTCCCTGGGCAGCCTGTTCCAGCGCTCTGCCACCCTCAAAGTAAAGAAGTTCCTCCTCATGCTTTGATAGAAGTTCCTAGGTTCCAGTTTGTACCCGTTACCTCTTGTCCTGGATCATCTTTGATGATCCAGGACAAGAGGTAACGGGCACCAATTGGAACGTAGGAACTTGAACTTGAACTGGAAGGTAGGAACTTGAACATAGGATTATCCTTGATGATTCAGGATAGCTGTGTGTCTGACCAGTCTGTCTTTCGAAGGAGGTCCTGGGCCAGCTCCAGCTATGCTGTGCTGAGCAGAGCCCCTGGCAGCAGCCCCACAGCTCACTCCCAGTGTGCCTGAATGGAAAAGGTACCAAAGTTGCTCCAACACTTTCTGAAAAACTCTATAGTGTTACCCCACAAGCGCAAAGCGACGGCAAAGCCCGTGACATGACACCGGTGCTTCCAGAAAATGTCAAGCTTCCTGCCCAAGGGTGACATGCCATGCGGTGGGGTCAGGGCCACGCGCTGAGCACCCGGTGCGCTGGGGTTGCCCCAGCGGTTCCTGAGCAGCTCCTGCAGTGCTGCCACCGGTACCGTTCTGGCGGCTGTAGTTGTTTAAAAAGCCGTTGTTGTTTCCGGCGTAATCTGACGGCAGTTTTCTCGGGCATTTGGGCCTCTTCTAATAAGTGTGCTGTGAGTACATCTGCAAGCATTCACCTGTCGAGGTCAAATGAGTGGTGGTGCTCATCTGCCCCCGTGCTACTGCTGCTGCCTCCCGTGAATGCTCATGTGCCTGCGTGCCCCTGTACAGGCACAGATGCACGCGCGCAACACCTGATCCCGCATCCTAATTATTTTTCGCCCGGTTCTCGGAGTTGTTCTGCTTCCGGCTGATGAATGGGAAAGTGTAGTAGTGCTGTTTCATTTCACCAGCCTCTCAAGTGTGGAAATTATGGTAAATTTGAGAACAAGCCAGATTAGATTGATAGTTACACCTCCTCCTTTAATTAGCCAACCACAGGATCTGTGGAGGCAAAGGCCGGGGGTGTGTGTCGGTGTATATAACGTGTATTGTCTATGTGAAAGATGAATCAAAAGGAGTTGCTTGAGGTGGGAAGGCTTTTCCGGAGAGGTTCCACATGTTGTCAGGTAGTCCCTCTGAATGGCAGCTTCCGGTTCGGTCCCTTAGCTTTCGGAAGTGACATTTAGTCTGATATGTGCCAGCCGTGCAATCTACCTAGCCCTGCAAAGTGCAAATATTAACCTAAATGCATATTAAGATACTGTGTGTTAGCTCCTGAACTGAAATAGAGAGCGGGTGTTCCAGCGGAGGCAAGCAAATCGTGTTGATTTACAGTGGCTTGCGGATTTGGCCCATTACCGCTTCTTTATACACTTTTAAAAAGAAATGCCAACTCGATAGTTTAGGCTTTAACTGGAACATGGCAAGTAATTGTATGTTTTGGCGGACCCCTAGTAATGTTGCAGAATCTTTCTCAGAAGTTGTTCCATGGGATAGCCGATTCCTCAGGTAAGAGCTACTTGTTTGTTCAATCCTCCATCTTAGGCCTGCTCCTCAGGTGCATCCTCCTTCTCGCAGCGATTTCCTAGGAACAGATTTCGAAGAACAGCTCTGATCACAGAATCACAGATTGGTTAGGGTTGGAAAGGAGCTCTGGAGATCATCCAGTCCAACCCCCCTGCCAGAGCAGGGTCACCTACAGCAGGTTGCACAGGATGACCTCCAGGCGGGTTTTGAATGTCTCTGGGGTGGAAGACTCTACCGCCTCCCTGGGCAGCCTGTTCCAGCGCTCTGCCACCCTCAAAGTAAAGAAGTTCCTCCTCATGCTTTGATAGAAGTTCCTACGTTCCAGTTTGTACCCGTTACCTCTTGTCCTGGATCATCTTTGATGATCCAGGACAAGAGGTAACGGGCACCAATTGGAACGTAGGAACTTGAACTTGAACTGGAAGGTAGGAACTTGAACATAGGATTATCCTTGATGATTCAGGATAGCTGTGTGTCTGACCAGTCTGTCTTTCGAAGGAGGTCCTGGGCCAGCTCCAGCCATGCTGTGCTGAGCAGAACCCCTGGCAGCAGCCCCACAGCTCACTCCCAGTGTGCCTGAATGGAAAAGGTACCAAAGTTGCTGCAACACTTTCTGAAAAACTCTATAGTGTTACCCCACAAGCGCAAAGCGACGGCAAAGCCCGTGAAATGACACCGGTGCTTCCAGAAAATGTCAAGCTTCCTGCCCAAAGGTGACATGCCATGCGGTGGGGTCAGGGCCACGCGCTGAGCACCCGGTGCGCTGGGGTTGCCCCAGCGGTTCCTGAGCAGCTCCTGCAGTGCTGCCGCCGGTACCGTTCTGGCGGCTGTAGTTGTTTAAAAAGCCGTTGTTGTTTCCGGCGTAATCTGACGGCAGTTTTCTCGGGCATTTGGGCCTCTTCTAATAAGTGTGCTGTGAGTACATCTGCAAGCATTCACCTGTCGAGGTCAAATGACTGGTGGTGCTCATCTCCCCCCGTGCTACTGCTGCTGTTTCCCGTGAATGCTCATGTGCCTGCGTGCCCCTGTACAGGCACAGATGCACGCGCGCAACACCTGATCCCGCATCCTAATTATTTTTCGCCCGGTTCTCTGAGTTGTTCTGCTTTCGGCTGATGAATGGGAAAGTGTAGTAGTGCTGTTTCATTTCACCAGCCTCTCAAGTGTGGAAATTATGGTAAATTTGAGAACAAGCCAGATTAGATTGATAGTTACACCTCCTCCTTTAATTAGCCAACCACAGGATCTGTGGAGGCAAAGGCCGGGGGGGTGTGTCGGTGTATATAACGTGTATTGTCCATGTGAAAGATTAATCAAAAGGAGTTGCTTGAGGTGGGAAGGCTTTTCCGGAGAGGTTCCACATGTTGTCAGGTAGTCCCTCTGAATGGCAGCTTCCGGTTCGGTCCCTTAGCTTTCGGAAGTGACATTTAGTCTGATATGTGCCAGCCGTGCAATCTACCTAGCCCTGCAAAGTGCAAATATTAACCTAAATGCATATTAAGATACTGTGTGTTAGCTCCTGAACTGAAATAGAGAGCGGGTGTTCCAGCGGAGGCAAGCAAATCGTGTTGATTTACAGTGGCTTGAGGATTTGGCCCATTACCGCTTCTTTATACACTTTTAAAAAGAAATGCCAACTCGATAGTTTAGGCTTTAACTGGAACATGGCAAGTAATTGTATGTTTTGGCGGACCCCTAGTAATGTTGCAGAATCTTTCTCAGAAGTTGTTCCATGGGATAGCCGATTCCTCAGGTAAGAGCTACTTGTTTGTTCAATCCTCCATCTTAGGCCTGCTCCTCAGGTGCATCCTCCTTCTCGCAGCGATATCCTAGGAACAGATTTCGAAGAACAGCTCTGATCACAGAATCACAGATTGGTTAGGGTTGGAAAGGAGCTCTGGAGATCATCCAGTCCAACCCCCCTGCCAGAGCAGGGTCACCTACAGCAGGTTGCACAGGATGACCTCCAGGCGGGTTTTGAATGTCTCTGGGGTGGAAGACTCTACCGCCTCCCTGGGCAGCCTGTTCCAGCGCTCTGCCACCCTCAAAGTAAAGAAGTTCCTCCTCATGCTTTGATAGAAGTTCCTACGTTCCAATTGGTGCCCGTTACCTCTTGTCCTGGATCATCAAAGATGATCCAGGACAAGAGGTAACGGGTACCAATTGGAACGTAGGAACTTGAACTTGAACTGGAACGTAGGAGCTTGAACATAGGATTATCCTTGATGATTCAGGATAGCTGTGTGTCTGACCAGTCTGTCTTTCGATAGAGGTCCTGGACCAGCTCCAGCCATGCTGTGCTGAGCAGAGCCCCTGGCAGCAGCCCCACAGCTCACTCCCAGTGTGCCTGAATGGAAAAGGTACCAAAGTTGCTCCAACACTTTCCGAAAAACTCTATAGTGTTACCCCACAAGCGCAAAGCGACGGCAAAGCCCGTGACATGACACCGGTGCTTCCAGAAAATGTCAAGCTTCCTGCCCAAGGGTGACATGCCATGCGGTGGGGTCAGGGCCACGCGCTGAGCACCCGGTGCGCTGGGGTTGCCCCAGCGGTTCCTGAGCAGCTCCTGCAGTGCTGCCGCCGGTACCGTTCTGGCGGCTGTAGTTGTTTAAAAAGCCGTTGTTGTTTCCGGCGTAATCTGACGGCAGTTTTCTCGGGCATTTGGGCCTCTTCTAATAAGTGTGCTGTGAGTACATCTGCAAGCATTCACCTGTCGAGGTCAAATGACTGGTGGTGCTCATGTCCCCCCGTGCTACTGCTGCTGCCTCCTGTGAATGCTCATGTGCCTGCGTGCCCCTGTACAGGCACAGATGCACGCGCGCAACACCTGATCCCGCATCCTAATTATTTTTCGCCCGGTTCTCTGAGTTGTTCTGCTTCCGGCTGATGAATGGGAAAGTGTAGTAGTGCTGTTTCCTTTCACCAGCCTCTCAAGTGTGGAAATTATGGTAAATTTGAGAACAAGCCAGATTAGATTGATAGTTACACCTCCTCCTTTAATTAGCCAACCACAGGATCTGTGGAGGCAAAGGCCGGGGGGGTGTGTCGGTGTATATAACGTGTATTGTCTATGTGAAAGATTAATCAAAAGGAGTTGCTTGAGGTGGGAAGGCTTTTCCGGAGAGGTTCCACACGTTGTCAGGTAGTCCCTCTGAATGGCAGCTTCCGGTTCGGTCCCTTAGCTTTCGGAAGTGACATTTAGTCTGATATGTGCCAGCCGTGCAATCTACCTAGCCCTGCAAAGTGCAAATATTAACATAAATGCATATTAAGATACTGTGTGTTAGCTCCTGAACTGAAATAGAGAGCGGGTGTTCCAGCGGAGGCAAGCAAATCCTGTTGATTTACAGTGGCTTGAGGATTTGGCCCATTACCGCTTCTTTATACACTTTTAAAAAGAAATGCCAACTCGATAGTTTAGGCTTTAACTGGAACATGGCAAGTAATTGTATGTTTTGGCGGACCCCTAGTAATGTTGCAGAATCTTTCTCAGAAGTTGTTCCATGGGATAGCCGATTCCTCAGGTAAGAGCTACTTGTTTGTTCAATCCTCCATCTTAGGCCTGCTCCTCAGGTGCATCCTCCTTCTCGCAGCGATTTCCTAGGAACAGATTTCGAAGAACAGCTCTGATCACAGAATCACAGATTGGTTAGGGTTGGAAAGGAGCTCTGGAGATCATCCAGTCCAACCCCCCTGCCAGAGCAGGGTCACCTACAGCAGGTTGCACAGGATGACCTCCAGGCGGGTTTTGAATGTCTCTGGGGTGGAAGACTCTACCGCCTCCCTGGGCAGCCTGTTCCAGCGCTCTGCCACCCTCAAAGTAAAGAAGTTCCTCCTCATGCTTTGATAGAAGTTCCTACGTTCCAGTTTGTACCCGTTACCTCTTGTCCTGGATCATCTTTGATGATCCAGGACAAGAGGTAACGGGCACCAATTGGAACGTAGGAACTTGAACTTGAACTGGAAGGTAGGAACTTGAACATAGGATTATCCTTGATGATTCAGGATAGCTGTGTGTCTGACCAGTCTGTCTTTCGAAGGAGGTCCTGGGCCAGCTCCAGCCATGCTGTGCTGAGCAGAGCCCCTGGCAGCAGCCCCACACCTCACTCCCAGTGTGCCTGAATGGAAAAGGTACCAAAGTTGCTCCAACACTTTCTGAAAAACTCTATAGTGTTACCCCACAAGCGCAAAGCGACGGCAAAGCCCGTGAAATGACACCGGTGCTTCCAGAAAATGTCAAGCTTCCTGCCCAAGGGTGACATGCCATGCGGTGGGGTCAGGGCCACGCGCTGAGCACCCGGTGCGCTGGGGTTGCCCCAGCGGTTCCTGAGCAGCTCCTGCAGTGCTGCCGCCGGTACCGTTCTGGCGGCTGTAGTTGTTTAAAAAGCCGTTGTTGTTTCCGGCGTAATCTGACGGCAGTTTTCTCGGGCATTTGGGCCTCTTCTAATAAGTGTGCTGTGAGTACATCTGCAAGCATTCACCTGTCGAGGTCAAATGACTGGTGGTGCTCATCTGCCCCCGTGCTACTGCTGCTGCCTCCCGTGAATGCTCATGTGCCTGCGTGCCCCTGTACAGGCACAGATGCACGCGCGCAACACCTGATCCCGCATCCTAATTATTTTTCGCCCGGTTCTCGGAGTTGTTCTGCTTCCGGCTGATGAATGGGAAAGTGTAGTAGTGCTGTTTCATTTCACCAGCCTCTCAAGTGTGGAAATTATGGTAAATTTGAGAACAAGCCAGATTAGATTGATAGTTACACCTCCTCCTTTAATTAGCCAACCACAGGATCTGTGGAGGCAGAGGCCGGGGGTGTGTGTCGGTGTATATAAGGTGTATTGTCTATGTGAAAGATGAATCAAAAGGAGTTGCTTGAGGTGGGAAGGCTTTTCCGGAGAGGTTCCACATGTTGTCAGGTAGTCCCTCTGAATGGCAGCTTCCGGTTCGGTCCCTTAGCTTTCGGAAGTGACATTTAGTCTGATATGTGCCAGCCGTGCAATCTACCTAGCCCTGCAAAGTGCAAATATTAACCTAAATGCATATTAAGATACTGTGTGTTAGCTCCTGAACTGAAATAGAGAGCGGGTGTTCCAGCGGAGGCAAGCAAATCGTGTTGATTTACAGTGGCTTGCGGATTTGGCCCATTACCGCTTCTTTATACACTTTTAAAAAGAAATGCCAACTCGATAGTTTAGGCTTTAACTGGAACATGGCAAGTAATTCTGTGTTTTGGCGGACCCCTAGTAATGTTGCAGAATCTTTCTCAGAAGTTGTTCCATGGGATAGCCGATTCCTCAGGTAAGAGCTACTTGTTTGTTCAATCCTCCATCTTAGGCCTGCTCCTCAGGTGCATCCTCCTTCTCGCAGCGATTTCCTAGGAACAGATTTCGAAGAACAGCTCTGATCACAGAATCACAGATTGGTTAGGGTTGGAAAGGAGCTCTGGAGATCATCCAGTCCAACCCCCCTGCCAGAGCAGGGTCACCTACAGCAGGTTGCACAGGATGACCTCCAGGCGGGTTTTGAATGTCTCTGGGGTGGAAGACTCTACCGCCTCCCTGGGCAGCCTGTTCCAGCGCTCTGCCACCCTCAAAGTAAAGAAGTTCCTCCTCATGCTTTGATAGAAGTTCCTAGGTTCCAGTTTGTACCCGTTACCTCTTGTCCTGGATCATCTTTGATGATCCAGGACAAGAGGTAACGGGCACCAATTGGAACGTAGGAACTTGAACTTGAACTGGAACGTAGGAACTTGAACATAGGATTATCCTTGATGATTCAGGATAGCTGTGTGTCTGACCAGTCTGTCTTTCGAAGGAGGTCCTGGGCCAGCTCCAGCCATGCTGTGCTGAGCAGAACCCCTGGCAGCAGCCCCACAGCTCACTCCCAGTGTGCCTGAATGGAAAAGGTACCAAAGTTGCTCCAACACTTTCTGAAAAACTCTATAGTGTTACCCCACAAGCGCAAAGCGACGGCAAAGCCCGTGAAATGACACCGGTGCTTCCAGAAAATGTCAAGCTTCCTGCCCAAGGGTGACATGCCATGCGGTGGGGTCAGGGCCACGCGCTGAGCACCCGGTGCGCTGGGGTTGCCCCAGCGGTTCCTGAGCAGCTCCTGCAGTGCTGCCGCCGGTACCGTTCTGGCGGCTGTAGTTGTTTAAAAAGCCGTTGTTGTTTCCGGCGTAATCTGACGGCAGTTTTCTCGGGCATTTGGGCCTCTTCTAATAAGTGTGCTGTGAGTACATCTGCAAGCATTCACCTGTCGAGGTCAAATGACTGGTGGTGCTCATCTGCCCCCGTGCTACTGCTGCTGCCTCCCGTGAATGCTCATGTGCCTGCGTGCCCCTGTACAGGCACAGATGCACGCGCGCAACACCTGATCCCGCATCCTAATTATTTTTCGCCCGGTTCTCGGAGTTGTTCTGCTTCCGGCTGATGAATGGGAAAGTGTAGTAGTGCTGTTTCATTTCACCAGCCTCTCAAGTGTGGAAATTATGGTAAATTTGAGAACAAGCCAGATTAGATTGATAGTTACACCTCCTCCTTTAATTAGCCAACCACAGGATCTGTGGAGGCAAAGGCCGGGGGGGTGTGTCGGTGTATATAACGTGTATTGTCTATGTGAAAGATTAATCAAAAGGAGTTGCTTGAGGTGGGAAGGCTTTTCCGGAGAGGTTCCACATGTTGTCAGGTAGTCCCTCTGAATGGCAGCTTCCGGTTCGGTCCCTTAGCTTTCGGAAGTGACATTTAGTCTGATATGTGCCAGCCGTGCAATCTACCTAGCCCTGCAAAGTGCAAATATTAACCTAAATGCATATTAAGATACTGTGTGTTAGCTCCTGAACTGAAATAGAGAGCGGGTGTTCCAGCGGAGGCAAGCAAATCGTGTTGATTTACAGTGGCTTGAGGATTTGGCCCATTACCGCTTCTTTATACACTTTTAAAAAGAAATGCCAACTCGATAGTTTAGGCTTTAACTGGAACATGGCAAGTAATTCTGTGTTTTGGCGGACCCCTAGTAATGTTGCAGAATCTTTCTCAGAAGTTGTTCCATGGGATAGCCGATTCCTCAGGTAAGAGCTACTTGTTTGTTCAATCCTCCATCTTAGGCCTGCTCCTCAGGTGCATCCTCCTTCTCGCAGCGATTTCCTAGGAACAGATTTCGAAGAACAGCTCTGATCACAGAATCACAGATTGGTTAGGGTTGGAAAGGAGCTCTGGAGATCATCCAGTCCAACCCCCCTGCCAGAGCAGGGTCACCTACAGCAGGTTGCACAGGATGACCTCCAGGCGGGTTTTGAATGTCTCTGGGGTGGAAGACTCTACCGCCTCCCTGGGCAGCCTGTTCCAGCGCTCTGCCACCCTCAAAGTAAAGAAGTTCCTCCTCATGCTTTGATAGAAGTTCCTAGGTTCCAGTTTGTACCCGTTACCTCTTGTCCTGGATCATCTTTGATGATCCAGGACAAGAGGTAACGGGCACCAATTGGAACGTAGGAACTTGAACTTGAACTGGAACGTAGGAACTTGAACATAGGATTATCCTTGATGATTCAGGATAGCTGTGTGTCTGACCAGTCTGTCTTTCGAAGGAGGTCCTGGGCCAGCTCCAGCCATGCTGTGCTGAGCAGAACCCCTGGCAGCAGCCCCACAGCTCACTCCCAGTGTGCCTGAATGGAAAAGGTACCAAAGTTGCTCCAACACTTTCTGAAAAACTCTATAGTGTTACCCCACAAGCGCAAAGCGACGGCAAAGCCCGTGAAATGACACCGGTGCTTCCAGAAAATGTCAAGCTTCCTGCCCAAGGGTGACATGCCATGCGGTGGGGTCAGGGCCACGCGCTGAGCACCCGGTGCGCTGGGGTTGCCCCAGCGGTTCCTGAGCAGCTCCTGCAGTGCTGCCGCCGGTACCGTTCTGGCGGCTGTAGTTGTTTAAAAAGCCGTTGTTGTTTCCGGCGTAATCTGACGGCAGTTTTCTCGGGCATTTGGGCCTCTTCTAATAAGTGTGCTGTGAGTACATCTGCAAGCATTCACCTGTCGAGGTCAAATGACTGGTGGTGCTCATCTGCCCCCGTGCTACTGCTGCTGCCTCCCGTGAATGCTCATGTGCCTGCGTGCCCCTGTACAGGCACAGATGCACGCGCGCAACACCTGATCCCGCATCCTAATTATTTTTCGCCCGGTTCTCGGAGTTGTTCTGCTTCCGGCTGATGAATGGGAAAGTGTAGTAGTGCTGTTTCATTTCACCAGCCTCTCAAGTGTGGAAATTATGGTAAATTTGAGAACAAGCCAGATTAGATTGATAGTTACACCTCCTCCTTTAATTAGCCAACCACAGGATCTGTGGAGGCAAAGGCCGGGGGGGTGTGTCGGTGTATATAACGTGTATTGTCTATGTGAAAGATTAATCAAAAGGAGTTGCTTGAGGTGGGAAGGCTTTTCCGGAGAGGTTCCACATGTTGTCAGGTAGTCCCTCTGAATGGCAGCTTCCGGTTCGGTCCCTTAGCTTTCGGAAGTGACATTTAGTCTGATATGTGCCAGCCGTGCAATCTACCTAGCCCTGCAAAGTGCAAATATTAACCTAAATGCATATTAAGATACTGTGTGTTAGCTCCTGAACTGAAATAGAGAGCGGGTGTTCCAGCGGAGGCAAGCAAATCGTGTTGATTTACAGTGGCTTGAGGATTTGGCCCATTACCGCTTCTTTATACACTTTTAAAAAGAAATGCCAACTCGATAGTTTAGGCTTTAACTGGAAAGTGGCAAGTAATTCTGTGTTTTGGCGGACCCCTAGTAATGTTGCAGAATCTTTCTCAGAAGTTGTTCCATGGGATAGCCGATTCCTCAGGTAAGAGCTACTTGTTTGTTCAATCCTCCATCTTAGGCCTGCTCCTCAGGTGCATCCTCCTTCTCGCAGCGATTTCCTAGGAACAGATTTCGAAGAACAGCTCTGATCACAGAATCACAGATTGGTTAGGGTTGGAAAGGACCTCTGGAGATCATCCAGCCCAACCCCCCTGCCAGAGCAGGGTCACCTACAGCAGGTTGCACAGGATGACCTCCAGGCGGGTTTTGAATGTCTCTGGGGTGGGAGACTCTACCACCTCCCTGGGCAGCCTGTTCCAGCGCTCTGCCACCCTCAAAGTAAAGAAGTTCCTCCTCATGCTTTGATAGAAGTTCCTACGTTCCAGTTTGTACCCGTTACCTCTTGTCCTGGATCATCTTTGATGATCCAGGACAAGAGGTAACGGGCACCAATTGGAACGTAGGAACTTGAACTTGAACTGGAAGGTAGGAACTTGAACTTGAACATAGGATTATCCTTGATGATTCAGGATAGCTGTGTGTCTGACCAGTCTGTCTTTCGAAGGAGGTCCTGGGCCAGCTCCAGCCATGCTGTGCTGAGCAGAGCCCCTGGCAGCAGCCCCACAGCTCACTCCCAGTGTGCCTGAATGGAAAAGGTACCAAAGTTGCTCCAACACTTTCTGAAAAACTCTATAGTGTTACCCCACAAGCGCAAAGCGACGGCAAAGCCCGTGAAATGACACCGGTGCTTCCAGAAAATGTCAAGCTTCCTGCCCAAGGGTGACATGCCATGCGGTGGGGTCAGGGCCACGCGCTGAGCACCCGGTGCGCTGGGGTTGCCCCAGCGGTTCCTGAGCAGCTCCTGCAGTGCTGCCGCCGGTACCGTTCTGGCGGCTGTAGTTGTTTAAAAAGCCGTTGTTGTTTCCGGCGTAATCTGACGGCAGTTTTCTCGGGCATTTGGGCCTCTTCTAATAAGTGTGCTGTGAGTACATCTGCAAGCATTCACCTGTCGAGGTCAAATGACTGGTGGTGCTCATCTGCCCCCGTGCTACTGCTGCTGCCTCCCGTGAATGCTCATGTGCCTGCGTGCCCCTGTACAGGCACAGATGCACGCGCGCAACACCTGATCCCGCATCCTAATTACTTTTCGCCCGGTTCTCGGAGTTGTTCTGCTTCCGGCTGATGAATGGGAAAGTGTAGTAGTGCTGTTTCATTTCACCAGCCTCTCAAGTGTGGAAATTATGGTAAATTTGAGAACAAGCCAGATTAGATTGATAGTTACACCTCCTCCTTTAATTAGCCAACCACAGGATCTGTGGAGGCAAAGGCCGGGGGGGTGCGTCGGTGTATATAACGTGTATTGTCTATGTGAAAGATGAATCAAAAGGAGTTGCTTGAGGTGGGAAGGCTTTTCCGGAGAGGTTCCACATGTTGTCAGGTAGTCCCTCTGAATGGCAGCTTCCGGTTCGGTCCCTTAGCTTTCGGAAGTGACATTTAGTCTGATATGTGCCAGCCGTGCAATCTACCTAGCCCTGCAAAGTGCAAATATTAACCTAAATGCATATTAAGATACTGTGTGTTAGCTCCTGAACTGAAATAGAGAGCGGGTGTTCCAGCGGAGGCAAGCAAATCGTGTTGATTTAGAGTGGCTTGAGGATTTGGCCCATTACCGCTTCTTTATACACTTTTAAAAAGAAATGCCAACTCGATAGTTTAGGCTTTAACTGGAACATGGCAAGTAATTCTGTGTTTTGGCGGACCCCTAGTAATGTTGCAGAATCTTTCTCAGAAGTTGTTCCATGGGATAGCCGATTCCTCAGGTAAGAGCTACTTGTTTGTTCAATCCTCCATCTTAGGCCTGCTCCTCAGGTGCATCCTCCTTCTCGCAGCGATTTCCTAGGAACAGATTTCGAAGAACAGCTCTGATCACAGAATCACAGATTGGTTAGGGTTGGAAAGGAGCTCTGGAGATCATCCAGTCCAACCCCCTGCCAGAGCAGGGTCACCTACAGCAGGTTGCACAGGATGACCTCCAGGCGGGTTATGAATGTCTCTGGGGTGGGAGACTCTACTGCCTCCCTGGGCAGCCTGTTCCAGCGCTCTGCCACCCTCAAAGTAAAGAAGTTCCTCCTCATGCTTTGATAGAAGTTCCTAGGTTCCAGTTTGTACCCGTTACCTCTTGTCCTGGATCATCTTTGATGATCCAGGACAAGAGGTAACGGGCACCAATTGGAACGTAGGAACTTGAACTTGAACTGGAAGGTAGGAACTTGAACTTGAACATAGGATTATCCTTGATGATTCAGGATAGCTGTGTGTCTGACCAGTCTGTCTTTCGAAGGAGGTCCTGGGCCAGCTCCAGCCATGCTGTGCTGAGCAGAGCCCCTGGCAGCAGCCCCACACCTCACTCCCAGTGTGCCTGAATGGAAAAGGTACCAAAGTTGCTCCAACACTTTCTGAAAAACTCTATAGTGTTACCCCACAAGCGCAAAGCGACGGCAAAGCCCGTGACATGACACCGGTGCTTCCAGAAAATGTCAAGCTTCCTGCCCAAGGGTGACATGCCATGCGGTGGGGTCAGGGCCACGCGCTGAGCACCCGGTGCGCTGGGGTTGCCCCAGCGGTTCCTGAGCAGCTCCTGCAGTGCTGCCGCCGGTACCGTTCTGGCGGCTGTAGTTGTTTAAAAAGCCGTTGTTGTTTCCGGCGTAATCTGACGGCAGTTTTCTCGGGCATTTGGGCCTCTTCTAATAAGTGTGCTGTGAGTACATCTGCAAGCATTCACCTGTCGAGGTCAAATGACTGGTGGTGCTCATCTGCCCCCGTGCTACTGCTGCTGCCTCCCGTGAATGCTCATGTGCCCGCGTGCCCCTGTACAGGCACAGATGCACGCGCGCAACACCTGATCCCGCATCCTAATTATTTTTCGCCCGGTTCTCTGAGTTGTTTTGCTTCCGGCTGATGAATGGGAAAGTGTAGTAGTGCTGTTTCATTTCACCAGCCTCTCAAGTGTGGAAATTATGGTAAATTTGAGAACAAGCGAGATTAGATTGATAGTTACACCTCATCCTTTAATTAGCCAACCACAGGATCTGTGGAGGCAAAGGCCGGGGGGGTGTGTCGGTGTATATAACGTGTATTGTCTATGTGAAAGATTAATCAAAAGGAGTTGCTTGAGGTGGGAAGGCTTTTCCGGAGAGGTTCCACATGTTGTCAGGTAGTCCCTCTGAATGGCAGCTTCCGGTTCGGTCCCTTAGCTTTCGGAAGTGACATTTAGTCTGATATGTGCCAGCCGTGCAATCTACCTAGCCCTGCAAAGTGCAAATATTAACCTAAATGCATATTAAGATACTGTGTGTTAGCTCCTGAACTGAAATAGAGAGCGGGTGTTCCAGCGGAGGCAAGCAAATCGTGTTGATTTAGAGTGGCTTGAGGATTTGGCCCATTACCGCTTCTTTATACACTTTTAAAAAGAAATGCCAACTCGATAGTTTAGGCTTTAACTGGAACATGGCAAGTAATTCTGTGTTTTGGCGGACCCCTAGTAATGTTGCAGAATCTTTCTCAGAAGTTGTTCCATGGGATAGCCGATTCCTCAGGTAAGAGCTACTTGTTTGTTCAATCCTCCATCTTAGGCCTGCTCCTCAGGTGCATCCTCCTTCTCGCAGCGATTTCCTAGGAACAGATTTCGAAGAACAGCTCTGATCACAGAATCACAGATTGGTTAGGGTTGGAAAGGAGCTCTGGAGATCATCCAGTCCAACCCCCCTGCCAGAGCAGGGTCACCTACAGCAGGTTGCACAGGATGACCTCCAGGCGGGTTTTGAATGTCTCTGGGGTGGAAGACTCTACCGCCTCCCTGGGCAGCCTGTTCCAGCGCTCTGCCACCCTCAAAGTAAAGAAGTTCCTCCTCATGCTTTGATAGAAGTTCCTAGGTTCCAGTTTGTACCCGTTACCTCTTGTCCTGGATCATCTTTGATGATCCAGGACAAGAGGTAACGGGCACCAATTGGAACGTAGGAACTTGAACTTGAACTGGAAGGTAGGAACTTGAACATAGGATTATCCTTGATGATTCAGGATAGCTGTGTGTCTGACCAGTCTGTCTTTCGAAGGAGGTCCTGGGCCAGCTCCAGCCATGCTGTGCTGAGCAGAGCCCCTGGCAGCAGCCCCACACCTCACTCCCAGTGTGCCTGAATGGAAAAGGTACCAAAGTTGCTCCAACACTTTCTGAAAAACTCTATAGTGTTACCCCACAAGCGCAAAGCGACGGCAAAGCCCGTGAAATGACACCGGTGCTTCCAGAAAATGTCAAGCTTCCTGCCCAAGGGTGACATGCCATGCGGTGGGGTCAGGGCCACGTGCTGAGCACCCGGTGCGCTGGGGTTGCCCCAGCGGTTCCTGAGCAGCTCCTGCAGTGCTGCCGCCGGTACCGTTCTGGCGGCTGTAGTTGTTTAAAAAGCCGTTGTTGTTTCCGGCGTAATCTGACGGCAGTTTTCTCGGGCATTTGGGCCTCTTCTAATAAGTGTGCTGTGAGTACATCTGCAAGCATTCACCTGTCGAGGTCAAATGACTGGTGGTGCTCATCTGCCCCCGTGCTACTGCTGCTGCCTCCCGTGAATGCTCATGTGCCTGCGTGCCCCTGTACAGGCACAGATGCACGCGCGCAACACCTGATCCCGCATCCTAATTATTTTTCGCCCGGTTCTCTGAGTTGTTCTGCTTCCGGCTGATGAATGGGAAAGTGTAGTAGTGCTGTTTCATTTCACCAGCCTCTCAAGTGTGGAAATTATGGTAAATTTGAGAACAAGCCAGATTAGATTGATAGTTACACAACTCCTTTAATTAGCCAACCACAGGATCTGTGGAGGCAAAGGCCGGGGGGGTGTGTCGGTGTATATAACGTGTATTGTCTATGTGAAAGATTAATCAGAAGGAGTTGCTTGAGGTGGGAAGGCTTTTCCGGAGAGGTTCCACATGTTGTCAGGTAGTCCCTCTGAATGGCAGCTTCCGGTTCGGTCCCTTAGCTTTCGGAAGTGACATTTAGTCTGATATGTGCCAGCCGTGCAATCTACCTAGCCCTGCAAAGTGCAAATATTAACCTAAATGCATATTAAGATACTGTGTGTTAGCTCCTGAACTGAAATAGAGAGCGGGTGTTCCAGCGGAGGCAAGCAAATCGTGTTGATTTACAGTGGCTTGAGGATTTGGCCCATTACCGCTTCTTTATACACTTTTAAAAAGAAATGCCAACTCGATAGTTTAGGCTTTAACTGGAACATGGCAAGTAATTCTGTGTTTTGGCGGACCCCTAGTAATGTTGCAGAATCTTTCTCAGAAGTTGTTCCATGGGATAGCCGATTCCTCAGGTAAGAGCTACTTGTTTGTTCAATCCTCCATCTTAGGCCTGCTCCTCAGGTGCATCCTCCTTCTCGCAGCGATTTCCTAGGAACAGATTTCGAAGAACAGCTCTGATCACAGAATCACAGATTGGTTAGGGTTGGAAAGGAGCTCTGGAGATCATCCAGTCCAACCCCCCTGCCAGAGCAGGGTCACCTACAGCAGGTTGCACAGGATGACCTCCAGGCGGGTTTTGAATGTCTCTGGGGTGGAAGACTCTACCGCCTCCCTGGGCAGCCTGTTCCAGCGCTCTGCCACCCTCAAAGTAAAGAAGTTCCTCCTCATGCTTTGATAGAAGTTCCTACGTTCCAGTTTGTACCCGTTACCTCTTGTCCTGGATCATCTTTGATGATCCAGGACAAGAGGTAACGGGCACCAATTGGAACGTAGGAACTTGAACTTGAACTGGAACGTAGGAACTTGAACATAGGATTATCCTTGATGATTCAGGATAGCTGTGTGTCTGACCAGTCTGTCTTTCGAAGGAGGTCCTGGGCCAGCTCCAGCCATGCTGTGCTGAGCAGAACCCCTGGCAGCAGCCCCACAGCTCACTCCCAGTGTGCCTGAATGGAAAAGGTACCAAAGTTGCTCCAACACTTTCTGAAAAACTCTATAGTGTTACCCCACAAGCGCAAAGCGACGGCAAAGCCCGTGAAATGACACCGGTGCTTCCAGAAAATGTCAAGCTTCCTGCCCAAGGGTGACATGCCATGCGGTGGGGTCAGGGCCACGCGCTGAGCACCCGGTGCGCTGGGGTTGCCCCAGCGGTTCCTGAGCAGCTCCTGCAGTGCTGCCGCCGGTACCGTTCTGGCGGCTGTAGTTGTTTAAAAAGCCGTTGTTGTTTCCGGCGTAATCTGACGGCAGTTTTCTCGGGCATTTGGGCCTCTTCTAATAAGTGTGCTGTGAGTACATCTGCAAGCATTCACCTGTCGAGGTCAAATGACTGGTGGTGCTCATCTGCCCCCGTGCTACTGCTGCTGCCTCCCGTGAATGCTCATGTGCCTGCGTGCCCCTGTACAGGCACAGATGCACGCGCGCAACACCTGATCCCGCATCCTAATTATTTTTCGCCCGGTTCTCGGAGTTGTTCTGCTTCCGGCTGATGAATGGGAAAGTGTAGTAGTGCTGTTTCATTTCACCAGCCTCTCAAGTGTGGAAATTATGGTAAATTTGAGAACAAGCCAGATTAGATTGATAGTTACACCTCCTCCTTTAATTAGCCAACCACAGGATCTGTGGAGGCAAAGGCCGGGGGGGTGTGTCGGTGTATATAACGTGTATTGTCTATGTGAAAGATTAATCAAAAGGAGTTGCTTGAGGTGGGAAGGCTTTTCCGGAGAGGTTCCACATGTTGTCAGGTAGTCCCTCTGAATGGCAGCTTCCGGTTCGGTCCCTTAGCTTTCGGAAGTGACATTTAGTCTGATATGTGCCAGCCGTGCAATCTACCTAGCCCTGCAAAGTGCAAATATTAACCTAAATGCATATTAAGATACTGTGTGTTAGCTCCTGAACTGAAATAGAGAGCGGGTGTTCCAGCGGAGGCAAGCAAATCGTGTTGATTTACAGTGGCTTGCGGATTTGGCCCATTACCGCTTCTTTATACACTTTTAAAAAGAAATGCCAACTCGATAGTTTAGGCTTTAACTGGAACATGGCAAGTAATTCTGTGTTTTGGCGGACCCCTAGTAATGTTGCAGAATCTTTCTCAGAAGTTGTTCCATGGGATAGCCGATTCCTCAGGTAAGAGCTACTTGTTTGTTCAATCCTCCATCTTAGGCCTGCTCCTCAGGTGCATCCTCCTTCTCGCAGCGATTTCCTAGGAACAGATTTCGAAGAACAGCTCTGATCACAGAATCACAGATTGGTTAGGGTTGGAAAGGACCTCTGGAGATCATCCAGCCCAACCCCCCTGCCAGAGCAGGGTCACCTACAGCAGGTTGCACAGGATGACCTCCAGGCGGGTTTTGAATGTCTCTGGGGTGGGAGACTCTACCACCTCCCTGGGCAGCCTGTTCCAGCGCTCTGCCACCCTCAAAGTAAAGAAGTTCCTCCTCATGCTTTGATAGAAGTTCCTACGTTCCAGTTTGTACCCGTTACCTCTTGTCCTGGATCATCTTTGATGATCCAGGACAAGAGGTAACGGGCACCAATTGGAACGTAGGAACTTGAACTTGAACTGGAAGGTAGGAACTTGAACTTGAACATAGGATTATCCTTGATGATTCAGGATAGCTGTGTGTCTGACCAGTCTGTCTTTCGAAGGAGGTCCTGGGCCAGCTCCAGCCATGCTGTGCTGAGCAGAGCCCCTGGCAGCAGCCCCACAGCTCACTCCCAGTGTGCCTGAATGGAAAAGGTACCAAAGTTGCTCCAACACTTTCTGAAAAACTCTATAGTGTTACCCCACAAGCGCAAAGCGACGGCAAAGCCCGTGAAATGACACCGGTGCTTCCAGAAAATGTCAAGCTTCCTGCCCAAGGGTGACATGCCATGCGGTGGGGTCAGGGCCACGCGCTGAGCACCCGGTGCGCTGGGGTTGCCCCAGCGGTTCCTGAGCAGCTCCTGCAGTGCTGCCGCCGGTACCGTTCTGGCGGCTGTAGTTGTTTAAAAAGCCGTTGTTGTTTCCGGCGTAATCTGACGGCAGTTTTCTCGGGCATTTGGGCCTCTTCTAATAAGTGTGCTGTGAGTACATCTGCAAGCATTCACCTGTCGAGGTCAAATGACTGGTGGTGCTCATCTGCCCCCGTGCTACTGCTGCTGCCTCCCGTGAATGCTCATGTGCCTGCGTGCCCCTGTACAGGCACAGATGCACGCGCGCAACACCTGATCCCGCATCCTAATTACTTTTCGCCCGGTTCTCGGAGTTGTTCTGCTTCCGGCTGATGAATGGGAAAGTGTAGTAGTGCTGTTTCATTTCACCAGCCTCTCAAGTGTGGAAATTATGGTAAATTTGAGAACAAGCGAGATTAGATTGATAGTTACACCTCCTCCTTTAATTAGCCAACCACAGGATCTGTGGAGGCAAAGGCCGGGGGGGTGTGTCGGTGTATATAACGTGTATTGTCTATGTGAAAGATGAATCAAAAGGAGTTGCTTGAGGTGGGAAGGCTTTTCCGGAGAGGTTCCACATGTTGTCAGGTAGTCCCTCTGAATGGCAGCTTCCGGTTCGGTCCCTTAGCTTTCGGAAGTGACATTTAGTCTGATATGTGCCAGCCGTGCAATCTACCTAGCCCTGCAAAGTGCAAATATTAACCTAAATGCATATTAAGATAGTGTGTGTTAGCTCCTGAACTGCAATAGAGAGCGGGTGTTCCAGCGGAGGCAAGCAAATCGTGTTGATTTAGAGTGGCTTGAGGATTTGGCCCATTACCGCTTCTTTATACACTTTTAAAAAGAAATGCCAACTCGATAGTTTAGGCTTTAACTGGAACATGGCAAGTAATTCTGTGTTTTGGCGGACCCCTAGTAATGTTGCAGAATCTTTCTCAGAAGTTGTTCCATGGGATAGCCGATTCCTCAGGTAAGAGCTACTTGTTTGTTCAATCCTCCATCTTAGGCCTGCTCCTCAGGTGCATCCTCCTTCTCGCAGCGATTTCCTAGGAACAGATTTCGAAGAACAGCTCTGATCACAGAATCACAGATTGGTTAGGGTTGGAAAGGAGCTCTGGAGATCATCCAGTCCAACCCCCTGCCAGAGCAGGGTCACCTACAGCAGGTTGCACAGGATGACCTCCAGGCGGGTTATGAATGTCTCTGGGGTGGGAGACTCTACTGCCTCCCTGGGCAGCCTGTTCCAGCGCTCTGCCACCCTCAAAGTAAAGAAGTTCCTCCTCATGCTTTGATAGAAGTTCCTACGTTCCAGTTTGTACCCGTTACCTCTTGTCCTGGATCATCTTTGATGATCCAGGACAAGAGGTAACGGGCACCAATTGGAACGTAGGAACTTGAACTTGAACTGGAAGGTAGGAACTTGAACATAGGATTATCCTTGATGATTCAGGATAGCTGTGTGTCTGACCAGTCTGTCTTTCGAAGGAGGTCCTGGGCCAGCTCCAGCCATGCTGTGCTGAGCAGAGCCCCTGGCAGCAGCCCCACAGCTCACTCCCAGTGTGCCTGAATGGAAAAGGTACCAAAGTTGCTCCAACACTTTCTGAAAAACTCTATAGTGTTACCCCACAAGCGCAAAGCGACGGCAAAGCCCGTGACATGACACCGGTGCTTCCAGAAAATGTCAAGCTTCCTGCCCAAGGGTGACATGCCATGCGGTGGGGTCAGGGCCACGCGCTGAGCACCCGGTGCGCTGGGGTTGCCCCAGCGGTTCCTGAGCAGCTCCTGCAGTGCTGCCGCCGGTACCGTTCTGGCGGCTGTAGTTGTTTAAAAAGCCGTTGTTGTTTCCGGCGTAATCTGACGGCAGTTTTCTCGGGCATTTGGGCCTCTTCTAATAAGTGTGCTGTGAGTACATCTGCAAGCATTCACCTGTCGAGGTCAAATGACTGGTGGTGCTCATCTGCCCCCGTGCTACTGCTGCTGCCTCCCGTGAATGCTCATGTGCCCGCGTGCCCCTGTACAGGCACAGATGCACGCGCGCAACACCTGATCCCGCATCCTAATTATTTTTCGCCCGGTTCTCTGAGTTGTTTTGCTTCCGGCTGATGAATGGGAAAGTGTAGTAGTGCTGTTTCATTTCACCAGCCTCTCAAGTGTGGAAATTATGGTAAATTTGAGAACAAGCCAGATTAGATTGATAGTTACACCTCCTCCTTTAATTAGCCAACCACAGGATCTGTGGAGGCAAAGGCCGGGGGGGTGTGTCGGTGTATATAACGTGTATTGTCTATGTGAAAGATTAATCAAAAGGAGTTGCTTGAGGTGGGAAGGCTTTTCCGGAGAGGTTCCACATGTTGTCAGGTAGTCCCTCTGAATGGCAGCTTCCGGTTCGGTCCCTTAGCTTTCGGAAGTGACATTTAGTCTGATATGTGCCAGCCGTGCAATCTACCTAGCCCTGCAAAGTGCAAATATTAACCTAAATGCATATTAAGATACTGTGTGTTAGCTCCTGAACTGAAATAGAGAGCGGGTGTTCCAGCGGAGGCAAGCAAATCGTGTTGATTTAGAGTGGCTTGAGGATTTGGCCCATTACCGCTTCTTTATACACTTTTAAAAAGAAATGCCAACTCGATAGTTTAGGCTTTAACTGGAACATGGCAAGTAATTGTATGTTTTGGCGGACCCCTAGTAATGTTGCAGAATCTTTCTCAGAAGTTGTTCCATGGGATAGCCGATTCCTCAGGTAAGAGCTACTTGTTTGTTCAATCCTCCATCTTAGGCCTGCTCCTCAGGTGCATCCTCCTTCTCGCAGCGATTTCCTAGGAACAGATTTCGAAGAACAGCTCTGATCACAGAATCACAGATTGGTTAGGGTTGGAAAGGAGCTCTGGAGATCATCCAGTCCAACCCCCCTGCCAGAGCAGGGTCACCTACAGCAGGTTGCACAGGATGACCTCCAGGCGGGTTTTGAATGTCTCTGGGGTGGAAGACTCTACCGCCTCCCTGGGCAGCCTGTTCCAGCGCTCTGCCACCCTCAAAGTAAAGAAGTTCCTCCTCATGCTTTGATAGAAGTTCCTAGGTTCCAGTTTGTACCCGTTACCTCTTGTCCTGGATCATCTTTGATGATCCAGGACAAGAGGTAACGGGCACCAATTGGAACGTAGGAACTTGAACTTGAACTGGAACGTAGGAACTTGAACATAGGATTATCCTTGATGATTCAGGATAGCTGTGTGTCTGACCAGTCTGTCTTTCGAAGGAGGTCCTGGGCCAGCTCCAGCCATGCTGTGCTGAGCAGAACCCCTGGCAGCAGCCCCACAGCTCACTCCCAGTGTGCCTGAATGGAAAAGGTACCAAAGTTGCTCCAACACTTTCTGAAAAACTCTATAGTGTTACCCCACAAGCGCAAAGCGACGGCAAAGCCCGTGAAATGACACCGGTGCTTCCAGAAAATGTCAAGCTTCCTGCCCAAGGGTGACATGCCATGCGGTGGGGTCAGGGCCACGCGCTGAGCACCCGGTGCGCTGGGGTTGCCCCAGCGGTTCCTGAGCAGCTCCTGCAGTGCTGCCGCCGGTACCGTTCTGGCGGCTGTAGTTGTTTAAAAAGCCGTTGTTGTTTCCGGCGTAATCTGACGGCAGTTTTCTCGGGCATTTGGGCCTCTTCTAATAAGTGTGCTGTGAGTACATCTGCAAGCATTCACCTGTCGAGGTCAAATGACTGGTGGTGCTCATCTGCCCCCGTGCTACTGCTGCTGCCTCCCGTGAATGCTCATGTGCCTGCGTGCCCCTGTACAGGCACAGATGCACGCGCGCAACACCTGATCCCGCATCCTAATTATTTTTCGCCCGGTTCTCGGAGTTGTTCTGCTTCCGGCTGATGAATGGGAAAGTGTAGTAGTGCTGTTTCATTTCACCAGCCTCTCAAGTGTGGAAATTATGGTAAATTTGAGAACAAGCCAGATTAGATTGATAGTTACACCTCCTCCTTTAATTAGCCAACCACAGGATCTGTGGAGGCAAAGGCCGGGGGGGTGTGTCGGTGTATATAACGTGTATTGTCTATGTGAAAGATTAATCAAAAGGAGTTGCTTGAGGTGGGAAGGCTTTTCCGGAGAGGTTCCACATGTTGTCAGGTAGTCCCTCTGAATGGCAGCTTCCGGTTCGGTCCCTTAGCTTTCGGAAGTGACATTTAGTCTGATATGTGCCAGCCGTGCAATCTACCTAGCCCTGCAAAGTGCAAATATTAACCTAAATGCATATTAAGATACTGTGTGTTAGCTCCTGAACTGAAATAGAGAGCGGGTGTTCCAGCGGAGGCAAGCAAATCGTGTTGATTTACAGTGGCTTGAGGATTTGGCCCATTACCGCTTCTTTATACACTTTTAAAAAGAAATGCCAACTCGATAGTTTAGGCTTTAACTGGAACATGGCAAGTAATTGTATGTTTTGGCGGACCCCTAGTAATGTTGCAGAATCTTTCTCAGAAGTTGTTCCATGGGATAGCCGATTCCTCAGGTAAGAGCTACTTGTTTGTTCAATCCTCCATCTTAGGCCTGCTCCTCAGGTGCATCCTCCTTCTCGCAGCGATTTCCTAGGAACAGATTTCGAAGAACAGCTCTGATCACAGAATCACAGATTGGTTAGGGTTGGAAAGGACCTCTGGAGATCATCCAGCCCAACCCCCCTGCCAGAGCAGGGTCACCTACAGCAGGTTGCACAGGATGACCTCCAGGCGGGTTTTGAATGTCTCTGGGGTGGGAGACTCTACCACCTCCCTGGGCAGCCTGTTCCAGCGCTCTGCCACCCTCAAAGTAAAGAAGTTCCTCCTCATGCTTTGATAGAAGTTCCTAGGTTCCAGTTTGTACCCGTTACCTCTTGTCCTGGATCATCTTTGATGATCCAGGACAAGAGGTAACGGGCACCAATTGGAACGTAGGAACTTGAACTTGAACTGGAAGGTAGGAACTTGAACTTGAACATAGGATTATCCTTGATGATTCAGGATAGCTGTGTGTCTGACCAGTCTGTCTTTCGAAGGAGGTCCTGGGCCAGCTCCAGCCATGCTGTGCTGAGCAGAGCCCCTGGCAGCAGCCCCACAGCTCACTCCCAGTGTGCCTGAATGGAAAAGGTACCAAAGTTGCTCCAACACTTTGTGAAAAACTCTATAGTGTTACCCCACAAGCGCAAAGCGACGGCAAAGCCCGTGACATGACACCGGTGCTTCCAGAAAATGTCAAGCTTCCTGCCCAAGGGTGACATGCCATGCGGTGGGGTCAGGGCCACGCGCTGAGCACCCGGTGCGCTGGGGTTGCCCCAGCGGTTCCTGAGCAGCTCCTGCAGTGCTGCCGCCGGTACCGTTCTGGCGGCTGTAGTTGTTTAAAAAGCCGTTGTTGTTTCCGGCGTAATCTGACGGCAGTTTTCTCGGGCATTTGGGCCTCTTCTAATAAGTGTGCTGTGAGTACATCTGCAAGCATTCACCTGTCGAGGTCAAATGACTGGTGGTGCTCATCTGCCCCCGTGCTACTGCTGCTGCCTCCCGTGAATGCTCATGTGCCTGCGTGCCCCTGTACAGGCACAGATGCACGCGCGCAACACCTGATCCCGCATCCTAATTATTTTTCGCCCGGTTCTCTGAGTTGTTCTGCTTCCGGCTGATGAATGGGAAAGTGTAGTAGTGCTGTTTCATTTCACCAGCCTCTCAAGTGTGGAAATTATGGTAAATTTGAGAACAAGCGAGATTAGATTGATAGTTACACCTCCTCCTTTAATTAGCCAACCACAGGATCTGTGGAGGCAAAGGCCGGGGGGGTGTGTCGGTGTATATAACGTGTATTGTCTATGTGAAAGATGAATCAAAAGGAGTTGCTTGAGGTGGGAAGGCTTTTCCGGAGAGGTTCCACATGTTGTCAGGTAGTCCCTCTGAATGGCAGCTTCCGGTTCGGTCCCTTAGCTTTCGGAAGTGACATTTAGTCTGATATGTGCCAGCCGTGCAATCTACCTAGCCCTGCAAAGTGCAAATATTAACCTAAATGCATATTAAGATACTGTGTGTTAGCTCCTGAACTGAAATAGAGAGCGGGTGTTCCAGCGGAGGCAAGCAAATCGTGTTGATTTAGAGTGGCTTGAGGATTTGGCCCATTACCGCTTCTTTATACACTTTTAAAAAGAAATGCCAACTCGATAGTTTAGGCTTTAACTGGAACATGGCAAGTAATTCTGTGTTTTGGCGGACCCCTAGTAATGTTGCAGAATCTTTCTCAGAAGTTGTTCCATGGGATAGCCGATTCCTCAGGTAAGAGCTACTTGTTTGTTCAATCCTCCATCTTAGGCCTGCTCCTCAGGTGCATCCTCCTTCTCGCAGCGATTTCCTAGGAACAGATTTCGAAGAACAGCTCTGATCACAGAATCACAGATTGGTTAGGGTTGGAAAGGAGCTCTGGAGATCATCCAGTCCAACCCCCCTGCCAGAGCAGGGTCACCTACAGCAGGTTGCACAGGATGACCTCCAGGCGGGTTTTGAATGTCTCTGGGGTGGAAGACTCTACCGCCTCCCTGGGCAGCCTGTTCCAGCGCTCTGCCACCCTCAAAGTAAAGAAGTTCCTCCTCATGCTTTGATAGAAGTTCCTAGGTTCCAGTTTGTACCCGTTACCTCTTGTCCTGGATCATCTTTGATGATCCAGGACAAGAGGTAACGGGCACCAATTGGAACGTAGGAACTTGAACTTGAACTGGAAGGTAGGAACTTGAACATAGGATTATCCTTGATGATTCAGGATAGCTGTGTGTCTGACCAGTCTGTCTTTCGAAGGAGGTCCTGGGCCAGCTCCAGCCATGCTGTGCTGAGCAGAACCCTTGGCAGCAGCCCCACAGCTCACTCCCAGTGTGCCTGAATGGAAAAGGTACCAAAGTTGCTCCAACACTTTCTGAAAAACTCTATAGTGTTACCCCACAAGCGCAAAGCGACGGCAAAGCCCGTGAAATGACACCGGTGCTTCCAGAAAATGTCAAGCTTCCTGCCCAAGGGTGACATCCCATGCGGTGGGGTCAGGGCCACGCGCTGAGCACCCGGTGCGCTGGGGTTGCCCCAGCGGTTCCTGAGCAGCTCCTGCAGTGCTGCCGCTGGTACCGTTCTGGCGGCTGTAGTTGTTTAAAAAGCCGTTGTTGTTTCCGGCGTAATCTGACGGCAGTTTTCTCGGGCATTTGGGCCTCTTCTAATAAGTGTGCTGTGAGTACATCTGCAAGCATTCACCTGTCGAGGTCAAATGACTGGTGGTGCTCATCTGCCCCCGTGCTACTGCTGCTGCCTCCCGTGAATGCTCATGTGCCTGCGTGCCCCTGTACAGGCACAGATGCACGCGCGCAACACCTGATCCCGCATCCTAATTATTTTTCGCCCGGTTCTCGGAGTTGTTCTGCTTCCGGCTGATGAATGGGAAAGTGTAGTAGTGCTGTTTCATTTCACCAGCCTCTCAAGTGTGGAAATTATGGTAAATTTGAGAACAAGCCAGATTAGATTGATAGTTACACCTCCTCCTTTAATTAGCCAACCACAGGATCTGTGGAGGCAAAGGCCGGGGGGGTGTGTCGGTGTATATAACGTGTATTGTCTATGTGAAAGATGAATCAAAAGGAGTTGCTTGAGGTGGGAAGGCTTTTCCGGAGAGGTTCCACATGTTGTCAGGTAGTCCCTCTGAATGGCAGCTTCCGGTTCGGTCCCTTAGCTTTCGGAAGTGACATTTAGTCTGATATGTGCCAGCCGTGCAATCTACCTAGCCCTGCAAAGTGCAAATATTAACCTAAATGCATATTAAGATACTGTGTGTTAGCTCCTGAACTGAAATAGAGAGCGGGTGTTCCAGCGGAGGCAAGCAAATCGTGTTGATTTAGAGTGGCTTGAGGATTTGGCCCATTACCGCTTCTTTATACACTTTTAAAAAGAAATGCCAACTCGATAGTTTAGGCTTTAACTGGAACATGGCAAGTAATTCTGTGTTTTGGCGGACCCCTAGTAATGTTGCAGAATCTTTCTCAGAAGTTGTTCCATGGGATAGCCGATTCCTCAGGTAAGAGCTACTTGTTTGTTCAATCCTCCATCTTAGGCCTGCTCCTCAGGTGCATCCTCCTTCTCGCAGCGATTTCCTAGGAACAGATTTCGAAGAACAGCTCTGATCACAGAATCACAGATTGGTTAGGGTTGGAAAGGAGCTCTGGAGATCATCCAGTCCAACCCCCCTGCCAGAGCAGGGTCACCTACAGCAGGTTGCACAGGATGACCTCCAGGCGGGTTTTGAATGTCTCTGGGGTGGAAGACTCTACCGCCTCCCTGGGCAGCCTGTTCCAGCGCTCTGCCACCCTCAAAGTAAAGAAGTTCCTCCTCATGCTTTGATAGAAGTTCCTAGGTTCCAGTTTGTACCCGTTACCTCTTGTCCTGGATCATCTTTGATGATCCAGGACAAGAGGTAACGGGCACCAATTGGAACGTAGGAACTTGAACTTGAACTGGAAGGTAGGAACTTGAACATAGGATTATCCTTGATGATTCAGGATAGCTGTGTGTCTGACCAGTCTGTCTTTCGAAGGAGGTCCTGGGCCAGCTCCAGCCATGCTGTGCTGAGCAGAACCCCTGGCAGCAGCCCCACAGCTCACTCCCAGTGTGCCTGAATGGAAAAGGTACCAAAGTTGCTCCAACACTTTCTGAAAAACTCTATAGTGTTACCCCACAAGCGCAAAGCGACGGCAAAGCCCGTGAAATGACACCGGTGCTTCCAGAAAATGTCAAGCTTCCTGCCCAAGGGTGACATGCCATGCGGTGGGGTCAGGGCCACGTGCTGAGCACCCGGTGCGCTGGGGTTGCCCCAGCGGTTCCTGAGCAGCTCCTGCAGTGCTGCCGCCGGTACCGTTCTGGCGGCTGTAGTTGTTTAAAAAGCCGTTGTTGTTTCCGGCGTAATCTGACGGCAGTTTTCTCGGGCATTTGGGCCTCTTCTAATAAGTGTGCTGTGAGTACATCTGCAAGCATTCACCTGTCGAGGTCAAATGACTGGTGGTGCTCATCTGCCCCCGTGCTACTGCTGCTGCCTCCCGTGAATGCTCATGTGCCTGCGTGCCCCTGTACAGGCACAGATGCACGCGCGCAACACCTGATCCCGCATCCTAATTATTTTTCGCCCGGTTCTCTGAGTTGTTCTGCTTCCGGCTGATGAATGGGAAAGTGTAGTAGTGCTGTTTCATTTCACCAGCCTCTCAAGTGTGGAAATTATGGTAAATTTGAGAACAAGCGAGATTAGATTGATAGTTACACCTCCTCCTTTAATTAGCCAACCACAGGATCTGTGGAGGCAAAGGCCGGGGGGGTGTGTCGGTGTATATAACGTGTATTGTCTATGTGAAAGATTAATCAAAAGGAGTTGCTTGAGGTGGGAAGGCTTTTCCGGAGAGGTTCCACATGTTGTCAGGTAGTCCCTCTGAATGGCAGCTTCCGGTTCGGTCCCTTAGCTTTCGGAAGTGACATTTAGTCTGATATGTGCCAGCCGTGCAATCTACCTAGCCCTGCAAAGTGCAAATATTAACCTAAATGCATATTAAGATACTGTGTGTTAGCTCCTGAACTGAAATAGAGAGCGGGTGTTCCAGCGGAGGCAAGCAAATCGTGTTGATTTACAGTGGCTTGAGGATTTGGCCCATTACCGCTTCTTTATACACTTTTAAAAAGAAATGCCAACTCGATAGTTTAGGCTTTAACTGGAACATGGCAAGTAATTGTATGTTTTGGCGGACCCCTAGTAATGTTGCAGAATCTTTCTCAGAAGTTGTTCCATGGCATAGCCGATTCCTCAGGTAAGAGCTACTTGTTTGTTCAATCCTCCATCTTAGGCCTGCTCCTCAGGTGCATCCTCCTTCTCGCAGCGATTTCCTAGGAACAGATTTCGAAGAACAGCTCTGATCACAGAATCACAGATTGGTTAGGGTTGGAAAGGACCTCTGGAGATCATCCAGCCCAACCCCCCTGCCAGAGCAGGGTCACCTACAGCAGGTTGCACAGGATGACCTCCAGGCGGGTTTTGAATGTCTCTGGGGTGGGAGACTCTACCACCTCCCTGGGCAGCCTGTTCCAGCGCTCTGCCACCCTCAAAGTAAAGAAGTTCCTCCTCATGCTTTGATAGAAGTTCCTAGGTTCCAGTTTGTACCCGTTACCTCTTGTCCTGGATCATCTTTGATGATCCAGGACAAGAGGTAACGGGCACCAATTGGAACGTAGGAACTTGAACTTGAACTGGAAGGTAGGAACTTGAACTTGAACATAGGATTATCCTTGATGATTCAGGATAGCTGTGTGTCTGACCAGTCTGTCTTTCGAAGGAGGTCCTGGGCCAGCTCCAGCCATGCTGTGCTGAGCAGAGCCCCTGGCAGCAGCCCCACAGCTCACTCCCAGTGTGCCTGAATGGAAAAGGTACCAAAGTTGCTCCAACACTTTCTGAAAAACTCTATAGTGTTACCCCACAAGCGCAAAGCGACGGCAAAGCCCGTGAAATGACACCGGTGCTTCCAGAAAATGTCAAGCTTCCTGCCCAAGGGTGACATGCCATGCGGTGGGGTCAGGGCCACGCGCTGAGCACCTGGTGCGCTGGGGTTGCCCCAGCGGTTCCTGAGCAGCTCCTGCAGTGCTGCCGCCGGTACCGTTCTGGCGGCTGTAGTTGTTTAAAAAGCCGTTGTTGTTTCCGGCGTAATCTGACGGCAGTTTTCTCGGGCATTTGGGCCTCTTCTAATAAGTGTGCTGTGAGTACATCTGCAAGCATTCACCTGTCGAGGTCAAATGACTGGTGGTGCTCATCTGCCCCCGTGCTACTGCTGCTGCCTCCCGTGAATGCTCATGTGCCTGCGTGCCCCTGTACAGGCACAGATGCACGCGCGCAACACCTGATCCCGCATCCTAATTATTTTTCGCCCGGTTCTCTGAGTTGTTCTGCTTCCGGCTGATGAATGGGAAAGTGTAGTAGTGCTGTATCATTTCACCAGCCTCTCAAGTGTGGTAATTATGGTAAATTTGAGAACAAGCGAGATTAGATTGATAGTTACACCTCCTCCTTTAATTAGCCAACCACAGGATCTGTGGAGGCAAAGGCCGGGGGGGTGTGTCGGTGTATATAACGTGTATTGTCTATGTGAAAGATTAATCAAAAGGAGTTGCTTGAGGTGGGAAGGCTTTTCCGGAGAGGTTCCACATGTTGTCAGGTAGTCCCTCTGAATGGCAGCTTCCGGTTCGGTCCCTTAGCTTTCGGAAGTGACATTTAGTCTGATATGTGCCAGCCGTGCAATCTACCTAGCCCTGCAAAGTGCAAATATTAACCTAAATGCATATTAAGATACTGTGTGTTAGCTCCTGAACTGAAATAGAGAGCGGGTGTTCCAGCGGAGGCAAGCAAATCGTGTTGATTTACAGTGGCTTGAGGATTTGGCCCATTACCGCTTCTTTATACACTTTTAAAAAGAAATGCCAACTCGATAGTTTAGGCTTTAACTGGAACATGGCAAGTAATTGTATGTTTTGGCGGACCCCTAGTAATGTTGCAGAATCTTTCTCAGAAGTTGTTCCATGGGATAGCCGATTCCTCAGGTAAGAGCTACTTGTTTGTTCAATCCTCCATCTTAGGCCTGCTCCTCAGGTGCATCCTCCTTCTCGCAGCGATTTCCTAGGAACAAATTTCGAAGAACAGCTCTGATCACAGAATCACAGATTGGTTAGGGTTGGAAAGGAGCTCTGGAGATCATCCAGTCCAACCCCCTGCCAGAGCAGGGTCACCTACAGCAGGTTGCACAGGATGACCTCCAGGCGGGTTATGAATGTCTCTGGGGTCGGAGACTCTACTGCCTCCCTGGGCAGCCTGTTCCAGCGCTCTGCCACCCTCAAAGTAAAGAAGTTCCTCCTCATGCTTTGATAGAAGTTCCTAGGTTCCAGTTTGTACCCGTTACCTCTTGTCCTGGATCATCTTTGATGATCCAGGACAAGAGGTAACGGGCACCAATTGGAACGTAGGAACTTGAACTTGAACTGGAACGTAGGAACTTGAACATAGGATTATCCTTGATGATTCAGGATAGCTGTGTGTCTGACCAGTCTGTCTTTCGAAGGAGGTCCTGGACCAGCTCCAGCCATGCTGTGCTGAGCAGAGCCCCTGGCAGCAGCCCCACAGCTCACTCCCAGTGTGCCTGAATGGAAAAGGTACCAAAGTTGCTCCAACACTTTCTGAAAAACTCTATAGTGTTACCCCACAAGCGCAAAGCGACGGCAAAGCCCGTGAAATGACACCGGTGCTTCCAGAAAATGTCAAGCTTCCTGCCCAAGGGTGACATGCCATGCGGTGGGGTCAGGGCCACGCGCTGAGCACCCGGTGCGCTGGGGTTGCCCCAGCGGTTCCTGAGCAGCTCCTGCAGTGCTGCCGCCGGTACCGTTCTGGCGGCTGTAGTTGTTTAAAAAGCCGTTGTTGTTTCCGGCGTAATCTGACGGCAGTTTTCTCGGGCATTTGGGCCTCTTCTAATAAGTGTGCTGTGAGTACATCTGCAAGCATTCACCTGTCGAGGTCAAATGACTGGTGGTGCTCATCTGCCCCCGTGCTACTGCTGCTGCCTCCCGTGAATGCTCATGTGCCTGCGTGCCCCTGTACAGGCACAGATGCACGCGCGCAACACCTGATCCCGCATCCTAATTATTTTTCGCCCGGTTCTCGGAGTTGTTCTGCTTCCGGCTGATGAATGGGAAAGTGTAGTAGTGCTGTTTCATTTCACCAGCCTCTCAAGTGTGGAAATTATGGTAAATTTGAGAACAAGCCAGATTAGATTGATAGTTACACCTCCTCCTTTAATTAGCCAACCACAGGATCTGTGGAGGCAAAGGCCGGGGGGCGTGTCGGTGGGGGGGCATACGATTTTACCATGGCGAGATTGCTGGAGGTTCTTTCTTGTCTGTTCTTTCTTGTCTTGTAAATTGGTATGAGGTTCTGCCAGTCTTCCTCACGTAGCACAATCGCTCTTGATTTCTGGAGGTTGCTCACAGGGTAAGCTAATGTTTAACATCAATAAGGGTTACCGAATCTTGTCCTTGAGAAGCAGGAGTCTGGAAGCTGTTGTCAATCCAACTGCTGTATTCCTGACCAGCAAGCCCGCTCGATTCAGGGTTAATTAACTGATTACTTAGAGCGGAAGTGTTGTGGAAGAGCCCGATCATTACCATTTCTATTCATTCTAATATGATGTATTTCAACTCCCCCTCCCTCACGCCTTCCAGAGAGTGATCTGGTGAAGGAGGATGACAAGTCTTTGTGAAACCATCTCGAGTTCTCCCAGATACTCGTAGTTGAAGTTGTCTAGCGGTGCGAGATTAGACACCGTGTGAAAGGCAATACTGCACAGATTCTTTATTCCAGACCATTTTCTAAGTTCGCATGATACAAAACCTCACGGTTACTGGGCAGCTCTCCCACTTTTCACGTCAACCTTTGCTACCTCGCCTGCTGCAACGTGCAGGAAAGAAACATTGATTTGAATTGCGCCGTGGTGCCGTGCATCTTAATGACACTCTGGAGTGACTGGCAGTGTGTCTGGGTCCTGGGGTTGGACCCGGTCTAGCTGCCAGGAGGCAACATTGCAGAGAGGGGCTAAAGCTGTGGTCTCTGAAGGGACCTGGCTACTCTATGTAGGCCTTCTCTCCCTGCGTCTCAGAGTGCTTGAAGATGCTAATTGGTTCACATTTTCCTCTGTTCGTTAAGGTATTCTGTCCTTAAAAATTCAGCTTTTTAAAATAGTAACGTGTATTGTCTATGTGAAAGATTAATCAAAAGGAGTTGCTTGAGGTGGGAAGGCTTTTCCGGAGAGGTTCCACATGTTGTCAGGTAGTCCCTCTGAATGGCAGCTTCCGGTTCGGTCCCTTAGCTTTTGGAAGTGACATTTAGTCTGATATGTGCCAGCCATGCAATCTACCTAGCCCTGCAAAGTGCAAATATTAACCTAAATGCATATTAAGATACTGTGTGTTAGCTCCTGAACTGAAATAGAGAGCGGGTGTTCCAGCGGAGGCAAGCAAATCGTGTTGATTTACAGTGGCTTGCGGATTTGGCCCATTACCGCTTCTTTATACACTTTTAAAAAGAAATGCCAACTCGATAGTTTAGGCTTTAACTGGAACATGGCAAGTAATTGTATGTTTTGGCGGACCCCTAGTAATGTTGCAGAATCTTTCTCAGAAGTTGTTCCATGGGATAGCCGATTCCTCAGGTAAGAGCTACTTGTTTGTTCAATCCTCCATCTTAGGCCTGCTCCTCAGGTGCATCCTCCTTCTCGCAGCGATTTCCTAGGAACAGATTTCGAAGAACAGCTCTGATCACAGAATCACAGATTGGTTAGGGTTGGAAAGGAGCTCTGGAGATCATCCAGCCCAACCCCCCTGCCAGAGCAGGGTCACCTACAGCAGGTTGCACAGGATGACCTCCAGGCGGGTTTTGAATGTCTCTGGGGTGGGAGACTCTACCGCCTCCCTGGGCAGCCTGTTCCAGCGCTCTGCCACCCTCAAAGTAAAGAAGTTCCTCCTCATGCTTTGAAAGAAGTTCCTAGGTTCCAGTTTGTACCCGTTACCTCTTGTCCTGGATCATCTTTGATGATCCAGGACAAGAGGTAACGGGCACCAATTGGAACGTAGGAACTTGAACTTGAACTGGAACGTAGGAACTTGAACATAGGATTATCCTTGATGATTCAGGATAGCTGTGTGTCTGACCAGTCTGTCTTTCGAAGGAGGTCCTGGGCCAGCTCCAGCCATGCTGTGCTGAGCAGAGCCCCTGGCAGCAGCCCCACAGCTCACTCCCAGTGTGCCTGAATGGAAAAGGTACCAAAGTTGCTCCAACACTTTCTGAAAAACTCTATAGTGTTACCCCACAAGCGCAAAGCGACGGCAAAGCCCGTGAAATGACACCGGTGCTTCCAGAAAATGTCAAGCTTCCTGCCCAAGGGTGACATGCCATGCAGTGGGGTCAGGGCCACGCGCTGAGCACCCGGTGCGCTGGGATTGCCCCAGCGGTTCCTGAGCAGCTCCTGTAGTGCTGCCGCCGGTACCATTCTGGCAGCTGTAGTTGTTTAAAAAGCCGTTGTTGTTTCCGGCGTAATCTGACGGCAGTTTTCTCGGGCATTTGGGCCTCTTCTAATAAGTGTGCTGTGAGTACATCTGCAAGCATTCACCTGTCGAGGTCAAATGACTGGTGGTGCTCATCTGCCCCCGTGCTACTGCTGCTGCTGCCTCCCGTGAATGCTCATGTGCCTGCGTGCCCCTGTACAGGCACAGATGCACGCGTGCAACACCTGATCCCGCATCCTAATTATTTTTCGCCCGGTTCTCGGAGTTGTTCTGCTTCCGGCTGATGAATGGGAAAGTGTAGTAGTGCTGTTTCATTTCACCAGCCTCTCAAGTGTGGAAATTATGGTAAATTTGAGAACAAGCCAGATTAGATTGATAGTTACACCTCCTCCTTTAATTAGCCAACCACAGGATCTGTGGAGGCAAAGGCTGGGGGGGTGTGTCGGTGTATATAACGTGTATTGTCTATGTGAAAGATTAATCAAAAGGAGTTGCTTGAGGTGGGAAGGCTTTTCCGGAGAGGTTCCACATGTTGTCAGGTAGTCCCTCTGAATGGCAGCTTCCGGTTCGGTCCCTTAGCTTTCGGAAGTGACATTTAGTCTGATATGTGCCAGCCGTGCAATCTACCTAGCCCCGCAAAGTGCAAATATTAACATAAATGCATATTAAGATACTGTGTGTTAGCTCCTGAACTGCAATAGAGAGCGGGTGTTCCAGCGGAGGCAAGCAAATCGTGTTGATTTACAGTGGCTTGAGGATTTGGCCCATTACCGCTTCTTTATACACTTTTAAAAAGAAATGCCAACTCGATAGTTTAGGCTTTAACTGGAACATGGCAAGTAATTGTATGCTTTGGCGGACCCCTAGTAATGTTGCAGAATCTTTCTCAGAAGTTGTTCCATGGGATAGCCGATTCCTCAGGTAAGAGCTACTTGTTTGTTCAATCCTCCATCTTAGGCCTGCTCCTCAGGTGCATCCTCCTTCTCGCAGCGATTTCCTAGGAACAGATTTTGAAGAACAGCTCTGATCACAGAATCACAGATTGGTTAGGGTTGGAAAGGAGCTCTGGAGATCATCCAGCCCAACCCCCCTGCCAGAGCAGGGTCACCTACAGCAGGTTGCACAGGATGACCTCCAGGCGGGTTTTGAATGTTTCTGGGGTGGGAGACTCTACCGCCTCCCTGGGCAGCCTGTTCCAGCGCTCTGCCACCCTCAAAGTAAAGAAGTTCCTCCTCATGCTTTGATAGAAGTTCCTAGGTTCCAGTTTGTACCCGTTACCTCTTGTCCTGGATCATCTTTGATGATCCAGGACAAGAGGTAACGGGCACCAATTGGAACGTAGGAACTTGAACTTGAACTGGAACGTAGGAACTTGAACATAGGATTATCCTTGATGATTCAGGATAGCTGTGTGTCTGACCAGTCTGTCTTTCGAAGGAGGTCCTGGGCCAGCTCCAGCCATGCTGTGCTGAGCAGAGCCCCTGGCAGCAGCCCCACAGCTCACTCCCAGTGTGCCTGAATGGAAAAGGTACCAAAGTTGCTCCAACACTTTCTGAAAAACTCTATAGTGTTACCCCACAAGCGCAAAGCGACGGCAAAGCCCGTGAAATGACACCGGTGCTTCCAGAAAATGTCAAGCTTCCTGCCCAAGGGTGACATGCCATGCGGTGGGGTCAGGGCCACGCGCTGAGCACCCGGTGCGCTGGGGTTGCCCCAGCGGTTCCTGAGCAGCTCCTGCAGTGCTGCCGCCGGTACCGTTCTGGCGGCTGTAGTTGTTTAAAAAGCCGTTGTTGTTTCCGGCGTAATCTGACGGCAGTTGTCTCGGGCATTTGGGCCTCTTCTAATAAGTGTGCTGTGAGTACATCTGCAAGCATTCACCTGTCGAGGTCAAATGACTGGTGGTGCTCATCTGCCCCCGTGCTACTGCTGCTGCCTCCCGTGAATGCTCATGTGCCTGCGTGCCCCTGTACAGGCACAGATGCACGCGCGCAACACCTGATCCCGCATCCTAATTATTTTTCGCCCGGTTCTCGGAGTTGTTCTGCTTCCGGCTGATGAATGGGAAAGTGTAGTGGTGCTGTTTCATTTCACCAGCCTCTCAAGTGTGGAAATTATGGTAAATTTGAGAACAAGCCAGATTAGATTGATAGTTACACCTCCTCCTTTAATTAGCCAACCACAGGATCTGTGGAGGCAAAGGCCGGGGGGGTGTGTCGGTGTATATAACGTGTATTGTCTATGTGAAAGATTAATCAAAAGGAGTTGCTTGAGGTGGGAAGGCTTTTCCGGAGAGGTTCCACATGTTGTCAGGTAGTCCCTCTGAATGGCAGCTTCCGGTTCGGTCCCTTAGCTTTCGGAAGTGACATTTAGTCTGATATGTGCCAGCCGTGCAATCTACCTAGCCCCGCAAAGTGCAAATATTAACATAAATGCATATTAAGATACTGTGTGTTAGCTCCTGAACTGCAATAGAGAGCGGGTGTTCCAGCGGAGGCAAGCAAATCGTGTTGATTTACAGTGGCTTGCGGATTTGGCCCATTACCGCTTCTTTATACACTTTTAAAAAGAAATGCCAACTCGATAGTTTAGGCTTTAACTGGAACATGGCAAGTAATTGTATGTTTTGGCGGACCCCTAGTAATGTTGCAGAATCTTTCTCAGAAGTTGTTCCATGGGATAGCCGATTCCTCAGGTAAGAGCTACTTGTTTGTTCAATCCTCTATCTTAGGCCTGCTCCTCAGGTGCATCCTCCTTCTCGCAGCGATTTCCTAGGAACAGATTTCGAAGAACAGCTCTGATCACAGAATCACAGATTGGTTAGGGTTGGAAAGGACCTCTGGAGATCATCCAGCCCAACCCCCCTGCCAGAGCAGGGTCACCTACAGCAGGTTGCACAGGATGACCTCCAGGCGGGTTTTGAATGTTTCTGGGGTCGGAGACTCTACCGCCTCCCTGGGCAGCCTGTTCCAGCGCTCTGCCACCCTCAAAGTAAAGAAGTTCCTCCTCATGCTTTGATAGAAGTTCCTAGG
The DNA here is from genome assembly GCF_965231255.1 of Vanellus vanellus. Lineage (NCBI taxonomy): Eukaryota > Metazoa > Chordata > Aves > Charadriiformes > Charadriidae > Vanellus > Vanellus vanellus. The sequence continues at coordinate 986,665 of NW_028128478.1, read as the reverse complement.
TTCCAGTTTGTACCCGTTACCTCTTGTCCTGGATCATCTTTGATGATCCAGGACAAGAGGTAACGGGCACCAATTGGAACGTAGGAACTTGAACTTGAACTGGAACGTAGGAACTTGAACATAGGATTATCCTTGATGATTCAGGATAGCTGTGTGTCTGACCAGTCTGTCTTTCGAAGGAGGTCCTGGGCCAGCTCCAGCCATGCTGTGCTGAGCAGAGCCCCTGGCAGCAGCCCCACACCTCACTCCCAGTGTGCCTGAATGGAAAAGGTACCAAAGTTGCTCCAACACTTTCTGAAAAACTCTATAGTGTTACCCCACAAGCGCAAAGCGACGGCAAAGCCCGTGAAATGACACCGGTGCTTCCAGAAAATGTCAAGCTTCCTGCCCAAGGGTGACATGCCATGCGGTGGGGTCAGGGCCACGCGCTGAGCACCCGGTGCGCTGGGGTTGCCCCAGCGGTTCCTGAGCAGCTCCTGCAGTGCTGCCGCCGGTACCGTTCTGGCGGCTGTAGTTGTTTAAAAAGCCGTTGTTGTTTCCGGCGTAATCTGACGGCAGTTGTCTCGGGCATTTGGGCCTCTTCTAATAAGTGTGCTGTGAGTACATCTGCAAGCATTCACCTGTCGAGGTCAAATGACTGGTGGTGCTCATCTGCCCCCGTGCTACTGCTGCTGCCTCCCGTGAATGCTCATGTGCCTGCGTGCCCCTGTACAGGCACAGATGCACGCGCGCAACACCTGATCCCGCATCCTAATTATTTTTCGCCCGGTTCTCGGAGTTGTTCTGCTTCCGGCTGATGAATGGGAAAGTGTAGTGGTGCTGTTTCATTTCACCAGCCTCTCAAGTGTGGAAATTATGGTAAATTTGAGAACAAGCCAGATTAGATTGATAGTTACACCTCCTCCTTTAATTAGCCAACCACAGGATCTGTGGAGGCAAAGGCCGGGGGGGTGTGTCGGTGTATATAACGTGTATTGTCTATGTGAAAGATTAATCAAAAGGAGTTGCTTGAGGTGGGAAGGCTTTTCCGGAGAGGTTCCACATGTTGTCAGGTAGTCCCTCTGAATGGCAGCTTCCGGTTCGGTCCCTTAGCTTTCGGAAGTGACATTTAGTCTGATATGTGCCAGCCGTGCAATCTACCTAGCCCCGCAAAGTGCAAATATTAACATAAATGCATATTAAGATACTGTGTGTTAGCTCCTGAACTGCAATAGAGAGCGGGTGTTCCAGCGGAGGCAAGCAAATCGTGTTGATTTACAGTGGCTTGCGGATTTGGCCCATTACCGCTTCTTTATACACTTTTAAAAAGAAATGCCAACTCGATAGTTTAGGCTTTAACTGGAACATGGCAAGTAATTGTATGTTTTGGCGGACCCCTAGTAATGTTGCAGAATCTTTCTCAGAAGTTGTTCCATGGGATAGCCGATTCCTCAGGTAAGAGCTACTTGTTTGTTCAATCCTCTATCTTAGGCCTGCTCCTCAGGTGCATCCTCCTTCTCGCAGCGATTTCCTAGGAACAGATTTCGAAGAACAGCTCTGATCACAGAATCACAGATTGGTTAGGGTTGGAAAGGACCTCTGGAGATCATCCAGCCCAACCCCCCTGCCAGAGCAGGGTCACCTACAGCAGGTTGCACAGGATGACCTCCAGGCGGGTTTTGAATGTTTCTGGGGTCGGAGACTCTACCGCCTCCCTGGGCAGCCTGTTCCAGCGCTCTGCCACCCTCAAAGTAAAGAAGTTCCTCCTCATGCTTTGATAGAAGTTCCTAGGTTCCAGTTTGTACCCGTTACCTCTTGTCCTGGATCATCTTTGATGATCCAGGACAAGAGGTAACGGGCACCAATTGGAACGTAGGAACTTGAACTTGAACTGGAACGTAGGAACTTGAACATAGGATTATCCTTGATGATTCAGGATAGCTGTGTGTCTGACCAGTCTGTCTTTCGAAGGAGGTCCTGGGCCAGCTCCAGCCATGCTGTGCTGAGCAGAGCCCCTGGCAGCAGCCCCACAGCTCACTCCCAGTGTGCCTGAATGGAAAAGGTACCAAAGTTGCTCCAACACTTTCTGAAAAACTCTATAGTGTTACCCCACAAGCGCAAAGCGACGGCAAAGCCCGTGACATGACACCGGTGCTTCCAGAAAATGTCAAGCTTCCTGCCCAAGGGTGACATGCCATGCGGTGGGGTCAGGGCCACGCGCTGAGCACCCGGTGCGCTGGGGTTGCCCCAGCGGTTCCTGAGCAGCTCCTGCAGTGCTGCCGCCGGTACCGTTCTGGCGGCTGTAGTTGTTTAAAAAGCCGTTGTTGTTTCCGGCGTAATCTGACGGCAGTTTTCTCGGGCATTTGGGCCTCTTCTAATAAGTGTGCTGTGAGTACATCTGCAAGCATTCACCTGTCGAGGTCAAATGACTGGTGGTGCTCATCTGCCCCCGTGCTACTGCTGCTGCCTCCCGTGAATGCTCATGTGCCTGCGTGCCCCTGTACAGGCACAGATGCACGCGCGCAACACCTGATCCCGCATCCTAATTATTTTTCGCCCGGTTCTCGGAGTTGTTCTGCTTCCGGCTGATGAATGGGAAAGTGTAGTAGTGCTGTTTCATTTCACCAGCCTCTCAAGTGTGGAAATTATGGTAAATTTGAGAACAAGCCAGATTAGATTGATAGTTACACCTCCTCCTTTAATTAGCCAACCACAGGATCTGTGGAGGCAAAGGCCGGGGGGGTGTGTCGGTGTATATAACGTGTATTGTCTATGTGAAAGATGAATCAAAAGGAGTTGCTTGAGGTGGGAAGGCTTTTCCGGAGAGGTTCCACATGTTGTCAGGTAGTCCCTCTGAATGGCAGCTTCCGGTTCGGTCCCTTAGCTTTCGGAAGTGACATTTAGTCTGATATGTGCCAGCCGTGCAATCTACCTAGCCCTGCAAAGTGCAAATATTAACCTAAATGCATATTAAGATACTGTGTGTTAGCTCCTGAACTGAAATAGAGAGCGGGTGTTCCAGCGGAGGCAAGCAAATCGTGTTGATTTACAGTGGCTTGCGGATTTGGCCCATTACCGCTTCTTTATACACTTTTAAAAAGAAATGCCAACTCGATAGTTTAGGCTTTAACTGGAACATGGCAAGTAATTGTATGTTTTGGCGGACCCCTAGTAATGTTGCAGAATCTTTCTCAGAAGTTGTTCCGTGGGATAGCCGATTCCTCAGGTAAGAGCTACTTGTTTGTTCAATCCTCCATCTTAGGCCTGCTCCTCAGGTGCATCCTCCTTCTCGCAGCGATTTCCTAGGAACAGATTTCGAAGAACAGCTCTGATCACAGAATCACAGATTGGTTAGGGTTGGAAAGGACCTCTGGAGATCATCCAGCCCAACCCCCCTGCCAGAGCAGGGTCACCTACAGCAGGTTGCACAGGATGACCTCCAGGCGGGTTTTGAATGTTTCTGGGGTCGGAGACTCTACCGCCTCCCTCGGCAGTCTGTTCCAGCGCTCTGCCACCCTCAAAGTAAAGAAGTTCCTCCTCATGCTTTGATAGAAGTTCCTAGGTTCCAGTTTGTACCCGTTACCTCTTGTCCTGGATCATCTTTGATGATCATCATCTTTGATGATCCAGGTCAAGAGGTAACGGGCACCAATTGGAACGTAGGAACTTGAACTTGAACTGGAAGGTAGGAACTTGAACTTGAAATAGGATTATCCTTGATGATTCAGGATAGCTGTGTGTCTGACCAGTCTATCTTTCGAAGGAGGTCCTGGGCCAGCTCCAGCCATGCTGTGCTGAGCAGAGCCCCTGGCAGCAGCCCCACAGCTCACTCCCAGTGTGCCTGAATGGAAAAGGTACCAAAGTTGCTCCAACACTTTCTGAAAAACTCTATAGTGTTACCCCACAAGCGCAAAGCGACGGCAAAGCCCGTGAAATGACACCGGTGCTTCCAGAAAATGTCAAGCTTCCTGCCCAAGGGTGACATGCCATGCGGTGGGGTCAGGGCCACGCGCTGAGCACCCGGTGCGCTGGGGTTGCCCCAGCGGTTCCTGAGCAGCTCCTGCAGTGCTGCCGCCGGTACCGTTCTGGCGGCTGTAGTTGTTTAAAAAGCCGTTGTTGTTTCCGGCGTAATCTGACGGCAGTTTTCTCGGGCATTTGGGCCTCTTCTAATAAGTGTGCTGTGAGTACATCTGCAAGCATTCACCTGTCGAGGTCAAATGACTGGTGGTGCTCATCTGCCCCCGTGCTACTGCTGCTGCCTCCCGTGAATGCTCATGTGCCTGCGTGCCCCTGTACAGGCACAGATGCACGCGCGCAACACCTGATCCCGCATCCTAATTATTTTTTGCCCGGTTCTCTGAGTTGTTCTGCTTCCGGCTGATGAATGGGAAAGTGTAGTAGTGCTGTTTCATTTCACCAGCCTCTCAAGTGTGGAAATTATGGTAAATTTGAGAACGAGCGAGATTAGATTGATAGTTACACCTCCTCCTTTAATTAGCCAACCACAGGATCTGTGGAGGCAAAGGCCGGGGGGGTGTGTCGGTGTATATAACGTGTATTGTCTATGTGAAAGATTAATCAAAAGGAGTTGCTTGAGGTGGGAAGGCTTTTCCGGAGAGGTTCCACATGTTGTCAGGTAGTCCCTCTGAATGGCAGCTTCCGGTTCGGTCCCTTAGCTTTCGGAAGTGACATTTAGTCTGATATGTGCCAGCCGTGCAATCTACCTAGCCCTGCAAAGTGCAAATATTAACCTAAATGCATATTAAGATACTGTGTGTTAGCTCCTGAACTGAAATAGAGAGCGGGTGTTCCAGCGGAGGCAAGCAAATCGTGTTGATTTACAGTGGCTTGCGGATTTGGCCCATTACCGCTTCTTTATACACTTTTAAAAAGAAATGCCAACTCGATAGTTTAGGCTTTAACTGGAACATGGCAAGTAATTGTATGTTTTGGCGGACCCCTAGTAATGTTGCAGAATCTTTCTCAGAAGTTGTTCCATGGGATAGCCGATTCCTCAGGTAAGAGCTACTTGTTTGTTCAATCCTCCATCTTAGGCCTGCTCCTCAGGTGCATCCTCCTTCTCGCAGCGATTTCCTAGGAACAGATTTCGAAGAACAGCTCTGATCACAGAATCACAGATTGGTTAGGGTTGGAAAGGAGCTCTGGAGATCATCCAGCCCAACCCCCCTGCCAGAGCAGGGTCACCTACAGCAGGTTGCACAGGATGACCTCCAGGCGGGTTTTGAATGTCTCTGGGGTCGGAGACTCTACCGCCTCCCCGGGAAGCCTGTTCCAGCGCTCTGCCACCCTCAAAGTAAAGAAGTTCCTCCTCATGCTTTGATAGAAGTTCCTAGGTTCCAGTTTGTACCCGTTACCTCTTGTCCTGGATCATCTTTGATGATCATCATCTTTGATGATCCAGGTCAAGAGGTAACGGGCACCAATTGGAACGTAGGAACTTGAACTTGAACTGGAATGTAGGAACTTGAACTTGAACTGGAAGGTAGGAACTTGAACTTGAACATAGGATTATCCTTGATGATTCAGGATAGCTGTGTGTCTGACCAGTCTGTCTTTCGAAGGAGGTCCTGGGCCAGCTCCAGCCATGCTGTGCTGAGCAGAGCCCCTGGCAGCAGCCCCACAGCTCACTCCCAGTGTGCCTGAATGGAAAAGGTACCAAAGTTGCTCCAACACTTTCTGAAAAACTCTATAGTGTTACCCCACAAGCGCAAAGCGACGGCAAAACCCGTGAAATGACACCGGTGCTTCCAGAAAATGTCAAGCTTCCTGCCCAAGGGTGACATGCCATGCGGTGGGGTCAGGGCCACGCGCTGAGCACCCGGTGCGCTGGGGTTGCCCCAGCGGTTCCTGAGCAGCTCCTGCAGTGCTGCCGCCGGTACCGTTCTGGCGGCTGTAGTTGTTTAAAAAGCCGTTGTTGTTTCCGGCGTAATCTGACGGCAGTTTTCTCGGGCATTTGGGCCTCTTCTAATAAGTGTGCTGTGAGTACATCTGCAAGCATTCACCTGTCGAGGTCAAATGACTGGTGGTGCTCATCTGCCCCCGTGCTACTGCTGCTGCCTCCCATGAATGCTCATGTGCCTGCGTGCCCCTGTACAGGCACAGATGCACGCGCGCAACACCTGATCCCGCATCCTAATTATTTTTCGCCCGGTTCTCGGAGTTGTTCTGCTTCCGGCTGATGAATGGGAAAGTGTAGTGGTGCTGTTTCATTTCACCAGCCTCTCAAGTGTGGAAATTATGGTAAATTTGAGAACAAGCCAGATTAGATTGATAGTTACACCTCCTCCTTTAATTAGCCAACCACAGGATCTGTGGAGGCAAAGGCCGGGGGGGTGTGTCGGTGTATATAAGGTGTATTGTCTATGTGAAAGATTAATCAAAAGGAGTTGCTTGAGGTGGGAAGGCTTTTCCGGAGAGGTTCCACATGTTGTCAGGTAGTCCCTCTGAATGGCAGCTTCCGGTTCGGTCCCTTAGCTTTCGGAAGTGACATTTAGTCTGATATGTGCCAGCCGTGCAATCTACCTAGCCCTGCAAAGTGCAAATATTAACCTAAATGCATATTAAGATACTGTGTGTTAGCTCCTGAACTGAAATAGAGAGCGGGTGTTCCAGCAGAGGCAAGCAAATCGTGTTTATTTACAGTGGCTTGAGGATTTGGCCCATTACCGCTTCTTTATACACTTTTAAAAAGAAATGCCAACTCGATAGTTTAGGCTTTAACTGGAACATGGCAAGTAATTGTATGCTTTGGCGGACCCCTAGTAATGTTGCAGAATCTTTCTCAGAAGTTGTTCCATGGGATAGCCGATTCCTCAGGTAAGAGCTACTTGTTTGTTCAATCCTCCATCTTAGGCCTGCTCCTCAGGTGCATCCTCCTTCTCGCAGCGATTTCCTAGGAACAGATTTCGAAGAACAGCTCTGATCACAGAATCACAGATTGGTTAGGGTTGGAAAGGAGCTCTGGAGATCATCCAGTCCAACCCCCCTGACAGAGCAGGGTCACTTACAGCAGGTTGCACAGGATGACCTCCAGGCGGGTTTTGAATGTTTCTGGAGTCGGAGACTCTATCGCCTCCCTGGGCAGCCTGTTCCAGCGCTCTGCCACCCTCAAAGTAAAGAAGTTCCTCCTCATGCTTTGATAGAAGTTCCTAGGTTCCAGTTTGTACCCGTTACCTCTTGTCCTGGATCATCTTTGATGATCCAGGACAAGAGGTAACGGGCACCAATTGGAACGTAGGAACTTGAACTTGAACTGGAACGTAGGAACTTGAACATAGGATTATCCTTGATGATTCAGGATAGCTGTGTGTCTGACCAGTCTGTCTTTCGAAGGAGGTCCTTGACCAGCTCCAGCCATGCTGTGCTGAGCAGAGCCCCTGGCAGCAGCCCCACAGCTCACTCCCAGTGTGCCTGAATGGAAAAGGTACCAAAGTTGCTCCAACACTTTCTGAAAAACTCTATAGTGTTACCCCACAAGCGCAAAGCGACGGCAAAGCCCGTGAAATGACACCGGTGCTTCCAGAAAATGCCAAGCTTCCTGCCCAAGGGTGACATGCCATGCGGTGGGGTCAGGGCCACGCGCTGAGCACCCGGTGCGCTGGGGTTGCCCCAGCGGTTCCTGAGCAGCTCCTGCAGTGCTGCCGCCGGTACCGTTCTGGCGGCTGTAGTTGTTTAAAAAGCCGTTGTTGTTTCCGGCGTAATCTGACGGCAGTTTTCTCGGGCATTTGGGCCTCTTCTAATAAGTGTGCTGTGAGTACATCTGCAAGCATTCACCTGTCGAGGTCAAATGACTGGTGGTGCTCATCTGCCCCCGTGCTACTGCTGCTGCCTCCCGTGAATGCTCATGTGCCTGCGTGCCCCTGTACAGGCACAGATGCACGCGCGCAACACCTGATCCCGCATCCTAATTATTTTTCGCCCGGTTCTCGGAGTTGTTCTGCTTCCGGCTGATGAATGGGAAAGTGTAGTAGTGCTGTTTCATTTCACCAGCCTCTCAAGTGTGGAAATTATGGTAAATTTGAGAACAAGCCAGATTAGATTGATAGTTACACCTCCTCCTTTAATTAGCCAACCACAGGATCTGTGGAGGCAAAGGCCGGGGGGGTGTGTCGGTGTATATAAGGTGTATTGTCTATGTGAAAGATTAATCAAAAGGAGTTGCTTGAGGTGGGAAGGCTTTTCCGGAGAGGTTCCACATGTTGTCAGGTAGTCCCTCTGAATGGCAGCTTCCGGTTCGGTCCCTTAGCTTTCGGAAGTGACATTTAGTCTGATATGTGCCAGCCGTGCAATCTACCTAGCCCTGCAAAGTGCAAATATTAACCTAAATGCATATTAAGATACTGTGTGTTAGCTCCTGAACTGAAATAGAGAGCGGGTGTTCCAGCGGAGGCAAGCAAATCGTGTTGATTTAGAGTGGCTTGCGGATTTGGCCCATTACCGCTTCTTTATACACTTTTAAAAAGAAATGCCAACTCGATAGTTTAGGCTTTAACTGGAACATGGCAAGTAATTGTATGCTTTGGCGGACCCCTAGTAATGTTGCAGAATCTTTCTCAGAAGTTGTTCCATGGGATAGCCGATTCCTCAGGTAAGAGCTACTTGTTTGTTCAATCCTCCATCTTAGGCCTGCTCCTCAGGTGCATCCTCCTTCTCGCAGCGATTTCCTAGGAACAGATTTCGAAGAACAGCTCTGATCACAGAATCACAGATTGGTTAGGGTTGGAAAGGAGCTCTGGAGATCATCCAGTCCAACCCCCCTGACAGAGCAGGGTCACTTACAGCAGGTTGCACAGGATGACCTCCAGGCGGGTTTTGAATGTTTCTGGAGTCGGAGACTCTACCGCCTCCCTGGGCAGCCTGTTCCAGCGCTCTGCCACCCTCAAAGTAAAGAAGTTCCTCCTCATGCTTTGATAGAAGTTCCTAGGTTCCAGTTTGTACCCGTTACCTCTTGTCCTGGATCATCTTTGATGATCCAGGACAAGAGGTAACGGGCACCAATTGGAACGTAGGAACTTGAACTTGAACTGGAACGTAGGAACTTGAACTTGAACATAGGATTATCCTTGATGATTCAGGATAGCTGTGTGTCTGACCAGTCTGTCTTTCGAAGGAGGTCCTGGGCCAGCTCCAGCCATGCTGTGTTGAGCAGAGCCCCTGGCAGCAGCCCCACAGCTCACTCCCAGTGTGCCTGAATGGAAAAGGTACCAAAGTTGCTCCAACACTTTCTGAAAAACTCTATAGTGTTACCCCACAAGCGCAAAGCGACGGCAAAGCCCGTGAAATGACACCGGTGCTTCCAGAAAATGTCAAGCTTCCTGCCCAAGGGTGACATGCCATGCGGTGGGGTCAGGGCCACGCGCTGAGCACCCGGTGCGCTGGGGTTGCCCCAGCGGTTCCTGAGCAGCTCCTGCAGTGCTGCCGCCGGTACCGTTCTGGCGGCTGTAGTTGTTTAAAAAGCCGTTGTTGTTTCCGGCGTAATCTGACGGCAGTTTTCTCGGGCATTTGGGCCTCTTCTAATAAGTGTGCTGTGAGTACATCTGCAAGCATTCACCTGTCGAGGTCAAATGACTGGTGGTGCTCATCTGCCCCCGTGCTACTGCTGCTGCCTCCCGTGAATGCTCATGTGCCTGCGTGCCCCTGTACAGGCACAGATGCACGCGCGCAACACCTGATCCCGCATCCTAATTATTTTTCGCCCGGTTCTCGGAGTTGTTCTGCTTCCGGCTGATGAATGGGAAAGTGTAGTGGTGCTGTTTCATTTCACCAGCCTCTCAAGTGTGGAAATTATGGTAAATTTGAGAACAAGCCAGATTAGATTGATAGTTACACCTCCTCCTTTAATTAGCCAACCACAGGATCTGTGGAGGCAAAGGCCGGGGGGTTGTGTCGGTGTATATAAGGTGTATTGTCTATGTGAAAGATTAATCAAAAGGAGTTGCTTGAGGTGGGAAGGCTTTTCCGGAGAGGTTCCACATGTTGTCAGGTAGTCCCTCTGAATGGCAGCTTCCGGTTCGGTCCCTTAGCTTTCGGAAGTGACATTTAGTCTGATATGTGCCAGCCGTGCAATCTACCTAGCCCTGCAAAGTGCAAATATTAACCTAAATGCATATTAAGATACTGTGTGTTAGCTCCTGAACTGAAATAGAGAGCGGGTGTTCCAGCAGAGGCAAGCAAATCGTGTTGATTTACAGTGGCTTGAGGATTTGGCCCATTACCGCTTCTTTATACACTTTTAAAAAGAAATGCCAACTCGATAGTTTAGGCTTTAACTGGAACATGGCAAGTAATTGTATGCTTTGGCGGACCCCTAGTAATGTTGCAGAATCTTTCTCAGAAGTTGTTCCATGGGATAGCCGATTCCTCAGGTAAGAGCTACTTGTTTGTTCAATCCTCCATCTTAGGCCTGCTCCTCAGGTGCATCCTCCTTCTCGCAGCGATTTCCTAGGAACAGATTTCGAAGAACAGCTCTGATCACAGAATCACAGATTGGTTAGGGTTGGAAAGGAGCTCTGGAGATCATCCAGTCCAACCCCCCTGACAGAGCAGGGTCACTTACACCAGGTTGCACAGGATGACCTCCAGGCGGGTTTTGAATGTTTCTGGAGTCGGAGACTCTATCGCCTCCCTGGGCAGCCTGTTCCAGCGCTCTGCCACCCTCAAAGTAAAGAAGTTCCTCCTCATGCTTTGATAGAAGTTCCTAGGTTCCAGTTTGTACCCGTTACCTCTTGTCCTGGATCATCTTTGATGATCCAGGACAAGAGGTAACGGGCACCAATTGGAACGTAGGAACTTGAACTTGAACTGGAACGTAGGAACTTGAACATAGGATTATCCTTGATGATTCAGGATAGCTGTGTGTCTGACCAGTCTGTCTTTCGAAGGAGGTCCTTGACCAGCTCCAGCCATGCTGTGCTGAGCAGAGCCCCTGGCAGCAGCCCCACAGCTCACTCCCAGTGTGCCTGAATGGAAAAGGTACCAAAGTTGCTCCAACACTTTCTGAAAAACTCTATAGTGTTACCCCACAAGCGCAAAGCGACGGCAAAGCCCGTGAAATGACACCGGTGCTTCCAGAAAATGCCAAGCTTCCTGCCCAAGGGTGACATGCCATGCGGTGGGGTCAGGGCCACGCGCTGAGCACCCGGTGCGCTGGGGTTGCCCCAGCGGTTCCTGAGCAGCTCCTGCAGTGCTGCCGCCGGTACCGTTCTGGCGGCTGTAGTTGTTTAAAAAGCCGTTGTTGTTTCCGGCGTAATCTGACGGCAGTTTTCTCGGGCATTTGGGCCTCTTCTAATAAGTGTGCTGTGAGTACATCTGCAAGCATTCACCTGTCGAGGTCAAATGACTGGTGGTGCTCATCTGCCCCCGTGCTACTGCTGCTGCCTCCCGTGAATGCTCATGTGCCTGCGTGCCCCTGTACAGGCACAGATGCACGCGCGCAACACCTGATCCCGCATCCTAATTATTTTTCGCCCGGTTCTCGGAGTTGTTCTGCTTCCGGCTGATGAATGGGAAAGTGTAGTAGTGCTGTTTCATTTCACCAGCCTCTCAAGTGTGGAAATTATGGTAAATTTGAGAACAAGCCAGATTAGATTGATAGTTACACCTCCTCCTTTAATTAGCCAACCACAGGATCTGTGGAGGCAAAGGCCGGGGGGGTGTGTCGGTGTATATAACGTGTATTGTCTATGTGAAAGATTAATCAAAAGGAGTTGCTTGAGGTGGGAAGGCTTTTCCGGAGAGGTTCCACATGTTGTCAGGTAGTCCCTCTGAATGGCAGCTTCCGGTTCGGTCCCTTAGCTTTCGGAAGTGACATTTAGTCTGATATGTGCCAGCCATGCAATCTACCTAGCCCTGCAAAGTGCAAATATTAACCTAAATGCATATTAAGATACTGTGTGTTAGCTCCTGAACTGAAATAGAGAGCGGGTGTTCCAGCGGAGGCAAGCAAATCGTGTTGATTTACAGTGGCTTGCGGATTTGGCCCATTACCGCTTCTTTATACACTTTTAAAAAGAAATGCCAACTCGATAGTTTAGGCTTTAACTGGAACATGGCAAGTAATTGTATGTTTTGGCGGACCCCTAGTAATGTTGCAGAATCTTTCTCAGAAGTTGTTCCATGGGATAGCCGATTCCTCAGGTAAGAGCTACTTGTTTGTTCAATCCTCCATCTTAGGCCTGCTCCTCAGGTGCATCCTCCTTCTCGCAGCGATTTCCTAGGAACAGATTTCGAAGAACAGCTCTGATCACAGAATCACAGATTGGTTAGGGTTGGAAAGGACCTCTGGAGATCATCCAGCCCAACCCCCCTGCCAGAGCAGGGTCACCTACAGCAGGTTGCACAGGATGACCTCCAGGCGGGTTTTGAATGTCTCTGGGGTCGGAGACTCTACCGCCTCCCTGGGAAGCCTGTTCCAGCGCTCTGCCACCCTCAAAGTAAAGAAGTTCCTCCTCATGCTTTGATAGAAGTTCCTAGGTTCCAGTTTGTACCCGTTACCTCTTGTCCTGGATCATCTTTGATGATCCAGGACAAGAGGTAACGGGCACCAATTGGAACGTAGGAACTTGAACTTGAACTGGAAGGTAGGAACTTGAACTTGAACATAGGATTATCCTTGATGATTCAGGATAGCTGTGTGTCTGACCAGTCTATCTTTCGAAGGAGGTCCTGGGCCAGCTCCAGCCATGCTGTGCTGAGCAGAGCCCCTGGCAGCAGCCCCACACCTCACTCCCAGTGTGCCTGAATGGAAAAGGTACCAAAGTTGCTCCAACACTTTGTGAAAAACTCTATAGTGTTACCCCACAAGCGCAAAGCGACGGCAAAGCCCGTGAAATGACACCGGTGCTTCCAGAAAATCTCAAGCTTCCTGCCCAAGGGTGACATGCCATGCGGTGGGGTCAGGGCCACGCGCTGAGCACCCGGTGCGCTGGGGTTGCCCCAGCGGTTCCTGAGCAGCTCCTGCAGTGCTGCCGCCGGTACCGTTCTGGCGGCTGTAGTTGTTTAAAAAGCCGTTGTTGTTTCCGGCGTAATCTGACGGCAGTTTTCTCGGGCATTTGGGCCTCTTCTAATAAGTGTGCTGTGAGTACATCTGCAAGCATTCACCTGTCGAGGTCAAATGACTGGTGGTGCTCATCTGCCCCCGTGCTACTGCTGCTGCCTCCCGTGAATGCTCATGTGCCTGCGTGCCCCTGTACAGGCACAGATGCACGCGCGCAACACCTGATCCCGCATCCTAATTATTTTTTGCCCGGTTCTCTGAGTTGTTCTGCTTCCGGCTGATGAATGGGAAAGTGTAGTAGTGCTGTTTCATTTCACCAGCCTCTCAAGTGTGGAAATTATGGTAAATTTGAGAACGAGCGAGATTAGATTGATAGTTACACCTCCTCCTTTAATTAGCCAACCACAGGATCTGTGGAGGCAAAGGCCGGGGGGGTGTGTCGGTGTATATAACGTGTATTGTCTATGTGAAAGATTAATCAAAAGGAGTTGCTTGAGGTGGGAAGGCTTTTCCGGAGAGGTTCCACATGTTGTCAGGTAGTCCCTCTGAATGGCAGCTTCCGGTTCGGTCCCTTAGCTTTCGGAAGTGACATTTAGTCTGATATGTGCCAGCCGTGCAATCTACCTAGCCCTGCAAAGTGCAAATATTAACCTAAATGCATATTAAGATACTGTGTGTTAGCTCCTGAACTGCAATAGAGAGCGGGTGTTCCAGCGGAGGCAAGCAAATCGTGTTGATTTACAGTGGCTTGCGGATTTGGCCCATTACCGCTTCTTTATACACTTTTAAAAAGAAATGCCAACTCGATAGTTTAGGCTTTAACTGGAACATGGCAAGAAATTGTATGTTTTGGCGGACCCCTAGTAATGTTGCAGAAACTTTCTCAGAAGTTGTTCCATGGGATAGCCGATTCCTCAGGTAAGAGCTACTTGTTTGTTCAATCCTCCATCTTAGGCCTGATCCTCAGGTGCATCCTCCTTCTCGCAGCGATTTCCTAGGAACAGATTTCGAAGAACAGCTCTGATCACAGAATCACAGATTGGTTAGGGTTGGAAAGGACCTCTGGAGATCATCTAGTCCAACCCCCCTGCCAGAGCAGGGTCACCTACAGCAGGTTGCACAGGATGACCTCCAGGCGGGTTTTGAATGTCTCTGGGGTCGGAGACTCTACCGCCTCCCCGGGAAGCCTGTTCCAGCGCTCTGCCACCCTCAAAGTAAAGAAGTTCCTCCTCATGCTTTGATAGAAGTTCCTAGGTTCCAGTTTGTACCCGTTACCTCTTGTCCTGGATCATCTTTGATGATCATCATCTTTGATGATCCAGGCCAAGAGGTAACGGGCACCAATTGGAACGTAGGAACTTGAACTTGAACTGGAAGGTAGGAACTTGAACTTGAACTGGAAGGTAGGAACTTGAACTTGAACATAGGATTATCCTTGATGATTCAGGATAGCTGTGTGTCTGACCAGTCTGTCTTTCGAAGGAGGTCCTGGGCCAGCTCCAGCCATGCTGTGCTGAGCAGAGCCCCTGGCAGCAGCCCCACAGCTCACTCCCAGTGTGCCTGAATGGAAAAGGTACCAAAGTTGCTCCAACACTTTGTGAAAAACTCTATAGTGTTACCCCACAAGCGCAAAGCGACGGCAAAGCCCGTGAAATGACACCGGTGCTTCCAGAAAATGTCAAGCTTCCTGCCCAAGGGTGACATGCCATGCGGTGGGGTCAGGGCCACGCGCTGAGCACCCGGTGCGCTGGGGTTGCCCCAGCGGTTCCTGAGCAGCTCCTGCAGTGCTGCCGCCGGTACCGTTCTGGCGGCTGTAGTTGTTTAAAAAGCCGTTGTTGTTTCCGGCGTAATCTGACGGCAGTTTTCTCGGGCATTTGGGCCTCTTCTAATAAGTGTGCTGTGAGTACATCTGCAAGCATTCACCTGTCGAGGTCAAATGACTGGTGGTGCTCATCTGCCCCCGTGCTACTGCTGCTGCCTCCCGTGAATGCTCATGTGCCTGCGTGCCCCTGTACAGGCACAGATGCACGCGCGCAACACCTGATCCCGCATCCTAATTATTTTTCGCCCGGTTCTCGGAGTTGTTCTGCTTCCGGCTGATGAATGGGAAAGTGTAGTAGTGCTGTTTCATTTCACCAGCCTCTCAAGTGTGGAAATTATGGTAAATTTGAGAACAAGCCAGATTAGATTGATAGTTACACCTCCTCCTTTAATTAGCCAACCACAGGATCTGTGGAGGCAAAGGCCGGGGGGTTGTGTCGGTGTATATAAGGTGTATTGTCTATGTGAAAGATTAATCAAAAGGAGTTGCTTGAGGTGGGAAGGCTTTTCCGGAGAGGTTCCACATGTTGTCAGGTAGTCCCTCTGAATGGCAGCTTCCGGTTCGGTCCCTTAGCTTTTGGAAGTGACATTTAGTCTGATATGTGCCAGCCGTGCAATCTACCTAGCCCTGCAAAGTGCAAATATTAACCTAAATGCATATTAAGATACTGTGTGTTAGCTCCTGAACTGCAATAGAGAGCGGGTGTTCCAGCGGAGGCAAGCAAATCGTGTTGATTTACAGTGGCTTGAGGATTTGGCCCATTACCGCTTCTTTATACACTTTTAAAAAGAAATGCCAACTCGATAGTTTAGGCTTTAACTGGAACATGGCAAGTAATTGTATGTTTTGGCGGACCCCTAGTAATGTTGCAGAATCTTTCTCAGAAGTTGTTCCATGGGATAGCCGATTCCTCAGGTAAGAGCTACTTGTTTGTTCAATCCTCCATCTTAGGCCTGCTCCTCAGGTGCATCCTCCTCGCAGCGATTTCCTAGGAACAGATTTCGAAGAACAGCTCTGATCACAGAATCACAGATTGGTTAGGGTTGGAAAGGAGCTCTGGAGATCATCCAGTCCAACCCCCCTGCCAGAGCAGGGTCACCTACAGCAGGTTGCACAGGATGACCTCCAGGCGGGTTTTGAATGTCTCTGGGGTGGGAGACTCTACCGCCTCCCTGGGCAGCCTGTTCCAGCGCTCTGCCACCCTCAAAGTAAAGAAGTTCCTCCTCATGCTTTGATAGAAGTTCCTAGGTTCCAGTTTGTACCCGTTACCTCTTGTCCTGGATCATCAAAAATCATCTTTGATGATCCAGGACAAGAGGTAACGGGCACCAATTGGAACGTAGGAACTTGAACTTGAACTGGAAGGTAGGAACTTGAACTTGAACATAGGATTATCCTTGATGATTCAGGATAGCTGTGTGTCTGACCAGTCTGTCTTTCGAAGGAGGTCCTGGGCCAGCTCCAGCCATGCTGTGCTGAGCAGAGCCCCTGGCAGCAGCCCCACAGCTCACTCCCAGTGTGCCTGAATGGAAAAGGTACCAAAGTTGCTCCAACACTTTCTGAAAAACTCTATAGTGTTACCCCACAAGCGCAAAGCGACGGCAAAGCCCGTGAAATGACACCGGTGCTTCCAGAAAATGTCAAGCTTCCTGCCCAAGGGTGACATGCCATGCGGTGGGGTCAGGGCCACGCGCTGAGCACCCGGTGCGCTGGGGTTGCCCCAGCGGTTCCTGAGCAGCTCCTGCAGTGCTGCCGCCGGTACCGTTCTGGCGGCTGTAGTTGTTTAAAAAGCCGTTGTTGTTTCCGGCGTAATCTGACGGCAGTTTTCTCGGGCATTTGGGCCTCTTCTAATAAGTGTGCTGTGAGTACATCTGCAAGCATTCACCTGTCGAGGTCAAATGACTGGTGGTGCTCATCTGCCCCCGTGCTACTTCTGCTGCCTCCCGTGAATGCTCATGTGCCTGCGTGCCCCTGTACAGGCACAGATGCACGCGCGCAACACCTGATCCCGCATCCTAATTATTTTTCGCCCGGTTCTCTGAGTTGTTCTGCTTCCGGCTGATGAATGGGAAAGTGTAGTAGTGCTGTTTCATTTCACCAGCCTCTCAAGTGTGGAAATTATGGTAAATTTGAGAACAAGCGAGATTAGATTGATAGTTACACCTCCTCCTTTAATTAGCCAACCACAGGATCTGTGGAGGCAAAGGCCGGGGGGGTGTGTCGGTGTATATAACGTGTATTGTCTATGTGAAAGATTAATCAAAAGGAGTTGCTTGAGGTGGGAAGGCTTTTCCGGAGAGGTTCCACATGTTGTCAGGTAGTCCCTCTGAATGGCAGCTTCCGGTTCGGTCCCTTAGCTTTCGGAAGTGACATTTAGTCTGATATGTGCCAGCCGTGCAATCTACCTAGCCCTGCAAAGTGCAAATATTAACCTAAATGCATATTAAGATACTGTGTGTTAGCTCCTGAACTGAAATAGAGAGCGGGTGTTCCAGCGGAGGCAAGCAAATCGTGTTGATTTAGAGTGGCTTGCGGATTTGGCCCATTACCGCTTCTTTATACACTTTTAAAAAGAAATGCCAACTCGATAGTTTAGGCTTTAACTGGAACATGGCAAGAAATTGTATGTTTTGGCGGACCCCTAGTAATGTTGCAGAATCTTTCTCAGAAGTTGTTCCATGGGATAGCCGATTCCTCAGGTAAGAGCTACTTGTTTGTTCAATCCTCCATCTTAGGCCTGCTCCTCAGGTGCATCCTCCTTCTCGCAGCGATTTCCTAGGAACAGATTTCGAAGAACAGCTCTGATCACAGAATCACAGATTGGTTAGGGTTGGAAAGGGGCTCTGGAGATCATCTAGTCAAACCCCCCTGCCAGAGCAGGGTCACCTACAGCAGGTTGCACAGGATGACCTCCAGGCGGGTTTTGAATGTCTCTGGGGTCGGAGACTCTACCGCCTCCCCGGGAAGCCTGTTCCAGCGCTCTGCCACCCTCAAAGTAAAGAAGTTCCTCCTCATGCTTTGATAGAAGTTCCTAGGTTCCAGTTTGTACCCGTTACCTCTTGTCCTGGATCATCTTTGATGATCATCATCTTTGATGATCCAGGCCAAGAGGTAACGGGCACCAATTGGAACGTAGGAACTTGAACTTGAACTGGAAGGTAGGAACTTGAACTTGAACTGGAAGGTAGGAACTTGAACTTGAACATAGGATTATCCTTGATGATTCAGGATAGCTGTGTGTCTGACCAGTCTGTCTTTCGAAGGAGGTCCTGGGCCAGCTCCAGCCATGCTGTGCTGAGCAGAGCCCCTGGCAGCAGCCCCACAGCTCACTCCCAGTGTGCCTGAATGGAAAAGGTACCAAAGTTGCTCCAACACTTTGTGAAAAACTCTATAGTGTTACCCCACAAGCGCAAAGCGACGGCAAAGCCCGTGAAATCACACCGGTGCTTCCAGAAAATGTCAAGCTTCCTGCCCAAGGGTGACATGCCATGCGGTGGGGTCAGGGCCACGCGCTGAGCACCCGGTGCGCTGGGGTTGCCCCAGCGGTTCCTGAGCAGCTCCTGCAGTGCTGCCGCCGGTACCGTTCTGGCGGCTGTAGTTGTTTAAAAAGCCGTTGTTGTTTCCGGCGTAATCTGACGGCAGTTTTCTCGGGCATTTGGGCCTCTTCTAATAAGTGTGCTGTGAGTACATCTGCAAGCATTCACCTGTCGAGGTCAAATGACTGGTGGTGCTCATCTGCCCCCGTGCTACTGCTGCTGCCTCCCGTGAATGCTCATGTGCCTGCGTGCCCCTGTACAGGCACAGATGCACGCGCGCAACACCTGATCCCGCATCCTAATTATTTTTCGCCCGGTTCTCGGAGTTGTTCTGCTTCCGGCTGATGAATGGGAAAGTGTAGTAGTGCTGTTTCATTTCACCAGCCTCTCAAGTGTGGAAATTATGGTAAATTTGAGAACAAGCCAGATTAGATTGATAGTTACACCTCCTCCTTTAATTAGCCAACCACAGGATCTGTGGAGGCAAAGGCCGGGGGGTTGTGTCGGTATATATAAGGTGTATTGTCTATGTGAAAGATTAATCAAAAGGAGTTGCTTGAGGTGGGAAGGCTTTTCCGGAGAGGTTCCACATGTTGTCAGGTAGTCCCTCTGAATGGCAGCTTCCGGTTCGGTCCCTTAGCTTTCGGAAGTGACATTTAGTCTCATATGTGCCAGCCGTGCAATCTACCTAGCCCTGCAAAGTGCAAATATTAACCTAAATGCATATTAAGATACTGTGTGTTAGCTCCTGAACTGAAATAGAGAGCGGGTGTTCCAGCGGAGGCAAGCAAATCATGTTGATTTACAGTGGCTTGAGGATTTGGCCCATTACCGCTTCTTTATACACTTTTAAAAAGAAATGCAAACTCGATAGTTTAGGCTTTAACTGGAACATGGCAAGTAATTGTATGTTTTGGCGGACCCCTAGTAATGTTGCAGAATCTTTCTCAGAAGTTGTTCCATGGGATAGCCGATTCCTCAGGTAAGAGCTACTTGTTTGTTCAATCCTCCATCTTAGGCCTGCTCCTCAGGTGCATCCTCCTCGCAGCGATTTCCTAGGAACAGATTTCGAAGAACAGCTCTGATCACAGAATCACAGATTGGTTAGGGTTGGAAAGGAGCTCTGGAGATCATGTAGTCCAACCCCCCTGCCAGAGCAGGGTCACCTACAGCAGGTTGCACAGGATGACCTCCAGGCGGGTTTTGAATGTCTCTGGGGTGGGAGACTCTACCGCCTCCCTGGGCAGCCTGTTCCAGCGCTCTGCCACCCTCAAAGTAAAGAAGTTCCTCCTCATGCTTTGATAGAAGTTCCTAGGTTCCAGTTTGTACCCGTTACCTCTTGTCCTGGATCATCAAAAATCATCTTTGATGATCCAGGACAAGAGGTAACGGGCACCAATTGGAACGTAGGAACTTGAACTTGAACTGGAAGGTAGGAACTTGAACTTGAACATAGGATTATCCTTGATGATTCAGGATAGCTGTGTGTCTGACCAGTCTGTCTTTCGAAGGAGGTCCTGGGCCAGCTCCAGCCATGCTGTGTTGAGCAGAGCCCCTGGCAGCAGCCCCACAGCTCACTCCCAGTGTGCCTGAATGGAAAAGGTACCAAAGTTGCTCCAACACTTTGTGAAAAACTCTATAGTGTTACCCCACAAGCGCAAAGCGACGGCAAAGCCCGTGAAATGACACCGGTGCTTCCAGAAAATGTCAAGCTTCCTGCCCAAGGGTGACATGCCATGCGGTGGGGTCAGGGCCACGCGCTGAGCACCCGGTGCGCTGGGGTTGCCCCAGCGGTTCCTGAGCAGCTCCTGCAGTGCTGCCGCCGGTACCGTTCTGGCGGCTGTAGTTGTTTAAAAAGCCGTTGTTGTTTCCGGCGTAATCTGACGGCAGTTTTCTCGGGCATTTGGGCCTCTTCTAATAAGTGTGCTGTGAGTACATCTGCAAGCATTCACCTGTCGAGGTCAAATGACTGGTGGTGCTCATCTGCCCCCGTGCTACTGCTGCTGCCTCCCGTGAATGCTCATGTGCCTGCGTGCCCCTGTACAGGCACAGATGCACGCGCGCAACACCTGATCCCGCATCCTAATTATTTTTCGCCCGGTTCTCTGAGTTGTTCTGCTTCCGGCTGATGAATGGGAAAGTGTAGTGGTGCTGTTTCATTTCACCAGCCTCTCAAGTGTGGAAATTATGGTAAATTTGAGAACAAGCGAGATTAGATTGATAGTTACACCTCCTCCTTTAATTAGCCAACCGCAGGATCTGTGGAGGCAAAGGCCGGGGGGGTGTGTCGGTGTATATAAGGTGCATTGTCTATGTGAAAGATTAATCAAAAGGAGTTGCTTGAGGTGGGAAGGCTTTTCCGGAGAGGTTCCACATGTTGTCAGGTAGTCCCTCTGAATGGCAGCTTCCGGTTCGGTCCCTTAGCTTTCGGAAGTGACATTTAGTCTGATATGTGCCAGCCGTGCAATCTACCTAGCCCCGCAAAGTGCAAATATTAACCTAAATGCATATTAAGATACTGTGTGTTAGCTCCTGAACTGAAATAGAGAGCGGGTGTTCCAGCGGAGGCAAGCAAATCGTGTTGATTTAGAGTGGCTTGAGGATTTGGCCCATTACCGCTTCTTTATACACTTTTAAAAAGAAATGCCAACTCGATAGTTTAGGCTTTAACTGGAACATGGCAAGTAATTGTATGTTTTGGCGGACCCCTAGTAATGTTGCAGAATCTTTCTCAGAAGTTGTTCCATGGGATAGCCGATTCCTCAGGTAAGAGCTACTTGTTTGTTCAATCCTCCATCTTAGGCCTGCTCCTCAGGTGCATCCTCCTTCTCGCAGCGATTTCCTAGGAACAGATTTCGAAGAACAGCTCTGATCACAGAATCACAGATTGGTTAGGGTTGGAAAGGAGCTCTGGAGATCATCCAGTCCAACCCCCTGCCAGAGCAGGGTCACCTTCAGCAGGTTGCACAGGATGACCTCCAGGCGGGTTTTGAATGTCTCTGGGGTCGGAGACTCTACTGCCTCCCTGGGCAGCCTGTTCCAGCGCTCTGCCACCCTCAAAGTAAAGAAGTTCCTCCTCATGCTTTGATAGAAGTTCCTAGGTTCCAGTTTGTACCCGTTACCTCTTGTCCTGGATCATCTTTGATGATCCAGGACAAGAGGTAACGGGCACCAATTGGAACGTAGGAACTTGAACTTGAACTGGAACGTAGGAACTTGAACATAGGATTATCCTTGATGATTCAGGATAGCTGTGTGTCTGACCAGTCTGTCTTTCGAAGGAGGTCCTGGGCCAGCTCCAGCCATGCTGTGCTGAGCAGAGCCCCTGGCAGCAGCCCCACACCTCACTCCCAGTGTGCCTGAATGGAAAAGGTACCAAAGTTGCTCCAACACTTTCTGAAAAACTCTATAGTGTTACCCCACAAGCGCAAAGCGACGGCAAAGCCCGTGAAATGACACCGGTGCTTCCAGAAAATGCCAAGCTTCCTGCCCAAGGGTGACATGCCATGCGGTGGGGTCAGGGCCACGCGCTGAGCACCCGGTGCGCTGGGGTTGCCCCAGCGATTCCTGAGCAGCTCCTGCAGTGCTGCCGCCGGTACCGTTCTGGCGGCTGTAGTTGTTTAAAAAGTTGTTGTTGTTTCCGGCGTAATCTGACGGCAGTTTTCTCGGGCATTTGGGCCTCTTCTAATAAGTGTGCTGTGAGTACATCTGCAAGCATTCACCTGTCGAGGTCAAATGACTGGTGGTGCTCATCTCCCCCCGTGCTACTGCTGCTGCCTCCCATGAATGCTCATGTGCCTGCGTGCCCCTGTACAGGCACAGATGCACGCGCGCAACACCTGATCCCGCATCCTAATTATTTTTCGCCCGGTTCTCTGAGTTGTTCTGCTTCCGGCTGATGAATGGGAAAGTGTAGTAGTGCTGTTTCATTTCACCAGCCTCTCAAGTGTGGAAATTATGGTAAATTTGAGAACAAGCCAGATTAGATTGATAGTTACACCTCCTCCTTTAATTAGCCAACCGCAGGGTCTGTGGAGGCAAAGGCCGGGGGGGTGTGTCGGTATATATAACGTGTATTGTCTATGTGAAAGATTAATCAAAAGGAGTTGCTTGAGGTGGGAAGGCTTTTCCGGAGAGGTTCCACATGTTGTCAGGTAGTCCCTCTGAATGGCAGCTTCCGGTTCGGTCCCTTAGCTTTCGGAAGTGACATTTAGTCTGATATGTGCCAGCCGTGCAATCTACCTAGCCCTGCAAAGTGCAAATATTAACCTAAATGCATATTAAGATACTGTGTGTTAGCTCCTGAACTGAAATAGAGAGCGGGTGTTCCAGCGGAGGCAAGCAAATCGTGTTGATTTAGAGTGGCTTGAGGATTTGGCCCATTACCGCTTCTTTATACACTTTTAAAAAGAAATGCCAACTCGATAGTTTAGGCTTTAACTGGAACATGGCAAGTAATTGTATGTTTTGGCGGACCCCTAGTAATGTTGCAGAATCTTTCTCAGAAGTTGTTCCATGGGATAGCCGATTCCTCAGGTAAGAGCTACTTGTTTGTTCAATCCTCCATCTTAGGCCTGCTCCTCAGGTGCATCCTCCTTCTCGCAGCGATTTCCTAGGAACAGATTTCGAAGAACAGCTCTGATCACAGAATCACAGATTGGTTAGGGTTGGAAAGGAGCTCTGGAGATCATCCAGTCCAACCCCCTGCCAGAGCAGGGTCACCTTCAGCAGGTTGCACAGGATGACCTCCAGGCGGGTTTTGAATGTCTCTGGGGTCGGAGACTCTACTGCCTCCCTGGGCAGCCTGTTCCAGCGCTCTGCCACCCTCAAAGTAAAGAAGTTCCTCCTCATGCTTTGATAGAAGTTCCTAGGTTCCAGTTTGTACCCGTTACCTCTTGTCCTGGATCATCTTTGATGATCCAGGACAAGAGGTAACGGGCACCAATTGGAACGTAGGAACTTGAACTTGAACTGGAACGTAGGAACTTGAACATAGGATTATCCTTGATGATTCAGGATAGCTGTGTGTCTGACCAGTCTGTCTTTCGAAGGAGGTCCTGGGCCAGCTCCAGCCATGCTGTGCTGAGCAGAGCCCCTGGCAGCAGCCCCACAGCTCACTCCCAGTGTGCCTGAATGGAAAAGGTACCAAAGTTGCTCCAACACTTTCTGAAAAACTCTATAGTGTTACCCCACAAGCGCAAAGCGACGGCAAAGCCCGTGAAATGACACCGGTGCTTCCAGAAAATGCCAAGCTTCCTGCCCAAGGGTGACATGCCATGCGGTGGGGTCAGGGCCACGCGCTGAGCACCCGGTGCGCTGGGGTTGCCCCAGCGATTCCTGAGCAGCTCCTGCAGTGCTGCCGCCGGTACCGTTCTGGCGGCTGTAGTTGTTTAAAAAGTTGTTGTTGTTTCCGGCGTAATCTGACGGCAGTTTTCTCGGGCATTTGGGCCTCTTCTAATAAGTGTGCTGTGAGTGCATCTGCAAGCATTCACCTGTCAAGGTCAAATGACTGGTGGTGCTCATCTCCCCCCGTGCTACTGCTGCTGCCTCCCATGAATGCTCATGTGCCTGCGTGCCCCTGTACAGGCACAGATGCACGCGCGCAACACCTGATCCCGCATCCTAATTATTTTTCGCCCGGTTCTCTGAGTTGTTCTGCTTCCGGCTGATGAATGGGAAAGTGTAGTAGTGCTGTTTCATTTCACCAGCCTCTCAAGTGTGGAAATTATGGTAAATTTGAGAACAAGCCAGATTAGATTGATAGTTACACCTCCTCCTTTAATTAGCCAACCACAGGATCTGTGGAGGCAAAGGCCGGGGGGGTGTGTTGGTGTATATAACGTGTATTGTCTATGTGAAAGATTAATCAAAAGGAGTTGCTTGAGGTGGGAAGGCTTTTCCGGAGAGGTTCCACATGTTGTCAGGTAGTCCCTCTGAATGGCAGCTTCCGGTTCGGTCCCTTAGCTTTCGGAAGTGACATTTAGTCTGATATGTGCCAGCCGTGCAATCTACCTAGCCCTGCAAAGTGCAAATATTAACCTAAATGCATATTAAGATACTGTGTGTTAGCTCCTGAACTGAAATAGAGAGCGGGTGTTCCAGCGGAGGCAAGCAAATCGTGTTGATTTAGAGTGGCTTGAGGATTTGGCCCATTACAGCTTCTTTATACACTTTTAAAAAGAAATGCCAACTCGATAGTTTAGGCTTTAACTGGAACATGGCAAGTAATTGTATGTTTTGGCGGACCCCTAGTAATGTTGCAGAATCTTTCTCTGAAGTTGTTCCATGGGATAGCCGATTCCTCAGGTAAGAGCTACTTGTTTGTTCAATCCTCCATCTTAGGCCTGCTCCTCAGGTGCATCCTCCTTCTCGCAGCGATTTCCTAGGAACAGATTTCGAAGAACAGCTCTGATCACAGAATCACAGATTGGTTAGGGTTGGAAAGGAGCTCTGGAGATCATCCAGTCCAACCCCCTGCCAGAGCAGGGTCACCTACAGCAGGTTGCACAGGATGACCTCCAGGCAGGTTTTGAATGTCTCTGGGGTGGGAGACTCTACTGCCTCCCTGGGCAGCCTGTTCCAGCGCTCTGCCACCCTCAAAGTAAAGAAGTTCCTCCTCATGCTTTGATAGAAGTTCCTAGGTTCCAGTTTGTACCCGTTACCTCTTGTCCTGGATCATCTTTGATGATCCAGGACAAGAGGTAACGGGCACCAATTGGAACGTAGGAACTTGAACTTGAACTGGAATGTAGGAACTTGAACATAGGATTATCCTTGATGATTCAGGATAGCTGTGTGTCTGACCAGTCTGTCTTTCGAAGGAGGTCCTGGGCCAGCTCCAGCCATGCTGTGCTGAGCAGAGCCCCTGGCAGCAGCCCCACACCTCACTCCCAGTGTGCCTGAATGGAAAAGGTACAAAAGTTGCTCCAACACTTTCTGAAAAACTCTATAGTGTTACCCCACAAGCGCAAAGCGACGGCAAAGCCCGTGAAATGACACCGGTGCTTCCAGAAAATGCCAAGCTTCCTGCCCAAGGGTGACATGCCATGCGGTGGGGTCAGGGCCACGCGCTGAGCACCCGGTGCGCTGGGGTTGCCCCAGCGGTTCCTGAGCAGCTCCTGCAGTGCTGCCGCCGGTACCGTTCTGGCGGCTGTAGTTGTTTAAAAAGCCGTTGTTGTTTCCGGCGTAATCTGACGGCAGTTTTCTCGGGCATTTGGGCCTCTTCTAATAAGTGTGCTGTGAGTACATCTGCAAGCATTCACCTGTCGAGGTCAAATGACTGGTGGTGCTCATCTGCCCCCGTGCTACTGCTGCTGCCTCCCGTGAATGCTCATGTGCCTGCGTGCGCCTGTACAGGCACAGATGCACGCGCGCAACACCTGATCCCGCATCCTAATTATTTTTCGCCCGGTTCTCTGAGTTGTTCTGCTTCCGGCTGATGAATGGGAAAGTGTAGTGGTGCTGTTTCATTTCACCAGCCTCTCAAGTGTGGAAATTATGGTAAATTTGAGAACAAGCGAGATTAGATTGATAGTTACACCTCCTCCTTTAATTAGCCAACCGCAGGATCTGTGGAGGCAAAGGCCGGGGGGGTGTGTCGGTGTATATAAGGTGCATTGTCTATGTGAAAGATTAATCAAAAGGAGTTGCTTGAGGTGGGAAGGCTTTTCCGGAGAGGTTCCACATGTTGTCAGGTAGTCCCTCTGAATGGCAGCTTCCGGTTCGGTCCCTTAGCTTTCGGAAGTGACATTTAGTCTCATATGTGCCAGCCGTGCAATCTACCTAGCCCCGCAAAGTGCAAATATTAACCTAAATGCATATTAAGATACTGTGTGTTAGCTCCTGAACTGAAATAGAGAGCGGGTGTTCCAGCGGAGGCAAGCAAATCGTGTTGATTTAGAGTGGCTTGAGGATTTGGCCCATTACCGCTTCTTTATACACTTTTAAAAAGAAATGCCAACTCGATAGTTTAGGCTTTAACTGGAACATGGCAAGTAATTGTATGTTTTGGCGGACCCCTAGTAATGTTGCAGAATCTTTCTCAGAAGTTGTTCCATGGGATAGCCGATTCCTCAGGTAAGAGCTACTTGTTTGTTCAATCCTCCATCTTAGGCCTGCTCCTCAGGTGCATCCTCCTTCTCGCAGCGATTTCCTAGGAACAGATTTCGAAGAACAGCTCTGATCACAGAATCACAGATTGGTTAGGGTTGGAAAGGAGCTCTGGAGATCATCCAGTCCAACCCCCTGCCAGAGCAGGGTCACCTTCAGCAGGTTGCACAGGATGACCTCCAGGCGGGTTTTGAATGTCTCTGGGGTCGGAGACTCTACTGCCTCCCTGGGCAGCCTGTTCCAGCGCTCTGCCACCCTCAAAGTAAAGAAGTTCCTCCTCATGCTTTGATAGAAGTTCCTAGGTTCCAGTTTGTACCCGTTACCTCTTGTCCTGGATCATCTTTGATGATCCAGGACAAGAGGTAACGGGCACCAATTGGAACGTAGGAACTTGAACTTGAACTGGAACGTAGGAACTTGAACATAGGATTATCCTTGATGATTCAGGATAGCTGTGTGTCTGACCAGTCTGTCTTTCGAAGGAGGTCCTGGGCCAGCTCCAGCCATGCTGTGCTGAGCAGAGCCCCTGGCAGCAGCCCCACACCTCACTCCCAGTGTGCCTGAATGGAAAAGGTACCAAAGTTGCTCCAACACTTTCTGAAAAACTCTATAGTGTTACCCCACAAGCGCAAAGCGACGGCAAAGCCCGTGAAATGACACCGGTGCTTCCAGAAAATGCCAAGCTTCCTGCCCAAGGGTGACATGCCATGCGGTGGGGTCAGGGCCACGCGCTGAGCACCCGGTGCGCTGGGGTTGCCCCAGCGATTCCTGAGCAGCTCCTGCAGTGCTGCCGCCGGTACCGTTCTGGCGGCTGTAGTTGTTTAAAAAGTTGTTGTTGTTTCTGGCGTAATCTGACGGCAGTTTTCTCGGGCATTTGGGCCTCTTCTAATAAGTGTGCTGTGAGTACATCTGCAAGCATTCACCTGTCGAGGTCAAATGACTGGTGGTGCTCATCTCCCCCCGTGCTACTGCTGCTGCCTCCCATGAATGCTCATGTGCCTGCGTGCCCCTGTACAGGCACAGATGCACGCGCGCAACACCTGATCCCGCATCCTAATTATTTTTCGCCCGGTTCTCTGAGTTGTTCTGCTTCCGGCTGATGAATGGGAAAGTGTAGTAGTGCTGTTTCATTTCACCAGCCTCTCAAGTGTGGAAATTATGGTAAATTTGAGAACAAGCCAGATTAGATTGATAGTTACACCTCCTCCTTTAATTAGCCAACCGCAGGGTCTGTGGAGGCAAAGGCCGGGGGGGTGTGTCGGTATATATAACGTGTATTGTCTATGTGAAAGATTAATCAAAAGGAGTTGCTTGAGGTGGGAAGGCTTTTCCGGAGAGGTTCCACATGTTGTCAGGTAGTCCCTCTGAATGGCAGCTTCCGGTTCGGTCCCTTAGCTTTCGGAAGTGACATTTAGTCTGATATGTGCCAGCCGTGCAATCTACCTAGCCCTGCAAAGTGCAAATATTAACCTAAATGCATATTAAGATACTGTGTGTTAGCTCCTGAACTGAAATAGAGAGCGGGTGTTCCAGCGGAGGCAAGCAAATCGTGTTGATTTAGAGTGGCTTGAGGATTTGGCCCATTACCGCTTCTTTATACACTTTTAAAAAGAAATGCCAACTCGATAGTTTAGGCTTTAACTGGAACATGGCAAGTAATTGTATGTTTTGGCGGACCCCTAGTAATGTTGCAGAATCTTTCTCAGAAGTTGTTCCATGGGATAGCCGATTCCTCAGGTAAGAGCTACTTGTTTGTTCAATCCTCCATCTTAGGCCTGCTCCTCAGGTGCATCCTCCTTCTCGCAGCGATTTCCTAGGAACAGATTTCGAAGAACAGCTCTGATCACAGAATCACAGATTGGTTAGGGTTGGAAAGGAGCTCTGGAGATCATCCAGTCCAACCCCCTGCCAGAGCAGGGTCACCTTCAGCAGGTTGCACAGGATGACCTCCAGGCGGGTTTTGAATGTCTCTGGGGTCGGAGACTCTACTGCCTCCCTGGGCAGCCTGTTCCAGCGCTCTGCCACCCTCAAAGTAAAGAAGTTCCTCCTCATGCTTTGATAGAAGTTCCTAGGTTCCAGTTTGTACCCGTTACCTCTTGTCCTGGATCATCTTTGATGATCCAGGACAAGAGGTAACGGGCACCAATTGGAACGTAGGAACTTGAACTTGAACTGGAACGTAGGAACTTGAACATAGGATTATCCTTGATGATTCAGGATAGCTGTGTGTCTGACCAGTCTGTCTTTCGAAGGAGGTCCTGGGCCAGCTCCAGCCATGCTGTGCTGAGCAGAGCCCCTGGCAGCAGCCCCACACCTCACTCCCAGTGTGCCTGAATGGAAAAGGTACCAAAGTTGCTCCAACACTTTCTGAAAAACTCTATAGTGTTACCCCACAAGCGCAAAGCGACGGCAAAGCCCGTGAAATGACACCGGTGCTTCCAGAAAATGCCAAGCTTCCTGCCCAAGGGTGACATGCCATGCGGTGGGGTCAGGGCCACGCGCTGAGCACCCGGTGCGCTGGGGTTGCCCCAGCGATTCCTGAGCAGCTCCTGCAGTGCTGCCGCCGGTACCGTTCTGGCGGCTGTAGTTGTTTAAAAAGTTGTTGTTGTTTCCGGCGTAATCTGACGGCAGTTTTCTCGGGCATTTGGGCCTCTTCTAATAAGTGTGCTGTGAGTACATCTGCAAGCATTCACCTGTCGAGGTCAAATGACTGGTGGTGCTCATCTCCCCCCGTGCTACTGCTGCTGCCTCCCATGAATGCTCATGTGCCTGCGTGCCCCTGTACAGGCACAGATGCACGCGCGCAACACCTGATCCCGCATCCTAATTATTTTTCGCCCGGTTCTCTGAGTTGTTCTGCTTCCGGCTGATGAATGGGAAAGTGTAGTAGTGCTGTTTCATTTCACCAGCCTCTCAAGTGTGGAAATTATGGTAAATTTGAGAACAAGCCAGATTAGATTGATAGTTACACCTCCTCCTTTAATTAGCCAACCACAGGATCTGTGGAGGCAAAGGCCGGGGGGGTGTGTTGGTGTATATAACGTGTATTGTCTATGTGAAAGATTAATCAAAAGGAGTTGCTTGAGGTGGGAAGGCTTTTCCGGAGAGGTTCCACATGTTGTCAGGTAGTCCCTCTGAATGGCAGCTTCCGGTTCGGTCCCTTAGCTTTCGGAAGTGACATTTAGTCTGATATGTGCCAGCCGTGCAATCTACCTAGCCCTGCAAAGTGCAAATATTAACCTAAATGCATATTAAGATACTGTGTGTTAGCTCCTGAACTGAAATAGAGAGCGGGTGTTCCAGCGGAGGCAAGCAAATCGTGTTGATTTAGAGTGGCTTGAGGATTTGGCCCATTACAGCTTCTTTATACACTTTTAAAAAGAAATGCCAACTCGATAGTTTAGGCTTTAACTGGAACATGGCAAGTAATTGTATGTTTTGGCGGACCCCTAGTAATGTTGCAGAATCTTTCTCAGAAGTTGTTCCATGGGATAGCCGATTCCTCAGGTAAGAGCTACTTGTTTGTTCAATCCTCCATCTTAGGCCTGCTCCTCAGGTGCATCCTCCTTCTCGCAGCGATTTCCTAGGAACAGATTTCGAAGAACAGCTCTGATCACAGAATCACAGATTGGTTAGGGTTGGAAAGGAGCTCTGGAGATCATCCAGTCCAACCCCCTGCCAGAGCAGGGTCACCTACAGCAGGTTGCACAGGATGACCTCCAGGCAGGTTTTGAATGTCTCTGGGGTGGGAGACTCTACTGCCTCCCTGGGCAGCCTGTTCCAGCGCTCTGCCACCCTCAAAGTAAAGAAGTTCCTCCTCATGCTTTGATAGAAGTTCCTAGGTTCCAGTTTGTACCCGTTACCTCTTGTCCTGGATCATCTTTGATGATCCAGGACAAGAGGTAACGGGCACCAATTGGAACGTAGGAACTTGAACTTGAACTGGAATGTAGGAACTTGAACATAGGATTATCCTTGATGATTCAGGATAGCTGTGTGTCTGACCAGTCTGTCTTTCGAAGGAGGTCCTGGGCCAGCTCCAGCCATGCTGTGCTGAGCAGAGCCCCTGGCAGCAGCCCCACACCTCACTCCCAGTGTGCCTGAATGGAAAAGGTACAAAAGTTGCTCCAACACTTTCTGAAAAACTCTATAGTGTTACCCCACAAGCGCAAAGCGACGGCAAAGCCCGTGAAATGACACCGGTGCTTCCAGAAAATGCCAAGCTTCCTGCCCAAGGGTGACATGCCATGCGGTGGGGTCAGGGCCACGCGCTGAGCACCCGGTGCGCTGGGGTTGCCCCAGCGGTTCCTGAGCAGCTCCTGCAGTGCTGCCGCCGGTACCGTTCTGGCGGCTGTAGTTGTTTAAAAAGCCGTTGTTGTTTCCGGCGTAATCTGACGGCAGTTTTCTCGGGCATTTGGGCCTCTTCTAATAAGTGTGCTGTGAGTACATCTGCAAGCATTCACCTGTCGAGGTCAAATGACTGGTGGTGCTCATCTGCCCCCGTGCTACTGCTGCTGCCTCCCGTGAATGCTCATGTGCCTGCGTGCCCCTGTACAGGCACAGATGCACGCGCGCAACACCTGATCCCGCATCCTAATTATTTTTCGCCCGGTTCTCTGAGTTGTTCTGCTTCCGGCTGATGAATGGGAAAGTGTAGTAGTGCTGTTTCATTTCACCAGCCTCTCAAGTGTGGAAATTATGGTAAATTTGAAAACAAGCCAGATTAGATTGATAGTTACACCTCCTCCTTTAATTAGCCAACCACAGGATCTGTGGAGGCAAAGGCCGGGGGGGTGTGTCGGTGTATATAACGTGTATTGTCTATGTGAAAGATTAATCAAAAGGAGTTGCTTGAGGTGGGAAGGCTTTTCCGGAGAGGTTCCACATGTTGTCAGGTAGTCCCTCTGAATGGCAGCTTCCGGTTCGGTCCCTTAGCTTTCGGAAGTGACATTTAGTCTGATATGTGCCAGCCGTGCAATCTACCTAGCCCTGCAAAGTGCAAATATTAACCTAAATGCATATTAAGATACTGTGTGTTAGCTCCTGAACTGAAATAGAGAGCGGGTGTTCCAGCGGAGGCAAGCAAATCGTGTTGATTTAGAGTGGCTTGAGGATTTGGCCCATTACCGCTTCTTTATACACTTTTAAAAAGAAATGCCAACTCGATAGTTTAGGCTTTAACTGGAACATGGCAAGTAATTGTATGTTTTGGCGGACCCCTAGTAATGTTGCAGAATCTTTCTCAGAAGTTGTTCCATGGGATAGCCGATTCCTCAGGTAAGAGCTACTTGTTTGTTCAATCCTCCATCTTAGGCCTGCTCCTCAGGTGCATCCTCCTTCTCGCAGCGATTTCCTAGGAACAGATTTCGAAGAACAGCTCTGATCACAGAATCACAGATTGGTTAGGGTTGGAAAGGAGCTCTGGAGATCATCCAGTCCAACCCCCTGCCAGAGCAGGGTCACCTACAGCAGGTTGCACAGGATGACCTCCAGGCGGGTTTTGAATGTCTCTGGGGTCGGAGACTCTACTGCCTCCCTGGGCAGCCTGTTCCAGCGCTCTGCCACCCTCAAAGTAAAGAAGTTCCTCCTCATGCTTTGATAGAAGTTCCTAGGTTCCAGTTTGTACCCGTTACCTCTTGTCCTGGATCATCTTTGATGATCCAGGACAAGAGGTAACGGGCACCAATTGGAACGTAGGAACTTGAACTTGAACTGGAACGTAGGAACTTGAACATAGGATTATCCTTGATGATTCAGGATAGCTGTGTGTCTGACCAGTCTGTCTTTCGAAGGAGGTCCTGGGCCAGCTCCAGCCATGCTGTGCTGAGCAGAGCCCCTGGCAGCAGCCCCACAGCTCACTCCCAGTGTGCCTGAATGGAAAAGGTACAAAAGTTGCTCCAACACTTTCTGAAAAACTCTAGTGTTACCCCACAAGCGCAAAGCGACGGCAAAGCCCGTGAAATGACACCGGTGCTTCCAGAAAATGCCAAGCTTCCTGCCCAAGGGTGACATGCCATGCGGTGGGGTCAGGGCCACGCGCTGAGCACCCGGTGCGCTGGGGTTGCCCCATCGGTTCCTGAGCAGCTCCTGCAGTGCTGCCGCCGGTACCGTTCTGGCGGCTGTAGTTGTTTAAAAAGTTGTTGTTGTTTCCGGCGTAATCTGACGGCAGTTTTCTCGGGCATTTGGGCCTCTTCTAATAAGTGTGCTGTGAGTACATCTGCAAGCATTCACATGTCGAGGTCAAATGACTGGTGGTGCTCATCTCCCCCCGTGCTACTGCTGCTGCCTCCCATGAATGCTCATGTGCCTGCGTGCCCCTGTACAGGCACAGATGCACGCGCGCAACACCTGATCCCGCATCCTAATTATTTTTCGCCCGGTTCTCGGAGTTGTTCTGCTTCCGGCTGATGAATGGGAAAGTGTAGTAGTGCTGTTTCATTTCACCAGCCTCTCAAGTGTGGAAATTATGGTAAATTTGAGAACAAGCCAGATTAGATTGATAGTTACACCTCCTCCTTTAATTAGCCAACCACAGGATCTGTGGAGGCAAAGGCCGGGGGGCGTGTCGGTGGGGGGGCATACGATTTTACCATGGCGAGATTGCTGGAGGTTCTTTCTTGTCTGTTCTTTCTTGTCTTGTAAATTGGTATGAGGTTCTGCCAGTCTTCCTCACGTAGCACAATCGCTCTTGATTTCTGGAGGTTGCTCACAGGGTAAGCTGATGTTTAACATCAATAAGGGTTACCGAATCTTGTCCTTGAGAAGCAGGAGTCTGGAAGCTGTTGTCAATCCAACTGCTGTATTCCTGACCAGCAAGCTTGCTCGATTCAGGGTTAATTAACTGATTACTTAGAGCGGAAGTGTTGTGGAAGAGCCCGATCATTACCATTTCTATTCATTCTAATATGATGTATTTCAACTCCCCCTCCCTCACGCCTTCCAGAGAGTGATCTGGTGAAGGAGGATGACAAGTCTTTGTGAAACCATCTCGAGTTCTGCCAGATACTCGTAGTTGAAGTTGTCTAGCGGTGCGAGATTAGACACCGTGTGAAAGGCAATACTGCACAGATTCTTTATTCCAGACCATTTTGTAAGTTCGCATGATACAAAACCTCACGGTTACTGGGCAGCTCTCCCACTTTTCACGTCAACCTTTGCTACCTCGCCCGCTGCAACGTGCAGGAAAGAAACATTGATTTGAATTGCGCCGTGGTGCCGTGCATCTTAATGACACTCTGGAGTGACTGGCAGTGTGTCTGGGTCCTGGGGTTGGACCCGGTCTAGCTGCCAGGAGGCAACATTGCAGAGAGGGGCTACAGCTGTGGTCTCTGAAGGGGCCTGGCTACTCTATGTAGGCCTTCTCTCCCTGCGTCTCAGAGTGCTTGAAGATGCTAATTGGTTCACATTTTCCTCTGTTCGTTAAGGTATTCTGTCCTTAAAAATTCAGCTTTTTAAAATAGTAACGTGTATTGTCTATGTGAAAGATTAATCAAAAGGAGTTGCTTGAGGTGGGAAGGCTTTTCCGGAGAGGTTCCACATGTTGTCAGGTAGTCCCTCTGAATGGCAGCTTCCGGTTCGGTCCCTTAGCTTTCGGAAGTGACATTTAGTCTGATATGTGCCAGCCGTGCAATCTACCTAGCCCTGCAAAGTGCAAATATTAACCTAAATGCATATTAAGATACTGTGTGTTAGCTCCTGAACTGAAATAGAGAGCGGGTGTTCCAGCGGAGGCAAGCAAATCGTGTTGATTTACAGTGGCTTGAGGATTTGGCCCATTACCGCTTCTTTATACACTTTTAAACAGAAATGCCAACTCGATAGTTTAGGCTTTAACTGGAACATGGCAAGTAATTGTATGTTTTGGCGGACCCCTAGTAATGTTGCAGAATCTTTCTCAGAAGTTGTTCCATGGGATAGCCGATTCCTCAGGTAAGAGCTACTTGTTTGTTCAATCCTC
Organism: Vanellus vanellus; assembly: GCF_965231255.1. NCBI lineage: Eukaryota > Metazoa > Chordata > Aves > Charadriiformes > Charadriidae > Vanellus > Vanellus vanellus. The sequence goes on along the minus strand of NW_028128478.1, from coordinate 952,247 downwards.
CATCTTAGGCCTGCTCCTCAGGTGCATCCTCCTTCTCGCAGCGATTTCCTAGGAACAGATTTCGAAGAACAGCTCTGATCACAGAATCACAGATTAGTTAGGGTTGGAAAGGAGCTCTGGAGATCATCCAGCCCAACCCCACTGCCAGAGCAGGGTCACCTACAGCAGGTTGCACAGGATGACCTCCAGGCGGGTTTTGAATGTTTCTGGGGTCGGAGACTCTACCGCCTCCCTGGGCAGCCTGTTCCAGCGCTCTGCCACCCTCAAAGTAAAGAAGTTCCTCCTCATGCTTTGATAGAAGTTCCTAGGTTCCAGTTTGTACCCGTTACCTCTTGTCCTGGATCATCTTTGATGATCCAGGACAAGAGGTAACGGGCACCAATTGGAACGTAGGAACTTGAACTTGAACTGGAACGTAGGAACTTGAACATAGGATTATCCTTGATGATTCAGGATAGCTGTGTGTCTGACCAGTCTGTCTTTCGAAGGAGGTCCTGGGCCAGCTCCAGCCATGCTGTGCTGAGCAGAGCCCCTGGCAGCAGCCCCACAGCTCACTCCCAGTGTGCCTGAATGGAAAAGGTACCAAAGTTGCTCCAACACTTTCTGAAAAACTCTATAGTGTTACCCCACAAGCGCAAAGCGACGGCAAAGCCCGTGAAATGACACCGGTGCTTCCAGAAAATGTCAAGCTTCCTGCCCAAGGGTGACATGCCATGCGGTGGGGTCAGGGCCACGCGCTGAGCACCCGGTGCGCTGGGGTTGCCCCAGCGGTTCCTGAGCAGCTCCTGCAGTGCTGCCGCCGGTACCGTTCTGGTGGCTGTAGTTGTTTAAAAAGCCGTTGTTGTTTCCGGCGTAATGTGACGGCAGTTTTCTCGGGCATTTGGGCCTCTTCTAATAAGTGTGCTGTGAGTACATCTGCAAGCATTCACCTGTCGAGGTCAAATGACTGGTGGTGCTCATCTGCCCCCGTGCTACTGCTGCTGCCTCCCGTGAATGCTCATGTGCCTGCGTGCCCCTGTACAGGCACAGATGCACGCGCGCAACACCTGATCCCGCATCCTAATTATTTTTCGCCCGGTTCTCTGAGTTGTTCTGCTTCCGGCTGATGAATGGGAAAGTGTAGTAGTGCTGTTTCATTTCACCAGCCTCTCAAGTGTGGAAATTATGGTAAATTTGAGAACAAGCCAGATTAGATTGATAGTTACACCTCCTCCTTTAATTAGCCAACCATAGGATCTGTAGAGGCAAAGGCCGGGGGGGCGTGTCGGTGTGTATAACGTGTATTGTCTATGTGAAAGATTAATCAAAAGGAGTTGCTTGAGGTGGGAAGGCTTTTCCGGAGAGGTTCCACATGTTGTCAGGTAGTCCCTCTGAATGGCAGCTTCCGGTTCGGTCCCTTAGCTTTCGGAAGTGACATTTAGTCTGATATGTGCCAGCCGTGCAATCTACCTAGCCCTGCAAAGTGCAAATATTAACCTAAATGCATATTAAGATACTGTGTGTTAGCTCCTGAACTGAAATAGAGAGCGGGTGTTCCAGCGGAGGCAAGCAAATCGTGTTGATTTACAGTGGCTTGAGGATTTGGCCCATTACCGCTTCTTTATACACTTTTAAAAAGAAATGCCAACTCGATAGTTTAGGCTTTAACTGGAACATGGCAAGTAATTGTATGTTTTGGCGGACCCCTAGTAATGTTGCAGAATCTTTCTCAGAAGTTGTTCCATGGGATAGCCGATTCCTCAGGTAAGAGCTACTTGTTTGTTCAATCCTCCATCTTAGGCCTGCTCCTCAGGTGCATCCTCCTTCTCGCAGCGATTTCCTAGGAACAGATTTCGAAGAACAGCTCTGATCACAGAATCACAGATTGGTTAGGGTTGGAAAGGACCTCTGGAGATCATCCAGTCCAACCCCCTGCCAGAGCAGGGTCACCTACAGCAGGTTGCACAGGATGACCTCCAGGCGGGTTTTGAATGTCTCTGGGGTCGGAGACTCTACTGCCTCCCTGGGCAGCCTGTTCCAGCGCTCTGCCACCCTCAAAGTAAAGAAGTTCCTCCTCATGCTTTGATAGAAGTTCCTAGGTTCCAGTTTGTACCCGTTACCTCTTGTCCTGGATCATCTTTGATGATCCAGGACAAGAGGTAACGGGCACCAATTGGAACGTAGGAACTTGAACTTGAACTGGAACGTAGGAACTTGAACATAGGATTATCCTTGATGATTCAGGATAGCTGTGTGTCTGACCAGTCTGTCTTTCGAAGGAGGTCCTGGGCCAGCTCCAGCCATGCTGTGCTGAGCAGAGCCCCTGGCAGCAGCCCCACAGCTCACTCCCAGTGTGCCTGAATGGAAAAGGTACAAAAGTTGCTCCAACACTTTCTGAAAAACTCTAGTGTTACCCCACAAGCGCAAAGCGACGGCAAAGCCCGTGAAATGACACCGGTGCTTCCAGAAAATGCCAAGCTTCCTGCCCAAGGGTGACATGCCATGCGGTGGGGTCAGGGCCACGCGCTGAGCACCCGGTGCGCTGGGGTTGCCCCAGCGGTTCCTGAGCAGCTCCTGCAGTGCTGCCGCCGGTACCGTTCTGGCGGCTGTAGTTGTTTAAAAAGTTGTTGTTGTTTCCGGCGTAATCTGACGGCAGTTTTCTCGGGCATTTGGGCCTCTTCTAATAAGTGTGCTGTGAGTACATCTGCAAGCATTCACATGTCGAGGTCAAATGACTGGTGGTGCTCATCTCCCCCCGTGCTACTGCTGCTGCCTCCCATGAATGCTCATGTGCCTGCGTGCCCCTGTACAGGCACAGATGCACGCGCGCAACACCTGATCCCGCATCCTAATTATTTTTCGCCCGGTTCTCGGAGTTGTTCTGCTTCCGGCTGATGAATGGGAAAGTGTAGTAGTGCTGTTTCATTTCACCAGCCTCTCAAGTGTGGAAATTATGGTAAATTTGAGAACAAGCCAGATTAGATTGATAGTTACACCTCCTCCTTTAATTAGCCAACCGCAGGGTCTGTGGAGGCAAAGGCCGGGGGGGTGTGTCGGTATATATAACGTGTATTGTCTATGTGAAAGATTAATCAAAAGGAGTTGCTTGAGGTGGGAAGGCTTTTCCGGAGAGGTTCCACATGTTGTCAGGTAGTCCCTCTGAATGGCAGCTTCCGGTTCGGTCCCTTAGCTTTCGGAAGTGACATTTAGTCTGATATGTGCCAGCCGTGCAATCTACCTAGCCCTGCAAAGTGCAAATATTAACCTAAATGCATATTAAGATACTGTGTGTTAGCTCCTGAACTGCAATAGAGAGCGGGTGTTCCAGCGGAGGCAAGCAAATCGTGTTGATTTACAGTGGCTTGAGGATTTGGCCCATTACCGCTTCTTTATACACTTTTAAAAAGAAATGCCAACTCGATAGTTTAGGCTTTAACTGGAACATGGCAAGTAATTGTATGTTTTGGCGGACCCCTAGTAATGTTGCAGAATCTTTCTCAGAAGTTGTTCCATGGGATAGCCGATTCCTCAGGTAAGAGCTACTTGTTTGTTCAATCCTCCATCTTAGGCCTGCTCCTCAGGTGCATCCTCCTTCTCGCAGCGATTTCCTAGGAACAGATTTCGAAGAACAGCTCTGATCACAGAATCACAGATTGGTTAGGGTTGGAAAGGAGCTCTGGAGATCATCCAGTCCAACCCCCTGCCAGAGCAGGGTCACCTACAGCAGGTTGCACAGGATGACCTCCAGGCGGGTTATGAATGTAGCTGGGGTCGGAGACTCTACTGCCTCCCTGGGCAGCCTGTTCCAGCGCTCTGCCACCCTCAAAGTAAAGAAGTTCCTCCTCATGCTTTGATAGAAGTTCCTAGGTTCCAGTTTGTACCCGTTACCTCTTGTCCTGGATCATATTTGATGATCCAGGACAAGAGGTAACGGGCACCAATTGGAACGTAGGAACTTGAACTTGAACTGGAAGGTAGGAACTTGAACTTGAACATAGGATTATCCTTGATGATTCAGGATAGCTGTGTGTCTGACCAGTCTGTCTTTCGAAGGAGGTCCTGGGCCAGCTCCAGCCATGCTGTGCTGAGCAGAGCCCCTGGCAGCAGCCCCACACCTCACTCCCAGTGTGCCTGAATGGAAAAGGTACCAAAGTTGCTCCAACACTTTCTGAAAAACTCTATAGTGTTACCCCACAAGCGCAAAGCGACGGCAAAGCCCGTGAAATGACACCGGTGCTTCCAGAAAATGTCAAGCTTCCTGCCCAAGGCTGACATGCCATGCGGTGGGGTCAGGGCCACGTGCTGAGCACCCGGTGCGCTGGGGTTGCCCCAGCGGTTCCTGAGCAGCTCCTGCAGTGCTGCCGCCGGTACCGTTCTGGCGGCTGTAGTTGTTTAAAAAGCCGTTGTTGTTTCCGGCGTAATCTGACGGCAGTTTTCTCGGGCATTTGGGCCTCTTCTAATAAGTGTGCTGTGAGTACATCTGCAAGCATTCACCTGTCGAGGTCAAATGACTGGTGGTGCTCATCTGCCCCCGTGCTACTGCTGCTGCCTCCCGTGAATGCTCATGTGCCTGCGTGCCCCTGTACAGGCACAGATGCACGCGCGCAACACCTGATCCCGCATCCTAATTATTTTTCGCCCGGTTCTCTGAGTTGTTCTGCTTCCGGCTGATGAATGGGAAAGTGTAGTAGTGCTGTTTCATTTCACCAGCCTCTCAAGTGTGGAAATTATGGTAAATTTGAGAACAAGCCAGATTAGATTGATAGTTACACCTCCTCCTTTAATTAGCCAACCACAGGATCTGTGGAGGCAAAGGCCGGGGGGCGTGTCGGTGGGGGGGCATACGATTTTACCATGGCGAGATTGCTGGAGGTTCTTTCTTGTCTGTTCTTTCTTGTCTTGTAAATTGGTATGAGGTTCTGCCAGTCTTCCTCACGTAGCACAATCGCTCTTGATTTCTGGAGGTTGCTCACAGGGTAAGCTGATGTTTAACATCAATAAGGGTTACCGAATCTTGTCCTTGAGAAGCAGGAGTCTGGAAGCTGTTGTCAATCCAACTGCTGTATTCCTGACCAGCAAGCCCGCTCGATTCAGGGTTAATTAACTGATTACTTAGAGCGGAAGTGTTGTGGAAGAGCCCGATCATTACCATTTCTATTCATTCTAATATGATGTATTTCAACTCCCCCTCCCTCACGCCTTCCAGAGAGTGATCTGGTGAAGGAGGATGACAAGTCTTTGTGAAACCATCTCGAGTTCTGCCAGATACTCGTAGTTGAAGTTGTCTAGCGGTGCGAGATTAGACACCGTGTGAAAGGCAATACTGCACAGATTCTTTATTCCAGACCATTTTGTAAGTTCGCATGATACAAAACCTCACGGTTACTGGGCAGCTCTCCCACTTTTCACGTCAACCTTTGCTACCTCGCCCGCTGCAACGTGCAGGAAAGAAACATTGATTTGAATTGCGCCGTGGTGCCGTGCATCTTAATGACACTCTGGAGTGACTGGCAGTGTGTCTGGGTCCTGGGGTTGGACCCGGTCTAGCTGCCAGGAGGCAACATTGCAGAGAGGGGCTACAGCTGTGGTCTCTGAAGGGGCCTGGCTACTCTATGTAGGCCTTCTCTCCCTGCGTCTCAGAGTGCTTGAAGATGCTAATTGGTTCACATTTTCCTCTGTTCGTTAAGGTATTCTGTCCTTAAAAATTCAGCTTTTTAAAATAGTAACGTGTATTGTCTATGTGAAAGATTAATCAAAAGGAGTTGCTTGAGGTGGGAAGGCTTTTCCGGAGAGGTTCCACATGTTGTCAGGTAGTCCCTCTGAATGGCAGCTTCCGGTTCGGTCCCTTAGCTTTCGGAAGTGACATTGAGTCTGATATGTGCCAGCCGTGCAATCTACCTAGCCCTGCAAAGTGCAAATATTAACCTAAATGCATATTAAGATACTGTGTGTTAGCTCCTGAACTGAAATAGAGAGCGGGTGTTCCAGCGGAGGCAAGCAAATCGTGTTGATTTACAGTGGCTTGAGGATTTGGCCCATTACCGCTTCTTTATACACTTTTAAACAGAAATGCCAACTCGATAGTTTAGGCTTTAACTGGAACATGGCAAGTAATTGTATGTTTTGGCGGACCCCTAGTAATGTTGCAGAATCTTTCTCAGAAGTTGTTCCATGGGATAGCCGATTCCTCAGGTAAGAGCTACTTGTTTGTTCAATCCTCCATCTTAGGCCTGCTCCTCAGGTGCATCCTCCTTCTCGCAGCGATTTCCTAGGAACAGATTTCGAAGAACAGCTCTGATCACAGAATCACAGATTAGTTAGGGTTGGAAAGGAGCTCTGGAGATCATCCAGCCCAACCCCACTGCCAGAGCAGGGTCACCTACAGCAGGTTGCACAGGATGACCTCCAGGCGGGTTTTGAATGTTTCTGGGGTCGGAGACTCTACCGCCTCCCTGGGCAGCCTGTTCCAGCGCTCTGCCACCCTCAAAGTAAAGAAGTTCCTCCTCATGCTTTGATAGAAGTTCCTAGGTTCCAGTTTGTACCCGTTACCTCTTGTCCTGGATCATCTTTGATGATCCAGGACAAGAGGTAACGGGCACCAATTGGAACGTAGGAACTTGAACTTGAACTGGAACGTAGGAACTTGAACATAGGATTATCCTTGATGATTCAGGATAGCTGTGTGTCTGACCAGTCTGTCTTTCGAAGGAGGTCCTGGGCCAGCTCCAGCCATGCTGTGCTGAGCAGAGCCCCTGGCAGCAGCCCCACAGCTCACTCCCAGTGTGCCTGAATGGAAAAGGTACCAAAGTTGCTCCAACACTTTCTGAAAAACTCTATAGTGTTACCCCACAAGCGCAAAGCGACGGCAAAGCCCGTGAAATGACACCGGTGCTTCCAGAAAATGTCAAGCTTCCTGCCCAAGGGTGACATGCCATGCGGTGGGGTCAGGGCCACGCGCTGAGCACCCGGTGCGCTGGGGTTGCCCCAGCGGTTCCTGAGCAGCTCCTGCAGTGCTGCCGCCGGTACCGTTCTGGTGGCTGTAGTTGTTTAAAAAGCCGTTGTTGTTTCCGGCGTAATCTGACGGCAGTTTTCTCGGGCATTTGGGCCTCTTCTAATAAGTGTGCTGTGAGTACATCTGCAAGCATTCACCTGTCGAGGTCAAATGACTGGTGGTGCTCATCTCCCCCCGTGCTACTGCTGCTGCCTCCCGTGAATGCTCATGTGCCTGCGTGCCCCTGTACAGGCACAGATGCACGCGCGCAACACCTGATCCCGCATCCTAATTATTTTTCGCCCGGTTCTCTGAGTTGTTCTGCTTCCGGCTGATGAATGGGAAAGTGTAGTAGTGCTGTTTCATTTCACCAGCCTCTCAAGTGTGGAAATTATGGTAAATTTGAGAACAAGCCAGATTAGATTGATAGTTACACCTCCTCCTTTAATTAGCCAACCATAGGATCTGTAGAGGCAAAGGCCGGGGGGGCGTGTCGGTGTGTATAACGTGTATTGTCTATGTGAAAGATTAATCAAAAGGAGTTGCTTGAGGTGGGAAGGCTTTTCCGGAGAGGTTCCACATGTTGTCAGGTAGTCCCTCTGAATGGCAGCTTCCGGTTCGGTCCCTTAGCTTTCGGAAGTGACATTTAGTCTGATATGTGCCAGCCGTGCAATCTACCTAGCCCTGCAAAGTGCAAATATTAACCTAAATGCATATTAAGATACTGTGTGTTAGCTCCTGAACTGAAATAGAGAGCGGGTGTTCCAGCGGAGGCAAGCAAATCGTGTTGATTTAGAGTGGCTTGAGGATTTGGCCCATTACCGCTTCTTTATATACTTTTAAAAAAAATGCCAACTCGATAGTTTAGGCTTTAACTGGAACATGGCAAGTAATTGTATGTTTTGGCGGACCCCTAGTAATGTTGCAGAATCTTTCTCAGAAGTTGTTCCATGGGATAGCCGATTCCTCAGGTAAGAGCTACTTGTTTGTTCAATCCTCCATCTTAGGCCTGCTCCTCAGGTACGTCCTCCTTCTCGCAGCGATTTCCTAGGAACAGATTTCGAAGAACAGCTCTGATCACAGAATCACAGATTGGTTAGGGTTGGAAAGGAGCTCTGGAGATCATCCAGCCCAACCCCCCTGCCAGAGCAGGGTCACCTACAGCAGGTTGCACAGGATGACCTCCAGGCGGGTTTTGAATGTCTCTGGGGTGGGAGACTCTACCGCCTCCCTGGGCAGCCTGTTCCAGCGCTCTGCCACCCTCAAAGTAAAGAAGTTCCTCGTCATGCTTTGATAGAAGTTCCTACGTTCCAGTTTGTACCCGTTACCTCTTGTCCTGGATCATCAAAAATCATCTTTGATGATCCAGGACAAGAGGTAACGGGCACCAATTGGAACGTAGGAACTTGAACTTGAACTGGAACGTAGGAACTTGAACATAGGATTATCCTTGATGATTCAGGATAGCTGTGTGTCTGACCAGTCTGTCTTTCGAAGGAGGTCCTGGGCCAGCTCCAGCCATGCTGTGCTGAGCAGAGCCCCTGGCAGCAGCCCCACAGCTCACTCCCAGTGTGCCTGAATGGAAAAGGTACCAAAGTTGCTCCAACACTTTCTGAAAAACTCTATAGTGTTACCCCACAAGCGCAAAGCGACGGCAAAGCCCGTGAAATGACACCGGTGCTTCCAGAAAATGTCAAGCTTCCTGCCCAAGGGTGACATGCCATGCGGTGGGGTCAGGGCCACGCGCTGAGCACCCGGTGCGCTGGGGTTGCCCCAGCGGTTCCTGAGCAGCTCCTGCAGTGCTGCCGCCGGTACCGTTCTGGCGGCTGTAGTTGTTTAAAAAGCCGTTGTTGTTTCCGGCGTAATCTGACGGCAGTTTTCTCGGGCATTTGGGCCTCTTCTAATAAGTGTGCTGTGAGTACATCTGCAAGCATTCACCTGTCGAGGTCAAATGACTGGTGGTGCTCATCTCCCCCCGTGCTACTGCTGCTGCCTCCCGTGAATGCTCATGTGCCTGCGTGCCCCTGTACAGGCACAGAAGCACGCGCGCAACACCTGATCCCGCATCCTAATTATTTTTCGCCCGGTTCTCGGAGTTGTTCTGCTTCCGGCTGATGAACGGGAAAGTGTAGTAGTGCTGTTTCATTTCACCAGCCTCTCAAGTGTGGAAATTATGGTAAATTTGAGAACAAGCCAGATTAGATTGATAGTTACACCTCCTCCTTTAATTAGCCAACCACAGGATCTGTGGAGGCAAAGGCCGGGGGGGTGTGTCGGTGTATATAACGTGTATTGTCTATGTGAAAGATTAATCAAAAGGAGTTGCTTGAGGTGGGAAGGCTTTTCCGGAGAGGTTCCACATGTTGTCAGGTAGTCCATCTGAATGGCAGCTTCCGGTTCGGTCCCTTAGCTTTCGGACGTGACATTTAGTCTGATATGTGCCAGCCGTGCAATCTACCTAGCCCTGCAAAGTGCAAATATTAACCTAAATGCATATTAAGATACTGTGTGTTAGCTCCTGAACTGAAATAGAGAGCGGGTGTTCCAGCGGAGGCAAGCAAATCGTGTTGATTTAGAGTGGCTTGAGGATTTGGCCCATTACCGCTTCTTTATACACTTTTAAAAAAAATGCCAACTCGATAGTTTAGGCTTTAACTGGAACATGGCAAGTAATTGTATGTTTTGGCGGACCCCTAGTAATGTTGCAGAATCTTTCTCAGAAGTTGTTCCATGGGATAGCCGATTCCTCAGGTAAGAGCTACTTGTTTGTTCAATCCTCCATCTTAGGCCTGCTCCTCAGGTGCATCCTCCTTCTCGCAGCGATTTCCTAGGAACAGATTTCGAAGAACAGCTCTGATCACAGAATCACAGATTGGTTAGGGTTGGAAAGGAGCTCTGGAGATCATCCAGCCCAACCCCCCTGCCAGAGCAGGGTCACCTACAGCAGGTTGCACAGGATGACCTCCAGGCGGGTTTTGAATGTCTCTGGGGTGGGAGACTCTACCGCCTCCCTGGGCAGCCTGTTCCAGCGCTCTGCCACCCTCAAAGTAAAGAAGTTCCTCGTCATGCTTTGATAGAAGTTCCTACGTTCCAGTTTGTACCCGTTACCTCTTGTCCTGGATCATCTTTGATGATCCAGGACAAGAGGTAACGGGCACCAATTGGAACGTAGGAACTTGAACTTGAACTGGAACGTAGGAACTTGAACATAGGATTATCCTTGATGATTCAGGATAGCTGTGTGTCTGACCAGTCTGTCTTTCGAAGGAGGTCCTGGGCCAGCTCCAGCCATGCTGTGCTGAGCAGAGCCCCTGGCAGCAGCCCCACAGCTCACTCCCAGTGTGCCTGAATGGAAAAGGTACCAAAGTTGCTCCAACACTTTCTGAAAAACTCTACAGTGTTACCCCACAAACGCAAAGCGACGGCAAAGCCCGTGAAATGACACCGGTGCTTCCAGAAAATGTCAAGCTTCCTGCCCAAGGGTGACATGCCATGCGGTGGGGTCAGGGCCACACGCTGAGCACCCGGTGCGCTGGGGTTGCCCCAGCGGTTCCTGAGCAGCTCCTGCAGTGCTGCCGCCGGTACCGTTCTGGCGGCTGTAGTTGTTTAAAAAGCCGTTGTTGTTTCCGGCGTAATCTGACGGCAGTTTTCTCGGGCATTTGGGCCTCTTCTAATAAGTGTGCTGTGAGTACATCTGCAAGCATTCACCTGTCGAGGTCAAATGACTGGTGGTGCTCATCTCCCCCCGTGCTACTGCTGCTGCTGCCTCCCGTGAATGCTCATGTGCCTGCGTGCCCCTGTACAGGCACAGAAGCACGCGCGCAACACCTGATCCCGCATCCTAATTATTTTTCGCCCGGTTCTCTGAGTTGTTCTGCTTCCAGCTGATGAACGGGAAAGTGTAGTAGTGCTGTTTCATTTCACCAGCCTCTCAAGTGTGGAAATTATGGTAAATTTGAGAACAAGCCAGATTAGATTGATAGTTACACCTCCTCCTTTAATTAGCCAACCACAGGATCTGTGGAGGCAAAGGCCGGGGGGGTGTGTCGGTGTATATAACGTGTATTGTCTATGTGAAAGATTAATCAAAAGGAGTGGCTTGAGGTGGGAAGGCTTTTCCGGAGAGGTTCCACATGTTGTCAGGTAGTCCCTCTGAATGGCAGCTTCCGGTTCGGTCCCTTAGCTTTCGGAAGTGACATTTAGTCTGATATGTGCCAGCCGTGCAATCTACCTAGCCCTGCAAAGTGCAAATATTAACCTAAATGCATATTAAGATACTGTGTGTTAGCTCCTGAACTGAAATAGAGAGCGGGTGTTCCAGCGGAGGCAAGCAAATCGTGTTGATTTACAGTGGCTTGAGGATTTGGCCCATTACTGCTTCTTTATACACTTTTAAAAAGAAATGCCAACTTGATAGTTTAGGCTTTAACTGGAACATGGCAAGTAATTGTATGTTTTGGCGGACCCCTAGTAATGTTGCAGAATCTTTCTCAGAAGTTGTTCCATGGGATAGCCGATTCCTCAGGTAAGAGCTACTTGTTTGTTCAATCCTCCATCTTAGGCCTGCTCCTCAGGTGCATCCTCCTTCTCGCAGCGATTTCCTAGGAACAGATTTCGAAGAACAGCTCTGATCACAGAATCACAGATTGGTTAGGGTTGGAAAGGACCTCTGGAGATCATCCAGCCCAACCCCCCTGCCAGAGCAGGGTCACCTACAGCAGGTTGCACAGGATGACCTCCAGGCGGGTTTTGAATGTCTCTGGGGTGGGAGACTCTACCGCCTCCCTGGGCAGCCTGTTCCAGCGCTCTGCCACCCTCAAAGTAAAGAAGTTCCTCCTCATGCTTTTATAGAAGTTCCTACGTTCCAGTTTGTACCCGTTACCTCTTGTCCTGGATCATCTTTGATGATCCAGGACAAGAGGTAACGGGCACCAATTGGAACGTAGGAACTTGAACTTGAACTGGAAGGTAGGAACTTGAACTTGAACATAGGATTATCCTTGATGATTCAGGATAGCTGTGTGTCTGACCAGTCTGTCTTTCGAAGGAGGTCCTGGACCAGCTCCAGCCATGCTGTGCTGAGCAGAGCCCCTGGCAGCAGCCCCACAGCTCACTCCCAGTGTGCCTGAATGGAAAAGGTACAAAAGTTGCTCCAACACTTTCTGAAAAACTCTAGTGTTACCCCACAAGCGCAAAGCGACGGCAAAGCCCGTGAAATGACACCGGTGCTTCCAGAAAATGCCAAGCTTCCTGCCCAAGGGTGACATGCCATGCGGTGGGGTCAGGGCCACGCGCTGAGCACCCGGTGCGCTGGGGTTGCCCCAGCGGTTCCTGAGCAGCTCCTGCAGTGCTGCCGCCGGTACCGTTCTGGCGGCTGTAGTTGTTTAAAAAGTTGTTGTTGTTTCCGGCGTAATCTGACGGCAGTTTTCTCGGGCATTTGGGCCTCTTCTAATAAGTGTGCTGTGAGTACATCTGCAAGCATTCACCTGTCGAGGTCAAATGACTGGTGGTGCTCATCTCCCCCCGTGCTACTGCTGCTGCCTCCCATGAATGCTCATGTGCCTGCGTGCCCCTGTACAGGCACAGATGCACGCGCGCAACACCTGATCCCGCATCCTAATTATTTTTCGCCCGGTTCTCTGAGTTGTTCTGCTTCCGGCTGATGAATGGGAAAGTGTAGTAGTGCTGTTTCATTTCACCAGCCTCTCAAGTGTGGAAATTATGGTAAATTTGAGAACAAACCAGATTAGATTGATAGTTACACCTCCTCCTTTAATTAGCCAACCACAGGATCTGTGGAGGCAAAGGCCGGGGGGCGTGTCGGTGGGGGGGCATACGATTTTACCATGGCGAGATTGCTGGAGGTTCTTTCTTGTCTGTTCTTTCTTGTCTTGTAAATTGGTATGAGGTTCTGCCAGTCTTCCTCACGTAGCACAATCGCTCTTGATTTCTGGAGGTTGCTCACAGGGTAAGCTAATGTTTAACATCAATAAGTGTTACCGAATCTTGTCCTTGAGAAGCAGGAGTCTGGAAGCTGTTGTCAATCCAACTGCTGTATTCCTGACCAGCAAGCCCGCTCGATTCAGGGTTAATTAACTGATTACTTAGAGCGGAAGTGTTGTGGAAGAGCCCGATCATTACCATTTCTATTCATTCTAATATGATGTATTTCAACTCCCCCTCCCTCACGCCTTCCAGAGAGTGATCTGGTGAAGGAGGATGACAAGTCTTTTTGAAACCATCTCGAGTTCTCCCAGATACTCGTAGTTGAAGTTGTCTAGCGGTGCGAGATTTGACACCGTGTGAAAGGCAATACTGCACAGATTCTTTATTCCAGACCATTTTGTAAGTTCGCATGATACAAAACCTCACGGTTACTGGGCAGCTCTCCCACTTTTCACGTCAACCTTTGCTACCTCACCCGCTGCAACGTGCAGGAAAGAAACATTGATTTGAATTGCGCCGTGGTGCCGTGCATCTTAATGACACTCTGGAGTGACTGGCAGTGTGTCTGGGTCCTGGGGTTGGACCCGGTCTAGCTGCCAGGAGGCAACATTGCAGAGAGGGGCTACAGCTGTGGTCTCTGAAGGGACCTGGCTACTCTATGTAGGCCTTCTCTCCCTGCGTCTCAGAGTGCTTGAAGATGCTAATTGGTTCACATTTTCCTCTGTTCGTTAAGGTATTCTGTCCTTAAAAATTCAGCTTTTTAAAATAGTAACGTGTATTGTCTATGTGAAAGATTAATCAAAAGGAGTTGCTTGAGGTGGGAAGGCTTTTCCGGAGAGGTTCCACATGTTGTCAGGTAGTCCCTCTGAATGGCAGCTTCCGGTTCGGTCCCTTAGCTTTCGGACGTGACATTTAGTCTGATATGTGCCAGCCGTGCAATCTACCTAGCCCTGCAAAGTGCAAATATTAACCTAAATGCATATTAAGATACTGTGTGTTAGCTCCTGAACTGAAATAGAGAGCGGGTGTTCCAGCGGAGGCAAGCAAATCGTGTTGATTTACAGTGGCTTGCGGATTTGGCCCATTACCGCTTCTTTATACACTTTTAAAAAGAAATGCCAACTCGATAGTTTAGGCTTTAACTGGAACATGGCAAGTAATTGTATGTTTTGGCGGACCCCTAGTAATGTTGCAGAATCTTTCTCAGAAGTTGTTCCATGGGATAGCCGATTCCTCAGGTAAGAGCTACTTGTTTGTTCAATCCTCCATCTTAGGCCTGCTCCTCAGGTGCATCCTCCTTCTCGCAGCGATTTCCTAGGAACAGATTTCGAAGAACAGCTCTGATCACAGAATCACAGATTGGTTAGGGTTGGAAAGGAGCTCTGGAGATCATCCAGCCCAACCCCCCTGCCAGAGCAGGGTCACCTACAGCAGGTTGCACAGGATGACCTCCAGGCGGGTTTTGAATGTCTCTGGGGTCGGAGACTCTACCGCCTCCCTGGGCAGCCTGTTCCAGCGCTCTGCCACCCTCAAAGTGAAGAAGTTCCTCCTCATGCTTTGATAGAAGTTCCTAGGTTCCAGTTTGTACCCGTTACCTCTTGTCCTGGATCATCTTTGATGATCCAGGACAAGAGGTAACGGGCACCAATTGGAACGTAGGAACTTGAACTTGAACTGGAACGTAGGAACTTGAACTTGAACATAGGATTATCCTTGATGATTCAGGATAGCTGTGTGTCTGACCAGTCTGTCTTTCGAAGGAGGTCCTGGGCCAGCTCCAGCCATGCTGTGTTGAGCAGAGCCCCTGGCAGCAGCCCCACAGCTCACTCCCAGTGTGCCTGAATGGAAAAGGTACCAAAGTTGCTCCAACACTTTCTGAAAAACTCTATAGTGTTACCCCACAAGCGCAAAGCGACGGCAAAGCCCGTGAAATGACACCGGTGCTTCCAGAAAATGTCAAGCTTCCTGCCCAAGGGTGACATGCCATGCGGTGGGGTCAGGGCCACGCGCTGAGCACCCGGTGCGCTGGGGTTGCCCCAGCGGTTCCTGAGCAGCTCCTGCAGTGCTGCCGCCGGTACCGTTCTGGCGGCTGTAGTTGTTTAAAAAGCCGTTGTTGTTTCCGGCGTAATCTGACGGCAGTTTTCTCGGGCATTTGGGCCTCTTCTAATAAGTGTGCTGTGAGTACATCTGCAAGCATTCACCTGTCGAGGTCAAATGACTGGTGGTGCTCATCTGCCCCCGTGCTACTGCTGCTGCCTCCCGTGAATGCTCATGTGCCTGCGTGCCCCTGTACAGGCACAGATGCACGCGCGCAACACCTGATCCCGCATCCTAATTATTTTTCGCCCGGTTCTCGGAGTTGTTCTGCTTCCGGCTGATGAATGGGAAAGTGTAGTAGTGCTGTTTCATTTCACCAGCCTCTCAAGTGTGGAAATTATGGTAAATTTGAGAACAAGCCAGATTAGATTGATAGTTACACCTCCTCCTTTAATTAGCCAACCACAGGATCTGTGGAGGCAAAGGCCGGGGGGCGTGTCGGTGGGGGGGCATACGATTTTACCATGGCGAGATTGCTGGAGGTTCTTTCTCTTCTGTTCTTTCTTGTCTTGTAAATTGGTATGAGGTTCTGCCAGTCTTCCTCACGTAGCACAATCGCTCTTGATTTCTGGAGGTTGCTCACAGGGTAAGCTAATGTTTAACATCAATAAGTGTTACCGAATCTTGTCCTTGAGAAGCAGGAGTCTGGAAGCTGTTGTCAATCCAACTGCTGTATTCCTGACCAGCAAGCCCGCTCGATTCAGGGTTAATTAACTGATTACTTAGAGCGGAAGTGTTGTGGAAGAGCCCGATCATTACCATTTCTATTCATTCTAATATGATGTATTTCAACTCCCCCTCCCTCACGCCTTCCAGAGAGTGATCTGGTGAAGGAGGATGACAAGTCTTTTTGAAACCATCTCGAGTTCTCCCAGATACTCGTAGTTGAAGTTGTCTAGCGGTGCGAGATTAGACACCGTGTGAAAGGCAATACTGCACAGATTCTTTATTCCAGACCATTTTGTAAGTTCGCATGATACAAAACCTCACGGTTACTGGGCAGCTCTCCCACTTTTCACGTCAACCTTTGCTACCTCGCCCGCTGCAACGTGCAGGAAAGAAACATTGATTTGAATTGCGCCGTGGTGCCGTGCATCTTAATGACACTCTGGAGTGACTGGCAGTGTGTCTGGGTCCTGGGGTTGGACCCGGTCTAGCTGCCAGGAGGCAACATTGCAGAGAGGGGCTACAGCTGTGGTCTCTGAAGGGACCTGGCTACTCTATGTAGGCCTTCTCTCCCTGCGTCTCAGAGTGCTTGAAGATGCTAATTGGTTCACATTTTCCTCTGTTCGTTAAGGTATTCTGTCCTTAAAAATTCAGCTTTTTAAAATAGTAACGTGTATTGTCTATGTGAAAGATTAATCAAAAGGAGTTGCTTGAGGTGGGAAGGCTTTTCCGGAGAGGTTCCACATGTTGTCAGGTAGTCCCTCTGAATGGCAGCTTCCGGTTCGGTCCCTTAGCTTTCGGACGTGACATTTAGTCTGATATGTGCCAGCCGTGCAATCTACCTAGCCCTGCAAAGTGCAAATATTAACCTAAATGCATATTAAGATACTGTGTGTTAGCTCCTGAACTGAAATAGAGAGCGGGTGTTCCAGCGGAGGCAAGCAAATCGTGTTGATTTACAGTGGCTTGAGGATTTGGCCCATTACCGCTTCTTTATACACTTTTAAAAAGAAATGCCAACTCGATAGTTTAGGCTTTAACTGGAACATGGCAAGTAATTGTATGTTTTGGCGGACCCCTAGTAATGTTGCAGAATCTTTCTCAGAAGTTGTTCCATGGGATAGCCGATTCCTCAGGTAAGAGCTACTTGTTTGTTCAATCCTCCATCTTAGGCCTGCTCCTCAGGTGCATCCTCCTTCTCGCAGCGATTTCCTAGGAACAGATTTCGAAGAACAGCTCTGATCACAGAATCACAGATTGGTTAGGGTTGGAAAGGAGCTCTGGAGATCATCCAGCCCAACCCCCCTGCCAGAGCAGGGTCACCTACAGCAGGTTGCACAGGATGACCTCCAGGCGGGTTTTGAATGTCTCTGGGGTCGGAGACTCTACCGCCTCCCTGGGCAGCCTGTTCCAGCGCTCTGCCACCCTCAAAGTAAAGAAGTTCCTCCTCATGCTTTGATAGAAGTTCCTAGGTTCCAGTTTGTACCCGTTACCTCTTGTCCTGGATCATCTTTGATGATCCAGGACAAGAGGTAACGGGCACCAATTGGAACGTAGGAACTTGAACTTGAACTGGAACGTAGGAACTTGAACTTGAACATAGGATTATCCTTGATGATTCAGGATAGCTGTGTGTCTGACCAGTCTGTCTTTCGAAGGAGGTCCTGGGCCAGCTCCAGCCATGCTGTGTTGAGCAGAGCCCCTGGCAGCAGCCCCACAGCTCACTCCCAGTGTGCCTGAATGGAAAAGGTACCAAAGTTGCTCCAACACTTTCTGAAAAACTCTATAGTGTTACCCCACAAGCGCAAAGCGACGGCAAAGCCCGTGAAATGACACCGGTGCTTCCAGAAAATGTCAAGCTTCCTGCCCAAGGGTGACATGCCATGCGGTGGGGTCAGGGCCACGCGCTGAGCACCCGGTGCGCTGGGGTTGCCCCAGCGGTTCCTGAGCAGCTCCTGCAGTGCTGCCGCCGGTACCGTTCTGGCGGCTGTAGTTGTTTAAAAAGCCGTTGTTGTTTCCGGCGTAATCTGACGGCAGTTTTCTCGGGCATTTGGGCCTCTTCTAATAAGTGTGCTGTGAGTACATCTGCAAGCATTCACCTGTCGAGGTCAAATGACTGGTGGTGCTCATCTGCCCCCGTGCTACTGCTGCTGCCTCCCGTGAATGCTCATGTGCCTGCGTGCCCCTGTACAGGCACAGATGCACGCGCGCAACACCTGATCCCGCATCCTAATTATTTTTCGCCCGGTTCTCGGAGTTGTTCTGCTTCCGGCTGATGAATGGGAAAGTGTAGTAGTGCTGTTTCATTTCACCAGCCTCTCAAGTGTGGAAATTATGGTAAATTTGAGAACAAGCCAGATTAGATTGATAGTTACACCTCCTCCTTTAATTAGCCAACCACAGGATCTGTGGAGGCAAAGGCCGGGGGGCGTGTCGGTGGGGGGGCATACGATTTTACCATGGCGAGATTGCTGGAGGTTCTTTCTCTTCTGTTCTTTCTTGTCTTGTAAATTGGTATGAGGTTCTGCCAGTCTTCCTCACGTAGCACAATCGCTCTTGATTTCTGGAGGTTGCTCACAGGGTAAGCTAATGTTTAACATCAATAAGTGTTACCGAATCTTGTCCTTGAGAAGCAGGAGTCTGGAAGCTGTTGTCAATCCAACTGCTGTATTCCTGACCAGCAAGCCCGCTCGATTCAGGGTTAATTAACTGATTACTTAGAGCGGAAGTGTTGTGGAAGAGCCCGATCATTACCATTTCTATTCATTCTAATATGATGTATTTCAACTCCCCCTCCCTCACGCCTTCCAGAGAGTGATCTGGTGAAGGAGGATGACAAGTCTTTTTGAAACCATCTCGAGTTCTCCCAGATACTCGTAGTTGAAGTTGTCTAGCGGTGCGAGATTAGACACCGTGTGAAAGGCAATACTGCACAGATTCTTTATTCCAGACCATTTTGTAAGTTCGCATGATACAAAACCTCACGGTTACTGGGCAGCTCTCCCACTTTTCACGTCAACCTTTGCTACCTCGCCCGCTGCAACGTGCAGGAAAGAAACATTGATTTGAATTGCGCCGTGGTGCCGTGCATCTTAATGACACTCTGGAGTGACTGGCAGTGTGTCTGGGTCCTGGGGTTGGACCCGGTCTAGCTGCCAGGAGGCAACATTGCAGAAAGGGGCTACAGCTGTGGTCTCTGAAGGGACCTCGCTACTCTATGTAGGCCTTCTCTCCCTGCGTCTCAGAGTGCTTGAAGATGCTAATTGGTTCACATTTTCCTCTGTTCGTTAAGGTATTCTGTCCTTAAAAATTCAGCTTTTTAAAATAGTAACGTGTATTGTCTATGTGAAAGATTAATCAAAAGGAGTTGCTTGAGGTGGGAAGGCTTTTCCGGAGAGGTTCCACATGTTGTCAGGTAGTCCCTCTGAATGGCAGCTTCCGGTTCGGTCCCTTAGCTTTCGGACGTGACATTTAGTCTGATATGTGCCAGCCGTGCAATCTACCTAGCCCTGCAAAGTGCAAATATTAACCTAAATGCATATTAAGATACTGTGTGTTAGCTCCTGAACTGAAATAGAGAGCGGGTGTTCCAGCGGAGGCAAGCAAATCGTGTTGATTTACAGTGGCTTGCGGATTTGGCCCATTACCGCTTCTTTATACACTTTTAAAAAGAAATGCCAACTCGATAGTTTAGGCTTTAACTGGAACATAGCAAGTAATTGTATGTTTTGGCGGACCCCTAGTAATGTTGCAGAATCTTTCTCTGAAGTTGTTCCATGGGATAGCCGATTCCTCAGGTAAGAGCTACTTGTTTGTTCAATCCTCCATCTTAGGCCTGCTCCTCAGGTGCATCCTCCTTCTCGCAGCGATTTCCTAGGAACAGATTTCGAAGAACAGCTCTGATCACAGAATCACAGATTGGTTAGGGTTGGAAAGGAGCTCTGGAGATCATCCAGTCCAACCCCCCTGCCAGAGCAGGGTCACCTACAGCAGGTTGCACAGGATGACCTCCAGGCGGGTTTTGAATGTCTCTGGGGTGGGAGACTCTACCGCCTCCCTGGGCAGCCTGTTCCAGCGCTCTGCCACCCTCAAAGTAAAGAAGTTCCTCCTCATGCTTTGATAGAAGTTCCTACGTTCCAGTTTGTACCCGTTACCTCTTGTCCTGGATCATCTTTGATGATCCAGGACAAGAGGTAACGGGCACCAATTGGAACGTAGGAACTTGAACTTCAACTAGAAGGTAGGAACTTGAACATAGGATTATCCTTGATGATTCAGGATAGCTGTGTGTCTGACCAGTCTGTCTTTCGAAGAAGGTCCTGGGCCAGCTCCAGCCATGCTGTGCAGAGCAGAGCCCCTGGCAGCAGCCCCACAGCTCACTCCCAGTGTGCCTGAATGGAAAAGGTACCAAAGTTGCTCCAACACTTTCTGAAAAACTCTATAGTGTTACCCCACAAGCGCAAAGCGACGGCAAAGCCCGTGAAATGACACCGGTGCTTCCAGAAAATGTCAAGCTTCCTGCCCAAGGGTGACATGCCATGCGGTGGGGTCAGGGCCACGCGCTGAGCACCCGGTGCGCTGGGGTTGCCCCAGCGGTTCCTGAGCAGCTCCTGCAGTGCTGCCGCCGGTACCGTTCTGGCGGCTGTAGTTGTTTAAAAAGCCGTTGTTGTTTCCGGCGTAATCTGACGGCAGTTTTCTCGGGCATTTGGGCCTCTTCTAATAAGTGTGCTGTGAGTACATCTGCAAGCATTCACCTGTCGAGGTCAAATGACTGGTGGTGCTCATCTCCCCCCGTGCTACTGCTGCTGCCTCCCGTGAATGCTCATGTGCCTGCGTGCCCCTGTACAGGCACAGATGCACGCGCGCAACACCTGATCCCGCATCCTAATTATTTTTCGCCCGGTTCTCTGAGTTGTTCTGCTTCCGGCTGATGAACGGGAAAGTGTAGTAGTGCTGTTTCATTTCACCAGCCTCTCAAGTGTGGAAATTATGGTAAATTTGAGAACAAGCCAGATTAGATTGATAGTTACACCTCCTCCTTTAATTAGCCAACCACAGGATCTGTGGAGGCAAAGGCCGGGGGGGTGTGTCGGTGTATATAACGTGTATTGTCTATGTGAAAGATTAATCAAAAGGAGTTGCTTGAGGTGGGAAGGCTTTTCCGGAGAGGTTCCACATGTTGTCAGGTAGTCCATCTGAATGGCAGCTTCCGGTTCGGTCCCTTAGCTTTCGGACGTGACATTTAGTCTGATATGTGCCAGCCGTGCAATCTACCTAGCCCTGCAAAGTGCAAATATTAACCTAAATGCATATTAAGATACTGTGTGTTAGCTCCTGAACTGAAATAGAGAGCGGGTGTTCCAGCGGAGGCAAGCAAATCGTGTTGATTTAGAGTGGCTTGAGGATTTGGCCCATTACCGCTTCTTTATACGCTTTTAAAAAAAATGCCAACTCGATAGTTTAGGCTTTAACTGGAACATGGCAAGTAATTGTATGTTTTGGCGGACCCCTAGTAATGTTGCAGAATCTTTCTCAGAAGTTGTTCCATGGGATAGCCGATTCCTCAGGTAAGAGCTACTTGTTTGTTCAATCCTCCATCTTAGGCCTGCTCCTCAGGTGCATCCTCCTTCTCGCAGCGATTTCCTAGGAACAGATTTCGAAGAACAGCTCTGATCACAGAATCACAGATTGGTTAGGGTTGGAAAGGAGCTCTGGAGATCATCCAGCCCAACCCCCCTGCCAGAGCAGGGTCACCTACAGCAGGTTGCACAGGATGACCTCCAGGCGGGTTTTGAATGTCTCTGGGGTGGGAGACTCTACCGCCTCCCTGGGCAGCCTGTTCCAGCGCTCTGCCACCCTCAAAGTAAAGAAGTTCCTCCTCATGCTTTGATAGAAGTTCCTACGTTCCAGTTTGTACCCGTTACCTCTTGTCCTGGATCATCTTTGATGATCCAGGACAAGAGGTAACGGGCACCAATTGGAACGTAGGAACTTGAACTTGAACTGGAACGTAGGAACTTGAACATAGGATTATCCTTGATGATTCAGGATAGCTGTGTGTCTGACCAGTCTGTCTTTCGAAGGAGGTCCTGGGCCAGCTCCAGCCATGCTGTGCTGAGCAGAGCCCCTGGCAGCAGCCCCACAGCTCACTCCCAGTGTGCCTGAATGGAAAAGGTACCAAAGTTGCTCCAACACTTTCTGAAAAACTCTACAGTGTTACCCCACAAACGCAAAGCGACGGCAAAGCCCGTGAAATGACACCGGTGCTTCCAGAAAATGTCAAGCTTCCTGCCCAAGGGTGACATGCCATGCAGTGGGGTCAGGGCCACACGCTGAGCACCCGGTGCGCTGGGGTTGCCCCAGCGGTTCCTGAGCAGCTCCTGCAGTGCTGCCGCCGGTACCGTTCTGGCGGCTGTAGTTGTTTAAAAAGCCGTTGTTGTTTCCGGCGTAATCTGACGGCAGTTTTCTCGGGCATTTGGGCCTCTTCGAATAAGTGTGCTGTGAGTACATCTGCAAGCATTCACCTGTCGAGGTCAAATGACTGGTGGTGCTCATCTCCCCCCGTGCTACTGCTGCTGCTGCCTCCCGTGAATGCTCATGTGCCTGCGTGCCCCTGTACAGGCACAGAAGCACGCGCGCAACACCTGATCCCGCATCCTAATTATTTTTCGCCCGGTTCTCTGAGTTGTTCTGCTTCCGGCTGATGAACGGGAAAGTGTAGTAGTGCTGTTTCATTTCACCAGCCTCTCAAGTGTGGAAATTATGGTAAATTTGAGAACAAGCCAGATTAGATTGATAGTTACACCTCCTCCTTTAATTAGCCAACCACAGGATCTGTGGAGGCAAAGGCCGGGGGGGTGTGTCGGTGTATATAACGTGTATTGTCTATGTGAAAGATTAATCAAAAGGAGTTGCTTGAGGTGGGAAGCCTTTTCCGGAAAGGTTCCACATGTTGTCAGGTAGTCCCTCTGAATGGCAGCTTCTGGTTCGGTCCCTTAGCTTTCGGAAGTGACATTTAGTCTGATATGTGCCAGCCGTGCAATCTACCTAGCCCTGCAAAGTGCAAATATTAACCTAAATGCATATTAAGATACTGTGTGTTAGCTCCTGAACTGAAATAGAGAGCGGGTGTTCCAGCGGAGGCAAGCAAATCGTGTTGATTTACAGTGGCTTGAGGATTTGGCCCATTACTGCTTCTTTATACACTTTTAAAAAGAAATGCCAACTTGATAGTTTAGGCTTTAACTGGAACATGGCAAGTAATTGTATGTTTTGGCGGACCCCTAGTAATGTTGCAGAATCTTTCTCAGAAGTTGTTCCATGGGATAGCCGATTCCTCAGGTAAGAGCTACTTGTTTGTTCAATCCTCCATCTTAGGCCTGCTCCTCAGGTGCATCCTCCTTCTCGCAGCGATTTCCTAGGAACAGATTTCGAAGAACAGCTCTGATCACAGAATCACAGATTGGTTAGGGTTGGAAAGGAGCTCTGGAGATCATCCAGCCCAACCCCCCTGCCAGAGCAGGGTCACCTACAGCAGGTTGCACAGGATGACCTCCAGGCGGGTTTTGAATGTCTCTGGGGTGGGAGACTCTACCGCCTCCCTGGGCAGCCTGTTCCAGCGCTCTGCCACCCTCAAAGTAAAGAAGTTCCTCGTCATGCTTTGATAGAAGTTCCTACGTTCCAGTTTGTACCCGTTACCTCTTGTCCTGGATCATCTTTGATGATCCAGGACAAGAGGTAACGGGCACCAATTGGAACGTAGGAACTTGAACTTGAACTGGAAGGTAGGAACTTGAACTTGAACATAGGATTATCCTTGATGATTCAGGATAGCTGTGTGTCTGACCAGTCTGTCTTTCGAAGGAGGTCCTGGGCCAGCTCCAGCCATGCTGTGCTGAGCAGAGCCCCTGGCAGCAGCCCCACAGCTCACTCCCAGTGTGCCTGAATGGAAAAGGTACCAAAGTTGCTCCAACACTTTCTGAAAAACTCTATAGTGTTACCCCACAAGCGCAAAGCGACGGCAAAGCCCGTGAAATGACACCGGTGCTTCCAGAAAATGTCAAGCTTCCTGCCCAAGGGTGACATGCCATGCGGTGGGGTCAGGGCCACGCGCTGAGCACCCGGTGCGCTGGGGTTGCCCCAGCGGTTCCTGAGCAGCTCCTGCAGTGCTGCCGCCGGTACCGTTCTGGCGGCTGTAGTTGTTTAAAAAGCCGTTGTTGTTTCCGGCGTAATCTGACGGCAGTTTTCTCAGGCATTTGGGCCTCTTCGAATAAGTGTGCTGTGAGTACATCTGCAAGCATTCACCTGTCGAGGTCAAATGACTGGTGGTGCTCATCTGCCCCCGTGCTACTGCTGCTGCCTCCCGTGAATGCTCATGTGCCTGCGTGCCCCTGTACAGGCACAGATGCACGCGCGCAACACCTGATCCCGCATCCTAATTATTTTTCGCCCGGTTCTCGGAGTTGTTCTGCTTCCGGCTGATGAATGGGAAAGTGTAGTAGTGCTGTTTCATTTCACCAGCCTCTCAAGTGTGGAAATTATGGTAAATTTGAGAACAAGCCAGATTAGATTGATAGTTACACCTCCTCCTTTAATTAGCCAACCACAGGATCTGTGGAGGCAAAGGCCGGGGGGCGTGTCGGTGGGGGGGCATACGATTTTACCATGGCGAGATTGCTGGAGGTTCTTTCTCTTCTGTTCTTTCTTGTCTTGTAAATTGGTATGAGGTTCTGCCAGTCTTCCTCACGTAGCACAATCGCTCTTGATTTCTGGAGGTTGCTCACAGGGTAAGCTAATGTTTAACATCAATAAGGGTTACCGAATCTTGTCCTTGAGAAGCAGGAGTCTGGAAGCTGTTGTCAATCCAACTGCTGTATTCCTGACCAGCAAGCCCGCTCGATTCAGGGTTAATTAACTGATTACTTAGAGCGGAAGTGTTGTGGAAGAGCCCGATCATTACCATTTCTATTCATTCTAATATGATGTATTTCAACTCCCCCTCCCTCACGCCTTCCAGAGAGTGATCTGGTGAAGGAGGATGACAAGTCTTTTTGAAACCATCTCGAGTTCTCCCAGATACTCGTAGTTGAAGTTGTCTAGCGGTGCGAGATTAGACACCGTGTGAAAGGCAATACTGCACAGATTCTTTATTCCAGACCATTTTGTAAGTTCGCATGATACAAAACCTCACGGTTACTGGGCAGCTCTCCCACTTTTCACGTCAACCTTTGCTACCTCGCCCGCTGCAACGTGCAGGAAAGAAACATTGATTTGAATTGCGCCGTGGTGCCGTGCATCTTAATGACACTCTGGAGTGACTGCCAGTGTGTCTGGGTCCTGGGGTTGGACCCGGTCTAGCTGCCAGGAGGCAACATTGCAGAGAGGGGCTACAGTTGTGGTCTCTGAAGGGACCTGGCTACTCTATGTAGGCCTTCTCTCCCTGCGTCTCAGAGTGCTTGAAGATGCTAATTGGTTCACATTTTCCTCTGTTCGTTAAGGTATTCTGTCCTTAAAAATTCAGCTTTTTAAAATAGTAACGTGTATTGTCTATGTGAAAGATTAATCAAAAGGAGTTGCTTGAGGTGGGAAGGCTTTTCCGGAGAGGTTCCACATGTTGTCAGGTAGTCCCTCTGAATGGCAGCTTCCGGTTCGGTCCCTTAGCTTTCGGACGTGACATTTAGTCTGATATGTGCCAGCCGTGCAATCTACCTAGCCCTGCAAAGTGCAAATATTAACCTAAATGCATATTAAGATACTGTGTGTTAGCTCCTGAACTGAAATAGAGAGCGGGTGTTCCAGCGGAGGCAAGCAAATCGTGTTGATTTAGAGTGGCTTGAGGATTTGGCCCATTACCGCTTCTTTATACACTTTTAAAAAAAATGCCAACTCGATAGTTTAGGCTTTAACTGGAACATGGCAAGTAATTGTATGTTTTGGCGGACCCCTAGTAATGTTGCAGAATCTTTCTCAGAAGTTGTTCCATGGGATAGCCGATTCCTCAGGTAAGAGCTACTTGTTTGTTCAATCCTCCATCTTAGGCCTGCTCCTCAGGTGCATCCTCCTTCTCGCAGCGATTTCCTAGGAACAGATTTCGAAGAACAGCTCTGATCACAGAATCACAGATTGGTTAGGGTTGGAAAGGAGCTCTGGAGATCATCCAGCCCAACCCCCCTGCCAGAGCAGGGTCACCTACAGCAGGTTGCACAGGATGACCTCCAGGCGGGTTTTGAATGTCTCTGGGGTGGGAGACTCTACCGCCTCCCTGGGCAGCCTGTTCCAGCGCTCTGCCACCCTCAAAGTAAAGAAGTTCCTCGTCATGCTTTGATAGAAGTTCCTACGTTCCAGTTTGTACCCGTTACCTCTTGTCCTGGATCATCTTTGATGATCCAGGACAAGAGGTAACGGGCACCAATTGGAACGTAGGAACTTGAACTTGAACTGGAACGTAGGAACTTGAACATAGGATTATCCTTGATGATTCAGGATAGCTGTGTGTCTGACCAGTCTGTCTTTCGAAGGAGGTCCTGGGCCAGCTCCAGCCATGCTGTGCTGAGCAGAGCCCCTGGCAGCAGCCCCACAGCTCACTCCCAGTGTGCCTGAATGGAAAAGGTACCAAAGTTGCTCCAACACTTTCTGAAAAACTCTACAGTGTTACCCCACAAACGCAAAGCGACGGCAAAGCCCGTGAAATGACACCGGTGCTTCCAGAAAATGTCAAGCTTCCTGCCCAAGGGTGACATGCCATGCGGTGGGGTCAGGGCCACACGCTGAGCACCCGGTGCGCTGGGGTTGCCCCAGCGGTTCCTGAGCAGCTCCTGCAGTGCTGCCGCCGGTACCGTTCTGGCGGCTGTAGTTGTTTAAAAAGCCGTTGTTGTTTCCGGCGTAATCTGACGGCAGTTTTCTCGGGCATTTGGGCCTCTTCTAATAAGTGTGCTGTGAGTACATCTGCAAGCATTCACCTGTCGAGGTCAAATGACTGGTGGTGCTCATCTCCCCCCGTGCTACTGCTGCTGCTGCCTCCCGTGAATGCTCATGTGCCTGCGTGCCCCTGTACAGGCACAGAAGCACGCGCGCAACACCTGATCCCGCATCCTAATTATTTTTCGCCCGGTTCTCTGAGTTGTTCTGCTTCCGGCTGATGAACGGGAAAGTGTAGTAGTGCTGTTTCATTTCACCAGCCTCTCAAGTGTGGAAATTATGGTAAATTTGAGAACAAGCCAGATTAGATTGATAGTTACACCTCCTCCTTTAATTAGCCAACCACAGGATCTGTGGAGGCAAAGGCCGGGGGGGTGTGTCGGTGTATATAACGTGTATTGTCTATGTGAAAGATTAATCAAAAGGAGTTGCTTGAGGTGGGAAGGCTTTTCCGGAGAGGTTCCACATGTTGTCAGGTAGTCCCTCTGAATGGCAGCTTCCGGTTCGGTCCCTTAGCTTTCGGAAGTGACATTTAGTCTGATATGTGCCAGCCGTGCAATCTACCTAGCCCTGCAAAGTGCAAATATTAACCTAAATACATATTAAGATACTGTGTGTTAGCTCCTGAACTGAAATAGAGAGCGGGTGTTCCAGCGGAGGCAAGCAAATCGTGTTGATTTACAGTGGCTTGAGGATTTGGCCCATTACTGCTTCTTCATACACTTTTAAAAAGAAATGCCAACTTGATAGTTTAGGCTTTAACTGGAACATGGCAAGTAATTGTATGTTTTGGCGGACCCCTAGTAATGTTGCAGAATCTTTCTCAGAAGTTGTTCCATGGGATAGCCGATTCCTCAGGTAAGAGCTACTTGTTTGTTCAATCCTCCATCTTAGGCGTGCTCCTCAGGTGCATCCTCCTTCTCGCAGCGATTTCCTAGGAACAGATTTCGAAGAACAGCTCTGATCACAGAATCACAGATTGGTTAGGGTTGGAAAGGAGCTCTGGAGATCATCCAGCCCAAACCCCTGCCAGAGCAGGGTCACCTACAGCAGGTTGCACAGGATGACCTCCAGGCGGGTTTTGAATGTCTCTGGGGTGGGAGACTCTACCGCCTCCCTGGGAAGCCTGTTCCAGCGCTCTGCCACCCTCAAAGTAAAGAAGTTCCTCCTCATGCTTTGATAGAAGTTCCTACGTTCCAGTTTGTACCCGTTACCTCTTGTCCTGGATCATCTTTGATGATCCAGGACAAGAGGTAACGGGCACCAATTGGAACGTAGGAACTTGAACTTGAACTGGAAGGTAGGAACTTGAACTTGAACATAGGATTATCCTTGATGATTCAGGATAGCTGTGTGTCTGACCAGTCTGTCTTTCGAAGGAGGTCCTGGACCAGCTCCAGCCATGCTGTGCTGAGCAGAGCCCCTGGCAGCAGCCCCACAGCTCACTCCCAGTGTGCCTGAATGGAAAAGGTACCAAAGTTGCTCCAACACTTTCTGAAAAACTCTATAGTGTTACCCCACAAGCGCAAAGTGACGGCAAAGCCCGTGAAATGACACCGGTGCTTCCAGAAAATGTCAAGCTTCCTGCCCAATGGTGACATGCCATGTGGTGGGGTCAGGGCCACGCGCTGAGCACCCGGTGCGCTGGGGTTGCCCCAGCGGTTCCTGAGCAGCTCCTGCAGTGCTGCCGCCGGTACCGTTCTGGCGGCTGTAGTTGTTTAAAAAGCCGTTGTTGTTTCCGGCGTAATCTGACGGCAGTTTTCTCGGGCATTTGGGCCTCTTCTAATAAGTGTGCTGTGAGTACATCTGCAAGCATTCACCTGTCGAGGTCAAATGACTGGTGGTGCTCATCTCCCCCCGTGCTACTGCTGCTGCCTCCCATGAATGCTCATGTGCCTGCGTGCCCCTGTACAGGCACAGATGCACGCGCGCAACACCTGATCCCGCATCCTAATTATTTTTCGCCCGGTTCTCTGAGTTGTTCTGCTTCCGGCTGATGAATGGGAAAGTGTAGTAGTGCTGTTTCATTTCACCAGCCTCTCAAGTGTGGAAATTATGGTAAATTTGAGAACAAGCCAGATTAGATTGATAGTTACACCTCCTCCTTTAATTAGCCAACCACAGGATCTGTGGAGGCAAAGGCCGGGGGTGGTGTCGGTGGGGGGGCATACGATTTTACCATGGCGAGATTGCTGGAGGTTCTTTCTTGTCTGTTCTTTCTTGTCTTGTAAATTGGTATGAGATTCTGCCAGTCTTCCTCACGTAGCACAATCGCTCTTGATTTCTGGAGGTTGCTCACAGGGTAAGCTAATGTTTAACATCAATAAGGGTTACCGAATCTTGTCCTTGAGAAGCAGGAGTCTGGAAGCTGTTGTCAATCCAACTGCTGTATTCCTGACCAGCAAGCCCGCTCGATTCAGGGTTAATTAACTGATTACTTAGAGCGGAAGTGTTGTGGAAGAGCCCGATCATTACCATTTCTATTCATTCTAATATGATGTATTTCAACTCCCCCTCCCTCACGCCTTCCAGAGAGTGATCTGGTGAAGGAGGATGACAAGTCTTTGTGAAACCATCTCGAGTTCTCCCAGATACTCGTAGTTGAAGTTGTCTAGCGGTGCGAGATTAGACACCGTGTGAAAGGCAATACTGCACAGATTCTTTATTCCAGACCATTTTCTAAGTTCGCATGATACAAAACCTCATGGTTACTGGGCAGCTCTCCCACTTTTCACGTCAACCTTTGCTACCTCGCCTGCTGCAACGTGCAGGAAAGAAACATTGATTTGAATTGCGCCGTGGTGCCGTGCATCTTAATGACACTCTGGAGTGACTGGCAGTGTGTCTGGGTCCTGGGGTTGGACCCGGTCTAGCTGCCAGGAGGCAACATTGCAGAGAGGGGCTACAGCTGTGGTCTCTGAAGGGACCTGGCTACTCTATGTAGGCCTTCTCTCCCTGCGTCTCAGAGTGCTTGAAGATGCTAATTGGTTCACATTTTCCTCTGTTCGTTAAGGTATTCTGTCCTTAAAAATTCAGCTTTTTAAAATAGTAACGTGTATTGTCTATGTGAAAGATTAATCAAAAGGAGTTTCTTGAGGTGGGAAGGCTTTTCCGGAGAGGTTCCACATGTTGTCAGGTAGTCCCTCTGAATGGCAGCTTCCGGTTCGGTCCCTTAGCTTTCGGAAGTGACATTTAGTCTGATATGTGCCAGCCGTGCAATCTACCTAGCCCCGCAAAGTGCAAATATTAACATAAATGCATATTAAGATACTGTGTGTTAGCTCCTGAACTGAAATAGAGAGCGGGTGTTCCAGCGGAGGCAAGCAAATCGTGTTGATTTACAGTGGCTTGCGGATTTGGCCCATTACCGCTTCTTTATACACTTTTAAAAAGAAATGCCAACTCGATAGTTTAGGCTTTAACTGGAACATGGCAAGTAATTGTATGCTTTGGCGGACCCCTAGTAATGTTGCAGAATCTTTCTCAGAAGTTGTTCCATGGGATAGCCGATTCCTCAGGTAAGAGCTACTTGTTTGTTCAATCCTCCATCTTAGGCCTGCTCCTCAGGTGCATCCTCCTTCTCGCAGCGATTTCCTAGGAACAGATTTCGAAGAACAGCTCTGATCACAGAATCACAGATTGGTTAGGGTTGGAAAGGACCTCTGGAGATCATCCAGCCCAACCCCCCTGACAGAGCAGGGTCACCTACAGCAGGTTGCACAGGATGACCTCCAGGCGGGTTTTGAATGTTTCTGGGGTCGGAGACTCTACCGCCTCCCTGGGCAGCCTGTTCCAGTGCTCTGCCACCCTCAAAGTAAAGAAGTTCCTCCTCATGCTTTCATAGAAGTTCCTAGGTTCCAGTTTGTACTCGTTACCTCTTGTCCTGGATCATCTTTGATGATGTTTCTGGGGTCGGAGACTCTACCGCCTCCCTGGGCAGCCTGTTCCAGTGCTCTGCCACCCTCAAAGTAAAGAAGTTCCTCCTCATGCTTTGATAGAAGTTCCTAGGTTCCAGTTTGTACCCGTTACCTCTTGTCCTGGATCATTTTTGATGATCCAGGCCAAGAGGTAACGGGCACCAATTCGAACGTAGGAACTTGAACTTGAACTGAAAGGTAGGAACTTGAACTTGAACATAGGATTATCCTTGATGATTCAGGATAGCTGTGTGTCTGACCAGTCTGTCTTTCGAAGGAGGTCCTGGGCCAGCTCCAGCCATGCTGTGCTGAGCAGAGCCCCTGGCAGCAGCCCCACAGCTCACTCCCAGTGTGCCTGAATGGAAAAGGTACCAAAGTTGCTCCAACACTTTCTGAAAAACTCTATAGTGTTACCCCACAAGCGCAAAGCGACGGCAAAGCCCGTGAAATGACACCGGTGCTTCCAGAAAATGTCAAGCTTCCTGCCCAAGGGTGACATGCCATGCGGTGGGGTCAGGGCCACGCGCTGAGCACCCGGTGCGCTGGGGTTGCCCCAGCGGTTCCTGAGCAGCTCCTGCAGTGCTGCCGCCGGTACCGTTCTGGCGGCTGTAGTTGTTTAAAAAGCCGTTGTTGTTTCCGGCGTAATCTGACGGCAGTTTTCTCGGGCATTTGGGCCTCTTCTAATAAGTGTGCTGTGAGTACATCTGCAAGCATTCACCTGTCGAGGTCAAATGACTGGTGGTGCTCATCTGCCCCCGTGCTACTGCTGCTGCCTCCCGTGAATGCTCATGTGCCTGCGTGCCCCTGTACAGGCACAGATGCACGCGCGCAACACCTGATCCCGCATCCTAATTATTTTTCGCCCGGTTCTCTGAGTTGTTCTGCTTCCGGCTGATGAATGGGAAAGTGTAGTAGTGCTGTTTCATTTCACCAGCCTCTCAAGTGTGGAAATTATGGTAAATTTGAGAACAAGCCAGATTAGATTGATAGTTACACCTCCTCCTTTAATTAGCCAACCACAGGATCTGTGGAGGCAAAGGCCGGGGGGGTGTGTCGGTGTATATAAGGTGTATTGTCTATGTGAAAGATTAATCAAAAGGAGTTGCTTGAGGTGGGAAGGCTTTTCCGGAGAGGTTCCACATGTTGTCAGGTAGTCCCTCTGAATGGCAGCTTCCGGTTCGGTCCCTTAGCTTTCGGAAGTGACATTTAGTCTGATATGTGCCAGCCGTGCAATCTACCTAGCCCTGCAAAGTGCAAATATTAACATAAATGCATATTAAGATACTGTGTGTTAGCTCCTGAACTGCAATAGAGAGCGGGTGTTCCAGCGGAGGCAAGCAAATCGTGTTGATTTACAGTGGCTTGAGGATTTGGCCCATTACCGCTTCTTTATACACTTTTAAAAAGAAATGCCAACTCGATAGTTTAGGCTTTAACTGGAACATGGCAAGTAATTGTATGTTTTGGCGGACCCCTAGTAATGTTGCAGAATCTTTCTCAGAAGTTGTTCCATGGGATAGCCGATTCCTCAGGTAAGAGCTACTTGTTTGTTCAATCCTCCATCTTAGGCCTGCTCCTCAGGTGCATCCTCCTTCTCGCAGCGATTTCCTAGGAACAGATTTCGAAGAACAGCTCTGATCACAGAATCACAGATTGGTTAGGCTTGGAAAGGACCTCTGGAGATCATCCAGCCCAACCCCCCTGCCAGAGCAGGGTCACCTACAGCAGGTTGCACAGGATGACCTCCAGGCGGGTTTTGAATGTTTCTGGGGTCGGAGACTCTACCGCCTCCCTGGGCAGCCTGTTCCAGCGCTCTGCCACCCTCAAAGTAAAGAAGTTCCTCCTCATGCTTTGATAGAAGTTCCTAGGTTCCAGTTTGTACCCGTTACCTCTTGTCCTGGATCATCTTTGATGATCCAGGACAAGAGGTAACGGGCACCAATTGGAACGTAGGAACTTGAACTTGAACTGGAAGGTAGGAACTTGAACATAGGATTATCCTTGATGATTCAGGATAGCTGTGTGTCTGACCAGTCTGTCTTTCGAAGGAGGTCCTGGGCCAGCTCCAGCCATGCTGTGCTGAGCAGAGCCCCTGGCAGCAGCCCCACACCTCACTCCCAGTGTGCCTGAATGGAAAAGGTACCAAAGTTGCTCCAACACCTTCTGAAAAACTCTATAGTGTTACCCCACAAGCGCAAAGCGACGGCAAAGCCCGTGAAATGACACCGGTGCTTCCAGAAAATGTCAAGCTTCCTGCCCAAGGGTGACATGCCATGCGGTGGGGTCAGGGCCACGCGCTGAGCACCCGGTGCGCTGGGGTTGCCCCAGCGGTTCCTGAGCAGCTCCTGCAGTGCTGCCGCCGGTACCGTTCTGGCGGCTGTAGTTGTTTAAAAAGCCGTTGTTGTTTCCGGCGTAATCTGACGGCAGTTTTCTCGGGCATTTGGGCCTCTTCTAATAAGTGTGCTGTGAGTACATCTGCAAGCATTCACCTGTCGAGGTCAAATGACTGGTGGTGCTCATCTGCCCCCGTGCTACTGCTGCTGCCTCCCGTGAATGCTCATGTGCCTGCGTGCCCCTGTACAGGCACAGATGCACGCGCGCAACACCTGATCCCGCATCCTAATTATTTTTCGCCCGGTTCTCTGAGTTGTTCTGCTTCCGGCTGATGAATGGGAAAGTGTAGTAGTGCTGTTTCATTTCACCAGCCTCTCAAGTGTGGAAATTATGGTAAATTTGAGAACAAGCCAGATTAGATTGATAGTTACACCTCCTCCTTTAATTAGCCAACCACAGGATCTGTGGAGGCAAAGGCCGGGGGGGTGTGTTGGTGTATATAACGTGTATTGTCTATGTGAAAGATTAATCAAAAGGAGTTGCTTGAGGTGGGAAGGCTTTTCCGGAGAGGTTCCACATGTTGTCAGGTAGTCCCTCTGAATGGCAGCTTCCGGTTCGGTCCCTTAGCTTTCGGAAGTGACATTTAGTCTGATATGTGCCAGCCGTGCAATCTACCTAGCCCTGCAAAGTGCAAATATTAACCTAAATGCATATTAAGATACTGTGTGTTAGCTCCTGAACTGAAATAGAGAGCGGGTGTTCCAGCGGAGGCAAGCAAATCGTGTTGATTTACAGTGGCTTGCGGATTTGGCCCATTACCGCTTCTTTATACACTTTTAAAAAGAAATGCCAACTCGATAGTTTAGGCTTTAACTGGAACATGGCAAGTAATTGTATGTTTTGGCGGACCCCTAGTAATGTTGCAGAATCTTTCTCAGAAGTTGTTCCATGGCATAGCCGATTCCTCAGGTAAGAGCTACTTGTTTGTTCAATCCTCCATCTTAGGCCTGCTCCTCAGGTGCATCCTCCTTCTCGCAGCGATTTCCTAGGAACAGATTTCGAAGAACAGCTCTGATCACAGAATCACAGATTGGTTAGGGTTGGAAAGGAGCTCTGGAGATCATCCAGCCCAACCCCCCTGCCAGAGCAGGGTCACCTACAGCAGGTTGCACAGGATGACCTCCAGGCGGGTTTTGAATGTTTCTGGGGTCGGAGACTCTACCGCCTCCCTGGGCAGCCTGTTCCAGCGCTCTGCCACCCTCAAAGTAAAGAAGTTCCTCCTCATGCTTTGATAGAAGTTCCTACGTTCCAGTTTGTACCCGTTACCTCTTGTCCTGGATCATCTTTGATGATCCAGGACAAGAAGTAACGGGCACCAATTGGAACGTAGGAACTTGAACTTGAACTGGAACGTAGGAACTTGAACATAGGATTATCCTTGATGATTCAGGATAGCTGTGTGTCTGACCAGTCTGTCTTTCGAAGGAGGTCCTGGGCCAGCTCCAGCCATGCTGTGCTGAGCAGAGCCCCTGGCAGCAGCCCCACAGCTCACTCCCAGTGTGCCTGAATGGAAAAGGTACCAAAGTTGCTCCAACACTTTCTGAAAAACTCTATAGTGTTACCCCACAAGCGCAAAGCGACGGCAAAGCCCGTGAAATGACACCGGTGCTTCCAGAAAATGTCAAGCTTCCTGCCCAAGGGTGACATGCCATGCGGTGGGGTCAGGGCCACGCGCTGAGCACCCGGTGCGCTGGGGTTGCCCCAGCGGTTCCTGAGCAGCTCCTGCAGTGCTGCCGCCGGTACCGTTCTGGCGGCTGTAGTTGTTTAAAAAGCCGTTGTTGTTTCCGGCGTAATCTGACGGCAGTTTTCTCGGGCATTTGGGCCTCTTCTAATAAGTGTGCTGTGAGTACATCTGCAAGCATTCACCTGTCGAGGTCAAATGACTGGTGGTGCTCATCTGCCCCCGTGCTACTGCTGCTGCCTCCCGTGAATGCTCATGTGCCTGCGTGCCCCTGTACAGGCACAGATGCACGCGCGCAACACCTGATCCCGCATCCTAATTATTTTTCGCCCGGTTCTCGGAGTTGTTCTGCTTCCGGCTGATGAATGGGAAAGTGTAGTAGTGCTGTTTCATTTCACCAGCCTCTCAAGTGTGGAAATTATGGTAAATTTGAGAACAAGCCAGATTAGATTGATAGTTACACCTCCTCCTTTAATTAGCCAACCACAGGATCTGTGGAGGCAAAGGCCGGGGGGCGTGTCGGTGGGGGGGCATACGATTTTACCATGGCGAGATTGCTGGAGGTTCTTTCTCTTCTGTTCTTTCTTGTCTTGTAAATTGGTATGAGGTTCTGCCAGTCTTCCTCACGTAGCACAATCGCTCTTGATTTCTGGAGGTTGCTCACAGGGTAAGCTAATGTTTAACATCAATAAGTGTTACCAAATCTTGTCCTTGAGAAGCAGGAGTCTGGAAGCTGTTGTCAATCCAACTGCTGTATTCCTGACCAGCAAGCCCGCTCGATTCAGGGTTAATTAACTGATTACTTAGAGCGGAAGTGTTGTGGAAGAGCCCGATCATTACCATTTCTATTCATTCTAATATGATGTATTTCAACTCCCCCTCCCTCACGCCTTCCAGAGAGTGATCTGGTGAAGGAGGATGACAAGTCTTTTTGAAACCATCTCGAGTTCTCCCAGATACTCGTAGTTGAAGTTGTCTAGCGGTGCGAGATTAGACACCGTGTGAAAGGCAATACTGCACAGATTCTTTATTCCAGACCATTTTGTAAGTTCGCATGATACAAAACCTCACGGTTACTGGGCAGCTCTCCCACTTTTCACGTCAACCTTTGCTACCTCGCCCGCTGCAACGTGCAAGAAAGAAACATTGATTTGAATTGCGCCGTGGTGCCGTGCATCTTAATG
Organism: Vanellus vanellus; assembly: GCF_965231255.1. NCBI lineage: Eukaryota > Metazoa > Chordata > Aves > Charadriiformes > Charadriidae > Vanellus > Vanellus vanellus. Next base: position 916,475 of record NW_028128478.1, on the reverse strand, counting down.
ACACTCTGGAGTGACTGGCAGTGTGTCTGGGTCCTGGGGTTGGACCCGGTCTAGCTGCCAGGAGGCAACATTGCAGAGAGGGGCTACAGCTGTGGTCTCTGAAGGGACCTGGCTACTCTATGTAGGCCTTCTCTCCCTGCGTCTCAGAGTGCTTGAAGATGCTAATTGGTTCACATTTTCCTCTGTTCGTTAAGGTATTCTGTCCTTAAAAATTCAGCTTTTTAAAATAGTAACGTGTATTGTCTATGTGAAAGATTAATCAAAAGGAGTTGCTTGAGGTGGGAAGGCTTTTCCGGAGAGGTTCCACATGTTGTCAGGTAGTCCCTCTGAATGGCAGCTTCCGGTTCGGTCCCTTAGCTTTCGGAAGTGACATTTAGTCTGATATGTGCCAGCCGTGCAATCTACCTAGCCCTGCAAAGTGCAAATATTAACCTAAATGCATATTAAGATACTGTGTGTTAGCTCCTGAACTGAAATAGAGAGCGGGTGTTCCAGCGGAGGCAAGCAAATCGTGTTGATTTACAGTGGCTTGCGGATTTGGCCCATTACCGCTTCTTTATACACTTTTAAAAAGAAATGCCAACTCGATAGTTTAGGCTTTAACTGGAACATAGCAAGTAATTGTATGTTTTGGCGGACCCCTAGTAATGTTGCAGAATCTTTCTCTGAAGTTGTTCCATGGGATAGCCGATTCCTCAGGTAAGAGCTACTTGTTTGTTCAATCCTCCATCTTAGGCCTGCTCCTCAGGTGCATCCTCCTTCTCGCAGCGATTTCCTAGGAACAGATTTCGAAGAACAGCTCTGATCACAGAATCACAGATTGGTTAGGGTTGGAAAGGAGCTCTGGAGATCATCCAGTCCAACCCCCCTGCCAGAGCAGGGTCACCTACAGCAGGTTGCACAGGATGACCTCCAGGCGGGTTTTGAATGTCTCTGGGGTGGGAGACTCTACCGCCTCCCTGGGCAGCCTGTTCCAGCGCTCTGCCACCCTCAAAGTAAAGAAGTTCCTCCTCATGCTTTGATAGAAGTTCCTACGTTCCAGTTTGTACCCGTTACCTCTTGTCCTGGATCATCTTTGATGATCCAGGACAAGAGGTAACGGGCACCAATTGGAACGTAGGAACTTGAACTTGAACTGGAAGGTAGGAACTTGAACATAGGATTATCCTTGATGATTCAGGATAGCTGTGTGTCTGACCAGTCTGTCTTTCGAAGGAGGTCCTGGGCCAGCTCCAGCCATGCTGTGCTGAGCAGAGCCCCTGGCAGCAGCCCCACACCTCACTCCCAGTGTGCCTGAATGGAAAAGGTACCAAAGTTGCTCCAACACTTTCTGAAAAACTCTATAGTGTTACCCCACAAGCGCAAAGCGACGGCAAAGCCCGTGAAATGACACCGGTGCTTCCAGAAAATGTCAAGCTTCCTGCCCAAGGGTGACATGCCATGCGGTGGGGTCAGGGCCACGCGCTGAGCACCCGGTGCGCTGGGGTTGCCCCAGCGGTTCCTGAGCAGCTCCTGCAGTGCTGCCGCCGGTACCGTTCTGGCGGCTGTAGTTGTTTAAAAAGCCGTTGTTGTTTCCGGCGTAATCTGACGGCAGTTTTCTCGGGCATTTGGGCCTCTTCTAATAAGTGTGCTGTGAGTACATCTGCAAGCATTCACCTGTCGAGGTCAAATGACTGGTGGTGCTCATCTGCCCCCGTGCTACTGCTGCTGCCTCCCATGAATGCTCATGTGCCTGCGTGCCCCCGTACAGGCAAAAAAGCACGCGCGCAACACCTGATCCCGCATCCTAATTATTTTTCGCCCGGTTCTCTGAGTTGTTCTGCTTCCGGCTGATGAATGGGAAAGTGTAGTAGTGCTGTTTCATTTCACCAGCCTCTCAAGTGTGGAAATTATGGTAAATTTGAGAACAAGCCAGATTAGATTGATAGTTACACCTCCTCCTTTAATTAGCCAACCACAGGATCTGTGGAGGCAAAGGCCGGGGGGGTGTGTCGGTGTATATAACGTGTATTGTCTATGTGAAAGATTAATCAAAAGGAGTTGCTTGAGGTGGGAAGGCTTTTCCGGAGAGGTTCCACATGTTGTCAGGTAGTCCCTCTGAATGGCAGCTTCCGGTTCGGTCCCTTAGCTTTCAGAAGTGACATTTAGTCTGATATGTGCCAGCCGTGCAATCTACCTAGCCCTGCAAAGTGCAAATATTAACCTAAATGCATATTAAGATACTGTGTGTTAGCTCCTGAATTGAAATAGAGAGCGGGTGTTCCAGCGGAGGCAAGCAAATCGTGTTGATTTACAGTGGCTTGCGGATTTGGCCCATTACCGCTTCTTTATACACTTTTAAAAAGAAATGCCAACTCGATAGTTTAGGCTTTAACTGGAACATGGCAAGTAATTGTATGTTTTGGCGGACCCCTAGTAATGTTGCAGAATCTTTCTCAGAAGTTGTTCCATGGGATAGCCGATTCCTCAGGTAAGAGCTACTTGTTTGTTCAATCCTCCATCTTAGGCCTGCTCCTCAGGTGCATCCTCCTTCTCGCAGCGATTTCCTAGGAACAGATTTCGAAGAACAGCTCTGATCACAGAATCACAGATTGGTTAGGGTTGGAAAGGAGCTCTGGAGATCATCCAGTCCAACCCCCCTCCCAGAGCAGGGTCACCTACAGCAGGTTGCACAGGATGACCTCCAGGCGGGTTTTGAATGTCTCTGGGGTGGGAGACTCTACCGCCTCCCTGGGCAGCCTGTTCCAGCGCTCTGCCACCCTCAAAGTAAAGAAGTTCCTCCTCATGCTTTGATAGAAGTTCCTACGTTCCAGTTTGTACTCGTTACCTCTTGTCCTGGATCATCTTTGATGATCCAGGACAAGAGGTAATGGGCACCAATTGGAACGTAGGAACTTGAACTTGAAGTGGAACGTAGGAACTTGAACTTGAACATAGGATTATCCTTGATGATTCAGGATAGCTGTGTGTCTGACCAGTCTGTCTTTCGAAGGAGGTCCTGGGCCAGCTCCAGCCATGCTGTGCTGAGCAGAGCCCCTGGCAGCAGCCCCACACCTCACTCCCAGTGTGCTTGAATGGAAAAGGTACCAAAGTTGCTCCAACACTTTCTGAAAAACTCTATAGTGTTACCCCACAAGCGCAAAGCGACGGCAAAGCCCGTGAAATGACACCGGTGCTTCCAGAAAATGTCAAGCTTCCTGCCCAAGGGTGACGTGCCATGCGGTGGGGTCAGGGCCACGCGCTGAGCACCCGGTGCGCTGGGGTTGCCCCAGCGGTTCCTGAGCAGCTCCTGCAGTGCTGCCGCCGGTACCGTTCTGGCGGCTGTAGTTGTTTAAAAAGCCGTTGTTGTTTCCGGCGTAATCTGACGGCAGTTTTCTCGGGCATTTGGGCCTCTTCTAATAAGTGTGCTGTGAGTACATCTGCAAGCATTCACCTGTCGAGGTCAAATGACTGGTGGTGCTCATCTGCCCCCGTGCTACTGCTGCTGCCTCCCCTGAATGCTCATGTGCCTGCGTGCCCCTGTACAGGCACAGATACACACGCGCAACACCTGATCCCGCATCCTAATTATTTTTCGCCCGGTTCTCTGAGTTGTTCTGCTTCCGGCTGATGAATGGGAAAGTGTAGTAGTGCTGTTTCATTTCACCAGCCTCTCAAGTGTGGAAATTATGGTAAATTTGAGAACAAGCCAGATTAGATTGATAGTTACACCTCCTCCTTTAATTAGCCAACCACAGGATCTGTGGAGGCAAAGGCCGGGGGGGGGTGTCGGTGTATATAACGTGTATTGTCTATGTGAAAGATTAACCAAAAGGAGTTGCTTGAGGTGGGAAGGCTTTTCTGGAGAGGTTCCACATGTTGTCAGGTAGTCCCTCTGAATGGCAGCTTCCGGTTCGGTCCCTTAGCTTTTGGAAGTGACATTTAGTCTGATATGTGCCAGCCGTGCAATCTACCTAGCCCTGCAAAGTGCAAATATTAACCTAAATGCATATTAAGATAGTGTGTGTTAGCTCCTGAACTGAAATAGAGAGCGGGTGTTCCAGCGGAGGCAAGCAAATCGTGTTGATTTACAGTGGCTTGAGGATTTGGCCCATTACCGCTTCTTTATACACTTCTAAAAAGAACTGCCAACTCGATAGTTTAGGCTTTAACTGGAACATGGCAAGTAATTGTATGTTTTGGCGGACCCCTAGTAATGTTGCAGAATCTTTCTCAGAAGTTGTTCCATGGGATAGCCGATTCCTCAGGTAAGAGCTACTTGTTTGTTCAATCCTCCATCTTAGGCCTGCTCCTCAGGTGCATCCTCCTTCTCGCAGCGATTTCCTAGGAACAGATTTCGAAGAACAGCTCTGATCACAGAATCACAGATTGGTTAGGGTTGGAAAGGAGCTCTGGACATCATCCAGTCCAACCCCCCTGCCAGAGCAGGGTCACCTACAGCAGGTTGCACAGGATGACCTCCAGGCGGGTTTTGAATGTCTCTGGGGTGGGAGACTCTACTGCCTCCCTGGGCAGCCTGTTCCAGTGCTCTGCCACCCTCAAAGTAAAGAAGTTCCTCCTCATGCTTTGATAGAAGTTCCTAGGTTCCAGTTTGTACCCGTTACCTCTTGTCCTGGATCATCTTTGATGATCCAGGACAAGAGGTAACGGGCACCAATTGGAACGTAGGAACTTGAACTTGAACTGGAACGTAGGAACTTGAACATAGGATTATCCTTGATGATTCAGGATAGCTGTGTGTCTGACCAGCCTGTCTTTCGAAGGAGGTCCTGGGCCAGCTCCAGCCATGCTGTGCTGAGCAGAGCCCCTGGCAGCAGCCCCACAGCTCACTCCCAGTGTGCCTGAATGGAAAAGGTACCAAAGTTGCTCCAACACTTTCTGAAAAACTCTATAGTGTTACCCCACAAGCGCAAAGCGACGGCAAAGCCCGTGAAATGACACCGGTGCTTCCAGAAAATGTCAAGCTTCCTGCCCAAGGGTGACATGCCATGCGGTGGGGTCAGGGCCACGCGCTGAGCACCTGGTGCGCTGGGGTTGCCCCAGCGGTTCCTGAGCAGCTCCTGCAGTGCTGCCGCCGGTACCGTTCTGGCGGCTGTAGTTGTTTAAAAAGCCGTTGTTGTTTCCGGCGTAATCTGACGGCAGTTTTCTCGGGCATTTGGGCCTCTTCTAATAAGTGTGCTGTGAGTACATCTGCAAGCATTCACCTGTCGAGGTCAAATGACTGGTGGTGCTCATCTCCCCCCGTGCTACTGCTGCTGCCTCCCGTGAATGCTCATGTGCCTGCGTGCCCCTGTACAGGCACAGATGCACGCGCGCAACACCTGATCCCGCATCCTAATTATTTTTCGCCCGGTTCTCGGAGTTGTTCTGCTTCCGGCTGATGAATGGGAAAGTGTAGTAGTGCTGTTTCATTTCACCAGCCTCTCAAGTGTGGAAATTATGGTAAATTTGAGAACAAGCCAGATTAGATTGATAGTTACACCTCCTCCTTTAATTAGCCAACCACAGGATCTGTGGAGGCAAAGGCTGGGGGGGTGTGTCGGTGTATATAACGTGTATTGTCTATGTGAAAGATTAATCAAAAGGAGTTGCTTGAGGTGGGAAGGCTTTTCCGGAGAGGTTCCACATGTTGTCAGGTAGTCCCTCTGAATGGCAGCTTCCGGTTCGGTCCCTTAGCTTTCGGAAGTGACATTTAGTCTGATATGTGCCAGCCGTGCAATCTACCTAGCCCTGCAAAGTGCAAATATTAACATAAATGCATATTAAGATACTGTGTGTTAGCTCCTGAACTGAAATAGAGAGCGGGTGTTCCAGCGGAGGCAAGCAAATCGTGTTGATTTACAGTGGCTTGAGGATTTGGCCCATTACCGCTTCTTTATACACTTTTAAAAAGAAATGCCAACTCGATAGTTTAGGCTTTAACTGGAACATGGCAAGTAATTGTATGTTTTGGCGGACCCCTAGTAATGTTGCAGAATCTTTCTCAGAAGTTGTTCCATGGGATAGCCGATTCCTCAGGTAAGAGCTACTTGTTTGTTCAATCCTCCATCTTAGGCCTGCTCCTCAGGTGCGTCCTTCTTCTCGCAGCGATTTCCTAGGAACAGATTTCGAAGAACAGCTCTGATCACAGAATCACAGATTGGTTAGGGTTGGAAAGGACCTCTGGAGATCATCCAGCCCAACCCCCCTGCCAGAGCAGGGTCACCTACAGCAGGTTGCACAGGATGACCTCCAGGCGGGTTTTGAATGTCTCTGGGGTGGGAGACTCTACCGCCTCCCTGGGCAGCCTGTTCCAGCGCTCTGCCACCCTCAAAGTAAAGAAGTTCCTCCTCATGCTTTGATAGAAGTTCCTAGGTTCCAGTTTGTACCCGTTACCTCTTGTCCTGGATCATCTTTGATGATCCAGGACAAGAGGTAACGGGCACCAATTGGAAGGAAGGAACTTGAACTTGAACTGGAATGTAGGAACTTGAACATAGGATTGTCCTTGATGATTCAGGATATCTGTGTGTCTGACTAGTCTGTCTTTCGAAGGAGGTCCTGGGCCAGCTCCAGCCATGCTGTGCTGAGCAGAGCCCCTGGCAGCAGCCCCACAGCTCACTCCCAGTGTGCCTGAATGGAAAAGGTACCAAAGTTGCTCCAACACTTTCTGAAAAACTCTATAGTGTTACCCCACAAGCGCAAAGCGACGGCAAAGCCCGTGAAATGACACCGGTGCTTCCAGAAAATGTCAAGCTTCCTGCCCAAGGCTGACATGCCATGCGGTGGGGTCAGGGCCACGCGCTGAGCACCCGGTGCGCTGGGGTTGCCCCAGCGGTTCCTGAGCAGCTCCTGCAGTGCTGCCGCCGGTACCGTTCTGGCGGCTGTAGTTGTTTAAAAAGCCGTTGTTGTTTCCGGCGTAATCTGACGGCAGTTTTCTCGGGCATTTGGGCCTCTTCTAATAAGTGTGCTGTGAGTACATCTGCAAGCATTCACATGTCGAGGTCAAATGACTGGTGGTGCTCATCTCCCCCCGTGCTACTGCTGCTGCCTCCCGTGAATGCTCATGTGCCTGCGTGCCCCTGTACAGGCACAGATGCACGCGCGCAACACCTGATCCCGCATCCTAATTATTTTTCGCCCGGTTCTCGGAGTTGTTCTGCTTCCGGCTGATGAATGGGAAAGTGTAGTAGTGCTGTTTCATTTCACCAGCCTCTCAAGTGTGGAAATTATGGTAAATTTGAGAACAAGCCAGATTAGATTGATAGTTACACCTCCTCCTTTAATTAGCCAACCACAGGATCTGTGGAGGCAAAGGCCGGGGGGGTGTGTCGGTGTATATAATGTGTATTGTCCATGTGAAAGATTAATCAAAAGGAGTTGCTTGAGGTGGGAAGGCTTTTCCGGAGAGGTTCCACATGTTGTCAGGTAGTCCCTCTGAATGGCAGCTTCCGGTTCGGTCCCTTAGCTTTCGGAAGTGACATTTAGTCTGATATGTGCCAGCCGTGCAATCTACCTAGCCCTGCAAAGTGCAAATATTAACCTAAATGCATATTAAGATACTGTGTGTTAGCTCCTGAACTGAAATAGAGAGCGGGTGTTCCAGCGGAGGCAAGCAAATCGTGTTGATTTACAGTGGCTTGAGGATTTGGCCCATTACCGCTTCTTTATACACTTTTAAAAAGAAATGCCAACTCGATAGTTTAGGCTTTAACTGGAACATGGCAAGTAATTGTATGTTTTGGCGGACCCCTAGTAATGTTGCAGAATCTTTCTCAGAAGTTGTTCCATGGGATAGCCGATTCCTCAGGTAAGAGCTACTTGTTTGTTCAATCCTCCATCTTAGGCCTGCTCCTCAGGTGCATCCTCCTTCTCGCAGCGATTTCCTAGGAACAGATTTCAAAGAACAGCTCTGATCACAGAATCACAGATTGGTTAGGGTTGGAAAGGACCTCTGGAGATCATCCAGTCCAACCCTCTGCCAGAGCAGGGTCACCTACAGCAGGTTGCACAGGATGACCTCCAGGCGGGTTTTGAATGTCTCTGGGGTGGGAGACTCTACCGCCTCCCTGGGCAGCCTGTTCCAGCGCTCTGCCACCCTCAAAGTAAAGAAGTTCCTCCTCATGCTTTGATAGAAGTTCCTAGGTTCCAGTTTGTACCCGTTACCTCTTGTCCTGGATCATCTTTGATGATCCAGGACAAGAGGTAACGGGCACCAATTGGAACGTAGGAACTTGAACTTGAACTGGAAGGTAGGAACTTGAACTTGAACATAGGATTATCCTTGATGATTCAGGATAGCTGTGTGTCTGACCAGTCTGTCTTTCGAAGGAGGTCCTGGGCCAGCTCCAGCCATGCTGTGCTGAGCAGAGCCCCTGGCAGCAGCCCCACACCTCACTCCCAGTGTGCCTGAATGGAAAAGGTACCAAAGTTGCTCCAACACTTTCTGAAAAACTCTATAGTGTTACCCCACAAGCGCAAAGCGACGGCAAAGCCCGTGAAATGACACCGGTGCTTCCAGAAAATGTCAAGCTTCCTGCCCAAGGGTGACATGCCATGCGGTGGGGTCAGGGCCACGCGCTGAGCACCCGGTGCGCTGGGGTTGCCCCAGCGGTTCCTGAGCAGCTCCTGCAGTGCTGCCGCCGGTACCGTTCTGGCGGCTGTAGTTGTTTAAAAAGCCGTTGTTGTTTCCGGCGTAATCTGACGGCAGTTTTCTCGGGCATTTGGGCCTCTTCTAATAAGTGTGCTGTGAGTACATCTGCAAGCATTCACCTGTCGAGGTCAAATGACTGGTGGTGCTCATCTGCCCCCGTGCTACTGCTGCTGCCTCCCGTGAATGCTCATGTGCCTGCGTGCCCCTGTACAGGCACAGATGCACGCGCGCAACACCTGATCCCGCATCCTAATTATTTTTCGCCCGGTTCTCTGAGTTGTTCTGCTTCCGGCTGATGAATGGGAAAGTGTAGTAGTGCTGTTTCATTTCACCAGCCTCTCAAGTGTGGAAATTATGGTAAATTTGAGAACAAGCCAGATTAGATTGATAGTTACACCTCCTCCTTTAATTAGCCAACCACAGGATCTGTGGAGGCAAAGGCCGGGGGGGTGTGTCGGTGTATATAACGTGTATTGTCTATGTGAAAGATGAATCAAAAGGAGTTGCTTGAGGTGGGAAGGCTTTTCCGGAGAGGTTCCACATGTTGTCAGGTAGTCCCTCTGAATGGCAGCTTCCGGTTCGGTCCCTTAGCTTTCGGAAGTGACATTTAGTCTGATATGTGCCAGCCGTGCAATCTACCTAGCCCTGCAAAGTGCAAATATTAACCTAAATGCATATTAAGATACTGTGTGTTAGCTCCTGAACTGCAATAGAGAGCGGGTGTTCCAGCGGAGGCAAGCAAATCGTGTTGATTTACAGTGGCTTGAGGATTTGGCCCATTACCGCTTCTTTATACACTTTTAAAAAGAAATGCCAACTCGATAGTTTAGGCTTTAACTGGAACATGGCAAGTAATTGTATGTTTTGGCGGACCCCTAGTAATGTTGCAGAATCTTTCTCAGAAGTTGTTCCATGGGATAGCCGATTCCTCAGGTAAGAGCTACTTGTTTGTTCAATCCTCCATCTTAGGCCTGCTCCTCAGGTGCATCCTCCTTCTCGCAGCGATTTCCTAGGAACAGATTTCAAAGAACAGCTCTGATCACAGAATCACAGATTGGTTAGGGTTGGAAAGGAGCTCTGGAGATCATCCAGTCCAACCCTCTGCCAGAGCAGGGTCACCTACAGCAGGTTGCACAGGATGACCTCCAGGCGGGTTTTGAATGTCTCTGGGGTGGGAGACTCTACCGCCTCCCTGGGCAGCCTGTTCCAGCGCTCTGCCACCCTCAAAGTAAAGAAGTTCCTCCTCATGCTTTGATAGAAGTTCCTAGGTTCCAGTTTGTACCCGTTACCTCTTGTCCTGGATCATCTTTGATGATCCAGGACAAGAGGTAACGGGCACCAATTGGAACGTAGGAACTTGAACTTGAACTGGAAGGTAGGAACTTGAACTTGAACATAGGATTATCCTTGATGATTCAGGATAGCTGTGTGTCTGACCAGTCTGTCTTTCGAAGGAGGTCCTGGGCCAGCTCCAGCCATGCTGTGCTGAGCAGAGCCCCTGGCAGCAGCCCCACACCTCACTCCCAGTGTGCCTGAATGGAAAAGGTACCAAAGTTGCTCCAACACTTTCTGAAAAACTCTATAGTGTTACCCCACAAGCGCAAAGCGACGGCAAAGCCCGTGAAATGACACCGGTGCTTCCAGAAAATGTCAAGCTTCCTGCCCAAGGGTGACATGCCATGCGGTGGGGTCAGGGCCACGCGCTGAGCACCCGGTGCGCTGGGGTTGCCCCAGCGGTTCCTGAGCAGCTCCTGCAGTGCTGCCGCCGGTACCGTTCTGGCGGCTGTAGTTGTTTAAAAAGCCGTTGTTGTTTCCGGCGTAATCTGACGGCAGTTTTCTCGGGCATTTGGGCCTCTTCTAATAAGTGTGCTGTGAGTACATCTGCAAGCATTCACCTGTCGAGGTCAAATGACTGGTGGTGCTCATCTGCCCCCGTGCTACTGCTGCTGCCTCCCGTGAATGCTCATGTGCCTGCGTGCCCCTGTACAGGCACAGATGCACGCGCGCAACACCTGATCCCGCATCCTAATTATTTTTCGCCTGGTTCTCTGAGTTGTTCTACTTCCGGCTGATGAATGGGAAAGTGTAGTAGTGCTGTTTCATTTCACCAGCCTCTCAAGTGTGGAAATTATGGTAAATTTGAGAACAAGCCAGATTAGATTGATAGTTACACCTCCTCCTTTAATTAGCCAACCACAGGATCTGTGGAGGCAAAGGCCGGGGGGGTGTGTCGGTGTATATAACGTGTATTGTCTATGTGAAAGATTAATCAAAAGGAGTTGCTTGAGGTGGGAAGGCTTTTCCGGAGAGGTTCCACATGTTGTCAGGTAGTCCCTCTGAATGGCAGCTTCCGGTTCGGTCCCTTAGCTTTCGGAAGTGACATTTAGTCTGATATGTGCCAGCCGTGCAATCTACCTAGCCCTGCAAAGTGCAAATATTAACATAAATGCATATTAAGATACTGTGTGTTAGCTCCTGAACTGAAATAGAGAGCGGGTGTTCCAGCGGAGGCAAGCAAATCGTGTTGATTTAGAGTGGCTTGAGGATTTGGCCCATTACCGCTTCTTTATACACTTTTAAAAAGAAATGCCAACTCGATAGTTTAGGCTTTAACTGGAACATGGCAAGTAATTGTATGTTTTGGCGGACCCCTAGTAATGTTGCAGAATCTTTCTCAGAAGTTGTTCCATGGGATAGCCGATTCCTCAGGTAAGAGCTACTTGTTTGTTCAATCCTCCATCTTAGGCCTGCTCCTCAGGTGCATCCTCCTTCTCGCAGCGATTTCCTAGGAACAGATTTCGAAGAACAGCTCTGATCACAGAATCACAGATTGGTTAGGGTTGGAAAGGAGCTCTGGAGATCATCCAGTCCAATCCCCCTCCCAGAGCAGGGTCACGTACAGCAGGTTGCACAGGATGACCTCCAGGCGGGTTTTGAATGTCTCTGGGGTGGGAGACTCTACCGCCTCCCTGGGCAGCCTGTTCCAGTGCTCTGCCACCCTCAAAGTAAAGAAGTTCCTCCTCATGCTTTGATAGAAGTTCCTAGGTTCCAGTTTGTACCCGTTACCTCTTGTCCTGGATCATCTTTGATGATCCAGGACAAGAGGTAACGGGCACCAATTGGAACGTAGGAACTTGAACTTGAACTGGAAGGTAGGAACTTGAACTTGAACATAGGATTATCCTTGATGATTCAGGATAGCTGTGTGTCTGACCAGTCTGTCTTTCGAAGGAGGTCCTGGACCAGCTCCAGCCATGCTGTGCTGAGCAGAGCCCCTGGCAGCAGCCCCACAGCTCACTCCCAGTGTGCCTGAATGGAAAAGGTACCAAAGTTGCTCCAACACTTTCTGAAAAACTCTATAGTGTTACCCCACAAGCGCAAAGCGACGGCAAAGCCCGTGAAATGACACCGGTGCTTCCAGAAAATGTCAAGCTTCCTGCCCAAGGGTGACATGCCATGCGGTGGGGTCAGGGCCACGCGCTGAGTACCCGGTGCGTTGGGGTTGCCCCAGCGGTTCCTGAGCAGCTCCTGCAGTGCTGCCGCCGGTACCGTTCTGGCGGCTGTAGTTGTTTAAAAAGCCGTTGTTGTTTCCGGCGTAATCTGACGGCAGTTTTCTCGGGCATTTGGGCCTCTTCTAATAAGTGTGCTGTGAGTACATCTGCAAGCATTCACCTGTCGAGGTCAAATGACTGGTGGTGCTCATCTGCCCCCGTGCTACTGCTGCTGCCTCCCATGAATGCTCATGTGCCTGCGTGCCCCTGTACAGGCAAAAAAGCACGCGCGCAACACCTGATCCCGCATCCTAATTATTTTTCGCCCGGTTCTCTGAGTTGTTCTGCTTCCGGCTGATGAATGGGAAAGTGTAGTAGTGCTGTTTCATTTCACCAGCCTCTCAAGTGTGGAAATTATGGTAAATTTGAGAACAAGCCAGATTAGATTGATAGTTACACCTCCTCCTTTAATTAGCCAACCACAGGATCTGTGGAGGCAAAGGCCGGGGGGGTGTGTCGGTGTATATAACGTGTATTGTCTATGTGAAAGATTAATCAAAAGGAGTTGCTTGAGGTGGGAAGGCTTTTCCGGAGAGGTTCCACATGTTGTCAGGTAGTCCCTCTGAATGGCAGCTTCCGGTTCGGTCCCTTAGCTTTCGGAAGTGACATTTAGTCTGATATGTGCCAGCCGTGCAATCTACCTAGCCCTGCAAAGTGCAAATATTAACCTAAATGCATATTAAGATAGTGTGTGTTAGCTCCTGAACTGAAATAGAGAGCGGGTGTTCCAGCGGAGGCAAGCAAATCGTGTTGATTTACAGTGGCTTGAGGATTTGGCCCATTACCGCTTCTTTATACACTTCTAAAAAGAAATGCCAACTCGATAGTTTAGGCTTTAACTGGAACATGGCAAGTAATTGTATGTTTTGGCGGACCCCTAGTAATGTTGCAGAATCTTTCTCAGAAGTTGTTCCATGGGATAGCCGATTCCTCAGGTAAGAGCTACTTGTTTGTTCAATCCTCCATCTTAGGCCTGCTCCTCAGGTGCATCCTCCTTCTCGCAGCGATTTCCTAGGAACAGATTTCGAAGAACAGCTCTGATCACAGAATCACAGATTGGTTAGGGTTGGAAAGGAGCTCTGGACATCATCCAGTCCAACCCCCCTGCCAGAGCAGGGTCACCTACAGCAGGTTGCACAGGATGACCTCCAGGCGGGTTTTGAATGTCTCTGGGGTGGGAGACTCTACTGCCTCCCTGGGCAGCCTGTTCCAGTGCTCTGCCACCCTCAAAGTAAAGAAGTTCCTCCTCATGCTTTGATAGAAGTTCCTAGGTTCCAGTTTGTACCCGTTACCTCTTGTCCTGGATCATCTTTGATGATCCAGGACAAGAGGTAACGGGCACCAATTGGAACGTAGGAACTTGAACTTGAACTGGAACGTAGGAACTTGAACATAGGATTATCCTTGATGATTCAGGATAGCTGTGTGTCTGACCAGCCTGTCTTTCGAAGGAGGTCCTGGGCCAGCTCCAGCCATGCTGTGCTGAGCAGAGCCCCTGGCAGCAGCCCCACAGCTCACTCCCAGTGTGCCTGAAAGGAAAAGGTACCAAAGTTGCTCCAACACTTTCTGAAAAACTCTATAGTGTTACCCCACAAGCGCAAAGCGACGGCAAAGCCCGTGAAATGACACCGGTGCTTCCAGAAAATGTCAAGCTTCCTGCCCAAGGGTGACATGCCATGCGGTGGGGTCAGGGCCACGCGCTGAGCACCTGGTGCGCTGGGGTTGCCCCAGCGGTTCCTGAGCAGCTCCTGCAGTGCTGCCGCCGGTACCGTTCTGGCGGCTGTAGTTGTTTAAAAAGCCGTTGTTGTTTCCGGCGTAATCTGACGGCAGTTTTCTCGGGCATTTGGGCCTCTTCTAATAAGTGTGCTGTGAGTACATCTGCAAGCATTCACCTGTCGAGGTCAAATGACTGGTGGTGCTCATCTCCCCCCGTGCTACTGCTGCTGCCTCCCGTGAATGCTCATGTGCCTGCGTGCCCCTGTACAGGCACAGATGCACGCGCGCAACACCTGATCCCGCATCCTAATTATTTTTCGCCCGGTTCTCGGAGTTGTTCTGCTTCCGGCTGATGAATGGGAAAGTGTAGTAGTGCTGTTTCATTTCACCAGCCTCTCAAGTGTGGAAATTATGGTAAATTTGAGAACAAGCCAGATTAGATTGATAGTTACACCTCCTCCTTTAATTAGCCAACCACAGGATCTGTGGAGGCAAAGGCCGGGGGGGTGTGTCGGTGTATATAACGTGTATTGTCTATGTGAAAGATTAATCAAAAGGAGTTGCTTGAGGTGGGAAGGCTTTTCCGGAGAGGTTCCACATGTTGTCAGGTAGTCCCTCTGAATGGCAGCTTCCGGTTCGGTCCCTTAGCTTTCGGAAGTGACATTTAGTCTGATATGTGCCAGCCGTGCAATCTACCTAGCCCTGCAAAGTGCAAATATTAACATAAATGCATATTAAGATACTGTGTGTTAGCTCCTGAACTGAAATAGAGAGCGGGTGTTCCAGCGGAGGCAAGCAAATCGTGTTGATTTACAGTGGCTTGAGGATTTGGCCCATTACCGCTTCTTTATACACTTTTAAAAAGAAATGCCAACTCGATAGTTTAGGCTTTAACTGGAACATGGCAAGTAATTGTATGTTTTGGCGGACCCCTAGTAATGTTGCAGAATCTTTCTCAGAAGTTGTTCCATGGGATAGCCGATTCCTCAGGTAAGAGCTACTTGTTTGTTCAATCCTCCATCTTAGGCCTGCTCCTCAGGTGCGTCCTTCTTCTCGCAGCGATTTCCTAGGAACAGATTTCGAAGAACAGCTCTGATCACAGAATCACAGATTGGTTAGGGTTGGAAAGGACCTCTGGAGATCATCCAGCCCAACCCCCCTGCCAGAGCAGGGTCACCTACAGCAGGTTGCACAGGATGACCTCCAGGCGGGTTTTGAATGTCTCTGGGGTGGGAGACTCTACCGCCTCCCTGGGCAGCCTGTTCCAGCGCTCTGCCACCCTCAAAGTAAAGAAGTTCCTCCTCATGCTTTGATAGAAGTTCCTACGTTCCAGTTTGTACCCGTTACCTCTTGTCCTGGATCATCTTTGATGATCCAGGACAAGAGGTAACGGGCACCAATTGGAAGGAAGGAACTTGAACTTGAACTGGAATGTAGGAACTTGAACATAGTATTGTCCTTGATGATTCAGGATATCTGTGTGTCTGACTAGTCTGTCTTTCGAAGGAGGTCTTGGGCCAGCTCCAGCCATGCTGTGCTGAGCAGAGCCCCTGGCAGCAGCCCCACAGCTGACTCCCAGTGTGCCTGAATGGAAAAGGTACCAAAGTTGCTCCAACACTTTCTGAAAAACTCTATAGTGTTACCCCACAAGCGCAAAGCGACGGCAAAGCCCGTGAAATGACACCGGTGCTTCCAGAAAATGTCAAGCTTCCTGCCCAAGGGTGACATGCCATGCGGTGGGGTCAGGGCCACGCGCTGAGCACCTGGTGCGCTGGGGTTGCCCCAGCGGTTCCTGAGCAGCTCCTGCAGTGCTGCCGCCGGTACCGTTCTGGCGGCTGTAGTTGTTTAAAAAGCCGTTGTTGTTTCCGGCGTAATCTGACGGCAGTTTTCTCGGGCATTTGGGCCTCTTCTAATAAGTGTGCTGTGAGTACATCTGCAAGCATTCACCTGTCGAGGTCAAATGACTGGTGGTGCTCATCTCCCCCCGTGCTACTGCTGCTGCCTCCCGTGAATGCTCATGTGCCTGCGTGCCCCTGTACAGGCACAGATGCACGCGCGCAACACCTGATCCCGCATCCTAATTATTTTTCGCCCGGTTCTCGGAGTTGTTCTGCTTCCGGCTGATGAATGGGAAAGTGTAGTAGTGCTGTTTCATTTCACCAGCCTCTCAAGTGTGGAAATTATGGTAAATTTGAGAACAAGCCAGATTAGATTGATAGTTACACCTCCTCCTTTAATTAGCCAACCACAGGATCTGTGGAGGCAAAGGCCGGGGGGGTGTGTCGGTGTATATAATGTGTATTGTCCATGTGAAAGATTAATCAAAAGGAGTTGCTTGAGGTGGGAAGGCTTTTCCGGAGAGGTTCCACATGTTGTCAGGTAGTCCCTCTGAATGGCAGCTTCCGGTTCGGTCCCTTAGCTTTCGGAAGTGACATTTAGTCTGATATGTGCCAGCCGTGCAATCTACCTAGCCCTGCAAAGTGCAAATATTAACCTAAATGCATATTAAGATAGTGTGTGTTAGCTCCTGAACTGAAATAGAGAGCGGGTGTTCCAGCGGAGGCAAGCAAATCGTGTTGATTTACAGTGGCTTGAGGATTTGGCCCATTACCGCTTCTTTATACACTTTTAAAAAGAAATGCCAACTCGATAGTTTAGGCTTTAACTGGAACATGGCAAGTAATTCTGTGTTTTGGCGGACCCCTAGTAATGTTGCAGAATCTTTCTCAGAAGTTGTTCCATGGGATAGCCGATTCCTCAGGTAAGAGCTACTTGTTTGTTCAATCCTCCATCTTAGGCCTGCTCCTCAGGTGCATCCTCCTTCTCGCAGCGATTTCCTAGGAACAGATTTCGAAGAACAGCTCTGATCACAGAATCACAGATTGGTTAGGGTTGGAAAGGAGCTCTGGAGATCATCCAGTCCAACCCCCCTGCCAGAGCAGGGTCACCTACAGCAGGTTGCACAGGATGACCTCCAGGCGGGTTTTGAATGTCTCTGGGGTGGGAGACTCTACCGCCTCCCTGGGCAGCCTGTTCCAGCGCTCTGCCACCCTCAAAGTAAAGAAGTTCCTCCTCATGCTTTGATAGAAGTTCCTAGGTTCCAGTTTGTACCCGTTACCTCTTGTCCTGGATCATCTTTGATGATCCAGGACAAGAGGTAACGGGCACCAATTGGAACGTAGGAACTTGAACTTGAACTGGAAGGTAGGAACTTGAACTTGAACATAGGATTATCCTTGATGATTCAGGATAGCTGTGTGTCTGACCAGTCTGTCTTTCGAAGGAGGTCCTGGGCCAGCTCCAGCCATGCTGTGCTGAGCAGAGCCCCTGGCAGCAGCCCCACACCTCACTCCCAGTGTGCCTGAATGGAAAAGGTACCAAAGTTGCTCCAACACTTTCTGAAAAACTCTATAGTGTTACCCCACAAACGCAAAGCGACGGCAAAGCCCGTGAAATGACACCGGTGCTTCCAGAAAATGTCAAGCTTCCTGCCCAAGGGTGACATGCCATGCGGTGGGGTCAGGGCCACGCGCTGAGCACCCGGTGCGTTGGGGTTGCCCCAGCGGTTCCTGAGCAGCTCCTGCAGTGCTGCCGCCGGTACCGTTCTGGCGGCTGTAGTTGTTTAAAAAGCCGTTGTTGTTTCCGGCGTAATCTGACGGCAGTTTTCTCGGGCATTTGGGCCTCTTCTAATAAGTGTGCTGTGAGTACATCTGCAAGCATTCACCTGTCGAGGTCAAATGACTGGTGGTGCTCATCTGCCCCCGTGCTACTGCTGCTGCCTCCCATGAATGCTCATGTGCCTGCGTGCCCCTGTACAGGCAAAAAAGCACGCGCGCAACACCTGATCCCGCATCCTAATTATTTTTCGCCCGGTTCTCGGAGTTGTTCTGCTTCCGGCTGATGAATGGGAAAGTGTAGTAGTGCTGTTTCATTTCACCAGCCTCTCAAGTGTGGAAATTATGGTAAATTTGAGAACAAGCCAGATTAGATTGATAGTTACACCTCCTCCTTTAATTAGCCAACCACAGGATCTGTGGAGGCAAAGGCCGGGGGGGTGTGTCGGTGTATATAACGTGTATTGTCTATGTGAAAGATTAATCAAAAGGAGTTGCTTGAGGTGGGAAGGCTTTTCCGGAGAGGTTCCACATGTTGTCAGGTAGTCCCTCTGAATGGCAGCTTCCGGTTCGGTCCCTTAGCTTTCGGAAGTGACATTTAGTCTGATATGTGCCAGCCGTGCAATCTACCTAGCCCTGCAAAGTGCAAATATTAACCTAAATGCATATTAAGATAGTGTGTGTTAGCTCCTGAACTGAAATAGAGAGCGGGTGTTCCAGCGGAGGCAAGCAAATCGTGTTGATTTACAGTGGCTTGAGGATTTGGCCCATTACCGCTTCTTTATACACTTTTAAAAAGAAATGCCAACTCGATAGTTTAGGCTTTAACTGGAACATGGCAAGTAATTGTATGTTTTGGCGGACCCCTAGTAATGTTGCAGAATCTTTCTCAGAAGTTGTTCCATGGGATAGCCGATTCCTCAGGTAAGAGCTACTTGTTTGTTCAATCCTCCATCTTAGGCCTGCTCCTCAGGTGCATCCTCCTTCTCGCAGCGATTTCCTAGGAACAGATTTCGAAGAACAGCTCTGATCACAGAATCACAGATTGGTTAGGGTTGGAAAGGAGCTCTGGACATCATCCAGTCCAACCCCCCTGCCAGAGCAGGGTCACCTACAGCAGGTTGCACAGGATGACCTCCAGGCGGGTTTTGAATGTCTCTGGGGTGGGAGACTCTACTGCCTCCCTGGGCAGCCTGTTCCAGTGCTCTGCCACCCTCAAAGTAAAGAAGTTCCTCCTCATGCTTTGATAGAAGTTCCTAGGTTCCAGTTTGTACCCGTTACCTCTTGTCCTGGATCATCTTTGATGATCCAGGACAAGAGGTAACGGGCACCAATTGGAACGTAGGAACTTGAACTTGAACTGGAACGTAGGAACTTGAACATAGGATTATCCTTGATGATTCAGGATAGCTGTGTGTCTGACCAGCCTGTCTTTCGAAGGAGGTCCTGGGCCAGCTCCAGCCATGCTGTGCTGAGCAGAGCCCCTGGCAGCAGCCCCACAGCTCACTCCCAGTGTGCCTGAAAGGAAAAGGTACCAAAGTTGCTCCAACACTTTCTGAAAAACTCTATAGTGTTACCCCACAAGCGCAAAGCGACGGCAAAGCCCGTGAAATGACACCGGTGCTTCCAGAAAATGTCAAGCTTCCTGCCCAAGGGTGACATGCCATGCGGTGGGGTCAGGGCCACGCGCTGAGCACCTGGTGCGCTGGGGTTGCCCCAGCGGTTCCTGAGCAGCTCCTGCAGTGCTGCCGCCGGTACCGTTCTGGCGGCTGTAGTTGTTTAAAAAGCCGTTGTTGTTTCCGGCGTAATCTGACGGCAGTTTTCTCGGGCATTTGGGCCTCTTCTAATAAGTGTGCTGTGAGTACATCTGCAAGCATTCACCTGTCGAGGTCAAATGACTGGTGGTGCTCATCTCCCCCCGTGCTACTGCTGCTGCCTCCCGTGAATGCTCATGTGCCTGCGTGCCCCTGTACAGGCACAGATGCACGCGCGCAACACCTGATCCCGCATCCTAATTATTTTTCGCCCGGTTCTCGGAGTTGTTCTGCTTCCGGCTGATGAATGGGAAAGTGTAGTAGTGCTGTTTCATTTCACCAGCCTCTCAAGTGTGGAAATTATGGTAAATTTGAGAACAAGCCAGATTAGATTGATAGTTACACCTCCTCCTTTAATTAGCCAACCACAGGATCTGTGGAGGCAAAGGCCGGGGGGGTGTGTCGGTGTATATAACGTGTATTGTCTATGTGAAAGATTAATCAAAAGGAGTTGCTTGAGGTGGGAAGGCTTTTCCGGAGAGGTTCCACATGTTGTCAGGTAGTCCCTCTGAATGGCAGCTTCCGGTTCGGTCCCTTAGCTTTCGGAAGTGACATTTAGTCTGATATGTGCCAGCCGTGCAATCTACCTAGCCCTGCAAAGTGCAAATATTAACATAAATGCATATTAAGATACTGTGTGTTAGCTCCTGAACTGAAATAGAGAGCGGGTGTTCCAGCGGAGGCAAGCAAATCGTGTTGATTTACAGTGGCTTGAGGATTTGGCCCATTACCGCTTCTTTATACACTTTTAAAAAGAAATGCCAACTCGATAGTTTAGGCTTTAACTGGAACATGGCAAGTAATTGTATGTTTTGGCGGACCCCTAGTAATGTTGCAGAATCTTTCTCAGAAGTTGTTCCATGGGATAGCCGATTCCTCAGGTAAGAGCTACTTGTTTGTTCAATCCTCCATCTTAGGCCTGCTCCTCAGGTGCGTCCTTCTTCTCGCAGCGATTTCCTAGGAACAGATTTCGAAGAACAGCTCTGATCACAGAATCACAGATTGGTTAGGGTTGGAAAGGACCTCTGGAGATCATCCAGCCCAACCCCCCTGCCAGAGCAGGGTCACCTACAGCAGGTTGCACAGGATGACCTCCAGGCGGGTTTTGAATGTCTCTGGGGTGGGAGACTCTACCGCCTCCCTGGGCAGCCTGTTCCAGCGCTCTGCCACCCTCAAAGTAAAGAAGTTCCTCCTCATGCTTTGATAGAAGTTCCTACGTTCCAGTTTGTACCCGTTACCTCTTGTCCTGGATCATCTTTGATGATCCAGGACAAGAGGTAACGGGCACCAATTGGAAGGAAGGAACTTGAACTTGAACTGGAATGTAGGAACTTGAACATAGTATTGTCCTTGATGATTCAGGATATCTGTGTGTCTGACTAGTCTGTCTTTCGAAGGAGGTCTTGGGCCAGCTCCAGCCATGCTGTGCTGAGCAGAGCCCCTGGCAGCAGCCCCACAGCTGACTCCCAGTGTGCCTGAATGGAAAAGGTACCAAAGTTGCTCCAACACTTTCTGAAAAACTCTATAGTGTTACCCCACAAGCGCAAAGCGACGGCAAAGCCCGTGAAATGACACCGGTGCTTCCAGAAAATGTCAAGCTTCCTGCCCAAGGGTGACATGCCATGCGGTGGGGTCAGGGCCACGCGCTGAGCACTCGGTGCGCTGGGGTTGCCCCAGCGGTTCCTGAGCAGCTCCTGCAGTGCTGCCGCCGGTACCGTTCTGGCGGCTGTAGTTGTTTAAAAAGCCGTTGTTGTTTCCGGCGTAATCTGACGGCAGTTTTCTCGGGCATTTGGGCCTCTTCTAATAAGTGTGCTGTGAGTACATCTGCAAGCATTCACATGTCGAGGTCAAATGACTGGTGGTGCTCATCTCCCCCCGTGCTACTGCTGCTGCCTCCCGTGAATGCTCATGTGCCTGCGTGCCCCTGTACAGGCACAGATGCACGCGCGCAACACCTGATCCCGCATCCTAATTATTTTTCGCCCGGTTCTCGGAGTTGTTCTGCTTCCGGCTGATGAATGGGAAAGTGTAGTAGTGCTGTTTCATTTCACCAGCCTCTCAAGTGTGGAAATTATGGTAAATTTGAGAACAAGCCAGATTAGATTGATAGTTACACCTCCTCCTTTAATTAGCCAACCACAGGATCTGTGGAGGCAAAGGCCGGGGGGGTGTGTCGGTGTATATAATGTGTATTGTCCATGTGAAAGATTAATCAAAAGGAGTTGCTTGAGGTGGGAAGGCTTTTCCGGAGAGGTTCCACATGTTGTCAGGTAGTCCCTCTGAATGGCAGCTTCCGGTTCGGTCCCTTAGCTTTCGGAAGTGACATTTAGTCTGATATGTGCCAGCCGTGCAATCTACCTAGCCCTGCAAAGTGCAAATATTAACCTAAATGCATATTAAGATACTGTGTGTTAGCTCCTGAACTGAAATAGAGAGCGGGTGTTCCAGCGGAGGCAAGCAAATCGTGTTGATTTACAGTGGCTTGAGGATTTGGCCCATTACCGCTTCTTTATACACTTTTAAAAAGAAATGCCAACTCGATAGTTTAGGCTTTAACTGGAACATGGCAAGTAATTCTGTGTTTTGGCGGACCCCTAGTAATGTTGCAGAATCTTTCTCAGAAGTTGTTCCATGGGATAGCCGATTCCTCAGGTAAGAGCTACTTGTTTGTTCAATCCTCCATCTTAGGCCTGCTCCTCAGGTGCATCCTCCTTCTCGCAGCGATTTCCTAGGAACAGATTTCGAAGAACAGCTCTGATCACAGAATCACAGATTGGTTAGGGTTGGAAAGGAGCTCTGGAGATCATCCAGTCCAACCCCCCTGCCAGAGCAGGGTCACCTACAGCAGGTTGCACAGGATGACCTCCAGGCGGGTTTTGAATGTCTCTGGGGTGGGAGACTCTACCGCCTCCCTGGGCAGCCTGTTCCAGCGCTCTGCCACCCTCAAAGTAAAGAAGTTCCTCCTCATGCTTTGATAGAAGTTCCTAGGTTCCAGTTTGTACCCGTTACCTCTTGTCCTGGATCATCTTTGATGATCCAGGACAAGAGGTAACGGGCACCAATTGGAACGTAGGAACTTGAACTTGAACTGGAAGGTAGGAACTTGAACTTGAACATAGGATTATCCTTGATGATTCAGGATAGCTGTGTGTCTGACCAGTCTGTCTTTCGAAGGAGGTCCTGGGCCAGCTCCAGCCATGCTGTGCTGAGCAGAGCCCCTGGCAGCAGCCCCACACCTCACTCCCAGTGTGCCTGAATGGAAAAGGTACCAAAGTTGCTCCAACACTTTCTGAAAAACTCTATAGTGTTACCCCACAAACGCAAAGCGACGGCAAAGCCCGTGAAATGACACCGGTGCTTCCAGAAAATGTCAAGCTTCCTGCCCAAGGGTGACATGCCATGCGGTGGGGTCAGGGCCACGCGCTGAGCACCCGGTGCGCTGGGGTTGCCCCAGCGGTTCCTGAGCAGCTCCTGCAGTGCTGCCGCCGGTACCGTTCTGGCGGCTGTAGTTGTTTAAAAAGCCGTTGTTGTTTCTGGCGTAATCTGACGGCAGTTTTCTCGGGCATTTGGGCCTCTTCTAATAAGTGTGCTGTGAGTACATCTGCAAGCATTCACCTGTCGAGGTCAAATGACTGGTGGTGCTCATCTCCCCCCGTGCTACTGCTGCTGCCTCCCGTGAATGCTCATGTGCCTGCGTGCCCCTGTACAGGCACAGATGCACGCGCGCAACACCTGATCCCGCATCCTAATTATTTTTCGCCCGGTTCTCTGAGTTGTTCTGCTTCCGGCTGATGAATGGGAAAGTGTAGTAGTGCTGTTTCATTTCACCAGCCTCTCAAGTGTGGAAATTATGGTAAATTTGAGAACAAGCGAGATTAGATTGATAGTTACACCTCCTCCTTTAATTAGCCAACCACAGGATCTGTGGAGGCAAAGGCCGGGGGGGTGTGTCGGTGTATATAACGTGTATTGTCTATGTGAAAGATTAATCAAAAGGAGTTGCTTGAGGTGGGAAGGCTTTTCCGGAGAGGTTCCACATGTTGTCAGGTAGTCCCTCTGAATGGCAGCTTCCGGTTCGGTCCCTTAGCTTTCGGAAGTGACATTTAGTCTGATATGTGCCAGCCGTGCAATCTACCTAGCCCTGCAAAGTGCAAATATTAACCTAAATGCATATTAAGATACTGTGTGTTAGCTCCTGAACTGAAATAGAGAGCGGGTGTTCCAGCGGAGGCAAGCAAATCGTGTTGATTTACAGTGGCTTGAGGATTTGGCCCATTACCGCTTCTTTATACACTTTTAAAAAGAAATGCCAACTCGATAGTTTAGGCTTTAACTGGAACATGGCAAGTAATTGTATGTTTTGGCGGACCCCTAGTAATGTTGCAGAATCTTTCTCAGAAGTTGTTCCATGGGATAGCCGATTCCTCAGGTAAGAGCTACTTGTTTGTTCAATCCTCCATCTTAGGCCTGCTCCTCAGGTGCATCCTCCTTCTCGCAGCGATTTCCTAGGAACAGATTTCAAAGAACAGCTCTGATCACAGAATCACAGATTGGTTAGGGTTGGAAAGGAGCTCTGGAGATCATCCAGTCTAACCCTCTGCCAGAGCAGGGTCACCTACAGCAGGTTGCACAGGATGACCTCCAGGCGGGTTTTGAATGTCTCTGGGGTGGGAGACTCTACCGCCTCCCTGGGCAGCCTGTTCCAGCGCTCTGCCACCCTCAAAGTAAAGAAGTTCCTCCTCATGCTTTGATAGAAGTTCCTAGGTTCCAGTTTGTACCCGTTACCTCTTGTCCTGGATCATCTTTGATGATCCAGGACAAGAGGTAACGGGCACCAATTGGAAGGAAGGAACTTGAACTTGAACTGGAATGTAGGAACTTGAACATAGGATTGTCCTTGATGATTCAGGATAGCTGTGTGTCTGACCAGTCTGTCTTTCGAAGGAGGTCCTGGGCCAGCTCCAGCCATGCTGTGCTGAGCAGAGCCCCTGGCAGCAGCCCCACACCTCACTCCCAGTGTGCCTGAATGGAAAAGGTACCAAAGTTGCTCCAACACTTTCTGAAAAACTCTATAGTGTTACCCCACAAGCGCAAAGCGACGGCAAAGCCCGTGAAATGACACCGGTGCTTCCAGAAAATGTCAAGCTTCCTGCCCAAGGGTGACATGCCATGCGGTGGGGTCAGGGCCACGCGCTGAGCACCCGGTGCGCTGGGGTTGCCCCAGCGGTTCCTGAGCAGCTCCTGCAGTGCTGCCGCCGGTACCGTTCTGGCGGCTGTAGTTGTTTAAAAAGCCGTTGTTGTTTCCGGCGTAATCTGACGGCAGTTTTCTCGGGCATTTGGGCCTCTTCTAATAAGTGTGCTGTGAGTACATCTGCAAGCATTCACCTGTCGAGGTCAAATGACTGGTGGTGCTCATCTGCCCCCGTGCTACTGCTGCTGCCTCCCGTGAATGCTCATGTGCCTGCGTGCCCCTGTACAGGCACAGATGCACGCGCGCAACACCTGATCCCGCATCCTAATTATTTTTCGCCCGGTTCTCGGAGTTGTTCTGCTTCCGGCTGATGAATGGGAAAGTGTAGTAGTGCTGTTTCATTTCACCAGCCTCTCAAGTGTGGAAATTATGGTAAATTTGAGAACAAGCCAGATTAGATTGATAGTTACACCTCCTCCTTTAATTAGCCAACCACAGGATCTGTGGAGGCAAAGGCCGGGGGGGTGTGTCGGTGTATATAACGTGTATTGTCTATGTGAAAGATTAATCAAAAGGAGTTGCTTGAGGTGGGAAGGCTTTTCCGGAGAGGTTCCACATGTTGTCAGGTAGTCCCTCTGAATGGCAGCTTCCGGTTCGGTCCCTTAGCTTTCGGAAGTGACATTTAGTCTGATATGTGCCAGCCGTGCAATCTACCTAGCCCTGCAAAGTGCAAATATTAACCTAAATGCATATTAAGATACTGTGTGTTAGCTCCTGAACTGAAATAGAGAGCGGGTGTTCCAGCGGAGGCAAGCAAATCGTGTTGATTTACAGTGGCTTGAGGATTTGGCCCATTACCGCTTCTTTATACACTTTTAAAAAGAAATGCCAACTCGATAGTTTAGGCTTTAACTGGAACATGGCAAGTAATTGTATGTTTTGGCGGACCCCTAGTAATGTTGCAGAATCTTTCTCAGAAGTTGTTCCATGGGATAGCCGATTCCTCAGGTAAGAGCTACTTGTTTGTTCAATCCTCCATCTTAGGCCTGCTCCTCAGGTGCATCCTCCTTCTCGCAGCGATTTCCTAGGAACAGATTTCAAAGAACAGCTCTGATCACAGAATCACAGATTGGTTAGGGTTGGAAAGGAGCTCTGGAGATCATCCAGTCTAACCCTCTGCCAGAGCAGGGTCACCTACAGCAGGTTGCACAGGATGACCTCCAGGCGGGTTTTGAATGTCTCTGGGGTGGGAGACTCTACCGCCTCCCTGGGCAGCCTGTTCCAGCGCTCTGCCACCCTCAAAGTAAAGAAGTTCCTCCTCATGCTTTGATAGAAGTTCCTAGGTTCCAGTTTGTACCCGTTACCTCTTGTCCTGGATCATCTTTGATGATCCAGGACAAGAGGTAACGGGCACCAATTGGAAGGAAGGAACTTGAACTTGAACTGGAATGTAGGAACTTGAACATAGGATTGTCCTTGATGATTCAGGATAGCTGTGTGTCTGACCAGTCTGTCTTTCGAAGGAGGTCCTGGGCCAGCTCCAGCCATGCTGTGCTGAGCAGAGCCCCTGGCAGCAGCCCCACACCTCACTCCCAGTGTGCCTGAATGGAAAAGGTACCAAAGTTGCTCCAACACTTTCTGAAAAACTCTATAGTGTTACCCCACAAGCGCAAAGCGACGGCAAAGCCCGTGAAATGACACCGGTGCTTCCAGAAAATGTCAAGCTTCCTGCCCAAGGGTGACATGCCATGCGGTGGGGTCAGGGCCACGCGCTGAGCACCCGGTGCGCTGGGGTTGCCCCAGCGGTTCCTGAGCAGCTCCTGCAGTGCTGCCGCCGGTACCGTTCTGGCGGCTGTAGTTGTTTAAAAAGCCGTTGTTGTTTCCGGCGTAATCTGACGGCAGTTTTCTCGGGCATTTGGGCCTCTTCTAATAAGTGTGCTGTGAGTACATCTGCAAGCATTCACCTGTCGAGGTCAAATGACTGGTGGTGCTCATCTGCCCCCGTGCTACTGCTGCTGCCTCCCGTGAATGCTCATGTGCCTGCGTGCCCCTGTACAGGCACAGATGCACGCGCGCAACACCTGATCCCGCATCCTAATTATTTTTCGCCCGGTTCTCGGAGTTGTTCTGCTTCCGGCTGATGAATGGGAAAGTGTAGTAGTGCTGTTTCATTTCACCAGCCTCTCAAGTGTGGAAATTATGGTAAATTTGAGAACAAGCCAGATTAGATTGATAGTTACACCTCCTCCTTTAATTAGCCAACCACAGGATCTGTGGAGGCAAAGGCCGGGGGGGTGTGTCGGTGTATATAACGTGTATTGTCTATGTGAAAGATTAATCAAAAGGAGTTGCTTGAGGTGGGAAGGCTTTTCCGGAGAGGTTCCACATGTTGTCAGGTAGTCCCCCTGAATGGCAGCTTCCGGTTCGGTCCCTTAGCTTTCGGAAGTGACATTTAGTCTGATATGTGCCAGCCGTGCAATCTACCTAGCCCCGCAAAGTGCAAATATTAACATAAATGCATATTAAGATACTGTGTGTTAGCTCCTGAACTGAAATAGAGAGCGGGTGTTCCAGCGGAGGCAAGCAAATCGTGTTGATTTAGAGTGGCTTGAGGATTTGGCCCATTACCGCTTCTTTATACACTTTTAAAAAGAAATGCCAACTCGATAGTTTAGGCTTTAACTGGAACATGGCAAGTAATTGTATGTTTTGGCGGACCCCTAGTAATGTTGCAGAATCTTTCTCAGAAGTTGTTCCATGGGATAGCCGATTCCTCAGGTAAGAGCTACTTGTTTGTTCAATCCTCCATCTTAGGCCTGCTCCTCAGGTGCATCCTCCTTCTCGCAGCGATTTCCTAGGAACAGATTTCGAAGAACAGCTCTGATCACAGAATCACAGATTGGTTAGGGTTGGAAAGGACCTCTGGAGATCATCCAGCCCAACCCCCCTGCCAGAGCAGGGTCACCTACAGCAGGTTGCACAGGATGACCTCCAGGCGGGTTTTGAATGTTTCTGGGGTCGGAGACTCTACCGCCTCCCTGGGCAGCCTGTTCCAGCGCTCTGCCACCCTCAAAGTAAAGAAGTTCCTCCTCATGCTTTGATAGAAGTTCCTAGGTTCCAGTTTGTACCCGTTACCTCTTGTCCTGGATCATCTTTGATGATCCAGGACAAGAGGTAACGGGCACCAATTGGAACGTAGGAACTTGAACTTGAACTGGAACGTAGGAACTTGAACATAGGATTATCCTTGATGATTCAGGATAGCTGTGTGTCTGACCAGTCTGTCTTTCGAAGGAGGTCCTGGGCCAGCTCCAGCCATGCTGTGCTGAGCAGAGCCCCTGGCAGCAGCCCCACAGCTCACTCCCAGTGTGCCTGAATGGAAAAGGTACCAAAGTTGCTCCAACACTTTCTGAAAAACTCTATAGTGTTACCCCACAAGCGCAAAGCGACGACTAAGCCCGTGAAATGACACCGGTGCTTCCAGAAAATGTCAAGCTTCCTGCCCAAGGGTGACATGCCATGCGGTGGGGTCAGGGCCACGCGCTGAGCACCCGGTGCGCTGGGGTTCCCCAGCGGTTCCTGAGCAGCTCCTGCAGTGCTGCCGCTGGTACTGTTCTGGCGGCTGTAGTTGTTTAAAAAGCCGTTGTTGTTTCCGGCGTAATCTGACGGCAGTTTTCTCGGGCATTTGGGCCTCTTCTAATAAGTGTGCTGTGAGTACATCTGCAAGCATTCACCTGTCGAGGTCAAATGACTGGTGGTGCTCATCTGCCCCCGTGCTACTGCTGCTGCCTCCCGTGAATGCTCATGTGCCTGCGTGCCCCTGTACAGGCACAGATGCACGCGCGCAACACCTGATCCCGCATCCTAATTATTTTTCGCCCGGTTCTTTGAGTTGTTCTGCTTCCGGCTGATGAATGGGAAAGTGTAGTAGTGCTGTTTCATTTCACCAGCCTCTCAAGTGTGGAAATTATGGTAAATTTGGGAACAAGCCAGATTAGATTGATAGTTACACCTCCTCCTTTAATTAGCCAACCACAGGATCTGTGGAGGCAAAGGCCGGGGGGGTGTGTCGGTGTATATAACGTGTATTGTCTATGTGAAAGATTAATCAAAAGGAGTTGCTTGAGGTGGGAAGGCTTTTCCGGAGAGGTTCCACATGTTGTCAGGTAGTCCCTCTGAATGGCAGCTTCCGGTTCGGTCCCTTAGC
Source organism: Vanellus vanellus (assembly GCF_965231255.1). Lineage (NCBI taxonomy): Eukaryota > Metazoa > Chordata > Aves > Charadriiformes > Charadriidae > Vanellus > Vanellus vanellus. Next base: position 887,750 of record NW_028128478.1, on the reverse strand, counting down.
TTTCGGAAGTGACATTTAGTCTGATATGTGCCAGCCGTGCAATCTACCTAGCCCTGCAAAGTGCAAATATTAACCTAAATGCATATTAAGATACTGTGTGTTAGCTCCTGAACTGCAATAGAGAGCGGGTGTTCCAGCGGAGGCAAGCAAATCGTGTTGATTTACAGTGGCTTGAGGATTTGGCCCATTACCGCTTCTTTATACACTTTTAAAAAGAAATGCCAACTCGATAGTTTAGGCTTTAACTGGAACATGGCAAGTAATTGTATGTTTTGGCGGACCCCTAGTAATGTTGCAGAATCTTTCTCAGAAGTTGTTCCATGGGATAGCCGATTCCTCAGGTAAGAGCTACTTGTTTGTTCAATCCTCCATCTTAGGCCTGCTCCTCAGGTGCATCCTCCTTCTCGCAGCGATTTCCTAGGAACAGATTTCGAAGAACAGCTCTGATCACAGAATCACAGATTGGTTAGGGTTGGAAAGGAGCTCTGGAGATCATCCAGCCCAACCCCCCTGCCAGAGCAGGGTCACCTACAGCAGGTTGCACAGGATGACCTCCAGGCGGGTTTTGAATGTCTCTGGGGTCGGAGACTCTACCGCCTCCCTGGGCAGCCTGTTCCAGCGCTCTGCCACCCTCAAAGTAAAGAAGTTCCTCCTCATGCTTTGATAGAAGTTCCTAGGTTCCAGTTTGTACCCGTTACCTCTTGTCCTGGATCATCTTTGATGATCCAGGACAAGAGGTAACGGGCACCAATTGGAACGTAGGAACTTGAACTTGAACTGGAACGTAGGAACTTGAACATAGGATTATCCTTGATGATTCAGGATAGCTGTGTGTCTGACCAGTCTGTCTTTCGAAGGAGGTCCTGGGCCAGCTCCAGCCATGCTGTGCTGAGCAGAGCCCCTGGCAGCAGCCCCACAGCTCACTCCCAGTGTGCCTGAATGGAAAAGGTACCAAAGTTGCTCCAACACTTTCTGAAAAACTCTATAGTGTTACCCCACAAGCGCAAAGCGACGACTAAGCCCGTGAAATGACACCGGTGCTTCCAGAAAATGTCAAGCTTCCTGCCCAAGGGTGACATGCCATGCGGTGGGGTCAGGGCCACGCGCTGAGCACCCGGTGCGCTGGGGTTCCCCAGCGGTTCCTGAGCAGCTCCTGCAGTGCTGCCGCTGGTACTGTTCTGGCGGCTGTAGTTGTTTAAAAAGCCGTTGTTGTTTCCGGCGTAATCTGACGGCAGTTTTCTCGGGCATTTGGGCCTCTTCTAATAAGTGTGCTGTGAGTACATCTGCAAGCATTCACCTGTCGAGGTCAAATGACTGGTGGTGCTCATCTGCCCCCGTGCTACTGCTGCTGCCTCCCGTGAATGCTCATGTGCCTGCGTGCCCCTGTACAGGCACAGATGCACGCGCGCAACACCTGATCCCGCATCCTAATTATTTTTCGCCCGGTTCTTTGAGTTGTTCTGCTTCCGGCTGATGAATGGGAAAGTGTAGTAGTGCTGTTTCATTTCACCAGCCTCTCAAGTGTGGAAATTATGGTAAATTTGGGAACAAGCCAGATTAGATTGATAGTTACACCTCCTCCTTTAATTAGCCAACCACAGGATCTGTGGAGGCAAAGGCCGGGGGGGTGTGTCGGTGTATATAACGTGTATTGTCTATGTGAAAGATTAATCAAAAGGAGTTGCTTGAGGTGGGAAGGCTTTTCCGGAGAGGTTCCACATGTTGTCAGGTAGTCCCTCTGAATGGCAGCTTCCGGTTCGGTCCCTTAGCTTTCGGAAGTGACATTTAGTCTGATATGTGCCAGCCGTGCAATCTACCTAGCCCTGCAAAGTGCAAATATTAACCTAAATGCATATTAAGATACTGTGTGTTAGCTCCTGAACTGCAATAGAGAGCGGGTGTTCCAGCGGAGGCAAGCAAATCGTGTTGATTTACAGTGGCTTGAGGATTTGGCCCATTACCGCTTCTTTATACACTTTTAAAAAGAAATGCCAACTCGATAGTTTAGGCTTTAACTGGAACATGGCAAGTAATTGTATGTTTTGGCGGACCCCTAGTAATGTTGCAGAATCTTTCTCAGAAGTTGTTCCATGGGATAGCCGATTCCTCAGGTAAGAGCTACTTGTTTGTTCAATCCTCCATCTTAGGCCTGCTCCTCAGGTGCATCCTCCTTCTCGCAGCGATTTCCTAGGAACAGATTTCGAAGAACAGCTCTGATCACAGAATCACAGATTGGTTAGGGTTGGAAAGGAGCTCTGGAGATCATCCAGCCCAACCCCCCTGCCAGAGCAGGGTCACCTACAGCAGGTTGCACAGGATGACCTCCAGGCGGGTTTTGAATGTCTCTGGGGTGGGAGACTCTACCGCCTCCCTGGGCAGCCTGTTCCAGCGCTCTGCCACCCTCAAAGTAAAGAAGTTCCTCCTCATGCTTTGATAGAAGTTCCTAGGTTCCAGTTTGTACCCGTTACCTCTTGTCCTGGATCATCTTTGATGATCCAGGACAAGAGGTAACGGGCACCAATTGGAACGTAGGAACTTGAACTTGAACTGGAAGGTAGGAACTTGAACTTGAACATAGGATTATCCTTGATGATTCAGGATAGCTGTGTGTCTGACCAGTCTGTCTTTCGAAGGAGGTCCTGGACCAGCTCCAGCCATGCTGTGCTGAGCAGAGCCCCTGGCAGCAGCCCCACAGCTCACTCCCAGTGTGCCTGAATGGAAAAGGTACCAAAGTTGCTCCAACACTTTCTGAAAAACTCTATAGTGTTACCCCACAAGCGCAAAGCGACGGCAAAGCCCGTGAAATGACACCGGTGCTTCCAGAAAATGTCAAGCTTCCTGCCCAAGGGTGACATGCCATGCGGTGGGGTCAGGGCCACGCGCTGAGCACCCGGTGCGCTGGGGTTGCCCCAGCGGTTCCTGAGCAGCTCCTGCAGTGCTGCCGCCGGTACCGTTCTGGCGGCTGTAGTTGTTTAAAAAGCCGTTGTTGTTTCCGGCGTAATCTGACGGCAGTTTTCTCGGGCATTTGGGCCTCTTCTAATAAGTGTGCTGTGAGTACATCTGCAAGCATTCACCTGTCGAGGTCAAATGACTGGTGGTGCTCATCTGCCCCCGTGCTACTGCTGCTGCCTCCCGTGAATGCTCATGTGCCTGCGTGCCCCTGTACAGGCACAGATGCACGCGCGCAACACCTGATCCCGCATCCTAATTATTTTTCGCCCGGTTCTCGGAGTTGTTCTGCTTCCGGCTGATGAATGGGAAAGTGTAGTAGTGCTGTTTCATTTCACCAGCCTCTCAAGTGTGGAAATTATGGTAAATTTGAGAACAAGCCAGATTAGATTGATAGTTACACCTCCTCCTTTAATTAGCCAACCACAGGATCTGTGGAGGCAAAGGCCGGGGGGGTGTGTCGGTGTATATAACGTGTATTGTCTATGTGAAAGATTAATCAAAAGGAGTTGCTTGAGGTGGGAAGGCTTTTCCGGAGAGGTTCCACATGTTGTCAGGTAGTCCCTCTGAATGGCAGCTTCCGGTTCGGTCCCTTAGCTTTCGGAAGTGACATTTAGTCTGATATGTGCCAGCCGTGCAATCTACCTAGCCCCGCAAAGTGCAAATATTAACCTAAATGCATATTAAGATACTGTGTGTTAGCTCCTGAACTGAAATAGAGAGCGGGTGTTCCAGCAGAGGCAAGCAAATCGTGTTGATTTACAGTGGCTTGAGGATTTGGCCCATTACCGCTTCTTTATATACTTTTAAAAAGAAATGCCAACTCGATAGTTTAGGCTTTAACTGGAACATGGCAAGTAATTGTATGCTTTGGCGGACCCCTAGTAATGTTGCAGAATCTTTCTCAGAAGTTGTTCCATGGGATAGCCGATTCCTCAGGTAAGAGCTACTTGTTTGTTCAATCCTCCATCTTAGGCCTGCTCCTCAGGTGCATCCTCCTTCTCGCAGCGATTTCCTAGGAACAGATTTCGAAGAACAGCTCTGATCACAGAATCACAGATTGGTTAGGGTTGGAAAGGACCTCTGGAGATCATCCAGTCCAACCCCCTGCCAGAGCAGGGTCACCTACAGCAGGTTGCACAGGATGACCTCCAGGCGGGTTTTGAATGTCTCTGGGGTGGGAGACTCTACTGCCTCCCTGGGCAGCCTGTTCCAGCGCTCTGCCACCCTCAAAGTAAAGAAGTTCCTCCTCATGCTTTGATAGAAGTTCCTAGGTTCCAGTTTGTACCCGTTACCTCTTGTCCTGGATCATCTTTGATGATCCAGGACAAGAGGTAACGGGCACCAATTGGAACGTAGGAACTTGAACTTGAACTGGAACGTAGGAACTTGAACATAGGATTATCCTTGATGATTCAGGATAGCTGTGTGTCTGACCAGTCTGTCTTTCGAAGGAGGTCCTGGGCCAGCTCCAGCCATGCTGTGCTGAGCAGAGCCCCTGGCAGCAGCCCCACAGCTCACTCCCAGTGTGCCTGAATGGAAAAGGTACAAAAGTTGCTCCAACACTTTCTGAAAAACTCTATAGTGTTACCCCACAAGCGCAAAGCGACGGCAAAGCCCGTGAAATGACACCGGTGCTTCCAGAAAATGCCAAGCTTCCTGCCCAAGGGTGACATGCCATGCGGTGGGGTCAGGGCCACGCGCTGAGCACCCGGTGCGCTGGGGTTGCCCCAGCGGTTCCTGAGCAGCTCCTGCAGTGCTGCCGCCGGTACCGTTCTGGCGGCTGTAGTTGTTTAAAAAGCCGTTGTTGTTTCCGGCGTAATCTGACGGCAGTTTTCTCGGGCATTTGGGCCTCTTCTAATAAGTGTGCTGTGAGTACATCTGCAAGCATTCACCTGTCGAGGTCAAATGACTGGTGGTGCTCATCTCCCCCCGTGCTACTGCTGCTGCCTCCCATGAATGCTCATGTGCCTGCGTGCCCCTGTACAGGCACAGATGCACGCGCGCAACACCTGATCCCGCATCCTAATTATTTTTCGCCCGGTTCTCGGAGTTGTTCTGCTTCCGGCTGATGAATGGGAAAGTGTAGTAGTGCTGTTTCATTTCACCAGCCTCTCAAGTGTGGAAATTATGGTAAATTTGAGAACAAGCCAGATTAGATTGATAGTTACACCTCCTCCTTTAATTAGCCAACCACAGGATCTGTGGAGGCAAAGGCCGGGGGGGTGTGTCGGTATATATAACGTGTATTGTCTATGTGAAAGATTAATCAAAAGGAGTTGCTTGAGGTGGGAAGGCTTTTCCGGAGAGGTTCCACATGTTGTCAGGTAGTCCCTCTGAATGGCAGCTTCCGGTTCGGTCCCTTAGCTTTCGGAAGTGACATTTAGTCTGATATGTGCCAGCCGTGCAATCTACCTAGCCCTGCAAAGTGCAAATATTAACTTAAATGCATATTAAGATACTGTGTGTTAGCTCCTGAACTGAAATAGAGAGCGGGTGTTCCAGCGGAGGCAAGCAAATCGTGTTGATTTACAGTGGCTTGAGGATTTGGCCCATTACCGCTTCTTTATACACTTTTAAAAAGAAATGCCAACTCGATAGTTTAGGCTTTAACTGGAACATGGCAAGTAATTGTATGTTTTGGCGGACCCCTAGTAATGTTGCAGAATCTTTCTCAGAAGTTGTTCCATGGGATAGCCGATTCCTCAGGTAAGAGCTACTTGTTTGTTCAATCCTCCATCTTAGGCCTGCTCCTCAGGTGCATCCTCCTTCTCGCAGCGATTTCCTAGGAACAGATTTCGAAGAACAGCTCTGATCACAGAATCACAGATTGGTTAGGGTTGGAAAGGACCTCTGGAGATCATCCAGTCCAACCCCCTGCCAGAGCAGGGTCACCTACAGCAGGTTGCACAGGATGACCTCCAGGCGGGTTTTGAATGTCTCTGGGGTGGGAGACTCTACTGCCTCCCTGGGCAGCCTGTTCCAGCGCTCTGCCACCCTCAAAGTAAAGAAGTTCCTCCTCATGCTTTGATAGAAGTTCCTAGGTTCCAGTTTGTACCCGTTACCTCTTGTCCTGGATCATCTTTGATGATCCAGGCCAAGAGGTAACGGGCACCAATTGGAACGTAGGAACTTGAACTTCAACTGGAACGTAGGAACTTGAACATAGGATTATCCTTGATGATTCAGGATAGCTGTGTGTCTGACCAGTCTGTCTTTCGAAGGAGGTCCTGGGCCAGCTCCAGCCATGCTGTGCTGAGCAGAGCCCCTGGCAGCAACCCCACACCTCACTCCCAGTGTGCCTGAATGGAAAAGGTACAAAATTTGCTCCAACACTTTCTGAAAAACTCTAGTGTTACCCCACAAGCGCAAAGCGACGGCAAAGCCCGTGAAATGACACCGGTGCTTCCAGAAAATGTCAAGCTTCCTGCCCAAGGGTGACATGCCATGCGGTGGGGTCAGGGCCACGCGCTGAGCACCCGGTGCGCTGGGGTTGCCCCAGCGGTTCCTGAGCAGCTCCTGCAGTGCTGCCGCCGGTACCGTTCTGGCGGCTGTAGTTGTTTAAAAAGTTGTTGTTGTTTCCGGCGTAATCTGACGGCAGTTTTCTCGGGCATTTGGGCCTCTTCTAATAAGTGTGCTGTGAGTACATCTGCAAGCATTCACCTGTCGAGGTCAAATGACTGGTGGTGCTCATCTGCCCCCGTGCTACTGCTGCTGCCTCCCATGAATGCTCATGTGCCTGCGTGCCCCTGTACAGGCACAGATGCACGCGCGCAACACCTGATCCCGCATCCTAATTATTTTTCGCCCGGTTCTCTGAGTTGTTCTGCTTCCGGCTGATGAATGGGAAAGTGTAGTAGTGCTGTTTCATTTCACCAGCCTCTCAAGTGTGGAAATTATGGTAAATTTGAGAACAAACCAGATTAGATTGATAGTTACACCTCCTCCTTTAATTAGCCAACCACAGGATCTGTGGAGGCAAAGGCCGGGGGGCGTGTCGGTGGGGGGGCATACGATTTTACCATGGCGAGATTGCTGGAGGTTCTTTCTTGTCTGTTCTTTCTTGTCTTGTAAATTGGTATGAGGTTCTGCCAGTCTTCCTCACGTAGCACAATCGCTCTTGATTTCTGGAGGTTGCTCACAGGGTAAGCTAATGTTTAACATCAATAAGGGTTACCGAATCTTGTCCTTGAGAAGCAGGAGTCTGGAAGCTGTTGTCAATCCAACTGCTGTATTCCTGACCAGCAAGCCCGCTCGATTCAGGGTTAATTAACTGATTACTTAGAGCGGAAGTGTTGTGGAAGAGCCCGATCATTACCATTTCTATTCATTCTAATATGATGTATTTCAACTCCCCCTCCCTCACGCCTTCCAGAGAGTGATCTGGTGAAGGAGGATGACAAGTCTTTGTGAAACCATCTCGAGTTCTCCCAGATACTCGTAGTTGAAGTTGTCTAGCGGTGCGAGATTAGACACCGTGTGAAAGGCAATACTGCACAGATTCTTTATTCCAGACCATTTTGTAAGTTCGCATGATACAAAACCTCACGGTTACTGGGCAGCTCTCCCACTTTTCACGTCAACCTTTGCTACCTCGCCCGCTGCAACGTGCAGGAAAGAAACATTGATTTGAATTGCGCCGTGGTGCCGTGCATCTTAATGACACTCTGGAGTGACTGGCAGTGTGTCTGGGTCCTGGGGTTGGACCCGGTCTAGCTGCCAGGAGGCAACATTGCAGAGAGGGGCTACAGCTGTGGTCTCTGAAGGGGCCTGGCTACTCTATGTAGGCCTTCTCTCCCTGCGTCTCAGAGTGCTTGAAGATGCTAATTGGTTCACATTTTCCTCTGTTCGTTAAGGTATTCTGTCCTTAAAAATTCAGCTTTTTAAAATAGTAACGTGTATTGTCTATGTGAAAGATTAATCAAAAGGAGTTGCTTGAGGTGGGAAGGCTTTTCCGGAGAGGTTCCACATGTTGTCAGGTAGTCCCTCTGAATGGCAGCTTCCGGTTCGGTCCCTTAGCTTTCGGAAGTGACATTTAGTCTGATATGTGCCAGCCGTGCAATCTACCTAGCCCTGCAAAGTGCAAATATTAACCTAAATGCATATTAAGATACTTTGTGTTAGCTCCTGAACTGAAATAGAGAGCGGGTGTTCCAGCGGAGGCAAGCAAATCGTGTTGATTTAGAGTGGCTTGAGGATTTGGCCCATTACCGCTTCTTTATACACTTTTAAAAAGAAATGCCAACTCGATAGTTTAGGCTTTAACTGGAACATGGCAAGTAATTGTATGTTTTGGCGGACCCCTAGTAATGTTGCAGAATCTTTCTCAGAAGTTGTTCCATGGGATAGCCGATTCCTCAGGTAAGAGCTACTTGTTTGTTCAATCCTCCATCTTAGGCCTGCTCCTCAGGTGCATCCTCCTTCTCGCAGCGATTTCCTAGGAACAGATTTCGAAGAACAGCTCTGATCACAGAATCACAGATTGGTTAGGCTTGGAAAGGACCTCTGGAGATCATCCAGCCCAACCCCCCTGCCAGAGCAAGGTCACCTACAGCAGGTTGCACAGGATGACCTCCAGGCGGGTTTTGAATGTTTCTGGGGTCGGAGACTCTACCGCCTCCCTGGGCAGCCTGTTCCAGCGCTCTGCCACCCTCAAAGTAAAGAAGTTCCTCCTCATGCTTTGATAGAAGTTCCTAGGTTCCAGTTTGTACCCGTTACCTCTTGTCCTGGATCATCTTTGATGATCCAGGACAAGAGGTAACGGGCACCAATTGGAACGTAGGAACTTGAACTTGAACTGGAACGTAGGAGCTTGAACATAGGATTATCCTTGATGATTCAGGATAGCTGTGTGTCTGACCAGTCTGTCTTTCGAAGGAGGTCCTGGACCAGCTCCAGCCATGCTGTGCTGAGCAGAGCCCCTGGCAGCAGCCCCACACCTCACTCCCAGTGTGCCTGAATGGAAAAGGTACCAAAGTTGCTCCAACACTTTCTGAAAAACTCTATAGTGTTACCCCACAAGCGCAAAGCGACGGCAAAGCCCGTGAAATGACACCGGTGCTTCCAGAAAATGTCAAGCTTCCTGCCCAAGGGTGACATGCCATGCGGTGGGGTCAGGGCCACGCGCTGAGCACCCGGTGCGCTGGGGTTGCCCCAGCGGTTCCTGAGCAGCTCCTGCAGTGCTGCCGCCGGTACCGTTCTGGCGGCTGTAGTTGTTTAAAAAGCCGTTGTTGTTTCCGGCGTAATCTGACGGCAGTTTTCTCGGGCATTTGGGCCTCTTCTAATAAGTGTGCTGTGAGTACATCTGCAAGCATTCACCTGTCGAGGTCAAATGACTGGTGGTGCTCATCTGCCCCCGTGCTACTGCTGCTGCCTCCCGTGAATGCTCATGTGCCTGCGTGACCCTGTACAGGCACAGATGCACGCGCGCAACACCTGATCCCGCATCCTAATTATTTTTCGCCCGGTTCTCGGAGTTGTTCTGCTTCCGGCTGATGAATGGGAAAGTGTAGTAGTGCTGTTTCATTTCACCAGCCTCTCAAGTGTGGAAATTATGGTAAATTTGAGAACAAGCCAGATTAGATTGATAGTTACACCTCCTCCTTTAATTAGCTACCACAGGATCTGTGGAGGCAAAGGCCGGGGGGGTGTGTCGGTGTATATAACGTGTATTGTCTATGTGAAAGATTAATCAAAAGGAGTTGCTTGAGGTGGGAAGGCTTTTCCGGAGAGGTTCCACATGTTGTCAGGTAGTCCCTCTGAATGGCAGCTTCCGGTTCGGTCCCTTAGCTTTCGGAAGTGACATTTAGTCTGATATGTGCCAGCCGTGCAATCTACCTAGCCCTGCAAAGTGCAAATATTAACATAAATGCATATTAAGATACTGTGTGTTAGCTCCTGAACTGAAATAGAGAGCGGGTGTTCCAGCGGAGGCAAGCAAATCGTGTTGATTTACAGTGGCTTGAGGATTTGGCCCATTACCGCTTCTTTATACACTTTTAAACAGAAATGCCAACTCGATAGTTTAGGCTTTAACTGGAACATGGCAAGTAATTGTATGTTTTGGCGGACCCCTAGTAATGTTGCAGAATCTTTCTCAGAAGTTGTTCCATGGGATAGCCGATTCCTCAGGTAAGAGCTACTTGTTTGTTCAATCCTCCATCTTAGGCCTGCTCCTCAGGTGCATCCTCCTTCTCGCAGCGATTTCCTAGGAACAGATTTCGAAGAACAGCTCTGATCACAGAATCACAGATTGGTTAGGGTTGGAAAGGACCTCTGGAGATCATCCAGCCCAACCCCCCTGCCAGAGCAGGGTCACCTACAGCAGGTTGCACAGGATGACCTCCAGGCGGGTTTTGAATGTTTCTGGGGTCGGAGACTCTACCGCCTCCCTGGGCAGCCTGTTCCAGCGCTCTGCCACCCTCAAAGTAAAGAAGTTCCTCCTCATGCTTTGATAGAAGTTCCTAGGTTCCAGTTTGTACCCGTTACCTCTTGTCCTGGATCATCTTTGATGATCCAGGACAAGAGGTAACGGGCACCAATTGGAACGTAGGAACTTGAACTTGAACTGGAACGTAGGAACTTGAACATAGGATTATCCTTGATGATTCAGGATAGCTGTGTGTCTGACCAGTCTGTCTTTCGAAGGAGGTCCTGGGCCAGCTCCAGCCATGCTGTGCTGAGCAGAGCCCCTGGCAGCAGCCCCACAGCTCACTCCCAGTGTGCCTGAATGGAAAAGGTACAAAAGTTGCTCCAACACTTTCTGAAAAACTCTATAGTGTTACCCCACAAGCGCAAAGCGACGGCAAAGCCCGTGAAATGACACCGGTGCTTCCAGAAAATGTCAAGCTTCCTGCCCAAGGGTGACATGCCATGCGGTGGGGTCAGGGCCACGCGCTGAGCACCCGGTGCGCTGGGGTTGCCCCAGCGGTTCCTGAGCAGCTCCTGCAGTGCTGCCGCCGGTACCGTTCTGGCGGCTGTAGTTGTTTAAAAAGCCGTTGTTGTTTCCGGCGTAATCTGACGGCAGTTTTCTCGGGCATTTGGGCCTCTTCGAATAAGTGTGCTGTGAGTACATCTGCAAGCATTCACCTGTCGAGGTCAAATGACTGGTGGTGCTCATCTCCCCCCGTGCTACTGCTGCTGCCTCCTGTGAATGCTCATGTGCCTGCGTGCCCCTGTACAGGCACAGATGCACGCGCGCAACACCTGATCCCGCATCCTAATTATTTTTCGCCCGGTTCTCTGAGTTGTTCTGCTTCCGGCTGATGAATGGGAAAGTGTAGTAGTGCTGTTTCATTTCACCAGCCTCTCAAGTGTGGAAATTATGGTAAATTTGAGAACAAGCCAGATTAGATTGATAGTTACACCTCCTCCTTTAATTAGCCAACCACAGGATCTGTGGAGGCAAAGGCCGGGGGGGTGTGTCGGTGTATATAAGGTGTATTGTCTATGTGAAAGATTAATCAAAAGGAGTTGCTTGAGGTGGGAAGGCTTTTCCGGAGAGGTTCCACATGTTGTCAGGTAGTCCCTCTGAATGGCAGCTTCCGGTTCGGTCCCTTAGCTTTCGGAAGTGACATTTAGTCTGATATGTGCCAGCCGTGCAATCTACCTAGCCCTGCAAAGTGCAAATATTAACCTAAATGCATATTAAGATACTGTGTGTTAGCTCCTGAACTGAAATAGAGAGCGGGTGTTCCAGCGGAGGCAAGCAAATCGTGTTGATTTACAGTGGCTTGAGGATTTGGCCCATTACCGCTTCTTTACACACTTTTAAAAAGAAATGCCAACTCGATAGTTTAGGCTTTAACTGGAACATGACAAGTAATTGTATGTTTTGGCGGACCCCTAGTAATGTTGCAGAATCTTTCTCAGAAGTTGTTCCATGGGATAGCCGATTCCTCAGGTAAGAGCTACTTGTTTGTTCAATCCTCCATCTTAGGCCTGCTCCTCAGGTGCATCCTCCTTCTCGCAGCGATTTCCTAGGAACAGATTTCGAAGAACAGCTCTGATCACAGAATCACAGATTGGTTAGGGTTGGAAAGGAGCTCTGGAGATCATCCAGTCCAACCCCCCTGCCAGAGCAGGGTCACCTACAGCAGGTTGCACAGGATGAACTCCAGGCGTGTTTTGAATGTCTCTGGGGTCGGAGACTCTCCCGCCTCCCCGGGCAGCCTGTTCCAGCGCTCTGCCACCCTCAAAGTAAAGAAGTTCCTCCTCATGCTTTGATAGAAGTTCCTAGGTTCCAGTTTGTACCCGTTACCTCTTGTCCTGGATCATCTTTGATGATCATCATCTTTGATGATCCAGGCCAAGAGGTAACGGGCACCAATTGGAACGTAGGAACTTGAACTTGAACTGGAAGGTAGGAACTTGAACTTGAAATAGGATTATCCTTGATGATTCAGGATAGCTGTGTGTCTAACCAGTCTGTCTTTCGAAGGAGGTCCTGGGCCAGCTCCAGCCATGCTGTGCTGAGCAGAGCCCCTGGCAGCAGCCCCACAGCTCACTCCCAGTGTGCCTGAATGGAAAAGGTACCAAAGTTGCTCCAATACTTTCTGAAAAACTCTATAGTGTTACCCCACAAGCGCAAAGCGACGGCAAAGCCCGTGAAATGACACCGGTGCTTCCAGAAAATGTCAAGCTTCCTGCCCAAGGGTGACATGCCATGCGGTGGGGTCAGGGCCACGCGCTGAGCACCCGGTGCGCTGGGGTTGCCCCAGCGGTTCCTGAGCAGCTCCTGCAGTGCTGCCGCCGGTACCGTTCTGGTGGCTGTAGTTGTTTAAAAAGCCGTTGTTGTTTCCGGCGTAATCTGACGGCAGTTTTCTCGGGCATTTGGGCCTCTTCTAATAAGTGTGCTGTGAGTACATCTGCAAGCATTCACCTGTCGAGGTCAAATGACTGGTGGTGCTCATCTGCCCCCGTGCTACTGCTGCTGCCTCCCGTGAATGCTCATGTGCCTGCGTGCCCCTGTACAGGCACAGATGCACGCGCACAACACCTGATCCCGCATCCTAATTATTTTTCGCCCGGTTCTCGGAGTTGTTCTGCTTCCGGCTGATGAATGGGAAAGTGTAGTAGTGCTGTTTCATTTCACCAGCCTCTCAAGTGTGGAAATTATGGTAAATTTGAGAACAAGCCAGATTAGATTGATTGTTACACCTCCTCCTTTAATTAGCCAACCACAGGATCTGTGGAGGCAAAGGCCGGGGGGGTGTGTCGGTGTATATAACGTGTATTGTCTATGTGAAAGATTAATCAAAAGGAGTTGCTTGAGGTGGGAAGGCTTTTCCGGAGAGGTTCCACATGTTGTCAGGTAGTCCCTCTGAATGGCAGCTTCCGGTTCGGTCCCTTAGCTTTCGGAAGTGACATTTAGTCTGATATGTGCCAGCCGTGCAATCTACCTAGCCCTGCAAAGTGCAAATATTAACCTAAATGCATATTAAGATACTGTGTGTTAGCTCCTGAACTGAAATAGAGAGCGGGTGTTCCAGCGGAGGCAAGCAAATCGTGTTGATTTACAGTGGCTTGAGGATTTGGCCCATTACCGCTTCTTTATACACTTTTAAAAAGAAATGCCAACTCGATAGTTTAGGCTTTAACTGGAACATGGCAAGTAATTGTATGTTTTGGCGGACCCCTAGTAATGTTGCAGAATCTTTCTCAGAAGTTGTTCCATGGGATAGCCGATTCCTCAGGTAAGAGCTACTTGTTTGTTCAATCCTCCATCTTAGGCCTGCTCCTCAGGTGCATCCTCCTTCTCGCAGCGATTTCCTAGGAACAGATTTTGAAGAACAGCTCTGATCACAGAATCACAGATTGGTTAGGGTTGGAAAGGAGCTCTGGAGATCATCCAGTCCAACCCCCCTGCCAGAGCAGGGTCACCTACAGCAGGTTGCACAGGATGACCTCCAGGCGGGTTTTGAATGTCTCTGGGGTGGGAGACTCTACCGCCTCCCTGGGCAGCCTGTTCCAGCGCTCTGCCACCCTCAAAGTAAAGAAGTTCCTCCTCATGCTTTGATAGAAGTTCCTAGGTTCCAGTTTGTACCCGTTACCTCTTGTCCTGGATCATCAAAAATCATCTTTGATGATCCAGGACAAGAGGTAACGGGCACCAATTGGAACGTAGGAACTTGAACTTGAACTGGAAGGTAGGAACTTGAACTTGAACATAGGATTATCCTTGATGATTCAGGATAGCTGTGTGTCTGACCAGTCTGTCTTTCGAAGGAGGTCCTGGGCCAGCTCCAGCCATGCTGTGCTGAGCAGAGCCCCTGGCAGCAGCCCCACAGCTCACTCCCAGTGTGCCTGAATGGAAAAGGTACCAAAGTTGCTCCAACACTTTCTGAAAAACTCTATAGTGTTACCCCACAAGCGCAAAGCGACGGCAAAGCCCGTGAAATGACACCGGTGCTTCCAGAAAATGTCAAGCTTCCTGCCCAAGGGTGACATGCCATGCGGTGGGGTCAGGGCCACGCGCTGAGCACCCGGTGCGCTGGGGTTGCCCCAGCGGTTCCTGAGCAGCTCCTGCAGTGCTGCCGCCGGTACCGTTCTGGCGGCTGTAGTTGTTTAAAAAGCCGTTGTTGTTTCCGGCGTAATCTGACGGCAGTTTTCTCGGGCATTTGGGCCTCTTCTAATAAGTGTGCTGTGAGTACATCTGCAAGCATTCACCTGTCGAGGTCAAATGACTGGTGGTGCTCATCTGCCCCCGTGCTACTGCTGCTGCCTCCCGTGAATGCTCATGTGCCTGCGTGCCCCTGTACAGGCACAGATGCACGCGCGCAACACCTGATCCCGCATCCTAATTATTTTTCGCCCGGTTCTCGGAGTTGTTCTGCTTCCGGCTGATGAATGGGAAAGTGTAGTAGTGCTGTTTCATTTCACCAGCCTCTCTAGTGTGGAAATTATGGTAAATTTGAGAACAAGCCAGATTAGATTGATAGTTACACCTCCTCCTTTAATTAGCCAATCACAGGATCTGTGGAGGCAAAGGCCTGGGGGGTGTGTCGGTGTATATAACGTGTATTGTCTATGTGAAAGCTGAATCAAAAGGAGTTGCTTGAGGTGGGAAGGCTTTTCCGGAGAGGTTCCACATGTTGTCAGGTAGTCCCTCTGAATGGCAGCTTCCGGTTCGGTCCCTTAGCTTTCGGAAGTGACATTTAGTCTGATATGTGCCAGCCGTGCAATCTACCTAGCCCTGCAAAGTGCAAATATTAACCTAAATGCATATTAAGATAGTGTGTGTTAGCTCCTGAACTGAAATAGAGAGCGGGTGTTCCAGCGGAGGCAAGCAAATCGTGTTGATTTACAGTGGCTTGAGGATTTGGCCCATTACCGCTTCTTTATACACTTTTAAAAAGAAATGCCAACTCGATAGTTTAGGCTTTAACTGGAACATGGCAAGTAATTGTATGTTTTGGCGGACCCCTAGTAATGTTGCAGAATCTTTCTCAGAAGTTGTTTGCCGCGATTGAGAGACGGAGACCTAGCTGGGTGCACGCCAGATCTAACTTTATTGTTTTCAGCAACCATCTTTTATATGATCAAATATTCATTAGAAGACAGCGTGTTAGAGTCTGATTGGTTACACAGAAAATCATCTCATACATAATACAAAAGCTGAGCTCCTAATTGGTCAGTCATTTCAAAGTCGTCCGTCTCTTTTCGCATCCTGTTGCCCAATTTCTTTCAACCACCAATTCCTTGTTCTATAAACAAAGCCAGGATGTTGCAGTCTGTTGTTCCTGATGTTTATCTTGTGACAGATAACAGTCTTGCCCAAGCAGAGGCTTTTTTCAAGGCGCTGCATTGTTCAAACTTTCTGTAGTTCGCGCTGCATAAGCTCCAGCACATCCTTTTCGATTAGCTGGCTATCACTAGGAGTTCTTCCAAGGCTGATCAGATCATTCCCTTCATCTCCCCCCTCTTGTTGCACAATAAGGACCCGCTTCATTGAGTTTGCTATTAACCTCTGTAAACATTGCAACAGACAGGGTAAAAAGAGCAATAAAAGGACAAAGACAGCCAAAGCATACACAATTGTTTTTACCAGGCTTCTTAGCCAGCCAGACAAACCCCATCCTTAAAAAAGTTTGTCTAGCCAATCCCAGCTGTCATCTAGGTGGAGTTTAGAGACTCCTTCCTTAAGCTGCTGAATACTTGCGTGAATCGATTCAGAATGATCAGAAAGGTTCATACAACACATACCTTCAAAATCCTCACACCCATGGCCTTGTGCTAAAAGCAAAAAATCTATAGCAGCCCTATTTTGCAGTGTAGCATGGCGAACACTATCCACATCTAACAGAGACCAGATAATGCCTTGCTGGTGGCATTTGTTTGCTTGGCAAGCCAACAGCCAAGTTTATCTAAAGTTGCCAAGGCTTTCCCAGCAGCAGCCCCAGGCAACAAAAAAGAAGCAGCAAAGCGTTGACCAAAAGACCAAAATTCCACACTATCATCACAGTCAGGGGTATAGGTATGGACACTACGTTTTGCCCTATGAGAAAGGCGGTGTTGCAAAATCATAGACGTGTTGGGGGTCAAGACCGAGAGGCGTCCAAGACTGCAGGGACCCCCTTTTATATGAGAAGGGATGCTAGGCCAAGCCCTATCTCCACAAATAAAGAATATTCCGGGGGGTAATAAGAGGGGGACATTCGTAGATTTAGACACATTTAAGGCTGTGGAGTTACACCAAACACTAGCATTCCGGAAGACAGGGTGAACGGGAGAAACATCCCACACCTTAGACTGATTTTTTCCTGTATAATTAAATTTAAAACAAAGATCCATTTTTACTGATCCCAATAACTCAATTTCTTGCGGTTCCAAACTGGCCTGCGGGAGTCGGGGGGCCCACGCGTCCCAATATTTTATTATTTCCCTGACGTCTACTTTTCTTAAATCTTGGGGTACCGGCCATTCATCTAGCGGCAAGCCCACGAGACAGGTAGAGAAAGGGTTGTTCGGGGAAGCAGTAGATAGACACAAGGTATCCTGTCCCGTGAGATTTGCTAGTGTTACCCATACATTAACCTTAGGCAATGCTGGCGGAAACAGATTGCCCCATGCTCCTCCCATTATATTGATCATAATTACTATTGGGAAAATTGACGTCGCCACCCCTTTTTCATTTTCCAAGCAAACCGCCTTTTGCATTCTCTTTTTTGTACGGTCTCAGTCCTTTCTTAAGACGGGCCAGATGGCAGGTACCAGATTGGTCCTACTACACTCCAAGTCACAAACCAATATCTTTTTTGCTTGATCAGTCACTATTTTTGCCCAATCAGTAAGGCAGGAAAAGTATCGATCAGTGTCACCTAACTCGTGTCCTGTGACAAGCAGGAGTCTGGCCGTACTAATCTCTTTTTCTAAACAAATTTCACACCAGCGTCCAGCAAGCGTCGCCCGACGCCACCACTCCTTGTCACAAGTGTAACAAACACACAGGACCCAGGGGTCACAATGTCCACACAAGCCACAGGTAATGTTTCTAATGGGCACTTCACGACACTTATTCATAGAACGCTTATTTGTTCAGAACAGCCAGTTCCTTTTGCTCTGTTTCCTCGATGAGAGATTCTTCTACGTGATGATCAGGATTCTCCGGTGAGGTTTGCGGTAGGGGCTCGCGGAAGGGTCGCACATTCTTAGCAGGAATCCACCTGGGACCCTTCTCTGTGGAGACACAAGCATAACCTCTACCCCAGGTGATAAGAGGATAAGGTCCCACAATTTTACCTGTTTCTGGGTCTCGGACCAAGACTGGTGGCTTAATCCGCATTTCCAGCGAGGCGTTCATGTTAAAATGGCGAATTATAGGAGGATTGCTGTCTAATAAAGAACAGTTCAGAAAATTAAAAACATATAAAGCTTTCTGTAAGCGCTCCTCGGGGGTAGCAGTCCCTACTCCCCCTTTCTGCTGTAGTAAGAGGCGTTTTAAGGATTGATGGGAGCGCTCGATTAACGATTGTCCTGTAGGGGAGTGAGGAATTCCGGTGACATGATCGATTCCCCAGGAGTCAAAAAATTTTTTAATTGCTGCTGATATATATGCAGGACCGTTATCAGTCTTAATTTGGGAGGGTATACCTAAAGTGGCAAATGCACGTGCCAAATGCCTTTGGACATCGCGCGCCCTTTCTCCTGTATGGCAGGAGGCAAATAATGCGCCAGAGAAGGTATCAATGGAAGAATGAATATATTTTAGGTGGCCAAATTCCGAAAAGTGGGTGACATCGGTTTGCCAGAGTTGCAAACTCTGCAAACCCCTAGGGTTAACTCCTCCTGCTATTGAGGGAAAGGAGTGTTTTTGACAATCAGGGCATACAGCAATGATAGTCGTTGCTTGCTGAGTAGTAAGACTAAATTGTCGTTTAAGACCTCCAGCATTTTGGTGGAAAAAGGAATGACTTAATTTGGCTTGTGCTACACGGTCCGGTAACACTTGCACTGGTAATGTAAGCAGATCGGCTTGTCGATTTCCTTCTGCAATAAAACCAGGCAAAGAAGTATGAGACCTAACATGCATAATAAAATAAGGGTGAGGACGTGAGTCGAGGAGGTAAATAAGCTCCTGTAACAAAGAAAATAAGTCAGCATGTGAAACATCACGCAACAAAGATGCCTCGGCTCGCTCAACAATTCCTGTAACATAAGCAGAGTCTGTAACAATATTAAGTGGCATCGACCATTTTCTAAATGCGCGGACAACTGCTGCTAATTCTACTATTTGAGGAGAGCCTGGCACAGTCTCTATATCAGAGTCCCATTGTCCACTGTGGTTATCCCACCAGAGAATAACTGACTTGTGTGATTTTCCGGATCCGTCTGTAAATACAGTTAAGGCTTGCAGAGGTTGGTCACTTTTCTTTGGCTTGGACACCAGACGGAAGTCGGCGCTGAACAGTTTATGAGAAGGTGGGTGAGAAGAAAGCTGACCTGCGTAGCCGGTTACTGCTATACTGAAGGCCTCTGATTGTTGGTGGAGCCACTGCAGATATTCG
Organism: Vanellus vanellus; assembly: GCF_965231255.1. NCBI lineage: Eukaryota > Metazoa > Chordata > Aves > Charadriiformes > Charadriidae > Vanellus > Vanellus vanellus. The sequence continues at coordinate 868,797 of NW_028128478.1, read as the reverse complement.
TTTGCTATAGGCAAATAAATACAAATAAAATCTATTCCTGACAATGTTAATAAACGCCTCCGGGCTCGAATGATTAAAAATGCAAACATTTCATGCTGTGTTACGATAGTCTTTGTGGGCTGATTTGGCAAAAAGACCCATTCAATAATTAACAATGGATCGGATTTCTGAAAATCCCATTGAAATATCAAGGCGTAAGGCTGTCGAGCAGGATTTAAGATGATTAGATAAAAGGGTGACTCAGGAGCGCATCGGTGTGCTTGTCTAAGGGCAATTGCAGTTGCGACTCTTTGCAGAGAGTCAACAGCCTCAGGGCCGAGAGCCCGAGGGGAGTTTAAATTAGTATCTCCTTTAAGCAATTCAAACAAAGGACTTAAGTCTGCATTGGAAATTCCCAACAACGGTCGTACCCAATTAATTGTTCCTAACAACTTTTGCACATCATGTAAGTTTTTTATGTCTGCCCGAATTTGCAGGGGCTGAGGAACTATGGTTTGCGCTCGTATGCGCCAGCCTAGATATTTCCATGGTGCAATTTTTTGAATTTTTTCTGGCGCAATACAGAGACCTGCTGAATTAACAGCAGCTGTGACAAGGGCTACAGCTTCCTCCAGGACCTCGTGATGTTGTGCAGCCATCAGGATATCATCCATATAATGATACAATAAGACACTGGGCATCTTAGTCCTAACAGGACTAAGGACTTTGGCTACATACCATTGGCATATCGTAGGGCTATTTTTCATTCCTTGTGGCAGCACAACCCACTGATACCTTTGCAACGGGGCTTGCATGTTGACACTTGGAACTGAGAAGGCAAATTTAGGAGCATCATCCAGATGCAACGGAATATTAAAAAAGCAATCTTTAAGATCGATAACAGTTAAATGCCAATCTCGAGGGATCATAGTAGGGGACGGGAGCCCCGGTTGGAGGGCTCCCATGTCCTCCATCGCGTCATTGATTTTTCTAAGGTCATGGAGCAAGCGCCACTTGCCGGTTTGCTTTTTAATAACAAAGACAGGGGAATTCCAAGGACTAACAGAGGGTACAATGTGGCCTTTTGACAGTTGTTCTGTAACTAATTCCTGGAGAGCGCGAAGCTTTTCTAACGGTAGGGGCCATTGGTCAACCCAAACAGGGGTATTGGTTTTCCAAGTCAATTTCAGGGTGTCGCGCTCTTCAATGGCCCCACCTAAAAATGTGTCTGAATAGACATCCCCCACTGGGACAACACATCTCGTCCCCACAAGATCATAGGAACAGGCAACACAAAGGGCTTAACAGAAGCTACATGTCCCTCTGGGCCTTTAATTTGGATCAAATCCAAACTTTGTTGGCTATTACCAGTCCCTCCAATGCCCGCCAACGCCTGAGAAATATTAGCTAGAGGCCATTGCGGGGGCCATTTGGCCTGAGAGATTACTGTAACATCAGCTCCAGTATCAATGATTCCGCTTAACACTATTTGCTGTCCCTCGCGGGTAAGAGTACATTGACATACGGGCCTTCTCTGGGAAATGGATTGTACCCACAAGATTTGCGGGTTTCCCGTAGACCCAAAGCCCCCCTTCCTCTGTTGGGATTGAGTGGGGATAGGGGCGCCAGTCTCCTTGGGAATTAATATCAGTTGCGCTATACGGCTACCTTTCGGTATTGTACAGGGGGGGAATGGAGTCCATGCCATGATCTTAATCTCATCAATACTATCAGAGTCAATAACTCCCGGCAACACAAAAAGTCCTGACAAAGTTGTAGATGATCTTCCTAACAATAACGCTTGCGTTCCAGGGGGCAGAGGCCCCGAAACATTTGTAGATAATAGGTGGACCGAGGGATCGAGTACCGTTACTGTGTGGGCGGTTGCCAGGTCCAGTCTGGCGCTTCCGGCCGTTGCTGGACGAAGACTTGAGGCGCTGCTGCCCCCCCCTGAGGGTTTGGGAATGTCTGCTGCGGCATTTGTGTCTGCACGCGTCGCTGCTCCGCGCTCCGCGATCGGTTTCCCTGGATTAATTGACCCTGCAAATCATACTTAGACCGACATTGATTAGCATAATGACGCCCTTTCTTACATCTGGGACAAATTCCCGGAGCTCGAGGTTTAGTACTGCCGTTAGCGGCTAAGCAATTTTTCTTCAAGTGACCAGGCTTACCGCACCCATAGCAGACACCCGGACCCATTGGGCCGCGCATAGCCGCAAAGGCAGCTGCCATGGCTTCATACTTATGATCCGCAGTACCAATCCTATTACAGGCTTCAACCATTTCAACTAGGGTGGGGTTTTGATTAGGGAGAGATTTCAAAAGTTTTTTGCAATCTGCATTAGCATTTTCCACAGCCAGTTTTAACAACAAAATTTCTCGAGCTTCCGCATTATCTATCTGACGTTCCAGAGCTTGTTTCAATCTGTCAATAAACTGCATATAGGGCTCCCGAGGTTCTTGTACGATAGTAGTAAAGGCCTTTTGCGGCTTTTGAGAGTCTGGGACTTTTCTTAGAGCCTTTCTAGCTTCTTCCCGTATCGCCTCAAGAGCTTCCCGTGGGATGTCCCGCGCCTGGGCAACTGGATTTGCCCATTGTCCCGTACCCGTAAGATGTTCTATAGTCAGTGCAGCAAGGCCTCCATTGTCGTGACCTACATAGGTCAGCAGAAGAGCTTGGAGTCCTCCCCTCCAATGCGATTCCCACAACGAGTACTGAGTGGGGGTTAGTAACAATTGTGCAAGGGACTTTAGATCATGCGGAGTCATCACATAAGTATCAAAAACGGAGGACAGCAGGCTCGCAAAATATGGGGAGGAGAGCCCGTGCTCTGTGATAGTACGGCGTAGTTCCTTCACTACCGGGAAAGATAGAGCCTCCCATTGTGCCCTTCCCCCACGACCTTGATATATCACAGGAGCCACGATTGTCCGAGCTATGTCCAGTTCTCCCTCTTTCAAGGCTTGTCGCTTGATATTAGCCCATACATCGTGTGGGTCAGGGGGGTAAAGTTGTGGCTCTTTATCAGGGTCTATGGGTCCTGGGTCAAAGGGATCCTCCTCCGGGGGATACCCTGCCGCTCCCACCGTGAGGGGCCCTTTAGTATGCTCGGTACCTGGCGGGTTATCGGTGTCTCTAGCCTCTCTACCGTCCTTGCCCTCCTGCGCCTTTAAGGTTTCAAAAATAGTTCGCCACCACGGAAGCATACGCTGCGCTTCAACGTTTCCAGTTGTGGCTGCATGCCACAGTTTCACCCCTACATCATCCCACAGTTCCCGTGTAAAAATAGTGGAGGCAGTCACAGTGGGTATTTTTACTTGTACCCATTTAAGCATCATTTTAAGGTCTTGCCCAGAAATATTCTTTCCATGTTTCTTAAGAAGAGCTTTCATAAGCTCATATACGTCTCTCTCTGGGGAAGACGCTTGGTTTCCCATGTTTCCCACAGCTCACCTCTTCGTTCCAGAGGGATTCTTAGGCCGGCTCCTGCTTCCTTTCAGCAGCTCATTTAAAGTTCTGTGGGACTCGCAGCCTGCCACGCAGTTAGGTGGTTGTCGAACCCGGGAATCACGTCGGGGTCACCAATTTGCCGCGATTGAGAGACGGAGACCTAGCTGGGTGCACGCCAGATCTAACTTTATTGTTTTCAGCAACCATCTTTTATATGATCAAATATTCATTAGAAGACAGCGTGTTAGAGTCTGATTGGTTACACAGAAAATCATCTCATACATAATACAAAAGCTGAGCTCCTAATTGGTCAGTCATTTCAAAGTCGTCCGTCTCTTTTCGCATCCTGTTGCCCAATTTCTTTCAACCACCAATTCCTTGTTCTATAAACAAAGCCAGGATGTTGCAGTCTGTTGTTCCTGATGTTTATCTTGTGACAGATAACAGTCTTGCCCAAGCAGAGGCTTTTTTCAAGGCGCTGCATTGTTCAAACTTTCTGTAGTTCGCGCTGCATAAGCTCCAGCACATCCTTTTCGATTAGCTGGCTATCACTAGGAGTTCTTCCAAGGCTGATCAGATCATTCCCTTCAGTTGTTCCATGGGATAGCCGATTCCTCAGGTAAGAGCTACTTGTTTGTTCAATCCTCCATCTTAGGCCTGCTCCTCAGGTGCATCCTCCTTCTCGCAGCGATTTCCTAGGAACAGATTTCGAAGAACAGCTCTGATCACAGAATCACAGATTGGTTAGGCTTGGAAAGGACCTCTGGAGATCATCCAGCCCAACCCCCCTGCCAGAGCAGGGTCACCTACAGCAGGTTGCACAGGATGACCTCCAGGCGGGTTTTGAATGTCTCTGGGGTGGGAGACTCTACCGCCTCCCTGGGCAGCCTGTTCCAGCGCTCTGCCACCCTCAAAGTAAAGAAGTTCCTCCTCATGCTTTGATAGAAGTTCCTAGGTTCCAGTTTGTACCCGTTACCTCTTGTCCTGGATCATCAAAAATCATCTTTGATGATCCAGGACAAGAGGTAACGGGCACCAATTGGAACGTAGGAACTTGAACTTGAACTGGAAGGTAGGAACTTGAACTTGAACATAGGATTATCCTTGATGATTCAGGATAGCTGTGTGTCTGACCAGTCTGTCTTTCGAAGGAGGTCCTGGGCCAGCTCCAGCCATGCTGTGCTGAGCAGAGCCCCTGGCAGCAGCCCCACAGCTCACTCCCAGTGTGCCTGAATGGAAAAGGTACCAAAGTTGCTCCAACACTTTCTGAAAAACTCTATAGTGTTACCCCACAAGCGCAAAGCGACGGCAAAGCCCGTGAAATGACACCGGTGCTTCCAGAAAATGTCAAGCTTCCTGCCCAAGGGTGACATGCCATGCGGTGGGGTCAGGGCCACGCGCTGAGCACCCGGTGCGCTGGGGTTGCCCCAGCGGTTCCTGAGCAGCTCCTGCAGTGCTGCCGCCGGTACCGTTCTGGCGGCTGTAGTTGTTTAAAAAGCCGTTGTTGTTTCCGGCGTAATCTGATGGCAGTTTTGTCGGGCATTTGGGCCTCTTCTAATAAGTGTGCTGTGAGTACATCTGCAAGCATTCACCTGTCGAGGTCAAATGACTGGTGGTGCTCATCTGCCCCCGTGCTACTGCTGCTGCCTCCCGTGAATGCTCATGTGCCTGCGTGCCCCTGTACAGGCACAGATGCACGCGCGCAACACCTGATCCCGCATCCTAATTATTTTTCGCCCGGTTCTCGGAGTTGTTCTGCTTCCGGCTGATGAATGGGAAAGTGTAGTAGTGCTGTTTCATTTCACCAGCCTCTCAAGTGTGGAAATTATGGTAAATTTGAGAACAAGCCAGATTAGATTGATAGTTACACCTCCTCCTTTAATTAGCCAACCACAGGATCTGTGGAGGCAAAGGCCGGGGGGGTGTGTCGGTGTATATAACGTGTATTGTCTATGTGAAAGATTAATCAAAAGGAGTTGCTTGAGGTGGGAAGGCTTTTCTGGAGAGGTTCCACATGTTGTCAGGTAGTCCCTCTGAATGGCAGCTTCCGGTTCGGTCCCTTAGCTTTCGGAAGTGACATTTAGTCTGATATGTGCCAGCCGTGCAATCTACCTAGCCCTGCAAAGTGCAAATATTAACTTAAATGCATATTAAGATAGTGTGTGTTAGCTCCTGAACTGAAATAGAGAGCGGGTGTTCCAGCGGAGGCAAGCAAATCGTGTTGATTTACAGTGGCTTGAGGATTTGGCCCATTACCGCTTCTTTATACACTTTTAAAAAGAAATGCCAACTCGATAGTTTAGGCTTTAACTGGAACATGGCAAGTAATTGTATGTTTTGGCGGACCCCTAGTAATGTTGCAGAATCTTTCTCAGAAGTTGTTCCATGGGATAGCCGATTCCTCAGGTAAGAGCTACTTGTTTGTTCAATCCTCCATCTTAGGCCTGCTCCTCAGGTGCATCCTCCTTCTCGCAGCGATTTCCTAGGAACAGATTTCGAAGAACAGCTCTGATCACAGAATCACAGATTGGTTAGGGTTGGAAAGGAGCTCTGGAGATCATCCAGTCCAACCCCCCTGCCAGAGCAGGGTCACCTACAGCAGGTTGCACAGGATGACCTCCAGGCGGGTTTTGAATGTCTCTGGGGTGGGAGACTCTACCGCCTCCCTGGGCAGCCTGTTCCAGCGCTCTGCCACCCTCAAAGTAAAGAAGTTCCTCCTCATGCTTTGATAGAAGTTCCTAGGTTCCAGTTTGTACCCGTTACCTCTTGCCCTGGATCATCTTTGATGATCCAGGCCAAGAGGTAACGGGCACCAATTGGAACGTAGGAACTTGAACTTGAACTGGAACGTAGGAACTTGAACTTGAACATAGGATTATCCTTGATGATTCAGGATAGCTGTGTGTCTGACCAGTCTGTCTTTCGAAGGAGGTCCTGGGCCAGCTCCAGCCATGCTGTGCTGAGCAGAGCCCCTGGCAGCAGCCCCACAGCTCACTCCCAGTGTGCCTGAATGGAAAAGGTACCAAAGTTGCTCCAACACTTTCTGAAAAACTCTATAGTGTTACCCCACAAGCGCAAAGCGATGGCAAAGCCTGTGAAATGACACCGGTGCTTCCAGAAAATGTCAAGCTTCCTGCCCAAGGGTGACATGCCATGCGGTGGGGTCAGGGCCACGCGCTGAGCACCCGGTGCGCTGGGGTTGCCCCAGCGGTTCCTGAGCAGCTCCTGCAGTGCTGCCGCCGGTACCGTTCTGGCGGCTGTAGTTGTTTAAAAAGCCGTTGTTGTTTCCGGCGTAATCTGACGGCAGTTTTCTCGGGCATTTGGGCCTCTTCTAATAAGTGTGCTGTGAGTACATCTGCAAGCATTCACCTGTCGAGGTCAAATGACTGGTGGTGCTCATCTCCCCCCGTGCTACTGCTGCTGCCTCCCGTGAATGCTCATGTGCCTGCGTGCCCCTGTACAGGCACAGATGCACGCGCGCAACACCTGATCCCGCATCCTAATTATTTTTCGCCCGGTTCTCTGAGTTGTTCTGCTTCCGGCTGATGAATGGGAAAGTGTAGTAGTGCTGTTTCATTTCACCAGCCTCTCAAGTGTGGAAATTATGGTAAATTTGAGAACAAGCCAGATTAGATTGATAGTTACACCTCCTCCTTTAATTAGCCAACCACAGGATCTGTGGAGGCAAAGGCCGGGGGGGTGTGTTGGTGTATATAACGTGTATTGTCTATGTGAAAGATGAATCAAAAGGAGTTGCTTGAGGTGGGAAGGCTTTTCCGGAGAGGTTCCACATGTTGTCAGGTAGTCCCTCTGAATGGCAGCTTCCGGTTCGGTCCCTTAGCTTTCGGAAGTGACATTTAGTCTGATATGTGCCAGCCGTGCAATCTACCTAGCCCTGCAAAGTGCAAATATTAACCTAAATGCATATTAAGATACTGTGTGTTAGCTCCTGAACTGAAATAGAGAGCGGGTGTTCCAGCGGAGGCAAGCAAATCGTGTTGATTTACAGTGGCTTGAGGATTTGGCCCATTACCGCTTCTTTATATACTTTTAAAAAGAAATGCCAACTCGATAGTTTAGGCTTTAACTGGAACATGGCAAGTAATTGTATGTTTTGGCGGACCCCTAGTAATGTTGCAGAATCTTTCTCAGAAGTTGTTCCATGGGATAGCCGATTCCTCAGGTAAGAGCTACTTGTTTGTTCAATCCTCCATCTTAGGCCTGCTCCTCAGGTGCGTCCTCCTTCTCGCAGCGATTTCCTAGGAACAGATTTCGAAGAACAGCTCTGATCACAGAATCACAGATTGGTTAGGGTTGGAAAGGAGCTCTGGAGATCATCCAGCCCAACCCCCCTGCCAGAGCAGGGTCACCTACAGCAGGTTGCACAGGATGACCTCCAGGCGGGTTTTGAATGTCTCTGGGGTCGGAGACTCTACCGCCTCCCTGGGCAGCCTGTTCCAGCGCTCTGCCACCCTCAAAGTAAAGAAGTTCCTCCTCATGCTTTGATAGAAGTTCCTAGGTTCCAGTTTGTACCCGTTACCTCTTGTCCTGGATCATCTTTGATGATCCAGGACAAGAGGTAACGGGCACCAATTGGAACGTAGGAACTTGAACTTCAACTGGAAGGTAGGAACTTGAACATAGGATTATCCTTGATGATTCAGGATAGCTGTGTGTCTGACCAGTCTGTCTTTCGAAGGAGGTCCTGGGCCAGCTCCAGCCATGCTGTGTTGAGCAGAGCCCCTGGCAGCAGCCCCACAGCTCACTCCCAGTGTGCCTGAATGGAAAAGGTACCAAAGTTGCTCCAACACTTTCTGAAAAACTCTATAGTGTTACCCCACAAGCGCAAAGCGACGGCAAAGCCCGTGAAATGACACCGGTGCTTCCAGAAAATGTCAAGCTTCCTGCCCAAGGGTGACATGCCATGCGGTGGGGTCAGGGCCACGCGCTGAGCACCCGGTGCACTGGGGTTGCCCCAGCGTTTCCTGAGCAGCTCCTGCAGTGCTGCCGCCGGTACCGTTCTGGCGGCTGTAGTTGTTTAAAAAGCCGTTGTTGTTTCCGGCGTAATCTGACGGCAGTTTTCTCGGGCATTTGGGCCTCTTCTAATAAGTGTGCTGTGAGTACATCTGCAAGCATTCACCTGTCGAGGTCAAATGACTGGTGGTGCTCATCTGCCCCCGTGCTACTGCTGCTGCCTCCCGTGAATGCTCATGTGCCTGCGTGCCCCTGTACAGGCACAGATGCACGCGCGCAACACCTGATCCCGCATCCTAATTATTTTTCGCCCGGTTCTCGGAGTTGTTCTGCTTCCGGCTGATGAATGGGAAAGTGTAGTAGTGCTGTTTCATTTCACCAGCCTCTCAAGTGTGGAAATTATGGTAAATTTGAGAACAAGCCAGATTAGATTGATAGTTACACCTCCTCCTTTAATTAGCCAACCACAGGATCTGTGGAGGCAAAGGCCGGGGGGGTGTGTCGGTGTATATAACGTGTATTGTCTATGTGAAAGATTAATCAAAAGGAGTTGCTTGAGGTGGGAAGGCTTTTCCGGAGAGGTTCCACATGTTGTCAGGTAGTCCCTCTGAATGGCAGCTTCCGGTTCGGTCCCTTAGCTTTCGGAAGTGACATTTAGTCTGATATGTGCCAGCCGTGCAATCTACCTAGCCCTGCAAAGTGCAAATATTAACCTAAATGCATATTAAGATACTGTGTGTTAGCTCCTGAACTGAAATAGAGAGCGGGTGTTCCAGCGGAGGCAAGCAAATCGTGTTGATTTACAGTGGCTTGCGGATTTGGCCCATTACCGCTTCTTTATACACTTTTAAAAAGAAATGCCAACTCGATAGTTTAGGCTTTAACTGGAACATGGCAAGTAATTGTATGTTTTGGCGGACCCCTAGTAATGTTGCAGAATCTTTCTCAGAAGTTGTTCCATGGGATAGCCGATTCCTCAGGTAAGAGCTACTTGTTTGTTCAATCCTCCATCTTAGGCCTGCTCCTCAGGTGCATCCTCCTTCTCGCAGCGATTTCCTAGGAACAGATTTCGAAGAACAGCTCTGATCACAGAATCACAGATTGGTTAGGGTTGGAAAGGACCTCTGGAGATCATCCAGCCCAACCCCCCTGCCAGAGCAGGGTCACCTACAGCAGGTTGCACAGGATGACCTCCAGGCGGGTTTTGAATGTTTCTGGGGTCGGAGACTCTACCGCCTCCCTGGGCAGCCTGTTCCAGCGCTCTGCCACCCTCAAAGTAAAGAAGTTCCTCCTCATGCTTTGATAGAAGTTCCTACGTTCCAGTTTGTACCCGTTACCTCTTGTCCTGGATCATCTTTGATGATCCAGGACAAGAGGTAACGGGCACCAATTGGAACGTAGGAACTTGAACTTCAACTGGAAGGTAGGAACTTGAACATAGGATTATACTTGATGATTCAGGATAGCTGTGTGTCTGACCAGTCTGTCTTTCGAAGGAGGTCCTGGACCAGCTCCAGCCATGCTGTGCTGAGCAGAGCCCCTGGCAGCAGCCCCACAGCTCACTCCCAGTGTGCCTGAATGGAAAAGGTACCAAAGTTGCTCCAACACTTTCTGAAAAACTCTATAGTGTTACCCCACAAGCGCAAAGCGACGGCAAAGCCCGTGAAATGACACCGGTGCTTCCAGAAAATGTCAAGCTTCCTGCCCAAGGGTGACATGCCATGCGGTGGGGTCAGGGCCACGCGCTGAGCACCCGGTGCGCTGGGGTTGCCCCAGCGGTTCCTGAGCAGCTCCTGCAGTGCTGCCGCCGGTACCGTTCTGGCGGCTGTAGTTGTTTAAAAAGCCGTTGTTGTTTCCGGCGTAATCTGACGGCAGTTTTCTCGGGCATTTGGGCCTCTTCTAATAAGTGTGCTGTGAGTACATCTGCAAGCATTCACCTGTCGAGGTCAAATGACTGGTGGTGCTCATCTCCCCCCGTGCTACTGCTGCTGCCTCCCGTGAATGCTCATGTGCCTGCGTGCCCCTGTACAGGCACAGATGCACGCGCGCAACACCTGATCCCGCATCCTAATTATTTTTCGCCCGGTTCTCTGAGTTGTTCTGCTTCCGGCTGATGAATGGGAAAGTGTAGTAGTGCTGTTTCATTTCACCAGCCTCTCAAGTGTGGAAATTATGGTAAATTTGAGAACAAGCCAGATTAGATTGATAGTTACACCTCCTCCTTTAATTAGCCAACCACAGGATCTGTGGAGGCAAAGGCCGGGGGGGTGTGTCGGTGTATATAACGTGTATTGTCTATGTGAAAGATGAATCAAAAGGAGTTGCTTGAGGTGGGAAGGCTTTTCCGGAGAGGTTCCACATGTTGTCAGGTAGTCCCTCTGAATGGCAGCTTCCGGTTCGGTCCCTTAGCTTTCGGAAGTGACATTTAGTCTGATATGTGCCAGCCGTGCAATCTACCTAGCCCTGCAAAGTGCAAATATTAACATAAATGCATATTAAGATACTGTGTGTTAGCTCCTGAACTGCAATAGAGAGCGGGTGTTCCAGCGGAGGCAAGCAAATCGTGTTGATTTACAGTGGCTTGCGGATTTGGCCCATTACCGCTTCTTTATACACTTTTAAAAAGAAATGCCAACTCGATAGTTTAGGCTTTAACTGGAACATGGCAAGTAATTCTGTGTTTTGGCGGACCCCTAGTAATGTTGCAGAATCTTTCTCAGAAGTTGTTCCATGGGATAGCCGATTCCTCAGGTAAGAGCTACTTGTTTGTTCAATCCTCCATCTTAGGCCTGCTCCTCAGGTGCATCCTCCTTCTCGCAGCGATTTCCTAGGAACAGATTTCGAAGAACAGCTCTGATCACAGAATCACAGATTGGTTAGGGTTGGAAAGGACCTCTGGAGATCATCCAGCCCAACCCCCCTGCCAGAGCAGGGTCACCTACAGCAGGTTGCACAGGATGACCTCCAGGCGGGTTTTGAATGTTTCTGGGGTCGGAGACTCTACCGCCTCCCTGGGCAGCCTGTTCCAGCGCTCTGCCACCCTCAAAGTAAAGAAGTTCCTCCTCATGCTTTGATAGAAGTTCCTACGTTCCAGTTTGTACCCGTTACCTCTTGTCCTGGATCATCTTTGATGATCCAGGCCAAGAGGTAACGGGCACTAATTGGAACGTAGGAACTTGAACTTGAACTGGAACGTAGGAACTTGAACATAGGATTATCCTTGATGATTCAGGATAGCTGTGTGTCTGACCAGTCTGTCTTTCGAAGGAGGTCCTGGGCCAGCTCCAGCCATGCTGTGTTGAGCAGAGCCCCTGGCAGCAGCCCCACAGCTCACTCCCAGTGTGCCTGAATGGAAAAGGTACCAAAGTTGCTCCAACACTTTCTGAAAAACTCTATAGTGTTACCCCACAAGCGCAAAGCGACGGCAAAGCCCGTGAAATGACACCGGTGCTTCCAGAAAATGTCAAGCTTCCTGCCCAAGGGTGACATGCCATGCGGTGGGGTCAGGGCCACGCGCTGAGCACCCGGTGCGCTGGGGTTGCCCCAGCGGTTCCTGAGCAGCTCCTGCAGTGCTGCCGCCGGTACCGTTCTGGCGGCTGTAGTTGTTTAAAAAGCCGTTGTTGTTTCCGGCGTAATCTGACGGCAGTTTTCTCGGGCATTTGGGCCTCTTCTAATAAGTGTGCTGTGAGTACATCTGCAAGCATTCACCTGTCGAGGTCAAATGACTGGTGGTGCTCATCTGCCCCCGTGCTACTGCTGCTGCCTCCCGTGAATGCTCATGTGCCTGCGTGCCCCTGTACAGGCACAGATGCACGCGCGCAACACCTGATCCCGCATCCTAATTATTTTTCGCCCGGTTCTCTGAGTTGTTCTGCTTCCGGCTGATGAATGGGAAAGTGTAGTAGTGCTGTTTCATTTCACCAGCCTCTCAAGTGTGGAAATTATGGTAAATTTGAGAACAAGCCAGATTAGATTGATAGTTACACCTCCTCCTTTAATTAGCCAACCACAGGATCTGTGGAGGCAAAGGCCGGGGGGGTGTGTCGGTGTATATAATGTGTATTGTCTATGTGAAAGATTAATCAAAAGGAGTTGCTTGAGGTGGGAAGGCTTTTCCGGAGAGGTTCCACATGTTGTCAGGTAGTCCCTCTGAATGGCAGCTTCCGGTTCGGTCCCTTAGCTTTCGGAAGTGACATTTAGTCTGATATGTGCCAGCCGTGCAATCTACCTAGCCCTGCAAAGTGCAAATATTAACATAAATGCATATTAAGATACTGTGTGTTAGCTCCTGAACTGAAATAGAGAGCGGGTGTTCCAGCGGAGGCAAGCAAATCGTGTTGATTTACAGTGGCTTGCGGATTTGGCCCATTACCGCTTCTTTATACACTTTTAAAAAGAAATGCCAACTCGATAGTTTAGGCTTTAACTGGAACATGGCAAGTAATTGTATGTTTTGGCGGACCCCTAGTAATGTTGCAGAATCTTTCTCAGAAGTTGTTCCATGGGATAGCCGATTCCTCAGGTAAGAGCTACTTGTTTGTTCAATCCTCCATCTTAGGCCTGCTCCTCAGGTGCATCCTCCTTCTCGCAGCGATTTCCTAGGAACAGATTTCGAAGAACAGCTCTGATCACAGAATCACAGATTGGTTAGGGTTGGAAAGGACCTCTGGAGATCATCCAGCCCAACCCCCCTGCCAGAGCAGGGTCACCTACAGCAGGTTGCACAGGATGACCTCCAGGCAGGTTTTGAATGTTTCTGGGGTCGGAGACTCTACCGCCTCCCTGGGCAGCCTGTTCCAGCGCTCTGCCACCCTCAAAGTAAAGAAGTTCCTCCTCATGCTTTGATAGAAGTTCCTAGGTTCCAGTTTGTACCCGTTACCTCTTGTCCTGGATCATCTTTGATGATCCAGGCCAAGAGGTAACGGGCACCAATTGGAACGTAGGAAATTGAACTTCAACTGGAACGTAGGAACTTGAACATAGGATTATCCTTGATGATTCAGGATAGCTGTGTGTCTGACCAGTCTGTCTTTCGAAGGAGGTCCTGGGCCAGCTCCAGCCATGCTGTGCTGAGCAGAGCCCCTGGCAGCAGCCCCACACCTCACTCCCAGTGTGCCTGAATGGAAAAGGTACCAAAGTTGCTCCAACACTTTCTGAAAAACTCTATAGTGTTACCCCACAAGCGCAAAGCGACGGCAAAGCCCGTGAAATGACACCGGTGCTTCCAGAAAATGTCAAGCTTCCTGCCCAAGGGTGACATGCCATGCGGTGGGGTCAGGGCCACGCGCTGAGCACCCGGTGCGCTGGGGTTGCCCCAGCGGTTCCTGAGCAGCTCCTGCAGTGCTGCCGCCGGTACCGTTCTGGCGGCTGTAGTTGTTTAAAAAGCCGTTGTTGTTTCCGGCGTAATCTGACGGCAGTTTTCTCGGGCATTTGGGCCTCTTCTAATAAGTGTGCTGTGAGTACATCTGCAAGCATTCACCTGTCGAGGTCAAATGACTGGTGGTGCTCATCTGCCCCCGTGCTACTGCTGCTGCCTCCCGTGAATGCTCATGTGCCTGCGTGCCCCTGTACAGGCACAGATGCACGCGCGCAACACCTGATCCCGCATCCTAATTATTTTTCGCCCGGTTCTCTGAGTTGTTCTGCTTCCGGCTGATGAATGGGAAAGTGTAGTAGTGCTGTTTCATTTCACCAGCCTCTCAAGTGTGGAAATTATGGTAAATTTGAGAACAAGCCAGATTAGATTGATAGTTACACCTCCTCCTTTAATTAGCCAACCACAGGATCTGTGGAGGCAAAGGCCGGGGGGGTGTGTCGGTGTATATAACGTGTATTGTCTATGTGAAAGATTAATCAAAAGGAGTTGCTTGAGGTGGGAAGGCTTTTCCGGAGAGGTTCCACATGTTGTCAGGTAGTCCCTCTGAATGGCAGCTTCCGGTTCGGTCCCTTAGCTTTCGGAAGTGACATTTAGTCTGATATGTGCCAGCCGTGCAATCTACCTAGCCCTGCAAAGTGCAAATATTAACATAAATGCATATTAAGATACTGTGTGTTAGCTCCTGAACTGCAATAGAGAGCGGGTGTTCCAGCGGAGGCAAGCAAATCGTGTTGATTTACAGTGGCTTGCGGATTTGGCCCATTACCGCTTCTTTATACACTTTTAAAAAGAAATGCCAACTCGATAGTTTAGGCTTTAACTGGAACATGGCAAGTAATTGTATGTTTTGGCGGACCCCTAGTAATGTTGCAGAATCTTTCTCAGAAGTTGTTCCATGGGATAGCCGATTCCTCAGGTAAGAGCTACTTGTTTGTTCAATCCTCCATCTTAGGCCTGCTCCTCAGGTGCATCCTCCTTCTCGCAGCGATTTCCTAGGAACAGATTTCGAAGAACAGCTCTGATCACAGAATCACAGATTGGTTAGGGTTGGAAAGGAGCTCTGGAGATCATCCAGCCCAACCCCCCTGCCAGAGCAGGGTCACCTACAGCAGGTTGCACAGGATGACCTCCAGGCGGGTTTTGAATGTTTCTGGGGTCGGAGACTCTACCGCCTCCCTGGGCAGCCTGTTCCAGCGCTCTGCCACCCTCAAAGTAAAGAAGTTCCTCCTCATGCTTTGATAGAAGTTCCTAGGTTCCAGTTTGTACCCGTTACCTCTTGTCCTGGATCATCTTTGATGATCCAGGACAAGAGGTAACGGGCACCAATTGGAACGTAGGAACTTGAACTTCAACTGGAACGTAGGAACTTGAACATAGGATTATCCTTGATGATTCAGGATAGCTGTGTGTCTGACCAGTCTGTCTTTCGAAGGAGGTCCTGGGCCAGCTCCAGCCATGCTGTGCTGAGCAGAGCCCCTGGCAGCAGCCCCACAGCTCACTCCCAGTGTGCCTGAATGGAAAAGGTACCAAAGTTGCTCCAACACTTTCTGAAAAACTCTATAGTGTTACCCCACAAGCGCAAAGCGACGGCAAAGCCCGTGAAATGACACCGGTGCTTCCAGAAAATGTCAAGCTTCCTGCCCAAGGGTGACATGCCATGCGGTGGGGTCAGGGCCACGCGCTGAGCACCCGGTGCGCTGGGGTTGCCCCAGCGGTTCCTGAGCAGCTCCTGCAGTGCTGCCGCCGGTACCGTTCTGGCGGCTGTAGTTGTTTAAAAAGCCGTTGTTGTTTCCGGCGTAATCTGACGGCAGTTTTCTCGGGCATTTGGGCCTCTTCTAATAAGTGTGCTGTGAGTACATCTGCAAGCATTCACCTGTCGAGGTCAAATGACTGGTGGTGCTCATCTGCCCCCGTGCTACTGCTGCTGCCTCCCGTGAATGCTCATGTGCCTGCGTGCCCCTGTACAGGCACAGATGCACGCGCGCAACACCTGATCCCGCATCCTAATTATTTTTCGCCCGGTTCTCTGAGTTGTTCTGCTTCCGGCTGATGAATGGGAAAGTGTAGTAGTGCTGTTTCATTTCACCAGCCTCTCAAGTGTGGAAATTATGGTAAATTTGAGAACAAGCCAGATTAGATTGATAGTTACACCTCCTCCTTTAATTAGCCAACCACAGGATCTGTGGAGGCAAAGGCCGGGGGTGTGTATCGGTGTATATAACGTGTATTGTCTATGTGAAAGATTAATCAAAAGGAGTTGCTTGAGGTGGGAAGGCTTTTCCGGAGAGGTTCCACATGTTGTCAGGTAGTCCCTCTGAATGGCAGCTTCCGGTTCGGTCCCTTAGCTTTCGGAAGTGACATTTAGTCTGATATGTGCCAGCCGTGCAATCTACCTAGCCCCGCAAAGTGCAAATATTAACATAAATGCATATTAAGATACTGTGTGTTAGCTCCTGAACTGAAATAGAGAGCGGGTGTTCCAGCGGAGGCAAGCAAATCGTGTTGATTTACAGTGGCTTGCGGATTTGGCCCATTACCGCTTCTTTATACACTTTTAAAAAGAAATGCCAACTCGATAGTTTAGGCTTTAACTGGAACATGGCAAGTAATTGTATGTTTTGGCGGACCCCTAGTAATGTTGCAGAATCTTTCTCAGAAGTTGTTCCATGGGATAGCCGATTCCTCAGGTAAGAGCTACTTGTTTGTTCAATCCTCCATCTTAGGCCTGCTCCTCAGGTGCATCCTCCTTCTCGCAGCGATTTCCTAGGAACAGATTTCGAAGAACAGCTCTGATCACAGAATCACAGATTGGTTAGGGTTGGAAAGGAGCTCTGGAGATCATCCAGCCCAACCCCCCTGCCAGAGCAGGGTCACCTACAGCAGGTTGCACAGGATGACCTCCAGGCGGGTTTTGAATGTTTCTGGGGTCGGAGACTCTACCGCCTCCCTGGGCAGCCTGTTCCAGCGCTCTGCCACCCTCAAAGTAAAGAAGTTCCTCCTCATGCTTTGATAGAAGTTCCTAGGTTCCAGTTTGTACCCGTTACCTCTTGTCCTGGATCATCTTTGATGATCCAGGACAAGAGGTAACGGGCACCAATTGGAACGTAGGAACTTGAACTTCAACTGGAACGTAGGAACTTGAACATAGGATTATCCTTGATGATTCAGGATAGCTGTGTGTCTGACCAGTCTGTCTTTCGAAGGAGGTCCTGGGCCAGCTCCAGCCATGCTGTGCTGAGCAGAGCCCCTGGCAGCAGCCCCACAGCTCACTCCCAGTGTGCCTGAATGGAAAAGGTACCAAAGTTGCTCCAACACTTTCTGAAAAACTCTATAGTGTTACCCCACAAGCGCAAAGCGACGGCAAAGCCCGTGAAATGACACCGGTGCTTCCAGAAAATGTCAAGCTTCCTGCCCAAGGGTGACATGCCATGCGGTGGGGTCAGGGCCACGCGCTGAGCACCCGGTGCGCTGGGGTTGCCCCAGCGGTTCCTGAGCAGCTCCTGCAGTGCTGCCGCCGGTACCGTTCTGGCGGCTGTAGTTGTTTAAAAAGCCGTTGTTGTTTCCGGCGTAATCTGACGGCAGTTTTCTCGGGCATTTGGGCCTCTTCTAATAAGTGTGCTGTGAGTACATCTGCAAGCATTCACCTGTCGAGGTCAAATGACTGGTGGTGCTCATCTGCCCCCTTGCTACTGCTGCTGCCTCCCGTGAATGCTCATGTGCCTGCGTGCCCCTGTACAGGCACAGATGCACGCGCGCAACACCTGATCCCGCATCCTAATTATTTTTCGCCCGGTTCTCTGAGTTGTTCTGCTTCCGGCTGATGAATGGGAAAGTGTAGTAGTGCTGTTTCATTTCACCAGCCTCTCAAGTGTGGAAATTATGGTAAATTTGAGAACAAGCCAGATTAGATTGATAGTTACACCTCCTCCTTTAATTAGCCAACCACAGGATCTGTGGAGGCAAAGGCCGGGGGTGTGTATCGGTGTATATAACGTGTATTGTCTATGTGAAAGATTAATCAAAAGGAGTTGCTTGAGGTGGGAAGGCTTTTCCGGAGAGGTTCCACATGTTGTCAGGTAGTCCCTCTGAATGGCAGCTTCCGGTTCGGTCCCTTAGCTTTCGGAAGTGACATTTAGTCTGATATGTGCCAGCCGTGCAATCTACCTAGCCCCGCAAAGTGCAAATATTAACATAAATGCATATTAAGATACTGTGTGTTAGCTCCTGAACTGAAATAGAGAGCGGGTGTTCCAGCGGAGGCAAGCAAATCGTGTTGATTTACAGTGGCTTGCGGATTTGGCCCATTACCGCTTCTTTATACACTTTTAAAAAGAAATGCCAACTCGATAGTTTAGGCTTTAACTGGAACATGGCAAGTAATTGTATGTTTTGGCGGACCCCTAGTAATGTTGCAGAATCTTTCTCAGAAGTTGTTCCATGGGATAGCCGATTCCTCAGGTAAGAGCTACTTGTTTGTTCAATCCTCCATCTTAGGCCTGCTCCTCAGGTGCATCCTCCTTCTCGCAGCGATTTCCTAGGAACAGATTTCGAAGAACAGCTCTGATCACAGAATCACAGATTGGTTAGGGTTGGAAAGGACCTCTGGAGATCATCCAGCCCAACCCCCCTGCCAGAGCAGGGTCACCTACAGCAGGTTGCACAGGATGACCTCCAGGCGGGTTTTGAATGTTTCTGGGGTCGGAGACTCTACCGCCTCCCTGGGCAGCCTGTTCCAGCGCTCTGCCACCCTCAAAGTAAAGAAGTTCCTCCTCATGCTTTGATAGAAGTTCCTAGGTTCCAGTTTGTACCCGTTACCTCTTGTCCTGGATCATCCAGGACAAGAGGTAACGGGCACCAATTGGAACGTAGGAACTTGAACTTGAACTGGAACGTAGGAACTTGAACATAGGATTATCCTTGATGATTCAGGATAGCTGTGTGTCTGACCAGTCTGTCTTTCGAAGGAGGTCCTGGGCCAGCTCCAGCCATGCTGTGCTGAGCAGAGCCCCTGGCAGCAGCCCCACAGCTCACTCCCAGTGTGCCTGAATGGAAAAGGTACCAAAGTTGCTCCAACACTTTCTGAAAAACTCTATAGTGTTACCCCACAAGCGCAAAGCGACGGCAAAGCCCGTGAAATGACACCGGTGCTTCCAGAAAATGTCAAGCTTCCTGCCCAAGGGTGACATGCCATGCGGTGGGGTCAGGGCCACGCGCTGAGCACCCGGTGCGCTGGGGTTGCCCCAGCGGTTCCTGAGCAGCTCCTGCAGTGCTGCCGCCGGTACCGTTCTGGCGGCTGTAGTTGTTTAAAAAGCCGTTGTTGTTTCCGGCGTAATCTGACGGCAGTTTTCTCGGGCATTTGGGCCTCTTCTAATAAGTGTGCTGTGAGTACATCTGCAAGCATTCACCTGTCGAGGTCAAATGACTGGTGGTGCTCATCTGCCCCCGTGCTACTGCTGCTGCCTCCCGTGAATGCTCATGTGCCTGCGTGCCCCTGTACAGGCACAGATGCACGCGCGCAACACCTGATCCCGCATCCTAATTATTTTTCGCCCGGTTCTCGGAGTTGTTCTGCTTCCGGCTGATGAATGGGAAAGTGTAGTAGTGCTGTTTCATTTCACCAGCCTCTCAAGTGTGGAAATTATGGTAAATTTGAGAACAAGCCAGATTAGATTGATAGTTACACCTCCTCCTTTAATTAGCCAACCACAGGATCTGTGGAGGCAAAGGCCGGGGGGGTGTGTCGGTGTATATAAGGTGTATTGTCTATGTGAAAGATTAATCAAAAGGAGTTGCTTGAGGTGGGAAGGCTTTTCCGGAGAGGTTCCACATGTTGTCAGGTAGTCCCTCTGAATGGCAGCTTCCGGTTCGGTCCCTTAGCTTTCAGAAGTGACATTTAGTCTGATATGTGCCAGCCGTGCAATCTACCTAGCCCCGCAAAGTGCAAATATTAACATAAATGCATATTAAGATACTGTGTGTTAGCTCCTGAACTGCAATAGAGAGCGGGTGTTCCAGCGGAGGCAAGCAAATCGTGTTGATTTACAGTGGCTTGAGGATTTGGCCCATTACCGCTTCTTTATACACTTTTAAAAAGAAATGCCAACTCGATAGTTTAGGCTTTAACTGGAACATGGCAAGTAATTGTATGTTTTGGCGGACCCCTAGTAATGTTGCAGAATCTTTCTCAGAAGTTGTTCCATGGGATAGCCGATTCCTCAGGTAAGAGCTACTTGTTTGTTCAATCCTCCATCTTAGGCCTGCTCCTCAGGTGCATCCTCCTTCTCGCAGCGATTTCCTAGGAACAGATTTCGAAGAACAGCTCTGATCACAGAATCACAGATTGGTTAGGGTTGGAAAGGAGCTCTGGAGATCATCCAGCCCAACCCCCCTGCCAGAGCAGGGTCACCTACAGCAGGTTGCACAGGATGACCTCCAGGCGGGTTTTGAATGTTTCTGGGGTCGGAGACTCTACCGCCTCCCTGGGCAGCCTGTTCCAGCGCTCTGCCACCCTCAAAGTAAAGAAGTTCCTCCTCATGCTTTGATAGAAGTTCCTAGGTTCCAGTTTGTACCCGTTACCTCTTGTCCTGGATCATCTTTGATGATCCAGGACAAGAGGTAACGGGCACCAATTGGAACGTAGGAACTTGAACTTCAACTGGAACGTAGGAACTTGAACATAGGATTATCCTTGATGATTCAGGATAGCTGTGTGTCTGACCAGTCTGTCTTTCGAAGGAGGTCCTGGGCCAGCTCCAGCCATGCTGTGCTGAGCAGAGCCCCTGGCAGCGGCCCCACAGCTCACTCCCAGTGTGCCTGAATGGAAAAGGTACCAAAGTTGCTCCAACACTTTCCGAAAAACTCTATAGTGTTACCCCACAAGCGCAAAGCGACGGCAAAGCCCGTGAAATGACACCGGTGCTTCCAGAAAATGCCAAGCTTTCTGCCCAAGGGTGACATGCCATGCGGTGGGGTCAGGGCCACGCGCTGAGCACCCGGTGCGCTGGGGTTGCCCCAGCGGTTCCTGAGCAGCTCCTGCAGTGCTGCCGCCGGTACCGTTCTGGCGGCTGTAGTTGTTTAAAAAGCCGTTGTTGTTTCCGGCGTAATCTGACGGCAGTTTTCTCGGGCATTTGGGCCTCTTCTAATAAGTGTGCTGTGAGTACATCTGCAAGCATTCACCTGTCGAGGTCAAATGACTGGTGGTGCTCATCTGCCCCCGTGCTACTGCTGCTGCCTCCCGTGAATGCTCATGTGCCTGCGTGCCCCTGTACAGGCACAGATGCACGCGCGCAACACCTGATCCCGCATCCTAATTATTTTTCGCCCGGTTCTCGGAGTTGTTCTGCTTCCGGCTGATGAATGGGAAAGTGTAGTAGTGCTGTTTCATTTCACCAGCCTCTCAAGTGTGGAAATTATGGTAAATTTGAGAACAAGCCAGATTAGATTGATAGTTACACCTCCTCCTTTAATTAGCCAACCACAGGATCTGTGGAGGCAAAGGCCGGGGGTGTGTATCGGTGTATATAACGTGTATTGTCTATGTGAAAGATTAATCAAAAGGAGTTGCTTGAGGTGGGAAGGCTTTTCCGGAGAGGTTCCACATGTTGTCAGGTAGTCCCTCTGAATGGCAGCTTCCGGTTCGGTCCCTTAGCTTTCGGAAGTGACATTTAGTCTGATATGTGCCAGCCGTGCAATCTACCTAGCCCCGCAAAGTGCAAATATTAACATAAATGCATATTAAGATACTGTGTGTTAGCTCCTGAACTGAAATAGAGAGCGGGTGTTCCAGCGGAGGCAAGCAAATCGTGTTGATTTACAGTGGCTTGCGGATTTGGCCCATTACCGCTTCTTTATACACTTTTAAAAAGAAATGCCAACTCGATAGTTTAGGCTTTAACTGGAACATGGCAAGTAATTGTATGTTTTGGCGGACCCCTAGTAATGTTGCAGAATCTTTCTCAGAAGTTGTTCCATGGGATAGCCGATTCCTCAGGTAAGAGCTACTTGTTTGTTCAATCCTCCATCTTAGGCCTGCTCCTCAGGTGCGTCCTCCTTCTCGCAGCGATTTCCTAGGAACAGATTTCGAAGAACAGCTCTGATCACAGAATCACAGATTGGTTAGGGTTGGAAAGGACCTCTGGAGATCATCCAGCCCAACCCCCCTGCCAGAGCAGGGTCACCTACAGCAGGTTGCACAGGATGACCTCCAGGCGGGTTTTGAATGTTTCTGGGGTCGGAGACTCTACCGCCTCCCTGGGCAGCCTGTTCCAGCGCTCTGCCACCCTCAAAGTAAAGAAGTTCCTCCTCATGCTTTGATAGAAGTTCCTAGGTTCCAGTTTGTACCCGTTACCTCTTGTCCTGGATCATCTTTGATGATCCAGGACAAGAGGTAACGGGCACCAATTGGAACGTAGGAACTTGAACTTCAACTGGAACGTAGGAACTTTAACATAGGATTATCCTTGATGATTCAGGATAGCTGTGTGTCTGACCAGTCTGTCTTTCGAAGGAGGTCCTGGGCCAGCTCCAGCCATGCTGTGCTGAGCAGAGCCCCTGGCAGCAGCCCCACAGCTCACTCCCAGTGTGCCTGAATGGAAAAGGTACCAAAGTTGCTCCAACACTTTCTGAAAAACTCTATAGTGTTACCCCACAAGCGCAAAGCGACGGCAAAGCCCGTGAAATGACACCGGTGCTTCCAGAAAATGTCAAGCTTCCTGCTCAAGGGTGACATGCCATGCGGTGGGGTCAGGGCCACGCGCTGAGCACCCGGTGCGCTGGGGTTGCCCCAGCGGTTCCTGAGCAGCTCCTGCAGTGCTGCCGCCGGTACCGTTCTGGCGGCTGTAGTTGTTTAAAAAGCCGTTGTTGTTTCCGGCGTAATCTGACGGCAGTTTTCTCGGGCATTTGGGCCTCTTCGAATAAGTGTGCTGTGAGTACATCTGCAAGCATTCACCTGTCGAGGTCAAATGACTGGTGGTGCTCATCTGCCCCCGTGCTACTGCTGCTGCCTCCCGTGAATGCTCATGTGCCTGCGTGCCCCTGTACAGGCACAGATGCACGCGCGCAGCACCTGATCCCGCATCCTAATTATTTTTCGCCCGGTTCTCTGAGTTGTTCTGCTTCCGGCTGATGAATGGGAAAGTGTAGTAGTGCTGTTTCATTTCACCAGCCTCTCAAGTGTGGAAATTATGGTAAATTTGAGAACAAGCCAGATTAGATTGATAGTTACACCTCCTCCTTTAATTAGCCAACCACAGGATCTGTGGAGGCAAAGGCCGGGGGGGTGTGTCGGTGTATATAAGGTGTATTGTCTATGTGAAAGATTAATCAAAAGGAGTTGCTTGAGGTGGGAAGGCTTTTCCGGAGAGGTTCCACATGTTGTCAGGTAGTCCCTCTGAATGGCAGCTACCGGTTCGGTCCCTTAGCTTTCGGAAGTGACATTTAGTCTGATATGTGCCAGCCGTGCAATCTACCTAGCCCTGCAAAGTGCAAATATTAACCTAAATGCATATTAAGATAATGTGTGTTAGCTCCTGAACTGAAATAGAGAGCGGGTGTTCCAGCGGAGGCAAGCAAATCGTGTTGATTTAGAGTGGCTTGAGGATTTGGCCCATTACCGCTTCTTTATACACTTTTAAAAAGAAATGCCAACTCGATAGTTTAGGCTTTAACTGGAACATGGCAAGTAATTGTATGTTTTGGCGGACCCCTAGTAATGTTGCAGAATCTTTCTCAGAAGTTGTTCCATGGGATAGCCGATTCCTCAGGTAAGAGCTACTTGTTTGTTCAATCCTCCATCTTAGGCCTGCTCCTCAGGTGCGTCCTCCTTCTCGCAGCGATTTCCTAGGAACAGATTTCAAAGAACAGCTCTGATCACAGAATCACAGATTGGTTAGGGTTGGAAAGGAGCTCTGGAGGTCATCCAGCCCAACCCCCCTGCCAGAGCAGGGTCACCTACAGCAGGTTGCACAGGATGACCTCCAGGCGGGTTTTGAATGTTTCTGGGGTCGGAGACTCTACTGCCTCCCTGGGCAGCCTGTTCCAGCGCTCTGCCACCCTCAAAGTAAAGAAGTTCCTCCTCATGCTTTGATAGAAGTTCCTAGGTTCCAGTTTGTACCCGTTACCTCTTGTCCTGGATCATCTTTGATGATCCAGGACAAGAGGTAACGGGCACCAATTGGAACGTAGGAACTTGAACTTGAACTGGAACGTAGGAACTTGAACATAGGATTATCCTTGTTGATTCAGGATAGCTGTGTGTCTGACCAGTCTGTCTTTCGAAGGAGGTCCTGGGCCAGCTCCAGCCATGCTGTGCTGAGCAGAGCCCCTGGCAGCAGCCCCACAGCTCACTCCCAGTGTGCCTGAATGGAAAAGGTACCAAAGTTGCTCCAACACTTTCTGAAAAACTCTATAGTGTTACCCCACAAGCGCAAAGCGACGGCAAAGCCCGTGAAATGACACCGGTGCTTCCAGAAAATGTCAAGCTTCCTGCCCAAGGGTGACATGCCATGCGGTGGGGTCAGGGCCACGCGCTGAGCACCCGGTGCGCTGGGGTTGCCCCAGCGGTTCCTGAGCAGCTCCTGCAGTGCTGCCGCCGGTACCGTTCTGGCGGCTGTAGTTGTTTAAAAAGCCGTTGTTGTTTCCGGCGTAATCTGACGGCAGTTTTCTCGGGCATTTGGGCCTCTTCTAATAAGTGTGCTGTGAGTACATCTGCAAGCATTCACCTGTCGAGGTCAAATGACTGGTGGTGCTCATCTGCCCCCGTGCTACTGCTGCTGCCTCCCGTGAATGCTCACATGCCTGCGTGCCCCTGTACAGGCACAGATGCACGCGCGCAACACCTGATCCCGCATCCTAATTATTTTTCGCCCGGTTCTCTGAGTTGTTCTGCTTCCGGCTGATGAATGGGAAAGTGTAGTAGTGCTGTTTCATTTCACCAGCCTCTCAAGTGTGGAAATTATGGTAAATTTGAGAACAAGCGAGATTAGATTGATAGTTACACCTCCTCCTTTAATTAGCCAACCACAGGATCTGTGGAGGCAAAGGCCGGGGGGGTGTGTCGGTGTATATAACGTGTATTGTCTATGTGAAAGATTAATCAAAAGGAGTTGCTTGAGGTGGGAAGGCTTTTCCGGAGAGGTTCCACATGTTGTCAGGTAGTCCCTCTGAATGGCAGCTTCCGGTTCGGTCCCTTAGCTTTCGGAAGTGACATTTAGTCTGATATGTGCCAGCCGTGCAATCTACCTAGCCCTGCAAAGTGCAAATATTAACCTAAATGCATATTAAGATAGTGTGTGTTAGCTCCTGAACTGAAATAGAGAGCGGGTGTTCCAGCGGAGGCAAGCAAATCGTGTTGATTTACAGTGGCTTGAGGATTTGGCCCATTACCGCTTCTTTATACACTTTTAAAAAGAAATGCCAACTCGATAGTTTAGGCTTTAACTGGAACATGGCAAGTAATTGTATGCTTTGGCGGACCCCTAGTAATGTTGCAGAATCTTTCTCAGAAGTTGTTCCATGGGATAGCCGATTCCTCAGGTAAGAGCTACTTGTTTGTTCAATCCTCCATCTTAGGCCTGCTCCTCAGGTGCATCCTCCTTCTCGCAGCGATTTCCTAGGAACAGATTTCGAAGAACAGCTCTGATCACAGAATCACAGATTAGTTAGGGTTGGAAAGGAGCTCTGGAGATCATCCAGCCCAACCCCCCCTGCCAGAGCAGGGTCACCTACAGCAGGTTGCACAGGATGACCTCCAGGCGGGTTTTGAATGTCTCTGGGGTCGGAGACTCTACCGCCTCCCTGGGCAGCCTGTTCCAGCGCTCTGCCACCCTCAAAGTAAAGAAGTTCCTCCTCATGCTTTGATAGAAGTTCCTAGGTTCCAGTTTGTACCCATTACCTCTTGTCCTGGATCATCTTTGATGATCCAGGACAAGAGGTAACGGGCACCAATTGGAACGTAGGAACTTGAACTTGAACTGGAACGTAGGAACTTGAACATAGGATTATCCTTCATGATTCAGGATAGCTGTGTGTCTGACCAGTCTGTCTTTCGAAGGAGGTCCTGGGCCAGCTCCAGCCATGCTGTGTTGCGCAGAGCCCCTGGAAGCAGCCCCACAGCTCACTCCCAGTGTGCCTGAATGGAAAAGGTACCAAAGTTGCTCCAACACTTTCTGAAAAACTCTATAGTGTTACCCCACAAGCGCAAAGCGACGGCAAAGCCCGTGAAATGACACCGGTGCTTCCAGAAAATGTCAAGCTTCCTGCCCAAGGGTGACATGCCATGCGGTGGGGTCAGGGCCACGCGCTGAGCACCCGGTGCGCTGGGGTTGCCCCAGCGGTTCCTGAGCAGCTCCTGCAGTGCTGCCGCCGGTACCGTTCTGGCGGCTGTAGTTGTTTAAAAAGCCGTTGTTGTTTCCGGCGTAATCTGACGGCAGTTTTCTCGGGCATTTGGGCCTCTTCAAATAAGTGTGCTGTGAGTACATCTGCAAGCATTCACCTGTCGAGGTCAAATGACTGGTGGTGCTCATCTGCCCCCGTGCTACTGCTGCTGCCTCCCGTGAATGCTCATGTGCCTGCGTGCCCCTGTACAGGCACAGATGCACGCGCGCAACACCTGATCCCGCATCCTAATTATTTTTCGCCCGGTTCTCTGAGTTGTTCTGCTTCCGGCTGATGAATGGGAAAGTGTAGTAGTGCTGTTTCATTTCACCAGCCTCTCAAGTGTGGAAATTATGGTAAATTTGAGAACAAGCGAGATTAGATTGATAGTTACACCTCCTCCTTTAATTAGCCAACCACAGGATCTGTGGAGGCAAAGGCCGGGGGGGTGTGTCGGTGTATATAACGTGTATTGTCTATGTGAAAGATTAATCAAAAGGAGTTGCTTGAGGTGGGAAGGCTTTTCCGGAGAGGTTCCACATGTTGTCAGGTAGTCCCTCTGAATGGCAGCTTCCGGTTCGGTCCCTTAGCTTTCGGAAGTGACATTTAGTCTGATATGTGCCAGCCGTGCAATCTACCTAGCCCCGCAAAGTGCAAATATTAACCTAAATGCATATTAAGATACTGTGTGTTAGCTCCTGAACTGAAATAGAGAGCGGGTGTTCCAGCGGAGGCAAGCAAATCGTGTTGATTTACAGTGGCTTGAGGATTTGGCCCATTACCGCTTCTTTATACACTTTTAAAAAGAAATGCCAACTCGATAGTTTAGGCTTTAACTGGAACATGGCAAGTAATTGTATGCTTTGGCGGACCCCTAGTAATGTTGCAGAATCTTTCTCAGAAGTTGTTCCATGGGATAGCCGATTCCTCAGGTAAGAGCTACTTGTTTGTTCAATCCTCCATCTTAGGCCTGCTCCTCAGGTGCATCCTCCTTCTCGCAGCGATTTCCTAGGAACAGATTTCGAAGAACAGCTCTGATCACAGAATCACAGATTAGTTAGGGTTGGAAAGGACCTCTGGAGATCATCCAGCCCAACCCCCCTGCCAGAGCAGGGTCACCTACAGCAGGTTGCACAGGATGACCTCCAGGCGGGTTTTGAATGTCTCTGGGGTCGGAGACTCTACCGCCTCCCTGGGCAGCCTGTTCCAGCGCTCTGCCACCCTCAAAGTAAAGAAGTTCCTCCTCATGCTTTGATAGAAGTTCCTACGTTCCAGTTTGTACCCATTACCTCTTGTCCTGGATCATCTTTGATGATCCAGGACAAGAGGTAACGGGCACCAATTGGAACGTAGGAACTTGAACTTGAACTGGAACGTAGGAACTTGAACATAGGATTATCCTTCATGATTCAGGATAGCTGTGTGTCTGACCAGTCTGTCTTTCGAAGGAGGTCCTGGGCCAGCTCCAGCCATGCTGTGTTGCGCAGAGCCCCTGGAAGCAGCCCCACAGCTCACTCCCAGTGTGCCTGAATGGAAAAGGTACCAAAGTTGCTCCAACACTTTCTGAAAAACTCTATAGTGTTACCCCACAAGCGCAAAGCGACGGCAAAGCCCGTGAAATGACACCGGTGCTTCCAGAAAATGTCAAGCTTCCTGCCCAAGGGTGACATGCCATGCGGTGGGGTCAGGGCCACGCGCTGAGCACCCGGTGCGCTGGGGTTGCCCCAGCGGTTCCTGAGCAGCTCCTGCAGTGCTGCCGCCGGTACCGTTCTGGCGGCTGTAGTTGTTTAAAAAGCCGTTGTTGTTTCCGGCGTAATCTGACAGCAGTTTTCTCGGGCATTTGGGCCTCTTCCAATAAGTGTGCTGTGAGTACATCTGCAAGCATTCACCTGTCGAGGTCAAATGACTGGTGGTGCTCATCTGCCCCCGTGCTACTGCTGCTGCCTCCCGTGAATGCTCATGTGCCTGCGTGCCCCTGTACAGGCACAGATGCACGCGCGCAACACCTGATCCCGCATCCTAATTATTTTTCGCCCGGTTCTCTGAGTTGTTCTGCTTCCGGCTGATGAATGGGAAAGTTTAGTAGTGCTGTTTCATTTCACCAGCCTCTCAAGTGTGGAAATTATGGTAAATTTGAGAACAAGCCAGATTAGATTGATAGTTACACCTCCTCCTTTAATTAGCCAACCACAGGATCTGTGGAGGCAAAGGCTGGGGGGGTGTGTCGGTGTATATAACGTGTATTGTCTATGTGAAAGATTAATCAAAAGGAGTTGCTTGAGGTGGGAAGGCTTTTCCGGAGAGGTTCCACATGTTGTCAGGTAGTCCCTCTGAATGGCAGCTTCCGGTTCGGTCCCTTAGCTTTCGGAAGTGACATTTAGTCTGATATGTGCCAGCCGTGCAATCTACCTAGCCCCGCAAAGTGCAAATATTAACCTAAATGCATATTAAGATACTGTGTGTTAGCTCCTGAACTGAAATAGAGAGCGGGTGTTCCAGCGGAGGCAAGCAAATCGTGTTGATTTAGAGTGGCTTGAGGATTTGGCCCATTACCGCTTCTTTATACACTTTTAAAAAGAAATGCCAACTCGATAGTTTAGGCTTTAACTGGAACATGGCAAGTAATTGTATGTTTTGGCGGACCCCTAGTAATGTTGCAGAATCTTTCTCAGAAGTTGTTCCATGGGATAGCCGATTCCTCAGGTAAGAGCTACTTGTTTGTTCAATCCTCCATCTTAGGCCTGCTCCTCAGGTGCATCCTCCTTCTCGCAGCGATTTCCTAGGAACAGATTTCGAAGAACAGCTCTGATCACAGAATCACAGATTGGTTAGGGTTGGAAAGGAGCTCTGGAGATCATCCAGCCCAACCCCCCTGCCAGAGCAGGGTCACCTACAGCAGGTTGCACAGGATGACCTCCAGGCGGGTTTTGAATGTCTCTGGGGTCGGAGACTCTACCGCCTCCCTGGGCAGCCTGTTCCAGCGCTCTGCCACCCTCAAAGTAAAGAAGTTCCTCCTCATGCTTTGATAGAAGTTCCTAGGTTCCAGTTTGTACCCGTTACCTCTTGTCCTGGATCATCTTTGATGATCCAGGACAAGAGGTAACGGGCACCAATTGGAACGTAGGAACTTGAACTTGAACTGGAACGTAGGAACTTGAACATAGGATTATCCTTGATGATTCAGGATAGCTGTGTGTCTGACCAGTCTGTCTTTCGAAGGAGGTCCTGGACCAGCTCCAGCCATGCTGTGCTGAGCAGAGCCCCTGGCAGCAGCCCCACAGCTCACTCCCAGTGTGCCTGAATGGAAAAGGTACCAAAGTTGCTCCAACACTTTCTGAAAAACTCTATAGTGTTACCCCACAAGCGCAAAGCGACGGCAAAGCCCGTGAAATGACACCGGTGCTTCCAGAAAATGTCAAGCTTCCTGCCCAAGGGTGACATGCCATGCGGTGGGGTCAGGGCCACGCGCTGAGCACCCGGTGCGCTGGGGTTGCCCCAGCGGTTCCTGAGCAGCTCCTGCAGTGCTGCCGCCGGTACCGTTCTGGCGGCTGTAGTTGTTTAAAAAGCCGTTGTTGTTTCCGGCGTAATCTGACGGCAGTTTTCTCGGGCATTTGGGCCTCTTCTAATAAGTGTGCTGTGAGTACATCTGCAAGCATTCACCTGTCGAGGTCAAATGACTGGTGGTGCTCATCTGCCCCCGTGCTACTGCTGCTGCCTCCCGTGAATGCTCATGTGCCTGCGTGCCCCTGTACAGGCACAGATGCACGCGCGCAACACCTGATCCCGCATCCTAATTATTTTTCGCCCGGTTCTCGGAGTTGTTCTGCTTCCGGCTGATGAATGGGAAAGTGTAGTAGTGCTGTTTCATTTCACCAGCCTCTCAAGTGTGGAAATTATGGTAAATTTGAGAACAAGCCAGATTAGATTGATAGTTACACCTCCTCCTTTAATTAGCCAACCACAGGATCTGTGGAGGCAAAGGCCGGGGGGTTGTGTCGGTGTATATAACGTGTATTGTCTATGTGAAAGATGAATCAAAAGGAGTTGCTTGAGGTGGGAAGGCTTTTCCGGAGAGGTTCCACATGTTGTCAGGTAGTCCCTCTGAATGGCAGCTTCCGGTTCGGTCCCTTAGCTTTCGGAAGTGACATTTAGTCTGATATGTGCCAGCCGTGCAATCTACCTAGCCCTGCAAAGTGCAAATATTAACCTAAATGCATTTTAAGATAGTGTGTGTTAGCTCCTGAACTGAAATAGAGAGCGGGTGTTCCAGCGGAGGCAAGCAAATCGTGTTGATTTACAGTGGCTTGAGGATTTGGCCCATTACCGCTTCTTTATACACTTTTAAAAAGAAATGCCAACTCGATAGTTTAGGCTTTAACTGGAACATGGCAAGTAATTGTATGTTTTGGCGGACCCCTAGTAATGTTGCAGAATCTTTCTCAGAAGTTGTTCCATGGGATAGCCGATTCCTCAGGTAAGAGCTACTTGTTTGTTCAATCCTCCATCTTAGGCCTGCTCCTCAGGTGCATCCTCCTTCTCGCAGCGATTTCCTAGGAACAGATTTCGAAGAACAGCTCTGATCACAGAATCACAGATTGGTTAGGGTTGGAAAGGAGCTCTGGAGATCATCCAGCCCAACCCCCCTGCCAGAGCAGGGTCACCTACAGCAGGTTGCACAGGATGACCTCCAGGCGGGTTTTGAATGTTTCTGGGGTCGGAGACTCTACCGCCTACCTGGGCAGCCTGTTCCAGCGCTCTGCCACCCTCAAAGTAAAGAAGTTCCTCCTCATGCTTTGATAGAAGTTCCTAGGTTCCAGTTTGTACCCGTTACCTCTTGTCCTGGATCATCTTTGATGATCCAGGACAAGAGGTAACGGGCACCAATTGGAACGTAGGAACTTGAACATAGGATTATCCTTGATGATTCAGGATAGCTGTGTGTCTGACCAGTCGGTCTTTCGAAGGAGGTCCTGGGCCAGCTCCAGCCATGCTGTGCTGAGCAGAGCCCCTGGCAGCAGCCCCACAGCTCACTCCCAGTGTGCCTGAATGGAAAAGGTACCAAAGTTGCTCCAACACTTTCTGAAAAACTCTACAGTGTTACCCCACAAGCGCAAAGCGACGGCAAAGCCCGTGAAATGACACCGGTGCTTCCAGAAAATGTCAAGCTTCCTGCCCAAGGGTGACATGCCATGCGGTGGGGTCAGGGCCACGCGCTGAGCACCCGGTGCGCTGGGGTTGCCCCAGCGGTTCCTGAGCAGCTCCTGCAGTGCTGCCGCCGGTACCGTTCTGGCGGCTGTAGTTGTTTAAAAAGCCGTTGTTGTTTCCGGCGTAATCTGACGGCAGTTTTCTCGGGCATTTGGGCCTCTTCTAATAAGTGTGCTGTGAGTACATCTGCAAGCATTCACCTGTCGAGGTCAAATGACTGGTGGTGCTCATCTGCCCCCGTGCTACTGCTGCTGCCTCCCGTGAATGCTCATGTGCCTGCGTGCCCCTGTACAGGCACAGATGCACGCGCGCAACACCTGATCCCGCATCCTAATTATTTTTCGCCCGGTTCTCGGAGTTGTTCTGCTTCCGGCTGATGAATGGGAAAGTGTAGTAGTGCTGTTTCATTTCACCAGCCTCTCAAGTGTGGAAATTATGGTAAATTTGAGAACAAGCGAGATTAGATTGATAGTTACACCTCCTCCTTTAATTAGCCAACCACAGGATCTGTGGAGGCAAAGGCCGGGGGGGGGTGTCGGTGTATATAACGTGTATTGTCTATGTGAAAGATTAATCAAAAGGAGTTGCTTGAGGTGGGAAGGCTTTTCCGGAGAGGTTCCACATGTTGTCAGGTAGTCCCTCTGAATTGCAGCTTCCGGTTCGGTCCCTTAGCTTTCGGAAGTGACATTTAGTCTGATATGTGCCAGCCGTGCAATCTACCTAGCCCTGCAAAGTGCAAATATTAACCTAAATGCATATTAAGATACTGTGTGTTAGCTCCTGAACTGCAATAGAGAGCGGGTGTTCCAGAGGAGGCAAGCAAATCGTGTTGATTTAGAGTGGCTTGAGGATTTGGCCCATTACCGCTTCTTTATACACTTTTAAAAAGAAATGCCAACTCGATAGTTTAGGCTTTAACTGGAACATGACAAGTAATTGTATGTTTTGGCGGACCCCTAGTAATGTTGCAGAATCTTTCTCAGAAGTTGTTCCATGGGATAGCCGATTCCTCAGGTAAGAGCTACTTGTTTGTTCAATCCTCCATCTTAGGCCTGCTCCTCAGGTGCATCCTCCTTCTCGCAGCGATTTCCTAGGAACAGATTTCGAAGAACAGCTCTGATCACAGAATCACAGATTAGTTAGGGTTGGAAAGGACCTCTGGAGATCATCCAGCCCAACCCCCCTGCCAGAGCAGGGTCACCTACAGCAGGTTGCACAGGATGACCTCCAGGCGGGTTTTGAATGTCTCTGGGGTCGGAGACTCTACCGCCTCCCCGGGCAGCCTGTTCCAGCGCTCTGCCACCCTCAAAGTAAAGAAGTTCCTCCTCATGCTTTGATAGAAGTTCCTAGGTTCCAGTTTGTACCCGTTACCTCTTGTCCTGGATCATCTTTGATGATCCAGGACAAGAGGTAACGGGCACCAATTGGAACGTAGGAACTTGAACTTGAACTGGAACGTAGGAACTTGAACATAGGATTATCCTTGATGATTCAGGATAGCTGTGTGTCTGACCAGTCTGTCTTTCGAAGGAGGTCCTGGGCCAGCTCCAGCCATGCTGTGCTGAGCAGAGCCCCTGGCAGCAGCCCCACAGCTCACTCCCAGTGTGCCTGAATGGAAAAGGTACCAAAGTTGCTCCAACACTTTCTGAAAAACTCTATAGTGTTACCCCACAAGCGCAAAGAGACGGCAAAGCCCGTGAAATGACACCGGTGCTTCCAGAAAATGTCAAGCTTCCTGCCCAAGGGTGACATGCCATGCGGTGGGGTCAGGGCCACGCGCTGAGCACCCGGTGCGCTGGGGTTGCCCCAGCGGTTCCTGAGCAGCTCCTGCAGTGCTGCCGCCGGTACCGTTCTGGCGGCTGTAGTTGTTTAAAAAGCCGTTGTTGTTTCCGGCGTAATCTGACGGCAGTTTTCTCGGGCATTTGGGCCTCTTCTAATAAGTGTGCTGTGAGTACATCTGCAAGCATTCACCTGTCGAGGTCAAATGACTGGTGGTGCTCATCTGCCCCCGTGCTACTGCTGCTGCCTCCCGTGAATGCTCATGTGCCTGCGTGCCCCTGTACAGGCACAGATGCACGCGCGCAACACCTGATCCCGCATCCTAATTATTTTTCGCCCGGTTCTCTGAGTTGTTCTGCTTCCGGCTGATGAATGGGAAAGTGTAGTAGTGCTGTTTCATTTCACCAGCCTCTCAAGTGTGGAAATTATGGTAAATTTGAGAACAAGCCAGATTAGATTGATAGTTACACCTCCTCCTTTAATTAGCCAACCACAGGATCTGTGGAGGCAAAGGCCGGGGGGGTGTGTCGGTGTATATAACATGTATTGTCTATGTGAAAGATTAATCAAAAGGAGTTGCTTGAGGTGGGAAGGCTTTTCCGGAGAGGTTCCACATGTTGTCAGGTAGTCCCTCTGAATGGCAGCTTCCGGTTCGGTCCCTTAGCTTTCGGAAGTGACATTTAGTCTGATATGTGCCAGCCGTGCAATCTACCTAGCCCTGCAAAGTGCAAATATTAACATAAATGCATATTAAGATACTGTGTGTTAGCTCCTGAACTGCAATAGAGAGCGGGTGTTCCAGCGGAGGCAAGCAAATCGTGTTGATTTACAGTGGCTTGAGGATTTGGCCCATTACCGCTTCTTTATACACTTTTAAAAAGAAATGCCAACTTGATAGTTTAGGCTTTAACTGGAACATGGCAAGTAATTGTATGCTTTGGCGGACCCCTAGTAATGTTGCAGAATCTTTCTCAGAAGTTGTTCCATGGGATAGCCGATTCCTCAGGTAAGAGCTACTTGTTTGTTCAATCCTCCATCTTAGGCCTGCTCCTCAGGTGCATCCTCCTTCTCGCAGCGATTTCCTAGGAACAGATTTCAAAGAACAGCTCTGATCACAGAATCACAGATTGGTTAGGGTTGGAAAGGACCTCTGGAGATCATCCAGCCCAACCCCCCTGCCAGAGCAGGGTCACCTACAGCAGGTTGCACAGGATGACCTCCAGGCGGGTTTTGAATGTTTCTGGGGTGGGAGACTCTACCGCCTCCCTGGGCAGCCTGTTCCAGCGCTCTGCCACCCTCAAAGTAAAGAAGTTCCTCCTCATGCTTTGATAGAAGTTCCTACGTTCCAATTGGTGCCCGTTACCTCTTGTCCTGGATCATCAAAGATGATCCAGGACAAGAGGTAACGGGTACAAACTGGAACGTAGGAACTTGAACTTGAACTGGAACGTAGGAACTTGAACATAGGATTATCCTTGATGATTCAGGATAGCTGTGTGTCTGACCAGTCTGTCTTTCGAAGGAGGTCCTGGGCCAGCTCCAGCCATGCTGTGCTGAGCAGAGCCCCTGGCAGCAGCCCCACAGCTCACTCCCAGTGTGCCTGAATGGAAAAGGTACCAAAGTTGCTCCAACACTTTCTGAAAAACTCTATAGTGTTACCCCACAAGCGCAAAGCGACGGCAAAGCCCGTGAAATGACACCGGTGCTTCCAGAAAATGTCAAGCTTCCTGCCCAAGGGTGACATGCCATGCGGTGGGGTCAGGGCCACGCGCTGAGCACCCGGTGCGCTGGGGTTGCCCCAGCGGTTCCTGAGCAGCTCCTGCAGTGCTGCCGCCGGTACCGTTCTGGCGGCTGTAGTTGTTTAAAAAGCCGTTGTTGTTTCCGGCGTAATCTGACGGCAGTTTTCTCGGGCATTTGGGCCTCTTCTAATAAGTGTGCTGTGAGTACATCTGCAAGCATTCACCTGTCGAGGTCAAATGACTGGTGGTGCTCATCTCCCCCCGTGCTACTGCTGCTGCCTCCCGTGAATGCTCATGTGCCTGCGTGCCCCTGTACAGGCACAGATGCACGCGCGCAACACCTGATCCCGCATCCTAATTATTTTTCGCCCGGTTCTCGGAGTTGTTCTGCTTCCGGCTGATGAATGGGAAAGTGTAGTAGTGCTGTTTCATTTCACCAGCCTCTCAAGTGTGGAAATTATGGTAAATTTGGGAACAAGCCAGATTAGATTGATAGTTACACCTCCTCCTTTAATTAGCCAACCACAGGATCTGTGGAGGCAAAGGCCGGGGGGGTGTGTCGGTGTATATAACGTGTATTGTCTATGTGAAAGATGAATCAAAAGGAGTTGCTTGAGGTGGGAAGGCTTTTCCGGAGAGGTTCCACATGTTGTCAGGTAGTCCCTCTGAATGGCAGCTTCCGGTTCGGTCCCTTAGCTTTCGGACGTGACATTTAGTCTGATATGTGCCAGCCGTGCAATCTACCTAGCCCTGCAAAGTGCAAATATTAACATAAATGCATATTAAGATACTGTGTGTTAGCTCCTGAACTGCAATAGAGAGCGGGTGTTCCAGCGGAGGCAAGCAAATCGTGTTGATTTACAGTGGCTTGCGGATATGGCCCATTACCGCTTCTTTATACACTTTTAAAAAGAAATGCCAACTCGATAGTTTAGGCTTTAACTGGAACATGGCAAGTAATTGTATGTTTTGGCAGACCCCTAGTAATGTTGCAGAATCTTTCTCAGAAGTTGTTCCGTGGGATAGCCGATTCCTCAGGTAAGAGCTACTTGTTTGTTCAATCCTCCATCTTAGGCCTGCTCCTCAGGTGCATCCTCCTTCTCGCAGCGATTTCCTAGGAACAGATTTCGAAGAACAGCTCTGATCACAGAATCACAGATTGGTTAGGGTTGGAAAGGACCTCTGGAGATCATCCAGCCCAACCCCCCTGCCAGAGCAGGGTCACCTTCAGCAGGTTGCACAGGATGACCTCCAGGCGGGTTTTGAATGTCTCTGGGGTGGGAGACTCTACCGCCTCCCTGGGCAGCCTGTTCCAGCGCTCTGCCACCCTCAAAGTAAAGAAGTTCCTCCTCATGCTTTGATAGAAGTTCCTAGGTTCCAGTTTGTACCCGTTACCTCTTGTCCTGGATCATCTTTGATGATCCAGGACAAGAGGTAACGGGCACCAATTGGAACGTAGGAACTTGAACTTGAACTGGAACGTAGGAACTTGAACATAGGATTATCCTTGATGATTCAGGATAGCTGTGTGTCTGACCAGTCTGTCTTTCGAAGGAGGTCCTGGACCAGCTCCAGCCATGCTGTGCTGAGCAGAGCCCCTGGCAGCAGCCCCACAGCTCACTCCCAGTGTGCCTGAATGGAAAAGGTACCAAAGTTGCTCCAACACTTTCTGAAAAACTCTATAGTGTTACCCCACAAGCGCAAAGCGACGGCAAAGCCCGTGAAATGACACCGGTGCTTCCAGAAAATGTCAAGCTTCCTGCCCAAGGGTGACATGCCATGCGGTGGGGTCAGGGCCACGCGCTGAGCACCCGGTGCGCTGGGGTTGCCCCAGCGGTTCCTGAGCAGCTCCTGCAGTGCTGCCGCCGGTACCGTTCTGGCGGCTGTAGTTGTTTAAAAAGCCGTTGTTGTTTCCGGCGTAATCTGACGGCAGTTTTCTCGGGCATTTGGGCCTCTTCAAATAAGTGTGCTGTGAGTACATCTGCAAGCATTCACCTGTCGAGGTCAAATGAGTGGTGGTGCTCATCTGCCCCCTTGCTACTGCTGCTGCCTCCCGTGAATGCTCATGTGCCTGCGTGCCCCTGTACAGGCACAGATGCACGCGCGCAACACCTGATCCCGCATCCTAATTATTTTTCGCCCGGTTCTCTGAGTTGTTCTGCTTCCGGCTGATGAACGGGAAAGTGTAGTAGTGCTGTTTCATTTCACCAGCCTCTCAAGTGTGGAAATTATGGTAAATTTGAGAACAAGCGAGATTAGATTGATAGTTACACCTCCTCCTTTAATTAGCCAACCACAGGATCTGTGGAGGCAAAGGCCGGGGGGGTGTGTCGGTGTATATAACGTGTATTGTCTATGTGAAAGATTAATCAAAAGGAGTTGCTTGAGGTGGGAAGGCTTTTCCGGAGAGGTTCCACATGTTGTCAGGTAGTCCCTCTGAATGGCAGCTTCCGGTTCGGTCCCTTAGCTTTCGGAAGTGACATTTAGTCTGATATGTGCCAGCCGTGCAATCTACCTAGCCCTGCAAAGTGCAAATATTAACCTAAATGCATATTAAGATAGTGTGTGTTAGCTCCTGAACTGAAATAGAGAGCGGGTGTTCCAGCGGAGGCAAGCAAATCGTGTTGATTTACAGTGGCTTGAGGATTTGGCCCATTACCGCTTCTTTATACACTTTTAAAAAGAAATGCCAACTCGATAGTTTAGGCTTTAACTGGAACATGGCAAGTAATTGTATGCTTTGGCGGACCCCTAGTAATGTTGCAGAATCTTTCTCAGAAGTTGTTCCATGGGATAGCCGATTCCTCAGGTAAGAGCTACTTGTTTGTTCAATCCTCCATCTTAGGCCTGCTCCTCAGGTGCATCCTCCTTCTCGCAGCGATTTCCTAGGAACAGATTTCGAAGAACAGCTCTGATCACAGAATCACAGATTGGTTAGGGTTGGAAAGGACCTCTGGAGATCATCCAGCCCAACCCCCCTGCCAGAGCAGGGTCACCTACAGCAGGTTGCACAGGATGACCTCCAGGCGGGTTTTGAATGTCTCTGGGGTGGGAGACTCTACCGCCTCCCTGGGCAGCCTGTTCCAGCGCTCTGCCACCCTCAAAGTAAAGAAGTTCCTCCTCATGCTTTGATAGAAGTTCCTAGGTTCCAGTTTGTACCCGTTACCTCTTGTCCTGGATCATCTTTGATGATCCAGGACAAGAGGTAATGGGCACCAATTGGAACGTAGGAACTTGAACTTGAACTGGAACGTAGGAACTTGAACATAGGATTATCCTTGATGATTCAGGATAGCTGTGTGTCTGACCAGTCTGTCTTTCGAAGGAGGTCCTGGGCCAGCTCCAGCCATGCTGTGCTGAGCAGAGCCCCTGGCAGCAGCCCCACAGCTCACTCCCAGTGTGCCTGAATGGAAAAGGTACCAAAGTTGCTCCAACACTTTCTGAAAAACTCTATAGTGTTACCCCACAAGCGCAAAGCGACGGCAAAGCCCGTGAAATGACACCGGTGCTTCCAGAAAATGTCAAGCTTCCTGCCCAAGGGTGACATGCCATGCGGTGGGGTCAGGGCCACGCGCTGAGCACCCGGTGCGCTGGGGTTGCCCCAGCGGTTCCTGAGCAGCTCCTGCAGTGCTGCCGCCGGTACCGTTCTGGCGGCTGTAGTTGTTTAAAAAGCCGTTGTTGTTTCCGGCGTAATCTGACGGCAGTTTTCTCGGGCATTTGGGCCTCTTCTAATAAGTGTGCTGTGAGTACATCTGCAAGCATTCACCTGTCGAGGTCAAATGACTGGTGGTGCTCATCTCCCCCCGTGCTACTGCTGCTGCCTCCCGTGAATGCTCATGTGCCTGCGTGCCCCTGTACAGGCACAGATGCACGCGCGCAACACCTGATCCCGCATCCTAATTATTTTTCGCCCGGTTCTCGGAGTTGTTCTGCTTCCGGCTGATGAATGGGAAAGTGTAGTAGTGCTGTTTCATTTCACCAGCCTCTCAAGTGTGGAAATTATGGTAAATTTGGGAACAAGCCAGATTAGATTGATAGTTACACCTCCTCCTTTAATTAGCCAACCACAGGATCTGTGGAGGCAAAGGCCGGGGGGGTGTGTCGGTGTATATAACGTGTATTGTCTATGTGAAAGATGAATCAAAAGGAGTTGCTTGAGGTGGGAAGGCTTTTCCGGAGAGGTTCCACATGTTGTCAGGTAGTCCCTCTGAATGGCAGCTTCCGGTTCGGTCCCTTAGCTTTCGGACGTGACATTTAGTCTGATATGTGCCAGCCGTGCAATCTACCTAGCCCTGCAAAGTGCAAATATTAACATAAATGCATATTAAGATACTGTGTGTTAGCTCCTGAACTGCAATAGAGAGCGGGTGTTCCAGCGGAGGCAAGCAAATCGTGTTGATTTACAGTGGCTTGCGGATATGGCCCATTACCGCTTCTTTATACACTTTTAAAAAGAAATGCCAACTCGATAGTTTAGGCTTTAACTGGAACATGGCAAGTAATTGTATGTTTTGGCAGACCCCTAGTAATGTTGCAGAATCTTTCTCAGAAGTTGTTCCGTGGGATAGCCGATTCCTCAGGTAAGAGCTACTTGTTTGTTCAATCCTCCATCTTAGGCCTGCTCCTCAGGTGCATCCTCCTTCTCGCAGCGATTTCCTAGGAACAGATTTCGAAGAACAGCTCTGATCACAGAATCACAGATTGGTTAGGGTTGGAAAGGACCTCTGGAGATCATCCAGCCCAACCCCCCTGCCAGAGCAGGGTCACCTTCAGCAGGTTGCACAGGATGACCTCCAGGCGGGTTTTGAATGTCTCTGGGGTGGGAGACTCTACCGCCTCCCTGGGCAGCCTGTTCCAGCGCTCTGCCACCCTCAAAGTAAAGAAGTTCCTCCTCATGCTTTGATAGAAGTTCCTAGGTTCCAGTTTGTACCCGTTACCTCTTGTCCTGGATCATCTTTGATGATCCAGGACAAGAGGTAACGGGCACCAATTGGAACGTAGGAACTTGAACTTGAACTGGAACGTAGGAACTTGAACATAGGATTATCCTTGATGATTCAGGATAGCTGTGTGTCTGACCAGTCTGTCTTTCGAAGTAGGTCCTGGGCCAGCTCCAGCCATGCTGTGCTGAGCAGAGCCCCTGGCAGCAGCCCCACAGCTCACTCCCAGTGTGCCTGAATGGAAAAGGTACCAAAGTTGCTCCAACACTTTCTGAAAAACTCTATAGTGTTACCCCACAAGCGCAAAGCGACGGCAAAGCCCGTGAAATGACACCGGTGCTTCCAGAAAATGTCAAGCTTCCTGCCCAAGGGTGACATGCCATGCGGTGGGGTCAGGGCCACGCGCTGAGCACCCGGTGCGCTGGGGTTGCCCCAGCGGTTCCTGAGCAGCTCCTGCAGTGCTGCCGCCGGTACCGTTCTGGCGGCTGTAGTTGTTTAAAAAGCCGTTG
Source organism: Vanellus vanellus (assembly GCF_965231255.1). Lineage (NCBI taxonomy): Eukaryota > Metazoa > Chordata > Aves > Charadriiformes > Charadriidae > Vanellus > Vanellus vanellus. Next base: position 828,469 of record NW_028128478.1, on the reverse strand, counting down.
TTGTTTCCGGCGTAATCTGACGGCAGTTTTCTCGGGCATTTGGGCCTCTTCTAATAAGTGTGCTGTGAGTACATCTGCAAGCATTCACCTGTCGAGGTCAAATGACTGGTGGTGCTCATCTCCCCCCGTGCTACTGCTGCTGCCTCCCGTGAATGCTCATGTGCCTGCGTGCCCCTGTACAGGCACAGATGCACGCGCGCAACACCTGATCCCGCATCCTAATTATTTTTCGCCCGGTTCTCGGAGTTGTTCTGCTTCCGGCTGATGAATGGGAAAGTGTAGTAGTGCTGTTTCATTTCACCAGCCTCTCAAGTGTGGAAATTATGGTAAATTTGGGAACAAGCCAGATTAGATTGATAGTTACACCTCCTCCTTTAATTAGCCAACCACAGGATCTGTGGAGGCAAAGGCCGGGGGGGTGTGTCGGTGTATATAACGTGTATTGTCTATGTGAAAGATGAATCAAAAGGAGTTGCTTGAGGTGGGAAGGCTTTTCCGGAGAGGTTCCACATGTTGTCAGGTAGTCCCTCTGAATGGCAGCTTCCGGTTCGGTCCCTTAGCTTTCGGACGTGACATTTAGTCTGATATGTGCCAGCCGTGCAATCTACCTAGCCCTGCAAAGTGCAAATATTAACATAAATGCATATTAAGATACTGTGTGTTAGCTCCTGAACTGCAATAGAGAGCGGGTGTTCCAGCGGAGGCAAGCAAATCGTGTTGATTTACAGTGGCTTGCGGATATGGCCCATTACCGCTTCTTTATACACTTTTAAAAAGAAATGCCAACTCGATAGTTTAGGCTTTAACTGGAACATGGCAAGTAATTGTATGTTTTGGCAGACCCCTAGTAATGTTGCAGAATCTTTCTCAGAAGTTGTTCCGTGGGATAGCCGATTCCTCAGGTAAGAGCTACTTGTTTGTTCAATCCTCCATCTTAGGCCTGCTCCTCAGGTGCATCCTCCTTCTCGCAGCGATTTCCTAGGAACAGATTTCGAAGAACAGCTCTGATCACAGAATCACAGATTGGTTAGGGTTGGAAAGGACCTCTGGAGATCATCCAGCCCAACCCCCCTGCCAGAGCAGGGTCACCTTCAGCAGGTTGCACAGGATGACCTCCAGGCGGGTTTTGAATGTCTCTGGGGTGGGAGACTCTACCGCCTCCCTGGGCAGCCTGTTCCAGCGCTCTGCCACCCTCAAAGTAAAGAAGTTCCTCCTCATGCTTTGATAGAAGTTCCTAGGTTCCAGTTTGTACCCGTTACCTCTTGTCCTGGATCATCTTTGATGATCCAGGACAAGAGGTAACGGGCACCAATTGGAACGTAGGAACTTGAACTTGAACTGGAACGTAGGAACTTGAACATAGGATTATCCTTGATGATTCAGGATAGCTGTGTGTCTGACCAGTCTGTCTTTCGAAGGAGGTCCTGGACCAGCTCCAGCCATGCTGTGCTGAGCAGAGCCCCTGGCAGCAGCCCCACAGCTCACTCCCAGTGTGCCTGAATGGAAAAGGTACCAAAGTTGCTCCAACACTTTCTGAAAAACTCTATAGTGTTACCCCACAAGCGCAAAGCGACGGCAAAGCCCGTGAAATGACACCGGTGCTTCCAGAAAATGTCAAGCTTCCTGCCCAAGGGTGACATGCCATGCGGTGGGGTCAGGGCCACGCGCTGAGCACCCGGTGCGCTGGGGTTGCCCCAGCGGTTCCTGAGCAGCTCCTGCAGTGCTGCCGCCGGTACCGTTCTGGCGGCTGTAGTTGTTTAAAAAGCCGTTGTTGTTTCCGGCGTAATCTGACGGCAGTTTTCTCGGGCATTTGGGCCTCTTCTAATAAGTGTGCTGTGAGTACATCTGCAAGCATTCACCTGTCGAGGTCAAATGAGTGGTGGTGCTCATCTGCCCCCTTGCTACTGCTGCTGCCTCCCGTGAATGCTCATGTGCCTGCGTGCCCCTGTACAGGCACAGATGCACGCGCGCAACACCTGATCCCACATCCTAATTATTTTTCGCCCGGTTCTCGGAGTTGTTCTGCTTCCGGCTGATGAACAGGAAAGTGTAGTAGTGCTGTTTCATTTCACCAGCCTCTCAAGTGTGGAAATTATGGTAAATTTGAGAACAAGCCAGATTAGATTGATAGTTACACCTCCTCCTTTAATTAGCCAACCACAGGATCTGTGGAGGCAAAGGCCGGGGGGGTGTGTCGGTGTATATAACGTGTATTGTCTATGTGAAAGATTAATCAAAAGGAGTTGCTTGAGGTGGGAAGGCTTTTCCGGAGAGGTTCCACATGTTGTCAGGTAGTCCCTCTGAATGGCAGCTTCCGGTTCGGTCCCTTAGCTTTCGGAAGTGACATTTAGTCTGATATGTGCCAGCCGTGCAATCTACCTAGCCCTGCAAAGTGCAAATATTAACCTAAATGCATATTAAGATAGTGTGTGTTAGCTCCTGAACTGAAATAGAGAGCGGGTGTTCCAGCGGAGGCAAGCAAATCGTGTTGATTTACAGTGGCTTGAGGATTTGGCCCATTACCGCTTCTTTATACACTTTTAAAAAGAAATGCCAACTCGATAGTTTAGGCTTTAACTGGAACATGGCAAGTAATTGTATGCTTTGGCGGACCCCTAGTAATGTTGCAGAATCTTTCTCAGAAGTTGTTCCATGGGATAGCCGATTCCTCAGGTAAGAGCTACTTGTTTGTTCAATCCTCCATCTTAGGCCTGCTCCTCAGGTGCATCCTCCTTCTCACAGCGATTTCCTAGGAACAGATTTCGAAGAACAGCTCTGATCACAGAATCACAGATTGGTTAGGGTTGGAAAGGACCTCTGGAGATCATCCAGCCCAACCCCCCTGCCAGAGCAGGGTCACCTACAGCAGGTTGCACAGGATGACCTCCAGGCGGGTTTTGAATGTTTCTGGGGTGGGAGACTCTACCGCCTCCCTGGGCAGCCTGTTCCAGCGCTCTGCCACCCTCAAAGTAAAGAAGTTCCTCCTCATGCTTTGATAGAAGTTCCTAGGTTCCAGTTTGTACCCGTTACCTCTTGTCCTGGATCATCTTTGATGATCCAGGACAAGAGGTAACGGGCACCAATTGGAACGTAGGAACTTGAACTTGAACTGGAACGTAGGAACTTGAACATAGGATTATCCTTGATGATTCAGGATAGCTGTGTGTCTGACCAGTCTGTCTTTCGAAGGAGGTCCTGGACCAGCTCCAGCCATGCTGTGCTGAGCAGAGCCCCTGGCAGCAGCCCCACAGCTCACTCCCAGTGTGCCTGAATGGAAAAGGTACCAAAGTTGCTCCAACACTTTCTGAAAAACTCTATAGTGTTACCCCACAAGCGCAAAGCGACGGCAAAGCCCGTGAAATGACACCGGTGCTTCCAGAAAATGTCAAGCTTCCTGCCCAAGGGTGACATGCCATGCGGTGGGGTCAGGGCCACGCGCTGAGCACCCGGTGCGCTGGGGTTGCCCCAGCGGTTCCTGAGCAGCTCCTGCAGTGCTGCCGCCGGTACCGTTCTGGCGGCTGTAGTTGTTTAAAAAGCCATTGTTGTTTCCGGCGTAATCTGACGGCAGTTTTCTCGGGCATTTGGGCCTCTTCAAATAAGTGTGCTGTGAGTACATCTGCAAGCATTCACCTGTCGAGGTCAAATGAGTGGTGGTGCTCATCTGCCCCCGTGCTACTGCTGCTGCCTCCCGTGAATGCTCATGTGCCTGCGTGCCCCTGTACAGGCACAGATGCACGCACGCAACACCTGATCCCACATCCTAATTATTTTTCGCCCGGTTCTCGGAGTTGTTCTGCTTCCGGCTGATGAACGGGAAAGTGTAGTAGTGCTGTTTCATTTCACCAGCCTCTCAAGTGTGGAAATTATGGTAAATTTGAGAACAAGCCAGATTAGATTGATAGTTACACCTCCTCCTTTAATTAGCCAACCACAGGATCTGTGGAGGCAAAGGCCGGGGGGGTGTGTCGGTGTATATAACGTGTATTGTCTATGTGAAAGATTAATCAAAAGGAGTTGCTTGAGGTGGGAAGGCTTTTCCGGAGAGGTTCCACATGTTGTCAGGTAGTCCCTCTGAATGGCAGCTTCCGGTTCGGTCCCTTAGCTTTCGGAAGTGACATTTAGTCTGATATGTGCCAGCCGTGCAATCTACCTAGCCCTGCAAAGTGCAAATATTAACCTAAATGCATATTAAGATAGTGTGTGTTAGCTCCTGAACTGAAATAGAGAGCGGGTGTTCCAGCGGAGGCAAGCAAATCGTGTTGATTTACAGTGGCTTGAGGACTTGGCCCATTACCGCTTCTTTATACACTTTTAAAAAGAAATGCCAACTCGATAGTTTAGGCTTTAACTGGAACATGGCAAGTAATTGTATGCTTTGGCGGACCCCTAGTAATGTTGCAGAATCTTTCTCAGAAGTTGTTCCATGGGATAGCCGATTCCTCAGGTAAGAGCTACTTGTTTGTTCAATCCTCCATCTTAGGCCTGCTCCTCAGGTGCATCCTCCTTCTCGCAGCGATTTCCTAGGAACAGATTTCGAAGAACAGCTCTGATCACAGAATCACAGATTAGTTAGGGTTGGAAAGGAGCTCTGGAGATCATCCAGCCCAACCCCCCTGCCAGAGCAGGGTCACCTACAGCAGGTTGCACAGGATGACCTCCAGGCGGGTTTTGAATGTTTCTGGGGTGGGAGACTCTACCGCCTCCCTGGGCAGCCTGTTCCAGCGCTCTGCCACCCTCAAAGTGAAGAAGTTCCTCCTCATGCTTTGATAGAAGTTCCTACGTTCCAGTTTGTACCCGTTACCTCTTGTCCTGGATCATCTTTGATGATCCAGGACAAGAGGTAATGGGCACCAATTGGAACGTAGGAACTTGAACTTGAACTGGAACGTAGGAACTTGAACATAGGATTATCCTTGATGATTCAGGATAGCTGTGTGTCTGACCAGTCTGTCTTTCGAAGGAGGTCCTGGGCCAGCTCCAGCCATGCTGTGCTGAGCAGAGCCCCTGGCAGCAGCCCCACAGCTCACTCCCAGTGTGCCTGAATGGAAAAGGTACCAAAGTTGCTCCAACACTTTCTGAAAAACTCTATAGTGTTACCCCACAAGCGCAAAGCGACGGCAAAGCCCGTGAAATGACACCGGTGCTTCCAGAAAATGTCAAGCTTCCTGCCCAAGGGTGACATGCCATGCGGTGGGGTCAGGGCCACACGCTGAGCACCCGGTGCGCTGGGGTTGCCCCAGCGGTTCCTGAGCAGCTCCTGCAGTGCTGCCGCCGGTACCGTTCTGGCGGCTGTAGTTGTTTAAAAAGCCGTTGTTGTTTCCGGCGTAATCTGACGGCAGTTTTCTCGGGCATTTGGGCCTCTTCTAATAAGTGTGCTGTGAGTACATCTGCAAGCATTCACCTGTCGAGGTCAAATGACTGGTGGTGCTCATCTGCCCCCGTGCTACTGCTGCTGCCTCCCGTGAATGCTCATGTGCCTGCGTGCCCCTGTACAGGCACAGATGCACGCGCGCAACACCTGATCCCGCATCCTAATTATTTTTCGCCCGGTTCTCTGAGTTGTTCTGCTTCCGGCTGATGAATGGGAAAGTGTAGTAGTGCTGTTTCATTTCACCAGCCTCTCAAGTGTGGAAATTATGGTAAATTTGAGAACAAGCCAGATTAGATTGATAGTTACACCTCCTCCTTTAATTAGCCAACCACAGGATCTGTGGAGGCAAAGGCCGGGGGGGTGTGTCGGTGTATATAACGTGTATTGTCTATGTGAAAGATTAATCAAAAGGAGTTGCTTGAGGTGGGAAGGCTTTTCCGGAGAGGTTCCACATGTTGTCAGGTAGTCCCTCTGAATGGCAGCTTCCGGTTCGGTCCCTTAGCTTTCGGAAGTGACATTTAGTCTGATATGTGCCAGCCGTGCAATCTACCTAGCCCCGCAAAGTGCAAATATTAACATAAATGCATATTAAGATACTGTGTGTTAGCTCCTGAACTGCAATAGAGAGCGGGTGTTCCAGCGGAGGCAAGCAAATCGTGTTGATTTACAGTGGCTTGCGGATTTGGCCCATTACCGCTTCTTTATACACTTTTAAAAAGAAATGCCAACTCGATAGTTTAGGCTTTAACTGGAACATGGCAAGTAATTGTATGTTTTGGCGGACCCCTAGTAATGTTGCAGAATCTTTCTCAGAAGTTGTTCCATGGGATAGCCGATTCCTCAGGTAAGAGCTACTTGTTTGTTCAATCCTCCATCTTAGGCCTGCTCCTCAGGTGCATCCTCCTTCTCGCAGCGATTTCCTAGGAACAGATTTCGAAGAACAGCTCTGATCACAGAATCACAGATTGGTTAGGGTTGGAAAGGAGCTCTGGAGATCATCCAGCCCAACCCCCCTGCCAGAGCAGGGTCACCTACAGCAGGTTGCACAGGATGACCTCCAGGCGGGTTTTGAATGTCTCTGGGGTCGGAGACTCTACCGCCTCCCCGGGCAGCCTGTTCCAGCGCTCTGCCACCCTCAAAGTAAAGAAGTTCCTCCTCATGCTTTGATAGAAGTTCCTAGGTTCCAGTTTGTACCCGTTACCTCTTGTCCTGGATCATCTTTGATGATCATCATCTTTGATGATCCAGGCCAAGAGGTAACGGGCACCAATTGGAACGTAGGAACTTGAACTTGAACTGGAAGGTAGGAACTTGAACTTGAACATAGGATTATCCTTGATGATTCAGGATAGCTGTGTGTCTGACCAGTCTGTCTTTCGAAGGAGGTCCTGGGCCAGCTCCAGCCATGCTGTGCTGAGCAGAACCCCTGGCAGCAGCCCCACAGCTCACTCCCAGTGTGCCTGAATGGAAAAGGTACCAAAGTTGCTCCAACACTTTCTGAAAAACTCTACAGTGTTACCCCACAAGCGCAAAGCGACGGCAAAGCCCGTGAAATGACACCGGTGCTTCCAGAAAATGCCAAGCTTCCTGCCCAAGGGTGACATGCCATGCGGTGGGGTCAGGGCCACGCGCTGAGCACCCGGTGCGCTGGGGTTGCCCCAGCGGTTCCTGAGCAGCTCCTGCAGTGCTGCCGCCGGTACCGTTCTGGCGGCTGTAGTTGTTTAAAAAGCCGTTGTTGTTTCCGGCGTAATCTGACGGCAGTTTTCTCGGGCATTTGGGCCTCTTCTAATAAGTGTGCTGTGAGTACATCTGCAAGCATTCACCTGTCGAGGTCAAATGACTGGTGGTGCTCATCTGCCCCCGTGCTACTGCTGCTGCCTCCCGTGAATGCTCATGTGCCTGCGTGCCCCTGTACAGGCACAGATGCACGCGCGCAACACCTGATCCCGCATCCTAATTATTTTTCGCCCGGTTCTCTGAGTTGTTCTGCTTCCGGCTGATGAATGGGAAAGTGTAGTAGTGCTGTTTCATTTCACCAGCCTCTCAAGTGTGGAAATTATGGTAAATTTGAGAACAAGCCAGATTAGATTGATAGTTACACCTCCTCCTTTAATTAGCCAACCACAGGATCTGTGGAGGCAAAGGCCGGGGGGGTGTGTCGGTGTATATAAGGTGTATTGTCTATGTGAAAGATTAATCAAAAGGAGTTGCTTGAGGTGGGAAGGCTTTTCCGGAGAGGTTCCACATGTTGTCAGGTAGTCCCTCTGAATGGCAGCTTCCGGTTCGGTCCCTTAGCTTTCGGAAGTGACATTTAGTCTGATATGTGCCAGCCGTGCAATCTACCTAGCCCTGCAAAGTGCAAATATTAACCTAAATGCATATTAAGATACTGTGTGTTAGCTCCTGAACTGAAATAGAGAGCGGGTGTTCCAGCGGAGGCAAGCAAATCGTGTTGATTTACAGTGGCTTGCGGATTTGGCCCATTACCGCTTCTTTATACACTTTTAAAAAGAAATGCCAACTCGATAGTTTAGGCTTTAACTGGAACATGGCAAGTAATTGTATGTTTTGGCGGACCCCTAGTAATGTTGCAGAATCTTTCTCAGAAGTTGTTCCATGGGATAGCCGATTCCTCAGGTAAGAGCTACTTGTTTGTTCAATCCTCCATCTTAGGCCTGCTCCTCAGGTGCATCCTCCTTCTCGCAGCGATTTCCTAGGAACAGATTTCGAAGAACAGCTCTGATCACAGAATCACAGATTGGTTAGGGTTGGAAAGGAGCTCTGGAGATCATCCAGCCCAACCCCCCTGCCAGAGCAGGGTCACCTACAGCAGGTTGCACAGGATGACCTCCAGGCGGGTTTTGAATGTCTCTGGGGTCGGAGACTCTACCGCCTCCCCGGGCAGCCTGTTGCAGCGCTCTGCCACCCTCAAAGTAAAGAAGTTCCTCCTCATGCTTTGATAGAAGTTCCTAGGTTCCAGTTTGTACCCGTTACCTCTTGTCCTGGATCATCTTTGATGATCATCATCTTTGATGATCCAGGACAAGAGGTAACGGGCACCAATTGGAACGTAGGAACTTGAACTTGAACTGGAACGTAGGAACTTGAACATAGGATTATCCTTGATGATTCAGGATAGCTGTGTGTCTGACCAGTCTGTCTTTCGAAGGAGGTCCTGGGCCAGCTCCAGCCATGCTGTGCTGAGCAGAACCCCTGGCAGCAGCCCCACAGCTCACTCCCAGTGTGCCTGAATGGAAAAGGTACCAAAGTTGCTCCAACACTTTCTGAAAAACTCTATAGTGTTACCCCACAAGCGCAAAGCGACGGCAAAGCCCGTGAAATGACACCGGTGCTTCCAGAAAATGTCAAGCTTCCTGCCCAAGGGTGACATGCCATGCGGTGGGGTCAGGGCCACGCGCTGAGCACCCGGTGCGCTGGGGTTGCCCCAGCGGTTCCTGAGCAGCTCCTGCAGTGCTGCCGCCGGTACCGTTCTGGCGGCTGTAGTTGTTTAAAAAGCCGTTGTTGTTTCCGGCGTAATCTGACGGCAGTTTTCTCGGGCATTTGGGCCTCTTCTAATAAGTGTGCTGTGAGTACATCTGCAAGCATTCACCTGTCGAGGTCAAATGACTGGTGGTGCTCATCTCCCCCCGTGCTACTGCTGCTGCCTCCCGTGAATGCTCATGTGCCTGCGTGCCCCTGTACAGGCACAGATGCACGCGCGCAACACCTGATCCCGCATCCTAATTATTTTTCGCCCGGTTCTCTGAGTTGTTCTGCTTCCGGCTGATGAATGGGAAAGTGTAGTAGTGCTGTTTCATTTCACCAGCCTCTCAAGTGTGGAAATTATGGTAAATTTGAGAACAAGCCAGATTAGATTGATAGTTACACCTCCTCCTTTAATTAGCCAACCACAGGATCTGTGGAGGCAAAGGCCGGGGGGGTGTGTCGGTGTATATAAGGTGTATTGTCTATGTGAAAGATTAATCAAAAGGAGTTGCTTGAGGTGGGAAGGCTTTTCCGGAGAGGTTCCACATGTTGTCAGGTAGTCCCTCTGAATGGCAGCTTCCGGTTCGGTCCCTTAGCTTTCGGAAGTGACATTTAGTCTGATATGTGCCAGCCGTGCAATCTACCTAGCCCTGCAAAGTGCAAATATTAACCTAAATGCATATTAAGATACTGTGTGTTAGCTCCTGAACTGCAATAGAGAGCGGGTGTTCCAGCGGAGGCAAGCAAATCGTGTTGATTTACAGTGGCTTGCGGATTTGGCCCATTACCGCTTCTTTATACACTTTTAAAAAGAAATGCCAACTCGATAGTTTAGGCTTTAACTGGAACATGGCAAGTAATTGTATGTTTTGGCGGACCCCTAGTAATGTTGCAGAATCTTTCTCAGAAGTTGTTCCATGGGATAGCCGATTCCTCAGGTAAGAGCTACTTGTTTGTTCAATCCTCCATCTTAGGCCTGCTCCTCAGGTGCATCCTCCTTCTCGCAGCGATTTCCTAGGAACAGATTTTGAAGAACAGCTCTGATCACAGAATCACAGATTGGTTAGGGTTGGAAAGGAGCTCTGGAGATCATGTAGTGCAACCCCCCTGCCAGAGCAGGGTCACCTACAGCAGGTTGCACAGGATGACCTCCAGGCGGGTTTTGAATGTCTCTGGGGTGGGAGACTCTACCGCCTCCCTGGGCAGCCTGTTCCAGCGCTCTGCCACCCTCAAAGTAAAGAAGTTCCTCCTCATGCTTTGATAGAAGTTCCTAGGTTCCAGTTTGTACCCGTTACCTCTTGTCCTGGATCATCTTTGATGATCATCATCTTTGATGATCCAGGCCAAGAGGTAACGGGCACCAATTGGAACGTAGGAACTTGAACTTGAACTGGAAGGTAGGAACTTGAACTTGAACATAGGATTATCCTTGATGATTCAGGATAGCTGTGTGTCTGACCAGTCTGTCTTTCGAAGGAGGTCCTGGGCCAGCTCCAGCCATGCTGTGCTGAGCAGAACCCCTGGCAGCAGCCCCACAGCTCACTCCCAGTGTGCCTGAATGGAAAAGGTACCAAAGTTGCTCCAACACTTTCTGAAAAACTCTACAGTGTTACCCCACAAGCGCAAAGCGACGGCAAAGCCCGTGAAATGACACCGGTGCTTCCAGAAAATGTCAAGCTTCCTGCCCAAGGGTGACATGCCATGCGGTGGGGTCAGGGCCACGCGCTGAGCACCCGGTGCGCTGGGGTTGCCCCAGCGGTTCCTGAGCAGCTCCTGCAGTGCTGCCGCCGGTACCGTTCTGGCGGCTGTAGTTGTTTAAAAAGCCGTTGTTGTTTCCGGCGTAATCTGACGGCAGTTTTCTCGGGCATTTGGGCCTCTTCTAATAAGTGTGCTGTGAGTACATCTGCAAGCATTCACCTGTCGAGGTCAAATGACTGGTGGTGCTCATCTGCCCCCGTGCTACTGCTGCTGCCTCCCGTGAATGCTCATGTGCCTGCGTGCCCCTGTACAGGCACAGATGCACGCGCGCAACACCTGATCCCGCATCCTAATTATTTTTCGCCCGGTTCTCGGAGTTGTTCTGCTTCCGGCTGATGAATGGGAAAGTGTAGTAGTGCTGTTTCATTTCACCAGCCTCTCAAGTGTGGAAATTATGGTAAATTTGAGAACAAGCGAGATTAGATTGATAGTTACACCTCCTCCTTTAATTAGCCAACCACAGGATCTGTGGAGGCAAAGGCCGGGGGGGTGTGTCGGTGTATATAAGGTGTATTGTCTATGTGAAAGATTAATCAAAAGGAGTTGCTTGAGGTGGGAAGGCTTTTCCGGAGAGGTTCCACATGTTGTCAGGTAGTCCCTCTGAATGGCAGCTTCCGGTTCGGTCCCTTAGCTTTCGGAAGTGACATTTAGTCTGATATGTGCCAGCCGTGCAATCTACCTAGCCCTGCAAAGTGCAAATATTAACCTAAATGCATATTAAGATAGTGTGTGTTAGCTCCTGAACTGAAATAGAGAGCGGGTGTTCCAGCGGAGGCAAGCAAATCGTGTTGATTTACAGTGGCTTGCGGATTTGGCCCATTACCGCTTCTTTATACACTTTTAAAAAGAAATGCCAACTCGATAGTTTAGGCTTTAACTGGAACATGGCAAGTAATTGTATGTTTTGGCGGACCCCTAGTAATGTTGCAGAATCTTTCTCAGAAGTTGTTCCATGGGATAGCCGATTCCTCAGGTAAGAGCTACTTGTTTGTTCAATCCTCCATCTTAGGCCTGCTCCTCAGGTGCATCCTCCTTCTCGCAGCGATTTCCTAGGAACAGATTTCGAAGAACAGCTCTGATCACAGAATCACAGATTGGTTAGGGTTGGAAAGGAGCTCTGGAGATCATCCAGCCCAACCCCCCTGCCAGAGCAGGGTCACCTACAGCAGGTTGCACAGGATGACCTCCAGGCGGGTTTTGAATGTCTCTGGGGTCGGAGACTCTACCGCCTCCCCGGGCAGCCTGTTCCAGCGCTCTGCCACCCTCAAAGTAAAGAAGTTCCTCCTCATGCTTTGATAGAAGTTCCTAGGTTCCAGTTTGTACCCGTTACCTCTTGTCCTGGATCATCTTTGATGATCATCATCTTTGATGATCCAGGACAAGAGGTAACGGGCACCAATTGGAACGTAGGAACTTGAACTTGAACTGGAACGTAGGAACTTGAACATAGGATTATCCTTGATGATTCAGGATAGCTGTGTGTCTGACCAGTCTGTCTTTCGAAGGAGGTCCTGGACCAGCTCCAGCCATGCTGTGCTGAGCAGAGCCCCTGGCAGCAGCCCCACAGCTCACTCCCAGTGTGCCTGAATGGAAAAGGTACCAAAGTTGCTCCAACACTTTCTGAAAAACTCTATAGTGTTACCCCACAAGCGCAAAGCGACGGCAAAGCCCGTGAAATGACACCGGTGCTTCCAGAAAATGTCAAGCTTCCTGCCCAAGGGTGACATGCCATGCGGTGGGGTCAGGGCCACGCGCTGAGCACCCGGTGCGCTGGGGTTGCCCCAGCGGTTCCTGAGCAGCTCCTGCAGTGCTGCCGCCGGTACCGTTCTGGCGGCTGTAGTTGTTTAAAAAGCCGTTGTTGTTTCCGGCGTAATCTGACGGCAGTTTTCTCGGGCATTTGGGCCTCTTCTAATAAGTGTGCTGTGAGTACATCTGCAAGCATTCACCTGTCGAGGTCAAATGACTGGTGGTGCTCATCTGCCCCCGTGCTACTGCTGCTGCCTCCCGTGAATGCTCATGTGCCTGCGTGCCCCTGTACAGGCACAGATGCACGCGCGCAACACCTGATCCCGCATCCTAATTATTTTTCGCCCGGTTCTCTGAGTTGTTCTGCTTCCGGCTGATGAACGGGAAAGTGTAGTAGTGCTGTTTCATTTCACCAGCCTCTCAAGTGTGGAAATTATGGTAAATTTGAGAACAAGCCAGATTAGATTGATAGTTACACCTCCTCCTTTAATTAGCCAACCACAGGATCTGTGGAGGCAAAGGCCGGGGGGGTGTGTCGGTGTATATAACGTGTATTGTCTATGTGAAAGATTAATCAAAAGGAGTTGCTTGAGGTGGGAAGGCTTTTCCGGAGAGGTTCCACATGTTGTCAGGTAGTCCCTCTGAATGGCAGCTTCCGGTTCGGTCCCTTAGCTTTTGGAAGTGACATTTAGTCTGATATGTGCCAGCCATGCAATCTACCTAGCCCTGCAAAGTGCAAATATTAACCTAAATGCATATTAAGATACTGTGTGTTAGCTCCTGAACTGAAATAGAGAGCGGGTGTTCCAGCGGAGGCAAGCAAATCGTGTTGATTTAGAGTGGCTTGAGGATTTGGCCCATTACCGCTTCTTTATACACTTTTAAAAAGAAATGCCAACTCGATAGTTTAGGCTTTAACTGGAACATGGCAAGTAATTCTGTGTTTTGGCGGACCCCTAGTTATGTTGCAGAATCTTTCTCAGAAGTTGTTCCATGGGATAGCCGATTCCTCAGGTAAGAGCTACTTGTTTGTTCAATCCTCCATCTTAGGCCTGCTCCTCAGGTGCATCCTCCTTCTCGCAGCGATTTCCTAGGAACAGATTTTGAAGAACAGCTCTGATCACAGAATCACAGATTGGTTAGGGTTGGAAAGGAGCTCTGGAGATCATCCAGTCCAACCCCCTGCCAGAGCAGGGTCACCTACAGCAGGTTGCACAGGATGACCTCCAGGCGGGTTTTGAATGTCTCTGGGGTGGGAGACTCTACCGCCTCCCTGGGCAGCCTGTTCCAGCGCTCTGCCACCCTCAAAGTAAAGAAGTTCCTCCTCATGCTTTGATAGAAGTTCCTAGGTTCCAGTTTGTACCCGTTACCTCTTGTCCTGGATCATCAAAAATCATCTTTGATGATCCAGGACAAGAGGTAACGGGCACCAATTGGAACGTAGGAACTTGAACTTGAACTGGAAGGTAGGAACTTGAACTTGAACATAGGATTATCCTTGATGATTCAGGATAGCTGTGTGTCTGACCAGTCTGTCTTTCGAAGGAGGTCCTGGGCCAGCTCCAGCCATGCTGTGCTGAGCAGAGCCCCTGGCAGCAGCCCCACAGCTCACTCCCAGTGTGCCTGAATGGAAAAGGTACCAAAGTTGCTCCAACACTTTCTGAAAAACTCTATAGTGTTAACCCACAAGCGCAAAGCGACGGCAAAGCCCGTGAAATGACACCGGTGCTTCCAGAAAATGTCAAGCTTCCTGCCCAAGGGTGACATGCCATGCGGTGTGGTCAGGGCCACGTGCTGAGCACCCGGTGCGCTGGAGTTGCCCCAGCGGTTCCTGAGCAGCTCCTGCAGTGCTGCCGCCGGTACCGTTCTGGCGGCTGTAGTTGTTTAAAAAGCCGTTGTTGTTTCCGGCGTAATCTGACGGCAGTTTTCTCGGGCATTTAGGCCTCTTCTAATAAGTGTGCTGTGAGTACATCTGCAAGCATTCACCTGTCGAGGTCAAATGACTGGTGGTGCTCATCTGCCCCCGTGCTACTGCTGCTGCCTCCCGTGAATGCTCATGTGCCTGCGTGCCCCTGTACAGGCACAGATGCACGCGCGCAACACCTGATCCCGCATCCTAATTATTTTTCGCCCGGTTCTCTGAGTTGTTCTGCTTCCGGCTGATGAATGGGAAAGTGTAGTAGTGCTGTTTCATTTCACCAGCCTCTCAAGTGTGGAAATTATGGTAAATTTGAGAACAAGCCAGATTAGATTGATAGTTACACCTCCTCCTTTAATTAGCCAACCACAGGATCTGTGGAGGCAAAGGCCGGGGGGGTGTGTCGGTGTATATAACGTGTATTGTCTATGTGAAAGATTAATCAAAAGGAGTTGCTTGAGGTGGGAAGGCTTTTCCGGAGAGGTTCCACATGTTGTCAGGTAGTCCCTCTGAATGGCAGCTTCCGGTTCGGTCCCTTAGCTTTCGGAAGTGACATTTAGTCTGATATGTGCCAGCCGTGCAATCTACCTAGCCCTGCAAAGTGCAAATATTAACCTAAATGCATATTAAGATACTGTGTGTTAGCTCCTGAACTGAAATAGAGAGCGGGTGTTCCAGCGGAGGCAAGCAAATCGTGTTGATTTACAGTGGCTTGCGGATTTGGCCCATTACCGCTTCTTTATACACTTTTAAAAAGAAATGCCAACTCGATAGTTTAGGCTTTAACTGGAACATGGCAAGTAATTGTATGCTTTGGCGGACCCCTAGTAATGTTGCAGAATCTTTCTCAGAAGTTGTTCCATGGGATAGCCGATTCCTCAGGTAAGAGCTACTTGTTTGTTCAATCCTCCATCTTAGGCCTGCTCCTCAGGTGCATCCTCCTTCTCGCAGCGATTTCCTAGGAACAGATTTCGAAGAACAGCTCTGATCACAGAATCACAGATTGGTTAGGGTTGGAAAGGAGCTCTGGAGATCATCCAGTCCAACCCCCTGCCAGAGCAGGGTCACCTACAGCAGGTTGCACAGGATGACCTCCAGGCGGGTTTTGAATGTCTCTGGGGTGGGAGACTCTACCGCCTCCCTGGGCAGCCTTTTCCAGTGCTCTGCCACCCTCAAAGTAAAGAAGTTCCTCCTCATGCTTTGATAGAAGTTCCTAGGTTCCAGTTTGTACCCGTTACCTCTTGTCCTGGATCATCTTTGATGATCCAGGACAAGAGGTAACGGGCACCAATTGGAACGTAGGAACTTGAACTTGAACTGGAAGGTAGGAACTTGAACTTGAACATAGGATTATCCTTGATGATTCAGGATAGCTGTGTGTCTGACCAGTCTGTCTTTCGAAGGAGGTCCTGGGCCAGCTCCAGCCATGCTGTGCTGAGCAGAACCCCTGGCAGCAGCCCCACAGCTCACTCCCAGTGTGCCTGAATGGAAAAGGTACCAAAGTTGCTCCAACACTTTCTGAAAAACTCTATAGTGTTACCCCACAAGCGCAAAGCGACGGCAAAGCCCGTGAAATGACACCGGTGCTTCCAGAAAATGTCAAGCTTCCTGCCCAAGGGTGACATGCCATGCGGTGGGGTCAGGGCCACGCGCTGAGCACCCGGTGCGCTGGGGTTGCCCCAGCGGTTCCTGAGCAGCTCCTGCAGTGCTGCCGCCGGTACCGTTCTGGCGGCTGTATTTGTTTAAAAAGCCGTTGTTGTTTCCGGCGTAATCTGACGGCAGTTTTCTCGGGCATTTGGGCCTCTTCTAATAAGTGTGCTGTGAGTACATCTGCAAGCATTCACCTGTCGAGGTCAAATGACTGGTGGTGCTCATCTGCCCCCGTGCTACTGCTGCTGCCTCCCGTGAATGCTCATGTGCCTGCGTGCCCCTGTACAGGCACAGATGCACGCGCGCAACACCTGATCCCGCATCCTAATTATTTTTCGCCCGGTTCTCTGAGTTGTTCTGCTTCCGGCTGATGAATGGGAAAGTGTAGTAGTGCTGTTTCATTTCACCAGCCTCTCAAGTGTGGAAATTATGGTAAATTTGAGAACAAGCCAGATTAGATTGATAGTTACACCTCCTCCTTTAATTAGCCAACCACAGGATCTGTGGAGGCAAAGGCCGGGGGGGTGTGTCGGTGTATATAACGTGTATTGTCTATGTGAAAGATTAATCAAAAGGAGTTGCTTGAGGTGGGAAGGCTTTTCCGGAGAGGTTCCACATGTTGTCAGGTAGTCCCTCTGAATGGCAGCTTCCGGTTCGGTCCCTTAGCTTTCGGAAGTGACATTTAGTCTGATATGTGCCAGCCGTGCAATCTACCTAGCCCTGCAAAGTGCAAATATTAACATAAATGCATATTAAGATACTGTGTGTTAGCTCCTGAACTGAAATAGAGAGCGGGTGTTCCAGCGGAGGCAAGCAAATCGTGTTGATTTACAGTGGCTTGCGGATTTGGCCCATTACCGCTTCTTTATACACTTTTAAAAAGAAATGCCAACTCGATAGTTTAGGCTTTAACTGGAACATGGCAAGTAATTGTATGTTTTGGCGGACCCCTAGTAATGTTGCAGAATCTTTCTCAGAAGTTGTTCCATGGGATAGCCGATTCCTCAGGTAAGAGCTACTTGTTTGTTCAATCCTCCATCTTAGGCCTGCTCCTCAGGTGCATCCTCCTTCTCGCAGCGATTTCCTAGGAACAGATTTCGAAGAACAGCTCTGATCACAGAATCACAGATTGGTTAGGGTTGGAAAGGACCTCTGGAGATCATCCAGCCCAACCCCCCTGCCAGAGCAGGGTCACCTACAGCAGGTTGCACAGGATGACCTGCAGGCGGGTTTTGAATGTCTCTGGGGTCGGAGACTCTACCGCCTCCCCGGGCAGCCTGTTCCAGCGCTCTGCCACCCTCAAAGTAAAGAAGTTCCTCCTCATGCTTTGATAGAAGTTCCTAGGTTCCAGTTTGTACCCGTTACCTCTTGTCCTGGATCATCTTTGATGATCATCATCTTTGATGATCCAGGACAAGAGGTAACGGGCACCAATTGGAACGTAGGAACTTGAACTTGAACTGGAACGTAGGAACTTGAACTTGAACATAGGATTATCCTTGATGATTCAGGATAGCTGTGTGTCTGACCAGTCTGTCTTTCGAAGGAGGTCCTGGGCCAGCTCCAGCCATGCTGTGCTGAGCAGAGCCCCTGGCAGCAGCCCCACAGCTCACTCCCAGTGTGCCTGAATGGAAAAGGTACCAAAGTTGCTCCAACACTTTCTGAAAAACTCTATAGTGTTAACCCACAAGCGCAAAGCGACGGCAAAGCCCGTGAAATGACACCGGTGCTTCCAGAAAATGTCAAGCTTCCTGCCCAAGGGTGACATGCCATGCGGTGTGGTCAGGGCCACGTGCTGAGCACCCGGTGCGCTGGAGTTGCCCCAGCGGTTCCTGAGCAGCTCCTGCAGTGCTGCCGCCGGTACCGTTCTGGCGGCTGTAGTTGTTTAAAAAGCCGTTGTTGTTTCCGGCGTAATCTGACGGCAGTTTTCTCGGGCATTTAGGCCTCTTCTAATAAGTGTGCTGTGAGTACATCTGCAAGCATTCACCTGTCGAGGTCAAATGACTGGTGGTGCTCATCTGCCCCCGTGCTACTGCTGCTGCCTCCCGTGAATGCTCATGTGCCTGCGTGCCCCTGTACAGGCACAGATGCACGCGCGCAACACCTGATCCCGCATCCTAATTATTTTTCGCCCGGTTCTCTGAGTTGTTCTGCTTCCGGCTGATGAATGGGAAAGTGTAGTAGTGCTGTTTCATTTCACCAGCCTCTCAAGTGTGGAAATTATGGTAAATTTGAGAACAAGCCAGATTAGATTGATAGTTACACCTCCTCCTTTAATTAGCCAACCACAGGATCTGTGGAGGCAAAGGCCGGGGGGGTGTGTCGGTGTATATAAGGTGTATTGTCTATGTGAAAGATTAATCAAAAGGAGTTGCTTGAGGTGGGAAGGCTTTTCCGGAGAGGTTCCACATGTTGTCAGGTAGTCCCTCTGAATGGCAGCTTCCGGTTCGGTCCCTTAGCTTTCGGAAGTGACATTTAGTCTGATATGTGCCAGCCGTGCAATCTACCTAGCCCTGCAAAGTGCAAATATTAACCTAAATGCATATTAAGATACTGTGTGTTAGCTCCTGAACTGAAATAGAGAGCGGGTGTTCCAGCGGAGGCAAGCAAATCGTGTTGATTTACAGTGGCTTGCGGATTTGGCCCATTACCGCTTCTTTATACACTTTTAAAAAGAAATGCCAACTCGATAGTTTAGGCTTTAACTGGAACATGGCAAGTAATTGTATGTTTTGGCGGTCCCCTAGTAATGTTGCAGAATCTTTCTCAGAAGTTGTTCCATGGGATAGCCGATTCCTCAGGTAAGAGCTACTTGTTTGTTCAATCCTCCATCTTAGGCCTGCTCCTCAGGTGCATCCTCCTTCTCGCAGCGATTTCCTAGGAACAGATTTCGAAGAACAGCTCTGATCACAGAATCACAGATTGGTTAGGGTTGGAAAGGAGCTCTGGAGATCATCCAGCCCAACCCCCCTGCCAGAGCAGGGTCACCTACAGCAGGTTGCACAGGATGACCTCCAGGCGGGTTTTGAATGTCTCTGGGGTCGGAGACTCTACCGCCTCCCCGGGCAGCCTGTTCCAGCGCTCTGCCACCCTCAAAGTAAAGAAGTTCCTCCTCATGCTTTGATAGAAGTTCCTAGGTTCCAGTTTGTACCCGTTACCTCTTGTCCTGGATCATCTTTGATGATCATCATCTTTGATGATCCAGGACAAGAGGTAACGGGCACCAATTGGAACGTAGGAACTTGAACTTGAACTGGAACGTAGGAACTTGAACATAGGATTATCCTTGATGATTCAGGATAGCTGTGTGTCTGACCAGTCTGTCTTTCGAAGGAGGTCCTGGGCCAGCTCCAGCCATGCTGTGCTGAGCAGAGCCCCTGGCAGCAGCCCCACAGCTCACTCCCAGTGTGCCTGAATGGAAAAGGTACCAAAGTTGCTCCAACACTTTCTGAAAAACTCTATAGTGTTACCCCACAAGCGCAAAGCGACGGCAAAGCCCGTGAAATGACACCGGTGCTTCCAGAAAATGTCAAGCTTCCTGCCCAAGGGTGACATGCCATGCGGTGGGGTCAGGGCCACGCGCTGAGCACCCGGTGCGCTGGGGTTGCCCCAGCGGTTCCTGAGCAGCTCCTGCAGTGCTGCCGCCGGTACCGTTCTGGCGGCTGTAGTTGTTTAAAAAGCCGTTGTTGTTTCCGGCGTAATCTGACGGCAGTTTTCTCGGGCATTTGGGCCTCTTCTAATAAGTGTGCTGTGAGTACATCTGCAAGCATTCACCTGTCGAGGTCAAATGACTGGTGGTGCTCATCTCCCCCCGTGCTACTGCTGCTGCCTCCCGTGAATGCTCATGTGCCTGCGTGCCCCTGTACAGGCACAGATGCACGCGCGCAACACCTGATCCCGCATCCTAATTATTTTTCGCCCGGTTCTCGGAGTTGTTCTGCTTCCGGCTGATGAATGGGAAAGTGTAGTAGTGCTGTTTCATTTCACCAGCCTCTCAAGTGTGGAAATTATGGTAAATTTGAGAACAAGCCAGATTAGATTGATAGTTACACCTCCTCCTTTAATTAGCCAACCACAGGATCTGTGGAGGCAAAGGCCGGGGGGGTGTGTCGGTGTATATAACGTGTATTGTCTATGTGAAAGATTAATCAAAAGGAGTTGCTTGAGGTGGGAAGGCTTTTCCGGAGAGGTTCCACATGTTGTCAGGTAGTCCCTCTGAATGGCAGCTTCCGGTTCGGTCCCTTAGCTTTCGGAAGTGACATTTAGTCTGATATGTGCCAGCCGTGCAATCTACCTAGCCCTGCAAAGTGCAAATATTAACCTAAATGCATATTAAGATACTGTGTGTTAGCTCCTGAACTGAAATAGAGAGCGGGTGTTCCAGCGGAGGCAAGCAAATCGTGTTGATTTACAGTGGCTTGCGGATTTGGCCCATTACCGCTTCTTTATACACTTTTAAAAAGAAATGCCAACTCGATAGTTTAGGCTTTAACTGGAACATGGCAAGTAATTGTATGTTTTGGCGGACCCCTAGTAATGTTGCAGAATCTTTCTCAGAAGTTGTTCCATGGGATAGCCGATTCCTCAGGTAAGAGCTACTTGTTTGTTCAATCCTCCATCTTAGGCCTGCTCCTCAGGTGCATCCTCCTTCTCGCAGCGATTTCCTAGGAACAGATTTTGAAGAACAGCTCTGATCACAGAATCACAGATTGGTTAGGGTTGGAAAGGAGCTCTGGAGATCATGTAGTGCAACCCCCCTGCCAGAGCAGGGTCACCTACAGCAGGTTGCACAGGATGACCTCCAGGCGGGTTTTGAATGTCTCTGGGGTGGGAGACTCTACCGCCTCCCTGGGCAGCCTGTTCCAGCGCTCTGCCACCCTCAAAGTAAAGAAGTTCCTCCTCATGCTTTGATAGAAGTTCCTAGGTTCCAGTTTGTACCCGTTACCTCTTGTCCTGGATCATCTTTGATGATCATCATCTTTGATGATCCAGGACAAGAGGTAACGGGCACCAATTGGAACGTAGGAACTTGAACTTGAACTGGAACGTAGGAACTTGAACATAGGATTATCCTTGATGATTCAGGATAGCTGTGTGTCTGACCAGTCTGTCTTTCGAAGGAGGTCCTGGGCCAGCTCCAGCCATGCTGTGCTGAGCAGAGCCCCTGGCAGCAGCCCCACAGCTCACTCCCAGTGTGCCTGAATGGAAAAGGTACCAAAGTTGCTCCAACACTTTCTGAAAAACTCTATAGTGTTACCCCACAAGCGCAAAGCGACGGCAAAGCCCGTGAAATGACACCGGTGCTTCCAGAAAATGTCAAGCTTCCTGCCCAAGGGTGACATGCCATGCGGTGGGGTCAGGGCCACGCGCTGAGCACCCGGTGCGCTGGGGTTGCCCCAGCGGTTCCTGAGCAGCTCCTGCAGTGCTGCCGCCGGTACCGTTCTGGCGGCTGTAGTTGTTTAAAAAGCCGTTGTTGTTTCCGGCGTAATCTGACGGCAGTTTTCTCGGGCATTTGGGCCTCTTCTAATAAGTGTGCTGTGAGTACATCTGCAAGCATTCACCTGTCGAGGTCAAATGACTGGTGGTGCTCATCTGCCCCCGTGCTACTGCTGCTGCCTCCCGTGAATGCTCATGTGCCTGCGTGCCCCTGTACAGGCACAGATGCACGCGCGCAACACCTGATCCCGCATCCTAATTATTTTTCGCCCGGTTCTCGGAGTTGTTCTGCTTCCGGCTGATGAATGGGAAAGTGTAGTAGTGCTGTTTCATTTCACCAGCCTCTCAAGTGTGGAAATTATGGTAAATTTGAGAACAAGCCAGATTAGATTGATAGTTACACCTCCTCCTTTAATTAGCCAACCACAGGATCTGTGGAGGCAAAGGCCGGGGGGGTGTGTCGGTGTATATAACGTGTATTGTCTATGTGAAAGATTAATCAAAAGGAGTTGCTTGAGGTGGGAAGGCTTTTCCGGAGAGGTTCCACATGTTGTCAGGTAGTCCCTCTGAATGGCAGCTTCCGGTTCGGTCCCTTAGCTTTTGGAAGTGACATTTAGTCTGATATGTGCCAGCCATGCAATCTACCTAGCCCTGCAAAGTGCAAATATTAACCTAAATGCATATTAAGATACTGTGTGTTAGCTCCTGAACTGAAATAGAGAGCGGGTGTTCCAGCGGAGGCAAGCAAATCGTGTTGATTTAGAGTGGCTTGAGGATTTGGCCCATTACCGCTTCTTTATACACTTTTAAAAAGAAATGCCAACTCGATAGTTTAGGCTTTAACTGGAACATGGCAAGTAATTCTGTGTTTTGGCGGACCCCTAGTTATGTTGCAGAATCTTTCTCAGAAGTTGTTCCATGGGATAGCCGATTCCTCAGGTAAGAGCTACTTGTTTGTTCAATCCTCCATCTTAGGCCTGCTCCTCAGGTGCATCCTCCTTCTCGCAGCGATTTCCTAGGAACAGATTTTGAAGAACAGCTCTGATCACAGAATCACAGATTGGTTAGGGTTGGAAAGGAGCTCTGGAGATCATCCAGTCCAACCCCCTGCCAGAGCAGGGTCACCTACAGCAGGTTGCACAGGATGACCTCCAGGCGGGTTTTGAATGTCTCTGGGGTGGGAGACTCTACCGCCTCCCTGGGCAGCCTGTTCCAGTGCTCTGCCACCCTCAAAGTAAAGAAGTTCCTCCTCATGCTTTGATAGAAGTTCCTAGGTTCCAGTTTGTACCCGTTACCTCTTGTCCTGGATCATCTTTGATGATCCAGGACAAGAGGTAACGGGCACCAATTGGAACGTAGGAACTTGAACTTGAACTGGAAGGTAGGAACTTGAACTTGAACATAGGATTATCCTTGATGATTCAGGATAGCTGTGTGTCTGACCAGTCTGTCTTTCGAAGGAGGTCCTGGGCCAGCTCCAGCCATGCTGTGCTGAGCAGAGCCCCTGGCAGCAGCCCCACAGCTCACTCCCAGTGTGCCTGAATGGAAAAGGTACCAAAGTTGCTCCAACACTTTCTGAAAAACTCTATAGTGTTAACCCACAAGCGCAAAGCGACGGCAAAGCCCGTGAAATGACACCGGTGCTTCCAGAAAATGTCAAGCTTCCTGCCCAAGGGTGACATGCCATGCGGTGTGGTCAGGGCCACGTGCTGAGCACCCGGTGCGCTGGAGTTGCCCCAGCGGTTCCTGAGCAGCTCCTGCAGTGCTGCCGCCGGTACCGTTCTGGCGGCTGTAGTTGTTTAAAAAGCCGTTGTTGTTTCCGGCGTAATCTGACGGCAGTTTTCTCGGGCATTTAGGCCTCTTCTAATAAGTGTGCTGTGAGTACATCTGCAAGCATTCACCTGTCGAGGTCAAATGACTGGTGGTGCTCATCTGCCCCCGTGCTACTGCTGCTGCCTCCCGTGAATGCTCATGTGCCTGCGTGCCCCTGTACAGGCACAGATGCACGCGCGCAACACCTGATCCCGCATCCTAATTATTTTTCGCCCGGTTCTCTGAGTTGTTCTGCTTCCGGCTGATGAATGGGAAAGTGTAGTAGTGCTGTTTCATTTCACCAGCCTCTCAAGTGTGGAAATTATGGTAAATTTGAGAACAAGCCAGATTAGATTGATAGTTACACCTCCTCCTTTAATTAGCCAACCACAGGATCTGTGGAGGCAAAGGCCGGGGGGGTGTGTCGGTGTATATAAGGTGTATTGTCTATGTGAAAGATTAATCAAAAGGAGTTGCTTGAGGTGGGAAGGCTTTTCCGGAGAGGTTCCACATGTTGTCAGGTAGTCCCTCTGAATGGCAGCTTCCGGTTCGGTCCCTTAGCTTTCGGAAGTGACATTTAGTCTGATATGTGCCAGCCGTGCAATCTACCTAGCCCTGCAAAGTGCAAATATTAACCTAAATGCATATTAAGATACTGTGTGTTAGCTCCTGAACTGAAATAGAGAGCGGGTGTTCCAGCGGAGGCAAGCAAATCGTGTTGATTTACAGTGGCTTGAGGATTTGGCCCATTACCGCTTCTTTATACACTTTTAAAAAGAAATGCCAACTCGATAGTTTAGGCTTTAACTGGAACATGGCAAGAAATTGTATGTTTTGGCGGACCCCTAGTAATGTTGCAGAATCTTTCTCAGAAGTTGTTCCATGGGATAGCCGATTCCTCAGGTAAGAGCTACTTGTTTGTTCAATCCTCCATCTTAGGCCTGCTCCTCAGGTGCATCCTCCTTCTCGCAGCGATTTCCTAGGAACAGATTTCGAAGAACAGCTCTGATCACAGAATCACAGATTGGTTAGGGTTGGAAAGGAGCTCTGGAGATCATCCAGTCCAACCCCCTGCCAGAGCAGGGTCACCTACAGCAGGTTGCACAGGATGACCTCCAGGCGGGTTTTGAATGTCTCTGGGGTGGGAGACTCTACCGCCTCCCTGGGCAGCCTGTTCCAGTGCTCTGCCACCCTCAAAGTAAAGAAGTTCCTCCTCATGCTTTGATAGAAGTTCCTAGGTTCCAGTTTGTACCCGTTACCTCTTGTCCTGGATCATCTTTGATGATCCAGGACAAGAGGTAACGGGCACCAATTGGAACGTAGGAACTTGAACTTGAACTGGAAGGTAGGAACTTGAACTTGAACATAGGATTATCCTTGATGATTCAGGATAGCTGTGTGTCTGACCAGTCTGTCTTTCGAAGGAGGTCCTGGGCCAGCTCCAGCCATGCTGTGCTGAGCAGAGCCCCTGGCAGCAGCCCCACAGCTCACTCCCAGTGTGCCTGAATGGAAAAGGTACCAAAGTTGCTCCAACACTTTCTGAAAAACTCTATAGTGTTACCCCACAAGCGCAAAGCGACGGCAAAGCCCGTGAAATGACACCGGTGCTTCCAGAAAATGTCAAGCTTCCTGCCCAAGGGTGACATGCCATGCGGTGGGGTCAGGGCCACGTGCTGAGCACCCGGTGCGCTGGGGTTGCCCCAGCGGTTCCTGAGCAGCTCCTGCAGTGCTGCCGCCGGTACCGTTCTGGCGGCTGTAGTTGTTTAAAAAGCCGTTGTTGTTTCCGGCGTAATCTGACGGCAGTTTTCTCGGGCATTTGGGCCTCTTCTAATAAGTGTGCTGTGAGTACATCTGCAAGCATTCACCTGTCGAGGTCAAATGACTGGTGGTGCTCATCTGCCCCCGTGCTACTGCTGCTGCCTCCCGTGAATGCTCATGTGCCTGCGTGCCCCTGTACAGGCACAGATGCACGCGCGCAACACCTGATCCCGCATCCTAATTATTTTTCGCCCGGTTCTCTGAGTTGTTCTGCTTCCGGCTGATGAATGGGAAAGTGTAGTAGTGCTGTTTCATTTCACCAGCCTCTCAAGTGTGGAAATTATGGTAAATTTGAGAACAAGCCAGATTAGATTGATAGTTACACCTCCTCCTTTAATTAGCCAACCACAGGATCTGTGGAGGCAAAGGCCGGGGGGGTGTGTCGGTGTATATAAGGTGTATTGTCTATGTGAAAGATTAATCAAAAGGAGTTGCTTGAGGTGGGAAGGCTTTTCCGGAGAGGTTCCACATGTTGTCAGGTAGTCCCTCTGAATGGCAGCTTCCGGTTCGGTCCCTTAGCTTTCGGAAGTGACATTTAGTCTGATATGTGCCAGCCGTGCAATCTACCTAGCCCTGCAAAGTGCAAGTATTAACCTAAATGCATATTAAGATAGTGTGTGTTAGCTCCTGAACTGAAATAGAGAGCGGGTGTTCCAGCGGAGGCAAGCAAATCATGTTGATTTACAGTGGCTTGAGGATTTGGCCCATTACCGCTTCTTTATACACTTTTAAAAAGAAATGCCAACTCGATAGTTTAGGCTTTAACTGGAACATGGCAAGTAATTGTATGCTTTGGCGGACCCCTAGTAATGTTGCAGAATCTTTCTCAGAAGTTGTTCCATGGGATAGCCGATTCCTCAGGTAAGAGCTACTTGTTTGTTCAATCCTCCATCTTAGGCCTGCTCCTCAGGTGCATCCTCCTTCTCGCAGCGATTTCCTAGGAACAGATTTCGAAGAACAGCTCTGATCACAGAATCACAGATTGGTTAGGGTTGGAAAGGAGCTCTGGAGATCATCCAGTCCAACCCCCTGCCAGAGCAGGGTCACCTACAGCAGGTTGCACAGGATGACCTCCAGGCGGGTTATGAATGTCTCTGGGGTCGGAGACTCTATCGCCTCCCTGGGCAGCCTGTTCCAGCGCTCTGCCACCCTCAAAGTAAAGAAGTTCCTCATCATGCTTTGATAGAAGTTCCTAGGTTCCAGTTTGTACCCGTTACCTCTTGTCCTGGATCATCTTTGATGATCCAGGACAAGAGGTAACGGGCACCAATTGGAACGTAGGAACTTGAACTTGAACTGGAAGGTAGGAACTTGAACTTGAACATAGGATTATCCTTGATGATTCAGGATAGCTGTGTGTCTGACCAGTCTGTCTTTCGAAGGAGGTCCTGGGCCAGCTCCAGCCATGCTGTGCTGAGCAGAGCCCCTGGCAGCAGCCCCACAGCTCACTCCCAGTGTGCCTGAATGGAAAAGGTACCAAAGTTGCTCCAACACTTTCTGAAAAACTCTATAGTGTTACCCCACAAGCGCAAAGCGACGGCAAAGCCCGTGAAATGACACCGGTGCTTCCAGAAAATGTCAAGCTTCCTGCCCAAGGGTGACATGCCATGCGGTGTGGTCAGGGCCACGTGCTGAGCACCCGGTGCGCTGGAGTTGCCCCAGCGGTTCCTGAGCAGCTCCTGCAGTGCTGCCGCCGGTACCGTTCTGGCGGCTGTAGTTGTTTAAAAAGCCGTTGTTGTTTCCGGCGTAATCTGACGGCAGTTTTCTCGGGCATTTGGGCCTCTTCTAATAAGTGTGCTGTGAGTACATCTGCAAGCATTCACCTGTCGAGGTCAAATGACTGGTGGTGCTCATCTGCCCCCGTGCTACTGCTGCTGCCTCCCGTGAATGCTCATGTGCCTGCGTGCCCCTGTACAGGCACAGATGCACGCGCGCAACACCTGATCCCGCATCCTAATTATTTTTCGCCCGGTTCTCTGAGTTGTTCTGCTTCCGGCTGATGAATGGGAAAGTGTAGTAGTGCTGTTTCATTTCACCAGCCTCTCAAGTGTGGAAATTATGGTAAATTTGAGAACAAGCCAGATTAGATTGATAGTTACACCTCCTCCTTTAATTAGCCAACCACAGGATCTGTGGAGGCAAAGGCCGGGGGGGTGTGTCGGTGTATATAACGTGTATTGTCTATGTGAAAGATTAATCAAAAGGAGTTGCTTGAGGTGGGAAGGCTTTTCCGGAGAGGTTCCACATGTTGTCAGGTAGTCCCTCTGAATGGCAGCTTCCGGTTTGGTCCCTTAGCTTTCGGAAGTGACATTTAGTCTGATATGTGCCAGCCGTGCAATCTACCTAGCCCTGCAAAGTGCAAATATTGACCTAAATGCATATTAAGATAGTGTGTGTTAGCTCCTGAACTGCAATAGAGAGCGGGTGTTCCAGCGGAGGCAAGCAAATCGTGTTGATTTACAGTGGCTTGAGGATTTGGCCCATTACCGCTTCTTTATACACTTTTAAAAAGAAATGCCAACTCGATAGTTTAGGCTTTAACTGGAACATGGCAAGTAATTGTATGTTTTGGCGGACCCCTAGTAATGTTGCAGAATCTTTCTCAGAAGTTGTTCCATGGGATAGCCGATTCCTCAGGTAAGAGCTACTTGTTTGTTCAATCCTCCATCTTAGGCCTGCTCCTCAGGTGCATCCTCCTTCTCGCAGCGATTTCCTAGGAACAGATTTCGAAGAACAGCTCTGATCACAGAATCACAGATTGGTTAGGGTTGGAAAGGAGCTCTGGAGATCATCCAGTCCAACCCCCCTGCCAGAGCAGGGTCACCTACAGCAGGTTGCACAGGATGACCTCCAGGCGGGTTTTGAATGTCTCTGGGGTGGGAGACTCTACTGCCTCCCTGGGAAGCCTGTTCCAGCGCTCTGCCACCCTCAAAGTAAAGAAGTTCCTCCTCATGCTTTGATAGAAGTTCCTAGGTTCCAGTTTGTACCCGTTACCTCTTGTCCTGGATCATCTTTGATGATCATCATCTTTGATGATCCAGGCCAAGAGGTAACGGGCACCAATTGGAACGTAGGAACTTGAACTTGAACTGGAAGGTAGGAACTTGAACTTGAACATAGGATTATCCTTGATGATTCAGGATAGCTGTGTGTCTGACCAGTCTGTCTTTCGAAGGAGGTCCTGGGCCAGCTCCAGCCATGCTGTGTTGAGCAGAGCCCCTGGCAGCAGCCCCAGAGCTCACTCCCAGTGTGCCTGAATGGAAAAGGTACCAAAGTTGCTCCAACACTTTCTGAAAAACTCTATAGTGTTACCCCACAAGCGCAAAGCGACGGCAAAGCCCGTGAAATGACACCGGTGCTTCCAGAAAATGTCAAGCTTCCTGCCCAAGGGTGACATGCCATGCGGTGTGGTCAGGGCCACGTGCTGAGCACCCGGTGCGCTGGAGTTGACCCAGCGGTTCCTGAGCAGCTCCTGCAGTGCTGCCGCCGGTACCGTTCTGGCGGCTGTAGTTGTTTAAAAAGCCGTTGTTGTTTCCGGCGTAATCTGACGGCAGTTTTCTCGGGCATTTGGGCCTCTTCTAATAAGTGTGCTGTGAGTACATCTGCAAGCATTCACCTGTCGAGGTCAAATGACTGGTGGTGCTCATCTGCCCCCGTGCTACTGCTGCTGCCTCCCGTGAATGCTCATGTGCCTGCGTGCCCCTGTACAGGCACAGATGCACGCGCGCAACACCTGATCCCGCATCCTAATTATTTTTCGCCCGGTTCTCTGAGTTGTTCTGCTTCCGGCTGATGAATGGGAAAGTGTAGTAGTGCTGTTTCATTTCACCAGCCTCTCAAGTGTGGAAATTATGGTAAATTTGAGAACAAGCCAGATTAGATTGATAGTTACACCTCCTCCTTTAATTAGCCAACCACAGGATCTGTGGAGGCAAAGGCCGGGGGGGTGTGTCGGTGTATATAACGTGTATTGTCTATGTGAAAGATTAATCAAAAGGAGTTGCTTGAGGTGGGAAGGCTTTTCCGGAGAGGTTCCACATGTTGTCAGGTAGTCCCTCTGAATGGCAGCTTCCGGTTCGGTCCCTTAGCTTTCGGAAGTGACATTTAGTCTGATATGTGCCAGCCGTGCAATCTACCTAGCCCTGCAAAGTGCAAATATTAACCTAAATGCATATTAAGATAGTGTGTGTTAGCTCCTGAACTGAAATAGAGAGCGGGTGTTCCAGCGGAGGCAAGCAAATCGTGTTGATTTACAGTGGCTTGAGGATTTGGCCCATTACCGCTTCTTTATACACTTTTAAAAAGAAATGCCAACTCGATAGTTTAGGCTTTAACTGGAACATGGCAAGTAATTGTATGTTTTGGCGGACCCCTAGTAATGTTGCAGAATCTTTCTCAGAAGTTGTTCCATGGGATAGCCGATTCCTCAGGTAAGAGCTACTTGTTTGTTCAATCCTCCATCTTAGGCCTGCTCCTCAGGTGCATCCTCCTTCTCGCAGCGATTTCCTAGGAACAGATTTCGAAGAACAGCTCTGATCACAGAATCACAGATTGGTTAGGGTTGGAAAGGAGCTCTGGAGATCATCCAGTCCAACCCCCCTGCCAGAGCAGGGTCACCTACAGCAGGTTGCACAGGATGACCTCCAGGCGGGTTTTGAATGTCTCTGGGGTGGGAGACTCTACTGCCTCCCTGGGCAGCCTGTTCCAGTGCTCTGCCACCCTCAAAGTAAAGAAGTTCCTCCTCATGCTTTGATAGAAGTTCCTAGGTTCCAGTTTGTACCCGTTACCTCTTGTCCTGGATCATCTTTGATGATCATCATCTTTGATGATCCAGGCCAAGAGGTAACGGGCACCAATTGGAACGTAGGAACTTGAACTTGAACTGGAAGGTAGGAACTTGAACTTGAACATAGGATTATCCTTGATGATTCAGGATAGCTGTGTGTCTGACCAGTCTGTCTTTCGAAGGAGGTCCTGGGCCAGCTCCAGCCATGCTGTGCTGAGCAGAACCCCTGGCAGCAGCCCCACAGCTCACTCCCAGTGTGCCTGAATGGAAAAGGTACCAAAGTTGCTCCAACACTTTCTGAAAAACTCTACAGTGTTACCCCACAAGCGCAAAGCGACGGCAAAGCCCGTGAAATGACACCGGTGCTTCCAGAAAATGTCAAGCTTCCTGCCCAAGGGTGACATGCCATGCGGTGGGGTCAGGGCCACGCGCTGAGCACCCGGTGCGCTGGGGTTGCCCCAGCGGTTCCTGAGCAGCTCCTGCAGTGCTGCCGCCGGTACCGTTCTGGCGGCTGTAGTTGTTTAAAAAGCCGTTGTTGTTTCCGGCGTAATCTGACGGCAGTTTTCTCGGGCATTTGGGCCTCTTCTAATAAGTGTGCTGTGAGTACATCTGCAAGCATTCACCTGTCGAGGTCAAATGACTGGTGGTGCTCATCTCCCCCCGTGCTACTGCTGCTGCCTCCTGTGAATGCTCATGTGCCCGCGTGCCCCTGTACAGGCACAGATGCACGCGCGCAACACCTGATCCCGTATCCTAATTATTTTTCGCCCGGTTCTCGGAGTTGTTCTGCTTCCGGCTGATGAATGGGAAAGTGTAGTAGTGCTGTTTCATTTCACCAGCCTCTCAAGTGTGGAAATTATGGTAAATTTGAGAACAAGCCAGATTAGATTGATAGTTACACCTCCTCCTTTAATTAGCCAACCACAGGATCTGTGGAGACAAAGGCCGGGGGGGTGTGTCGGTGTATATAAGGTGTATTGTCTATGTGAAAGATTAATCAAAAGGAGTTGCTTGAGGTGGGAAGGCTTTTCCGGAGAGGTTCCACATGTTGTCAGGTAGTCCCTCTGAATGGCAACTTCCGGTTCGGTCCCTTAGCTTTCGGAAGTGACATTTAGTCTGATATGTGCCAGCCGTGCAATCTACCTAGCCCTGCAAAGTGCAAATATTAACCTAAATGCATATTAAGATACTGTGTGTTAGCTCCTGAACTGAAATAGAGAGCGGGTGTTCCAGCGGAGGCAAGCAAATCGTGTTGATTTAGAGTGGCTTGAGGATTTGGCCCATTACCGCTTCTTTATACACTTTTAAAAAGAAATGCCAACTCGATAGTTTAGGCTTTAACTGGAACATGGCAAGTAATTGTATGTTTTGGCGGACCCCTAGTAATGTTGCAGAATCTTTCTCAGAAGTTGTTCCATGGGATAGCCGATTCCTCAGGTAAGAGCTACTTGTTTGTTCAATCCTCCATCTTTGGCCTGCTCCTCAGGTGCATCCTCCTTCTCGCAGCGATTTCCTAGGAACAGATTTCGAAGAACAGCTCTGATCACAGAATCACAGATTGGTTAGGGTTGGAAAGGAGCTCTGGAGATCATCCAGTCCAACCCCCCTGACAGAGCAGGGTCACCTACAGCAGGTTGCACAGGATGACCTCCAGGCGGGTTTTGAATGTCTCTGGGGTGGGAGACTCTACCGCCTCCCTGGGCAGCCTGTTCCAGCGCTCTGCCACCCTCAAAGTAAAGAAGTTCCTCCTCATGCTTTGATAGAAGTTCCTAGGTTCCAGTTTGTACCCGTTACCTCTTGTCCTGGATCATCTTTGATGATCATCATCTTTGATGATCCAGGCCAAGAGGTAACGGGCACCAATTGGAACGTAGGAACTTGAACTTGAACTGGAAGGTAGGAACTTGAACTTGAACATAGGATTATCCTTGATGATTCAGGATAGCTGTGTGTCTGACCAGTCTGTCTTTCGAAGGAGGTCCTGGGCCAGCTCCAGCCATGCTGTGCTGAGCAGAACCCCTGGCAGCAGCCCCACAGCTCACTCCCAGTGTGCCTGAATGGAAAAGGTACCAAAGTTGCTCCAACACTTTCTGAAAAACTCTATAGTGTTACCCCACAAGCGCAAAGCGACGGCAAAGCCCGTGAAATGACACCGGTGCTTCCAGAAAATGTCAAGCTTCCTGCCCAAGGGTGACATGCCATGCGGTGGGGTCAGGGCCACGCGCTGAGCACCCGGTGCGCTGGGGTTGCCCCAGCGGTTCCTGAGCAGCTCCTGCAGTGCTGCCGCCGGTACCGTTCTGGCGGCTGTAGTTGTTTAAAAAGCCGTTGTTGTTTCCGGCGTAATCTGACGGCAGTTTTCTCGGGCATTTGGGCCTCTTCTAATAAGTGTGCTGTGAGTACATCTGCAAGCATTCACCTGTCGAGGTCAAATGACTGGTGGTGCTCATCTGCCCCCGTGCTACTGCTGCTGCCTCCCGTGAATGCTCATGTGCCTGCGTGCCCCTGTACAGGCACAGATGCACGCGCGCAACACCTGATCCCGCATCCTAATTATTTTTCGCCCGGTTCTCTGAGTTGTTCTGCTTCCGGCTGATGAATGGGAAAGTGTAGTAGTGCTGTTTCATTTCACCAGCCTCTCAAGTGTGGAAATTATGGTAAATTTGAGAACGAGCGAGATTAGATTGATAGTTACACCTCCTCCTTTAATTAGCCAACCACAGGATCTGTGGAGGCAAAGGCCGGGGGGGTGTGTCGGTGTATATAAGGTGTATTGTCTATGTGAAAGATTAATCAAAAGGAGTTGCTTGAGGTGGGAAGGCTTTTCCGGAGAGGTTCCACATGTTGTCAGGTAGTCCTTCTGAATGGCAGCTTCCGGTTCGGTCCCTTAGCTTTCGGAAGTGACATTTAGTCTGATATGTGCCAGCCGTGCAATCTACCTAGCCCCGCAAAGTGCAAATATTAACATAAATGCATATTAAGATACTGTGTGTTAGCTCCTGAACTGAAATAGAGAGCGGGTGTTCCAGCGGAGGCAAGCAAATCGTGTTGATTTACAGTGGCTTGCGGATTTGGCCCATTACCGCTTCTTTATACACTTTTAAAAAGAAATGCCAACTCGATAGTTTAGGCTTTAACTGGAACATGGCAAGTAATTGTATGTTTTGGCGGACCCCTAGTAATGTTGCAGAATCTTTCTCAGAAGTTGTTCCATGGGATAGCCGATTCCTCAGGTAAGAGCTACTTGTTTGTTCAATCCTCCATCTTTGGCCTGCTCCTCAGGTGCATCCTCCTTCTCGCAGCGATTTCCTAGGAACAGATTTCGAAGAACAGCTCTGATCACAGAATCACAGATTGGTTAGGGTTGGAAAGGAGCTCTGGAGATCATCCAGTCCAACCCCCCTGCCAGAGCAGGGTCACCTACAGCAGGTTGCACAGGATGACCTCCAGGCGGGTTTTGAATGTCTCTGGGGTGGGAGACTCTACCGCCTCCCTGGGCAGCCTGTTCCAGCGCTCTGCCACCCTCAAAGTAAAGAAGTTCCTCCTCATGCTTTGATAGAAGTTCCTACGTTCCAGTTTGTACCCGTTACCTCTTGTCCTGGATCATCAAAAATCATCTTTGATGATCCAGGCCAAGAGGTAACGGGCACCAATTGGAACGTAGGAACTTGAACTTGAACTAGAAGGTAGGAACTTGAACTTGAACATAGGATTATCCTTGATGATTCAGGATAGCTGTGTGTCTGACCAGTCTGTCTTTCGAAGGAGGTCCTGGGCCAGCTCCAGCCATGCTGTGCTGAGCAGAGCCCCTGGCAGCAGCCCCCCAGCTCACTCCCAGTGTGCCTGAATGGAAAAGGTACCAAAGTTGCTCCAACACTTTCTGAAAAACTCTATAGTGTTACCCCACAAGCGCAAAGCGACGGCAAAGCCCGTGAAATGACACCGGTGCTTCCAGAAAATGTCAAGCTTCCTGCCCAAGGGTGACATGCCATGCGGTGGGGTCAGGGCCACGCGCTGAGCACCCGGTGCGCTGGGGTTGCCCCAGCGGTTCCTGAGCAGCTCCTGCAGTGCTGCCGCCGGTACCGTTCTGGCGGCTGTAGTTGTTTAAAAAGCCGTTGTTGTTTCCGGCGTAATCTGACGGCAGTTTTCTCGGGCATTTGGGCCTCTTCTAATAAGTGTGCTGTGAGTACATCTGCAAGCATTCACCTGTCGAGGTCAAATGACTGGTGGTGCTCATCTGCCCCCGTGCTACTGCTGCTGCCTCCCGTGAATGCTCATGTGCCTGCGTGCCCCTGTACAGGCACAGATGCACGCGCGCAACACCTGATCCCGCATCCTAATTATTTTTCGCCCGGTTCTCTGAGTTGTTCTGCTTCCGGCTGATGAATGGGAAAGTGTAGTAGTGCTGTTTCATTTCACCAGCCTCTCAAGTGTGGAAATTATGGTAAATTTGAGAACGAGCGAGATTAGATTGATAGTTACACCTCCTCCTTTAATTAGCCAACCACAGGATCTGTGGAGGCAAAGGCCGGGGGGGTGTGTCGGTGTATATAAGGTGTATTGTCTATGTGAAAGATTAATCAAAAGGAGTTGCTTGAGGTGGGAAGGCTTTTCCGGAGAGGTTCCACATGTTGTCAGGTAGTCCTTCTGAATGGCAGCTTCCGGTTCGGTCCCTTAGCTTTCGGAAGTGACATTTAGTCTGATATGTGCCAGCCGTGCAATCTACCTAGCCCCGCAAAGTGCAAATATTAACATAAATGCATATTAAGATACTGTGTGTTAGCTCCTGAACTGAAATAGAGAGCGGGTGTTCCAGCGGAGGCAAGCAAATCGTGTTGATTTACAGTGGCTTGCGGATTTGGCCCATTACCGCTTCTTTATACACTTTTAAAAAGAAATGCCAACTCGATAGTTTAGGCTTTAACTGGAACATGGCAAGTAATTGTATGTTTTGGCGGACCCCTAGTAATGTTGCAGAATCTTTCTCAGAAGTTGTTCCATGGGATAGCCGATTCCTCAGGTAAGAGCTACTTGTTTGTTCAATCCTCCATCTTAGGCCTGCTCCTCAGGAGCATCCTCCTTCTCGCAGCGATTTCCTAGGAACAGATTTCGAAGAACAGCTCTGATCACAGAATCACAGATTGGTTAGGGTTGGAAAGGAGCTCTGGAGATCATCCAGTCCAACCCCCCTGCCAGAGCAGGGTCACCTACAGCAGGTTGCACAGGATGACCTCCAGGCGGGTTTTGAATGTCTCTGGGGTGGGAGACTCTACCGCCTCCCTGGGCAGCCTGTTCCAGCGCTCTGCCACCCTCAAAGTAAAGAAGTTCCTCCTCATGCTTTGATAGAAGTTCCTAGGTTCCAGTTTGTACCCGTTACCTCTTGTCCTGGATCATCTTTGATGATCCAGGACAAGAGGTAACGGGCACCAATTGGAACGTAGGAACTTGAACTTGAACTGGAAGGTAGGAACTTGAACTTGAACATAGGATTATCCTTGATGATTCAGGATAGCTGTGTGTCTGACCAGTCTGTCTTTTGAAGGAGTTTCTGGGCCAGCTCCAGCCATGCTGTGCTGAGCAGAGCCCCTGGCAGCAGCCCCCCAGCTCACTCCCAGTGTGCCTGAATGGAAAAGGTACCAAAGTTGCTCCAACACTTTCTGAAAAACTCTATAGTGTTACCCCACAAGCGCAAAGCGACGGCAAAGCCCGTGAAATGACACCGGTGCTTCCAGAAAATGTCAAGCTTCCTGCCCAAGGGTGACATGCCATGCGGTGGGGTCAGGGCCACGCGCTGAGCACCCGGTGCGCTGGGGTTGCCCCAGCGGTTCCTGAGCAGCTCCTGCAGTGCTGCCGCCGGTACCGTTCTGGCGGCTGTAGTTGTTTAAAAAGCCGTTGTTGTTTCCGGCGTAATCTGACGGCAGTTTTCTCGGGCATTTGGGCCTCTTCTAATAAGTGTGCTGTGAGTACATCTGCAAGCATTCACCTGTCGAGGTCAAATGACTGGTGGTGCTCATCTCCCCCCGTGCTACTGCTGCTGCCTCCTGTGAATGCTCATGTGCCTGCGTGCCCCTGTACAGGCACAGATGCACGCGCGCAACACCTGATCCCGCATCCTAATTATTTTTCGCCCGGTTCTCGGAGTTGTTCTGCTTCCGGCTGATGAATGGGAAAGTGTAGTAGTGCTGTTTCATTTCACCAGCCTCTCAAGTGTGGAAATTATGGTAAATTTGAGAACAAGCCAGATTAGATTGATAGTTACACCTCCTCCTTTAATTAGCCAACCACAGGATCTGTGGAGGCAAAGGCCGGGGGGGTGTGTCGGTGTATATAACGTGTATTGTCTATGTGAAAGATTAATCAAAAGGAGTTGCTTGAGGTGGGAAGGCTTTTCCGGAGAGGTTCCACATGTTGTCAGGTAGTCCCTCTGAATGGCAGCTTCCGGTTCGGTCCCTTAGCTTTCGGAAGTGACATTTAGTCTGATATGTGCCAGCCGTGCAATCTACCTAGCCCTGCAAAGTGCAAATATTAACATAAATGCATATTAAGATAGTGTGTGTTAGCTCCTGAACTGAAATAGAGAGCGGGTGTTCCAGCGGAGGCAAGCAAATCGTGTTGATTTACAGTGGCTTGAGGATTTGGCCCATTACCGCTTCTTTATACACTTTTAAAAAGAAATGCCAACTCGATAGTTTAGGCTTTAACTGGAACATGGCAAGTAATTGTATGTTTTGGCGGACCCCTAGTAATGTTGCAGAATCTTTCTCAGAAGTTGTTCCATGGGATAGCCGATTCCTCAGGTAAGAGCTACTTGTTTGTTCAATCCTCCATCTTAGGCCTGCTCCTCAGGTGCATCCTCCTTCTCGCAGCGATTTCCTAGGAACAGATTTCGAAGAACAGCTCTGATCACAGAATCACAGATTGGTTAGGGTTGGAAAGGAGCTCTGGAGATCATCCAGTCCAACCCCCCTGCCAGAGCAGGGTCACCTACAGCAGGTTGCACAGGATGACCTGCAGGCGGGTTTTGAATGTTTCTGGGGTCGGAGACTCTACCGCCTCCCTGGGCAGCCTGTTCCAGCGCTCTGCCACCCTCAAAGTAAAGAAGTTCCTCCTCATGCTTTGATAGAAGTTCCTAGGTTCCAGTTTGTACCCGTTACCTCTTGTCCTGGATCATCTTTGATGATCCAGGACAAGAGGTAACGGGCACCAATTGGAAGGTAGGAACTTGAACTTGAACTGGAAGGTAGGAACTTGAACTTGAACATAGGATTATCCTTGATGATTCAGGATAGCTGTGTGTCTGACCAGTCTGTCTTTCGAAGGAGGTCCTGGGCCAGCTCCAGCCATGCTGTGCTGAGCAGAGCCCCTGGCAGCAGCCCCACAGCTCACTCCCAGTGTGCCTGAATGGAAAAGGTACCAAAGTTGCTCCAACACTTTCTGAAAAACTCTATAGTGTTACCCCACAAGCGCAAAGCGACGGCAAAGCCCGTGAAATGACACCGGTGCTTCCAGAAAATGTCAAGCTTCCTGCCCAAGGGTGACACGCCATGCGGTGGGGTCAGGGCCACGCGCTGAGCACCCGGTGCGCTGGGGTTGCCCCAGCGGTTCCTGAGCAGCTCCTGCAGTGCTGCCGCCGGTACCGTTCTGGCGGCTGTAGTTGTTTAAAAAGCCGTTGTTGTTTCCGGCGTAATCTGACGGCAGTTTTCTCGGGCATTTGGGCCTCTTCTAATAAGTGTGCTGTGAGTACATCTGCAAGCATTCACCTGTCGAGGTCAAATGACTGGTGGTGCTCATCTGCCCCCGTGCTACTGCTGCTGCCTCCCGTGAATGCTCATGTGCCTGCGTGCCCCTGTACAGGCACAGATGCACGCGCGCAACACCTGATCCCGCATCCTAATTATTTTTCGCCCGGTTCTCTGAGTTGATCTGCTTCCAGCTGATGATTGGGAAAGTGTAGTAGTGCTGTTTCATTTCACCAGCCTCTCAAGTGTGGAAATTATGGTAAATTTGAGAACAAGCCAGATTAGATTGATAGTTACACCTCCTCCTTTAATTAGCCAACCACAGGATCTGTGGAGGCAAAGGCCGGGGGGGTGTGTCGGTGTATATAACGTGTATTGTCTATGTGAAAGATTAATCAAAAGGAGTTGCTTGAGGTGGGAAGGCTTTTCCGGAGAGGTTCCACATGTTGTCAGGTAGTCCCTCTGAATGGCAGCTTCCGGTTCGGTCCCTTAGCTTTCGGAAGTGACATTTAGTCTGATATGTGCCAGCCGTGCAATCTACCTAGCCCTGCAAAGTGCAAATATTAACCTAAATGCATATTAAGATACTGTGTGTTAGCTCCTGAACTGCAATAGAGAGCGGGTGTTCCAGCGGAGGCAAGCAAATCGTGTTGATTTACAGTGGCTTGAGGATTTGGCCCATTACCGCTTCTTTATACACTTTTAAAAAGAAATGCCAACTCGATAGTTTAGGCTTTAACTGGAACATGGCAAGTAATTGTATGTTTTGGCGGACCCCTAGTAATGTTGCAGAATCTTTCTCAGAAGTTGTTCCATGGGATAGCCGATTCCTCAGGTAAGAGCTACTTGTTTGTTCAATCCTCCATCTTAGGCCTGCTCCTCAGGTGCATCCTCCTTCTCGCAGCGATTTCCTAGGAACAGATTTCGAAGAACAGCTCTGATCACAGAATCACAGATTGGTTAGGGTTGGAAAGGAGCTCTGGAGATCATCCAGTCCAACCCCCCTGCCAGAGCAGGGTCACCTACAGCAGGTTGCACAGGATGACCTCCAGGCGGGTTTTGAATGTCTCTGGGGTGGGAGACTCTACCGCCTCCCTGGGCAGCCTGTTCCAGCGCTCTGCCACCCTCAAAGTAAAGAAGTTCCTCCTCATGCTTTGATAGAAGTTCCTAGGTTCCAGTTTGTACCCGTTACCTCTTGTCCTGGATCATCTTTGATGATCCAGGACAAGAGGTAACGGGCACCAATTGGAACGTAGGAACTTGAACTTGAACTGGAACGTAGGAACTTGAACATAGGATTATCCTTGATGATTCAGGATAGCTGTGTGTCTGACCAGTCTGTCTTTCGAAGGAGGTCCTGGGCCAGCTCCATCCATGCTGTGCTGAGCAGAGCCCCTGGCAGCAGCCCCACAGCTCACTCCCAGTGTGCCTGAATGGAAAAGGTACCAAAGTTGCTCCAACACTTTCTGAAAAACTCTATAGTGTTACCCCACAAGCGCAAAGCGACGGCAAAGCCCGTGAAATGACACCGGTGCTTCCAGAAAATGTCAAGCTTCCTGCCCAAGGGTGACATGCCATGCGGTGGGGTCAGGGCCACGCGCTGAGCACCCGGTGCGCTGGGGTTGCCCCAGCGGTTCCTGAGCAGCTCCTGCAGTGCTGCCGCCGGTACCGTTCTGGCGGCTGTAGTTGTTTAAAAAGCCGTTGTTGTTTCCGGCGTAATCTGACGGCAGTTTTCTCGGGCATTTGGGCCTCTTCGAATAAGTGTGCTGTGAGTACATCTGCAAGCATTCACCTGTCGAGGTCAAATGACTGGTGGTGCTCATCTCCCCCCGTGCTACTGCTGCTGCCTCCCGTGAATGCTCATGTGCCTGCGTGCCCCTGTACAGGCACAGATGCACGCGCGCAACACCTGATCCCGCATCCTAATTATTTTTCGCCCGGTTCTCTGAGTTGTTCTGCTTCCGGCTGATGAATGGGAAAGTGTAGTAGTGCTGTTTCATTTCACCAGCCTCTCAAGTGTGGAAATTATGGTAAATTTGAGAACGAGCGAGATTAGATTGATAGTTACACCTCCTCCTTTAATTAGCCAACCACAGGATCTGTGGAGGCAAAGGCCGGGGGGGTGTGTCGGTGTATATAACGTGTATTGTCTATGTGAAAGATTAATCAAAAGGAGTTGCTTGAGGTGGGAAGGCTTTTCCGGAGAGGTTCCACATGTTGTCAGGTAGTCCCTCTGAAT
Organism: Vanellus vanellus; assembly: GCF_965231255.1. NCBI lineage: Eukaryota > Metazoa > Chordata > Aves > Charadriiformes > Charadriidae > Vanellus > Vanellus vanellus. Next base: position 788,713 of record NW_028128478.1, on the reverse strand, counting down.
GGCAGCTTCCGGTTCGGTCCCTTAGCTTTCGGAAGTGACATTTAGTCTGATATGTGCCAGCCGTGCAATCTACCTAGCCCTGCAAAGTGCAAATATTAACCTAAATGCATATTAAGATAGTGTGTGTTAGCTCCTGAACTGAAATAGAGAGCGGGTGTTCCAGCGGAGGCAAGCAAATCGTGTTGATTTAGAGTGGCTTGAGGATTTGGCCCATTACCGCTTCTTTATACACTTTTAAAAAGAAATGCCAACTCGATAGTTTAGGCTTTAACTGGAACATGGCAAGTAATTGTATGTTTTGGCGGACCCCTAGTAATGTTGCAGAATCTTTCTCAGAAGTTGTTCCATGGGATAGCCGATTCCTCAGGTAAGAGCTACTTGTTTGTTCAATCCTCCATCTTAGGCCTGCTCCTCAGGTGCATCCTCCTTCTCACAGCGATTTCCTAGGAACAGATTTCGAAGAACAGCTCTGATCACAGAATCACAGATTGGTTAGGGTTGGAAAGGAGCTCTGGAGATCATCCAGCCCAACCCCCCTGCCAGAGCAGGGTCACCTACAGCAGGTTGCACAGGATGACCTCCAGGCGGGTTTTGAATGTCTCTGGGGTGGGAGACTCTACCGCCTCCCTGGGCAGCCTGTTCCAGCGCTCTGCCACCCTCAAAGTAAAGAAGTTCCTCCTCATGCTTTGATAGAAGTTCCTAGGTTCCAGTTTGCACCCGTTACCTCTTGTCCTGGATCATCTTTGATGATCCAGGCCAAGAGGTAACGGGCACCAATTGGAACGTAGGAACTTGAACTTGAACTGGAACGTAGGAGTTTGAACATAGGATTATCCTTGATGATTCAGGATAGCTGTGTGTCTGACCAGTCTGTCTTTCGAAGGAGGTCCTGGACCAGCTCCAGCCATGCTGTGCTGAGCAGAGCCCCTGGCAGCAGCCCCACAGCTCACTCCCAGTGTGCCTGAATGGAAAAGGTACCAAAGTTGCTCCAACACTTTCCGAAAAACTCTATAGTGTTACCCCACAAGCGCAAAGCGACGGCAAAGCCCGTGAAATGACACCGGTGCTTCCAGAAAATGTCAAGCTTCCTGCCCAAGGGTGACATGCCATGCGGTGGGGTCAGGGCCACGCGCTGAGCACCCGGTGCGCTGGGGTTGCCCCAGCGGTTCCTGAGCAGCTCCTGCAGTGCTGCCGCCGGTACCGTTCTGGCGGCTGTAGTTGTTTAAAAAGCCGTTGTTGTTTCCGGCGTAATCTGACGGCAGTTTTCTCGGGCATTTGGGCCTCTTCTAATAAGTGTGCTGTGAGTACATCTGCAAGCATTCACCTGTCGAGGTCAAATGACTGGTGGTGCTCATCTGCCCCCGTGCTACTGCTGCTGCCTCCCGTGAATGCTCATGTGCCTGCGTGCCCCTGTACAGGCACAGATGCACGCGCGCAACACCTGATCCCGCATCCTAATTATTTTTCGCCCGGTTATCGGAGTTGATCTGCTTCCGGCTGATGAATGGGAAAGTGTAGTAGTGCTGTTTCATTTCACCAGCCTCTCAAGTGTGGAAATTATGGTAAATTTGAGAACAAGCCAGATTAGATTGATAGTTACACCTCCTCCTTTAATTAGCCAACCACAGGATCTGTGGAGGCAAAGGCCGGGGGTGTGTGTCGGTGTATATAACGTGTATTGTCTATGTGAAAGATGAATCAAAAGGAGTTGCTTGAGGTGGGAAGGCTTTTCCGGAGAGGTTCCACATGTTGTCAGGTAGTCCCTCTGAATGGCAGCTTCCGGTTTGGTCCCTTAGCTTTCGGAAGTGACATTTAGTCTGATATGTGCCAGCCGTGCAATCTACCTAGCCCTGCAAAGTGCAAATATTAACCTAAATGCATATTAAGATAGTGTGTGTTAGCTCCTGAACTGCAATAGAGAGCGGGTGTTCCAGCGGAGGCAAGCAAATCGTGTTGATTTACAGTGGCTTGAGGATTTGGCCCATTACCGCTTCTTTATACACTTTTAAAAAGAAATGCCAACTCGATAGTTTAGGCTTTAACTGGAACATGGCAAGTAATTGTATGTTTTGGCGGACCCCTAGTAATGTTGCAGAATCTTTCTCAGAAGTTGTTCCATGGGATAGCCGATTCCTCAGGTAAGAGCTACTTGTTTGTTCAATCCTCCATCTTAGGCCTGCTCCTCAGGAGCATCCTCCTTCTCGCAGCGATTTCCTAGGAACAGATTTCGAAGAACAGCTCTGATCACAGAATCACAGATTGGTTAGGGTTGGAAAGGAGCTCTGGAGATCATCCAGTCCAACCCCCCTGCCAGAGCAGGGTCACCTACAGCAGGTTGCACAGGATGACCTCCAGGCGGGTTTTGAATGTCTCTGGGGTGGGAGACTCTACCGCCTCCCTGGGCAGCCTGTTCCAGCGCTCTGCCACCCTCAAAGTAAAGAAGTTCCTCCTCATGCTTTGATAGAAGTTCCTAGGTTCCAGTTTGTACCCGTTACCTCTTGTCCTGGATCATCTTTGATGATCCAGGACAAGAGGTAACGGGCACCAATTGGAACGTAGGAACTTGAACTTGAACTGGAACGTAGGAACTTGAACTTGAACATAGGATTATCCTTGATGATTCAGGATAGCTGTGTGTCTGACCAGTCTGTCTTTCGAAGGAGGTCCTGGGCCAGCTCCAGCCATGCTGTGCTGAGCAGAGCCCCTGGCAGCAGCCCCACAGCTCACTCCCAGTGTGCCTGAATGGAAAAGGTACCAAAGTTGCTCCAACACTTTCTGAAAAACTCTATAGTGTTACCCCACAAGCGCAAAGCGACGGCAAAGCCCGTGAAATGACACCGGTGCTTCCAGAAAATGTCAAGCTTCCTGCCCAATGGTGACATGCTATGCGGTGGGGTCAGGGCCACGCGCTGAGCACCCAGTGCGCTGGGGTTGCCCCAGCGGTTCCTGAGCAGCTCCTGCAGTGCTGCCGCCGGTACCGTTCTGGCGGCTGTAGTTGTTTAAAAAGCCGTTGTTGTTTCCGGCGTAATCTGACGGCAGTTTTCTCGGGCATTTGGGCCTCTTCGAATAAGTGTGCTGTGAGTACATCTGCAAGCATTCACCTGTCGAGGTCAAATGACTGGTGGTGCTCATCTGCCCCCGTGCTACTGCTGCTGCCTCCCGTGAATGCTCATGTGCCTGCGTGCCCCTGTACAGGCACAGATGCACGCGCGCAACACCTGATCCCGCATCCTAATTATTTTTCGCCCGGTTCTCTGAGTTGATCTGCTTCCAGCTGATGATTGGGAAAGTGTAGTAGTGCTGTTTCATTTCACCAGCCTCTCAAGTGTGGAAATTATGGTAAATTTGAGAACAAGCCAGATTAGATTGATAGTTACACCTCCTCCTTTAATTAGCCAACCACAGGATCTGTGGAGGCAAAGGCCGGGGGGGTGTGTCGGTGTATATAACGTGTATTGTCTATGTGAAAGATTAATCAAAAGGAGTTGCTTGAGGTGGGAAGGCTTTTCCGGAGAGGTTCCACATGTTGTCAGGTAGTCCCTCTGAATGGCAGCTTCCGGTTCGGTCCCTTAGCTTTCGGAAGTGACATTTAGTCTGATATGTGCCAGCCGTGCAATCTACCTAGCCCTGCAAAGTGCAAATATTAACCTAAATGCATATTAAGATACTGTGTGTTAGCTCCTGAACTGAAATAGAGAGCGGGTGTTCCAGCGGAGGCAAGCAAATCGTGTTGATTTACAGTGGCTTGCGGATTTGGCCCATTACCGCTTCTTTATACACTTTTAAAAAGAAATGCCAACTCGATAGTTTAGGCTTTAACTGGAACATGGCAAGTAATTGTATGTTTTGGCGGACCCCTAGTAATGTTGCAGAATCTTTCTCAGAAGTTGTTCCATGGGATAGCCGATTCCTCAGGTAAGAGCTACTTGTTTGTTCAATCCTCCATCTTAGGCCTGCTCCTCAGGTGCATCCTCCTTCTCGCAGCGATTTCCTAGGAACAGATTTCGAAGAACAGCTCTGATCACAGAATCACAGATTGGTTAGGGTTGGAAAGGACCTCTGGAGATCATCCAGTCCAACCCCCCTGCCAGAGCAGGGTCACCTACAGCAGGTTGCACAGGATGACCTCCAGGCGGGTTTTGAATGTCTCTGGGGTGGGAGACTCTACCGCCTCCCTGGGCAGCCTGTTCCAGCGCTCTGCCACCCTCAAAGTAAAGAAGTTCCTCCTCATGCTTTGATAGAAGTTCCTAGGTTCCAGTTTGCACCCGTTACCTCTTGTCCTGGATCATCTTTGATGATCCAGGACAAGAGGTAACGGGCACCAATTGGAACGTAGGAACTTGAACTTGAACTGGAACGTAGGAGTTTGAACATAGGATTATCCTTGATGATTCAGGATAGCTGTGTGTCTGACCAGTCTGTCTTTCGAAGGAGGTCCTGGACCAGCTCCAGCCATGCTGTGCTGAGCAGAGCCCCTGGCAGCAGCCCCACAGCTCACTCCCAGTGTGCCTGAATGGAAAAGGTACCAAAGTTGCTCCAACACTTTCTGAAAAACTCTATAGTGTTACCCCACAAGCGCAAAGCGACGGCAAAGCCCGTGAAATGACACCGGTGCTTCCAGAAAATGTCAAGCTTCCTGCCCAAGGGTGACATGCCATGCGGTGGGGTCAGGGCCACGCGCTGAGCACCCGGTGCGCTGGGGTTGCCCCAGCGGTTCCTGAGCAGCTCCTGCAGTGCTGCCGCCGGTACCGTTCTGGCGGCTGTAGTTGTTTAAAAAGCCATTGTTGTTTCCGGCGTAATCTGACGGCAGTTTTCTCGGGCATTTGGGCCTCTTCTAATAAGTGTGCTGTGAGTACATCTGCAAGCATTCACCTGTCGAGGTCAAATGACTGGTGGTGCTCATCTGCCCCCGTGCTACTGCTGCTGCCTCCCGTGAATGCTCATGTGCCTGCGTGCCCCTGTACAGGCACAGATGCACGCGCGCAACACCTGATCCCGCATCCTAATTATTTTTCGCCCGGTTATCGGAGTTGATCTGCTTCCGGCTGATGAATGGGAAAGTGTAGTAGTGCTGTTTCATTTCACCAGCCTCTCAAGTGTGGAAATTATGGTAAATTTGAGAACAAGCCAGATTAGATTGATAGTTACACCTCCTCCTTTAATTAGCCAACCACAGGATCTGTGGAGGCAAAGGCCGGGGGGGTGTGTCGGTGTATATAACGTGTATTGTCTATGTGAAAGATTAATCAAAAGGAGTTGCTTGAGGTGGGAAGGCTTTTCCGGAGAGGTTCCACATGTTGTCAGGTAGTCCCTCTGAATGGCAGCTTCCGGTTCGGTCCCTTAGCTTTCGGAAGTGACATTTAGTCTGATATGTGCCAGCCGTGCAATCTACCTAGCCCTGCAAAGTGCAAATATTAACCTAAATGCATATTAAGATACTGTGTGTTAGCTCCTGAACTGAAATAGAGAGCGGGTGTTCCAGCGGAGGCAAGCAAATCGTGTTGATTTACAGTGGCTTGCGGATTTGGCCCATTACCGCTTCTTTATACACTTTTAAAAAGAAATGCCAACTCGATAGTTTAGGCTTTAACTGGAACATGGCAAGTAATTGTATGTTTTGGCGGACCCCTAGTAATGTTGCAGAATCTTTCTCAGAAGTTGTTCCATGGGATAGCCGATTCCTCAGGTAAGAGCTACTTGTTTGTTCAATCCTCCATCTTAGGCCTGCTCCTCAGGTGCATCCTCCTTCTCGCAGCGATTTCCTAGGAACAGATTTCGAAGAACAGCTCTGATCACAGAATCACAGATTGGTTAGGGTTGGAAAGGAGCTCTGGAGATCATCCAGCCCAACCCCCCTGCCAGAGCAGGGTCACCTACAGCAGGTTGCACAGGATGACCTCCAGGCGGGTTTTGAATGTCTCTGGGGTGGGAGACTCTACCGCCTCCCTGGGCAGCCTGTTCCAGCGCTCTGCCACCCTCAAAGTAAAGAAGTTCCTCCTCATGCTTTGATAGAAGTTCCTAGGTTCCAGTTTGCACCCGTTACCTCTTGTCCTGGATCATCTTTGATGATCCAGGACAAGAGGTAACGGGCACCAATTGGAACGTAGGAACTTGAACTTGAACTGGAACGTAGGAGCTTGAACATAGGATTATCCTTGATGATTCAGGATAGCTGTGTGTCTGACCAGTCTGTCTTTCGAAGGAGGTCCTGGACCAGCTCCAGCCATGCTGTGCTGAGCAGAGCCCCTGGCAGCAGCCCCACAGCTCACTCCCAGTGTGCCTGAATGGAAAAGGTACCAAAGTTGCTCCAACACTTTCTGAAAAACTCTATAGTGTTACCCCACAAGCGCAAAGCGACGGCAAAGCCCGTGAAATGACACCGGTGCTTCCAGAAAATGTCAAGCTTCCTGCCCAAGGGTGACATGCCATGCGGTGGGGTCAGGGCCACGCGCTGAGCACCCGGTGCGCTGGGGTTGCCCCAGCGGTTCCTGAGCAGCTCCTGCAGTGCTGCCGCCGGTACCGTTCTGGCGGCTGTAGTTGTTTAAAAAGCCATTGTTGTTTCCGGCGTAATCTGACGGCAGTTTTCTCGGGCATTTGGGCCTCTTCTAATAAGTGTGCTGTGAGTACATCTGCAAGCATTCACCTGTCGAGGTCAAATGACTGGTGGTGCTCATCTGCCCCCGTGCTACTGCTGCTGCCTCCCGTGAATGCTCATGTGCCTGCGTGCCCCTGTACAGGCACAGATGCACGCGCGCAACACCTGATCCCGCATCCTAATTATTTTTCGCCCGGTTCTCTGAGTTGATCTGCTTCCGGCTGATGAATGGGAAAGTGTAGTAGTGCTGTTTCATTTCACCAGCCTCTCAAGTGTGGAAATTATGGTAAATTTGAGAACAAGCCAGATTAGATTGATAGTTACACCTCCTCCTTTAATTAGCCAACCACAGGATCTGTGGAGGCAAAGGCCGGGGGGTTGTGTCGGTGTATATAACGTGTATTGTCTATGTGAAAGATTAATCAAAAGGAGTTGCTTGAGGTGGGAAGGCTTTTCCGGAGAGGTTCCACATGTTGTCAGGTAGTCCCTCTGAATGGCAGCTTCCGGTTTGGTCCCTTAGCTTTCGGAAGTGACATTTAGTCTGATATGTGCCAGCCGTGCAATCTACCTAGCCCTGCAAAGTGCAAATATTAACCTAAATGCATATTAAGATAGTGTGTGTTAGCTCCTGAACTGCAATAGAGAGCGGGTGTTCCAGCGGAGGCAAGCAAATCGTGTTGATTTACAGTGGCTTGAGGATTTGGCCCATTACCGCTTCTTTATACACTTTTAAAAAGAAATGCCAACTCGATAGTTTAGGCTTTAACTGGAACATGGCAAGTAATTGTATGTTTTGGCGGACCCCTAGTAATGTTGCAGAATCTTTCTCAGAAGTTGTTCCATGGGATAGCCGATTCCTCAGGTAAGAGCTACTTGTTTGTTCAATCCTCCATCTTAGGCCTGCTCCTCAGGTGCATCCTCCTTCTCGCAGCGATTTCCTAGGAACAGATTTCGAAGAACAGCTCTGATCACAGAATCACAGATTGGTTAGGGTTGGAAAGGAGCTCTGGAGATCATCCAGCCCAACCCCCCTGCCAGAGCAGGGTCACCTACAGCAGGTTGCACAGGATGACCTCCAGGCGGGTTTTGAATGTCTCTGGGGTGGGAGACTCTACCGCCTCCCTGGGCAGCCTGTTCCAGCGCTCTGCCACCCTCAAAGTAAAGAAGTTCCTCCTCATGCTTTGATAGAAGTTCCTAGGTTCCAGTTTGCACCCGTTACCTCTTGTCCTGGATCATCTTTGATGATCCAGGACAAGAGGTAACGGGCACCAATTGGAACGTAGGAACTTGAACTTGAACTGGAACGTAGGAGTTTGAACATAGGATTATCCTTGATGATTCAGGATAGCTGTGTGTCTGACCAGTCTGTCTTTCGAAGGAGGTCCTGGACCAGCTCCAGCCATGCTGTGCTGAGCAGAGCCCCTGGCAGCAGCCCCACAGCTCACTCCCAGTGTGCCTGAATGGAAAAGGTACCAAAGTTGCTCCAACACTTTCTGAAAAACTCTATAGTGTTACCCCACAAGCGCAAAGCGACGGCAAAGCCCGTGAAATGACACCGGTGCTTCCAGAAAATGTCAAGCTTCCTGCCCAAGGGTGACATGCCATGCGGTGGGGTCAGGGCCACGCGCTGAGCACCCGGTGCGCTGGGGTTGCCCCAGCGGTTCCTGAGCAGCTCCTGCAGTGCTGCCGCCGGTACCGTTCTGGCGGCTGTAGTTGTTTAAAAAGCCATTGTTGTTTCCGGCGTAATCTGACGGCAGTTTTCTCGGGCATTTGGGCCTCTTCTAATAAGTGTGCTGTGAGTACATCTGCAAGCATTCACCTGTCGAGGTCAAATGACTGGTGGTGCTCATCTGCCCCCGTGCTACTGCTGCTGCCTCCCGTGAATGCTCATGTGCCTGCGTGCCCCTGTACAGGCACAGATGCACGCGCGCAACACCTGATCCCGCATCCTAATTATTTTTCGCCCGGTTATCGGAGTTGATCTGCTTCCGGCTGATGAATGGGAAAGTGTAGTAGTGCTGTTTCATTTCACCAGCCTCTCAAGTGTGGAAATTATGGTAAATTTGAGAACAAGCCAGATTAGATTGATAGTTACACCTCCTCCTTTAATTAGCCAACCACAGGATCTGTGGAGGCAAAGGCCGGGGGTGTGTGTCGGTGTATATAACGTGTATTGTCTATGTGAAAGATGAATCAAAAGGAGTTGCTTGAGGTGGGAAGGCTTTTCCGGAGAGGTTCCACATGTTGTCAGGTAGTCCCTCTGAATGGCAGCTTCCGGTTTGGTCCCTTAGCTTTCGGAAGTGACATTTAGTCTGATATGTGCCAGCCGTGCAATCTACCTAGCCCTGCAAAGTGCAAATATTAACCTAAATGCATATTAAGATAGTGTGTGTTAGCTCCTGAACTGCAATAGAGAGCGGGTGTTCCAGCGGAGGCAAGCAAATCGTGTTGATTTACAGTGGCTTGAGGATTTGGCCCATTACCGCTTCTTTATACACTTTTAAAAAGAAATGCCAACTCGATAGTTTAGGCTTTAACTGGAACATGGCAAGTAATTGTATGTTTTGGCGGACCCCTAGTAATGTTGCAGAATCTTTCTCAGAAGTTGTTCCATGGGATAGCCGATTCCTCAGGTAAGAGCTACTTGTTTGTTCAATCCTCCATCTTCGGCCTGCTCCTCAGGTGCATCCTCCTTCTCGCAGCGATTTCCTAGGAACAGATTTCGAAGAACAGCTCTGATCACAGAATCACAGATTGGTTAGGGTTGGAAAGGAGCTCTGGAGATCATCCAGTCCAACCCCCCTGCCAGAGCAGGGTCACCTACAGCAGGTTGCACAGGATGACCTCCAAGCGGGTTTTGAATGTCTCTGGGGTGGGAGACTCTACCGCCTCCCTGGGCAGCCTGTTCCAGCGCTCTGCCACCCTCAAAGTAAAGAAGTTCCTCCTCATGCTTTGATAGAAGTTTCTACGTTCCAGTTTGTACCCGTTACCTCTTGACCTGGATCATCTTTGATGATCCAGGCCAAGAGGTAACGGGCACCAATTGGAACGTAGGAACTTGAACTTGAACTGGAACGTAGGAACTTGAACATAGGATTATCCTTGATGATTCAGGATAGCTGTGTGTCTGACCAGTCTGTCTTTCGAAGGAGGTCCTGGGCCAGCTCCAGCCATGCTGTGCTGAGCAGAGCCCCTGGCAGCAGCCCCACAGCTCACTCCCAGTGTGCCTGAATGGAAAAGGTACCAAAGTTGCTCCAACACTTTCTGAAAAACTCTATAGTGTTAACCCACAAACGCAAAGCGACGGCAAAGCCCGTGAAATGACACCGGTGCTTCCAGAAAATGTCAAGCTTCCTGCCCAAGGGTGACATGCCATGCGGTGGGGTCAGGGCCACACGCTGAGCACCCGGTGCGCTGGGGTTGCCCCAGCGGTTCCTGAGCAGCTCCTGCAGTGCTGCCGCCGGTACCGTTCTGGCGGCTGTAGTTGTTTAAAAAGCCGTTGTTGTTTCCGGCGTAATCTGACGGCAGTTTTCTCGGGCATTTGGGCCTCTTCTAATAAGTGTGCTGTGAGTACATCTGCAAGCATTCACCTGTCGAGGTCAAATGACTGGTGGTGCTCATCTGCCCCCGTGCTACTGCTGCTGCCTCCCGTGAATGCTCATGTGCCTGCGTGCCCCTGTACAGGCACAGATGCACGCGCGCAACACCTGATCCCGCATCCTAATTATTTTTCGCCCGGTTCTCTGAGTTGTTCTGCTTCCGGCTGATGAACGGGAAAGTGTAGTAGTGCTGTTTCATTTCACCAGCCTCTCAAGTGTGGAAATTATGGTAAATTTGAGAACAAGCGAGATTAGATTGATAGTTACACCTCCTCCTTTAATTAGCCAACCACAGGATCTGTGGAGGCAAAGGCCGGGGGGGTGTGTCGGTGTATATAACGTGTATTGTCTATGTGAAAGATTAATCAAAAGGAGTTGCTTGAGGTGGGAAGGCTTTTCCGGAGAGGTTCCACATGTTGTCAGGTAGTCCTTCTGAATGGCAGCTTCCGGTTTGGTCCCTTAGCTTTCGGAAGTGACATTTAGTCTGATATGTGCCAGCCGTGCAATCTACCTAGCCCTGCAAAGTGCAAATATTAACCTAAATGCATATTAAGATACTGTGTGTTAGCTCCTGAACTGAAATAGAGAGCGGGTGTTCCAGCGGAGGCAAGCAAATCGTGTTGATTTACAGTGGCTTGAGGATTTGGCCCATTACCGCTTCTTTATACACTTTTAAAAAGAAATGCCAACTCGATAGTTTAGGCTTTAACTGGAACATGGCAAGTAATTGTATGTTTTGGCGGACCCCTAGTAATGTTGCAGAATCTTTCTCAGAAGTTGTTCCATGGGATAGCCGATTCCTCAGGTAAGAGCTACTTGTTTGTTCAATCCTCCATCTTAGGCCTGCTCCTCAGGTGCATCCTCCTTCTCGCAGCGATTTCCTAGGAACAGATTTCGAAGAACAGCTCTGATCACAGAATCACAGATTGGTTAGGGTTGGAAAGGAGCTCTGGAGATCATCCAGCCCAACCCCCCTGCCAGAGCAGGGTCACCTACAGCAGGTTGCACAGGATGACCTCCAGGCGGGTTTTGAATGTCTCTGGGGTGGGAGACTCTACCGCCTCCCTGGGCAGCCTGTTCCAGCGCTCTGCCACCCTCAAAGTAAAGAAGTTCCTCCTCATGCTTTGATAGAAGTTCCTAGGTTCCAGTTTGCACCCGTTACCTCTTGTCCTGGATCATCTTTGATGATCCAGGACAAGAGGTAACGGGCACCAATTGGAACGTAGGAACTTGAACTTGAACTGGAACGTAGGAGCTTGAACATAGGATTATCCTTGATGATTCAGGATAGCTGTGTGTCTGACCAGTCTGTCTTTCGAAGGAGGTCCTGGACCAGCTCCAGCCATGCTGTGCTGAGCAGAGCCCCTGGCAGCAGCCCCACAGCTCACTCCCAGTGTGCCTGAATGGAAAAGGTACCAAAGTTGCTCCAACACTTTCCGAAAAACTCTATAGTGTTACCCCACAAGCGCAAAGCGACGGCAAAGCCCGTGAAATGACACCGGTGCTTCCAGAAAATGTCAAGCTTCCTGCCCAAGGGTGACATGCCATGCGGTGGGGTCAGGGCCACGCGCTGAGCACCCGGTGCGCTGGGGTTGCCCCAGCGGTTCCTGAGCAGCTCCTGCAGTGCTGCCGCCGGTACCGTTCTGGCGGCTGTAGTTGTTTAAAAAGCCGTTGTTGTTTCCGGCGTAATCTGACGGCAGTTTTCTCGGGCATTTGGGCCTCTTCTAATAAGTGTGCTGTGAGTACATCTGCAAGCATTCACCTGTCGAGGTCAAATGACTGGTGGTGCTCATCTGCCCCCGTGCTACTGCTGCTGCCTCCCGTGAATGCTCATGTGCCTGCGTGCCCCTGTACAGGCACAGATGCACGCGCGCAACACCTGATCCCGCATCCTAATTATTTTTCGCCCGGTTCTCTGAGTTGTTCTGCTTCCGGCTGATGAACGGGAAAGTGTAGTAGTGCTGTTTCATTTCACCAGCCTCTCAAGTGTGGAAATTATGGTAAATTTGAGAACAAGCCAGATTAGATTGATAGTTACACCTCCTCCTTTAATTAGCCAACCACAGGATCTGTGGAGGCAAAGGCCGGGGGGGTGTGTCGGTGTATATAACGTGTATTGTCTATGTGAAAGATTAATCAAAAGGAGTTGCTTGAGGTGGGAAGGCTTTTCCGGAGAGGTTCCACATGTTGTCAGGTAGTCCCTCTGAATGGCAGCTTCCGGTTTGGTCCCTTAGCTTTCGGAAGTGACATTTAGTCTGATATGTGCCAGCCGTGCAATCTACCTAGCCCTGCAAAGTGCAAATATTAACCTAAATGCATATTAAGATAGTGTGTGTTAGCTCCTGAACTGCAATAGAGAGCGGGTGTTCCAGCGGAGGCAAGCAAATCGTGTTGATTTACAGTGGCTTGAGGATTTGGCCCATTACCGCTTCTTTATACACTTTTAAAAAGAAATGCCAACTCGATAGTTTAGGCTTTAACTGGAACATGGCAAGTAATTGTATGTTTTGGCGGACCCCTAGTAATGTTGCAGAATCTTTCTCAGAAGTTGTTACGTGGGATAGCCGATTCCTCAGGTAAGAGCTACTTGTTTGTTCAATCCTCCATCTTCGGCCTGCTCCTCAGGTGCATCCTCCTTCTCGCAGCGATTTCCTAGGAACAGATTTCGAAGAACAGCTCTGATCACAGAATCACAGATTGGTTAGGGTTGGAAAGGAGCTCTGGAGATCATCCAGTCCAACCCCCCTGCCAGAGCAGGGTCACCTACAGCAGGTTGCACAGGATGACCTCCAGGCGGGTTTTGAATGTCTCTGGGGTGGGAGACTCTACCGCCTCCCTGGGCAGCCTGTTCCAGCGCTCTGCCACCCTCAAAGTAAAGAAGTTCCTCCTCATGCTTTGATAGAAGTTCCTAGGTTCCAGTTTGCACCCGTTACCTCTTGTCCTGGATCATCTTTGATGATCCAGGACAAGAGGTAACGGGCACCAATTGGAACGTAGGAACTTGAACTTGAACTGGAACGTAGGAGCTTGAACATAGGATTATCCTTGATGATTCAGGATAGCTGTGTGTCTGACCAGTCTGTCTTTCGAAGGAGGTCCTGGACCAGCTCCAGCCATGCTGTGCTGAGCAGAGCCCCTGGCAGCAGCCCCACAGCTCACTCCCAGTGTGCCTGAATGGAAAAGGTACCAAAGTTGCTCCAACACTTTCCGAAAAACTCTATAGTGTTACCCCACAAGCGCAAAGCGACGGCAAAGCCCGTGAAATGACACCGGTGCTTCCAGAAAATGTCAAGCTTCCTGCCCAAGGGTGACATGCCATGCGGTGGGGTCAGGGCCACGCGCTGAGCACCCGGTGCGCTGGGGTTGCCCCAGCGGTTCCTGAGCAGCTCCTGCAGTGCTGCCGCCGGTACCGTTCTGGCGGCTGTAGTTGTTTAAAAAGCCATTGTTGTTTCCGGCGTAATCTGACGGCAGTTTTCTCGGGCATTTGGGCCTCTTCTAATAAGTGTGCTGTGAGTACATCTGCAAGCATTCACCTGTCGAGGTCAAATGACTGGTGGTGCTCATCTGCCCCCGTGCTACTGCTGCTGCCTCCCGTGAATGCTCATGTGCCTGCGTGCCCCTGTACAGGCACAGATGCACGCGCGCAACACCTGATCCCGCATCCTAATTATTTTTCGCCCGGTTCTCGGAGTTGATCTGCTTCCGGCTGATGAATGGGAAAGTGTAGTAGTGCTGTTTCATTTCACCAGCCTCTCAAGTGTGGAAATTATGGTAAATTTGAGAACAAGCCAGATTAGATTGATAGTTACACCTCCTCCTTTAATTAGCCAACCACAGGATCTGTGGAGGCAAAGGCCGGGGGTGTGTGTCGGTGTATATAACGTGTATTGTCTATGTGAAAGATGAATCAAAAGGAGTTGCTTGAGGTGGGAAGGCTTTTCCGGAGAGGTTCCACATGTTGTCAGGTAGTCCCTCTGAATGGCAGCTTCCGGTTCGGTCCCTTAGCTTTCGGAAGTGACATTTAGTCTGATATGTGCCAGCCGTGCAATCTACCTAGCCCTGCAAAGTGCAAATATTAACCTAAATGCATATTAAGATAGTGTGTGTTAGCTCCTGAACTGAAATAGAGAGCGGGTGTTCCAGCGGAGGCAAGCAAATCGTGTTGATTTACAGTGGCTTGAGGATTTGGCCCATTACCGCTTCTTTATACACTTTTAAAAAGAAATGCCAACTCGATAGTTTAGGCTTTAACTGGAACATGGCAAGTAATTGTATGTTTTGGCGGACCCCTAGTAATGTTGCAGAATCTTTCTCAGAAGTTGTTCCATGGGATAGCCGATTCCTCAGGTAAGAGCTACTTGTTTGTTCAATCCTCCATCTTAGGCCTGCTCCTCAGGTGCATCCTCCTTCTCGCAGCGATTTCCTAGGAACAGATTTCGAAGAACAGCTCTGATCACAGAATCACAGATTGGTTAGGGTTGGAAAGGACCTCTGGAGATCATCCAGTCCAACCCCCCTGCCAGAGCAGGGTCACCTACAGCAGGTTGCACAGGATGACCTGCAGGCGGGTTTTGAATGTTTCTGGGGTCGGAGACTCTACCGCCTCCCTGGGCAGCCTGTTCCAGCGCTCTGCCACCCTCAAAGTAAAGAAGTTCCTCCTCATGCTTTGATAGAAGTTCCTAGGTTCCAGTTTGTACCCGTTACCTCTTGTCCTGGATCATCTTTGATGATCCAGGACAAGAGGTAACGGGCACCAATTGGAACGTAGGAACTTGAACTTGAACTGGAAGGTAGGAACTTGAACTTGAACATAGGATTATCCTTGATGATTCAGGATAGCTGTGTGTCTGACCAGTCTGTCTTTCGAAGGAGGTCCTGGGCCAGCTCCAGCCATGCTGTGCTGAGCAGAGCCCCTGGCAGCAGCCCCACAGCTCACTCCCAGTGTGCCTGAATGGAAAAGGTACCAAAGTTGCTCCAACACTTTCTGAAAAACTCTATAGTGTTACCCCACAAGCGCAAAGCGACGGCAAAGCCCGTGAAATGACACCGGTGCTTCCAGAAAATGTCAAGCTTCCTGCCCAAGGGTGACATGCTATGCGGTGGGGTCAGGGCCACGCGCTGAGCACCCAGTGCGCTGGGGTTGCCCCAGCGGTTCCTGAGCAGCTCCTGCAATGCTGCCGCCGGTACCGTTCTGGCGGCTGTAGTTGTTTAAAAAGCCGTTGTTGTTTCCGGCGTAATCTGACGGCAGTTTTCTCGGGCATTTGGGCCTCTTCTAATAAGTGTGCTGTGAGTACATCTGCAAGCATTCACCTGTCGAGGTCAAATGACTGGTGGTGCTCATCTGCCCCCGTGCTACTGCTGCTGCCTCCCGTGAATGCTCATGTGCCTGCGTGCCCCTGTACAGGCACAGATGCACGCGCGCAACACCTGATCCCGCATCCTAATTATTTTTCGCCCGGTTATCGGAGTTGATCTGCTTCCGGCTGATGAATGGGAAAGTGTAGTAGTGCTGTTTCATTTCACCAGCCTCTCAAGTGTGGAAATTATGGTAAATTTGAGAACAAGCCAGATTAGATTGATAGTTACACCTCCTCCTTTAATTAGCCAACCACAGGATCTGTGGAGGCAAAGGCCGGGGGGGTGTGTCGGTGTATATAACGTGTATTGTCTATGTGAAAGATTAATCAAAAGGAGTTGCTTGAGGTGGGAAGGCTTTTCCGGAGAGGTTCCACATGTTGTCAGGTAGTCCCTCTGAATGGCAGCTTCCGGTTCGGTCCCTTAGCTTTCGGAAGTGACATTTAGTCTGATATGTGCCAGCCGTGCAATCTACCTAGCCCTGCAAAGTGCAAATATTAACCTAAATGCATATTAAGATACTGTGTGTTAGCTCCTGAACTGAAATAGAGAGCGGGTGTTCCAGCGGAGGCAAGCAAATCGTGTTGATTTACAGTGGCTTGAGGATTTGGCCCATTACCGCTTCTTTATACACTTTTAAAAAGAAATGCCAACTCGATAGTTTAGGCTTTAACTGGAACATGGCAAGTAATTGTATGTTTTGGCGGACCCCTAGTAATGTTGCAGAATCTTTCTCAGAAGTTGTTACGTGGGATAGCCGATTCCTCAGGTAAGAGCTACTTGTTTGTTCAATCCTCCATCTTCGGCCTGCTCCTCAGGTGCATCCTCCTTCTCGCAGCGATTTCCTAGGAACAGATTTCGAAGAACAGCTCTGATCACAGAATCACAGATTGGTTAGGGTTGGAAAGGAGCTCTGGAGATCATCCAGTCCAACCCCCCTGCCAGAGCAGGGTCACCTACAGCAGGTTGCACAGGATGACCTCCAGGCGGGTTTTGAATGTCTCTGGGGTGGGAGACTCTACCGCCTCCCTGGGCAGCCTGTTCCAGCGCTCTGCCACCCTCAAAGTAAAGAAGTTCCTCCTCATGCTTTGATAGAAGTTCCTACGTTCCAGTTTGTACCCGTTACCTCTTGTCCTGGATCATCTTTGATGATCCAGGACAAGAGGTAACGGGCACCAATTGGAACGTAGGAACTTGAACTTGAACTGGAACGTAGGAACTTGAACATAGGATTATCCTTGATGATTCAGGAAAGCTGTGTGTCTGACCAGTCTGTCTTTCGAAGGAGGTCCTGGGCCAGCTCCAGCCATGCTGTGCTGAGCAGAGCCCCTGGCAGCAGCCCCAGAGCTCACTCCCAGTGTGCCTGAATGGAAAAGGTACCAAAGTTGCTCCAACACTTTCTGAAAAACTCTATAGTGTTAACCCACAAACGCAAAGCGACGGCAAAGCCCGTGAAATGACACCGGTGCTTCCAGAAAATGTCAAGCTTCCTGCCCAAGGGTGACATGCCATGCGGTGGGGTCAGGGCCACGCGCTGAGCACCCGGTGCGCTGGGGTTGCCCCAGCGGTTCCTGAGCAGCTCCTGCAGTGCTGCCGCCGGTACCGTTCTGGCGGCTGTAGTTGTTTAAAAAGCCGTTGTTGTTTCCGGCGTAATCTGACGGCAGTTTTCTCGGGCATTTGGGCCTCTTCGAATAAGTGTGCTGTGAGTACATCTGCAAGCATTCACCTGTCGAGGTCAAATGACTGGTGGTGCTCATCTGCCCCTGTGCTACTGCTGCTGCCTCCCGTGAATGCTCATGTGCCTGCGTGCCCCTGTACAGGCACAGATGCACGCGCGCAACACCTGATCCCGCATCCTAATTATTTTTCGCCCGGTTCTCTGAGTTGTTCTGCTTCCGGCTGATGAACGGGAAAGTGTAGTAGTGCTGTTTCATTTCACCAGCCTCTCAAGTGTGGAAATTATGGTAAATTTGAGAACAAGCGAGATTAGATTGATAGTTACACCTCCTCCTTTAATTAGCCAACCACAGGATCTGTGGAGGCAAAGGCCGGGGGGGTGTGTCGGTGTATATAACGTGTATTGTCTATGTGAAAGATTAATCAAAAGGAGTTGCTTGAGGTGGGAAGGCTTTTCCGGAGAGGTTCCACATGTTGTCAGGTAGTCCTTCTGAATGGCAGCTTCCGGTTTGGTCCCTTAGCTTTCGGAAGTGACATTTACTCTGATATGTGCCAGCCGTGCAATCTACCTAGCCCTGCAAAGTGCAAATATTAACCTAAATGCATATTAAGATACTGTGTGTTAGCTCCTGAACTGCAATAGAGAGCGGGTGTTCCAGCGGAGGCACTTATCGTGTTGATTTAGAGTGGCTTGAGGATTTGGCCCATTACCGCTTCTTTATACACTTTTAAAAAGAAATGCCAACTCGATAGTTTAGGCTTTAACTGGAACATGGCAAGTAATTGTGTGTTTTGGCGGACCCCTAGTAATGTTGCAGAATCTTTCTCAGAAGTTGTTCCATGGGATAGCCGATTCCTCAGGTAAGAGCTACTTGTTTGTTCAATCCTCCATCTTAGGCCTGCTCCTCAGGTGCATCCTCCTTCTCGCAGCGATTTCCTAGGAACAGATTTCGAAGAACAGCTCTGATCACAGAATCACAGATTGGTTAGGGTTAGAAAGGAGCTCTGGAGATCATGTAGTGCAACCCCCCTGCCAGAGCAGGGTCACCTACAGCAGGTTGCACAGGATGACCTCCAGGCGGGTTTTGAATGTCTCTGGGGTGGGAGACTCTACCGCCTCCCTGGGCAGCCTGTTCCAGCGCTCTGCCACCCTCAAAGTAAAGAAGTTCCTCCTCATGCTTTGATAGAAGTTCCTACGTTCCAGTTTGTACCCGTTACCTTTTGTCCTGGATCATCTTTGATGATCCAGGACAAGAGGTAACGGGCACCAATTGGAACGTAGGAACTTGAACTTGAACTGGAACGTAGGAACTTGAACATAGGATTATCCTTGATGATTCAGGAAAGCTGTGTGTCTGACCAGTCTGTCTTTCGAAGGAGGTCCTGGGCCAGCTCCAGCCATGCTGTGCTGAGCAGAGCCCCTGGCAGCAGCCCCACAGCTCACTCCAAGTGTGCCTGAATGGAAAAGGTACAAAAGTTGCTCCAACACTTTCTGAAAAACTCTACAGTGTTACCCCACAAGCGCAAAGCGACGGCAAAGCCCGTGAAATGACACCGGTGCTTCCAGAAAATGTCAAGCTTCCTGCCCAAGGGTGACATGCCATGCGGTGGGGTCAGGGCCACGCGCTGAGCACCCGGTGCGCTGGGGTTGCCCCAGCGGTTCCTGAGCAGCTCCTGCAGTGCTGCCGCCGGTACCGTTCTGGCGGCTGTAGTTGTTTAAAAAGCCGTTGTTGTTTCCGGCGTAATCTGACGGCAGTTTTCTCGGGCATTTGGGCCTCTTCGAATAAGTGTGCTGTGAGTACATCTGCAAGCATTCACCTGTCGAGGTCAAATGACTGGTGGTGCTCATCTGCCCCCGTGCTACTGCTGCTGCCTCCCGTGAATGCTCATGTGCCTGCGTGCCCCTGTACAGGCACAGATGCACGCGCGCAACACCTGATCCCGCATCCTAATTATTTTTCGCCCGGTTCTCGGAGTTGTTCTGCTTCCGGCTGATGAATGGGAAAGTGTAGTAGTGCTGTTTCATTTCACCAGCCTCTCAAGTGTGGAAATTATGGTAAATTTGAGAACAAGCCAGATTAGATTGATAGTTACACCTCCTCCTTTAATTAGCCAACCACAGGATCTGTGGAGGCAAAGGCCGGGGGGGTGTGTCGGTGTATATAACGTGTATTGTCTATGTGAAAGATTAATCAAAAGGAGTTGCTTGAGGTGGGAAGGCTTTTCCGGAGAGGTTCCACATGTTGTCAGGTAGTCCCGCTGAATTGCAGCTTCCGGTTCGGTCCCTTAGCTTTCGGAAGTGACATTTAGTCTGATATGTGCCAGCCGTGCAATCTACCTAGCCCTGCAAAGTGCAAATATTAACCTAAATGCATATTAAGATACTGTGTGTTAGCTCCTGAACTGAAATAGAGAGCGGGTGTTCCAGCGGAGGCAAGCAAATCGTGTTGATTTAGAGTGGCTTGAGGATTTGGCCCATTACCGCTTCTTTATACACTTTTAAAAAGAAATGCCAACTCGATAGTTTAGGCTTTAACTGGAACATGGCAAGTAATTGTATGTTTTGGCGGACCCCTAGTAATGTTGCAGAATCTTTCTCAGAAGTTGTTCCATGGGATAGCCGATTCCTCAGGTAAGAGCTACTTGTTTGTTCAATCCTCCATCTTAGGCCTGCTCCTCAGGTGCATCCTCCTTCTCGCAGCGATTTCCTAGGAACAGATTTCGAAGAACAGCTCTGATCACAGAATCACAGATTGGTTAGGGTTGGAAAGGAGCTCTGGAGATCATGTAGTGCAACCCCCCTGCCAGAGCAGGGTCACCTACAGCAGGTTGCACAGGATGACCTCCAGGCGGGTTTTGAATGTTTCTGGGGTGGGAGACTCTACCGCCTCCCCGGGCAGCCTGTTCCAGCGCTCTGCCACCCTCAAAGTAAAGAAGTTCCTCCTCATGCTTTGATAGAAGTTCCTACGTTCCAGTTTGTACCCGTTACCTCTTGTCCTGGATCATCTTTGATGATCCAGGACAAGAGGTAACGGGCACCAATTGGAACGTAGGAACTTGAGCTTGAGCTGGAATGTAGGAACTTGAACTTGAACATAGGATTATCCTTGATGATTCAGGATAGCTGTGTGTCTGACCAGTCCGTCTTTCGAAGGAGGTCCTGGGCCAGCTCCAGCCATGCTGTGCTGAGCAGAGCCCCTGGCAGCAGCCCCACAGCTCACTCCCAGTGTGCCTGAATGGAAAAGGTACCAAAGTTGCTCCAACACTTTCTGAAAAACTCTACAGTGTTACCCCACAAGCGCAAAGCGACGGCAAAGCCCGTGAAATGACACCGGTGCTTCCAGAAAATGTCAAGCTTCCTGCCCAAGGGTGACATGCCATGCGGTGGGGTCAGGGCCACGCGCTGAGCACCCGGTGCGCTGGGGTTGCCCCAGCGGTTCCTGAGCAGCTCCTGCAGTGCTGCCGCCGGTACCGTTCTGGCGGCTGTAGTTGTTTAAAAAGCCGTTGTTGTTTCCGGCGTAATCTGACGGCAGTTTTCTCGGGCATTTGGGCCTCTTCGAATAAGTGTGCTGTGAGTACATCTGCAAGCATTCACCTGTCGAGGTCAAATGACTGGTGGTGCTCATCTGCCCCCGTGCTACTGCTGCTGCCTCCCGTGAATGCTCATGTGCCTGCGTGCCCCTGTACAGGCACAGATGCACGCGCGCAACACCTGATCCCGCATCCTAATTATTTTTCGCCCGGTTCTCGGAGTTGTTCTGCTTCCGGCTGATGAATGGGAAAGTGTAGTAGTGCTGTTTCATTTCATCAGCCTCTCAAGTGTGGAAATTATGGTAAATTTGAGAACAAGCCAGATTAGATTGATAGTTACACCTCCTCCTTTAATTAGCCAACCACAGGATCTGTGGAGGCAAAGGCCGGGGGGGTGTGTCGGTGTATATAACGTGTATTGTCTATGTGAAAGATTAATCAAAAGGAGTTGCTTGAGGTGGGAAGGCTTTTCCGGAGAGGTTCCACATGTTGTCAGGTAGTCCCTCTGAATGGCACCTTCCGGTTCGGTCCCTTAGCTTTCGGAAGTGACATTTAGTCTGATATGTGCCAGCCGTGCAATCTACCTAGCCCTGCAAAGTGCAAATATTAACCTAAATGCATATTAAGATAGTGTGTGTTAGCTCCTGAACTGAAATAGAGAGCGGGTGTTCCAGCGGAGGCAAGCAAATCGTGTTGATTTACAGTGGCTTGAGGATTTGGCCCATTACCGCTTCTTTATACACTTTTAAAAAGAAATGCCAACTCGATAGTTTAGGCTTTAACTGGAACATGGCAAGTAATTGTATGCTTTGGCGGACCCCTAGTAATGTTGCAGAATCTTTCTCAGAAGTTGTTCCATGGGATAGCCGATTCCTCAGGTAAGAGCTACTTGTTTGTTCAATCCTCCATCTTAGGCCTGCTCCTCAGGTGCATCCTCCTTCTCGCAGCGATTTCCTAGGAACAGATTTCGAAGAACAGCTCTGATCACAGAATCACAGATTGGTTAGGGTTGGAAAGGAGCTCTGGAGATCATGTAGTCCAACCCCCCTGCCAGAGCAGGGTCACCTACAGCAGGTTGCACAGGATGACCTCCAGGCGGGTTTTGAATGTCTCTGGGGTGGGAGACTCTACCGCCTCCCTGGGCAGCCTGTTCCAGCGCTCTGCCACCCTCAAAGTAAAGAAGTTCCTCCTCATGCTTTGATAGAAGTTCCTAGGTTCCAGTTTGTACCCGTTACCTCTTGTCCTGGATCATCTTTGATGATCCAGGACAAGAGGTAACGGGCACCAATTGGAACGTAGGAACTTGAACTTGAACTGGAAGGTAGGAACTTGAACTTGAACATAGGATTATCCTTGATGATTCAGGATAGCTGTGTGTCTGACCAGTCTGTCTTTCGAAGGAGGTCCTGGGCCAGCTCCAGCCATGCTGTGCTGAGCAGAGCCCCTGGCAGCAGCCCCAGAGCTCACTCCCAGTGTGCCTGAATGGAAAAGGTACCAAAGTTGCTCCAACACTTTCTGAAAAAATCTATAGTGTTACCCCACAAGCGCAAAGCGACGGCAAAGCCCCTGAAATGACACCGGTGCTTCCAGAAAACGTCAAGCTTCCTGCCCAAGGGTGACATGCCATGCGGTGGGGTCAGGGCCACGCGCTGAGCACCCGGTGCGCTGCGGTTGCCCCAGCGGTTCCTGAGCAGCTCCTGCAGTGCTGCCGCCGGAACCGTTCTGGCGGCTGTAGTTGTTTAAAAAGCCGTTGTTGTTTCCGGCGTAATCTGACGGCAGTTTTCTCGGGCACTTGGGCCTCTTCTAATAAGTGTGCTGTGAGTACATCTGCAAGCATTCACCTGTCGAGGTCAAATGACTGGTGGTGCTCATCTGCCCCCGTGCTACTGCTGCTGCCTCCCGTGAATGCTCATGTGCCTGCGTGCCCCTGTACAGGCACAGATGCACGCGCGCAACACCTGATCCCGCATCCTAATTATTTTTCGCCCGGTTCTCTGAGTTGTTCTGCTTCCGGCTGATGAATGGGAAAGTGTAGTAGTGCTGTTTCATTTCACCAGCCTCTCAAGTGTGGAAATTATGGTAAATTTGAGAACAAGCCAGATTAGATTGATAGTTACACCTCCTCCTTTAATTAGCCAACCACAGGATCTGTGGAGGCAAAGGCCGGGGGGGTGTGTCGGTGTATATAACGTGTATTGTCTATGTGAAAGATTAATCAAAAGGAGTTGCTTGAGGTGGGAAGGCTTTTCCGGAGAGGTTCCACACGTTGTCAGGTAGTCCCTCTGAATGGCACCTTCCGGTTCGGTCCCTTAGCTTTCGGAAGTGACATTTAGTCTGATATGTGCCAGCCGTGCAATCTACCTAGCCCTGCAAAGTGCAAATATTATCCTAAATGCATATTAAGATAGTGCGTGTTAGCTCCTGAACTGCAATAGAGAGCGGGTGTTCCAGCGGAGGCAAGCAAATCGTGTTGATTTACAGTGGCTTGAGGATTTGGCCCATTACCGCTTCTTTATACACTTTTAAAAAGAAATGCCAACTCGATAGTTTAGGCTTTAACTGGAACATGGCAAGTAATTCTGTGTTTTGGCGGACCCCTAGTAATGTTGCAGAATCTTTCTCAGAAGTTGTTCCATGGGATAGCCGATTCCTCAGGTAAGAGCTACTTGTTTGTTCAATCCTCCATCTTAGGCCTGCTCCTCAGGTGCATCCTCCTTCTCGCAGCGATTTCCTAGGAACAGATTTCGAAGAACAGCTCTGATCACAGAATCACAGATTGGTTAGGGTTGGAAAGGAGCTCTGGAGATCATGTAGTCCAACCCCCCTGCCAGAGCAGGGTCACCTACAGCAGGTTGCACAGGATGACCTCCAGGCGGGTTTTGAATGTCTCTGGGGTGGGAGACTCTACCGCCTCCCTGGGCAGCCTGTTCCAGCGCTCTGCCACCCTCAAAGTAAAGAAGTTCCTCCTCATGCTTTGATAGAAGTTCCTAGGTTCCAGTTTGTACCCGTTACCTCTTGTCCTGGATCATCTTTGATGATCCAGGACAAGAGGTAACGGGCACCAATTGGAACGTAGGAACTTGAACTTGAACTGGAAGGTAGGAACTTGAACTTGAACATAGGATTATCCTTGATGATTCAGGATAGCTGTGTGTCTGACCAGTCTGTCTTTCGAAGGAGGTCCTGGGCCAGCTCCAGCCATGCTGTGCTGAGCAGAGCCCCTGGCAGCAGCCCCAGAGCTCACTCCCAGTGTGCCTGAATGGAAAAGGTACCAAAGTTGCTCCAACACTTTCTGAAAAAATCTATAGTGTTACCCCACAAGCGCAAAGCGACGGCAAAGCCCCTGAAATGACACCGGTGCTTCCAGAAAACGTCAAGCTTCCTGCCCAAGGGTGACATGCCATGCGGTGGGGTCAGGGCCACGCGCTGAGCACCCGGTGCGCTGCGGTTGCCCCAGCGGTTCCTGAGCAGCTCCTGCAGTGCTGCCGCCGGAACCGTTCTGGCGGCTGTAGTTGTTTAAAAAGCCGTTGTTGTTTCCGGCGTAATCTGACGGCAGTTTTCTCGGGCACTTGGGCCTCTTCTAATAAGTGTGCTGTGAGTACATCTGCAAGCATTCACCTGTCGAGGTCAAATGACTGGTGGTGCTCATCTGCCCCCGTGCTACTGCTGCTGCCTCCCGTGAATGCTCATGTGCCTGCGTGCCCCTGTACAGGCACAGATGCACGCGCGCAACACCTGATCCCGCATCCTAATTATTTTTCGCCCGGTTCTCGGAGTTGTTCTGCTTCCGGCTGATGAATGGGAAAGTGTAGTAGTGCTGTTTCATTTCACCAGCCTCTCAAGTGTGGAAATTATGGTAAATTTGAGAACAAGCCAGATTAGATTGATAGTTACACCTCCTCCTTTAATTAGCCAACCACAGGATCTGTGGAGGCAAAGGCCGGGGGGCGTGTCGGTGGGGGGGCATACGATTTTACCATGGCGAGATTGCTGGAGGTTCTTTCTTGTCTGTTCTTTCTTGTCTTGTAAATTGGTATGAGGTTCTGCCAGTCTTCCTCACGTAGCACAATCGCTCTTGATTTCTGGACGTTGCTCACAGGGTAAGCTAATGTTTAACATCAATAAGGGTTACCGAATCTTGTCCTTGAGAAGCAGGAGTCTGGAAGCTGTTGTCAATCCAACTGCTGTATTCCTGACCAGCAAGCCCGCTCGATTCAGGGTTAATTAACTGATTACTTAGAGCGGAAGTGTTGTGGAAGAGCCCGATCATTACCATTTCTATTCATTCTAATATGATGTATTTCAACTCCCCCTCCCTCACGCCTTCCAGAGAGTGATCTGGTGAAGGAGGATGACAAGTCTTTGTGAAACCATCTCGAGTTCTGCCAGATACTCGTAGTTGAAGTTGTCTAGCGGTGCGAGATTAGACACCGTGTGAAAGGCAATACTGCACAGATTCTTTATTCCAGACCATTTTGTAAGTTCGCATGATACAAAACCTCACGGTTACTGGGCAGCTCTCCCACTTTTCACGTCAACCTTTGCTACCTCGCCCGCTGCAACGTGCAGGAAAGAAACATTGATTTGAATTGCGCCGTGGTGCCGTGCATCTTAATGACACTCTGGAGTGACTGGCAGTGTGTCTGGGTCCTGGGGTTGGACCCGGTCTAGCTGCCAGGAGGCAACATTGCAGAGAGGGGCTACAGCTGTGGTCTCTGAAGGGACCTGGCTACTCTATGTAGGCCTTCTCTCCCTGCGTCTCAGAGTGCTTGAAGATGCTAATTGGTTCATATTTTCCTCTGTTCGTTAAGGTATTCTGTCCTTAAAAATTCAGCTTTTTAAAATAGTAACGTGTATTGTCTATGTGAAAGATTAATCAAAAGGAGTTGCTTGAGGTGGGAAGGCTTTTCCGGAGAGGTTCCACATGTTGTCAGGTAGTCCCTCTGAATGGCAGCTTCCGGTTCGGTCCCTTAGCTTTCGGAAGTGACATTTAGTCTGATATGTGCCAGCCGTGCAATCTACCTAGCCCTGCAAAGTGCAAATATTAACCTAAATGCATATTAAGATACTGTGTGTTAGCTCCTGAACTGAAATAGAGAGCGGGTGTTCCAGCGGAGGCAAGCAAATCGTGTTGATTTACAGTGGCTTGCGGATTTGGCCCATTACTGCTTCTTTATACACTTTTAAAAAGAAATGCCAACTCGATAGTTTAGGCTTTAACTGGAACATGGCAAGTAATTGTATGTTTTGGCGGACCCCTAGTAATGTTGCAGAATCTTTCTCAGAAGTTGTTCCATGGGATAGCCGATTCCTCAGGTAAGAGCTACTTGTTTGTTCAATCCTCCATCTTAGGCCTGCTCCTCAGGTGCATCCTCCTTCTCGCAGCGATTTCCTTGGAACAGATTTCAAAGAACAGCTCTGATCACAGAATCACAAATTGGTTAGGGTTGGAAAGGAGCTCTGGAGATCATCCAGTCAAACCCCCTGCCAGAGCAGGGTCACCTACAGCAGGTTGCACATGATGACCTCCAGGCGGGTTTTGAATGTCTCTGGGGTGGGAGAATCTACCGCCTCCCCGGGCAGCCTGTTCCAGCGCTCTGCCACCCTCAAAGTAAAGAAGTTCCTCCTCATGCTTTGATAGAAGTTCCTAGGTTCCAGTTTGTACCCGTTACCTCTTGTCCTGGATCATCTTTGATGATCCAGGACAAGAGGTAACGGGCACCAATTGGAACGTAGGAACTTGAACTTGAACTGGAATGTAGGAACTTGAACTTGAACATAGGATTATCCTTGATGATTCAGGATAGCTGTGTGTCTGACCAGTCTGTCTTTCGAAGGAGTTCCTGGGCCAGCTCCAGCCATGCTGTGCTGAGCAGAGCCCCTGGCAGCAGCCCCACAGCTCACTCCCAGTGTGCCTGAATGGAAAAGGTACCAAAGATGCTCCAACACTTTCTGAAAAACTCTATAGTGTTACCCAACAAGCGCAAAGCGACAGCAAAGCCCGTGAAATGACACCGGTGCTTCCAGAAAATGTCAAGCTTCCTGCCCAAGGGTGGCATGCCATGCGGTGGGGTCAGGGCCACGCGCTGAGCACCCGGTGCGCTGGGGTTGCCCCAGCGGTTCCTGAGCAGCTCCTGCAGTGCTGCCGCCGGTACCGTTCTGGCGGCTGTAGTTGTTTAAAAAGCCGTTGTTGTTTCCGGCGTAATCTGACGGCAGTTTTCTCGGGCATTTGGGCCTCTTCTAATAAGTGTGCTGTGAGTACATCTGCAAGCATTCACCTGTCGAGGTCAAATGACTGGTGGTGCTCATCTGCCCCCGTGCTACTGCTGCTGCCTCCCGTGAATGCTCATGTGCCTGCGTGCCCCTGTACAGGCACAGATGCACGCGCGCAACACCTGATCCCGCATCCTAATTATTTTTCGCCCGGTTCTCAGAGTTGTTCTGCTTCCGGCTGATGAATGGGAAAGTGTAGTAGTGCTGTTTCATTTCACCAGCCTCTCAAGTGTGGAAATTATGGTAAATTTGAGAACAAGCCAGATTAGATTGATAGTTACACCTCCTCCTTTAATTAGCCAACCACAGGATCTGTGGAGGCAAAGGCTGGGGGGCGTGTCGGTGGGGGGGCATACGATTTTACCATGGCGAGATTGCTGGAGGTTCTTTCTTGTCTGTTCTTTCTTGTCTTGTAAATTGGTATGAGGTTCTGCCAGTCTTCCTCACGTAGCACAATCGCTCTTGATTTCTGGAGGTTCCTCACAGGGTAAGCTAATGTTTAACATCAATAAGGGTTACCGAATCTTGTCCTTGAGAAGCAGGAGTCTGGAAGCTGTTGTCAATCCAACTGCTGTATTCCTGACCAGCAAGCCCGCTCGATTCAGGGTTAATTAACTGATTACTTAGAGCGGAAGTGTTGTGGAAGAGCCCGATCATTACCATTTCTATTCATTCTAATATGATGTATTTCAACTCCCCCTCCCTCACGCCTTCCAGAGAGTGATCTGGTGAAGGAGGATGACAAGTCTTTGTGAAACCATCTCGAGTTCTGCCAGATACTCGTAGTTGAAGTTGTCTAGCGGTGCGAGATTAGACACCGTGTGAAAGGCAATACTGCACAGATTCTTTATTCCAGACCATTTTGTAAGTTCGCATGATACAAAACCTCACGGTTACTGGGCAGCTCTCCCACTTTTCACGTCAACCTTTGCTACCTCGCCCGCTGCAACGTGCAGGAAAGAAACATTGATTTGAATTGCGCCGTGGTGCCGTGCATCTTAATGACACTCTGGAGTGACTGGCAGTGTGTCTGGGTCCTGGGGTTGGACCCGGTCTAGCTGCCAGGAGGCAACATTGCAGAGAGGGGCTACAGCTGTGGTCTCTGAAGGGACCTGGCTACTCTATGTAGGCCTTCTCTCCCTGCGTCTCAGAGTGCTTGAAGATGCTAATTGGTTCATATTTTCCTCTGTTCGTTAAGGTATTCTGTCCTTAAAAATTCAGCTTTTTAAAATAGTAACGTGTATTGTCTATGTGAAAGATTAATCAAAAGGAGTTGCTTGAGGTGGGAAGGCTTTTCCGGAGAGGTTCCACATGTTGTCAGGTAGTCCCTCTGAATGGCAGCTTCCGGTTCGGTCCCTTAGCTTTCGGAAGTGACATTTAGTCTGATATGTGCCAGCCGTGCAATCTACCTAGCCCTGCAAAGTGCAAATATTAACCTAAATGCATATTAAGATACTGTGTGTTAGCTCCTGAACTGAAATAGAGAGCGGGTGTTCCAGCGGAGGCAAGCAAATCGTGTTGATTTACAGTGGCTTGCGGATTTGGCCCATTACTGCTTCTTTATACACTTTTAAAAAGAAATGCCAACTCGATAGTTTAGGCTTTAACTGGAACATGGCAAGTAATTGTATGTTTTGGCGGACCCCTAGTAATGTTGCAGAATCTTTCTCTGAAGTTGTTCCATGGGATAGCCGATTTCTCAGCTAAGAGCTACTTGTTTGTTCAATCCTCCATCTTAGGCCTGCTCCTCAGGTGCATCCTCCTTCTCGCAGCGATTTCCTAGGAACAGATTTCGAAGAACAGCTCTGATCACAGAATCACAGATTGGTTAGGGTTGGAAAGGAGCTCTGGAGATCATGTAGTGCAACCCCCCTGCCAGAGCAGGGTCACCTACAGCAGGTTGCACAGGATGACCTCCAGGCGGGTTATGAATGTCTCTGGGGTGGGAGACTCTACCGCCTCCCTGGGCAGCCTGTTCCAGCGCTCTGCCACCCTCAAAGTAAAGAAGTTCCTCCTCATGCTTTGATAGAAGTTCCTAGGTTCCAGTTTGTACCCGTTACCTCTTGTCCTGGATCATCTTTGATGATCCAGGACAAGAGGTAACGGGCACCAATTGGAACGTAGGAACTTGAACTTGAACTGGAAGGTAGGAACTTGAACTTGAACATAGGATTATCCTTGATGATTCAGGATAGCTGTGTGTCTGACCAGTCTGTCTTTCGAAGGAGGTCCTGGGCCAGCTCCAGCCATGCTGTGCTGAGCAGAGCCCCTGGCAGCAGCCCCACAGCTCACTCCCAGTGTGCCTGAATGGAAAAGGTACCAAAGTTGCTCCAACACTTTCTGAAAAACTCTATAGTGTTACCCCACAAGCGCAAAGCGACGGCAAAGCCCGTGAAATGACACCGGTGCTTCCAGAAAATGTCAAGCTTCCTGCCCAAGGGTGACATGCCATGCGGTGGGGTCAGGGCCACGCGCTGAGCACCCGGTGCGCTGGAGTTGCCCCAGCGGTTCCTGAGCAGCTCCTGCAGTGCTGCCGCCGGTACCGTTCTGGCGGCTGTAGTTGTTTAAAAAGCCGTTGTTGTTTCCGGCGTAATCTGACGGCAGTTTTCTCGGGCATTTGGGCCTCTTCTAATAAGTGTGCTGTGAGTACATCTGCAAGCATTCACCTGTCGAGGTCAAATGACTGGTGGTGCTCATCTCCCCCCGTGCTACTGCTGCTGCCTCCCGTGAATGCTCATGTGCCTGCGTGCCCCTGTACAGGCACAGATGCACGCGCGCAACACCTGATCCCGCATCCTAATTATTTTTCGCCCGGTTCTCTGAGTTGTTCTGCTTCCGGCTGATGAATGGGAAAGTGTAGTAGTGCTGTTTCATTTCACCAGCCTCTCAAGTGTGGAAATTATGGTAAATTTGAGAACAAGCCAGATTAGATTGATAGTTACACCTCCTCCTTTAATTAGCCAACCACAGGATCTGTGGAGGCAAAGGCTGGGGGGGTGTGTCGGTGTATATAACGTGTATTGTCTATGTGAAAGATTAATCAAAAGGAGTTGCTTGAGGTGGGAAGGCTTTTCCGGAGAGGTTCCACATGTTGTCAGGTAGTCCCTCTGAATGGCAGCTTCCGGTTCGGTCCCTTAGCTTTCGGAAGTGACATTTAGTCTGATATGTGCCAGCCGTGCAATCTACCTAGCCCTGCAAAGTGCAAATATTAACCTAAATGCATATTAAGATACTGTGTGTTAGCTCCTGAACTGAAATAGAGAGCGGGTGTTCCAGCGGAGGCAAGCAAATCGTGTTGATTTACAGTGGCTTGCGGATTTGGCCCATTACTGCTTCTTTATACACTTTTAAAAAGAAATGCCAACTCGATAGTTTAGGCTTTAACTGGAACATGGCAAGTAATTGTATGTTTTGGCGGACCCCTAGTAATGTTGCAGAATCTTTCTCAGAAGTTGTTCCATGGGATAGCCGATTCCTCAGGTAAGAGCTACTTGTTTGTTCAATCCTCCATCTTAGGCCTGCTCCTCAGGTGCATCCTCCTTCTCGCAGCGATTTCCTAGGAACAGATTTCAAAGAACAGCTCTGATCACAGAATCACAGATTGGTTAGGGTTGGAAAGGAGCTCTGGAGATCATCCAGTCCAACCCCCCTGCCAGAGCAGGGTCACCTACAGCAGGTTGCACATGATGACCTCCAGGCGGGTTTTGAATGTCTCTGGGGTGGGAGAATCTACCGCCTCCCCGGGCAGCCTATTCCAGCGCTCTGCCACCCTCAAAGTAAAGAAGTTCCTCCTCATGCTTTGATAGAAGTTCCTAGGTTCCAGTTTGTACCCGTTACCTCTTGTCCTGGATCATCTTTGATGATCCAGGACAAGAGGTAACGGGCACCAATTGGAACGTAGGAACTTGAACTTGAACTGGAACGTAGGAACTTGAACTTGAACATAGGATTATCCTTGATGATTCAGGATAGCTGTGTGTCTGACCAGTCTGTCTTTCGAAGGAGATCCTGGGCCAGCTCCAGCCATGCTGTGCTGAGCAGAGCCCCTGGCAGCAGCCCCACAGCTCACTCCCAGTGTGCCTGAATGGAAAAGGTACCAAAGTTGCTCCAACACTTTCTGAAAAACTCTATAGTGTTACCCCACAAGCGCAAAGCGACAGCAAAGCCCGTGAAATGACACCGGTGCTTCCAGAAAATGTCAAGCTTCCTGCCCAAGGGTGGCATGCCATGCGGTGGGGTCAGGGCCACGCGCTGAGCACCCGGTGCGCTGGGGTTGCCCCAGCGGTTCCTGAGCAGCTCCTGCAGTGCTGCCGCCGGTACCGTTCTGGCGGCTGTAGTTGTTTAAAAAGCCGTTGTTGTTTCCGGCGTAATCTGACGGCAGTTTTCTCGGGCATTTGGGCCTCTTCTAATAAGTGTGCTGTGAGTACATCTGCAAGCATTCACCTGTCGAGGTCAAATGACTGGTGGTGCTCATCTGCCCCCGTGCTACTGCTGCTGCCTCCCGTGAATGCTCATGTGCCTGCGTGCCCCTGTACAGGCACAGATGCACGCGCGCAACACCTGATCCCGCATCCTAATTATTTTTCGCCCGGTTCTCTGAGTTGTTCTGCTTCCGGCTGATGAATGGGAAAGTGTAGTAGTGCTGTTTCATTTCACCAGCCTCTCAAGTGTGGAAATTATGGTAAATTTGAGAACAAGCCAGATTAGATTGATAGTTACACCTCCTCCTTTAATTAGCCAACCACAGGATCTGTGGAGGCAAAGGCCGGGGGGCGTGTCGGTGGGGGGGCATACGATTTTACCATGGCGAGATTGCTGGAGGTTCTTTCTTGTCTGTTCTTTCTTGTCTTGTAAATTGGTATGAGGTTCTGCCAGTCTTCCTCACGTAGCACAATCGCTCTTGATTTCTGGAGGTTGCTCACAGGGTAAGCTAATGTTTAACATCAATAAGGGTTACCGAATCTTGTCCTTGAGAAGCAGGAGTCTGGAAGCTGTTGTCAATCCAACTGCTGTATTCCTGACCAGCAAGCCCGCTCGATTCAGGGTTAATTAACTGATTACTTAGAGCGGAAGTGTTGTGGAAGAGCCCGATCATTACCATTTCTATTCATTCTAATATGATGTATTTCAACTCCCCCTCCCTCACGCCTTCCAGAGAGTGATCTGGTGAAGGAGGATGACAAGTCTTTGTGAAACCATCTCGAGTTCTGCCAGATACTCGTAGTTGAAGTTGTCTAGCGGTGCGAGATTAGACACCGTGTGAAAGGCAATACTGCACAGATTCTTTATTCCAGACCATTTTGTAAGTTCGCATGATACAAAACCTCACGGTTACTGGGCAGCTCTCCCACTTTTCACGTCAACCTTTGCTACCTCGCCCGCTGCAACGTGCAGGAAAGAAACATTGATTTGAATTGCGCCGTGGTGCCGTGCATCTTAATGACACTCTGGAGTGACTGGCAGTGTGTCTGGGTCCTGGGGTTGGACCCGGTCTAGCTACCAGGAGGCAACATTGCAGAGAGGGGCTACAGCTGTGGTCTCTGAAGGGACCTGGCTACTCTATGTAGGCCTTCTCTCCCTGCGTCTCAGAGTGCTTGAAGATGCTAATTGGTTCACATTTTCCTCTGTTCGTTAAGGTATTCTGTCCTTAAAAATTCAGCTTTTTAAAATAGTAACGTGTATTGTCTATGTGAAAGATTAATCAAAAGGAGTTGCTTGAGGTGGGAAGGCTTTTCCGGAGAGGTTCCACATGTTGTCAGGTAGTCCCTCTGAATGGCAGCTTCCGGTTCGGTCCCTTAGCTTTCGGAAGTGACATTTAGTCTGATATGTGCCAGCCGTGCAATCTACCTAGCCCTGCAAAGTGCAAATATTAACCTAAATGCATATTAAGATACTGTGTGTTAGCTCCTGAACTGAAATAGAGAGCGGGTGTTCCAGCGGAGGCAAGCAAATCGTGTTGATTTACAGTGGCTTGCGGATTTGGCCCATTACTGCTTCTTTATACACTTTTAAAAAGAAATGCCAACTCGATAGTTTAGGCTTTAACTGGAACATGGCAAGTAATTGTATGTTTTGGCGGACCCCTAGTAATGTTGCAGAATCTTTCTCAGAAGTTGTTCCATGGGATAGCCGATTCCTCAGGTAAGAGCTACTTGTTTGTTCAATCCTCCATCTTAGGCCTGCTCCTCAGGTGCATCCTCCTTCTCGCAGCGATTTCCTAGGAACAGATTTCAAAGAACAGCTCTGATCACAGAATCACAGATTGGTTAGGGTTGGAAAGGAGCTCTGGAGATCATCCAGCCCAACCCCCCTGCCAGAGCAGGGTCACCTACAGCAGGTTGCACAGGATGACCTCCAGGCGGGTTTTGAATGTCTCTGGGGTGGGAGACTCTACCGCCTCCCCGGGCAGCCTGTTCCAGCGCTCTGCCACACTCAAAGTAAAGAAGTTCCTCCTCATGCTTTGATAGAAGTTCCTAGGTTCCAGTTTGTACCCGTTACCTCTTGTCCTGGATCATCTTTGATGATCCAGGACAAGAGGTAACGGGCACCAATTGGAACGTAGGAACTTGAACTTGAACTGGAACGTAGGAACTTGAACTTGAACATAGGATTATCCTTGATGATTCAGGATAGCTGTGTGTCTGACCAGTCTGTCTTTCGAAGGAGTTCCTGGGCCAGCTCCAGCCATGCTGTGCTGAGCAGAGCCCCTGGCAGCAGCCCCACAGCTCACTCCCAGTGTGCCTGAATGGAAAAGGTACCAAAGTTGCTCCAACACTTTCCGAAAAACTCTATAGTGTTACCCCACAAGCGCAAAGCGACAGCAAAGCCCGTGAAATGACACCGGTGCTTCCAGAAAATGTCAAGCTTCCTGCCCAAGGGTGACATGCCATGCGGTGGGGTCAGGGCCACGCGCTGAGCACCCGGTGCGCTGGGGTTGCCCCAGCGGTTCCTGAGCAGCTCCTGCAGTGCTGCCGCCGGTACCGTTCTGGCGGCTGTAGTTGTTTAAAAAGCCGTTGTTGTTTCCGGCGTAATCTGACGGCAGTTTTCTCGGGCATTTGGGCCTCTTCTAATAAGTGTGCTGTGAGTACATCTGCAAGCATTCACCTGTCGAGGTCAAATGACTGGTGGTGCTCATCTGCCCCCGTGCTACTGCTGCTGCCTCCCGTGAATGCTCATGTGCCTGCGTGCCCCTGTACAGGCACAGATGCACGCGCGCAACACCTGATCCCGCATCCTAATTATTTTTCGCCCGGTTCTCGGAGTTGTTCTGCTTCCGGCTGATGAATGGGAAAGTGTAGTAGTGCTGTTTCATTTCACCAGCCTCTCAAGTGTGGAAATTATGGTAAATTTGAGAACAAGCCAGATTAGATTGATAGTTACACCTCCTCCTTTAATTAGCCAACCACAGGATCTGTGGAGGCAAAGGCGGGGGGGGGTGTCGGAGGGGGGGCATACGAGTTTACCATGGCGAGAGTGCTGGAGGTTCTTTCTTGTCTGTTCTTTCTTGTCTTGTAAATTGGTATGAGATTCTGCCAGTCTTCCTCACGTAGCACAATCCCTCTTGATTTCTGGAGGTTCCTCACAGGGTAAGCTAATGTTTAACATCAATAAGGGTTACCGAATCTTGTCCTTGAGAAGCAGGAGTCTGGAAGCTGTTGTCAATCCAACTGCTGTATTCCTGACCAGCAAGCCCGCTCGATTCAGGGTTAATTAACTGATTACTTAGAGCGGAAGTGTTGTGGAAGAGCCCGATCATTACCATTTCTATTCATTCTAATATGATGTATTTCAACTCCCCCTCCCTCACGCCTTCTAGAGAGTGATCTGGTGAAGGAGGATGACAAGTCTTTGTGAAACCATCTCCAGTTCTGCCAGATACTCGTAGTTGAAGTTGTCTAGCGGTACGAGATTAGACACCGTGTGAAAGGCAATACTGCACAGATTCTTTATTCCAGACCATTTTCTAAGTTCGCGTGATACAAAACCTCACGGTTACTGGGCAGCTCTCCCACTTTTCACGTCAACCTTTGCTACCTCGCCCGCTGCAACGTGCAGGAAAGAAACATTGATTTGAATTGCGCCGTGGTGCCGTGCATCTTAATGACACTCTGGAGTGACTGGCAGTGTGTCTGGGTCCTGGGGTTGGACCGGTCTAGCTGCCAGGAGGCAACATTGCAGAGAGGGGCTACAGCTGTGGTCTCTGAAGGGACCTGGCTACTCTATGTAGGCCTTCTCTCCCTGCGTCTCAGAGTGCTTGAAGATGCTAATTGGTTCACATTTTCCTCTGTTCGTTAAGGTATTCTGTCCTTAACAATTCAGATTTTAAAATAGTAATGTGTATTGTCTATGTGAAAGATTAATCAAAAGGAGTTGCTTGAGGTGGGAAGGCTTTTCCGGAGAGGTTCCACATGTTGTCAGGTAGTCCCTCTGAATGGCAGCTTCCGGTTCGGTCCCTTAGCTTAGGTGCGTCCTTCTTCTCGCAGCGATTTCCTAGGAACAGATTTCGAAGAACAGCTCTGATCACAGAATCACAGATTGGTTAGGGTTGGAAAGGAGCTCTGGAGATCATCCAGTCCAAACCCCCTGCCAGAGCAGGGTCACCTACAGCAGGTTGCACAGGATGACCTCCAGGCGGGTTTTGAATGTTTCTGGGGTGGGAGACTCTACCGCCTCCCTGGGCAGCCTGTTCCAGCGCTCTGCCACCCTCAAAGTAAAGAAGTTCCTCCTCATGCTTTGATAGAAGTTCCTAGGTTCCAGTTTGTACCCGTTACCTCTTGTCCTGGATCATCTTTGATGATCCAGGACAAGAGGTAACGGGCACCAATTGGAAGGTAGGAACTTGAACTTGAACATAGGATTATCCTTGATGATTCAGGATAGCTGTGTGTCTGACCAGTCTGTCTTTCGAAGGAGTTCCTGGGCCAGCTCCAGCCATGCTGTGCTGAGCAGAGCCCCTGGCAGCAGCCCCACAGCTCACTCCCAGTGTGCCTGAATGGAAAAGGTACCAAAGTTGCTCCAACACTTTCTGAAAAACTCTATAGTGTTACCCCACAAGCGCAAAGCGACGGCAAAGCCCGTGAAATGACACCGGTGCTTCCAGAAAATGTCAAGCTTCCTGCCCAAGGGTGACATGCCATGCGGTGGGGTCAGGGCCACGCGCTGAGCACCTGGTGCGCTGGGGTTGCCCCAGCGGTTCCTGAGCAGCTCCTGCAGTGCTGCCGCTGGTACCGTTCTGGCGGCTGTAGTTGTTTAAAAAGCCGTTGTTGTTTCCGGCGTAATCTGACGGCAGTTTTCTCGGGCATTTGGGCCTCTTCTAATAAGTGTGCTGTGAGTACATCTGCAAGCATTCACCTGTCGAGGTCAAATGACTGGTGGTGCTCATCTGCCCCCGTGCTACTGCTGCTGCCTCCCGTGAATGCTCACATGCCTGCGTGCCCCTGTACAGGCACAGATGCACGCGCGCAACACCTGATCCCGCATCCTAATTATTTTTCGCCCGGTTCTCTGAGTTGTTCTTCTTCCGGCTGATGAATGGGAAAGTGTAGTAGTGCTGTTTCATTTCTCCAGCCTCTCAAGTGTGGAAATTATGGTAAATTTGAGAACAAGCCAGATTAGATTGATAGTTACACCTCCTCCTTTAATTAGCCAACCACAGGATCTGTGGAGGCAAAGGCCGGGGGGGTGTGTCGGTGTATATAAGGTGTATTGTCTATGTGAAAGATTAATCAAAAGGAGTTGCTTGAGGTGGGAAGGCTTTTCCGGAGAGGTTCCACATGTTGTCAGGTAGTCCCTCTGAATGGCAGCTTCCGGTTCGGTCCCTTAGCTTTCGGAAGTGACATTTAGTCTGATATGTGCCAGCCGTGCAATCTACCTAGCCCTGCAAAGTGCAAATATTAACCTAAATGCATATTAAGATAGTGTGTGTTAGCTCCTGAACTGAAATAGAGAGCGGGTGTTCCAGCGGAGGCAAGCAAATCGTGTTGATTTAGAGTGGCTTGAGGATTTGGCCCATTACGGCTTCTTTATACACTTTTAAAAAGAAATGCCAACTCGATAGTTTAGGCTTTAACTGGAACATGGCAAGTAATTGTATGTTTTGGCGGACCCCTAGTAATGTTGCAGAATCTTTCTCAGAAGTTGTTCCATGGGATAGCCGATTCCTCAGGTAAGAGCTACTTGTTTGTTCAATCCTCCATCTTAGGCCTGCTCCTCAGGTGCATCCTCCTTCTCGCAGCGATTTCCTAGGAACAGATTTCGAAGAACAGCTCTGATCACAGAATCACAGATTGGTTAGGGTTGGAAAGGAGCTCTGGAGATCATCCAGTCCAACCCCCTGCCAGAGCAGGGTCACCTACAGCAGGTTGCACAGGATGACCTCCAGGCGGGTTTTGAATGTCTCTGGGGTGGGAGACTCTACCGCCTCCCTGGGCAGCCTGTTCCAGCGCTCTGCCACCCTCAAAGTAAAGAAGTTCCTCCTCATGCTTTGATAGAAGTTCCTAGGTTCCAGTTTGTACCCGTTACCTCTTGTCCTGGATCATCAAAGATAACGGTAACGGGCACCAATTGGAACGTAGGAACTTGAACTTGAACTGGAAGGTAGGAACTTGAACTTGAACATAGGATTATCCTTGATGATTCAGGATAGCTGTGTGTCTGACCAGTGTGTCTTTCGAAGGAGGTCCTGGGCCAGCTCCAGCCATGCTGTGCTGAGCAGAGCCCCTGGCAGCAGCCCCACAGCTCACTCCCAGTGTGCCTGAATGGAAAAGGTACCAAAGTTGCTCCAACACTTTCTGAAAAACTCTATAGTGTTACCCCACAAGCGCAAAGCGACAGCAAAGCCCGTGAAATGACACCGGTGCTTCCAGAAAATGTCAAGCTTCCTGCCCAAGGGTGGCATGCCATGCGGTGGGGTCAGGGCCACGCGCTGAGCACCCGGTGCGCTGGGGTTGCCCCAGCGGTTCCTGAGCAGCTCCTGCAGTGCTGCCGCCGGTACCGTTCTGGCGGCTGTAGTTGTTTAAAAAGCCGTTGTTGTTTCCGGCGTAATCTGACGGCAGTTTTCTCGGGCATTTGGGCCTCTTCTAATAAGTGTGCTGTGAGTACATCTGCAAGCATTCACCTGTCGAGGTCAAATGACTGGTGGTGCTCATCTGCCCCCGTGCTACTGCTGCTGCCTCCCGTGAATGCTCATGTGCCTGCGTGCCCCTGTACAGGCACAGATGCACGCGCGCAACACCTGATCCCGCATCCTAATTATTTTTCGCCCGGTTCTCTGAGTTGTTCTGCTTCCGGCTGATGAATGGGAAAGTGTAGTAGTGCTGTTTCATTTCACCAGCCTCTCAAGTGTGGAAATTATGGTAAATTTGAGAACAAGCCAGATTAGATTGATAGTTACACCTCCTCCTTTAATTAGCCAACCACAGGATCTGTGGAGGCAAAGGCCGGGGGGGTGTGTCGGTGTATATAACGTGTATTGTCTATGTGAAAGATTAATCAAAAGGAGTTGCTTGAGGTGGGAAGGCTTTTCCGGAGAGGTTCCACATGTTGTCAGGTAGTCCCTCTGAATGGCAGCTTCCGGTTCGGTCCCTTAGCTTTCGGACGTGACATTTAGTCTGATATGTGCCAGCCGTGCAATCTACCTAGCCCTGCAAAGTGCAAATATTAACCTAAATGCATATTAAGATACTGTGTGTTAGCTCCTGAACTGAAATAGAGAGCGGGTGTTCCAGCGGAGGCAAGCAAATCGTGTTGATTTACAGTGGCTTGAGTCTTTGGCCCATTACCGCTTCTTTATACACTTTTAAAAAGAAATGATAACTCGATAGTTTAGGCTTTAACTGGAACATGGCAAGTAATTGTATGTTTTGGCGGACCCCTAGTAATGTTGCAGAATCTTTCTCAGAAGTTGTTCCATGGGATAGCCGATTCCTCAGGTAAGAGCTACTTGTTTGTTCAATCCTCCATCTTAGGCCTGCTCCTCAGGTGCGTCCTCCTTCTCGCAGCGATTTCCTAGGAACAGATTTCAAAGAACAGCTCTGATCACAGAATCACAGATTGGTTAGGGTTGGAAAGGAGCTC
Organism: Vanellus vanellus; assembly: GCF_965231255.1. NCBI lineage: Eukaryota > Metazoa > Chordata > Aves > Charadriiformes > Charadriidae > Vanellus > Vanellus vanellus. The sequence continues at coordinate 749,608 of NW_028128478.1, read as the reverse complement.
TGGAGATCATGTAGTGCAACCCCCCTGCCAGAGCAGGGTCACCTACAGCAGGTTGCACAGGATGACCTCCAGGCGGGTTTTGAATGTCTCTGGGGTGGGAGACTCTACCGCCTCCCTGGGCAGCCTGTTCCAGCGCTCTGCCACCCTCAAAGTAAAGAAGTTCCTCCTCATGCTTTGATAGAAGTTCCTAGGTTCCAGTTAGCACCCGTTACCTCTTGTCCTGGATCATCTTTGATGATCCAGGACAAGAGGTAACGGGCACCAATTGGAACGTAGGAACTTGAACTTGAACTGGAACGTAGGAACTTGAACATAGGATTATCCTTGATGATTCAGGATAGCTGTGTGTCTGACCAGTCTGTCTTTTGAAGGAGGTCCTGGGCCAGCTCCAGCCATGCTGTGCTGAGCAGAGCCCCTGGCAGCAGCCCCACAGCTCACTCCCAGTGTGCCTGAATGGAAAAGGTACCAAAGTTGCTCCAACACTTTCCGAAAAACTCTATAGTGTTACCCCACAAGCGCAAAGCGACGGCAAAGCCCGTGAAATGACACCGGTGCTTCCAGAAAATGTCAAGCTTCCTGCCCAAGGGTGACATGCCATGCGGTGGGGTCAGGGCCACGCGCTGAGCACCCGGTGCGCTGGGGTTGCCCCAGCGGTTCCTGAGCAGCTCCTGCAGTGCTGCCGCCGGTACCGTTCTGGCGGCTGTAGTTGTTTAAAAAGCCGTTGTTGTTTCCGGCGTAATCTGACGGCAGTTTTCTCGGGCATTTGGGCCTCTTCTAATAAGTGTGCTGTGAGTACATCTGCAAGCATTCACCTGTCGAGGTCAAATGACTGGTGGTGCTCATCTGCCCCCGTGCTACTGCTGCTGCCTCCCGTGAATGCTCATGTGCTTGCGTGCCCCTGTACAGGCACAGATGCACGCGCGCAACACCTGATCCCGCATCCTAATTATTTTTCGCCCGGTTCTCGGAGTTGTTCTGCTTCCGGCTGATGAATGGGAAAGTGTAGTAGTGCTGTTTCATTTCACCAGCCTCTCAAGTGTGGAAATTATGGTAAATTTGAGAACAAGCCAGATTAGATTGATAGTTACACCTCCTCCTTTAATTAGCCAACCACAGGATCTGTGGAGGCAAAGGCCGGGGGGGTGTGTCGGTGTATATAAGGTGTATTGTCTATGTGAAAGATTAATCAAAAGGAGTTGCTTGAGGTGGGAAGGCTTTTCCGGAGAGGTTCCACATGTTGTCAGGTAGTCCCTCTGAATGGCAGCTTCCGGTTCGGTCCCTTAGCTTTCGGAAGTGACATTTAGTCTGATATGTGCCAGCCGTGCAATCTACCTAGCCCTGCAAAGTGCAAATATTAACCTAAATGCATATTAAGATACTGTGTGTTAGCTCCTGAACTGCAATAGAGAGCGGGTGTTCCAGCGGAGGCAAGCAAATCGTGTTGATTTACAGTGGCTTGAGGATTTGGCCCATTACCGCTTCTTTATACACTTTTAAAAAGAAATGCCAACTCGATAGTTTAGGCTTTAACTGGAACATGGCAAGTAATTGTATGTTTTGGCGGACCCCTAGTAATGTTGCAGAATCTTTCTCAGAAGTTGTTCCATGGGATAGCCGATTCCTCAGGTAAGAGCTACTTGTTTGTTCAATCCTCCATCTTAGGCCTGCTCCTCAGGTGCATCCTCCTTCTCGCAGCGATTTCCTAGGAACAGATTTCGAAGAACAGCTCTGATCACAGAATCACAGATTGGTTAGGGTTGGAAAGGAGCTCTGGAGATCATGTAGTGCAACCCCCCTGCCAGAGCAGGGTCACCTACAGCAGGTTGCACAGGATGACCTCCAGGCGGGTTTTGAATGTTTCTGGGGTGGGAGACTCTACCGCCTCCCTGGGCAGCCTGTTCCAGCGCTCTGCCACCCTCAAAGTAAAGAAGTTCCTCCTCATGCTTTGATAGAAGTTCCTAGGTTCCAGTTTGTACCCGTTACCTCTTGTCCTGGATCATCTTTGATGATCCAGGACAAGAGGTAACGGGCACCAATTGGAACGTAGGAACTTGAACTTGAACTGGAACGTAGGAGTTTGAATATGGGATTATCCTTGATGATTCAGGATAGCTGTGTGTCTGACCAGTCTGTCTTTCGAAGGAGGTCCTGGGCCAGCTCCAGCCATGCTGTGCTGAGCAGAGCCCCTGGCAGCAGCCCCACAGCTCACTCCCAGTGTGCCTGAATGGAAAAGGTACCAAAGTTGCTCCAACACTTTCCGAAAAACTCTATAGTGTTACCCCACAAGCGCAAAGCGACGGCAAAGCCCGTGAAATGACACCGGTGCTTCCAGAAAATGTCAAGCTTCCTGCCCAAGGGTGACATGCCATGCGGTGGGGTCAGGGCCACGCGCTGAGCACCCGGTGCGCTGGGGTTGCCCCAGCGGTTCCTGAGCAGCTCCTGCAGTGCTGCCGCCGGTACTGTTCTGGCGGCTGTAGTTGTTTAAAAAGCCGTTGTTGTTTCCGGCGTAATCTGACGGCAGTTTTCTCGGGCATTTGGGCCTCTTCTAATAAGTGTGCTGTGAGTACATCTGCAAGCATTCACCTGTCGAGGTCAAATGACTGGTGGTGCTCATCTGCCCCCGTGCTACTGCTGCTGCCTCCCGTGAATGCTCATGTGCCTGCGTGCCCCTGTACAGGCACAGATGCACGCGCGCAACACCTGATCCCGCATCCTAATTATTTTTCGCCCGGTTCTCTGAGTTGTTCTGCTTCCGGCTGTTGAATGGGAAAGTGTAGTAGTGCTGTTTCATTTCACCAGCCTCTCAAGTGTGGAAATTATGGTAAATTTGAGAACAAGCCAGATTAGATTGATAGTTACACCTCCTCCTTTAATTAGCCAACCACAGGATCTGTGGAGGCAAAGGCCGGGGGGGTGTGTCGGTGTATATAACGTGTATTGTCTATGTGAAAGATTAATCAAAAGGAGTTGCTTGAGGTGGGAAGGCTTTTCTGGAGAGGTTCCACATGTTGTCAGGTAGTCCCTCTGAATGGCAGCTTCCGGTTCGGTCCCTTAGCTTTCGGACGTGACATTTAGTCTGATATGTGCCAGCCGTGCAATCTACCTAGCCCTGCAAAGTGCAAATATTAACCTAAATGCATATTAAGATACTGTGTGTTAGCTCCTGAACTGAAATAGAGAGCGGGTGTTCCAGCGGAGGCAAGCAAATCGTGTTGATTTAGAGTGGCTTGAGGATTTGGCCCATTACCGCTTCTTTATACACTTTTAAAACGAAATGCCAACTCGATAGTTTAGGCTTTAACTGGAACATGGCAAGTAATTGTATGTTTTGGCGGACCCCTAGTAATGTTGCAGAATCTTTCTCAGAAGTTGTTCCATGGGATAGCCGATTCCTCAGGTAAGAGCTACTTGTTTGTTCAATCCTCCATCTTAGGCCTGCTCCTCAGGTGCGTCCTTCTTCTCGCAGCGATTTCCTAGGAACAGATTTCGAAGAACAGCTCTGATCACAGAATCACAGATTGGTTAGGGTTGGAAAGGAGCTCTGGAGATCATCCAGTCCAACCCCCCTGCCAGAGCAGGGTCACCTACAGCAGGTTGCACAGGATGACCTCCAGGCGGGTTTTGAATGTTTCTGGGGTGGGAGACTCTACCGCCTCCCTGGGCAGCCTGTTCCAGCGCTCTGCCACCCTCAAAGTAAAGAAGTTCCTCCTCATGCTTTGATAGAAGTTCCTAGGTTCCAGTTTGTACCCGTTACCTCTTGTCCTGGATCATCTTTGATGATCCAGGACAAGAGGTAACGGGCACCAATTGGAACGTAGGAACTTGAACTTGAACTGGAACGTAGGAGTTTGAATATGGGATTATCCTTGATGATTCAGGATAGCTGTGTGTCTGACCAGTCTGTCTTTCGAAGGAGGTCCTGGGCCAGCTCCAGCCATGCTGTGCTGAGCAGAGCCCCTGGCAGCAGCCCCACAGCTCACTCCCAGTGTGCCTGAATGGAAAAGGTACCAAAGTTGCTCCAACACTTTCCGAAAAACTCTATAGTGTTACCCCACAAGCGCAAAGCGACGGCAAAGCCCGTGAAATGACACCGGTGCTTCCAGAAAATGTCAAGCTTCCTGCCCAAGGGTGACATGCCATGCGGTGGGGTCAGGGCCACGCGCTGAGCACCCGGTGCGCTGGGGTTGCCCCAGCGGTTCCTGAGCAGCTCCTGCAGTGCTGCCGCCGGTACTGTTCTGGCGGCTGTAGTTGTTTAAAAAGCCGTTGTTGTTTCCGGCGTAATCTGACGGCAGTTTTCTCGGGCATTTGGGCCTCTTCTAATAAGTGTGCTGTGAGTACATCTGCAAGCATTCACCTGTCGAGGTCAAATGACTGGTGGTGCTCATCTGCCCCCGTGCTACTGCTGCTGCCTCCCGTGAATGCTCATGTGCCTGCGTGCCCCTGTACAGGCACAGATGCACGCGCGCAACACCTGATCCCGCATCCTAATTATTTTTCGCCCGGTTCTCGGAGTTGTTCTGCTTCCGGCTGTTGAATGGGAAAGTGTAGTAGTGCTGTTTCATTTCACCAGCCTCTCAAGTGTGGAAATTATGGTAAATTTGAGAACAAGCCAGATTAGATTGATAGTTACACCTCCTCCTTTAATTAGCCAACCACAGGATCTGTGGAGGCAAAGGCCGGGGGGGTGTGTCGGTGTATATAACGTGTATTGTCTATGTGAAAGATTAATCAAAAGGAGTTGCTTGAGGTGGGAAGGCTTTTCTGGAGAGGTTCCACATGTTGTCAGGTAGTCCCTCTGAATGGCAGCTTCCGGTTCGGTCCCTTAGCTTTCGGACGTGACATTTAGTCTGATATGTGCCAGCCGTGCAATCTACCTAGCCCTGCAAAGTGCAAATATTAACCTAAATGCATATTAAGATACTGTGTGTTAGCTCCTGAACTGAAATAGAGAGCGGGTGTTCCAGCGGAGGCAAGCAAATCGTGTTGATTTAGAGTGGCTTGAGGATTTGGCCCATTACCGCTTCTTTATACACTTTTAAAACGAAATGCCAACTCGATAGTTTAGGCTTTAACTGGAACATGGCAAGTAATTGTATGTTTTGGCGGACCCCTAGTAATGTTGCAGAATCTTTCTCAGAAGTTGTTCCATGGGATAGCCGATTCCTCAGGTAAGAGCTACTTGTTTGTTCAATCCTCCATCTTAGGCCTGCTCCTCAGGTGCGTCCTTCTTCTCGCAGCGATTTCCTAGGAACAGATTTCGAAGAACAGCTCTGATCACAGAATCACAGATTGGTTAGGGTTGGAAAGGAGCTCTGGAGATCATCCAGTCCAACCCCCCTGCCAGAGCAGGGTCACCTACAGCAGGTTGCACAGGATGACCTCCAGGCGGGTTTTGAATGTTTCTGGGGTGGGAGACTCTACCGCCTCCCTGGGCAGCCTGTTCCAGCGCTCTGCCACCCTCAAAGTAAAGAAGTTCCTCCTCATGCTTTGATAGAAGTTCCTAGGTTCCAGTTTGTACCCGTTACCTCTTGTCCTGGATCATCTTTGATGATCCAGGACAAGAGGTAACGGGCACCAATTGGAACGTAGGAACTTGAACTTGAACTGGAACGTAGGAGTTTGAATATGGGATTATCCTTGATGATTCAGGATAGCTGTGTGTCTGACCAGTCTGTCTTTCGAAGGAGGTCCTGGGCCAGCTCCAGCCATGCTGTGCTGAGCAGAGCCCCTGGCAGCAGCCCCACAGCTCACTCCCAGTGTGCCTGAATGGAAAAGGTACCAAAGTTGCTCCAACACTTTCCGAAAAACTCTATAGTGTTACCCCACAAGCGCAAAGCGACGGCAAAGCCCGTGAAATGACACCGGTGCTTCCAGAAAATGTCAAGCTTCCTGCCCAAGGGTGACATGCCATGCGGTGGGGTCAGGGCCACGCGCTGAGCACCCGGTGCGCTGGGGTTGCCCCAGCGGTTCCTGAGCAGCTCCTGCAGTGCTGCCGCCGGTACCGTTCTGGCGGCTGTAGTTGTTTAAAAAGCCGTTGTTGTTTCCGGCGTAATCTGACGGCAGTTTTCTCGGGCATTTGGGCCTCTTCTAATAAGTGTGCTGTGAGTACATCTGCAAGCATTCACCTGTCGAGGTCAAATGACTGGTGGTGCTCATCTGCCCCCGTGCTACTGCTGCTGCCTCCCGTGAATGCTCATGTGCCTGCGTGCCCCTGTACAGGCACAGATGCACGCGCGCAACACCTGATCCCGCATCCTAATTATTTTTCGCCCGGTTCTCGGAGTTGTTCTGCTTCCGGCTGATGAATGGGAAAGTGTAGTAGTGCTGTTTCATTTCACCAGCCTCTCAAGTGTGGAAATTATGGTAAATTTGAGAACAAGCCAGATTAGATTGATAGTTACACCTCCTCCTTTAATTAGCCAACCACAGGATCTGTGGAGGCAAAGGCCGGGGGGGTGTGTCGGTGTATATAAGGTGTATTGTCTATGTGAAAGATGAATCAAAAGGAGTTGCTTGAGGTGGGAAGGCTTTTCTGGAGAGGTTCCACATGTTGTCAGGTAGTCCCTCTGAATGGCAGCTTCCGGTTCGGTCCCTTAGCTTTCGGAAGTGACATTTAGTCTGATATGTGCCAGCCGTGCAATCTACCTAGCCCTGCAAAGTGCAAATATTAACCTAAATGCATATTAAGATAGTGCGTGTTAGCTCCTGAACTGCAATAGAGAGCGGGTGTTCCAGCGGAGGCAAGCAAATCGTGTTGATTTAGAGTGGCTTGAGGATTTGGCCCATTACCGCTTCTTTATACACTTTTAAAACGAAATGCCAACTCGATAGTTTAGGCTTTAACTGGAACATGGCAAGTAATTGTATGTTTTGGCGGACCCCTAGTAATGTTGCAGAATCTTTCTCAGAAGTTGTTCCATGGGATAGCCGATTCCTCAGGTAAGAGCTACTTGTTTGTTCAATCCTCCATCTTAGGCCTGCTCCTCAGGTGCGTCCTTCTTCTCGCAGCGATTTCCTAGGAACAGATTTCGAAGAACAGCTCTGATCACAGAATCACAGATTGGTTAGGGTTGGAAAGGAGCTCTGGAGATCATCCAGTCCAACCCCCCTGCCAGAGCAGGGTCACCTACAGCAGGTTGCACAGGATGACCTCCAGGCGGGTTTTGAATGTCTCTGGGGTGGGAGACTCTACCGCCTCGCTGGGCAGCCTGTTCCAGGGCTCTGCCACCCTCAAAGTAAAGAAGTTCCTCCTCATGCTTTGATAGAAGTTCCTAGGTTCCAGTTAGCACCCGTTACCTCTTGTCCTGGATCATCTTTGATGATCCAGGACAAGAGGTAACGGGCACCAATTGGAACGTAGGAACTTGAACTTGAACTGGAACGTAGGAGTTTGAATATAGGATTATCCTTGATGATTCAGGATAGCTGTGTGTCTGACCAGTCTGTCTTTCGAAGGAGGTCCTGGGCCAGCTCCAGCCATGCTGTGCTGAGCAGAGCCCCTGGCAGCAGCCCCACAGCTCACTCCCAGTGTGCCTGAATGGAAAAGGTACCAAAGTTGCTCCAACACTTTCCGAAAAACTCTATAGTGTTACCCCACAAGCGCAAAGCGACGGCAAAGCCCGTGAAATGACACCGGTGCTTCCAGAAAATGTCAAGCTTCCTGCCCAAGGGTGACATGCCATGCGGTGGGGTCAGGGCCACGCGCTGAGCACCCGGTGCGCTGGGGTTGCCCCAGCGGTTCCTGAGCAGCTCCTGCAGTGCTGCCGCCGGTACTGTTCTGGCGGCTGTAGTTGTTTAAAAAGCCGTTGTTGTTTCCGGCGTAATCTGACGGCAGTTTTCTCGGGCATTTGGGCCTCTTCTAATAAGTGTGCTGTGAGTACATCTGCAAGCATTCACCTGTCGAGGTCAAATGACTGGTGGTGCTCATCTGCCCCCGTGCTACTGCTGCTGCCTCCCGTGAATGCTCATGTGCCTGCGTGCCCCTGTACAGGCACAGATGCACGCGCGCAACACCTGATCCCGCATCCTAATTATTTTTCGCCCGGTTCTCGGAGTTGTTCTGCTTCCGGCTGATGAATGGGAAAGTGTAGTAGTGCTGTTTCATTTCACCAGCCTCTCAAGTGTGGAAATTATGGTAAATTTGAGAACAAGCCAGATTAGATTGATAGTTACACCTCCTCCTTTAATTAGCCAACCACAGGATCTGTGGAGGCAAAGGCCGGGGGGGTGTGTCGGTGTATATAAGGTGTATTGTCTATGTGAAAGATTAATCAAAAGGAGTTGCTTGAGGTGGGAAGGCTTTTCCGGAGAGGTTCCACATGTTGTCAGGTAGTCCCTCTGAATGGCAGCTTCCGGTTCGGTCCCTTAGCTTTCGGAAGTGACATTTAGTCTGATATGTGCCAGCCGTGCAATCTACCTAGCCCTGCAAAGTGCAAATATTAACCTAAATGCATATTAAGATACTGTGTGTTAGCTCCTGAACTGAAATAGAGAGCGGGTGTTCCAGCGGAGGCAAGCAAATCGTGTTGATTTAGAGTGGCTTGAGGATTTGGCACATTACCGCTTCTTTATACACTTTTAAAAAGAAATGCCAACTCGATAGTTTAGGCTTTAACTGGAACATGGCAAGTAATTGTATGTTTTGGCGGACCCCTAGTAATGTTGCAGAATCTTTCTCAGAAGTTGTTCCATGGGATAGCCGATTCCTCAGGTAAGAGCTACTTGTTTGTTCAATCCTCCATCTTAGGCCTGCTCCTCAGGTGCATCCTCCTTCTCGCAGCGATTTCCTAGGAACAGATTTCGAAGAACAGCTCTGATCACAGAATCACAGATTGGTTAGGGTTGGAAAGGACCTCTGGAGATCATCCAGTCCAACCCCCCTGCCAGAGCAGGGTCACCTACAGCAGGTTGCACAGGATGACCTCCAGGCGGGTTTTGAATGCCTCTGGGGTGGGAGACTCTACCGCCTCCCTGGGCAGCCTGTTCCAGGGCTCTGCCACCCTCAAAGTAAAGAAGTTCCTCCTCATGCTTTGATAGAAGTTCCTACGTTCCAGTTTGTACCCGTTACCTCTTGTCCTGGATCATCTTTGATGATCCAGGACAAGAGGTAACGGGCACCAATTGGAACGTAGGAACTTGAACTTGAACTGGAACGTAGGAGTTTGAATATAGGATTATCCTTGATGATTCAGGATAGCTGTGTGTCTGACCAGTCTGTCTTTTGAAGGAGGTCCTGGGCCAGCTCCAGCCATGCTGTGCTGAGCAGAGCCCCTGGCAGCAGCCCCACAGCTCACTCCCAGTGTGCCTGAATGGAAAAGGTACCAAAGTTGCTCCAACACTTTCCGAAAAACTCTATAGTGTTACCCCACAAGCGCAAAGCGACGGCAAAGCCCGTGAAATGACACCGGTGCTTCCAGAAAATGTCAAGCTTCCTGCCCAAGGGTGACATGCCATGCGGTGGGGTCAGGGCCACGCGCTGAGCACCCGGTGCGCTGGGGTTGCCCCAGCGGTTCCTGAGCAGCTCCTGCAGTGCTGCCGCCGGTACCGTTCTGGCGGCTGTAGTTGTTTAAAAAGCCGTTGTTGTTTCCGGCGTAATCTGACGGCAGTTTTCTCGGGCATTTGGGCCTCTTCTAATAAGTGTGCTGTGAGTACATCTGCAAGCATTCACCTGTCGAGGTCAAATGACTGGTGGTGCTCATCTGCCCCCGTGCTACTGCTGCTGCCTCCCGTGAATGCTCATGTGCCTGCGTGCCCCTGTACAGGCACAGATGCACGCGCGCAACACCTGATCCCGCATCCTAATTATTTTTCGCCCGGTTCTCGGAGTTGTTCTGCTTCCGGCTGATGAATGGGAAAGTGTAGTAGTGCTGTTTCATTTCACCAGCCTCTCAAGTGTGGAAATTATGGTAAATTTGAGAACAAGCCAGATTAGATTGATAGTTACACCTCCTCCTTTAATTAGCCAACCACAGGATCTGTGGAGGCAAAGGCCGGGGGGGTGTGTCGGTGTATATAACGTGTATTGTCTATGTGAAAGATTAATCAAAAGGAGTTGCTTGAGGTGGGAAGGCTTTTCCGGAGAGGTTCCACATGTTGTCAGGTAGTCCCTCTGAATGGCAGCTTCCGGTTCGGTCCCTTAGCTTTCGGAAGTGACATTTAGTCTGATATGTGCCAGCCGTGCAATCTACCTAGCCCTGCAAAGTGCAAATATTAACCTAAATGCATATTAAGATACTGTGTGTTAGCTCCTGAACTGAAATAGAGAGCGGGTGTTCCAGCGGAGGCAAGCAAATCGTGTTGATTTACAGTGGCTTGCGGATTTGGCCCATTACCGCTTCTTTATACACTTTTAAAAAGAAATGATAACTCGATAGTTTAGGCTTTAACTGGAACATGGCAAGTAATTGTATGTTTTGGCGGACCCCTAGTAATGTTGCAGAATCTTTCTCAGAAGTTGTTCCATGGGATAGCCGATTCCTCAGGTAAGAGCTACTTGTTTGTTCAATCCTCCATCTTAGGCCTGCTCCTCAGGTGCGTCCTCCTTCTCGCAGCCATTTCCTAGGAACAGATTTCGAAGAACAGCTCTGATCACAGAATCACAGATTGGTTAGGGTTGGAAAGGAGCTCTGGAGATCATGTAGTGCAACCCCCCTGCCAGAGCAGGGTCACCTACAGCAGGTTGCACAGGATGACCTCCAGGCGGGTTTTGAATGTCTCTGGGGTGGGAGACTCTACCGCCTCCCTGGGCAGCCTGTTCCAGCGCTCTGCCACCCTCAAAGTAAAGAAGTTCCTCCTCATGCTTTGATAGAAGTTCCTAGGTTCCAGTTTGTACCCGTTACCTCTTGTCCTGGATCATCTTTGATGATCCAGGACAAGAGGTAACGGGCACCAATTGGAACGTAGGAACTTGAACTTGAACTGGAACGTAGGAGCTTGAACATAGGATTATCCTTGATGATTCAGGATAGCTGTGTGTCTGACCAGTCTGTCTTTCGAAGGAGGTCCTGGACCAGCTCCAGCCATGCTGTGCTGAGCAGAGCCCCTGGCAGCAGCCCCACAGCTCACTCCCAGTGTGCCTGAATGGAAAAGGTACCAAAGTTGCTCCAACACTTTCCGAAAAACTCTATAGTGTTACCCCACAAGCGCAAAGCGACGGCAAAGGCCGTGAAATGACACCGGTGCTTCCAGAAAATGTCAAGCTTCCTGCCCAAGGGTGACATGCCATGCGGTGGGGTCAGGGCCACGCGCTGAGCACCCGGTGCGCTGGGGTTGCCCCAGCGGTTCCTGAGCAGCTCCTGCAGTGCTGCCGCCGGTACCGTTCTGGCGGCTGTAGTTGTTTAAAAAGCCGTTGTTGTTTCCGGCGTAATCTGACGGCAGTTTTCTCGGGCATTTGGGCCTCTTCTAATAAGTGTGCTGTGAGTACATCTGCAAGCATTCACCTGTCGAGGTCAAATGACTGGTGGTGCTCATCTGCCCCCGTGCTACTGCTGCTGCCTCCCGTGAATGCTCATGTGCCTGCGTGCCCCTGTACAGGCACAGATGCACGCGCGCAACACCTGATCCCGCATCCTAATTATTTTTCGCCCGGTTCTCGGAGTTGTTCTGCTTCCGGCTGATGAATGGGAAAGTGTAGTAGTGCTGTTTCATTTCACCAGCCTCTCAAGTGTGGAAATTATGGTAAATTTGAGAACAAGCCAGATTAGATTGATAGTTACACCTCCTCCTTTAATTAGCCAACCACAGGATCTGTGGAGGCAAAGGCCGGGGGGGTGTGTCGGTGTATATAACGTGTATTGTCTATGTGAAAGATGAATCAAAAGGAGTTGCTTGAGGTGGGAAGGCTTTTCCGGAGAGGTTCCACATGTTGTCAGGTAGTCCCTCTGAATGGCAGCTTCCGGTTCGGTCCCTTAGCTTTCGGAAGTGACATTTAGTCTGATATGTGCCAGCCGTGCAATCTACCTAGCCCTGCAAAGTGCAAATATTAACCTAAATGCATATTGAGATACTGTGTGTTATCTCCTGAACTGAAATAGAGAGCGGGTGTTCCAGCGGAGGCAAGCAAATCGTGTTGATTTACAGTGGCTTGAGGATTTGGCCCATTACCGCTTCTTTATACACTTTTAAAAAGAAATGCCAACTCGATAGTTTAGGCTTTAACTGGAACATGGCAAGTAATTGTATGTTTTGCTGGACCCCTAGTAATGTTGCAGAATCTTTCTCAGAAGTTGTTCCATGGGATAGCCGATTCCTCAGGTAAGAGCTACTTGTTTGTTCAATCCTCCATCTTAGGCCTGCTCCTCAGGTGCATCCTTCTTCTCGCAGCGATTTCCTAGGAACAGATTTCGAAGAACAGCTCTGATCACAGAATCACAGATTGGTTAGGGTTGGAAAGGAGCTCTGGAGATCATCCAGTCCAACCCCCCTGCCAGAGCAGGGTCACCTACAGCAGGTTGCACAGGATGACCTCCAGGCGGGTTTTGAATGTCTCTGGGGTGGGAGACTCTACCGCCTCGCTGGGCAGCCTGTTCCAGGGCTCTGCCACCCTTAAAGTAAAGAAGTTCCTCCTCATGCTTTGATAGAAGTTCCTAGGTTCCAGTTAGCACCCGTTACCTCTTGTCCTGGATCATCTTTGATGATCCAGGACAAGAGGTAACGGGCACCAATTGGAACGTAGGAACTTGAACTTGAACTGGAACGTAGGAGTTTGAATATAGGATTATCCTTGATGATTCAGGATAGCTGTGTGTCTGACCAGTCTGTCTTTCGAAGGAGGTCCTGGGCCAGCTCCAGCCATGCTGTGCTGAGCAGAGCCCCTGGCAGCAGCCCCACAGCTCACTCCCAGTGTGCCTGAATGGAAAAGGTACCAAAGTTGCTCCAACACTTTCCGAAAAACTCTATAGTGTTACCCCACAAGCGCAAAGCGACGGCAAAGCCCGTGAAATGACACCGGTGCTTCCAGAAAATGTCAAGCTTCCTGCCCAAGGGTGACATGCCATGCGGTGGGGTCAGGGCCACGCGCTGAGCACCCGGTGCGCTGGGGTTGCCCCAGCGGTTCCTGAGCAGCTCCTGCAGTGCTGCCGCCGGTACCGTTCTGGCGGCTGTAGTTGTTTAAAAAGCCGTTGTTGTTTCCGGCGTAATCTGACGGCAGTTTTCTCGGGCATTTGGGCCTCTTCTAATAAGTGTGCTGTGAGTACATCTGCAAGCATTCACCTGTCGAGGTCAAATGACTGGTGGTGCTCATCTGCCCCCGTGCTACTGCTGCTGCCTCCCGTGAATGCTCATGTGCCTGCGTGCCCCTGTACAGGCACAGATGCACGCGCGCAACAACTGATCCCGCATCCTAATTATTTTTCGCCCGGTTCTCTGAGTTGTTCTGCTTCCGGCTGATGAATGGGAAAGTGTAGTAGTGCTGTTTCATTTCACCAGCCTCTCAAGTGTGGAAATTATGGTAAATTTGAGAACAAGCCAGATTAGATTGATAGTTACACCTCCTCCTTTAATTAGCCAACCACAGGATCTGTGGAGGCAAAGGCCGGGGGGGTGTGTCGGTGTATATAAGGTGTATTGTCTATGTGAAAGATTAATCAAAAGGAGTTGCTTGAGGTGGGAAGGCTTTTCCGGAGAGGTTCCACATGTTGTCAGGTAGTCCCTCTGAATGGCAGCTTCCGGTTCGGTCCCTTAGCTTTCGGAAGTGACATTTAGTCTGATATGTGCCAGCCGTGCAATCTACCTAGCCCTGCAAAGTGCAAATATTAACCTAAATGCATATTAAGATACTGTGTGTTAGCTCCTGAACTGCAATAGAGAGCGGGTGTTCCAGCGGAGGCAAGCAAATCGTGTTGATTTAGAGTGGCTTGAGGATTTGGCCCATTACCGCTTCTTTATACACTTTTAAAAAGAAATGCCAACTCGATAGTTTAGGCTTTACATGGAACATGGCAAGTAATTGTATGTTTTGGCGGACCCCTAGTAATGTTGCAGAATCTTTCTCAGAAGTTGTTCCATGGGATAGCCGATTCCTCAGGTAAGAGCTACTTGTTTGTTCAATCCTCCATCTTAGGCCTGCTCCTCAGGTGCATCCTCCTTCTCGCAGCGATTTCCTAGGAACAGATTTCGAAGAACAGCTCTGATCACAGAATCACAGATTGGTTAGGGTTGGAAAGGAGCTCTGGAGATCATCCAGTCCAACCCCCCTGCCAGAGCAGGGTCACCTACAGCAGGTTGCACAGGATGACCTCCAGGCGGGTTTTGAATGTTTCTGGGGTCGGAGACTCTACCGCCTCCCTGGGCAGCCTGTTCCAGCGCTCTGCCACCCTCAAAGTAAAGAAGTTCCTCCTCATGCTTTGATAGAAGTTCCTAGGTTCCAGTTTGTACCCGTTACCTCTTGTCCTGGATCATCTTTGATGATCCAGGACAAGAGGTAACGGGCACCAATTGGAACGTAGGAACTTGAACTTGAACTGGAACGTAGGAGTTTGAATATAGGATTATCCTTGATGATTCAGGATAGCTGTGTGTCTGACCAGTCTGTCTTTCGAAGGAGGTCCTGGGCCAGCTCCAGCCATGCTGTGCTGAGCAGAGCCCCTGGCAGCAGCCCCACAGCTCACTCCCAGTGTGCCTGAATGGAAAAGGTACCAAAGTTGCTCCAACACTTTCCGAAAAACTCTATAGTGTTACCCCACAAGCGCAAAGCGACGGCAAAGCCCGTGAAATGACACCGGTGCTTCCAGAAAATGTCAAGCTTCCTGCCCAAGGGTGACATGCCATGCGGTGGGGTCAGGGCCACGCGCTGAGCACCCGGTGCGCTGGGGTTGCCCCAGCGGTTCCTGAGCAGCTCCTGCAGTGCTGCCGCCGGTACCGTTCTGGCGGCTGTAGTTGTTTAAAAAGCCGTTGTTGTTTCCGGCGTAATCTGACGGCAGTTTTCTCGGGCATTTGGGCCTCTTCTAATAAGTGTGCTGTGAGTACATCTGCAAGCATTCACCTGTCGAGGTCAAATGACTGGTGGTGCTCATCTGCCCCCGTGCTACTGCTGCTGCCTCCCGTGAATGCTCATGTGCCTGCGTGCCCCTGTACAGGCACAGATGCACGCGCGCAACACCTGATCCCGCATCCTAATTATTTTTCGCCCGGTTCTCGGAGTTGTTCTGCTTCCGGCTGATGAATGGGAAAGTGTAGTAGTGCTGTTTCATTTCACCAGCCTCTCAAGTGTGGAAATTATGGTAAATTTGAGAACAAGCCAGATTAGATTGATAGTTACACCTCCTCCTTTAATTAGCCAACCACAGGATCTGTGGAGGCAAAGGCCGGGGGGGTGTGTCGGTGTATATAAGGTGTATTGTCTATGTGAAAGATTAATCAAAAGGAGTTGCTTGAGGTGGGAAGGCTTTTCCGGAGAGGTTCCACATGTTGTCAGGTAGTCCCTCTGAATGGCAGCTTCCGGTTCGGTCCCTTAGCTTTCGGAAGTGACATTTAGTCTGATATGTGCCAGCCGTGCAATCTACCTAGCCCTGCAAAGTGCAAATATTAACCTAAATGCATATTAAGATACTGTGTGTTAGCTCCTGAACTGCAATAGAGAGCGGGTGTTCCAGCGGAGGCAAGCAAATCGTGTTGATTTACAGTGGCTTGAGGATTTGGCCCATTACCGCTTCTTTATACACTTTTAAAAAGAAATGCCAACTCGATAGTTTAGGCTTTAACTGGAACATGGCAAGTAATTGTATGTTTTGGCGGACCCCTAGTAATGTTGCAGAATCTTTCTCAGAAGTTGTTCCATGGGATAGCCGATTCCTCAGGTAAGAGCTACTTGTTTGTTCAATCCTCCATCTTAGGCCTGCTCCTCAGGTGCATCCTCCTTCTCGCAGCGATTTCCTAGGAACAGATTTCGAAGAACAGCTCTGATCACAGAATCACAGATTGGTTAGGGTTGGAAAGGACCTCTGGAGATCATCCAGTCCAACCCCCCTGCCAGAGCAGGGTCACCTACAGCAGGTTGCACAGGATGACCTCCAGGCGGGTTTTGAATGTTTCTGGGGTCGGAGACTCTACCGCCTCCCTGGGCAGCCTGTTCCAGCGCTCTGCCACCCTCAAAGTAAAGAAGTTCCTCCTCATGCTTTGATAGAAGTTCCTAGGTTCCAGTTTGTACCCGTTACCTCTTGTCCTGGATCATCTTTGATGATCCAGGACAAGAGGTAACGGGCACCAATTGGAACGTAGGAACTTGAACTTGAACTGGAACGTAGGAGTTTGAATATAGGATTATCCTTGATGATTCAGGATAGCTGTGTGTCTGACCAGTCTGTCTTTCGAAGGAGGTCCTGGGCCAGCTCCAGCCATGCTGTGCTGAGCAGAGCCCCTGGCAGCAGCCCCACAGCTCACTCCCAGTGTGCCTGAATGGAAAAGGTACCAAAGTTGCTCCAACACTTTCCGAAAAACTCTATAGTGTTACCCCACAAGCGCAAAGCGACGGCAAAGCCCGTGAAATGACACCGGTGCTTCCAGAAAATGTCAAGCTTCCTGCCCAAGGGTGACATGCCATGCGGTGGGGTCAGGGCCACGCGCTGAGCACCCGGTGCGCTGGGGTTGCCCCAGCGGTTCCTGAGCAGCTCCTGCAGTGCTGCCGCCGGTACCGTTCTGGCGGCTGTAGTTGTTTAAAAAGCCGTTGTTGTTTCCGGCGTAATCTGACGGCAGTTTTCTCGGGCATTTGGGCCTCTTCTAATAAGTGTGCTGTGAGTACATCTGCAAGCATTCACCTGTCGAGGTCAAATGACTGGTGGTGCTCATCTGCCCCCGTGCTACTGCTGCTGCCTCCCGTGAATGCTCATGTGCCTGCGTGCCCCTGTACAGGCACAGATGCACGCGCGCAACACCTGATCCCGCATCCTAATTATTTTTCGCCCGGTTCTCGGAGTTGTTCTGCTTCCGGCTGATGAATGGGAAAGTGTAGTAGTGCTGTTTCATTTCACCAGCCTCTCAAGTGTGGAAATTATGGTAAATTTGAGAACAAGCCAGATTAGATTGATAGTTACACCTCCTCCTTTAATTAGCCAACCACAGGATCTGTGGAGGCAAAGGCCGGGGGGGTGTGTCGGTGTATATAAGGTGTATTGTCTATGTGAAAGATTAATCAAAAGGAGTTGCTTGAGGTGGGAAGGCTTTTCCGGAGAGGTTCCACATGTTGTCAGGTAGTCCCTCTGAATGGCAGCTTCCGGTTCGGTCCCTTAGCTTTCGGAAGTGACATTTAGTCTGATATGTGCCAGCCGTGCAATCTACCTAGCCCTGCAAAGTGCAAATATTAACCTAAATGCATATTAAGATACTGTGTGTTAGCTCCTGAACTGAAATAGAGAGCGGGTGTTCCAGCGGAGGCAAGCAAATCGTGTTGATTTAGAGTGGCTTGAGGATTTGGCCCATTACCGCTTCTTTATACACTTTTAAAAAGAAATGCCAACTCGATAGTTTAGGCTTTAACTGGAACATGGCAAGTAATTGTATGTTTTGGCGGACCCCTAGTAATGTTGCAGAATCTTTCTCTAAAGTTGTTCCATGGGATAGCCGATTCCTCAGGTAAGAGCTACTTGTTTGTTCAATCCTCCATCTTAGGCCTGCTCCTCAGGTGCATCCTCCTTCTCGCAGCGATTTCCTAGGAACAGATTTCGAAGAACAGCTCTGATCACAGAATCACAGATTGGTTAGGGTTGGAAAGGAGCTCTGGAGATCATCCAGTCCAACCCCCCTGCCAGAGCAGGGTCACCTACAGCAGGTTGCACAGGATGACCTCCAGGCGGGTTTTGAATGTTTCTGGGGTCGGAGACTCTACCGCCTCCCTGGGCAGCCTGTTCCAGCGCTCTGCCACCCTCAAAGTAAAGAAGTTCCTCCTCATGCTTTGATAGAAGTTCCTAGGTTCCAGTTTGTACCCGTTACCTCTTGTCCTGGATCATCTTTGATGATCCAGGACAAGAGGTAACGGGCACCAATTGGAACGTAGGAACTTGAACTTGAACTGGAACGTAGGAGTTTGAATATAGGATTATCCTTGATGATTCAGGATAGCTGTGTGTCTGACCAGTCTGTCTTTCGAAGGAGGTCCTGGGCCAGCTCCAGCCATGCTGTGCTGAGCAGAGCCCCTGGCAGCAGCCCCACAGCTCACTCCCAGTGTGCCTGAATGGAAAAGGTACCAAAGTTGCTCCAACACTTTCCGAAAAACTCTATAGTGTTACCCCACAAGCGCAAAGCGACGGCAAAGCCCGTGAAATGACACCGGTGCTTCCAGAAAATGTCAAGCTTCCTGCCCAAGGGTGACATGCCATGCGGTGGGGTCAGGGCCACGCGCTGAGCACCCGGTGCGCTGGGGTTGCCCCAGCGGTTCCTGAGCAGCTCCTGCAGTGCTGCCGCCGGTACCTTTCTGGCGGCTGTAGTTGTTTAAAAAGCCGTTGTTGTTTCCGGCGTAATCTGACGGCAGTTTTCTCGGGCATTTGGGCCTCTTCTAATAAGTGTGCTGTGAGTACATCTGCAAGCATTCACCTGTCGAGGTCAAATGACTGGTGGTGCTCATCTGCCCCCGTGCTACTGCTGCTGCCTCCCGTGAATGCTCATGTGCCTACGTGCCCCTGTACAGGCACAGATGCACGCGCGCAACAACTGATCCCGCATCCTAATTATTTTTCGCCCGGTTCTCGGAGTTGTTCTGCTTCCGGCTGATGAATGGGAAAGTGTAGTAGTGCTGTTTCATTTCACCAGCCTCTCAAGTGTGGAAATTATGGTAAATTTGAGAACAAGCCAGATTAGATTGATAGTTACACCTCCTCCTTTAATTAGCCAACCACAGGATCTGTGGAGGCAAAGGCCGGGGGGGTGTGTCGGTGTATATAACGTGTATTGTCTATGTGAAAGATTAATCAAAAGGAGTTGCTTGAGGTGGGAAGGCTTTTCCGGAGAGGTTCCACATGTTGTCAGGTAGTCCCTCTGAATGGCAGCTTCCGGTTCGGTCCCTTAGCTTTCGGAAGTGACATTTAGTCTGATATGTGCCAGCCGTGCAATCTACCTAGCCCTGCAAAGTGCAAATATTAACCTAAATGCATATTAAGATACTGTGTGTTAGCTCCTGAACTGAAATAGAGAGCGGGTGTTCCAGCGGAGGCAAGCAAATCGTGTTGATTTAGAGTGGCTTGAGGATTTGGCCCATTACCGCTTCTTTATACACTTTTAAAAAGAAATGCCAACTCGATAGTTTAGGCTTTAACTGGAACATGGCAAGTAATTGTATGTTTTGGCGGACCCCTAGTAATGTTGCAGAATCTTTCTCAGAAGTTGTTCCATGGGATAGCCGATTCCTCAGGTAAGAGCTACTTGTTTGTTCAATCCTCCATCTTAGGCCTGCTCCTCAGGTGCATCCTCCTTCTCGCAGCGATTTCCTAGGAACAGATTTCGAAGAACAGCTCTGATCACAGAATCACAGATTGGTTAGGGTTGGAAAGGAGCTCTGGAGATCATCCAGCCCAACCCCCCTGCCAGAGCAGGGTCACCTACAGCAGGTTGCACAGGATGACCTCCAGGCGGGTTTTGAATGTTTCTGGGGTCGGAGACTCTACCGCCTCCCTGGGCAGCCTGTTCCAGCGCTCTGCCACCCTCAAAGTAAAGAAGTTCCTCCTCATGCTTTGATAGAAGTTCCTAGGTTCCAGTTTGTACCCGTTACCTCTTGTCCTGGATCATCTTTGATGATCCAGGACAAGAGGTAACGGGCACCAATTGGAACGTAGGAACTTGAACTTGAACTGGAACGTAGGAGTTTGAATATGGGATTATCCTTGATGATTCAGGATAGCTGTGTGTCTGACCAGTCTGTCTTTCGAAGGAGGTCCTGGGCCAGCTCCAGCCATGCTGTGCTGAGCAGAGCCCCTGGCAGCAGCCCCACAGCTCACTCCCAGTGTGCCTGAATGGAAAAGGTACCAAAGTTGCTCCAACACTTTCCGAAAAACTCTATAGTGTTACCCCACAAGCGCAAAGCGACGGCAAAGCCCGTGAAATGACACCGGTGCTTCCAGAAAATGTCAAGCTTCCTGCCCAAGGGTGACATGCCATGCGGTGGGGTCAGGGCCACGCGCTGAGCACCCGGTGCGCTGGGGTTGCCCCAGCGGTTCCTGAGCAGCTCCTGCAGTGCTGCCGCCGGTACCGTTCTGGCGGCTGTAGTTGTTTAAAAAGCCGTTGTTGTTTCCGGCGTAATCTGACGGCAGTTTTCTCGGGCATTTGGGCCTCTTCTAATAAGTGTGCTGTGAGTACATCTGCAAGCATTCACCTGTCGAGGTCAAATGACTGGTGGTGCTCATCTGCCCCCGTGCTACTGCTGCTGCCTCCCGTGAATGCTCATGTGCCTGCGTGCCCCTGTACAGGCACAGATGCACGCGCGCAACACCTGATCCCGCATCCTAATTATTTTTCGCCCGGTTCTCGGAGTTGTTCTGCTTCCGGCTGATGAATGGGAAAGTGTAGTAGTGCTGTTTCATTTCACCAGCCTCTCAAGTGTGGAAATTATGGTAAATTTGAGAACAAGCCAGATTAGATTGATAGTTACACCTCCTCCTTTAATTAGCCAACCACAGGATCTGTGGAGGCAAAGGCCGGGGGGGTGTGTCGGTGTATATAACGTGTATTGTCTATGTGAAAGATTAATCAAAAGGAGTTGCTTGAGGTGGGAAGGCTTTTCTGGAGAGGTTCCACATGTTGTCAGGTAGTCCCTCTGAATGGCAGCTTCCGGTTCGGTCCCTTAGCTTTCGGAAGTGACATTTAGTCTGATATGTGCCAGCCGTGCAATCTACCTAGCCCTGCAAAGTGCAAATATTAACCTAAATGCATATTAAGATAGTGTGTGTTAGCTCCTGAACTGAAATAGAGAGCGGGTGTTCCAGCGGAGGCAAGCAAATCCTGTTGATTTACAGTGGCTTGAGGATTTGGCCCATTACCGCTTCTTTATACACTTTTAAAAAGAAATGCCAACTCGATAGTTTAGGCTTTAACTGGAACATGGCAAGTAATTGTATGTTTTGGCGGACCCCTAGTAATGTTGCAGAATCTTTCTCTAAAGTTGTTCCATGGGATAGCCGATTCCTCAGGTAAGAGCTACTTG
This sequence comes from Vanellus vanellus, assembly GCF_965231255.1. NCBI lineage: Eukaryota > Metazoa > Chordata > Aves > Charadriiformes > Charadriidae > Vanellus > Vanellus vanellus. The sequence continues at coordinate 728,487 of NW_028128478.1, read as the reverse complement.
TTTGTTCAATCCTCCATCTTAGGCCTGCTCCTCAGGTGCATCCTCCTTCTCGCAGCGATTTCCTAGGAACAGATTTCGAAGAACAGCTCTGATCACAGAATCACAGATTGGTTAGGGTTGGAAAGGAGCTCTGGAGATCATGTAGTGCAATCCCCCTGCCAGAGCAGGGTCACCTACAGCAGGTTGCACAGGATGACCTCCAGGCGGGTTTTGAATGTCTCTGGGGTGGGAGACTCTACCGCCTCCCTGGGCAGCCTGTTCCAGCACTCTGCCACCCTCAAAGTAAAGAAGTTCCTCCTCATGCTTTGATAGAAGTTCCTAGGTTCCAGTTTGTACCCGTTACCTCTTGTCCCGGATCATCTTTGATGATCCAGGACAAGAGGTAACGGGCACCAATTGGAACGTAGGAACTTGAACTTGAACTGGAACGTAGGAACTTGAACATAGGATTATCCTTGATGATTCAGGATAGCTGTGTGTCTGACCAGTCTGTCTTTCGAAGGAGGTCCTGGGCCAGCTCCAGCCATGCTGTGCTGAGCAGAGCCCCTGGCAGCAGCCCCACAGCTCACTCCCAGTGTGCCTGAATGGAAAAGGTACCAAAGTTGCTCCAACACTTTCCGAAAAACTCTATAGTGTTACCCCACAAGCGCAAAGCGACGGCAAAGCCCGTGAAATGACACCGGTGCTTCCAGAAAATGTCAAGCTTCCTGCCCAAGGGTGACATGCCATGCGGTGGGGTCAGGGCCACGCGCTGAGCACCCGGTGCGCTGGGGTTGCCCCAGCGGTTCCTGAGCAGCTCCTGCAGTGCTGCCGCCGGTACCGTTCTGGCGGCTGTAGTTGTTTAAAAAGCCGTTGTTGTTTCCGGCGTAATCTGACGGCAGTTTTCTCGGGCATTTGGGCCTCTTCTAATAAGTGTGCTGTGAGTACATCTGCAAGCATTCACCTGTCGAGGTCAAATGACTGGTGGTGCTCATCTGCCCCCGTGCTACTGCTGCTGCCTCCCGTGAATGCTCATGTGCCTGCGTGCCCCTGTACAGGCACAGATGCATGCGCGCAACACCTGATCCCGCATCCTAATTATTTTTCGCCCGGTTCTCTGAGTTGTTCTGCTTCCGGCTGATGAATGGGAAAGTGTAGTAGTGCTGTTTCATTTCACCAGCCTCTCAAGTGTGGAAATTATGGTAAATTTGAGAACAAGCCAGATTAGATTGATAGTTACACCTCCTCCTTTAATTAGCCAACCACAGGATCTGTGGAGGCAAAGGCCGGGGGTGTGTGTCGGTGTATACAACGTGTATTGTCTATGTGAAAGATTAATCAAAAGGAGTTGCTTGAGGTGGGAAGGCTTTTCCGGAGAGGTTCCACATGTTGTCAGGTAGTCCCTCTGAATGGCAGCTTCCGGTTCGGTCCCTTAGCTTTCGGACGTGACAATTAGTCTGATATGTGCCAGCCGTGCAATCTACCTAGCCCTGCAAAGTGCAAATATTAACCTAAATGCATATTAAGATACTGTGTGTTAGCTCCTGAACTGAAATAGAGAGCGGGTGTTCCAGCGGAGGCAAGCAAATCGTGTTGATTTAGAGTGGCTTGAGGATTTGGCCCATTACCGCTTCTTTATACACTTTTAAAAAGAAATGCCAACTCGATAGTTTAGGCTTTAACTGGAACATGGCAAGTAATTGTATGTTTTGGCGGACCCCTAGTAATGTTGCAGAATCTTTCTCAGAAGTTGTTCCATGGGATAGCCGATTCCTCAGGTAAGAGCTACTTGTTTGTTCAATCCTCCATCTTAGGCCTGCTCCTCAGGTGCATCCTCCTTCTCGCAGCGATTTCCTAGGAACAGATTTCGAAGAACAGCTCTGATCACAGAATCACAGATTGGTTAGGGTTAGAAAGGAGCTCTGGAGATCATGTAGTGCAACCCCCCTGCCAGAGCAGGGTCACCTACAGCAGGTTGCACAGGATGACCTCCAGGCGGGTTTTGAATGTCTCTGGGGTGGGAGACTCTACCGCCTCCCTGGGCAGCCTGTTCCAGCACTCTGCCACCCTCAAAGTAAAGAAGTTCCTCCTCATGCTTTGATAGAAGTTCCTAGGTTCCAGTTTGTACCCGTTACCTCTTGTCCCGGATCATATTTGATGATCCAGGACAAGAGGTAACGGGCACCAATTGGAACGTAGGAACTTGAACTTGAACTGGAACGTAGGAGCTTGAACATAGGATTATCCTTGATGATTCAGGATAGCTGTGTGTCTGACCAGTCTGTCTTTCGAAGGAGGTCCTGGGCCAGCTCCAGCCATGCTGTGTTGAGCAGAGCCCCTGGCAGCAGCCCCACAGCTCACTCCCAGTGTGCCTGAATGGAAAAGGTACCAAAGTTGCTCCAACACTTTCTGAAAAACTCTATAGTGTTACCCCACAAGCGCAAAGCGATGGCAAAGCCCGTGAAATGACACCGGTGCTTCCAGAAAATGTCAAGCTTCCTGCCCAAGGGTGACATGCCATGCGGTGGGGTCAGGGCCACGCGCTGAGCACCCGGTGCGCTGGGGTTGCCCCAGCGGTTCCTGAGCAGCTCCTGCAGTGCTGCCGCCGGTACCGTTCTGGCGGCTGTAGTTGTTTAAAAAGCCGTTGTTGTTTCCGGCGTAATCTGACGGCAGTTTTCTCGGGCATTTGGGCCTCTTCTAATAAGTGTGCTGTGAGTACATCTGCAAGCATTCACCTGTCGAGGTCAAATGACTGGTGGTGCTCATCTGCCCCCGTGCTACTGCTGCTGCCTCCCGTGAATGCTCATGTGCCTGCGTGCCCCTGTACAGGCACAGATGCATGCGCGCAACACCTGATCCCGCATCCTAATTATTTTTCGCCCGGTTCTCGGAGTTGTTCTGCTTCCGGCTGATGAATGGGAAAGTGTAGTAGTGCTGTTTCATTTCACCAGCCTCTCAAGTGTGGAAATTATGGTAAATTTGAGAACAAGCCAGATTAGATTGATAGTTACACCTCCTCCTTTAATTAGCCAACCACAGGATCTGTGGAGGCAAAGGCCGGGGGTGTGTGTCGGTGTATATAACGTGTATTGTCTATGTGAAAGATTAATCAAAAGGAGTTGCTTGAGGTGGGAAGGCTTTTCCGGAGAGGTTCCACATGTTGTCAGGTAGTCCCTCTGAATGGCAGCTTCCGGTTCGGTCCCTTAGCTTTCGGACGTGACAATTAGTCTGATATGTGCCAGCCGTGCAATCTACCTAGCCCTGCAAAGTGCAAATATTAACCTAAATGCATATTAAGATACTGTGTGTTAGCTCCTGAACTGAAATAGAGAGCGGGTGTTCCAGCGGAGGCAAGCAAATCGTGTTGATTTAGAGTGGCTTGAGGATTTGGCCCATTACCGCTTCTTTATACACTTTTAAAAAGAAATGCCAACTCGATAGTTTAGGCTTTAACTGGAACATGGCAAGTAATTGTATGTTTTGGCGGACCCCTAGTAATGTTGCAGAATCTTTCTCAGAAGTTGTTCCATGGGATAGCCGATTCCTCAGGTAAGAGCTACTTGTTTGTTCAATCCTCCATCTTAGGCCTGCTCCTCAGGTGCATCCTCCTTCTCGCAGCGATTTCCTAGGAACAGATTTCGAAGAACAGCTCTGATCACAGAATCACAGATTGGTTAGGGTTAGAAAGGAGCTCTGGAGATCATGTAGTGCAACCCCCCTGCCAGAGCAGGGTCACCTACAGCAGGTTGCACAGGATGACCTCCAGGCGGGTTTTGAATGTCTCTGGGGTGGGAGACTCTACCGCCTCCCTGGGCAGCCTGTTCCAGCGCTCTGCCACCCTCAAAGTAAAGAAGTTCCTCCTCATGCTTTGATAGAAGTTCCTAGGTTCCAGTTTGTACCCGTTACCTCTTGTCCTGGATCATCTTTGATGATCCAGGACAAGAGGTAACGGGCACCAATTGGAACGTAGGAACTTGAACTTGAACTGGAAGGTAGGAACTTGAACATAGGATTATCCTTGATGATTCAGGATAGCTGTGTGTCTGACCAGTCTGTCTTTCGAAGGAGGTCCTGGGCCAGCTCCAGCCTTGCTGTGCTGAGCAGAGCCCCTGGCAGCAGCCCCACACCTCACTCCCAGTGTGCCTGAATGGAAAAGGTACCAAAGTTGCTCCAACACTTTCTGAAAAACTCTATAGTGTTACCCCACAAGCGCAAAGCGACGGCAAAGCCCATGAAATGACACTGGTGCTTCCAGAAAATGTCAAGCTTCCTGCCCAAGGGTGACATGCCATGCGGTGGGGTCAGGGCCACGCGCTGAGCACCCGGTGCGCTGGGGTTGCCCCAGCGGTTCCTGAGCAGCTCCTGCAGTGCTGCCGCCGGTACCGTTCTGGCGGCTGTAGTTGTTTAAAAAGCCGTTGTTGTTTCCGGCGTAATCTGACGGCAGTTTTCTCGGGCATTTGGGCCTCTTCTAATAAGTGTGCTGTGAGTACATCTGCAAGCATTCACCTGTCGAGGTCAAATGACTGGTGGTGCTCATCTCCCCCCGTGCTACTGCTGCTGCCTCCCATGAATGCTCATGTGCCTGCGTGCCCCTGTACAGGCACAGATGCACGCGCGCAACACCTGATCCCGCATCCTAATTATTTTTCGCCCGGTTCTCTGAGTTGTTCTGCTTCCGGCTGATGAATGGGAAAGTGTAGTAGTGCTGTTTCATTTCACCAGCCTCTCAAGTGTGGAAATTATGGTAAATTTGAGAACAAGCCAGATTAGATTGATAGTTAAACCTCCTCCTTTAATTAGCTAACCACAGGATCTGTGGAGGCAAAGGCCGGGGGGGTGTGTCGGTGTATATAACGTGTATTGTCTATGTGAAAGATTAACGTGTATTGTCTATGTGAAAGATTAATCAAAAGGAGTTGCTTGAGGTGGGAAGGCTTTTCCAGAGAGGTTCCACATGTTGTCAGGTAGTCCCTCTGAATGGCAGCTTCCGGTTCGGTCCCTTAGCTTTCGGACGTGACATTTAGTCTGATATGTGCCAGCCGTGCAATCTACCTAGCCCTGCAAAGTGCAAATATTAACCTAAATGCATATTAAGATACTGTGTGTTAGCTCCTGAACTGAAATAGAGAGCGGGTGTTCCAGCGGAGGCAAGCAAATCGTGTTGATTTACAGTGGCTTGAGGATTTGGCCCATTACCGCTTCTTTATACACTTTTAAAAAGAAATGCCAACTCGATATTTTAGGCTTTAACTGGAACATGGCAAGTAATTGTATGCTTTGGCGGACCCCTAGTAATGTTGCAGAATCTTTCTCAGAAGTTGTTCCATGGGATAGCCGATTCCTCAGGTAAGAGCTACTTGTTTGTTCAATCCTCCATCTTCGGCCTGCTCCTCAGGTGCATCCTCCTTCTCGCAGCGATTTCCTAGGAACAGATTTCGAAGAACAGCTCTGATCACAGAATCACAGATTGGTTAGGGTTGGAAAGGAGCTCTGGAGATCATCCAGTCCAACCCCCTGCCAGAGCAGGGTCACCTACAGCAGGTTGCACAGGATGACCTCCAGGCGGGTTTTGAATGTCTCTGGGGTGGGAGACTCTACTGCCTCCCTGGGCAGCCTGTTCCAGCGCTCTGCCACCCTCAAAGTAAAGAAGTTCCTCCTCATGCTTTGATAGAAGTTCCTAGGTTCCAGTTTGTACCCGTTACCTCTTGTCCTGGATCATCTTTGATGATCCAGGACAAGAGGTAACGGGCACCAATTGGAACGTAGGAACTTGAACTTGAACTGGAACGTAGGAACTTGAACATAGGATTATCCTTGATGATTCAGGATAGCTGTGTGTCTGACCAGTCTGTCTTTCGAAGGAGGTCCTGGGCCAGCTCCAGCCTTGCTGTGCTCAGCAGAGCCCCTCGCAGCAGCCCCACACCTCACTCCCAGTGTGCCTGAATGGAAAAGGTACCAAAGTTGCTCCAACACTTTCTGAAAAACTCTATAGTGTTACCCCACAAGCGCAAAGCGACGGCAAAGCCCATGAAATGACACTGGTGCTTCCAGAAAATGTCAAGCTTCCTGCCCAAGGGTGACATGCCATGCGGTGGGGTCAGGGCCACGCGCTGAGCACCCGGTGCGCTGGGGTTGCCCCAGCGGTTCCTGAGCAGCTCCTGCAGTGCTGCCGCCGGTACCGTTCTGGCGGCTGTAGTTGTTTAAAAAGCCATTGTTGTTTCCGGCGTAATCTGACGGCAGTTTTCTCGGGCATTTGGGCCTCTTCTAATAAGTGTGCTGTGAGTACATCTGCAAGCATTCACCTGTCGAGGTCAAATGACTGGTGGTGCTCATCTCCCCCCGTGCTACTGCTGCTGCCTCCCATGAATGCTCATGTGCCTGCGTGCCCCTGTACAGGCACAGATGCACGCGCGCAACACCTGATCCCGCATCCTAATTATTTTTCGCCCGGTTCTCTGAGTTGTTCTGCTTCCGGCTGATGAATGGGAAAGTGTAGTAGTGCTGTTTCATTTCACCAGCCTCTCAAGTGTGGAAATTATGGTAAATTTGAGAACAAGCCAGATTAGATTGATAGTTACACCTCCTCCTTTAATTAGCTAACCACAGGATCTGTGGAGGCAAAGGCCGGGGGGGTGTGTCGGTGTATATAACGTGTATTGTCTATGTGAAAGATTAACGTGTATTGTCTATGTGAAAGATTAATCAAAAGGAGTTGCTTGAGGTGGGAAGGCTTTTCCAGAGAGGTTCCACATGTTGTCAGGTAGTCCCTCTGAATGGCAGCTTCCGGTTCGGTCCCTTAGCTTTCGGACGTGACATTTAGTCTGATATGTGCCAGCCGTGCAATCTACCTAGCCCTGCAAAGTGCAAATATTAACCTAAATGCATATTAAGATACTGTGTGTTAGCTCCTGAACTGAAATAGAGAGCGGGTGTTCCAGCGGAGGCAAGCAAATCGTGTTGATTTACAGTGGCTTGAGGATTTGGCCCATTACCGCTTCTTTATACACTTTTAAAAAGAAATGCCAACTCGATATTTTAGGCTTTAACTGGAACATGGCAAGTAATTGTATGCTTTGGCGGACCCCTAGTAATGTTGCAGAATCTTTCTCAGAAGTTGTTCCATGGGATAGCCGATTCCTCAGGTAAGAGCTACTTGTTTGTTCAATCCTCCATCTTCGGCCTGCTCCTCAGGTGCATCCTCCTTCTCGCAGCGATTTCCTAGGAACAGATTTCGAAGAACAGCTCTGATCACAGAATCACAGATTGGTTAGGGTTGGAAAGGAGCTCTGGAGATCATCCAGTCCAACCCCCTGCCAGAGCAGGGTCACCTACAGCAGGTTGCACAGGATGACCTCCAGGCGGGTTTTGAATGTCTCTGGGGTGGGAGACTCTACTGCCTCCCTGGGCAGCCTGTTCCAGCGCTCTGCCACCCTCAAAGTAAAGAAGTTCCTCCTCATGCTTTGATAGAAGTTCCTAGGTTCCAGTTTGTACCCGTTACCTCTTGTCCTGGATCATCTTTGATGATCCAGGACAAGAGGTAACGGGCACCAATTGGAACGTAGGAACTTGAACTTGAACTGGAACGTAGGAACTTGAACATAGGATTATCCTTGATGATTCAGGATAGCTGTGTGTCTGACCAGTCTGTCTTTCGAAGGAGGTCCTGGGCCAGCTCCAGCCTTGCTGTGCTGAGCAGAGCCCCTGGCAGCAGCCCCACACCTCACTCCCAGTGTGCCTGAATGGAAAAGGTACCAAAGTTGCTCCAACACTTTCTGAAAAACTCTATAGTGTTACCCCACAAGCGCAAAGCGACGGCAAAGCCCATGAAATGACACTGGTGCTTCCAGAAAATGTCAAGCTTCCTGCCCAAGGGTGACATGCCATGCGGTGGGGTCAGGGCCACGCGCTGAGCACCCGGTGCGCTGGGGTTGCCCCAGCGGTTCCTGAGCAGCTCCTGCAGTGCTGCCGCCGGTACCGTTCTGGCGGCTGTAGTTGTTTAAAAAGCCGTTGTTGTTTCCGGCGTAATCTGACGGCAGTTTTCTCGGGCATTTGGGCCTCTTCTAATAAGTGTGCTGTGAGTACATCTGCAAGCATTCACCTGTCGAGGTCAAATGACTGGTGGTGCTCATCTCCCCCCGTGCTACTGCTGCTGCCTCCCATGAATGCTCATGTGCCTGCGTGCCCCTGTACAGGCACAGATGCACGCGCGCAACACCTGATCCCGCATCCTAATTATTTTTCGCCTGGTTCTCGGAGTTGTTCTGCTTCCGGCTGATGAATGGGAAAGTGTAGTAGTGCTGTTTCATTTCACCAGCCTCTCAAGTGTGGAAATTATGGTAAATTTGAGAACAAGCCAGATTAGATTGATAGTTACACCTCCTCCTTTAATTAGCCAACCACAGGATCTGTGGAGGCAAAGGCCGGGGGGGTGTGTCGGTGTATATAACGTGTATTTTCTATGTGAAAGATTAATCAAAAGGAGTTGCTTGAGGTGGGAAGGCTGTTCTGGAGAGGTTCCACATGTTGTCAGGTAGTCCCTCTGAATGGCAGCTTCCGGTTCGGTCCCTTAGCTTTCGGACGTGACATTTAGTCTGATATGTGCCAGCCGTGCAATCTACCTAGCCCTGCAAAGTGCAAATATTAACCTAAATGCATATTAAGATAGTGTGTGTTAGCTCCTGAACTGAAATAGAGAGCGGGTGTTCCAGCGGAGGCAAGCAAATCCTGTTGATTTACAGTGGCTTGAGGATTTGGCCCATTACCGCTTCTTTATACACTTTTAAAAAGAAATGCCAACTCGATAGTTTAGGCTTTAACTGGAACATGGCAAGTAATTGTATGTTTTGGCGGACCCCTAGTAATGTTGCAGAATCTTTCTCAGAAGTTGTTCCATGGGATAGCCGATTCCTCAGGTAAGAGCTACTTGTTTGTTCAATCCTCCATCTTAGGCCTGCTCCTCAGGTGCATCCTCCTTCTCGCAGCTATTTCCTAGGAACAGATTTCGAAGAACAGCTCTGATCACAGAATCACAGATTGGTTAGGGTTGGAAAGGAGCTCTGGAGATCATCCAGTCCAACCCCCCTGCCAGAGCAGGGTCACCTACAGCAGGTTGCACAGGATGACCTCCAGGCGGGTTTTGAATGTCTCTGGGGTGGAAGACTCTACCGCCTCCCTGGGCAGCCTGTTCCAGCGCTCTGCCACCCTCAAAGTAAAGAAGTTCCTCCTCATGCTTTGATAGAAGTTCCTACGTTCCAGTTTGTACCCGTTACCTCTTGTCCTGGATCATCTTTGATGATCCAGGACAAGAGGTAACGGGCACCAATTGGAACGTAGGAACTTGAACTTGAACTGGAACGTAGGAACTTGAACATAGGATTATCCTTGATGATTCAGGATAGCTGTGTGTCTGACCAGTCTGTCTTTCGAAGGAGGTCCTGGGCCAGCTCCAGCCATGCTGTGCTGAGCAGAACCCCTGGCAGCAGCCCCACAGCTCACTCCAAGTGTGCCTGAATGGAAAAGGTACCAAAGTTGCTGCAACACTTTCTGAAAAACTCTATAGTGTTACCCCACAAGCGCAAAGCGACGGCAAAGCCCGTGAAATGACACCGGTGCTTCCAGAAAATGTCAAGCTTCCTGCCCAAGGGTGACATGCCATGCGGTGGGGTCAGGGCCACGCGCTGAGCACCCGGTGCGCTGGGGTTGCCCCAGCGGTTCCTGAGCAGCTCCTGCAGTGCTGCCGCCGGTACCGTTCTGGCGGCTGTAGTTGTTTAAAAAGCCGTTGTTGTTTCCGGCGTAATCTGACGGCAGTTTTCTCGGGCATTTGGGCCTCTTCTAATAAGTGTGCTGTGAGTACATCTGCAAGCATTCACCTGTCGAGGTCAAATGACTGGTGGTGCTCATCTGCCCCCGTGCTACTGCTGCTGCCTCCCGTGAATGCTCATGTGCCTGCGTGCCCCTGTACAGGCACAGATGCACGCGCGCAACACCTGATCCCGCATCCTAATTATTTTTCGCCCGGTTCTCGGAGTTGTTCTGCTTCCGGCTGATGAATGGGAAAGTGTAGTAGTGCTGTTTCATTTCACCAGCCTCTCAAGTGTGGAAATTATGGTAAATTTGAGAACAAGCCAGATTAGATTGATAGTTACACCTCCTCCTTTAATTAGCCAACCACAGGATCTGTGGAGGCAAAGGCCGGGGGGCGTGTCGGTGGGGGGGCATACGATTTTACCATGGCGAGATTGCTGGAGGTTCTTTCTTGTCTGTTCTTTCTTGTCTTGTAAATTGGTATGAGGTTCTGCCAGTCTTCCTCACGTAGCACAATCGCTCTTGATTTCTGGACGTTGCTCACAGGGTAAGCTAATGTTTAACATCAATAAGGGTTACCGAATCTTGTCCTTGAGAAGCAGGAGTCTGGAAGCTGTTGTCAATCCAACTGCTGTATTCCTGACCAGCAAGCCCGCTCGATTCAGGGTTAATTAACTGATTACTTAGAGCGGAAGTGTTGTGGAAGAGCCCGATCATTACCATTTCTATTCATTCTAATATGATGTATTTCAACTCCCCCTCCCTCACGCCTTCCAGAGAGTGATCTGGTGAAGGAGGATGACAAGTCTTTGTGAAACCATCTCGAGTTCTGCCAGATACTCGTAGTTGAAGTTGTCTAGCGGTGCGAGATTAGACACCGTGTGAAAGGCAATACTGCACAGATTCTTTATTCCAGACCATTTTGTAAGTTCGCATGATACAAAACCTCACGGTTACTGGGCAGCTCTCCCACTTTTCACGTCAACCTTTGCTACCTCGCCCGCTGCAACGTGCAGGAAAGAAACATTGATTTGAATTGCGCCGTGGTGCCGTGCATCTTAATGACACTCTGGAGTGACTGGCAGTGTGTCTGGGTCCTGGGGTTGGACCCGGTCTAGCTGCCAGGAGGCAACATTGCAGAGAGGGGCTACAGCTGTGGTCTCTGAAGGGACCTGGCTACTCTATGTAGGCCTTCTCTCCCTGCGTCTCAGAGTGCTTGAAGATGCTAATTGGTTCACATTTTCCTCTGTTCGTTAAGGTATTCTGTCCTTAAAAATTCAGCTTTTTAAAATAGTAACGTGCATTGTCTATGTGAAAGATTAATCAAAAGGAGTTGCTTGAGGTGGGAAGGCTTTTCCGGAGAGGTTCCACATGTTGTCAGGTAGTCCCTCTGAATGGCAGCTTCCGGTTCGGTCCCTTAGCTTTCGGAAGTGACATTTAGTCTGATATGTGCCAGCCGTGCAATCTACCTAGCCCTGCAAAGTGCAAATATTAACCTAAATGCATATTAAGATACTGTGTGTTAGCTCCTGAACTGAAATAGAGAGCGGGTGTTCCAGCGGAGGCAAGCAAATCCTGTTGATTTACAGTGGCTTGAGGATTTGGCCCATTACCGCTTCTTTATACACTTTTAAAAAGAAATGCCAACTCGATAGTTTAGGCTTTAACTGGAACATGGCAAGTAATTGTATGTTTTGGCGGACCCCTAGTAATGTTGCAGAATCTTTCTCAGAAGTTGTTCCATGGGATAGCCGATTCCTCAGGTAAGAGCTACTTGTTTTTTCAATCCTCCATCTTAGGCCTGCTCCTCAGGTGCATCCTCCTTCTCGCAGCGATTTCCTAGGAACAGATTTCGAAGAACAGCTCTGATCACAGAATCACAGATTGGTTAGGGTTGGAAAGGAGCTCTGGAGATCATCCAGTCCAACCCCCCTGCCAGAGCAGGGTCACCTACAGCAGGTTGCACAGGATGACCTGCAGGCGGGTTTTGAATGTTTCTGGGGTCGGAGACTCTACCGCCTCCCTGGGCAGCCTGTTCCAGCGCTCTGCCACCCTCAAAGTAAAGAAGTTCCTCCTCATGCTTTGATAGAAGTTCCTAGGTTCCAGTTTGTACCCGTTACCTCTTGTCCTGGATCATCTTTGATGATCCAGGACAAGAGGTAACGGGCACCAATTGGAACGTAGGAACTTGAACTTGAACTGGAACGTAGGAACTTGAACATAGGATTATCCTTGATGATTCAGGATAGCTGTGTGTCTGACCAGTCTGTCTTTCGAAGGAGGTCCTGGACCAGCTCCAGCCATGCTGTGCTGAGCAGAGCCCCTGGCAGCAGCCCCACAGCTCACTCCCAGTGTGCCTGAATGGAAAAGGTACAAAAGTTGCTCCAACACTTTCTGAAAAACTCTATAGTGTTACCCCACAAGCGCAAAGCGACGGCAAAGCCCGTGAAATGACACCGGTGCTTCCAGAAAACGTCAAGCTTCCTGCCCAAGGGTGACATGCCATGCGGTGGGGTCAGGGCCACGCGCTGAGCACCCGGTGCGCTGGGGTTGCCCCAGCGGTTCCTGAGCAGCTCCTGCAGTGCTGCCGCCGGTACCGTTCTGGCGGCTGTAGTTGTTTAAAAAGCCGTTGTTGTTTCCGGCGTAATCTGACGGCAGTTTTCTCGGGCATTTGGGCCTCTTCTAATAAGTGTGCTGTGAGTACATCTGCAAGCATTCACCTGTCGAGGTCAAATGACTGGTGGTGCTCATCTGCCCCCGTGCTACTGCTGCTGCCTCCCGTGAATGCTCATGTGCCTGCGTGCCCCTGTACAGGCACAGATGCACGCGCGCAACACCTGATCCCGCATCCTAATTATTTTTCGCCCGGTTCTCGGAGTTGTTCTGCTTCCGGCTGATGAATGGGAAAGTGTAGTAGTGCTGTTTCATTTCACCAGCCTCTCAAGTGTGGAAATTATGGTAAATTTGAGAACAAGCCAGATTAGATTGATAGTTACACCTCCTCCTTTAATTAGCCAACCACAGGATCTGTGGAGGCAAAGGCCGGGGGGGTGTGTCGGTGTATATAACGTGTATTGTCTATGTGAAAGATTAATCAAAAGGAGTTGCTTGAGGTGGGAAGGCTTTTCCGGAGAGGTTCCACATGTTGTCAGGTAGTCCCTCTGAATGGCAGCTTCCGGTTCGGTCCCTTAGCTTTCGGAAGTGACATTTAGTCTGATATGTGCCAGCCGTGCAATCTACCTAGCCCCGCAAAGTGCAAATATTAACCTAAATGCATATTAAGATACTGTGTGTTAGCTCCTGAACTGAAATAGAGAGCGGGTGTTCCAGCGGAGGCAAGCAAATCCTGTTGATTTACAGTGGCTTGCGGATTTGGCCCATTACCGCTTCTTTATACATTTTTATAAAGAAATGCCAACTCGATAGTTTAGGCTTTAACTGGAACATGGCAAGTAATTGTATGTTTTGGCGGACCCCTAGTAATGTTGCAGAATCTTTCTCAGAAATTGTTCCATGGGATAGCCGATTCCTCAGGTAAGAGCTACTTGTTTGTTCAATCCTCCATCTTAGGCCTGCTCCTCAGGTGCATCCTCCTTCTCGCAGCGATTTCCTAGGAACAGATTTCGAAGAACAGCTCTGATCACAGAATCACAGATTGGTTAGGGTTGGAAAGGAGCTCTGGAGATCATCCAGCCCAACCCCCCTGCCAGAGCAGGGTCACCTACAGCAGGTTGCACAGGATGACCTCCAGGCGGGTTTTGAATGTCTCTGGGGTCGGAGACTCTACCGCCTCCCCGGGCAGCCTGTTCCAGCGCTCTGCCACCCTCAAAGTAAAGAAGTTCCTCCTCATGCTTTGATAGAAGTTCCTAGGTTCCAGTTTGTACCCGTTACCTCTTGTCCTGGATCATCTTTGATGATCCAGGACAAGAGGTAACGGGCACCAATTGGAACGTAGGAACTTGAACTTGAACTGGAAGGTAGGAACTTGAACTTGAACATAGGATTATCCTTGATGATTCAGGATAGCTGTGTGTCTGACCAGTCTGTCTTTCGAAGGAGGTCCTTGACCAGCTCCAGCCATGCTGTGCTGAGCAGAGCCCCTGGCAGCAGCCCCACACCTCACTCCCAGTGTGCCTGAATGGAAAAGGTACCAAAGTTGCTCCAACACTTTCTGAAAAACTCTATAGTGTTACCCCACAAGCGCAAAGCGACGGCAAAGCCCGTGAAATGACACCGGTGCTTCCAGAAAATGTCAAGCTTCCTGCCCAAGGGTGACATGCCATGCGGTGGGGTCAGGGCCACGCGCTGAGCACCCGGTGCGCTGGGGTTGCCCCAGCGGTTCCTGAGCAGCTCCTGCAGTGCTGCCGCCGGTACTGTTCTGGCGGCTGTAGTTGTTTAAAAAGCCGTTGTTGTTTCCGGCGTAATCTGACGGCAGTTTTCTCGGGCATTTGGGCCTCTTCTAATAAGTGTGCTGTGAGTACATCTGCAAGCATTCACCTGTCGAGGTCAAATGACTGGTGGTGCTCATCTGCCCCCGTGCTACTGCTGCTGCCTCCCGTGAATGCTCATGTGCCTGCGTGCCCCTGTACAGGCACAGATGCACGCGCGCAACACCTGATCCCGCATCCTAATTATTTTTCGCCCGGTTCTCGGAGTTGTTCTGCTTCCGGCTGATGAATGGGAAAGTGTAGTAGTGCTGTTTCATTTCACCAGCCTCTCAAGTGTGGAAATTATGGTAAATTTGAGAACAAGCCAGATTAGATTGATAGTTACACCTCCTCCTTTAATTAGCCAACCACAGGATCTGTGGAGGCAAAGGCCGGGGGGGTGTGTCGGTGTATATAACGTGTATTGTCTATGTGAAAGATGAATCAAAAGGAGTTGCTTGAGGTGGGAAGGCTTTTCCGGAGAGGTTCCACATGTTGTCAGGTAGTCCCTCTGAATGGCAGCTTCCGGTTCGGTCCCTTAGCTTTCGGAAGTGACATTTAGTCTGATATGTGCCAGCCGTGCAATCTACCTAGCCCCGCAAAGTGCAAATATTAACATAAATGCATATTAAGATACTGTGTGTTAGCTCCTGAACTGAAATAGAGAGCGGGTGTTCCAGCGGAGGCAAGCAAATCGTGTTGATTTACAGTGGCTTGCGGATTTGGCCCATTACCGCTTCTTTATACACTTTTAAAAAGAAATGCCAACTCGATAGTTTAGGCTTTAACTGGAACATGGCAAGTAATTGTATGTTTTGGCGGACCCCTAGTAATGTTGCAGAATCTTTCTCAGAAGTTGTTCCATGGGATAGCCGATTCCTCAGGTAAGAGCTACTTGTTTGTTCAATCCTCCATCTTCGGCCTGCTCCTCAGGTGCATCCTCCTTCTCGCAGCGATTTCCTAGGAACAGATTTCGAAGAACAGCTCTGATCACAGAATCACAGATTGGTTAGGGTTGGAAAGGAGCTCTGGAGATCATCCAGCCCAACCCCCCTGCCAGAGCAGGGTCACCTACAGCAGGTTGCACAGGATGACCTCCAGGCGGGTTTTGAATGTCTCTGGGGTCGGAGACTCTACCGCCTCCCCGGGCAGCCTGTTCCAGCGCTCTGCCACCCTCAAAGTAAAGAAGTTCCTCCTCATGCTTTGATAAAAGTTCCTACGTTCCAGTTTGTACCCGTTACCTCTTGTCCTGGATCATCTTTGATGATCCAGGACAAGAGGTAACGGGCACCAATTAGAACGTAGGAACTTGAACTTCAATTGGAACGTAGGAACTTGAACATAGGATTATCCTTGATGATTCAGGATAGCTGTGTGTCTGACCAGTCTGTCTTTCGAAGGAGGTCCTGGGCCAGCTCCAGCCATGCTGTGCTGAGCAGAGCCCCTGGCAGCAGCCCCACAGCTCACTCCCAGTGTGCCTGAATGGAAAAGGTACCAAAGTTGCTCCAACACTTTCTGAAAAACTCTATAGTGTTACCCCACAAGCGCAAAGCGACGGCAAAGCCCGTGAAATGACACCGGTGCTTCCAGAAAACGTCAAGCTTCCTGCCCAAGGGTGACATGCCATGCGGTGGGGTCAGGGCCACGCGCTGAGCACCCGGTGCGCTGGGGTTGCCCCAGCGGTTCCTGAGCAGCTCCTGCAGTGCTGCCGCCGGTACCGTTCTGGCGGCTGTAGTTGTTTAAAAAGCCGTTGTTGTTTCCGGCGTAATCTGACGGCAGTTTTCTCGGGCATTTGGGCCTCTTCTAATAAGTGTGCTGTGAGTACATCTGCAAGCATTCACCTGTCGAGGTCAAATGACTGGTGGTGCTCATCTGCCCCCGTGCTACTGCTGCTGCCTCCCGTGAATGCTCATGTGCCTGCGTGCCCCTGTACAGGCACAGATGCACGCGCGCAACACCTGATCCCGCATCCTAATTATTTTTCGCCCGGTTCTCAGAGTTGTTCTGCTTCCGGCTGATGAATGGGAAAGTGTAGTAGTGCTGTTTCATTTCACCAGCCTCTCAAGTGTGGAAATTATGGTAAATTTGAGAACAAGCCAGATTAGATTAATAGTTACACCTCCTCCTTTAATTAGCCAACCACAGGATCTGTGGAGGCAAAGGCCGGGGGGGTGTGTCGGTGTATATAAGGTGTATTGTCTATGTGAAAGATTAATCAAAAGGAGTTGCTTGAGGTGGGAAGGCTTTTCCGGAGAGGTTCCACATGTTGTCAGGTAGTCCCTCTGAATGGCAGCTTCCGGTTCGGTCCCTTAGCTTTCGGAAGTGACATTTAGTCTGATATGTGCCAGCCGTGCAATCTACCTAGCCCTGCAAAGTGCAAATATTAACCTAAATGCATATTAAGATACTGTGTGTTAGCTCCTGAACTGAAATAGAGAGCGGGTGTTCCAGCGGAGGCAAGCAAATCGTGTTGATTTACAGTGGCTTGCGGATTTGGCCCATTACCGCTTCTTTATACACTTTTAAAAAGAAATGCCAACTCGATAGTTTAGGCTTTAACTGGAACATGGCAAGTAATTGTATGTTTTCGCGGACCCCTAGTAATGTTGCAGAATCTTTCTCAGAAGTTGTTCCATGGGATAGCCGATTCCTCAGGTAAGAGCTACTTGTTTGTTCAATCCTCCATCTTAGGCCTGCTCCTCAGGTGCATCCTCCTTCTCGCAGCGATTTCCTAGGAACAGATTTCGAAGAACAGCTCTGATCACAGAATCACAGATTGGTTAGGGTTGGAAAGGAGCTCTGGAGATCATCCAGCCCAACCCCCCTGCCAGAGCAGGGTCACCTACAGCAGGTTGCACAGGATGACCTCCAGGCGGGTTTTGAATGTCTCTGGGGTCGGAGACTCTACCGCCTCCCCGGGCAGCCTGTTCCAGCGCTCTGCCACCCTCAAAGTAAAGAAGTTCCTCCTCATGCTTTGATAGAAGTTCCTACGTTCCAGTTTGTACCCGTTACCTCTTGTCCTGGATCATCTTTGATGATCCAGGACAAGAGGTAACGGGCACCAATTGGAACGTAGGAACTTGAACTTGAACTGGAACGTAGGAACTTGAACATAGGATTATCCTTGATGATTCAGGATAGCTGTGTGTCTGACCAGTCTGTCTTTCGAAGGAGGTCCTGGGCCAGCTCCAGCCATGCTGTGCTGAGCAGAGCCCCTGGCAGCAGCCCCACACCTCACTCCCAGTGTGCCTGAATGGAAAAGGTACCAAAGTTGCTCCAACACTTTCTGAAAAACTCTACAGTGTTACCCCACAAGCGCAAAGCGACGGCAAAGCCCGTGAAATGACACCGGTGCTTCCAGAAAATGTCAAGCTTCCTGCCCAAGGGTGACATGCCATGCGGTGGGGTCAGGGCCACGCGCTGAGCACCCGGTGCGCTGGGGTTGCCCCAGCGGTTCCTGAGCAGCTCCTGCAGTGCTGCCGCCGGTACCGTTCTGGCGGCTGTAGTTGTTTAAAAAGCCGTTGTTGTTTCCGGCGTAATCTGACGGCAGTTTTCTCGGGCATTTGGGCCTCTTCTAATAAGTGTGCTGTGAGTACATCTGCAAGCATTCACCTGTCGAGGTCAAATGACT
The DNA here is from genome assembly GCF_965231255.1 of Vanellus vanellus. Classification (NCBI taxonomy): domain Eukaryota; kingdom Metazoa; phylum Chordata; class Aves; order Charadriiformes; family Charadriidae; genus Vanellus; species Vanellus vanellus. The sequence continues at coordinate 710,646 of NW_028128478.1, read as the reverse complement.
GGTGGTGCTCATCTGCCCCCGTGCTACTGCTGCTGCCTCCCGTGAATGCTCATGTGCCTGCGTGCCCCTGTACAGGCACAGATGCACGCGCGCAACAACTGATCCCGCATCCTAATTATTTTTCGCCCGGTTCTCGGAGTTGTTCTGCTTCCGGCTGATGAATGGGAAAGTGTAGTAGTGCTGTTTCATTTCACCAGCCTCTCAAGTGTGGAAATTATGGTAAATTTGAGAACAAGCGAGATTAGATCGATAGTTACACCTCCTCCTTTAATTAGCCAACCACAGGATCTGTGGAGGCAAAGGCCGGGGGGGTGTGTCGGTGTATATAACGTGTATTGTCTATGTGAAAGATTAATCAAAAGGAGTTGCTTGAGGTGGGAAGGCTTTTCCGGAGAGGTTCCACATGTTGTCAGGTAGTCCCTCTGAATGGCAGCTTCCGGTTCGGTCCCTTAGCTTTCGGAAGTGACATTTAGTCTGATATGTGCCAGCCGTGCAATCTACCTAGCCCTGCAAAGTGCAAATATTAACCTAAATGCATATTAAGATACTGTGTGTTAGCTCCTGAACTGAAATAGAGAGCGGGTGTTCCAGCGGAGGCAAGCAAATCGTGTTGATTTACAGTGGCTTGCGGATTTGGCCCATTACCGCTTCTTTATACACTTTTAAAAAGAAATGCCAACTCGATAGTTTAGGCTTTAACTGGAACATGGCAAGTAATTGTATGTTTTGGCGGACCCCTAGTAATGTTGCAGAATCTTTCTCAGAAGTTGTTCCATGGGATAGCCGATTCCTCAGGTAAGAGCTACTTGTTTGTTCAATCCTCCATCTTAGGCCTGCTCCTCAGGTGCATCCTCCTTCTCGCAGCGATTTCCTAGGAACAGATTTCGAAGAACAGCTCTGATCACAGAATCACAGATTGGTTAGGGTTGGAAAGGAGCTCTGGAGATCATCCAGCCCAACCCCCCTGCCAGAGCAGGGTCACCTACAGCAGGTTGCACAGGATGACCTCCAGGTGGGTTTTGAATGTTTCTGGGGTCGGAGACTCTACCGCCTCCCTGGGCAGCCTGTTCCAGCGCTCTGCCACCCTCAAAGTAAAGAAGTTCCTCCTCATGCTTTGATAGAAGTTCCTAGGTTCCAGTTTGTACCCGTTACCTCTTGTCCTGGATCATCTTTGATGATCCAGGACAAGAGGTAACGGGCACCAATTGGAACGTAGGAACTTGAACTTGAACTGGAAGGTAGGAACTTGAACTTGAACATAGGATTATCCTTGATGATTCAGGATAGCTGTGTGTCTGACCAGTCTGTCTTTCGAAGGAGGTCCTGGACCAGCTCCAGCCATGCTGTGCTGAGCAGAGCCCCTGGCAGCAGCCCCACAGCTCACTCCCAGTGTGCCTGAATGGAAAAGGTACCAAAGTTGCTCCAACACTTTCTGAAAAACTCTATAGTGTTACCCCACAAGCGCAAAGCGACGGCAAAGCCCGTGAAATGACACCGGTGCTTCCAGAAAACGTCAAGCTTCCTGCCCAAGGGTGACATGCCATGCGGTGGGGTCAGGGCCACGCGCTGAGCACCCGGTGCGCTGGGGTTGCCCCAGCGGTTCCTGAGCAGCTCCTGCAGTGCTGCCGCCGGTACCGTTCTGGCGGCTGTAGTTGTTTAAAAAGCCGTTGTTGTTTCCGGCGTAATCTGACGGCAGTTTTCTCGGGCATTTGGGCCTCTTCTAATAAGTGTGCTGTGAGTACATCTGCAAGCATTCACCTGTCGAGGTCAAATGACTGGTGGTGCTCATCTGCCCCCGTGCTACTGCTGCTGCCTCCCGTGAATGCTCATGTGCCTGCGTGCCCCTGTACAGGCACAGATGCACGCGCGCAACACCTGATCCCGCATCCTAATTATTTTTCGCCCGGTTCTCGGAGTTGTTCTGCTTCCGGCTGATGAATGGGAAAGTGTAGTAGTGCTGTTTCATTTCACCAGCCTCTCAAGTGTGGAAATTATGGTAAATTTGAGAACAAGCCAGATTAGATTGATAGTTACACCTCCTCCTTTAATTAGCCAACCACAGGATCTGTGGAGGCAAAGGCCGGGGGGGTGTGTCGGTGTATATAACGTGTATTGTCTATGTGAAAGATTAATCAAAAGGAGTTGCTTGAGGTGGGAAGGCTTTTCCGGAGAGGTTCCACATGTTGTCAGGTAGTCCCTCTGAATGGCAGCTTCCGGTTCGGTCCCTTAGCTTTCGGAAGTGACATTTAGTCTGATATGTGCCAGCCGTGCAATCTACCTAGCCCTGCAAAGTGCAAATATTAACCTAAATGCATATTAAGATACTGTGTGTTAGCTCCTGAACTGCAATAGAGAGCGGGTGTTCCAGCGGAGGCAAGCAAATCGTGTTGATTTAGAGTGGCTTGAGGATTTGGCCCATTACCGCTTCTTTATACACTTTTAAAAAGAAATGCCAACTCGATAGTTTAGGCTTTAACTGGAACATGGCAAGTAATTGTATGTTTTGCCGGACCCCTAGTAATGTTGCAGAATCTTTCTCAGAAGTTGTTCCATGGGATAGCCGATTCCTCAGGTAAGAGCTACTTGTTTGTTCAATCCTCCATCTTAGGCCTGCTCCTCAGGTGCATCCTCCTTCTCGCAGCGATTTCCTAGGAACAGATTTCGAAGAACAGCTCTGATCACAGAATCACAGATTGGTTAGGGTTGGAAAGGAGCTCTGGAGATCATCCAGCCCAACCCCCCTGCCAGAGCAGGGTCACCTACAGCAGGTTGCACAGGATGACCTCCAGGCGGGTTTTGAATGTCTCTGGGGTCGGAGACTCTACCGCCTCCCCGGGCAGCCTGTTCCAGCGCTCTGCCACCCTCAAAGTAAAGAAGTTCCTCCTCATGCTTTGATAGAAGTTCCTACGTTCCAGTTTGTACCCGTTACCTCTTGTCCTGGATCATCTTTGATGATCCAGGACAAGAGGTAACGGGCACCAATTGGAACGTAGGAACTTGAACTTGAACTGGAACGTAGGAACTTGAACATAGGATTATCCTTGATGATTCAGGATAGCTGTGTGTCTGACCAGTCTGTCTTTCGAAGGAGGTCCTGGGCCAGCTCCAGCCATGCTGTGCTGAGCAGAGCCCCTGGCAGCAGCCCCACACCTCACTCCCAGTGTGCCTGAATGGAAAAGGTACCAAAGTTGCTCCAACACTTTCTGAAAAACTCTACAGTGTTACCCCACAAGCGCAAAGCGACGGCAAAGCCCGTGAAATGACACCGGTGCTTCCAGAAAATGTCAAGCTTCCTGCCCAAGGGTGACATGCCATGCGGTGGGGTCAGGGCCACGCGCTGAGCACCCGGTGCGCTGGGGTTGCCCCAGCGGTTCCTGAGCAGCTCCTGCAGTGCTGCCGCCGGTACCGTTCTGGCGGCTGTAGTTGTTTAAAAAGCCGTTGTTGTTTCCGGCGTAATCTGACGGCAGTTTTCTCGGGCATTTGGGCCTCTTCTAATAAGTGTGCTGTGAGTACATCTGCAAGCATTCACCTGTCGAGGTCAAATGACTGGTGGTGCTCATCTGCCCCCGTGCTACTGCTGCTGCCTCCCGTGAATGCTCATGTGCCTGCGTGCCCCTGTACAGGCACAGATGCACGCGCGCAACACCTGATCCCGCATCCTAATTATTTTTCGCCCGGTTCTCGGAGTTGTTCTGCTTCCGGCTGATGAATGGGAAAGTGTAGTAGTGCTGTTTCATTTCACCAGCCTCTCAAGTGTGGAAATTATGGTAAATTTGAGAACAAGCGAGATTAGATCGATAGTTACACCTCCTCCTTTAATTAGCCAACCACAGGATCTGTGGAGGCAAAGGCCGGGGGGGTGTGTCGGTGTATATAACGTGTATTGTCTATGTGAAAGATTAATCAAAAGGAGTTGCTTGAGGTGGGAAGGCTTTTCCGGAGAGGTTCCACATGTTGTCAGGTAGTCCCTCTGAATGGCAGCTTCCGGTTCGGTCCCTTAGCTTTCGGAAGTGACATTTAGTCTGATATGTGCCAGCCGTGCAATCTACCTAGCCCTGCAAAGTGCAAATATTAACCTAAATGCATATTAAGATACTGTGTGTTAGCTCCTGAACTGAAATAGAGAGCGGGTGTTCCAGCGGAGGCAAGCAAATCGTGTTGATTTACAGTGGCTTGCGGATTTGGCCCATTACCGCTTCTTTATACACTTTTAAAAAGAAATGCCAACTCGATAGTTTAGGCTTTAACTGGAACATGGCAAGTAATTGTATGTTTTGCCGGACCCCTAGTAATGTTGCAGAATCTTTCTCAGAAGTTGTTCCATGGGATAGCCGATTCCTCAGGTAAGAGCTACTTGTTTGTTCAATCCTCCATCTTAGGCCTGCTCCTCAGGTGCATCCTCCTTCTCGCAGCGATTTCCTAGGAACAGATTTCGAAGAACAGCTCTGATCACAGAATCACAGATTGGTTAGGGTTGGAAAGGAGCTCTGGAGATCATCCAGCCCAACCCCCCTGCCAGAGCAGGGTCACCTACAGCAGGTTGCACAGGATGACCTCCAGGCGGGTTTTGAATGTCTCTGGGGTCGGAGACTCTACCGCCTCCCCGGGCAGCCTGTTCCAGCGCTCTGCCACCCTCAAAGTAAAGAAGTTCCTCCTCATGCTTTGATAGAAGTTCCTACGTTCCAGTTTGTACCCGTTACCTCTTGTCCTGGATCATCTTTGATGATCCAGGACAAGAGGTAACGGGCACCAATTGGAACGTAGGAACTTGAACTTGAACTGGAACGTAGGAACTTGAACATAGGATTATCCTTGATGATTCAGGATAGCTGTGTGTCTGACCAGTCTGTCTTTCGAAGGAGGTCCTGGGCCAGCTCCAGCCATGCTGTGCTGAGCAGAGCCCCTGGCAGCAGCCCCACACCTCACTCCCAGTGTGCCTGAATGGAAAAGGTACCAAAGTTGCTCCAACACTTTCTGAAAAACTCTACAGTGTTACCCCACAAGCGCAAAGCGACGGCAAAGCCCGTGAAATGACACCGGTGCTTCCAGAAAATGTCAAGCTTCCTGCCCAAGGGTGACATGCCATGCGGTGGGGTCAGGGCCACGCGCTGAGCACCCGGTGCGCTGGGGTTGCCCCAGCGGTTCCTGAGCAGCTCCTGCAGTGCTGCCGCCGGTACCGTTCTGGCGGCTGTAGTTGTTTAAAAAGCCGTTGTTGTTTCCGGCGTAATCTGACGGCAGTTTTCTCGGGCATTTGGGCCTCTTCTAATAAGTGTGCTGTGAGTACATCTGCAAGCATTCACCTGTCGAGGTCAAATGACTGGTGGTGCTCATCTGCCCCCGTGCTACTGCTGCTGCCTCCCGTGAATGCTCATGTGCCTGCGTGCCCCTGTACAGGCACAGATGCACGCGCGCAACACCTGATCCCGCATCCTAATTATTTTTCGCCCGGTTCTCGGAGTTGTTCTGCTTCCGGCTGATGAATGGGAAAGTGTAGTAGTGCTGTTTCATTTCACCAGCCTCTCAAGTGTGGAAATTATGGTAAATTTGAGAACAAGCGAGATTAGATCGATAGTTACACCTCCTCCTTTAATTAGCCAACCACAGGATCTGTGGAGGCAAAGGCCGGGGGGGTGTGTCGGTGTATATAACGTGTATTGTCTATGTGAAAGATTAATCAAAAGGAGTTGCTTGAGGTGGGAAGGCTTTTCCGGAGAGGTTCCACATGTTGTCAGGTAGTCCCTCTGAATGGCAGCTTCCGGTTCGGTCCCTTAGCTTTCGGAAGTGACATTTAGTCTGATATGTGCCAGCCGTGCAATCTACCTAGCCCTGCAAAGTGCAAATATTAACCTAAATGCATATTAAGATACTGTGTGTTAGCTCCTGAACTGAAATAGAGAGCGGGTGTTCCAGCGGAGGCAAGCAAATCGTGTTGATTTACAGTGGCTTGCGGATTTGGCCCATTACCGCTTCTTTATACACTTTTAAAAAGAAATGCCAACTCGATAGTTTAGGCTTTAACTGGAACATGGCAAGTAATTGTATGTTTTGCCGGACCCCTAGTAATGTTGCAGAATCTTTCTCAGAAGTTGTTCCATGGGATAGCCGATTCCTCAGGTAAGAGCTACTTGTTTGTTCAATCCTCCATCTTAGGCCTGCTCCTCAGGTGCATCCTCCTTCTCGCAGCGATTTCCTAGGAACAGATTTCGAAGAACAGCTCTGATCACAGAATCACAGATTGGTTAGGGTTGGAAAGGAGCTCTGGAGATCATCCAGCCCAACCCCCCTGCCAGAGCAGGGTCACCTACAGCAGGTTGCACAGGATGACCTCCAGGTGGGTTTTGAATGTTTCTGGGGTGGGAGACTCTACCGCCTCCCTGGGCAGCCTGTTCCAGCGCTCTGCCACCCTCAAAGTAAAGAAGTTCCTCCTCATGCTTTGATAGAAGTTCCTAGGTTCCAGTTTGTACCCGTTACCTCTTGTCCTGGATCATCTTTGATGATCCAGGACAAGAGGTAACGGGCACCAATTGGAACGTAGGAACTTGAACTTGAACTGGAAGGTAGGAACTTGAACTTGAACATAGGATTATCCTTGATGATTCAGGATAGCTGTGTGTCTGACCAGTCTGTCTTTCGAAGGAGGTCCTGGACCAGCTCCAGCCATGCTGTGCTGAGCAGAGCCCCTGGCAGCAGCCCCACACCTCACTCCCAGTGTGCCTGAATGGAAAAGGTACCAAAGTTGCTCCAACACTTTCTGAAAAACTCTATAGTGTTACCCCACAAGCGCAAAGCGACGGCAAAGCCCGTGAAATGACACCGGTGCTTCCAGAAAACGTCAAGCTTCCTGCCCAAGGGTGACATGCCATGCGGTGGGGTCAGGGCCACGCGCTGAGCACCCGGTGCGCTGGGGTTGCCCCAGCGGTTCCTGAGCAGCTCCTGCAGTGCTGCCGCCGGTACCGTTCTGGCGGCTGTAGTTGTTTAAAAAGCCGTTGTTGTTTCCGGCGTAATCTGACGGCAGTTTTCTCGGGCATTTGGGCCTCTTCTAATAAGTGTGCTGTGAGTACATCTGCAAGCATTCACCTGTCGAGGTCAAATGACTGGTGGTGCTCATCTGCCCCCGTGCTACTGCTGCTGCCTCCCGTGAATGCTCATGTGCCTGCGTGCCCCTGTACAGGCACAGATGCACGCGCGCAACACCTGATCCCGCATCCTAATTATTTTTCGCCCGGTTCTCTGAGTTGTTCTGCTTCCGGCTGATGAATGGGAAAGTGTAGTAGTGCTGTTTCATTTCACCAGCCTCTCAAGTGTGGAAATTATGGTAAATTTGAGAACAAGCCAGATTAGATTGATAGTTACACCTCCTCCTTTAATTAGCCAACCACAGGATCTGTGGAGGCAAAGGCCGGGGGGGTGTGTCGGTGTATATAACGTGTATTGTCTATGTGAAAGATTAATCAAAAGGAGTTGCTTGAGGTGGGAAGGCTTTTCCGGAGAGGTTCCACATGTTGTCAGGTAGTCCCTCTGAATGGCAGCTTCCGGTTCGGTCCCTTAGCTTTCGGAAGTGACATTTAGTCTGATATGTGCCAGCCGTGCAATCTACCTAGCCCTGCAAAGTGCAAATATTAACCTAAATGCATATTAAGATACTGTGTGTTAGCTCCTGAACTGCAATAGAGAGCGGGTGTTCCAGCGGAGGCAAGCAAATCGTGTTGATTTAGAGTGGCTTGAGGATTTGGCCCATTACCGCTTCTTTATACACTTTTAAAAAGAAATGCCAACTCGATAGTTTAGGCTTTAACTGGAACATGGCAAGTAATTGTATGTTTTGGCGGACCCCTAGTAATGTTGCAGAATCTTTCTCAGAAGTTGTTCCATGGGATAGCCGATTCCTCAGGTAAGAGCTACTTGTTTGTTCAATCCTCCATCTTAGGCCTGCTCCTCAGGTGCATCCTCCTTCTCGCAGCGATTTCCTAGGAACAGATTTCGAAGAACAGCTCTGATCACAGAATCACAGATTAGTTAGGGTTGGAAAGGAGCTCTGGAGATCATCCAGCCCAACCCCCCTGCCAGAGCAGGGTCACCTACAGCAGGTTGCACAGGATGACCTCCAGGCGGGTTTTGAATGTCTCTGGGGTCGGAGACTCTACCGCCTCCCCGGGCAGCCTGTTCCAGCGCTCTGCCACCCTCAAAGTAAAGAAGTTCCTCCTCATGCTTTGATAGAAGTTCCTACGTTCCAGTTTGTACCCGTTACCTCTTGTCCTGGATCATCAAAGATGATCCAGGACAAGAGGTAACGGGCACCAATTGGAACGTAGGAACTTGAACTTGAACTGGAACGTAGGAACTTGAACATAGGATTATCCTTGATGATTCAGGATAGCTGTGTGTCTGACCAGTCTGTCTTTCGAAGGAGGTCCTGGACCAGCTCCAGCCATGCTGTGCTGAGCAGAGCCCCTGGCAGCAGCCCCACAGCTCACTCCCAGTGTGCCTGAATGGAAAAGGTACCAAAGTTGCTCCAACACTTTCTGAAAAACTCTATAGTGTTACCCCACAAGCGCAAAGCGACGGCAAAGCCCGTGACATGACACCGGTGCTTCCAGAAAATGTCAAGCTTCCTGCCCAAGGGTGACATGCCATGCGGTGGGGTCAGGGCCACGCGCTGAGCACCCGGTGCGCTGGGGTTGCCCCAGCGGTTCCTGAGCAGCTCCTGCAGTGCTGCCGCCGGTACCGTTCTGGCGGCTGTAGTTGTTTAAAAAGCCGTTGTTGTTTCCGGCGTAATCTGACGGCAGTTTTCTCGGGCATTTGGGCCTCTTCTAATAAGTGTGCTGTGAGTACATCTGCAAGCATTCACCTGTCGAGGTCAAATGACTGGTGGTGCTCATCTGCCCCCGTGCTACTGCTGCTGCCTCCCGTGAATGCTCATGTGCCTGCGTGCCCCTGTACAGGCACAGATGCACGCGCGCAACACCTGATCCCGCATCCTAATTATTTTTCGCCCGGTTCTCGGAGTTGTTCTGCTTCCGGCTGATGAATGGGAAAGTGTAGTAGTGCTGTTTCATTTCACCAGCCTCTCAAGTGTGGAAATTATGGTAAATTTGAGAACAAGCCAGATTAGATTGATAGTTACACCTCCTCCTTTAATTAGCCAACCACAGGATCTGTGGAGGCAAAGGCCGGGGGGGTGTGTCGGTGTATATAACGTGTATTGTCTATGTGAAAGATTAATCAAAAGGAGTTGCTTGAGGTGGGAAGGCTTTTCCGGAGAGGTTCCACATGTTGTCAGGTAGTCCCTCTGAATGGCAGCTTCCGGTTCGGTCCCTTAGCTTTCGGAAGTGACATTTAGTCTGATATGTGCCAGCCGTGCAATCTACCTAGCCCTGCAAAGTGCAAATATTAACCTAAATGCATATTAAGATACTGTGTGTTAGCTCCTGAACTGCAATAGAGAGCGGGTGTTCCAGCGGAGGCAAGCAAATCGTGTTGATTAAGAGTGGCTTGAGGATTTGGCCCATTACCGCTTCTTTATACACTTTTAAAAAGAAATGCCAACTCGATAGTTTAGGCTTTAACTGGAACATGGCAAGTAATTGTATGTTTTGCCGGACCCCTAGTAATGTTGCAGAATCTTTCTCAGAAGTTGTTCCATGGGATAGCCGATTCCTCAGGTAAGAGCTACTTGTTTGTTCAATCCTCCATCTTAGGCCTGCTCCTCAGGTGCATCCTCCTTCTCGCAGCGATTTCCTAGGAACAGATTTCGAAGAACAGCTCTGATCACAGAATCACAGATTAGTTAGGGTTGGAAAGGAGCTCTGGAGATCATCCAGCCCAACCCCCCTGCCAGAGCAGGGTCACCTACAGCAGGTTGCACAGGATGACCTCCAGGCGGGTTTTGAATGTCTCTGGGGTCGGAGACTCTACCGCCTCCCCGGGCAGCCTGTTCCAGCGCTCTGCCACCCTCAAAGTAAAGAAGTTCCTCCTCATGCTTTGATAGAAGTTCCTACGTTCCAGTTTGTACCCGTTACCTCTTGTCCTGGATCATCTTTGATGATCCAGGACAAGAGGTAACGGGCACCAATTGGAACGTAGGAACTTGAACTTGAACTGGAACGTAGGAACTTGAACATAGGATTATCCTTGATGATTCAGGATAGCTGTGTGTCTGACCAGTCTGTCTTTCGAAGGAGGTCCTGGACCAGCTCCAGCCATGCTGTGCTGAGCAGAGCCCCTGGCAGCAGCCCCACAGCTCACTCCCAGTGTGCCTGAATGGAAAAGGTACCAAAGTTGCTCCAACACTTTCTGAAAAACTCTATAGTGTTACCCCACAAGCGCAAAGCGACGGCAAAGCCCGTGACATGACACCGGTGCTTCCAGAAAATGTCAAGCTTCCTGCCCAAGGGTGACATGCCATGCGGTGGGGTCAGGGCCACGCGCTGAGCACCCGGTGCGCTGGGGTTGCCCCAGCGGTTCCTGAGCAGCTCCTGCAGTGCTGCCGCCGGTACCGTTCTGGCGGCTGTAGTTGTTTAAAAAGCCGTTGTTGTTTCCGGCGTAATCTGACGGCAGTTTTCTCGGGCATTTGGGCCTCTTCTAATAAGTGTGCTGTGAGTACATCTGCAAGCATTCACCTGTCGAGGTCAAATGACTGGTGGTGCTCATCTGCCCCCGTGCTACTGCTGCTGCCTCCCGTGAATGCTCATGTGCCTGCGTGCCCCTGTACAGGCACAGATGCACGCGCGCAACACCTGATCCCGCATCCTAATTATTTTTCGCCCGGTTCTCGGAGTTGTTCTGCTTCCGGCTGATGAATGGGAAAGTGTAGTAGTGCTGTTTCATTTCACCAGCCTCTCAAGTGTGGAAATTATGGTAAATTTGAGAACAAGCGAGATTAGATCGATAGTTACACCTCCTCCTTTAATTAGCCAACCACAGGATCTGTGGAGGCAAAGGCCGGGGGGGTGTGTCGGTGTATATAACGTGTATTGTCTATGTGAAAGATTAATCAAAAGGAGTTGCTTGAGGTGGGAAGGCTTTTCCGGAGAGGTTCCACATGTTGTCAGGTAGTCCCTCTGAATGGCAGCTTCCGGTTCGGTCCCTTAGCTTTCGGAAGTGACATTTAGTCTGATATGTGCCAGCCGTGCAATCTACCTAGCCCTGCAAAGTGCAAATATTAACCTAAATGCATTTTAAGATACTGTGTGTTAGCTCCTGAACTGAAATAGAGAGCGGGTGTTCCAGCGGAGGCAAGCAAATCGTGTTGATTTACAGTGGCTTGCGGATTTGGCCCATTACCGCTTCTTTATACACTTTTAAAAAGAAATGCCAACTCGATAGTTTAGGCTTTAACTGGAACATGGCAAGTAATTGTATGTTTTGCCGGACCCCTAGTAATGTTGCAGAATCTTTCTCAGAAGTTGTTCCATGGGATAGCCGATTCCTCAGGTAAGAGCTACTTGTTTGTTCAATCCTCCATCTTAGGCCTGCTCCTCAGGTGCATCCTCCTTCTCGCAGCGATTTCCTAGGAACAGATTTCGAAGAACAGCTCTGATCACAGAATCACAGATTGGTTAGGGTTGGAAAGGAGCTCTGGAGATCATCCAGCCCAACCCCCCTGCCAGAGCAGGGTCACCTACAGCAGGTTGCACAGGATGACCTCCAGGTGGGTTTTGAATGTTTCTGGGGTCGGAGACTCTACCGCCTCCCTGGGCAGCCTGTTCCAGCGCTCTGCCACCCTCAAAGTAAAGAAGTTCCTCCTCATGCTTTGATAGAAGTTCCTAGGTTCCAGTTTGTACCCGTTACCTCTTGTCCTGGATCATCTTTGATGATCCAGGACAAGAGGTAACGGGCACCAATTGGAACGTAGGAACTTGAACTTGAACTGGAAGGTAGGAACTTGAACTTGAACATAGGATTATCCTTGATGATTCAGGATAGCTGTGTGTCTGACCAGTCTGTCTTTCGAAGGAGGTCCTGGACCAGCTCCAGCCATGCTGTGCTGAGCAGAGCCCCTGGCAGCAGCCCCACACCTCACTCCCAGTGTGCCTGAATGGAAAAGGTACCAAAGTTGCTCCAACACTTTCTGAAAAACTCTATAGTGTTACCCCACAAGCGCAAAGCGACGGCAAAGCCCGTGAAATGACACCGGTGCTTCCAGAAAACGTCAAGCTTCCTGCCCAAGGGTGACATGCCATGCGGTGGGGTCAGGGCCACGCGCTGAGCACCCGGTGCGCTGGGGTTGCCCCAGCGGTTCCTGAGCAGCTCCTGCAGTGCTGCCGCCGGTACCGTTCTGGCGGCTGTAGTTGTTTAAAAAGCCGTTGTTGTTTCCGGCGTAATCTGACGGCAGTTTTCTCGGGCATTTGGGCCTCTTCTAATAAGTGTGCTGTGAGTACATCTGCAAGCATTCACCTGTCGAGGTCAAATGACTGGTGGTGCTCATCTGCCCCCGTGCTACTGCTGCTGCCTCCCGTGAATGCTCATGTGCCTGCGTGCCCCTGTACAGGCACAGATGCACGCGCGCAACACCTGATCCCGCATCCTAATTATTTTTCGCCCGGTTCTCGGAGTTGTTCTGCTTCCGGCTGATGAATGGGAAAGTGTAGTAGTGCTGTTTCATTTCACCAGCCTCTCAAGTGTGGAAATTATGGTAAATTTGAGAACAAGCCAGATTAGATTGATAGTTACACCTCCTCCTTTAATTAGCCAACCACAGGATCTGTGGAGGCAAAGGCCGGGGGGGTGTGTCGGTGTATATAACGTGTATTGTCTATGTGAAAGATTAATCAAAAGGAGTTGCTTGAGGTGGGAAGGCTTTTCCGGAGAGGTTCCACATGTTGTCAGGTAGTCCCTCTGAATGGCAGCTTCCGGTTCGGTCCCTTAGCTTTCGGAAGTGACATTTAGTCTGATATGTGCCAGCCGTGCAATCTACCTAGCCCTGCAAAGTGCAAATATTAACCTAAATGCATATTAAGATACTGTGTGTTAGCTCCTGAACTGCAATAGAGAGCGGGTGTTCCAGCGGAGGCAAGCAAATCGTGTTGATTTAGAGTGGCTTGAGGATTTGGCCCATTACCGCTTCTTTATACACTTTTAAAAAGAAATGCCAACTCGATAGTTTAGGCTTTAACTGGAACATGGCAAGTAATTGTATGTTTTGGCGGACCCCTAGTAATGTTGCAGAATCTTTCTCAGAAGTTGTTCCATGGGATAGCCGATTCCTCAGGTAAGAGCTACTTGTTTGTTCAATCCTCCATCTTAGGCCTGCTCCTCAGGTGCATCCTCCTTCTCGCAGCGATTTCCTAGGAACAGATTTCGAAGAACAGCTCTGATCACAGAATCACAGATTAGTTAGGGTTGGAAAGGAGCTCTGGAGATCATCCAGCCCAACCCCCCTGCCAGAGCAGGGTCACCTACAGCAGGTTGCACAGGATGACCTCCAGGCGGGTTTTGAATGTCTCTGGGGTCGGAGACTCTACCGCCTCCCCGGGCAGCCTGTTCCAGCGCTCTGCCACCCTCAAAGTAAAGAAGTTCCTCCTCATGCTTTGATAGAAGTTCCTACGTTCCAGTTTGTACCCGTTACCTCTTGTCCTGGATCATCAAAGATGATCCAGGACAAGAGGTAACGGGCACCAATTGGAACGTAGGAACTTGAACTTGAACTGGAACGTAGGAACTTGAACATAGGATTATCCTTGATGATTCAGGATAGCTGTGTGTCTGACCAGTCTGTCTTTCGAAGGAGGTCCTGGACCAGCTCCAGCCATGCTGTGCTGAGCAGAGCCCCTGGCAGCAGCCCCACAGCTCACTCCCAGTGTGCCTGAATGGAAAAGGTACCAAAGTTGCTCCAACACTTTCTGAAAAACTCTATAGTGTTACCCCACAAGCGCAAAGCGACGGCAAAGCCCGTGAAATGACACCGGTGCTTCCAGAAAATGTCAAGCTTCCTGCCCAAGGGTGACATGCCATGCGGTGGGGTCAGGGCCACGCGCTGAGCACCCGGTGCGCTGGGGTTGCCCCAGCGGTTCCTGAGCAGCTCCTGCAGTGCTGCCGCCGGTACCGTTCTGGCGGCTGTAGTTGTTTAAAAAGCCGTTGTTGTTTCCGGCGTAATCTGACGGCAGTTTTCTCGGGCATTTGGGCCTCTTCTAATAAGTGTGCTGTGAGTACATCTGCAAGCATTCACCTGTCGAGGTCAAATGACTGGTGGTGCTCATCTGCCCCCGTGCTACTGCTGCTGCCTCCCGTGAATGCTCATGTGCCTGCGTGCCCCTGTACAGGCACAGATGCACGCGCGCAACACCTGATCCCGCATCCTAATTATTTTTCGCCCGGTTCTCGGAGTTGTTCTGCTTCCGGCTGATGAATGGGAAAGTGTAGTAGTGCTGTTTCATTTCACCAGCCTCTCAAGTGTGGAAATTATGGTAAATTTGAGAACAAGCCAGATTAGATTGATAGTTACACCTCCTCCTTTAATTAGCCAACCACAGGATCTGTGGAGGCAAAGGCCGGGGGGGTGTGTCGGTGTATATAACGTGTATTGTCTATGTGAAAGATTAATCAAAAGGAGTTGCTTGAGGTGGGAAGGCTTTTCCGGAGAGGTTCCACATGTTGTCAGGTAGTCCCTCTGAATGGCAGCTTCCGGTTCGGTCCCTTAGCTTTCGGAAGTGACATTTAGTCTGATATGTGCCAGCCGTGCAATCTACCTAGCCCTGCAAAGTGCAAATATTAACCTAAATGCATATTAAGATACTGTGTGTTAGCTCCTGAACTGCAATAGAGAGCGGGTGTTCCAGCGGAGGCAAGCAAATCGTGTTGATTAAGAGTGGCTTGAGGATTTGGCCCATTACCGCTTCTTTATACACTTTTAAAAAGAAATGCCAACTCGATAGTTTAGGCTTTAACTGGAACATGGCAAGTAATTGTATGTTTTGGCGGACCCCTAGTAATGTTGCAGAATCTTTCTCAGAAGTTGTTCCATGGGATAGCCGATTCCTCAGGTAAGAGCTACTTGTTTGTTCAATCCTCCATCTTAGGCCTGCTCCTCAGGTGCATCCTCCTTCTCGCAGCGATTTCCTAGGAACAGATTTCGAAGAACAGCTCTGATCACAGAATCACAGATTAGTTAGGGTTGGAAAGGAGCTCTGGAGATCATCCAGCCCAACCCCCCTGCCAGAGCAGGGTCACCTACAGCAGGTTGCACAGGATGACCTCCAGGCGGGTTTTGAATGTCTCTGGGGTCGGAGACTCTACCGCCTCCCCGGGCAGCCTGTTCCAGCGCTCTGCCACCCTCAAAGTAAAGAAGTTCCTCCTCATGCTTTGATAGAAGTTCCTACGTTCCAGTTTGTACCCGTTACCTCTTGTCCTGGATCATCTTTGATGATCCAGGACAAGAGGTAACGGGCACCAATTGGAACGTAGGAACTTGAACTTGAACTGGAACGTAGGAACTTGAACATAGGATTATCCTTGATGATTCAGGATAGCTGTGTGTCTGACCAGTCTGTCTTTCGAAGGAGGTCCTGGACCAGCTCCAGCCATGCTGTGCTGAGCAGAGCCCCTGGCAGCAGCCCCACAGCTCACTCCCAGTGTGCCTGAATGGAAAAGGTACCAAAGTTGCTCCAACACTTTCTGAAAAACTCTATAGTGTTACCCCACAAGCGCAAAGCGACGGCAAAGCCCGTGAAATGACACCGGTGCTTCCAGAAAATGTCAAGCTTCCTGCCCAAGGGTGACATGCCATGCGGTGGGGTCAGGGCCACGCGCTGAGCACCCGGTGCGCTGGGGTTGCCCCAGCGGTTCCTGAGCAGCTCCTGCAGTGCTGCCGCCGGTACCGTTCTGGCGGCTGTAGTTGTTTAAAAAGCCGTTGTTGTTTCCGGTGTAATCTGACGGCAGTTTTCTCGGGCATTTGGGCCTCTTCTAATAAGTGTGCTGTGAGTACATCTGCAAGCATTCACCTGTCGAGGTCAAATGACTGGTGGTGCTCATCTGCCCCCGTGCTACTGCTGCTGCCTCCCGTGAATGCTCATGTGCCTGCGTGCCCCTGTACAGGCACAGATGCACGCGCGCAACACCTGATCCCGCATCCTAATTATTTTTCGCCCGGTTCTCGGAGTTGTTCTGCTTCCGGCTGATGAATGGGAAAGTGTAGTAGTGCTGTTTCATTTCACCAGCCTCTCAAGTGTGGAAATTATGGTAAATTTGAGAACAAGCCAGATTAGATTGATAGTTACACCTCCTCCTTTAATTAGCCAACCACAGGATCTGTGGAGGCAAAGGCCGGGGGGGTGTGTCGGTGTATATAACGTGTATTGTCTATGTGAAAGATTAATCAAAAGGAGTTGCTTGAGGTGGGAAGGCTTTTCCGGAGAGGTTCCACATGTTGTCAGGTAGTCCCTCTGAATGGCAGCTTCCGGTTCGGTCCCTTAGCTTTCGGAAGTGACATTTAGTCTGATATGTGCCAGCCGTGCAATCTACCTAGCCCCGCAAAGTGCAAATATTAACCTAAATGCATATTAAGATACTGTGTGTTAGCTCCTGAACTGAAATAGAGAGCGGGTGTTCCAGCGGAGGCAAGCAAATCGTGTTGATTTACAGTGGCTTGCGGATTTGGCCCATTACCGCTTCTTTATACACTTTTAAAAAGAAATGCCAACTCGATAGTTTAGGCTTTAACTGGAACATGGCAAGTAATTGTATGTTTTGGCGGACCCCTAGTAATGTTGCAGAATCTTTCTCAGAAGTTGTTCCATGGGATAGCCGATTCCTCAGGTAAGAGCTACTTGTTTGTTCAATCCTCCATCTTAGGCCTGCTCCTCAGGTGCATCCTCCTTCTCGCAGCGATTTCCTAGGAACAGATTTTGAAGAACAGCTCTGATCACAAAATCACAGATTGGTTAGGGTTGGAAAGGAGCTCTGGAGATCATCCAGCCCAACCCCCCTGCCAGAGCAGGGTCACCTACAGCAGGTTGCACAGGATGACCTCCAGGCGGGTTTTGAATGTTTCTGGGGTCGGAGACTCTACCGCCTCCCTGGGCAGCCTGTTCCAGCGCTCTGCCACCCTCAAAGTAAAGAAGTTCCTCCTCATGCTTTGATAGAAGTTCCTACGTTCCAGTTTGTACCCGTTACCTCTTGTCCTGGATCATCAAAGATGATCCAGGACAAGAGGTAACGGGCACCAATTGGAACGTAGGAACTTGAACTTGAACTGGAACGTAGGAACTTGAACATAGGATTATCCTTGATGATTCAGGATAGCTGTGTGTCTGACCAGTCTGTCTTTCGAAGGAGGTCCTGGACCAGCTCCAGCCATGCTGTGCTGAGCAGAGCCCCTGGCAGCAGCCCCACAGCTCACTCCCAGTGTGCCTGAATGGAAAAGGTACCAAAGTTGCTCCAACACTTTCTGAAAAACTCTATAGTGTTACCCCACAAGCGCAAAGCGACGGCAAAGCCCGTGAAATGACACCGGTGCTTCCAGAAAATGTCAAGCTTCCTGCCCAAGGGTGACATGCCATGCGGTGGGGTCAGGGCCACGCGCTGAGCACCCGGTGCGCTGGGGTTGCCCCAGCGGTTCCTGAGCAGCTCCTGCAGTGCTGCCGCCGGTACTGTTCTGGCGGCTGTAGTTGTTTAAAAAGCCGTTGTTGTTTCCGGCGTAATCTGACGGCAGTTTTCTCGGGCATTTGGGCCTCTTCTAATAAGTGTGCTGTGAGTACATCTGCAAGCATTCACCTGTCGAGGTCAAATGACTGGTGGTGCTCATCTCCCCCCGTGCTACTGCTGCTGCCTCCCGTGAATGCTCATGTGCCTGCGTGCCCCTGTACAGGCACAGATGCACGCGCGCAACACCTGATCCCGCATCCTAATTATTTTTCGCCCGGTTCTCGGAGTTGTTCTGCTTCTGGCTGATGAATGGGAAAGTGTAGTAGTGCTGTTTCATTTCACCAGCCTCTCAAGTGTGGAAATTATGGTAAATTTGAGAACAAGCCAGATTAGATTGATAGTTACACCTCCTCCTTTAATTAGCCAACCACAGGATCTGTGGAGGCAAAGGCCGGGGGGGTGTGTCGGTGTATATAACGTGTATTGTCTATGTGAAAGATTAATCAAAAGGAGTTGCTTGAGGTGGGAAGGCTTTTCCGGAGAGGTTCCACATGTTGTCAGGTAGTCCCTCTGAATGGCAGCTTCCGGTTCGGTCCCTTAGCTTTCGGAAGTGACATTTAGTCTGATATGTGCCAGCCGTGCAATCTACCTAGCCCTGCAAAGTGCAAATATTAACCTAAATGCATATTAAGATACTGTGTGTTAGCTCCTGAACTGAAATAGAGAGCGGGTGTTCCAGCGGAGGCAAGCAAATCGTGTTGATTTAGAGTGGCTTGAGGATTTGGCCCATTACCGCTTCTTTATACACTTTTAAAAAGAAATGCCAACTCGATAGTTTAGGCTTTAACTGGAAGATGGCAAGTAATTGTATGTTTTGGCGGACCCCTAGTAATGTTGCAGAATCTTTCTCAGAAGTTGTTCCATGGGATAGCCGATTCCTCAGGTAAGAGCTACTTGTTTGTTCAATCCTCCATCTTAGGCCTGCTCCTCAGGTGCATCCTCCTTCTCGCAGCGATTTCCTAGGAACAGATTTCGAAGAACAGCTCTGATCACAGAATCACAGATTGGTTAGGGTTGGAAAGGAGCTCTGGAGATCATCCAGTCCAACCCCCCTGCCAGAGCAGGGTCACCTTCAGCAGGTTGCACAGGATGACCTCCAGGCGGGTTTTGAATGTCTCTGGGGTGGGAGACTCTACCGCCTCCCTGGGCAGCCTGTTCCAGCGCTCTGCCACCCTCAAAGTAAAGAAGTCCCTCCTCATGCTTTGATAGAAGTTCCTAGGTTCCAGTTTGTACCCGTTACCTCTTGTCCTGGATCATCTTTGATGATCCAGGACAAGAGGTAACGGGCACCAATTGGAACGTAGGAACTTGAACTTGAACTGGAAGGTAGGAACTTGAACTTGAACATAGGATTATCCTTGATGATTCAGGATAGCTGTGTGTCTGACCAGTCTGTCTTTCGAAGGAGGTCCTGGGCCAGCTCCAGCCATGCTGTGCTGAGCAGAGCCCCTGGCAGCAGCCCCACAGCTCACTCCCAGTGTGCCTGAATGGAAAAGGTACCAAAGTTGCTCCAACACTTTCTGAAAAACTCTATAGTGTTACCCCACAAGCGCAAAGCGACGGCAAAGCCCGTGAAATGACACCGGTGCTTCCAGAAAATGTCAAGCTTCCTGCCCAAGGGTGACATGCCATGCGGTGGGGTCAGGGCCACACGCTGAGCACCCGGTGCGCTGGAGTTGCCCCAGCGGTTCCTGAGCAGCTCCTGCAGTGCTGCCGCCGGTACCGTTCTGGCAGCTGTAGTTGTTTAAAAAGCCGTTGTTGTTTCCGGCGTGTGAGAAACGCGCTCACTGTATTGAATTTTAGTCCGGGGCAAATTCGGTGGAGCAAAGAATATTTATTACAGCGCTGGGAGTTACACAGGGGGTTTCTCCTCCTGTGCCTCATTTTTCCCTTTACAACCGCTTGTTTTTATTTCGTATTCCTTATAATTATTCATGTTTCTTCTTGGAACATAGTTTGCATAGTCAATGAGTTTTTGGAACACGACCCACCCCCAAATACATAAACAATGAGTTCTGGGAATGCAACCCACCCCCAAATACATAGTCAATGAGTTCTGGGAATGCAACATGCCCCCCTCCCAGGCGGCATGCTTCCTCCGGGGTCTTCCTGATAGTCCATGGAGGGAGGGCCAAAGTCTTTATCACCATGTCCTTCTTGTGGCTTCTTCACTCCTTACACTTCTGTGGTTATCTTAGCTAACTACACCACCCTTTGTTCTGCAAATTTTCGGTAGTTCTAACTGTTGCTTTCGTCTGATATCCTATTTAAAACTATCCCTCTTCCAAACGCATAGCAAGCACACACCCATCTTAGCTGAAGCCATAGCAAGCACACATTCATTTTTAGCTGAAGCAAAATTTTTGCCAAATTACTTATTACAATTCCACCCTTTTTCTTTTTATCATCTAATTTTGCTGAAGCGTTTTACATTTATCTCGCAGGATTCTTCTATTTTAGCAAGAATTTGAGTGGCTTCTTCGAGGTTTTCTTCTTTCTTGGTTTTTCTCAAGATCATGATTTTCTGAGGAGTGGTTGCCACTTGCAGTCTTTGGACTACACTGTGAATTAATCTTATGAAACAGGATAGTTAAACAAGGCAGAAATAATAAACTTTCAAAAGGCACACAGCAGAATCAGTCTTAATTTCTTCCACCAAGCTATTTTCAGTAATTCATTTCACCAACTGGCATTTACCATTGAATTTAGAATGCCCAGTTTTTACATATCCAGAACAACTCATCCGGTGCCTGCTAAAACTCTTTCATTGTATCTTCTACATTCTCTTAATATTGTGAGCTGTTTTTCATTCCTGAGAATGGATTCATACCCTCCTTCTTACGTTTAAAGAGACTACTTTTTGGTACCCGGGTGTCGTGGTTTAGGCCAAAATCCGCTACTGGGACCTGGCGGACCCCAGATGGGACCGACAGAATGTTTTCATTAAGAAACGAAGTTACTGAACAAAATTGGTTCTGTTTTACCTCAAACTAGGACACCGGGTACAATTTTTGGCTTTGTTTTGAAACGTTAGGTATGACTTTGGTTTTTAAGGAAACCAAGTTCGGGTGAAATTTGAATCTATTTTTAAGACTTTATTTTTTTACATGGGGTCTCCCCCATTTGATCTGAAAAGTTCCCCCCTTCCCAAGTCAAACAAGTGAGGGTATAATTCCATTCCAGGATTTCAATCGGACTCAAACTTGCACATCTCCACAGCCACTCTTCAGTCATTAAAGGTCCCCCCACAGACTCAGCAGTCAGTCACATTTCATTCTTTAGCTATGTCTGTTGCTAGATTTAAAAACAAGTTTTGTCCAAGAGTGGGGAATCCTAACTCTTTTTGTAACTGTTTTTGCAGCTTCTTGGTATATGCTCTTGTTTTGTACTTTTAATTTTTTTTCTTCTCTGTTTTGTGACCTTTGTCACGCCCTTCACTAGTTCTTCCTTCACCATATCTTGTACTCCCTCTTTGTCTGGAATATCCCAGTGACCTGCCTTAGTGAAGCAGAGCCTCTTTTTTTTTTCCTTTTAGGACACCTTACTTTTAATCTTGTTCCACCTATTCCTAAATTCTGTCCAACTCAATATTCTTGTTCGCCGTATTTGCACACTTTTAAACTCTCACCGGTATAACATTGGTGATTGATATGCATGTGCACAGTCATAGTATAAAAGGACTATCTACCCCAGGAGACCGTCTGAGAGCACTTCTGGCATTCGTCACCAGATACTAGAGATACCACTAGTGATAATACCACTAGAAGTGGAGGTCCAGCATGGCTTATACTCCTACCTCTCGTGCCTATTGGGGTGCTTCCAACAGCCGAGAAATAGTTCTTCTTGGCAGCGAGTACAGAGGCCAACCTGGTCTTGCCCTCCATCCTCTTTAGTTCGGTATCTCTGATTCTTGTGGCACAGTAGGGTTTTTTTTTTTTTTTTCTTCGTTCCTGGAACTTGTATTGGAGTTGATAGTTTAAGGATCTATAAACATTCTGGTTGGGTTGGTCCACATTACGTAATTTTCTGTGGATTCTGCAACAATAATATCTAATCTACTTACACTTATCTATTGGGGTATACTCACATCAGATCCACTAAAGATCGAAGACTTGGGAGAGGTACTGCTCCTGTCTGCCACGGGGACCTAAAATGACCTTATTACAATTATTACACTTAAACCGTATATACACGCAACAATTACAATCGCAGCAAAGTAGGGTCGAAGGGGTTGGATGCCACTCTAGTCCGAAGGCACTTTTAAGGCTTTTGCTGTCTCTCGCTCTTATGCAGCAGTACTGACTCTTATGCATCTTCTGAAAGCTCTCCAGGGCTTTTTCCTGTCAAAGCAAAAACACCAGACTTCCTTCTCATGGTTAATTTCCGTATGCATACTTCGAATCTGTATAGATAATGCCTTCTTTTCTCTGGAGATAATCTAAAGCTCTCTTCAGAGTGTATAGTTCACAACTCTGGGTTGACTAATTCGCTGTTAATCCTTCTTCAATTACTGCTTTTTTTTTCCCCTATTGATGACGACATAACTACTTGCTCTCTTTCCATCTATACATCAGGAGGAATCGTCTATAAAAAATTTTTTGGATATTTTTGTTGTTGTTGTTGTTTTTGTTTTATATATATATATATATAGGGCATCAGTGTGTTTATTAGGTCTCCTCTTATCCTGGTTTGGTAATTTATAAAGTCTAAACAATCATGTTCCATCTCCTACTTGTCTGTCTATACAAGAATTGTGAAGGATTCGTGTTTCCGTCTACTACGAGGGTAAAATCATTCCTTTCCATTAAAATGGTTTCGTATTTCAAAATTCTGGAATCTGTTAACCACCGGCCAGAATTCTGAGATAAGATAGTTCTCACAGTGTGGGGGGTATATGTACGATTAGGGTTCTTCTGGAAGTTAATTTTTGGGTTTTTTCTACTAATATTGCTGTGGCCACTACTTCCTGTATGCATGTGGGCCACCCCCAACATACTGGGTCTATTAATTTTGAATAGATATGTCACCGGTTTTCTTTCTCCGACGCATTCCTGCATTATGACTCCATGCGCTATCCATTCTTCTGCGTTTACAAAAAGGTGAAATGTTTTTTCTAGGGAGGGGAGGGCTAAAACCGGGACTTTTATTAGCTTCTGCTTTAATTCTTTAAATTGCTCTTGTTCTTCTTCTGTCCACTTTATTGGACCTTCTTTTACTAGTTTGTCATACAAAAATTTTACTGATTGAGTGTATCCTTTAACCCATAATTTACAGTACTCTAGTAACCTTAAAATCTTCTTTATTTCTCATTTCATTCTTGGGACACTTAATGCTGTAATTCGTTCTGGATTGATTTTTCTTTTTCTTTCACTAATTAGATGCTCTTACTTTCTTTTGTACAAAAACTGCACTTTTGTTGTTGAGACTCTTAATTCTTGTTCTTCAAAAAAAAATTTCAGCAAACATATTGATGTCTCCTTCTGACTTTTTGCTCTCTCTCTCTTGATACCAACAGGTCATTTACATATTGCAAGATTCTTACTGCGGGTTTTGCCTGGAACTCCTCTAAAATTTTCTCTAGTGTCTGTTCAAATAGATTTGGGAATTTTGTGAATCCTTGAGGCAGGGAGGTCCAGCGGAGTTGCTGCTTCTTCCCGGTGTCTGGATCTTCTCATTCAAAGGCAATTTCATAATCCAAGACTTCTCAGCTCCTGAGTCTACTAAAAAGGTGTAAATTTCCTCCTGGGGGCCTAATTTTAAATTTATCAAGGGCTCACTAATTCTTTCTTCCCCCAGGAGGTAGAGCCTTTGACACCCTTAATTGGTAGTGTATTCTTCCTGTTGACGTAACTCGATCTCTCTTTCGCCTGGGACACTCTTTCTTAAAATGTTCTTCTTGCCCACAATAGTAACACTTTCCACCGTCTGGGGCTCCTGATTTCATTCATATGGGCTTTTTTAAGCGGTGGCATATGGGCTCCTTGTAACTTGTATAGTCTCATCCCTGGCCTTGGATTCTGGAGCGCTGTAGTTTTTGTTATTTCTTTTACAGTCGCTACCATTAGTTTTGCTTTTTCCCTCTGCTTCTCTTCATCGCGCCTCACATATATACTTTTTGTGCTTCTCGTAACAACTCATTGATTCTTCTCTTATGCCAGTTTTCCATCTTTTTCATTTTTTTTTTTTTCTTAATATCTGGCCAGGCATGGGTGACAAAATTTACTTTTTAATAATTCCTGGCCAGCCACAGTCTCTGGGTCATTCTTAGAAAACTGCTAAATATTCCTTCAGAGCCTCTCCAAACACTCCGTCGGAGATTCCTCTTTCCCTTATTTACTTATTAAAAGTTTTGCTCGCATTTGACCCCCTCAGGGCTGCTTCTTTAATTCCCCTTATAATTAACGTCCGATAATCAGACACGTTTCTCCTTCTTGCGGGGTCATTTTGATTCCAATCAGGTCTTTGTAGGGATAACTTTTGGTCCCCCGCCACTCTATGAATGTTTTTCCTTTCTTATATTCTCATCCCTGCTAAACAAATCATTTATCTGTCTTCCGGGGAGAACAAAGTTCCCATGATGGATTGCATTTTTTCCCAAGTGTATACATTTGGACTTAAAAATTGGTCTAATTGTTCTGACAAACTTAGGAGATCTTCCAACAATTTCTTCATTTCTTTTTTAAAGTTCTTGACTTCTGTACTGGTTAGGGGCACATTCACAAATCCTCCCCCATTTTGAACTCCTGGCATCGGGACTTCCCATAAAGGATGCAGCCCGATTGGTTCCGTCATCTTCTCATTTTCTTCCACTATGGACGTCCTCACTTCCCGCCTCCATTTCCTCTGGCTTTCCCTTCTAACGGGGACCTGAGGCTCTTTTGCGCTTTCCGGAGGGTCCGGGTTATATGGGGAGGTAAATATTCAAGAGGATCCCAGACTGGTCTCTGGTCTTCCTCCTTCTCCTTTTGTATTTCCCATTTAAAAATCCCTGCAGCTCCTTTCCAACATGCTGCATACTTGCTTTCTTCTTCATCAAATGATTCTTTAGAGTTAACGTATACATTTAGTGCTTGACACAGCCACCCCTCTATAGAATCATACTTTGGCCAATACTTCTCTGGCCTTATGGGCTCTTTGGTCCATTTAAACATACAATATATAATCTTCTTTCTTTTATCTTTATCCTGGGTGCAGGACTCTCCTTCCTGCCCCATTGTAACAACATCCTCCCTAATGGACTGTCTGGAGGTATTCCTGGAATTTCCCTTAAATTCCTTTTTACTTTTCCCTTGTCCCAATTTTTTCCCCGGGGGATCTCTCAACTCCAGCCTTTCGCTTCGTCTCTTCACCGGCCGGTCTCCTCGCGGAGATACGGAACCGCGGTTAGAAAGACTCCGCACTCGCTTCGCAGATCTAGTCCGCGTCTCATTCACACCACTCTCAATCCCCCGTCACCCAGCCGCCCGAGTAGTACTTAACAGTCAATTTTCTTACCCGGGTCTCGTGCACAAGTGTTATCGGCTGCCGCGGTTATCTCTGGGACCCCTCTTTGGTCCACGAGCCCCTTCGCCGGACTGTTGCCGCTGGTCCGTCACCGAGGGCGGGGAGAATCCGAGGATTGCTGAAATCAGCAGTGGCGCGCCGTCCCGGTCTACTCACCCGTCCAAGGCTCTGAACGTGGGCTTCAGGTATCCCGGACGAGCCCCCAAATTGTGAGAAACGCGCTCACTGTATTGAATTTTAGTCCGGGGCAAATTCGGTGGAGCAAAGAATATTTATTACAGCGCTGGGAGTTACACAGGGGGTTTCTCCTCCTGTGCCTCATTTTTCCCTTTACAACCGCTTGTTTTTATTTCGTATTCCTTATAATTATTCATGTTTCTTCTTGGAACATAGTTTGCATAGTCAATGAGTTTTTGGAACACGACCCACCCCCAAATACATAAACAATGAGTTCTGGGAATGCAACCCACCCCCAAATACATAGTCAATGAGTTCTGGGAATGCAACATGCCCCCCTCCCAGGCGGCATGCTTCCTCCGGGGTCTTCCTGATAGTCCATGGAGGGAGGGCCAAAGTCTTTATCACCATGTCCTTCTTGTGGCTTCTTCACTCCTTACACTTCTGTGGTTATCTTAGCTAACTACACCACCCTTTGTTCTGCAAATTTTCGGTAGTTCTAACTGTTGCTTTCGTCTGATATCCTATTTAAAACTATCCCTCTTCCAAACGCATAGCAAGCACACACCCATCTTAGCTGAAGCCATAGCAAGCACACATTCATTTTTAGCTGAAGCAAAATTTTTGCCAAATTACTTATTACACGGCGTAATCTGACGGCAGTTTTCTCGGGCATTTGGGCCTCTTCTAATAAGTGTGCTGTGAGTACATCTGCAAGCATTCACCTGTCGAGGTCAAATGACTGGTGGTGCTCATCTGCCCCCGTGCTACTGCTGCTGCCTCCCGTGAATGCTCATGTGCCTGCGTGCCCCTGTACAGGCACAGATGCACGCGCGCAACACCTGATCCCGCATCCTAATTATTTTTCGCCCGGTTCTCGGAGTTGTTCTGCTTCCGGCTGATGAATGGGAAAGTGTAGTAGTGCTGTTTCATTTCACCAGCCTCTCAAGTGTGGAAATTATGGTAAATTTGAGAACAAGCCAGATTAGATTGATAGTTACACCTCCTCCTTTAATTAGCCAACCACAGGATCTGTGGAGGCAAAGGCCGGGGGGGTGTGTCGGTGTATATAACGTGTATTGTCTATGTGAAAGATGAATCAAAAGGAGTTGCTTGAGGTGGGAAGGCTTTTCCGGAGAGGTTCCACATGTTGTCAGGTAGTCCCTCTGAATGGCAGCTTCCGGTTCGGTCCCTTAGCTTTCGGAAGTGACATTTAGTCTGATATGTGCCAGCCGTGCAATCTACCTAGCCCTGCAAAGTGCAAATATTAACCTAAATGCATATTAAGATACTGTGTGTTAGCTCCTGAACTGAAATAGAGAGCGGGTGTTCCAGCGGAGGCAAGCAAATCGTGTTGATTTACAGTGGCTTGAGGATTTGGCCCATTACCGCTTCTTTATACACTTTTAAAACGAAATGCCAACTCGATAGTTTAGGCTTTAACTGGAACATGGCAAGTAATTGTATGTTTTGGCGGACCCCTAGTAATGTTGCAGAATCTTTCTCAGAAGTTGTTCCATGGGATAGCCGATTCCTCAGGTAAGAGCTACTTGTTTGTTCAATCCTCCATCTTAGGCCTGCTCCTCAGGTGCATCCTCCTTCTCGCAGCGATTTCCTAGGAACAGATTTCGAAGAACAGCTCTGATCACAGAATCACAGATTGGTTAGGGTTGGAAAGGAGCTCTGGAGATCATCCAGCCCAACCCCCCTGCCAGAGCAGGGTCACCTACAGCAGGTTGCACAGGATGACCTCCAGGCGGGTTTTGAATGTCTCTGGGGTGGGAGACTCTACCGCCTCCCTGGGCAGCCTGTTCCAGCGCTCTGCCACCCTCAAAGTAAAGAAGTTCCTCCTCATGCTTTGATAGAAGTTCCTAGGTTCCAGTTTGTACCCGTTACCTCTTGTCCTGGATCATCTTTGATGATCCAGGACAAGAGGTAACGGGCACCAATTGGAACGTAGGAACTTGAACTTGAACTGGAAGGTAGGAACTTGAACTTGAACATAGGATTATCCTTGATGATTCAGGATAGCTGTGTGTCTGACCAGTCTGTCTTTCGAAGGAGGTCCTGGGCCAGCTCCAGCCATGCTGTGCTGAGCAGAGCCCCTGGCAGCAGCCCCACAGCTCACTCCCAGTGTGCCTGAATGGAAAAGGTACCAAAGTTGCTCCAACACTTTCTGAAAAACTCTATAGTGTTACCCCACAAGCGCAAAGCGACGGCAAAGCCCGTGACATGACACCGGTGCTTCCAGAAAATGTCAAGCTTCCTGCCCAAGGGTGACATGCCATGCGGTGGGGTCAGGGCCACGCGCTGAGCACCCGGTGCGCTGGGGTTGCCCCAGCGGTTCCTGAGCAGCTCCTGCAGTGCTGCCGCCGGTACCGTTCTGGCGGCTGTAGTTGTTTAAAAAGCCGTTGTTGTTTCCGGCGTAATCTGACGGCAGTTTTCTCGGGCATTTGGGCCTCTTCTAATAAGTGTGCTGTGAGTACATCTGCAAGCATTCACCTGTCGAGGTCAAATGACTGGTGGTGCTCATCTGCCCCCGTGCTACTGCTGCTGCCTCCCGTGAATGCTCATGTGCCTGCGTGCCCCTGTACAGGCACAGATGCACGCGCGCAACACCTGATCCCGCATCCTAATTATTTTTCGCCCGGTTCTCTGAGTTGTTCTACTTCCGGCTGATGAATGGGAAAGTGTAGTAGTGCTGTTTCATTTCACCAGCCTCTCAAGTGTGGAAATTATGGTAAATTTGAGAACAAGCCAGATTAGATTGATAGTTACACCTCCTCCTTTAATTAGCCAACAACAGGATCTGTGGAGGCAAAGGCCGGGGGGGTGTGTCGGTGTATATAACGTGTATTGTCTATGTGAAAGATTAATCAAAAGGAGTTGCTTGAGGTGCGAAGGCTTTTCCGGAGAGGTTCCACATGTTGTCAGGTAGTCCCTCTGAATGGCAGCTTCCGGTTCGGTCCCTTAGCTTTCGGAAGTGACATTTAGTCTGATATGTGCCAGCCGTGCAATCTACCTAGCCCTGCAAAGTGCAAATATTAACCTAAATGCATATTAAGATACTGTGTGTTAGCTCCTGAACTGAAATAGAGAGCGGGTGTTCCAGCGGAGGCAAGCAAATCGTGTTGATTTAGAGTGGCTTGAGGATTTGGCCCATTACCGCTTCTTTATACACTTTTAAAAAGAAATGCCAACTCGATAGTTTAGGCTTTAACTGGAACATGGCAAGTAATTGTATGTTTTGGCGGACCCCTAGTAATGTTGCAGAATCTTTCTCAGAAGTTGTTCCATGGGATAGCCGATTCCTCAGGTAAGAGCTACTTGTTTGTTCAATCCTCCATCTTAGGCCTGCTCCTCAGGTGCATCCTCCTTCTCGCAGCGATTTCCTAGGAACAGATTTCGAAGAACAGCTCTGATCACAGAATCACAGATTGGTTAGGGTTGGAAAGGAGCTCTGGAGATCATCCAGTCCAACCCCCCTGCCAGAGCAGGGTCACCTACAGCAGGTTGCACCGGATGACCTCCAGGCGGGTTTTGAATGTCTCTGGGGTGGGAGACTCTACCGCCTCCCTGGGCAGCCTGTTCCAGCGCTCTGCCACCCTCAAAGTAAAGAAGTTCCTCCTCATGCTTTGATAGAAGTTCCTACGTTCCAGTTTGTACCCGTTACCTCTTGTCCTGGATCATCTTTGATGATCCAGGACAAGAGGTAACGGGCACCAATTGGAACGTAGGAACCTGAACTTGAACTGGAAGGTAGGAACTTGAACATAGGATTATCCTTGATGATTCAGGATAGCTGTGTGTCTGACCAGTCTGTCTTTCGAAGGAGGTCCTGGGCCAGCTCCAGCCATGCTGTGCTGAGCAGAGCCCCTGGCAGCAGCCCCACAGCTCACTCCCAGTGTGCCTGAATGGAAAAGGTACCAAAGTTGCTCCAACACTTTCTGAAAAACTCTATAGTGTTACCCCACAAGCGCAAAGCAACGGCAAAGCCCGTGAAATGACACCGGTGCTTCCAGAAAATGTCAAGCTTCCTGCCCAAGGGTGACATGCCATGCGGTGGGGTCAGGGCCACGCGCTGAGCACCCGGTGCGCTGGGGTTGCCCCAGCGGTTCCTGAGCAGCTCCTGCAGTGCTGCCGCCGGTACCGTTCTGGCGGCTGTAGTTGTTTAAAAAGCCGTTGTTGTTTCCGGCGTAATCTGACGGCAGTTTTCTCGGGCATTTGGGCCTCTTCTAATAAGTGTGCTGTGAGTACATCTGCAAGCATTCACCTGTCGAGGTCAAATGACTTGGTGGTGCTCATCTGCCCCCGTGCTACTGCTGCTGCCTCCTGTGAATGCTCATGTGCCTGCGTGCCCCTGTACAGGCACAGATGCACGCGCGCAACACCTGATCCCGCATCCTAATTATTTTTCGCCCGGTTCTCGGAGTTGTTCTGCTTCCGGCTGATGAATGGGAAAGTGTAGTAGTGCTGTTTCATTTCACCAGCCTCTCAAGTGTGGAAATTATGGTAAATTTGAGAACAAGCCAGATTAGATTGATAGTTACACCTCCTCCTTTAATTAGCCAACCACAGGATCTGTGGAGGCAAAGGCCGGGGGGGTGTGTCGGTGTATATAACGTGTATTGTCTATGTGAAAGATTAATCAAAAGGAGTTGCTTGAGGTGGGAAGGCTTTTCCGGAGAGGTTCCACATGTTGTCAGGTAGTCCCTCTGAATGGCAGCTTCCGGTTCGGTCCCTTAGCTTTCGGAAGTGACATTTAGTCTGATATGTGCCAGCCGTGCAATCTACCTAGCCCTGCAAAGTGCAAATATTAACCTAAATGCATATTAAGATACTGTGTGTTAGCTCCTGAACTGAAATAGAGAGCGGGTGTTCCAGCGGAGGCAAGCAAATCGTGTTGATTTACAGTGGCTTGAGGATTTGGCCCATTACCGCTTCTTTATACACTTTTAAAAAGAAATGCCAACTCGATAGTTTAGGCTTTAACTGGAACATGGCAAGTAATTGTATGTTTTGGCGGACCCCTAGTAATGTTGCAGAATCTTTCTCAGAAGTTGTTCCATGGGATAGCCGATTCCTCAGGTAAGAGCTACTTGTTTGTTCAATCCTCCATCTTAGGCCTGCTCCTCAGGTGCATCCTCCTTCTCGCAGCGATTTCCTAGGAACAGATTTCGAAGAACAGCTCTGATCACAGAATCACAGATTGGTTAGGGTTGGAAAGGACCTCTGGAGATCATCCAGCCCAACCCCCCTGCCAGAGCAGGGTCACCTACAGCAGGTTGCACAGGATGACCTCCAGGCGGGTTTTGAATGTCTCTGGGGTGGGAGACTCTACCGCCTCCCTGGGAAGCCTGTTCCAGCGCTCTGCCACCCTCAAAGTAAAGAAGTTCCTCCTCATGCTTTTATAGAAGTTCCTACGTTCCAGTTTGTACCCGTTACCTCTTGTCCTGGATCATCTTTGATGATCCAGGACAAGAGGTAACGGGCACCAATTGGAACGTAGGAACTTGAACTTGAACTGGAACGTAGGAACTTGAACTTGAACATAGGATTATCCTTGATGATTCAGGATAGCTGTGTGTCTGACCAGTCTGTCTTTCGAAGGAGGTCCTGGGCCAGCTCCAGCCATGCTGTGCTGAGCAGAGCCCCTGGCAGCAGCCCCACAGCTCACTCCCAGTGTGCCTGAATGGAAAAGGTACCAAAGTTGCTCCAACACTTTCCGAAAAACTCTATAGTGTTACCCCACAAGCGCAAAGCGACGGCAAAGCCCGTGAAATGACACCGGTGCTTCCAGAAAATGTCAAGCTTCCTGCCCAAGGGTGACATGCCATGCGGTGGGGTCAGGGCCACGCGCTGAGCACCCGGTGCGCTGGGGTTGCCCCAGCGGTTCCTGAGCAGCTCCTGCAGTGCTGCCGCCGGTACCGTTCTGGCGGCTGTAGTTGTTTAAAAAGCCGTTGTTGTTTCCGGCGTAATCTGACGGCAGTTTTCTCGGGCATTTGGGCCTCTTCTAATACGTGTGCTGTGAGTACATCTGCAAGCATTCACCTGTCGAGGTCAAATGACTGGTGGTGCTCATCTGCCCCCGTGCTACTGCTGCTGCCTCCCGTGAATGCTCATGTGCCTGCGTGCCCCTGTACAGGCACAGATGCACGCGCGCAACACCTGATCCCGCATCCTAATTATTTTTCGCCCGGTTCTCTGAGTTGTTCTGTTTCCGGCTGATGAATGGGAAAGTGTAGTAGTGCTGTTTCATTTCACCAGCCTCTCAAGTGTGGAAATTATGGTAAATTTGAGAACAAGCCAGATTAGATTGATAGTTACACCTCCTCCTTTAATTAGCCAACCACAGGATCTGTGGAGGCAAAGGCCGGGGGGATGTGTCGGTGTATATAACGTGTATTGTCTATGTGAAAGATTAATCAAAAGGAGTTGCTTGAGGTGGGAAGGCTTTTCCGGAGAGGTTCCACATGTTGTCAGGTAGTCCCTCTGAATGGCAGCTTCCGGTTCGGTCCCTTAGCTTTCGGAAGTGACATTTAGTCTGATATGTGCCAGCCGTGCAATCTACCTAGCCCTGCAAAGTGCAAATATTAACCTAAATGCATATTAAGATACTGTGTGTTAGCTCCTGAACTGAAATAGAGAGCGGGTGTTCCAGCGGAGGCAAGCAAATCGTGTTGATTTACAGTGGCTTGAGGATTTGGCCCATTACCGCTTCTTTATACACTTTTAAAAAGAAATGCCAACTCGATAGTTTAGGCTTTAACTGGAACATGGCAAGTAATTGTATGTTTTGGCGGACCCCTAGTAATGTTGCAGAATCTTTCTCTAAAGTTGTTCCATGGGATAGCCGATTCCTCAGGTAAGAGCTACTTGTTTGTTCAATCCTCCATCTTAGGCCTGCTCCTCAGGTGCATCCTCCTTCTCGCAGCGATTTCCTAGGAACAGATTTCGAAGAACAGCTCTGATCACAGAATCACAGATTGGTTAGGGTTGGAAAGGAGCTCTGGAGATCATCCAGCCCAACCCCCCTGCCAGAGCAGGGTCACCTACAGCAGGTTGCACAGGATGACCTCCAGGCGGGTTTTGAATGTCTCTGGGGTGGGAGACTCTACCGCCTCCCCGGGCAGCCTGTTCCAGCGCTCTGCCACCCTCAAAGTAAAGAAGTTCCTCCTCATGCTTTGATAGAAGTTCCTACGTTCCAGTTTGTACCCGTTACCTCTTGTCCTGGATCATCTTTGATGATCCAGGACAAGAGGTAACGGGCACCAATTGGAACGTAGGAACTTGAACTTGAACTGGAAGGTAGGAACTTGAACTTGAACATAGGATTATCCTTGATGATTCAGGATAGCTGTGTGTCTGACCAGTCTGTCTTTCGAAGGAGGTCCTGGGCCAGCTCCAGCCATGCTGTGCTGAGCAGAGCCCCTGGCAGAAGCCCCACAGCTCACTCCCAGTGTGCCTGAATGGAAAAGGTACCAAAGTTGCTCCAACACTTTCTGAAAAACTCTATAGTGTTACCCCACAAGCGCAAAGCGACGGCAAAGCCCGTGAAATGACACCGGTGCTTCCAGAAAATGTCAAGCTTCCTGCCCAAGGGTGACATGCCATGCGGTGGGGTCAGGGCCACGCGCTGAGCACCCGGTGCGCTGGGGTTGCCCCAGCGGTTCCTGAGCAGCTCCTGCAGTGCTGCCGCCGGTACCGTTCTGGCGGCTGTAGTTGTTTAAAAAGCCGTTGTTGTTTCCGGCGTAATCTGACGGCAGTTTTCTCGGGCATTTGGGCCTCTTCTAATAAGTGTGCTGTGAGTACATCTGCAAGCATTCACCTGTCGAGGTCAAATGACTGGTGGTGCTCATCTGCCCCCGTGCTACTGCTGCTGCCTCCCGTGAATGCTCATGTGCCTGCGTGCCCCTGTACAGGCACAGATGCACGCGCGCAACACCTGATCCCGCATCCTAATTATTTTTCGCCCGGTTCTCGGAGTTGTTCTGCTTCCGGCTGATGAATGGGAAAGTGTAGTAGTGCTGTTTCATTTCACCAGCCTCTCAAGTGTGGAAATTATGGTAAATTTGAGAACAAGCCAGATTAGATTGATAGTTACACCTCCTCCTTTAATTAGCCAACCACAGGATCTGTGGAGGCAAAGGCCGGGGGGGTGTGTCGGTGTATATAACGTGTATTGTCTATGTGAAAGATTAATCAAAAGGAGTTGCTTGAGGTGGGAAGGCTTTTCCGGAGAGGTTCCACATGTTGTCAGGTAGTCCCTCTGAATGGCAGCTTCCGGTTCGGTCCCTTAGCTTTCGGAAGTGACATTTAGTCTGATATGTGCCAGCCGTGCAATCTACCTAGCCCTGCAAAGTGCAAATATTAACCTAAATGCATATTAAGATACTGTGTGTTAGCTCCTGAACTGAAATAGAGAGCGGGTGTTCCAGCGGAGGCAAGCAAATCGTGTTGATTTACAGTGGCTTGCGGATTTGGCCCATTACCGCTTCTTTATACACTTTTAAAAAGAAATGCCAACTCGATAGTTTAGGCTTTAACTGGAACATGGCAAGTAATTGTATGTTTTGGCGGACCCCTAGTAATGTTGCAGAATCTTTCTCAGAAGTTGTTCCATGGGATAGCCGATTCCTCAGGTAAGAGCTACTTGTTTGTTCAATCCTCCATCTTAGGCCTGCTCCTCAGGTGCATCCTCCTTCTCGCAGCGATTTCCTAGGAACAGATTTCGAAGAACAGCTCTGATCACAGAATCACAGATTGGTTAGGGTTGGAAAGGAGCTCTGGAGATCATCCAGCCCAACCCCCCTGCCAGAGCAGGGTCACCTACAGCAGGTTGCACAGGATGACCTCCAGGCGGGTTTTGAATGTCTCTGGGGTGGGAGACTCTACCGCCTCCCCGGGCAGCCTGTTCCAGCGCTCTGCCACCCTCAAAGTAAAGAAGTTCCTCCTCATGCTTTGATAGAAGTTCCTAGGTTCCAGTTTGTACCCGTTACCTCTTGTCCTGGATCATCTTTGATGATCCAGGACAAGAGGTAACGGGCACCAATTGGAACGTAGGAACTTGAACTTGAACTGGAAGGTAGGAACTTGAACTTGAACATAGGATTATCCTTGATGATTCAGGATAGCTGTGTGTCTGACCAGTCTGTCTTTCGAAGGAGGTCCTGGGCCAGCTCCAGCCATGCTGTGCTGAGCAGAGCCCCTGGCAGAAGCCCCACAGCTCACTCCCAGTGTGCCTGAATGGAAAAGGTACCAAAGTTGCTCCAACACTTTCTGAAAAACTCTATAGTGTTACCCCACAAGCGCAAAGCGACGGCAAAGCCCGTGAAATGACACCGGTGCTTCCAGAAAATGTCAAGCTTCCTGCCCAAGGGTGACATGCCATGCGGTGGGGTCAGGGCCACGCGCTGAGCACCCGGTGCGCTGGGGTTGCCCCAGCGGTTCCTGAGCAGCTCCTGCAGTGCTGCCGCCGGTACCGTTCTGGCGGCTGTAGTTGTTTAAAAAGCCGTTGTTGTTTCCGGCGTAATCTGACGGCAGTTTTCTCGGGCATTTGGGCCTCTTCTAATAAGTGTGCTGTGAGTACATCTGCAAGCATTCACCTGTCGAGGTCAAATGACTGGTGGTGCTCATCTGCCCCCGTGCTACTGCTGCTGCCTCCCGTGAATGCTCATGTGCCTGCGTGCCCCTGTACAGGCACAGATGCACGCGCGCAACACCTGATCCCGCATCCTAATTATTTTTCGCCCGGTTCTCGGAGTTGTTCTGCTTCCGGCTGATGAATGGGAAAGTGTAGTAGTGCTGTTTCATTTCACCAGCCTCTCAAGTGTGGAAATTATGGTAAATTTGAGAACAAGCCAGATTAGATTGATAGTTACACCTCCTCCTTTAATTAGCCAACCACAGGATCTGTGGAGGCAAAGGCCGGGGGGGTGTGTCGGTGTATATAACGTGTATTGTCTATGTGAAAGATTAATCAAAAGGAGTTGCTTGAGGTGGGAAGGCTTTTCCGGAGAGGTTCCACATGTTGTCAGGTAGTCCCTCTGAATGGCAGCTTCCGGTTCGGTCCCTTAGCTTTCGGAAGTGACATTTAGTCTGATATGTGCCAGCCGTGCAATCTACCTAGCCCTGCAAAGTGCAAATATTAACCTAAATGCATATTAAGATACTGTGTGTTAGCTCCTGAACTGAAATAGAGAGCGGGTGTTCCAGCGGAGGCAAGCAAATCGTGTTGATTTACAGTGGCTTGAGGATTTGGCCCATTACCGCTTCTTTATACACTTTTAAAAAGAAATGCCAACTCGATAGTTTAGGCTTTAACTGGAACATGGCAAGTAATTGTATGTTTTGGCGGACCCCTAGTAATGTTGCAGAATCTTTCTCAGAAGTTGTTCCATGGGATAGCCGATTCCTCAGGTAAGAGCTACTTGTTTGTTCAATCCTCCATCTTAGGCCTGCTCCTCAGGTGCATCCTCCTTCTCGCAGCGATTTCCTAGGAACAGATTTCGAAGAACAGCTCTGATCACAGAATCACAGATTGGTTAGGGTTGGAAAGGACCTCTGGAGATCATGTAGTGCAACCCCCCTGCCAGAGCAGGGTCACCTACAGCAGGTTGCACAGGATGACCTCCAGGCGGGTTTTGAATGTCTCTGGGGTGGGAGACTCTACCACCTCCCTGGGCAGCCTGTTCCAGCGCTCTGCCACCCTCAAAGTAAAGAAGTTCCTCCTCATGCTTTGATAGAAGTTCCTAGGTTCCAGTTTGTACCCGTTACCTCTTGTCCTGGATCATCTTTGATGATCCAGGACAAGAGGTAACGGGCACCAATTGGAACGTAGGAACTTGAACTTGAACTTGAAGGTAGGAACTTGAACTTGAACATAGGATTATCCTTGATGATTCAGGATAGCTGTGTGTCTGACCAGTCTGTCTTTCGAAGGAGGTCCTGGGCCAGCTCCAGCCATGCTGTGCTGAGCAGAGCCCCTGGCAGCAGCCCCACAGCTCACTCCCAGTGTGCCTGAATGGAAAAGGTACCAAAGTTGCTCCAACACTTTCTGAAAAACTCTATAGTGTTACCCCACAAGCGCAAAGCGACGGCAAAGCCCGTGAAATGACACCGGTGCTTCCAGAAAATGTCAAGCTTCCTGCCCAAGGGTGACATGCCATGCGGTGGGGTCAGGGCCACGCGCTGAGCACCCGGTGCGCTGGGGTTGCCCCAGCGGTTCCTGAGCAGCTCCTGCAGTGCTGCCGCCGGTACCGTTCTGGCGGCTGTAGTTGTTTAAAAAGCCGTTGTTGTTTC
Source organism: Vanellus vanellus (assembly GCF_965231255.1). Lineage (NCBI taxonomy): Eukaryota > Metazoa > Chordata > Aves > Charadriiformes > Charadriidae > Vanellus > Vanellus vanellus. The sequence goes on along the minus strand of NW_028128478.1, from coordinate 674,025 downwards.
CGGCGTAATCTGACGGCAGTTTTCTCGGGCATTTGGGCCTCTTCTAATAAGTGTGCTGTGAGTACATCTGCAAGCATTCACCTGTCGAGGTCAAATGACTGGTGGTGCTCATCTGCCCCCGTGCTACTGCTGCTGCCTCCCGTGAATGCTCATGTGCCTGCGTGCCCCTGTACAGGCACAGATGCACGCGCGCAACACCTGATCCCGCATCCTAATTATTTTTCGCCCGGTTCTCGGAGTTGTTCTGCTTCCGGCTGATGAATGGGAAAGTGTAGTAGTGCTGTTTCATTTCACCAGCCTCTCAAGTGTGGAAATTATGGTAAATTTGAGAACAAGCCAGATTAGATTGATAGTTACACCTCCTCCTTTAATTAGCCAACCACAGGATCTGTGGAGGCAAAGGCCGGGGGGCGTGTCGGTGGGGGGGCATACGATTTTACCATGGCGAGATTGCTGGAGGTTCTTTCTTGTCTGTTCTTTCTTGTCTTGTAAATTGGTATGAGGTTCTGCCAGTCTTCCTCACGTAGCACAATCGCTCTTGATTTCTGGACGTTGCTCACAGGGTAAGCTAATGTTTAACATCAATAAGGGTTACCGAATCTTGTCCTTGAGAAGCAGGAGTCTGGAAGCTGTTGTCAATCCAACTGCTGTATTCCTGACCAGCAAGCCCGCTCGATTCAGGGTTAATTAACTGATTACTTAGAGCGGAAGTGTTGTGGAAGAGCCCGATCATTACCATTTCTATTCATTCTAATATGATGTATTTCAACTCCCCCTCCCTCACGCCTTCCAGAGAGTGATCTGGTGAAGGAGGATGACAAGTCTTTGTGAAACCATCTCGAGTTCTCCCAGATACTCGTAGTTGAAGTTGTCTAGCGGTGCGAGATTAGACACCGTGTGAAAGGCAATACTGCACAGATTCTTTATTCCAGACCATTTTGTAAGTTCGCATGATACAAAACCTCACGGTTACTGGGCAGCTCTCCCACTTTTCACGTCAACCTTTGCTACCTCGCCTGCTGCAACGTGCAGGAAAGAAACATTGATTTGAATTGCGCCGTGGTGCCGTGCATCTTAATGACACTCTGGAGTGACTGGCAGTGTGTCTGGGTCCTGGGGTTGGACCCGGTCTAGCTGCCAGGAGGCAACATTGCAGAGAGGGGCTACAGCTGTGGTCTCTGAAGGGACCTGGCTACTCTATGTAGGCCTTCTCTCCCTGCGTCTCAGAGTGCTTGAAGATGCTAATTGGTTCACATTTTCCTCTGTTCGTTAAGGTATTCTGTCCTTAAAAATTCAGCTTTTTAAAATAGTAACGTGTATTGTCTATGTGAAAGATTAATCAAAAGGAGTTGCTTGAGGTGGGAAGGCTTTTCCGGAGAGGTTCCACATGTTGTCAGGTAGTCCCTCTGAATGGCAGCTTCCGGTTCGGTCCCTTAGCTTTCGGAAGTGACATTTAGTCTGATATGTGCCAGCCGTGCAATCTACCTAGCCCCGCAAAGTGCAAATATTAACATAAATGCATATTAAGATACTGTGTGTTAGCTCCTGAACTGAAATAGAGAGCGGGTGTTCCAGCGGAGGCAAGCAAATCGTGTTGATTTACAGTGGCTTGCGGATTTGGCCCATTACCGCTTCTTTATACACTTTTAAAAAGAAATGCCAACTCGATAGTTTAGGCTTTAACTGGAACATGGCAAGTAATTGTATGTTTTGGCGGACCCCTAGTAATGTTGCAGAATCTTTCTCAGAAGTTGTTCCATGGGATAGCCGATTCCTCAGGTAAGAGCTACTTGTTTGTTCAATCCTCCATCTTAGGCCTGCTCCTCAGGTGCATCCTCCTTCTCGCAGCGATTTCCTAGGAACAGATTTCGAAGAACAGCTCTGATCACAGAATCACAGATTGGTTAGGGTTGGAAAGGACCTCTGGAGATCATCCAGCCCAACCCCCCTGCCAGAGCAGGGTCACCTACAGCAGGTTGCACAGGATGACCTCCAGGCGGGTTTTGAATGTCTCTGGGGTGGGAGACTCTACCGCCTCCCTGGGCAGCCTGTTCCAGCGCTCTGCCACCCTCAAAGTAAAGAAGTTCCTCCTCATGCTTTGATAGAAGTTCCTAGGTTCCAGTTTGTACCCGTTACCTCTTGTCCTGGATCATCTTTGATGATCCAGGACAAGAGGTAACGGGCACCAATTGGAACGTAGGAACTTGAACTTGAACTGGAAGGTAGGAACTTGAACTTGAACATAGGATTATCCTTGATGATTCAGGATAGCTGTGTGTCTGACCAGTCTGTCTTTCGAAGGAGGTCCTGGGCCAGCTCCAGCCATGCTGTGCTGAGCAGAGCCCCTGGCAGCAGCCCCACAGCTCACTCCCAGTGTGCCTGAATGGAAAAGGTACCAAAGTTGCTCCAACACTTTCTGAAAAACTCTATAGTGTTACCCCACAAGCGCAAAGCGACGGCAAAGCCCGTGAAATGACACCAGTGCTTCCAGAAAATGTCAAGCTTCCTGCCCAAGGGTGACATGCCATGCGGTGGGGTCAGGGCCACGCGCTGAGCACCCGGTGCGCTGGGGTTGCCCCAGCGGTTCCTGAGCAGCTCCTGCAGTGCTGCCGCCGGTACCGTTCTGGCGGCTGTAGTTGTTTAAAAAGCCGTTGTTGTTTCCGGCGTAATCTGACGGCAGTTTTCTCGGGCATTTGGGCCTCTTCTAATAAGTGTGCTGTGAGTACATCTGCAAGCATTCACCTGTCGAGGTCAAATGACTGGTGGTGCTCATCTGCCCCCGTGCTACTGCTGCTGCCTCCCGTGAATGCTCATGTGCCTGCGTGCCCCTGTACAGGCACAGATGCACGCGCGCAACACCTGATCCCGCATCCTAATTACTTTTCGCCCGGTTCTCGGAGTTGTTCTGCTTCCGGCTGATGAATGGGAAAGTGTAGTAGTGCTGTTTCATTTCACCAGCCTCTCAAGTGTGGAAATTATGGTAAATTTGAGAACAAGCCAGATTAGATTGATAGTTACACCTCCTCCTTTAATTAGCCAACCACAGGATCTGTGGAGGCAAAGGCCGGGGGGGTGTGTCGGTGTATATAACGTGTATTGTCTATGTGAAAGATTAATCAAAAGGAGTTGCTTGAGGTGGGAAGGCTTTTCCGGAGAGGTTCCACATGTTGTCAGGTAGTCCCTCTGAATGGCAGCTTCCAGTTCGGTCCCTTAGCTTTCGGAAGTGACATTTAGTCTGATATGTGCCAGCCGTGCAATCTACCTAGCCCTGCAAAGTGCAAATATTAACCTAAATGCATATTAAGATAGTGTGTGTTAGCTCCTGAACTGAAATAGAGAGCGGGTGTTCCAGCGGAGGCAAGCAAATCGTGTTGATTTACAGTGGCTTGAGGATTTGGCCCATTACCGCTTCTTTATACACTTTTAAAAAGAAATGCCAACTCGATAGTTTAGGCTTTAACTGGAACATGGCAAGTAATTGTATGTTTTGGCGGACCCCTAGTAATGTTGCAGAATCTTTCTCAGAAGTTGTTCCATGGGATAGCCGATTCCTCAGGTAAGAGCTACTTGTTTGTTCAATCCTCCATCTTAGGCCTGCTCCTCAGGTGCATCCTCCTTCTCGCAGCGATTTCCTAGGAACAGATTTCGAAGGACAGCTCTGATCACAGAATCACAGATTGGTTAGGGTTGGAAAGGAGCTCTGGAGATCATCCAGTCCAACCCCCCTGCCAGAGCAGGGTCACCTACAGCAGGTTGCACAGGATGACCTCCAGGCGGGTTATGAATGTCTCTGGGGTCGGAGACTCTACTGCCTCCCTGGGCAGCCTGTTCCAGCGCTCTGCCACCCTCAAAGTAAAGAAGTTCCTCCTCATGCTTTGATAGAAGTTCCTAGGTTCCAGTTTGTACCCGTTACCTCTTGTCCTGGATCATCTTTGATGATCCAGGACAAGAGGTAACGGGCACCAATTGGAACGTAGGAACTTGAACTTGAACTGGAACGTCGGAACTTGAACATAGGATTATCCTTGATGATTCAGGATAGCTGTGTGTCTGACCAGTCTGTCTTTCGAAGGAGGTCCTGGACCAGCTCCAGCCATGCTGTGCTGAGCAGAGCCCCTGGCAGCAGCCCCACAGCTCACTCCCAGTGTGCCTGAATGGAAAAGGTACCAAAGTTGCTCCAACACTTTCTGAAAAACTCTATAGTGTTACCCCACAAGCGCAAAGCGACGGCAAAGCCCGTGAAATGACACCGGTGCTTCCAGAAAATGTCAAGCTTCCTGCCCAAGGGTGACATGCCATGCGGTGGGGTCAGGGCCACGCGCTGAGCACCCGGTGCGCTGGGGTTGCCCCAGCGTTTCCTGAGCAGCTCCTGCAGTGCTGCCGCCGGTACCGTTCTGGCGGCTGTAGTTGTTTAAAAAGCCGTTGTTGTTTCCGGCGTAATCTGACGGCAGTTTTCTCGGGCATTTGGGCCTCTTCTAATAAGTGTGCTGTGAGTACATCTGCAAGCATTCACCTGTCGAGGTCAAATGACTGGTGGTGCTCATCTGCCCCCGTGCTACTGCTGCTGCCTCCCGTGAATGCTCATGTGCCTGCGTGCCCCTGTACAGGCACAGATGCACGCGCGCAACACCTGATCCCGCATCCTAATTATTTTTCGCCCGGTTCTCGGAGTTGTTCTGCTTCCGGCTGATGAATGGGAAAGTGTAGTAGTGCTGTTTCATTTCACCAGCCTCTCAAGTGTGGAAATTATGGTAAATTTGAGAACAAGCCAGATTAGATTGATAGTTACACCTCCTCCTTTAATTAGCCAACCACAGGATCTGTGGAGGCAAAGGCCGGGGGGCGTGTCGGTGGGGGGGCATACGATTTTACCATGGCGAGATTGCTGGAGGTTCTTTCTTGTCTGTTCTTTCTTGTCTTGTAAATTGGTATGAGGTTCTGCCAGTCTTCCTCACGTAGCACAATCGCTCTTGATTTCTGGAGGTTGCTCACAGGGTAAGCTAATGTTTAACATCAATAAGGGTTACCGAATCTTGTCCTTGAGAAGCAGGAGTCTGGAAGCTGTTGTCAATCCAACTGCTGTATTCCTGACCAGCAAGCCCGCTCGATTCAGGGTTAATTAACTGATTACTTAGAGCGGAAGTGTTGTGGAAGAGCCCGATCATTACCATTTCTATTCATTCTAATATGATGTATTTCAACTCCCCCTCCCTCACGCCTTCCAGAGAGTGATCTGGTGAAGGAGGATGACAAGTCTTTGTGAAACCATCTCGAGTTCTCCCAGATACTCGTAGTTGAAGTTGTCTAGCGGTGCGAGATTAGACACCGTGTGAAAGGCAATACTGCACAGATTCTTTATTCCAGACCATTTTGTAAGTTCGCATGATACAAAACCTCACGGTTACTGGGCAGCTCTCCCACTTTTCACGTCAACCTTTGCTACCTCGCCTGCTGCAACGTGCAGGAAAGAAACATTGATTTGAATTGCGCCGTGGTGCCGTGCATCTTAATGACACTCTGGAGTGACTGGCAGTGTGTCTGGGTCCTGGGGTTGGACCCGGTCTAGCTGCCAGGAGGCAACATTGCAGAGAGGGGCTACAGCTGTGGTCTCTGAAGGGACCTGGCTACTCTATGTAGGCCTTCTCTCCCTGCGTCTCAGAGTGCTTGAAGATGCTAATTGGTTCACATTTTCCTCTGTTCGTTAAGGTATTCTGTCCTTAAAAATTCAGCTTTTTAAAATAGTAACGTGTATTGTCTATGTGAAAGATTAATCAAAAGGAGTTGCTTGAGGTGGGAAGGCTTTTCCGGAGAGGTTCCACATGTTGTCAGGTAGTCCCTCTGAATGGCAGCTTCCGGTTCGGTCCCTTAGCTTTCGGAAGTGACATTTAGTCTGATATGTGCCAGCCGTGCAATCTACCTAGCCCCGCAAAGTGCAAATATTAACATAAATGCATATTAAGATACTGTGTGTTAGCTCCTGAACTGAAATAGAGAGCGGGTGTTCCAGCGGAGGCAAGCAAATCGTGTTGATTTACAGTGGCTTGCGGATTTGGCCCATTACCGCTTCTTTATACACTTTTAAAAAGAAATGCCAACTCGATAGTTTAGGCTTTAACTGGAACATGGCAAGTAATTGTATGTTTTGGCGGACCCCTAGTAATGTTGCAGAATCTTTCTCAGAAGTTGTTCCATGGGATAGCCGATTCCTCAGGTAAGAGCTACTTGTTTGTTCAATCCTCCATCTTAGGCCTGCTCCTCAGGTGCATCCTCCTTCTCGCAGCGATTTCCTAGGAACAGATTTCGAAGAACAGCTCTGATCACAGAATCACAGATTGGTTAGGGTTGGAAAGGACCTCTGGAGATCATCCAGCCCAACCCCCCTGCCAGAGCAGGGTCACCTACAGCAGGTTGCACAGGATGACCTCCAGGCGGGTTTTGAATGTCTCTGGGGTGGGAGACTCTACCGCCTCCCTGGGCAGCCTGTTCCAGCGCTCTGCCACCCTCAAAGTAAAGAAGTTCCTCCTCATGCTTTGATAGAAGTTCCTAGGTTCCAGTTTGTACCCGTTACCTCTTGTCCTGGATCATCTTTGATGATCCAGGACAAGAGGTAACGGGCACCAATTGGAACGTAGGAACTTGAACTTGAACTGGAAGGTAGGAACATGAACTTGAACATAGGATTATCCTTGATGATTCAGGATAGCTGTGTGTCTGACCAGTCTGTCTTTCGAAGGAGGTCCTGGGCCAGCTCCAGCCATGCTGTGCTGAGCAGAGCCCCTGGCAGCAGCCCCACAGCTCACTCCCAGTGTGCCTGAATGGAAAAGGTACCAAAGTTGCTCCAACACTTTCTGAAAAACTCTATAGTGTTACCCCACAAGCGCAAAGCGACGGCAAAGCCCGTGAAATGACACCGGTGCTTCCAGAAAATGTCAAGCTTCCTGCCCAAGGGTGACATGCCATGCGGTGGGGTCAGGGCCACACGCTGAGCACCCGGTGCGCTGGGATTGCCCCAGCGGTTCCTGAGCAGCTCCTGCAGTGCTGCCGCCGGTACCGTTCTGGCAGCTGTAGTTGTTTAAAAAGCCGTTGTTGTTTCCGGCGTAATCTGACGGCAGTTTTCTCGGGCATTTGGGCCTCTTCTAATAAGTGTGCTGTGAGTACATCTGCAAGCATTCACCTGTCGAGGTCAAATGACTGGTGGTGCTCATCTCCCCCCGTGCTACTGCTGCTGCTGCCTCCCGTGAATGCTCATGTGCCTGCGTGCCCCTGTACAGGCACAGAAGCATGCGTGCAACACCTGATCCCGCATCCTAATTATTTTTCGCCCGGTTCTCTGAGTTGTTCTGCTTCCGGCTGATGAATGGGAAAGTGTAGTAGTGCTGTTTCATTTCACCAGCCTCTCAAGTGTGGAAATTATGGTAAATTTGAGAACAAGCCAGATTAGATTGATAGTTACACCTCCTCCTTTAATTAGCCAACCACAGGATCTGTGGAGGCAAAGGCCGGGGGGGTGTGTCGGTGTATATAAGGTGTATTGTCTATGTGAAAGATTAATCAAAAGGAGTTGCTTGAGGTGGGAAGGCTTTTCCGGAGAGGTTCCACATGTTGTCAGGTAGTCCCTCTGAATGGCAGCTTCCGGTTCGGTCCCTTAGCTTTCGGAAGTGACATTTAGTCTGATATGTGCCAGCCGTGCAATCTACCTAGCCCTGCAAAGTGCAAATATTAACCTAAATGCATATTAAGATACTGTGTGTTAGCTCCTGAACTGAAATAGAGAGCGGGTGTTCCAGCGGAGGCAAGCAAATCGTGTTGATTTACAGTGGCTTGAGGATTTGGCCCATTACCGCTTCTTTATACACTTCTAAAAAGAAATGCCAACTCGATAGTTTAGGCTTTAACTGGAACATGGCAAGTAATTGTATGTTTTGGCGGACCCCTAGTAATGTTGCAGAATCTTTCTCAGAAGTTGTTCCATGGGATAGCCGATTCCTCAGGTAAGAGCTACTTGTTTGTTCAATCCTCCATCTTAGGCCTGCTCCTCAGGTGCATCCTCCTTCTCGCAGCGATTTCCTAGGAACAGATTTCGAAGAACAGCTCTGATCACAGAATCACAGATTGGTTAGGGTTGGAAAGGACCTCTGGAGATCATGTAGTGCAACCCCCCTGCCAGAGCAGGGTCACCTACAGCAGGTTGCACAGGATGACCTCCAGGCGGGTTTTGAATGTCTCTGGGGTCGGAGACCCTACCGCCTCCCTGGGCAGCCTGTTCCAGCGCTCTGCCACCCTCAAAGTAAAGAAGTTCCTCCTCATGCTTTGATAGAAGTTCCTAGGTTCCAGTTTGTACCCGTTACCTCTTGTCCTGGATCATCTTTGATGATCCAGGACAAGAGGTAACGGGCACCAATTGGAACGTAGGAACTTGAACTTGAACTGGAACGTAGGAACTTGAACATAGGATTATCCTTGATGATTCAGGATAGCTGTGTGTCTGACCAGTCTGTCTTTCGAAGGAGGTCCTGGGCCAGCTCCAGCCATGCTGTGCTGAGCAGAGCCCCTGGCAGCAGCCCCACAGCTCACTCCCAGTGTGCCTGAATGGAAAAGGTACCAAAGTTGCTCCAACACTTTCTGAAAAACTCTATAGTGTTACCCCACAAGCGCAAAGCGACGGCAAAGCCCGTGACATGACACCGGTGCTTCCAGAAAATGTCAAGCTTCCTGCCCAAGGGTGACATGCCATGCGGTGGGGTCAGGGCCACGCGCTGAGCACCCGGTGCGCTGGGGTTGCCCCAGCGGTTCCTGAGCAGCTCCTGCAGTGCTGCCGCCGGTACCGTTCTGGCGGCTGTAGTTGTTTAAAAAGCCGTTGTTGTTTCCGGCGTAATCTGACGGCAGTTTTCTCGGGCATTTGGGCCTCTTCTAATAAGTGTGCTGTGAGTACATCTGCAAGCATTCACCTGTCGAGGTCAAATGACTGGTGGTGCTCATCTGCCCCCGTGCTACTGCTGCTGCCTCCCGTGAATGCTCATGTGCCTGCGTGCCCCTGTACAGGCACAGATGCACGCGCGCAACACCTGATCCCGCATCCTAATTATTTTTCGCCCGGTTCTCGGAGTTGTTCTGCTTCCGGCTGATGAATGGGAAAGTGTAGTAGTGCTGTTTCATTTCACCAGCCTCTCAAGTGTGGAAATTATGGTAAATTTGAGAACAAGCCAGATTAGATTGATAGTTACACCTCCTCCTTTAATTAGCCAACCACAGGATCTGTGGAGGCAAAGGCCGGGGGGGTGTGTCGGTGTATATAACGTGTATTGTCTATGTGAAAGATTAATCAAAAGGAGTTGCTTGAGGTGGGAAGGCTTTTCCGGAGAGGTTCCACATGTTGTCAGGTAGTCCCTCTGAATGGCAGCTTCCGGTTCGGTCCCTTAGCTTTCGGAAGTGACATTTAGTCTGATATGTGCCAGCCGTGCAATCTACCTAGCCCTGCAAAGTGCAAATATTAACCTAAATGCATATTAAGATACTGTGTGTTAGCTCCTGAACTGAAATAGAGAGCGGGTGTTCCAGCGGAGGCAAGCAAATCGTGTTGATTTACAGTGGCTTGCGGATTTGGCCCATTACCGCTTCTTTATACACTTTTAAAAAGAAATGCCAACTTGATAGTTTAGGCTTTAACTGGAACATGGCAAGTAATTGTATGTTTTGGCGGACCCCTAGTAATGTTGCAGAATCTTTCTCAGAAGTTGTTCCATGGGATAGCCGATTCCTCAGGTAAGAGCTACTTGTTTGTTCAATCCTCCATCTTAGGCCTGCTCCTCAGGTGCATCCTCCTTCTCGCAGCGATTTCCTAGGAACAGATTTCGAAGAACAGCTCTGATCACAGAATCACAGATTGGTTAGGGTTGGAAAGGACCTCTGGAGATCATCCAGCCCAACCCCCCTGCCAGAGCAGGGTCACATACAGCAGGTTGCACAGGATGACCTCCAGGCGGGTTTTGAATGTTTCTGGGGTCAGAGACTCTACCGCCTCCCTCGGCAGTCTGTTCCAGCGCTCTGCCACCCTCAAAGTAAAGAAGTTCCTCCTCATGCTTTGATAGAAGTTCCTAGGTTCCAGTTTGTACCCGTTACCTCTTGTCCTGGATCATCTTTGATGATCCAGGACAAGAGGTAACGGGCACCAATTGGAACGTAGGAACTTGAACTTGAACTGGAACGTAGGAACTTGAACATAGGATTATCCTTGATGATTCAGGATAGCTGTGTGTCTGACCAGTCTGTCTTTCGAAGGAGGTCCTGGGCCAGCTCCAGCCATGCTGTGCTGAGCAGAGCCCCTGGCAGCAGCCCCACAGCTCACTCCCAGTGTGCCTGAATGGAAAAGGTACCAAAGTTGCTCCAACACTTTCTGAAAAACTCTACAGTGTTACCCCACAAGCGCAAAGCGACGGCAAAGCCCGTGAAATGACACCGGTGCTTCCAGAAAATGTCAAGCTTCCTGCCCAAGGGTGACATGCCATGCGGTGGGGTCAGGGCCACGCGCTGAGCACCCGGTGCGCTGGGGTTGCCCCAGCGGTTCCTGAGCAGCTCCTGCAGTGCTGCCGCCGGTACCGTTCTGGCGGCTGTAGTTGTTTAAAAAGCCGTTGTTGTTTCCGGCGTAATCTGACGGCAGTTTTCTCGGGCATTTGGGCCTCTTCTAATAAGTGTGCTGTGAGTACATCTGCAAGCATTCACCTGTCGAGGTCAAATGACTGGTGGTGCTCATCTGCCCCCGTGCTACTGCTGCTGCCTCCCGTGAATGCTCATGTGCCTGCGTGCCCCTGTACAGGCACAGATGCACGCGCGCAACACCTGATCCCGCATCCTAATTATTTTTCGCCCGGTTCTCGGAGTTGTTCTGCTTCCGGCTGATGAATGGGAAAGTGTAGTAGTGCTGTTTCATTTCACCAGCCTCTCAAGTGTGGAAATTATGGTAAATTTGGGAACAAGCCAGATTAGATTGATAGTTACACCTCCTCCTTTAATTAGCCAACCACAGGATCTGTGGAGGCAAAGGCCGGGGGGGTGTGTCGGTGTATATAACGTGTATTGTCTATGTGAAAGATTAATCAAAAGGAGTTGCTTGAGGTGGGAAGGCTTTTCCGGAGAGGTTCCACAAGTTGTCAGGTAGTCCCTCTGAATGGCAGCTTCCGGTTCGGTCCCTTAGCTTTCGGAAGTGACATTTAGTCTGATATGTGCCAGCCGTGCAATCTACCTAGCCCTGCAAAGTGCAAATATTAACATAAATGCATATTAAGATACTGTGTGTTAGCTCCTGAACTGAAATAGAGAGCGGGTGTTCCAGCGGAGGCAAGCAAATCGTGTTGATTTACAGTGGCTTGAGGATTTTGCCCATTACCGCTTCTTTATACACTTCTAAAAAGAAATGCCAACTCGATAGTTTAGGCTTTAACTGGAACATGGCAAGTAATTGTATGTTTTGGCGGACCCCTAGTAATGTTGCAGAATCTTTCTCAGAAGTTGTTCCATGGGATAGCCGATTCCTCAGGTAAGAGCTACTTGTTTGTTCAATCCTCCATCTTAGGCCTGCTCCTCAGGTGCATCCTCCTTCTCGCAGCGATTTCCTAGGAACAGATTTCGAAGAACAGCTCTGATCACAGAATCACAGATTGGTTAGGGTTGGAAAGGACCTCTGGAGATCATCCAGCCCAACCCCCCTGCCAGAGCAGGGTCACCTACAGCAGGTTGCACAGGATGACCTCCAGGCGGGTTTTGAATGTCTCTGGAGTGGGAGACTCTACCGCCTCCCCGGGCAGCCTGTTCCAGCGCTCTGCCACCCTCAAAGTAAAGAAGTTCCTCCTCATGCTTTGATAGAAGTTCCTAGGTTCCAGTTTGTACCCGTTACCTCTTGTCCTGGATCATCTTTGATGATCCAGGACAAGAGGTAACGGGCACCAATTGGAACGTAGGAACTTGAACTTGAACTGGAACGTAGGAACTTGAACATAGGATTATCCTTGATGATTCAGGATAGCTGTGTGTCTGACCAGTCTGTCTTTCGAAGGAGGTCCTGGGCCAGCTCCAGCCATGCTGTGCTGAGCAGAGCCCCTGGCAGCAGCCCCACAGCTCACTCCCAGTGTGCCTGAATGGAAAAGGTACCAAAGTTGCTCCAACACTTTCTGAAAAACTCTACAGTGTTACCCCACAAGCGCAAAGCGACGGCAAAGCCCGTGAAATGACACCGGTGCTTCCAGAAAATGTCAAGCTTCCTGCCCAAGGGTGACATGCCATGCGGTGGGGTCAGGGCCACGCGCTGAGCACCCGGTGAGCTGGGGTTGCCCCAGCGGTTCCTGAGCAGCTCCTGCAGTGCTGCCGCCGGTACTGTTCTGGCGGCTGTAGTTGTTTAAAAAGCCGTTGTTGTTTCCGGCGTAATCTGACAGCAGTTTTCTCGGGCATTTGGGCCTCTTCGAATAAGTGTGCTGTGAGTACATCTGCAAGCATTCACCTGTCGAGGTCAAATGACTGGTGGTGCTCATCTGCCCCCGTGCTACTGCTGCTGCCTCCCGTGAATGCTCATGTGCCTGCGTGCCCCTGTACAGGCACAGATGCACGCGCGCAACACCTGATCCCGCATCCTAATTATTTTTCGCCCGGTTCTCGGAGTTGTTCTGCTTCCGGCTGATGAATGGGAAAGTGTAGTAGTGCTGTTTCATTTCACCAGCCTCTCAAGTGTGGAAATTATGGTAAATTTGGGAACAAGCCAGATTAGATTGATAGTTACACCTCCTCCTTTAATTAGCCAACCACAGGATCTGTGGAGGCAAAGGCCGGGGGGGTGTGTCGGTGTATATAACGTGTATTGTCTATGTGAAAGATTAATCAAAAGGAGTTGCTTGAGGTGGGAAGGCTTTTCCGGAGAGGTTCCACATGTTGTCAGGTAGTCCCTCTGAATGGCAGCTTCCGGTTCGGTCCCTTAGCTTTCGGAAGTGACATTTAGTCTGATATGTGCCAGCCGTGCAATCTACCTAGCCCTGCAAAGTGCAAATATTAACATAAATGCATATTAAGATACTGTGTGTTAGCTCCTGAACTGCAATAGAGAGCGGGTGTTCCAGCGGAGGCAAGCAAATCGTGTTGATTTACAGTGGCTTGAGGATTTGGCCCATTACCGCTTCTTTATACACTTTTAAAAAGAAATGCCAACTCGATAGTTTAGGCTTTAACTGGAACATGGCAAGTAATTGTATGTTTTGGCGGACCCCTAGTAATGTTGCAGAATCTTTCTCAGAAGTTGTTCCATGGGATAGCCGATTCCTCAGGTAAGAGCTACTTGTTTGTTCAATCCTCCATCTTAGGCCTGCTCCTCAGGTGCATCCTCCTTCTCACAGCGATTTCCTAGGAACAGATTTCGAAGAACAGCTCTGATCACAGAATCACAGATTGGTTAGGGTTGGAAAGGACCTCTGGAGATCATCCAGCCCAACCCCCCTGCCAGAGCAGGGTCACCTACAGCAGGTTGCACAGGATGACCTCCAGGCGGGTTTTGAATGTTTCTGGGGTGGGAGACTCTACCGCCTCCCTGGGCAGCCTGTTCCAGCGCTCTGCCACCCTCAAAGTAAAGAAGTTCCTCCTCATGCTTTGATAGAAGTTCCTAGGTTCCAGTTTGTACCCGTTACCTCTTGTCCTGGATCATCTTTGATGATCCAGGACAAGAGGTAACGGGCACCAATTGGAACGTAGGAACTTGAACTTGAACTGGAACGTAGGAACTTGAACATAGGATTATCCTTGATGATTCAGGATAGCTGTGTGTCTGACCAGTCTGTCTTTCGAAGGAGGTCCTGGACCAGCTCCAGCCATGCTGTGCTGAGCAGAGCCCCTGGCAGCAGCCCCACAGCTCACTCCCAGTGTGCCTGAATGGAAAAGGTACCAAAGTTGCTCCAACACTTTCTGAAAAACTCTATAGTGTTACCCCACAAGCGCAAAGCGACGGCAAAGCCCGTGAAATGACACCGGTGCTTCCAGAAAATGTCAAGCTTCCTGCCCAAGGGTGACATGCCATGCGGTGGGGTCAGGGCCACGCGCTGAGCACCCGGTGCGCTGGGGTTGCCCCAGCGGTTCCTGAGCAGCTCCTGCAGTGCTGCCGCCGGTACCGTTCTGGCGGCTGTAGTTGTTTAAAAAGCCGTTGTTGTTTCCGGCGTAATCTGACGGCAGTTTTCTCGGGCATTTGGGCCTCTTCTAATAAGTGTGCTGTGAGTACATCTGCAAGCATTCACCTGTCGAGGTCAAATGACTGGTGGTGCTCATCTCCCCCCGTGCTACTGCTGCTGCCTCCCGTGAATGCTCATGTGCCTGCGTGCCCCTGTACAGGCACAGATGCACGCGCGCAACACCTGATCCCGCATCCTAATTATTTTTCGCCCGGTTCTCTGAGTTGTTCTGCTTCCGGCTGATGAATGGGAAAGTGTAGTAGTGCTGTTTCATTTCACCAGCCTCTCAAGTGTGGAAATTATGGTAAATTTGAGAACAAGCCAGATTAGATTGATAGTTACACCTCCTCCTTTAATTAGCCAACCACAGGATCTGTGGAGGCAAAGGCCGGGGGGCGTGTCGGTGGGGGGGCATACGATTTTACCATGGCGAGATTGCTGGAGGTTCTTTCTTGTCTGTTCTTTCTTGTCTTGTAAATTGGTATGAGGTTCTGCCAGTCTTCCTCACGTAGCACAATCGCTCTTGATTTCTGGACGTTGCTCACAGGGTAAGCTAATGTTTAACATCAATAAGGGTTACCGAATCTTGTCCTTGAGAAGCAGGAGTCTGGAAGCTGTTGTCAATCCAACTGCTGTATTCCTGACCAGCAAGCCCGCTCGATTCAGGGTTAATTAACTGATTACTTAGAGCGGAAGTGTTGTGGAAGAGCCCGATCATTACCATTTCTATTCATTCTAATATGATGTATTTCAACTCCCCCTCCCTCACGCCTTCCAGAGAGTGATCTGGTGAAGGAGGATGACAAGTCTTTGTGAAACCATCTCGAGTTCTGCCAGATACTCGTAGTTGAAGTTGTCTAGCGGTGCGAGATTAGACACCGTGTGAAAGGCAATACTGCACAGATTCTTTATTCCAGACCATTTTGTAAGTTCGCATGATACAAAACCTCACGGTTACTGGGCAGCTCTCCCACTTTTCACGTCAACCTTTGCTACCTCGCCTGCTGCAACGTGCAGGAAAGAAACATTGATTTGAATTGCGCCGTGGTGCCGTGCATCTTAATGACACTCTGGAGTGACTGGCAGTGTGTCTGGGTCCTGGGGTTGGACCCGGTCTAGCTGCCAGGAGGCAACATTGCAGAGAGGGGCTACAGCTGTGGTCTCTGAAGGGACCTGGCTACTCTATGTAGGCCTTCTCTCCCTGCGTCTCAGAGTGCTTGAAGATGCTAATTGGTTCACATTTTCCTCTGTTCGTTAAGGTATTCTGTCCTTAAAAATTCAGCTTTTTAAAATAGTAACGTGTATTGTCTATGTGAAAGATTAATCAAAAGGAGTTGCTTGAGGTGGGAAGGCTTTTCCGGAGAGGTTCCACATGTTGTCAGGTAGTCCCTCTGAATGGCAGCTTCCGGTTCGGTCCCTTAGCTTTCGGAAGTGACATTTAGTCTGATATGTGCCAGCCGTGCAATCTACCTAGCCCCGCAAAGTGCAAATATTAACATAAATGCATATTAAGATACTGTGTGTTAGCTCCTGAACTGAAATAGAGAGCGGGTGTTCCAGCGGAGGCAAGCAAATCGTGTTGATTTACAGTGGCTTGCGGATTTGGCCCATTACCGCTTCTTTATACACTTTTAAAAAGAAATGCCAACTCGATAGTTTAGGCTTTAACTGGAACATGGCAAGTAATTGTATGTTTTGGCGGACCCCTAGTAATGTTGCAGAATCTTTCTCAGAAGTTGTTCCATGGGATAGCCGATTCCTCAGGTAAGAGCTACTTGTTTGTTCAATCCTCCATCTTAGGCCTGCTCCTCAGGTGCATCCTCCTTCTCGCAGCGATTTCCTAGGAACAGATTTCGAAGAACAGCTCTGATCACAGAATCACAGATTGGTTAGGGTTGGAAAGGAGCTCTGGAGATCATCCAGCCCAACCCCCCTGCCAGAGCAGGGTCACCTACAGCAGGTTGCACAGGATGACCTCCAGGCGGGTTTTGAATGTCTCTGGGGTCGGAGACTCTACCGCCTCCCTGGGCAGCCTGTTCCAGCGCTCTGCCACCCTCAAAGTAAAGAAGTTCCTCCTCATGCTTTGATAGAAGTTCCTAGGTTCCAGTTTGTACCCGTTACCTCTTGTCCTGGATCATCTTTGATGTCCTGGATCTTTGATGATCCAGGACAAGAGGTAACGGGCACCAATTGGAACGTAGGAACTTGAACTTGAACTGGAAGGTAGGAACTTGAACTTGAACATAGGATTATCCTTGATGATTCAGGATAGCTGTGTGTCTGACCAGTCTGTCTTTCGAAGGAGGTCCTTGACCAGCTCCAGCCATGCTGTGCTGAGCAGAGCCCCTGGCAGCAGCCCCACAGCTCACTCCCAGTGTGCCTGAATGGAAAAGGTACCAAAGTTGCTCCAACACTTTCTGAAAAACTCTATAGTGTTACCCCACAAGCGCAAAGCGACGGCAAAGCCCGTGAAATGACACCGGTGCTTCCAGAAAATGTCAAGCTTCCTGCCCAAGGGTGACATGCCATGCGGTGGGGTCAGGGCCACGCGCTGAGCACCCGGTGCGCTGGGGTTGCCCCAGCGGTTCCTGAGCAGCTCCTGCAGTGCTGCCGCCGGTACCGTTCTGGCGGCTGTAGTTGTTTAAAAAGCCGTTGTTGTTTCCGGCGTAATCTGACGGCAGTTTTCTCGGGCATTTGGGCCTCTTCTAATAAGTGTGCTGTGAGTACATCTGCAAGCATTCACCTGTCGAGGTCAAATGACTGGTGGTGCTCATCTGCCCCCGTGCTACTGCTGCTGCCTCCCGTGAATGCTCATGTGCCTGCGTGCCCCTGTACAGGCACAGATGCACGCGCGCAACACCTGATCCCGCATCCTAATTATTTTTCGCCCGGTTCTCGGAGTTGTTCTGCTTCCGGCTGATGAATGGGAAAGTGTAGTAGTGCTGTTTCATTTCACCAGCCTCTCAAGTGTGGAAATTATGGTAAATTTGAGAACAAGCCAGATTAGATTGATAGTTACACCTCCTCCTTTAATTAGCCAACCACAGGATCTGTGGAGGCAAGGGCGGGGGGCGTGTCGGTGGGGGGGCATACGATTTTACCATGGCGAGATTGCTGGAGGTTCTTTCTTGTCTGTTCTTTCTTGTCTTGTAAATTGGTATGAGGTTCTGCCAGTCTTCCTCACGTAGCACAATCGCTCTTGATTTCTGGACGTTGCTCACAGGGTAAGCTAATGTTTAACATCAATAAGGGTTACCGAATCTTGTCCTTGAGAAGCAGGAGTCTGGAAGCTGTTGTCAATCCAACTGCTGTATTCCTGACCAGCAAGCCCGCTCGATTCAGGGTTAATTAACTGATTACTTAGAGCGGAAGTGTTGTGGAAGAGCCCGATCATTACCATTTCTATTCATTCTAATATGATGTATTTCAACTCCCCCTCCCTCACGCCTTCCAGAGAGTGATCTGGTGAAGGAGGATGACAAGTCTTTGTGAAACCATCTCGAGTTCTGCCAGATACTCGTAGTTGAAGTTGTCTAGCGGTGCGAGATTAGACACCGTGTGAAAGGCAATACTGCACAGATTCTTTATTCCAGACCATTTTGTAAGTTCGCATGATACAAAACCTCACGGTTACTGGGCAGCTCTCCCACTTTTCACG
The DNA here is from genome assembly GCF_965231255.1 of Vanellus vanellus. NCBI lineage: Eukaryota > Metazoa > Chordata > Aves > Charadriiformes > Charadriidae > Vanellus > Vanellus vanellus. Next base: position 656,172 of record NW_028128478.1, on the reverse strand, counting down.
TCAACCTTTGCTACCTCGCCTGCTGCAACGTGCAGGAAAGAAACATTGATTTGAATTGCGCCGTGGTGCCGTGCATCTTAATGACACTCTGGAGTGACTGGCAGTGTGTCTGGGTCCTGGGGTTGGACCCGGTCTAGCTGCCAGGAGGCAACATTGCAGAGAGGGGCTACAGCTGTGGTCTCTGAAGGGACCTGGCTACTCTATGTAGGCCTTCTCTCCCTGCGTCTCAGAGTGCTTGAAGATGCTAATTGGTTCACATTTTCCTCTGTTCGTTAAGGTATTCTGTCCTTAAAAATTCAGCTTTTTAAAATAGTAACGTGTATTGTCTATGTGAAAGATTAATCAAAAGGAGTTGCTTGAGGTGGGAAGGCTTTTCCGGAGAGGTTCCACATGTTGTCAGGTAGTCCCTCTGAATGGCAGCTTCCGGTTCGGTCCCTTAGCTTTCGGAAATGACATTTAGTCTGATATGTGCCAGCCGTGCAATCTACCTAGCCCCGCAAAGTGCAAATATTAACATAAATGCATATTAAGATACTGTGTGTTAGCTCCTGAACTGAAATAGAGAGCGGGTGTTCCAGCGGAGGCAAGCAAATCGTGTTGATTTACAGTGGCTTGCGGATTTGGCCCATTACCGCTTCTTTATACACTTTTAAAAAGAAATGCCAACTCGATAGTTTAGGCTTTAACTGGAACATGGCAAGTAATTGTATGTTTTGGCGGACCCCTAGTAATGTTGCAGAATCTTTCTCAGAAGTTGTTCCATGGGATAGTCGATTCCTCAGGTAAGAGCTACTTGTTTGTTCAATCCTCCATCTTAGGCCTGCTCCTCAGGTGCATCCTCCTTCTCGCAGCGATTTCCTAGGAACAGATTTCGAAGAACAGCTCTGATCACAGAATCACAGATTGGTTAGGGTTGGAAAGGAGCTCTGGAGATCATCCAGCCCAACCCCCCTGCCAGAGCAGGGTCACCTACAGCAGGTTGCACAGGATGACCTCCAGGCGGGTTTTGAATGTCTCTGGGGTCGGAGACTCTACCGCCTCCCCGGGCAGCCTGTTCCAGCGCTCTGCCACCCTCAAAGTAAAGAAGTTCCTCCTCATGCTTTGATAGAAGTTCCTACGTTCCAGTTTGTACCCGTTACCTCTTGTCCTGGATCATCTTTGATGATCCAGGACAAGAGGTAACGGGCACCAATTGGAACGTAGGAACTTGAACTTGAACTGGATTGTAGGAACTTGAACATAGGATTATCCTTGATGATTCAGGATAGCTGTGTGTCTGACCAGTCTGTCTTTCGAAGGAGGTCCTTGACCAGCTCCAGCCATGCTGTGCTGAGCAGAGCCCCTGGCAGCAGCCCCACAGCTCACTCCCAGTGTGCCTGAATGGAAAAGGTACCAAAGTTGCTCCAACACTTTCTGAAAAACTCTATAGTGTTACCCCACAAGCGCAAAGCGACGGCAAAGCCCGTGAAATGACACCGGTGCTTCCAGAAAATGTCAAGCTTCCTGCCCAAGGGTGACATGCCATGCGGTGGGGTCAGGGCCACGCGCTGAGCACCCGGTGCGCTGGGGTTGCCCCAGCGGTTCCTGAGCAGCTCCTGCAGTGCTGCCGCCGGTACCGTTCTGGCGGCTGTAGTTGTTTAAAAAGCCGTTGTTGTTTCCGGCGTAATCTGACGGCAGTTTTCTCGGGCATTTGGGCCTCTTCTAATAAGTGTGCTGTGAGTACATCTGCAAGCATTCACCTGTCGAGGTCAAATGACTGGTGGTGCTCATCTCCCCCCGTGCTACTGCTGCTGCCTCCCGTGAATGCTCATGTGCCTGCGTGCCCCTGTACAGGCACAGATGCACGCGCGCAACACCTGATCCCGCATCCTAATTATTTTTCGCCCGGTTCTCGGAGTTGTTCTGCTTCCGGCTGATGAATGGGAAAGTGTAGTAGTGCTGTTTCATTTCACCAGCCTCTCAAGTGTGGAAATTATGGTAAATTTGAGAACAAGCCAGATTAGATTGATAGTTACACCTCCTCCTTTAATTAGCCAACCACAGGATCTGTGGAGGCAAAGGCCGGGGGGCGTGTCGGTGGGGGGGCATACGATTTTACCATGGCGAGATTGCTGGAGGTTCTTTCTTGTCTGTTCTTTCTTGTCTTGTAAATTGGTATGAGGTTCTGCCAGTCTTCCTCACGTAGCACAATCGCTCTTGATTTCTGGACGTTGCTCACAGGGTAAGCTAATGTTTAACATCAATAAGGGTTACCGAATCTTGTCCTTGAGAAGCAGGAGTCTGGAAGCTGTTGTCAATCCAACTGCTGTATTCCTGACCAGCAAGCCCGCTCGATTCAGGGTTAATTAACTGATTACTTAGAGCGGAAGTGTTGTGGAAGAGCCCGATCATTACCATTTCTATTCATTCTAATATGATGTATTTCAACTCCCCCTCCCTCACGCCTTCCAGAGAGTGATCTGGTGAAGGAGGATGACAAGTCTTTGTGAAACCATCTCGAGTTCTGCCAGATACTCGTAGTTGAAGTTGTCTAGCGGTGCGAGATTAGACACCGTGTGAAAGGCAATACTGCACAGATTCTTTATTCCAGACCATTTTGTAAGTTCGCATGATACAAAACCTCACGGTTACTGGGCAGCTCTCCCACTTTTCACGTCAACCTTTGCTACCTCGCCTGCTGCAACGTGCAGGAAAGAAACATTGATTTGAATTGCGCCGTGGTGCCGTGCATCTTAATGACACTCTGGAGTGACTGGCAGTGTGTCTGGGTCCTGGGGTTGGACCCGGTCTAGCTGCCAGGAGGCAACATTGCAGAGAGGGGCTACAGCTGTGGTCTCTGAAGGGACCTGGCTACTCTATGTAGGCCTTCTCTCCCTGCGTCTCAGAGTGCTTGAAGATGCTAATTGGTTCACATTTTCCTCTGTTCGTTAAGGTATTCTGTCCTTAAAAATTCAGCTTTTTAAAATAGTAACGTGTATTGTCTATGTGAAAGATTAATCAAAAGGAGTTGCTTGAGGTGGGAAGGCTTTTCCGGAGAGGTTCCACATGTTGTCAGGTAGTCCCTCTGAATGGCAGCTTCCGGTTCGGTCCCTTAGCTTTCGGAAGTGACATTTAGTCTGATATGTGCCAGCCGTGCAATCTACCTAGCCCCGCAAAGTGCAAATATTAACATAAATGCATATTAAGATACTGTGTGTTAGCTCCTGAACTGAAATAGAGAGCGGGTGTTCCAGCGGAGGCAAGCAAATCGTGTTGATTTACAGTGGCTTGCGGATTTGGCCCATTACCGCTTCTTTATACACTTTTAAAAAGAAATGCCAACTCGATAGTTTAGGCTTTAACTGGAACATGGCAAGTAATTGTATGTTTTGGCGGACCCCTAGTAATGTTGCAGAATCTTTCTCAGAAGTTGTTCCATGGGATAGTCGATTCCTCAGGTAAGAGCTACTTGTTTGTTCAATCCTCCATCTTAGGCCTGCTCCTCAGGTGCATCCTCCTTCTCGCAGCGATTTCCTAGGAACAGATTTCGAAGAACAGCTCTGATCACAGAATCACAGATTGGTTAGGGTTGGAAAGGAGCTCTGGAGATCATCCAGCCCAACCCCCCTGCCAGAGCAGGGTCACCTACAGCAGGTTGCACAGGATGACCTCCAGGCGGGTTTTGAATGTCTCTGGGGTCGGAGACTCTACCGCCTCCCCGGGCAGCCTGTTCCAGCGCTCTGCCACCCTCAAAGTAAAGAAGTTCCTCCTCATGCTTTGATAGAAGTTCCTACGTTCCAGTTTGTACCCGTTACCTCTTGTCCTGGATCATCTTTGATGATCCAGGACAAGAGGTAACGGGCACCAATTGGAACGTAGGAACTTGAACTTGAACTGGATTGTAGGAACTTGAACATAGGATTATCCTTGATGATTCAGGATAGCTGTGTGTCTGACCAGTCTGTCTTTCGAAGGAGGTCCTTGACCAGCTCCAGCCATGCTGTGCTGAGCAGAGCCCCTGGCAGCAGCCCCACAGCTCACTCCCAGTGTGCCTGAATGGAAAAGGTACCAAAGTTGCTCCAACACCTTCTGAAAAACTCTATAGTGTTACCCCACAAGCGCAAAGCGACGGCAAAGCCCGTGAAATGACACCGGTGCTTCCAGAAAATGTCAAGCTTCCTGCCCAAGGGTGACATGCCATGCGGTGGGGTCAGGGCCACGCGCTGAGCACCCGGTGCGCTGGGGTTGCCCCAGCGGTTCCTGAGCAGCTCCTGCAGTGCTGCCGCCGGTACCGTTCTGGCGGCTGTAGTTGTTTAAAAAGCCGTTGTTGTTTCCGGCGTAATCTGACGGCAGTTTTCTCGGGCATTTGGGCCTCTTCTAATAAGTGTGCTGTGAGTACATCTGCAAGCATTCACCTGTCGAGGTCAAATGACTGGTGGTGCTCATCTCCCCCCGTGCTACTGCTGCTGCCTCCCGTGAATGCTCATGTGCCTGCGTGCCCCTGTACAGGCACAGATGCACGCGCGCAACACCTGATCCCGCATCCTAATTATTTTTCGCCCGGTTCTCGGAGTTGTTCTGCTTCCGGCTGATGAATGGGAAAGTGTAGTAGTGCTGTTTCATTTCACCAGCCTCTCAAGTGTGGAAATTATGGTAAATTTGAGAACAAGCCAGATTAGATTGATAGTTACACCTCCTCCTTTAATTAGCCAACCACAGGATCTGTGGAGGCAAAGGCCGGGGGGCGTGTCGGTGGGGGGGCATACGATTTTACCATGGCGAGATTGCTGGAGGTTCTTTCTTGTCTGTTCTTTCTTGTCTTGTAAATTGGTATGAGATTCTACCAGTCTTCCTCACGTAGCACAATCCCTCTTGATTTCTGGAGGTTCCTCACAGGGTAAGCTAATGTTTAACATCAATAAGGGTTACCGAATCTTGTCCTTGAGAAGCAGGAGTCTGGAAGCTGTTGTCAATCCAACTGCTGTATTCCTGACCAGCAAGCCCGCTCGATTCAGGGTTAATTAACTGATTACTTAGAGCGGAAGTGTTGTGGAAGAGCCCGATCATTACCATTTCTATTCATTCTAATATGATGTATTTCAACTCCCCCTCCCTCACGCCTTCCAGAGAGTGATCTGGTGAAGGAGGATGACAAGTCTTTGTGAAACCATCTCGAGTTCTGCCAGATACTCGTAGTTGAAGTTGTCTAGCGGTGCGAGATTAGACACCGTGTGAAAGGCAATACTGCACAGATTCTTTATTCCAGACCATTTTGTAAGTTCGCATGATACAAAACCTCACGGTTACTGGGCAGCTCTCCCACTTTTCACGTCAACCTTTGCTACCTCGCCTGCTGCAACGTGCAGGAAAGAAACATTGATTTGAATTGCGCCGTGGTGCCGTGCATCTTAATGACACTCTGGAGTGACTGGCAGTGTGTCTGGGTCCTGGGGTTGGACCCGGTCTAGCTGCCAGGAGGCAACATTGCAGAGAGGGGCTACAGCTGTGGTCTCTGAAGGGACCTGGCTACTCTATGTAGGCCTTCTCTCCCTGCGTCTCAGAGTGCTTGAAGATGCTAATTGGTTCACATTTTCCTCTGTTCGTTAAGGTATTCTGTCCTTAAAAATTCAGCTTTTTAAAATAGTAACGTGTATTGTCTATGTGAAAGATTAATCAAAAGGAGTTGCTTGAGGTGGGAAGGCTTTTCCGGAGAGGTTCCACATGTTGTCAGGTAGTCCCTCTGAATGGCAGCTTCCGGTTCGGTCCCTTAGCTTTCGGAAATGACATTTAGTCTGATATGTGCCAGCCGTGCAATCTACCTAGCCCCGCAAAGTGCAAATATTAACCTAAATGCATATTAAGATACTGTGTGTTAGCTCCTGAACTGAAATAGAGAGCGGGTGTTCCAGCGGAGGCAAGCAAATCGTGTTGATTTACAGTGGCTTGCGGATTTGGCCCATTACCGCTTCTTTATACACTTTTAAAAAGAAATGCCAACTCGATAGTTTAGGCTTTAACTGGAACATGGCAAGTAATTGTATGTTTTGGCGGACCCCTAGTAATGTTGCAGAATCTTTCTCAGAAGTTGTTCCATGGGATAGCCGATTCCTCAGGTAAGAGCTACTTGTTTGTTCAATCCTCCATCTTAGGCCTGCTCCTCAGGTGCATCCTCCTTCTCGCAGCGATTTCCTAGGAACAGATTTTGAAGAACAGCTCTGATCACAGAATCACAGATTGGTTAGGGTTGGAAAGGAGCTCTGGAGATCATCCAGCCCAACCCCCCTGCCAGAGCAGGGTCACCTACAGCAGGTTGCACAGGATGACCTCCAGGCGGGTTTTGAATGTCTCTGGGGTCGGAGACTCTACCGCCTCCCCGGGCAGCCTGTTCCAGCGCTCTGCCACCCTCAAAGTAAAGAAGTTCCTCCTCATGCTTTGATAGAAGTTCCTAGGTTCCAGTTTGTACCCGTTACCTCTTGTCCTGGATCATCTTTGATGATCCAGGACAAGAGGTAACGGGCACCAATTGGAACGTAGGAACTTGAACTTGAACTAGAACGTAGGAACTTGAACTTGAACATAGGATTATCCTTGATGATTCAGGATAGCTGTGTGTCTGACCAGTCTGTCTTTCGAAGGAGGTCCTTGACCAGCTCCAGCCATGCTGTGCTGAGCAGAGCCCCTGGCAGCAGCCCCACAGCTCACTCCCAGTGTGCCTGAATGGAAAAGGTACCAAAGTTGCTCCAACACTTTCTGAAAAACTCTATAGTGTTACCCCACAAGCGCAAAGCGACGGCAAAGCCCGTGAAATGACACCGGTGCTTCCAGAAAATGTCAAGCTTCCTGCCCAAGGGTGACATGCCATGCGGTGGGGTCAGGGCCACGCGCTGAGCACCCGGTGCGCTGGGGTTGCCCCAGCGGTTCCTGAGCAGCTCCTGCAGTGCTGCCGCCGGTACCGTTCTGGCGGCTGTAGTTGTTTAAAAAGCCGTTGTTGTTTCCGGCGTAATCTGACGGCAGTTTTCTCGGGCATTTGGGCCTCTTCTAATAAGTGTGCTGTGAGTACATCTGCAAGCATTCACCTGTCGAGGTCAAATGACTGGTGGTGCTCATCTGCCCCCGTGCTGCTGCTGCTGCCTCCCGTGAATGCTCATGTGCCTGCGTGCCCCTGTACAGGCACAGATGCACGCGCGCAACACCTGATCCCGCATCCTAATTATTTTTCGCCCGGTTCTCGGAGTTGTTCTGCTTCCGGCTGATGAATGGGAAAGTGTAGTAGTGCTGTTTCATTTCACCAGCCTCTCAAGTGTGGAAATTATGGTAAATTTGAGAACAAGCCAGATTAGATTGATAGTTACACCTCCTCCTTTAATTAGCCAACCACAGGATCTGTGGAGGCAAAGGCCGGGGGTGTGTGTCGGTGTATATAAGGTGTATTGTCTATGTGAAAGATTAATCAAAAGGAGTTGCTTGAGGTGGGAAGGCTTTTCCGGAGAGGTTCCACATGTTGTCAGGTAGTCCCTCTGAATGGCAGCTTCCGGTTCGGTCCCTTAGCTTTCGGAAGTGACATTTAGTCTGATATGTGCCAGCCGTGCAATCTACCTAGCCCCGCAAAGTGCAAATATTAACCTAAATGCATATTAAGATACTGTGTGTTAGCTCCTGAACTGAAATAGAGAGCGGGTGTTCCAGCGGAGGCAAGCAAATCGTGTTGATTTACAGTGGCTTGAGGATTTGGCCCATTACCGCTTCTTTATACACTTTTAAAAAGAAATGCCAACTCGATAGTTTAGGCTTTAACTGGAACATGGCAAGTAATTGTATGTTTTCGCGGACCCCTAGTAATGTTGCAGAATCTTTCTCAGAAGTTGTTCCATGGGATAGCCGATTCCTCAGGTAAGAGCTACTTGTTTGTTCAATCCTCCATCTTAGGCCTGCTCCTCAGGTGCATCCTCCTTCTCGCAGCGATTTCCTAGGAACAGATTTCGAAGAACAGCTCTGATCACAGAATCACAGATTGGTTAGGGTTGGAAAGGACCTCTGGAGATCATCCAGCCCAACCCCCCTGCCAGAGCAGGGTCACCTACAGCAGGTTGCACAGGATGACCTCCAGGCGGGTTTTGAATGTTTCTGGGGTGGGAGACTCTACCGCCTCCCTGGGCAGCCTGTTCCAGCGCTCTGCCACCCTCAAAGTAAAGAAGTTCCTCCTCATGCTTTGATAGAAGTTTCTAGGTTCCAGTTTGTACCCGTTACCTCTTGTCCTGGATCATCTTTGATGATCCAGGACAAGAGGTAACGGGCACCAATTGGAACGTAGGAACTTGAACTTGAACTGGAACGTAGGAACTTGAACATAGGATTATCCTTGATGATTCAGGATAGCTGTGTGTCTGACCAGTCTGTCTTTCGAAGGAGGTCCTGGGCCAGCTCCAGCCATGCTGTGCTGAGCAGAGCCCCTGGCAGCAGCCCCACAGCTCACTCCCAGTGTGCCTGAATGGAAAAGGTACCAAAGTTGCTCCAACACTTTCTGAAAAACTCTATAGTGTTACCCCACAAGCGCAAAGCGACGGCAAAGCCCGTGAAATGACACCGGTGCTTCCAGAAAATGTCAAGCTTCCTGCCCAAGGGTGACATGCCATGCGGTGGGGTCAGGGCCACGCGCTGAGCACCCGGTGCGCTGGGGTTGCCCCAGCGGTTCCTGAGCAGCTCCTGCAGTGCTGCCGCCGGTACCGTTCTGGCGGCTGTAGTTGTTTAAAAAGCCGTTGTTGTTTCCGGCGTAATCTGACGGCAGTTTTCTCGGGCATTTGGGCCTCTTCTAATAAGTGTGCTGTGAGTACATCTGCAAGCATTCACCTGTCGAGGTCAAATGACTGGTGGTGCTCATCTGCCCCCGTGCTACTGCTGCTGCCTCCCGTGAATGCTCATGTGCCTGCGTGCCCCTGTACAGGCACAGATGCACGCGCGCAACACCTGATCCCGCATCCTAATTATTTTTCGCCCGGTTCTCGGAGTTGTTCTGCTTCCGGCTGATGAATGGGAAAGTGTAGTAGTGCTGTTTCATTTCACCAGCCTCTCAAGTGTGGAAATTATGGTAAATTTGAGAACAAGCCAGATTAGATTGATAGTTACACCTCCTCCTTTAATTAGCCAACCACAGGATCTGTGGAGGCAAAGGCCGGGGGGGTGTGTCGGTGTAGATAACGTGTATTGTCTATGTGAAAGATTAATCAAAAGGAGTTGCTTGAGGTGGGAAGGCTTTTCCGGAGAGGTTCCACATGTTGTCAGGTAGTCCCTCTGAATGGCAGCTTCCGGTTCGGTCCCTTAGCTTTCGGAAGTGACATTTAGTCTGATATGTGCCAGCCGTGCAATCTACCAAGCCCTGCAAAGTGCAAATATTAACCTAAATGCATATTAAGATACTGTGTGTTAGCTCCTGAACTGAAATAGAGAGCGGGTGTTCCAGCGGAGGCAAGCAAATCGTGTTGATTTACAGTGGCTTGCGGATTTGGCCCATTACCGCTTCTTTATACACTTTTAAAAAGAAATGCCAACTTGATAGTTTAGGCTTTAACTGGAACATGGCAAGTAATTGTATGTTTTGGCGGACCCCTAGTAATGTTGCAGAATCTTTCTCAGAAGTTGTTCCATGGGATAGCCGATTCCTCAGGTAAGAGCTACTTGTTTGTTCAATCCTCCATCTTAGGCCTGCTCCTCAGGTGCATCCTCCTTCTCGCAGCGATTTCCTAGGAACAGATTTCAAAGAACAGCTCTGATCACAGAATCACAGATTGGTTAGGGTTGGAAAGGACCTCTGGAGATCATCCAGCCCAACCCCCCTGCCAGAGCAGGGTCACCTACAGCAGGTTGCACAGGATGACCTCCAGGCGGGTTTTGAATGTTTCTGGGGTGGGAGACTCTACCGCCTCCCTGGGCAGCCTGTTCCAGCGCTCTGCCACCCTCAAAGTAAAGAAGTTCCTCCTCATGCTTTGATAGAAGTTCCTACGTCCCAGTTTGTACTCGTTACCTCTTGTCCTGGATCATCTTTGATGATCCAGGACAAGAGGTAACGGGCACCAATTGGAACGTAGGAACTTGAACTTGAACTGGAAGGTAGGAACTTGAACTTGAACATAGGATTATCCTTGATGATTCAGGATAGCTGTGTGTCTGACCAGTCTGTCTTTCGAAGGAGGTCCTGGACCAGCTCCAGCCATGCTGTGCTGAGCAGAGCCCCTGGCAGCAGCCCCACAGCTCACTCCCAGTGTGCCTGAATGGAAAAGGTACCAAAGTTGCTCCAACACTTTCTGAAAAACTCTATAGTGTTACCCCACAAGCGCAAAGCGACGGCAAAGCCCGTGAAATGACACCGGTGCTTCCAGAAAATGTCAAGCTTCCTGCCCAAGGGTGACATGCCATGCGGTGGGGTCAGGGCCACGCGCTGAGCACCCGGTGCGCTGGGGTTGCCCCAGCGGTTCCTGAGCAGCTCCTGCAGTGCTGCCGCCGGTACCGTTCTGGCGGCTGTAGTTGTTTAAAAAGCCGTTGTTGTTTCCGGCGTAATCTGACGGCAGTTTTCTCGGGCATTTGGGCCTCTTCTAATAAGTGTGCTGTGAGTACATCTGCAAGCATTCACCTGTCGAGGTCAAATGACTGGTGGTGCTCATCTGCCCCCGTGCTACTGCTGCTGCCTCCCGTGAATGCTCATGTGCCTGCGTGCCCCTGTACAGGCACAGATGCACGCGCGCAACACCTGATCCCGCATCCTAATTATTTTTCGCCCGGTTCTCGGAGTTGTTCTGCTTCCGGCTGATGAATGGGAAAGTGTAGTAGTGCTGTTTCATTTCACCAGCCTCTCAAGTGTGGAAATTATGGTAAATTTGAGAACAAGCCAGATTAGATTGATAGTTACACCTCCTCCTTTAATTAGCCAACCACAGGATCTGTGGAGGCAAAGGCCGGGGGGGTGTGTCGGTGTATATAAGGTGTATTGTCTATGTGAAAGATTAATCAAAAGGAGTTGCTTGAGGTGGGAAGGCTTTTCCGGAGAGGTTCCACATATTGTCAGGTAGTCCCTCTGAATGGCAGCTTCCGGTTCGGTCCCTTAGCTTTCAGAAGTGACATTTAGTCTGATATGTGCCAGCCGTGCAATCTACCTAGCCCTGCAAAGTGCAAATATTAACCTAAATGCATATTAAGATACTGTGTGTTAGCTCCTGAACTGAAATAGAGAGCGGGTGTTCCAGCGGAGGCAAGCAAATCGTGTTGATTTACAGTGGCTTGAGGATTTGGCCCATTACCGCTTCTTTATACACTTTTAAAAAGAAATGCCAACTCGATAGTTTAGGCTTTAACTGGAACATGGCAAGTAATTCTGTGTTTTGGCGGACCCCTAGTAATGTTGCAGAAACTTTCTCAGAAGTTGTTCCATGGGATAGCCGATTCCTCAGGTAAGAGCTACTTGTTTGTTCAATCCTCCATCTTAGGCCTGATCCTCAGGTGCATCCTCCTTCTCGCAGCGATTTCCTAGGAACAGATTTCGAAGAACAGCTCTGATCACAGAATCACAGATTGGTTAGGGTTGGAAAGGAGCTCTGGAGATCATCTAGTCCAACCCCCCTGCCAGAGCAGGGTCACCTACAGCAGGTTGCACAGGATGACCTCCAGGCGGGTTTTGAATGTCTCTGGGGTCGGAGACTCTACCGCCTCCCCGGGAAGCCTGTTCCAGCGCTCTGCCACCCTCAAAGTAAAGAAGTTCCTCCTCATGCTTTGATAGAAGTTCCTAGGTTCCAGTTTGTACCCGTTACCTCTTGTCCTGGATCATCTTTGATGATCCAGGACAAGAGGTAACGGGCACCAATTGGAACGTAGGAACTTGAACTTGAACTGGAACGTAGGAACTTGAACTTGAACATAGGATTATCCTTGATGATTCAGGATAGCTGTGTGTCTGACCAGTCTATCTTTCGAAGGAGGTCCTGGGCCAGCTCCAGCCATGCTGTGCTGAGCAGAGCCCCTGGCAGCAGCCCCACAGCTCACTCCCAGTGTGCCTGAATGGAAAAGGTACCAAAGTTGCTCCAACACTTTCTGAAAAACTCTATAGTGTTACCCCACAAGCGCAAAGCGACGGCAAAGCCCGTGAAATGACACCGGTGCTTCCAGAAAATGTCAAGCTTCCTGCCCAAGGGTGACATGCCATGCGGTGGGGTCAGGGCCACGCGCTGAGCACCCGGTGCGCTGGGGTTGCCCCAGCGGTTCCTGAGCAGCTCCTGCAGTGCTGCCGCCGGTACCGTTCTGGCGGCTGTAGTTGTTTAAAAAGCCGTTGTTGTTTCCGGCGTAATCTGACGGCAGTTTTCTCGGGCATTTGGGCCTCTTCTAATAAGTGTGCTGTGAGTACATCTGCAAGCATTCACCTGTCGAGGTCAAATGACTGGTGGTGCTCATCTGCCCCCGTGCTACTGCTGCTGCCTCCCGTGAATGCTCATGTGCCTGCGTGCCCCTGTACAGGCACAGATGCACGCGCGCAACACCTGATCCCGCATCCTAATTATTTTTCGCCCGGTTCTCGGAGTTGTTCTGCTTCCGGCTGATGAATGGGAAAGTGTAGTAGTGCTGTTTCATTTCACCAGCCTCTCAAGTGTGGAAATTATGGTAAATTTGAGAACGAGCGAGATTAGATTGATAGTTACACCTCCTCCTTTAATTAGCCAACCACAGGATCTGTGGAGGCAAAGGCCGGGGGGGTGTGTCGGTGTATATAACGTGTATTGTCTATGTGAAAGATTAATCAAAAGGAGTTGCTTGAGGTGGGAAGGCTTTTCCGGAGAGGTTCCACATATTGTCAGGTAGTCCCTCTGAATGGCAGCTTCCGGTTCGGTCCCTTAGCTTTTGGAAGTGACATTTAGTCTGATATGTGCCAGCCGTGCAATCTACCTAGCCCTGCAAAGTGCAAATATTAACCTAAATGCATATTAAGATACTGTGTGTTAGCTCCTGAACTGAAATAGAGAGCGGGTGTTCCAGCGGAGGCAAGCAAATCGTGTTGATTTACAGTGGCTTGAGGATTTGGCCCATTACCGCTTCTTTATACACTTTTAAAAAGAAATGCCAACTCGATAGTTTAGGCTTTAACTGGAACATGGCAAGTAATTCTGTGTTTTGGCGGACCCCTAGTAATGTTGCAGAAACTTTCTCAGAAGTTGTTCCATGGGATAGCCGATTCCTCAGGTAAGAGCTACTTGTTTGTTCAATCCTCCATCTTAGGCCTGATCCTCAGGTGCATCCTCCTTCTCGCAGCGATTTCCTAGGAACAGATTTCGAAGAACAGCTCTGATCACAGAATCACAGATTGGTTAGGGTTGGAAAGGAGCTCTGGAGATCATCTAGTCCAACCCCCCTGCCAGAGCAGGGTCACCTACAGCAGGTTGCACAGGATGACCTCCAGGCGGGTTTTGAATGTCTCTGGGGTCGGAGACTCTACCGCCTCCCCGGGAAGCCTGTTCCAGCGCTCTGCCACCCTCAAAGTAAAGAAGTTCCTCCTCATGCTTTGATAGAAGTTCCTAGGTTCCAGTTTGTACCCGTTACCTCTTGTCCTGGATCATCTTTGATGATCCAGGACAAGAGGTAACGGGCACCAATTGGAACGTAGGAACTTGAACTTGAACTGGAACGTAGGAACTTGAACTTGAACATAGGATTATCCTTGATGATTCAGGATAGCTGTGTGTCTGACCAGTCTATCTTTCGAAGGAGGTCCTGGGCCAGCTCCAGCCATGCTGTGCTGAGCAGAGCCCCTGGCAGCAGCCCCACAGCTCACTCCCAGTGTGCCTGAATGGAAAAGGTACCAAAGTTGCTCCAACACTTTCTGAAAAACTCTATAGTGTTACCCCACAAGCGCAAAGCGACGGCAAAGCCCGTGAAATGACACCGGTGCTTCCAGAAAATGTCAAGCTTCCTGCCCAAGGGTGACATGCCATGCGGTGGGGTCAGGGCCACGCGCTGAGCACCCGGTGCGCTGGGGTTGCCCCAGCGGTTCCTGAGCAGCTCCTGCAGTGCTGCCGCCGGTACCGTTCTGGCGGCTGTAGTTGTTTAAAAAGCCGTTGTTGTTTCCGGCGTAATCTGACGGCAGTTTTCTCGGGCATTTGGGCCTCTTCTAATAAGTGTGCTGTGAGTACATCTGCAAGCATTCACCTGTCGAGGTCAAATGACTGGTGGTGCTCATCTCCCCCCGTGCTACTGCTGCTGCCTCCCGTGAATGCTCATGTGCCTGCGTGCCCCTGTACAGGCACAGATGCACGCGCGCAACACCTGATCCCGCATCCTAATTATTTTTCGCCCGGTTCTCGGAGTTGTTCTGCTTCCGGCTGATGAATGGGAAAGTGTAGTAGTGCTGTTTCATTTCACCAGCCTCTCAAGTGTGGAAATTATGGTAAATTTGAGAACGAGCGAGATTAGATTGATAGTTACACCTCCTCCTTTAATTAGCCAACCACAGGATCTGTGGAGGCAAAGGCCGGGGGGGTGTGTCGGTGTATATAACGTGTATTGTCTATGTGAAAGATTAATCAAAAGGAGTTGCTTGAGGTGGGAAGGCTTTTCCGGAGAGGTTCCACATGTTGTCAGGTAGTCCCTCTGAATGGCAGCTTCCGGTTCGGTCCCTTAGCTTTTGGAAGTGACATTTAGTCTGATATGTGCCAGCCGTGCAATCTACCTAGCCCTGCAAAGTGCAAATATTAACCTAAATGCATATTAAGATACTGTGTGTTAGCTCCTGAACTGAAATAGAGAGCGGGTGTTCCAGCGGAGGCAAGCAAATCGTGTTGATTTACAGTGGCTTGAGGATTTGGCCCATTACCGCTTCTTTATACACTTTTAAAAAGAAATGCCAACTCGATAGTTTAGGCTTTAACTGGAACATGGCAAGTAATTGTATGTTTTGGCGGAACCCTAGTAATGTTGCAGAATCTTTCTCAGAAGTTGTTCCATGGGATAGCCGATTCCTCAGGTAAGAGCTACTTGTTTGTTCAATCCTCCATCTTAGGCCTGCTCCTCAGGTGCATCCTCCTTCTCGCAGCGATTTCCTAGGAACAGATTTCGAAGAACAGCTCTGATCACAGAATCACAGATTGGTTAGGGTTGGAAAGGAGCTCTGGAGATCATCCAGTCCAACCCCCCTGCCAGAGCAGGGTCACCTACAGCAGGTTGCACAGGATGACCTCCAGGCGGGTTTTGAATGTCTCTGGGGTGGGAGACTCTACTGCCTCCCCGGGCAGCCTGTTCCAGCGCTCTGCCACCCTCAAAGTAAAGAAGTTCCTCCTCATGCTTTGATAGAAGTTCCTAGGTTCCAGTTTGTACGCGTTACCTCTTGTCCTGGATCATCTTTGATGATCATCATCTTTGATAATCCAGGACAAGAGGTAACGGGCACCAATTGGAACGTAGGAACTTGAACTTGAACTGGATTGTAGGAACTTGAACATAGGATTATCCTTGATGATTCAGGATAGCTGTGTGTCTGACCAGTCTGTCTTTCGAAGGAGGTCCTGGGCCAGCTCCAGCCATGCTGTGCTGAGCAGAGCCCCTGGCAGCAGCCCCACAGCTCACTCCCAGTGTGCCTGAATGGAAAAGGTACCAAAGTTGCTCCAACACTTTCTGAAAAACTCTATAGTGTTACCCCACAAGCGCAAAGCGACGGCAAAGCCCGTGAAATGACACCGGTGCTTCCAGAAAATGTCAAGCTTCCTGCCCAAGGGTGACATGCCATGCGGTGGGGTCAGGGCCACGCGCTGAGCACCCGGTGCGCTGGGGTTGCCCCAGCGGTTCCTGAGCAGCTCCTGCAGTGCTGCCGCCGGTACCGTTCTGGCGGCTGTAGTTGTTTAAAAAGCCGTTGTTGTTTCCGGCGTAATCTGACGGCAGTTTTCTCGGGCATTTGGGCCTCTTCTAATAAGTGTGCTGTGAGTACATCTGCAAGCATTCACCTGTCGAGGTCAAATGACTGGTGGTGCTCATCTGCCCCCGTGCTACTGCTGCTGCCTCCCGTGAATGCTCATGTGCCTGCGTGCCCCTGTACAGGCACAGATGCACGCGCGCAACACCTGATCCCGCATCCTAATTATTTTTCGCCCGGTTCTCGGAGTTGTTCTGCTTCCGGCTGATGAATGGGAAAGTGTAGTAGTGCTGTTTCATTTCACCAGCCTCTCAAGTGTGGAAATTATGGTAAATTTGAGAACAAGCCAGATTAGATTGATAGTTACACCTCCTCCTTTAATTAGCCAACCACAGGATCTGTGGAGGCAAAGGCCGGGGGGGTGTGTCGGTGTATATAACGTGTATTGTCTATGTGAAAGATTAATCAAAAGGAGTTGCTTGAGGTGGGAAGGCTTTTCCGGAGAGGTTCCACATGTTGTCAGGTAGTCCCTCTGAATGGCAGCTTCCGGTTCGGTCCCTTAGCTTTCGGAAGTGACATTTAGTCTGATATGTGCCAGCCGTGCAATCTACCTAGCCCTGCAAAGTGCAAATATTAACCTAAATGCATATTAAGATACTGTGTGTTAGCTCCTGAACTGAAATAGAGAGCGGGTGTTCCAGCGGAGGCAAGCAAATCGTGTTGATTTACAGTGGCTTGAGGATTTGGCCCATTACCGCTTCTTTATACACTTTTAAAAAGAAATGCCAACTCGATAGTTTAGGCTTTAACTGGAACATGGCAAGTAATTGTATGTTTTGGCGGACCCCTAGTAATGTTGCAGAATCTTTCTCAGAAGTTGTTCCATGGGATAGCCGATTCCTCAGGTAAGAGCTACTTGTTTGTTCAATCCTCCATCTTAGGCCTGCTCCTCAGGTGCATCCTCCTTCTCGCAGCGATTTCCTAGGAACAGATTTCGAAGAACAGCTCTGATCACAGAATCACAGATTGGTTAGGGTTGGAAAGGAGCTCTGGAGATCATCCAGTCCAACCCCCTGCCAGAGCAGGGTCACCTACAGCAGGTTGCACAGGATGACCTCCAGGCGGGTTATGAATGTCTCTGGGGTGGGAGACTCTACCGCCTCTCTGGGCAGCCTGTTCCAGCGCTCTGCCACCCTCAAAGTAAAGAAGTTCCTCCTCATGCTTTGATAGAAGTTCCTAGGTTCCAGTTTGTACCCGTTACCTCTTGTCCTGGATCATCTTTGATGATCCAGGACAAGAGGTAACGGGCACCAATTGGAAGGTAGGAACTTGAACTTGAACTGGAAGGTAGGAACTTGAACTTGAACATAGGATTATCCTTGATGATTCAGGATAGCTGTGTGTCTGACCAGTCTGTCTTTCGAAGGAGGTCCTGGGCCAGCTCCAGCCATGCTGTGCTGAGCAGAGCCCCTGGCAGCAGCCCCACAGCTCACTCCCAGTGTGCCTGAATGGAAAAGGTACCAAAGTTGCTCCAACACTTTCTGAAAAACTCTATAGTGTTACCCCACAAGCGCAAAGCGACGGCAAAGCCCGTGAAATGACACCGGTGCTTCCAGAAAATGTCAAGCTTCCTGCCCAAGGGTGACACGCCATGCGGTGGGGTCAGGGCCACGCGCTGAGCACCCGGTGCGCTGGGGTTGCCCCAGCGGTTCCTGAGCAGCTCCTGCAGTGCTGCCGCCGGTACCGTTCTGGCGGCTGTAGTTGTTTAAAAAGCCGTTGTTGTTTCCGGCGTAATCTGACGGCAGTTTTCTCGGGCATTTGGGCCTCTTCTAATAAGTGTGCTGTGAGTACATCTGCAAGCATTCACCTGTCGAGGTCAAATGACTGGTGGTGCTCATCTGCCCCCGTGCTACTGCTGCTGCCTCCCGTGAATGCTCATGTGCCTGCGTGCCCCTGTACAGGCACAGATGCACGCGCGCAACACCTGATCCCGCATCCTAATTATTTTTCGCCCGGTTCTCGGAGTTGTTCTGCTTCCGGCTGATGAATGGGAAAGTGTAGTAGTGCTGTTTCATTTCACCAGCCTCTCAAGTGTGGAAATTATGGTAAATTTGAGAACAAGCCAGATTAGATTGATAGTTACACCTCCTCCTTTAATTAGCCAACCACAGGATCTGTGGAGGCAAAGGCCGGGGGGGTGTGTCGGTGTATATAACGTGTATTGTCTATGTGAAAGATTAATCAAAAGGAGTTGCTTGAGGTGGGAAGGCTTTTCCGGAGAGGTTCCACATGTTGTCAGGTAGTCCCTCTGAATGGCAGCTTCCGGTTCGGTCCCTTAGCTTTCGGACGTGACATTTAGTCTGATATGTGCCAGCCGTGCAATCTACCTAGCCCTGCAAAGTGCAAATATTAACATAAATGCATATTAAGATACTGTGTGTTAGCTCCTGAACTGCAATAGAGAGCGGGTGTTCCAGCGGAGGCAAGCAAATCGTGTTGATTTAGAGTGGCTTGAGGATTTGGCCCATTACCGCTTCTTTATACACTTTTAAAAAGAAATGCCAACTCGATAGTTTAGGCTTTAACTGGAACATGGCAAGTAATTCTGTGTTTTGGCGGACCCCTAGTAATGTTGCAGAAACTTTCTCAGAAGTTGTTCCATGGGATAGCCGATTCCTCAGGTAAGAGCTACTTGTTTGTTCAATCCTCCATCTTAGGCCTGCTCCTCAGGTGCATCCTCCTTCTCGCAGCGATTTCCTAGGAACAGATTTCGAAGAACAGCTCTGATCACAGAATCACAGATTGGTTAGGGTTGGAAAGGAGCTCTGGAGATCATCTAGTCCAACCCCCCTGCCAGAGCAGGGTCACCTACAGCAGGTTGCACAGGATGACCTCCAGGCGGGTTTTGAATGTCTCTGGGGTCGGAGACTCTACCGCCTCCCCGGGAAGCCTGTTCCAGCGCTCTGCCACCCTCAAAGTAAAGAAGTTCCTCCTCATGCTTTGATAGAAGTTCCTAGGTTCCAGTTTGTACCCGTTACCTCTTGTCCTGGATCATCTTTGATGATCCAGGACAAGAGGTAACGGGCACCAATTGGAACGTAGGAACTTGAACTTGAACTGGAAGGTAGGAACTTGAACTTGAACATAGGATTATCCTTGATGATTCAGGATAGCTGTGTGTCTGACCAGTCTATCTTTCGAAGGAGGTCCTGGGCCAGCTCCAGCCATGCTGTGCTGAGCAGAGCCCCTGGCAGCAGCCCCACACCTCACTCCCAGTGTGCCTGAATGGAAAAGGTACCAAAGTTGCTCCAACACTTTCTGAAAAACTCTATAGTGTTACCCCACAAGCGCAAAGCGACGGCAAAGCCCGTGAAATGACACCGGTGCTTCCAGAAAATGTCAAGCTTCCTGCCCAAGGGTGACATGCCATGCGGTGGGGTCAGGGCCACGCGCTGAGCACCCGGTGCGCTGGGGTTGCCCCAGCGGTTCCTGAGCAGCTCCTGCAGTGCTGCCGCCGGTACCGTTCTGGCGGCTGTAGTTGTTTAAAAAGCCGTTGTTGTTTCCGGCGTAATCTGACGGCAGTTTTCTCGGGCATATGGGCCTCTTCTAATAAGTGTGCTGTGAGTACATCTGCAAGCATTCACCTGTCGAGGTCAAATGACTGGTGGTGCTCATCTGCCCCCGTGCTACTGCTGCTGCCTCCCGTGAATGCTCATGTGCCTGCGTGCCCCTGTACAGGCACAGATGCACGCGCGCAACACCTGATCCCGCATCCTAATTATTTTTTGCCCGGTTCTCTGAGTTGTTCTGCTTCCGGCTGAAAAATGGGAAAGTGTAGTAGTGCTGTTTCATTTCACCAGCCTCTCAAGTGTGGAAATTATGGTAAATTTGAGAACGAGCGAGATTAGATTGATAGTTACACCTCCTCCTTTAATTAGCCAACCACAGGATCTGTGGAGGCAAAGGCCGGGGGGGTGTGTCGGTGTATATAACGTGTATTGTCTATGTGAAAGATTAATCAAAAGGAGTTGCTTGAGGTGGGAAGGCTTTTCCGGAGAGGTTCCACATGTTGTCAGGTAGTCCCTCTGAATGGCAGCTTCCGGTTCGGTCCCTTAGCTTTTGGAAGTGACATTTAGTCTGATATGTGCCAGCCGTGCAATCTACCTAGCCCTGCAAAGTGCAAATATTAACCTAAATGCATATTAAGATACTGTGTGTTAGCTCCTGAACTGAAATAGAGAGCGGGTGTTCCAGCGGAGGCAAGCAAATCGTGTTGATTTAGAGTGGCTTGAGGATTTGGCCCATTACCGCTTCTTTATACACTTTTAAAAAGAAATGCCAACTCGATAGTTTAGGCTTTAACTGGAACATGGCAAGTAATTGTATGTTTTGGCGGACCCCTAGTAATGTTGCAGAATCTTTCTCAGAAGTTGTTCCATGGGATAGCCGATTCCTCAGGTAAGAGCTACTTGTTTGTTCAATCCTCCATCTTAGGCCTGATCCTCAGGTGCATCCTCCTTCTCGCAGCGATTTCCTAGGAACAGATTTCGAAGAACAGCTCTGATCACAGAATCACAGATTGGTTAGGGTTGGAAAGGAGCTCTGGAGATCATCCAGTCCAACCCCCCTGCCAGAGCAGGGTCACCTACAGCAGGTTGCACAGGATGACCTCCAGGCGGGTTTTGAATGTCTCTGGGGTGGGAGACTCTACTGCCTCCCCGGGCAGCCTGTTCCAGCGCTCTGCCACCCTCAAAGTAAAGAAGTTCCTCCTCATGCTTTGATAGAAGTTCCTAGGTTCCAGTTTGTACGCGTTACCTCTTGTCCTGGATCATCTTTGATGATCATCATCTTTGATAATCCAGGACAAGAGGTAACGGGCACCAATTGGAACGTAGGAACTTGAACTTGAACTGGATTGTAGGAACTTGAACATAGGATTATCCTTGATGATTCAGGATAGCTGTGTGTCTGACCAGTCTGTCTTTCGAAGGAGGTCCTGGGCCAGCTCCAGCCATGCTGTGCTGAGCAGAGCCCCTGGCAGCAGCCCCACAGCTCACTCCCAGTGTGCCTGAATGGAAAAGGTACCAAAGTTGCTCCAACACTTTCTGAAAAACTCTATAGTGTTACCCCACAAGCGCAAAGCGACGGCAAAGCCCGTGAAATGACACCGGTGCTTCCAGAAAATGTCAAGCTTCCTGCCCAAGGGTGACATGCCATGCGGTGGGGTCAGGGCCACGCGCTGAGCACCCGGTGCGCTGGGGTTGCCCCAGCGGTTCCTGAGCAGCTCCTGCAGTGCTGCCGCCGGTACCGTTCTGGCGGCTGTAGTTGTTTAAAAAGCCGTTGTTGTTTCCGGCGTAATCTGACGGCAGTTTTCTCGGGCATTTGGGCCTCTTCTAATAAGTGTGCTGTGAGTACATCTGCAAGCATTCACCTGTCGAGGTCAAATGACTGGTGGTGCTCATCTGCCCCCGTGCTACTGCTGCTGCCTCCCGTGAATGCTCATGTGCCTGCGTGCCCCTGTACAGGCACAGATGCACGCGCGCAACACCTGATCCCGCATCCTAATTATTTTTCGCCCGGTTCTCTGAGTTGTTCTGCTTCCGGCTGATGAATGGGAAAGTGTAGTAGTGCTGTTTCATTTCACCAGCCTCTCAAGTGTGGAAATTATGGTAAATTTGAGAACAAGCCAGATTAGATTGATAGTTACACCTCCTCCTTTAATTAGCCAACCACAGGATCTGTGGAGGCAAAGGCCGGGGGGGTGTGTCGGTGTATATAACGTGTATTGTCTATGTGAAAGATTAATCAAAAGGAGTTGCTTGAGGTGGGAAGGCTTTTCCGGAGAGGTTCCACATGTTGTCAGGTAGTCCCTCTGAATGGCAGCTTCCGGTTCGGTCCCTTAGCTTTCGGAAGTGACATTTAGTCTGATATGTGCCAGCCGTGCAATCTACCTAGCCCTGCAAAGTGCAAATATTAACCTAAATGCATATTAAGATACTGTGTGTTAGCTCCTGAACTGAAATAGAGAGCGGGTGTTCCAGCGGAGGCAAGCAAATCGTGTTGATTTAGAGTGGCTTGAGGATTTGGCCCATTACCGCTTCTTTATACACTTTTAAAAAGAAATGCCAACTCGATAGTTTAGGCTTTAACTGGAACATGGCAAGTAATTGTATGTTTTGGCGGACCCCTAGTAATGTTGCAGAATCTTTCTCAGAAGTTGTTCCATGGGATAGCCGATTCCTCAGGTAAGAGCTACTTGTTTGTTCAATCCTCCATCTTAGGCCTGCTCCTCAGGTGCATCCTCCTTCTCGCAGCGATTTCCTAGGAACAGATTTCGAAGAACAGCTCTGATCACAGAATCACAGATTGGTTAGGGTTGGAAAGGAGCTCTGGAGATCATCCAGTCCAACCCCCTGCCAGAGCAGGGTCACCTACAGCAGGTTGCACAGGATGACCTCCAGGCGGGTTATGAATGTCTCTGGGGTGGGAGACTCTACCGCCTCCCTGGGCAGCCTGTTCCAGCGCTCTGCCACCCTCAAAGTAAAGAAGTTCCTCCTCATGCTTTGATAGAAGTTCCTAGGTTCCAGTTTGTACCCGTTACCTCTTGTCCTGGATCATCTTTGATGATCCAGGACAAGAGGTAACGGGCACCAATTGGAACGTAGGAACTTGAACTTGAACTGGAACGTAGGAACTTGAACATAGGATTATCCTTGATGATTCAGGATAGCTGTGTGTCTGACCAGTCTGTCTTTCGAAGGAGGTCCTGGGCCAGCTCCAGCCATGCTGTGCTGAGCAGAGCCCCTGGCAGCAGCCCCACAGCTCACTCCCAGTGTGCCTGAATGGAAAAGGTACCAAAGTTGCTCCAACACTTTCTGAAAAACTCTATAGTGTTACCCCACAAGCGCAAAGCGACGGCAAAGCCCGTGAAATGACACCGGTGCTTCCAGAAAATGTCAAGCTTCCTGCCCAAGGGTGACATGCCATGCGGTGGGGTCAGGGCCACGCGCTGAGCACCCGGTGCGCTGGGGTTGCCCCAGCGGTTCCTGAGCAGCTCCTGCAGTGCTGCCGCCGGTACCGTTCTGGCGGCTGTAGTTGTTTAAAAAGCCGTTGTTGTTTCCGGCGTAATCTGACGGCAGTTTTCTCGGGCATTTGGGCCTCTTCTAATAAGTGTGCTGTGAGTACATCTGCAAGCATTCACCTGTCGAGGTCAAATGACTGGTGGTGCTCATCTGCCCCCGTGCTACTGCTGCTGCCTCCCGTGAATGCTCATGTGCCTGCGTGCCCCTGTACAGGCACAGATGAACGCGCGCAACACCTGATCCCGCATCCTAATTATTTTTCGCCCGGTTCTCTGAGTTGTTCTGCTTCCGGCTGATGAATGGGAAAGTGTAGTAGTGCTGTTTCATTTCACCAGCCTCTCAAGTGTGGAAATTATGGTAAATTTGAGAACAAGCCAGATTAGATTGATAGTTACACCTCCTCCTTTAATTAGCCAACCACAGGATCTGTGGAGGCAAAGCCCGGGGGGGGTGTGTCGGTGCATATAAGGTGTATTGTCTATGTGAAAGATTAATCAAAAGGAGTTGCTTGAGGTGGGAAGGCTTTTCCGGAGAGGTTCCACATGTTGTCAGGTAGTCCCTCTGAATGGCAGCTTCCGGTTCGGTCCCTTAGCTTTCGGAAGTGACATTTAGTCTGATATGTGCCAGCCGTGCAATCTACCTAGCCCTGCAAAGTGCAAATATTAACATAAATGCATATTAAGATAGTGTGTGTTAGCTCCTGAACTGAAATAGAGAGCGGGTGTTCCAGCGGAGGCAAGCAAATCGTGTTGATTTACAGTGGCTTGAGGATTTGGCCCATTACCGCTTCTTTATACACTTTTAAAAAGAAATGCCAACTCGATAGTTTAGGCTTTAACTGGAACATGGCAAGTAATTCTGTGTTTTGGCGGACCCCTAGTAATGTTGCAGAATCTTTCTCAGAAGTTGTTCCATGGGATAGCCGATTCCTCAGGTAAGAGCTACTTGTTTGTTCAATCCTCCATCTTAGGCCTGATCCTCAGGTGCATCCTCCTTCTCGCAGCGATTTCCTAGGAACAGATTTCGAAGAACAGCTCTGATCACAGAATCACAGATTGGTTAGGGTTGGAAAGGAGCTCTGGAGATCATCCAGTCCAACCCCCTGCCAGAGCAGGGTCACCTACAGCAGGTTGCACAGGATGACCTCCAGGCGGGTTTTGAATGTCTCTGGGGTGGGAGACTCTACCGCCTCCCTGGGCAGCCTGTTCCAGCGCTCTGCCACCCTCAAAGTAAAGAAGTTCCTCCTCATGCTTTGATAGAAGTTCCTAGGTTCCAGTTTGTACCCGTTACCTCTTGTCCTGGATCATCTTTGATGATCCAGGACAAGAGGTAACGGGCACCAATTGGAACGTAGGAACTTGAACTTGAACTGGAAGGTAGGAACTTGAACTTGAACATAGGATTATCCTTGATGATTCAGGATAGCTGTGTGTCTGACCAGTCTGTCTTTCGAAGGAGGTCCTGGGCCAGCTCCAGCTATGCTGTGCTGAGCAGAGCCCCTGGCAGCAGCCCCACAGCTCACTCCCAGTGTGCCTGAATGGAAAAGGTACCAAAGTTGCTCCAACACTTTCTGAAAAACTCTACAGTGTTACCCCACAAGCGCAAAGCGACGGCAAAGCCCGTGAAATGACACCGGTGCTTCCAGAAAATGTCAAGCTTCCTGCCCAAGGGTGACATGCCATGCGGTGGGGTCAGGGCCACGCGCTGAGCACCCGGTGCGCTGGGGTTGCCCCAGCGTTTCCTGAGCAGCTCCTGCAGTGCTGCTGCCGGTACCGTTCTGGCGGCTGTAGTTGTTTAAAAAGCCGTTGTTGTTTCCGGCGTAATCTGACGGCAGTTTTCTCGGGCGTTTGGGCCTCTTCTAATAAGTGTGCTGTGAGTACATCTGCAAGCATTCACCTGTCGAGGTCAAATGACTGGTGGTGCTCATCTGCCCCCGTGCTACTGCTGCTGCCTCCCGTGAATGCTCATGTGCCTGCGTGCCCCTGTACAGGCACAGATGCACGCGCGCAACACCTGATCCCACATCCTAATTATTTTTCGCCCGGTTCTCTGAGTTGTTCTGCTTCCGGCTGATGAATGTGAAAGTGTAGTAGTGCTGTTTCATTTCACCAGCCTCTCAAGTGTGGAAATTATGGTAAATTTGAGAACAAGCCAGATTAGATTGATAGTTACACCTCCTCCTTTAATTAGCCAACCACAGGATCTGTGGAGGCAAAGGCCGGGGGTGTGTGTCGGTGTATATAACGTGTATTGTCTATGTGAAAGATTAATCAAAAGGAGTTGCTTGAGGTGGGAAGGCTTTTCCGGAGAGGTTCCACATGTTGTCAGGTAGTCCCTCTGAATGGCAGCTTCCGGTTCGGTCCCTTAGCTTTCGGAAGTGACATTTAGTCTGATATGTGCCAGCCGTGCAATCTACCTAGCCCTGCAAAGTGCAAATATTAACCTAAATGCATATTAAGATACTGTGTGTTACCTCCTGAACTGAAATAGAGAGCGGGTGTTCCAGCGGAGGCAAGCAAATCCTGTTGATTTACAGTGGCTTGAGGATTTGGCCCATTACCGCTTCTTTATACACTTTTAAAAAGAAATGCCAACTCGATAGTTTAGGCTTTAACTGGAACATGGCAAGTAATTCTGTGTTTTGGCGGACCCCTAGTTATGTTGCAGAATCTTTCTCAGAAGTTGTTCCATGGGATAGCCGATTCCTCAGGTAAGAGCTACTTGTTTGTTCAATCCTCCATCTTAGGCCTGCTCCTCTGGTGCATCCTCCTTCTCGCAGCGATTTCCTAGGAACAGATTTCGAAGAACAGCTCTGATCACAGAATCACAGATTGGTTAGGGTTGGAAAGGAGCTCTGGAGATCATCCAGTCCAACCCCCTGCCAGAGCAGGGTCACCTACAGCAGGTTGCACAGGATGACCTCCAGGCGGGTTATGAATGTCTCTGGGGTCGGAGACTCTACCGCCTCCCTGGGCAGCCTGTTCCAGCGCTCTGCCACCCTCAAAGTAAAGAAGTTCCTCCTCATGCTTTGATAGAAGTTCCTAGGTTCCAGTTTGTACTTGTTACCTCTTGTCCTGGATCATCTTTGATGATCCAGGACAAGAGGTAACGGGCACCAATTGGAACGTAGGAACTTGAACTTGAACTGGAAGGTAGGAACTTGAACTTGAACATAGGATTATCCTTGATGATTCAGGATAGCTGTGTGTCTGACCAGTCTGTCTTTCGAAGGAGGTCCTGGGCCAGCTCCAGCCATGCTGTGCTGAGCAGAGCCCCTGGCAGCAGCCCCACAGCTCACTCCCAGTGTGCCTGAATGGAAAAGGTACCAAAGTTGCTCCAACACTTTCTGAAAAACTCTATAGTGTTACCCCACAAGCGCAAAGCGACAGCAAAGCCCGTGAAATGACACCGGTGCTTCCAGAAAATGTCAAGCTTCCTGCCCAAGGGTGACACGCCATGCGGTGGGGTCAGGGCCACGCGCTGAGCACCCGGTGCGCTGGGGTTGCCCCAGCGGTTCCTGAGCAGCTCCTGCAGTGCTGGCGCCGGTACCGTTCTGGCGGCTGTAGTTGTTTAAAAAGCCGTTGTTGTTTCCGGCGTAATCTGACGGCAGTTTTCTCGGGCATTTGGGCCTCTTCTAATAAGTGTGCTGTGAGTACATCTGCAAGCATTCACCTGTCGAGGTCAAATGACTGGTGGTGCTCATCTGCCCCCGTGCTACTGCTGCTGCCTCCCGTGAATGCTCATGTGCCTGCGTGCCCCTGTACAGGCACAGATGCACGCGCGCAACACCTGATCCCGCATCCTAATTATTTTTCGCCCGGTTCTCGGAGTTGTTCTGCTTCCGGCTGATGAATGGGAAAGTGTAGTAGTGCTGTTTCATTTCACCAGCCTCTCAAGTGTGGAAATTATGGTAAATTTGAGAACAAGCCAGATTAGATTGATAGTTACACCTCCTCCTTTAATTAGCCAACCACAGGATCTGTGGAGGCAAAGGCCGGGGGGGTGTGTCGGTGTATATAACGTGTATTGTCTATGTGAAAGATGAATCAAAAGGAGTTGCTTGAGGTGGGAAGGCTTTTCCGGAGAGGTTCCACACGTTGTCAGGTAGTCCCTCTGAATGGCAGCTTCCGGTTCGGTCCCTTAGCTTTCGGAAGTGACATTTAGTCTGATATGTGCCAGCCGTGCAATCTACCTAGCCCTGCAAAGTGCAAATATTAACCTAAATGCATATTAAGATACTGTGTGTTAGCTCCTGAACTGAAATAGAGAGCGGGTGTTCCAGCGGAGGCAAGCAAATCGTGTTGATTTACAGTGGCTTCAGGATTTGGCCCATTACCGCTTCTTTATACACTTTTAAAAAGAAATGCCAACTCGATAGTTTAGGCTTTAACTGGAACATGGCAAGTAATTGTATGTTTTGGCGGACCCCTAGTAATGTTGCAGAATCTTTCTCAGAAGTTGTTCCATGGGATAGCCGATTCCTCAGGTAAGAGCTACTTGTTTGTTCAATCCTCCATCTTAGGCCTGCTCCTCAGGTGCATCCTCCTTCTCGCAGCGATTTCCTAGGAACAGATTTCGAAGAACAGCTCTGATCACAGAATCACAGATTGGTTAGGGTTGGAAAGGAGCTCTGGAGATCATCCAGTCCAACCCCCCTGCCAGAGCAGGGTCACCTACAGCAGGTTGCACAGGATGACCTCCAGGCGGGTTTTGAATGTCTCTGGGGTGGGAGACTCTACCGCCTCCCTGGGCAGCCTGTTCCAGCGCTCTGCCACCCTCAAAGTAAAGAAGTCCCTCCTCATGCTTTGATAGAAGTTCCTAGGTTCCAGTTTGTACCCGTTACCTCTTGTCCTGGATCATCTTTGATGATCCAGGACAAGAGGTAACGGGTACCAATTGGAACATAGGAACTTGAACTTGAACTGGAAGGTAGGAACTTGAACTTGAACATAGGATTATCCTTGATGATTCAGGATAGCTGTGTGTCTGACCAGTCTGTCTTTCGAAGGAGGTCCTGGGCCAGCTCCAGCCATGCTGTGCTGAGCAGAGCCCCTGGCAGCAGCCCCACAGCTCACTCCCAGTGTGCCTGAATGGAAAAGGTACCAAAGTTGCTCCAACACTTTCTGAAAAACTCTATAGTGTTACCCCACAAGCGCAAAGCGACAGCAAAGCCCGTGAAATGACACCGGTGCTTCCAGAAAATGTCAAGCTTCCTGCCCAAGGGTGACATGCCATGCGGTGGGGTCAGGGCCACGCGCTGAGCACCCGGTGCGCTGGGGTTGCCCCAGCGGTTCCTGAGCAGCTCCTGCAGTGCTGCCGCCGGTACCGTTCTGGCGGCTGTAGTTGTTTAAAAAGCCGTTGTTGTTTCCGGCGTAATCTGACGGCAGTTTTCTCGGGCATTTGGGCCTCTTCTAATAAGTGTGCTGTGAGTACATCTGCAAGCATTCACCTGTCGAGGTCAAATGACTGGTGGTGCTCATCTCCCCCCGTGCTACTGCTGCTGCCTCCCGTGAATGCTCATGTGCCTGCGTGCCCCTGTACAGGCACAGATGCACGCGCGCAACACCTGATCCCGCATCCTAATTATTTTTCGCCCGGTTCTCTGAGTTGTTCTGCTTCCGGCTGATGAATGGGAAAGTGTAGTAGTGCTGTTTCATTTCACCAGCCTCTCAAGTGTGGAAATTATGGTAAATTTGAGAACAAGCCAGATTAGATTGATAGTTACACCTCCTCCTTTAATTAGCCAACCACAGGATCTGTGGAGGCAAAGGCCGGGGGGGTGTGTCGGTGTATATAACGTGTATTGTCTATGTGAAAGATGAATCAAAAGGAGTTGCTTGAGGTGGGAAGGCTTTTCCGGAGAGGTTCCACATGTTGTCAGGTAGTCCCTCTGAATGGCAGCTTCCGGTTCGGTCCCTTAGCTTTCGGAAGTGACATTTAGTCTGATATGTGCCAGCCGTGCAATCTACCTAGCCCTGCAAAGTGCAAATATTAACCTAAATGCATATTAAGATAGTGTGTGTTAGCTCCTGAACTGAAATAGAGAGCGGGTGTTCCAGCGGAGGCAAGCAAATCGTGTTGATTTAGAGTGGCTTGAGGATTTGGCCCATTACCGCTTCTTTATACACTTTTAAAAAGAAATGCCAACTCGATAGTTTAGGCTTTAACTGGAACATGGCAAGTAATTGTATGTTTTGGCGGACCCCTAGTAATGTTGCAGAATCTTTCTCAGAAGTTGTTCCATGGGATAGCCGATTCCTCAGGTAAGAGCTACTTGTTTGTTCAATCCTCCATCTTAGGCCTGCTCCTCAGGTGCATCCTCCTTCTCGCAGCGATTTCCTAGGAACAGATTTCGAAGAACAGCTCTGATCACAGAATCACAGATTGGTTAGGGTTGGAAAGGAGCTCTGGAGATCATCCAGTCCAACCCCCCTGCCAGAGCAGGGTCACCTACAGCAGGTTGCACAGGATGACCTCCAGGCGGGTTTTGAATGTCTCTGGGGTGGGAGACTCTACCGCCTCCCTGGGCAGCCTGTTCCAGCGCTCTGCCACCCTCAAAGTAAAGAAGTTCCTCCTCATGCTTTGATAGAAGTTCCTAGGTTCCAGTTTGTACCCGTTACATCTTGTCCTGGATCATCAAAAATCATCTTTGATGATCCAGGACAAGAGGTAACGGGCACCAATTGGAACGTAGGAACTTGAACTTGAACTGGAAGGTAGGAACTTGAACTTGAACATAGGATTATCCTTGATGATTCAGGATAGCTGTGTGTCTGACCAGTCTGTCTTTCGAAGGAGGTCCTGGGCCAGCTCCAGCCATGCTGTGCTGAGCAGAGCCCCTGGCAGCAGCCCCACAGCTCACTCCCAGTGTGCCTGAATGGAAAAGGTACCAAAGTTGCTCCAACACTTTCTGAAAAACTCTATAGTGTTACCCCACAAGCGCAAAGCGACGGCAAAGCCCGTGAAATGACACCGGTGCTTCCAGAAAATGTCAAGCTTCCTGCCCAAGGGTGACACGCCATGCGGTGGGGTCAGGGCCACGCGCTGAGCACCCGGTGCGCTGGGGTTGCCCCAGCGGTTCCTGAGCAGCTCCTGCAGTGCTGCCGCCGGTACCGTTCTGGCGGCTGTAGTTGTTTAAAAAGCCGTTGTTGTTTCCGGCGTAATCTGACGGCAGTTTTCTCGGGCATTTGGGCCTCTTCTAATAAGTGTGCTGTGAGTACATCTGCAAGCATTCACCTGTCGAGGTCAAATGACTGGTGGTGCTCATCTGCCCCCGTGCTACTGCTGCTGCCTCCCGTGAATGCTCATGTGCCTGCGTGCCCCTGTACAGGCACAGATGCACGCGCGCAACACCTGATCCCGCATCCTAATTATTTTTCGCCCGGTTCTCGGAGTTGTTCTGCTTCCGGCTGATGAATGGGAAAGTGTAGTAGTGCTGTTTCATTTCACCAGCCTCTCAAGTGTGGAAATTATGGTAAATTTGAGAACAAGCCAGATTAGATTGATAGTTACACCTCCTCCTTTAATTAGCCAACCACAGGATCTGTGGAGGCAAAGGCCGGGGGGGTGTGTCGGTGTATATAACGTGTATTGTCTATGTGAAAGATGAATCAAAAGGAGTTGCTTGAGGTGGGAAGGCTTTTCCGGAGAGGTTCCACACGTTGTCAGGTAGTCCCTCTGAATGGCAGCTTCCGGTTCGGTCCCTTAGCTTTCGGAAGTGACATTTAGTCTGATATGTGCCAGCCGTGCAATCTACCTAGCCCTGCAAAGTGCAAATATTAACCTAAATGCATATTAAGATAGTGTGTGTTAGCTCCTGAACTGAAATAGAGAGCGGGTGTTCCAGCGGAGGCAAGCAAATCGTGTTGATTTACAGTGGCTTGAGGATTTGGCCCATTACCGCTTCTTTATACACTTTTAAAAAGAAATGCCAACTCGATAGTTTAGGCTTTAACTGGAACATGGCAAGTAATTGTATGTTTTGGCGGACCCCTAGTAATGTTGCAGAATCTTTCTCAGAAGTTGTTCCATGGGATAGCCGATTCCTCAGGTAAGAGCTACTTGTTTGTTCAATCCTCCATCTTAGGCCTGCTCCTCAGGTGCATCCTCCTTCTCGCAGCGATTTCCTAGGAACAGATTTCGAAGAACAGCTCTGATCACAGAATCACAGATTGGTTAGGGTTGGAAAGGAGCTCTGGAGATCATCCAGTCCAACCCCCCTGCCAGAGCAGGGTCACCTACAGCAGGTTGCACAGGATGACCTCCAGGCGGGTTTTGAATGTCTCTGGGGTGGGAGACTCTACCGCCTCCCTGGGCAGCCTGTTCCAGCGCTCTGCCACCCTCAAAGTAAAGAAGTCCCTCCTCATGCTTTGATAGAAGTTCCTAGGTTCCAGTTTGTACCCGTTACCTCTTGTCCTGGATCATCTTTGATGATCCAGGACAAGAGGTAACGGGTACCAATTGGAACATAGGAACTTGAACTTGAACTGGAAGGTAGGAACTTGAACTTGAACATAGGATTATCCTTGATGATTCAGGATAGCTGTGTGTCTGACCAGTCTGTCTTTCGAAGGAGGTCCTGGGCCAGCTCCAGCCATGCTGTGCTGAGCAGAGCCCCTGGCAGCAGCCCCACAGCTCACTCCCAGTGTGCCTGAATGGAAAAGGTACCAAAGTTGCTCCAACACTTTCTGAAAAACTCTATAGTGTTACCCCACAAGCGCAAAGCGACAGCAAAGCCCGTGAAATGACACCGGTGCTTCCAGAAAATGTCAAGCTTCCTGCCCAAGGGTGACACGCCATGCGGTGGGGTCAGGGCCACGCGCTGAGCACCCGGTGCGCTGGGGTTGCCCCAGCGGTTCCTGAGCAGCTCCTGCAGTGCTGCCGCCGGTACCGTTCTGGCGGCTGTAGTTGTTTAAAAAGCCGTTGTTGTTTCCGGCGTAATCTGACGGCAGTTTTCTCGGGCATTTGGGCCTCTTCTAATAAGTGTGCTGTGAGTACATCTGCAAGCATTCACCTGTCGAGGTCAAATGACTGGTGGTGCTCATCTGCCCCCGTGCTACTGCTGCTGCCTCCCGTGAATGCTCATGTGCCTGCGTGCCCCTGTACAGGCACAGATGCACGCGCGCAACACCTGATCCCGCATCCTAATTATTTTTCGCCCGGTTCTCGGAGTTGTTCTGCTTCCGGCTGATGAATGGGAAAGTGTAGTAGTGCTGTTTCATTTCACCAGCCTCTCAAGTGTGGAAATTATGGTAAATTTGAGAACAAGCCAGATTAGATTGATAGTTACACCTCCTCCTTTAATTAGCCAACCACAGGATCTGTGGAGGCAAAGGCCGGGGGGGTGTGTCGGTGTATATAACGTGTATTGTCTATGTGAAAGATGAATCAAAAGGAGTTGCTTGAGGTGGGAAGGCTTTTCCGGAGAGGTTCCACACGTTGTCAGGTAGTCCCTCTGAATGGCAGCTTCCGGTTCGGTCCCTTAGCTTTCGGAAGTGACATTTAGTCTGATATGTGCCAGCCGTGCAATCTACCTAGCCCTGCAAAGTGCAAATATTAACCTAAATGCATATTAAGATAGTGTGTGTTAGCTCCTGAACTGAAATAGAGAGCGGGTGTTCCAGCGGAGGCAAGCAAATCGTGTTGATTTACAGTGGCTTGAGGATTTGGCCCATTACCGCTTCTTTATACACTTTTAAAAAGAAATGCCAACTCGATAGTTTAGGCTTTAACTGGAACATGGCAAGTAATTGTATGTTTTGGCGGACCCCTAGTAATGTTGCAGAATCTTTCTCAGAAGTTGTTCCATGGGATAGCCGATTCCTCAGGTAAGAGCTACTTGTTTGTTCAATCCTCCATCTTAGGCCTGCTCCTCAGGTGCATCCTCCTTCTCGCAGCGATTTCCTAGGAACAGATTTCGAAGAACAGCTCTGATCACAGAATCACAGATTGGTTAGGGTTGGAAAGGAGCTCTGGAGATCATCCAGTCCAACCCCCCTGCCAGAGCAGGGTCACCTACAGCAGGTTGCACAGGATGACCTCCAGGCGGGTTTTGAATGTCTCTGGGGTGGGAGACTCTACCGCCTCCCTGGGCAGCCTGTTCCAGCGCTCTGCCACCCTCAAAGTAAAGAAGTCCCTCCTCATGCTTTGATAGAAGTTCCTAGGTTCCAGTTTGTACCCGTTACCTCTTGTCCTGGATCATCTTTGATGATCCAGGACAAGAGGTAACGGGTACCAATTGGAACATAGGAACTTGAACTTGAACTGGAAGGTAGGAACTTGAACTTGAACATAGGATTATCCTTGATGATTCAGGATAGCTGTGTGTCTGACCAGTCTGTCTTTCGAAGGAGGTCCTGGGCCAGCTCCAGCCATGCTGTGCTGAGCAGAGCCCCTGGCAGCAGCCCCACAGCTCACTCCCAGTGTGCCTGAATGGAAAAGGTACCAAAGTTGCTCCAACACTTTCTGAAAAACTCTATAGTGTTACCCCACAAGCGCAAAGCGACAGCAAAGCCCGTGAAATGACACCGGTGCTTCCAGAAAATGTCAAGCTTCCTGCCCAAGGGTGACATGCCATGCGGTGGGGTCAGGGCCACGCGCTGAGCACCCGGTGCGCTGGGGTTGCCCCAGCGGTTCCTGAGCAGCTCCTGCAGTGCTGCCGCCGGTACCGTTCTGGCGGCTGTAGTTGTTTAAAAAGCCGTTGTTGTTTCCGGCGTAATCTGACGGCAGTTTTCTCGGGCATTTGGGCCTCTTCTAATAAGTGTGCTGTGAGTACATCTGCAAGCATTCACCTGTCGAGGTCAAATGACTGGTGGTGCTCATCTCCCCCCGTGCTACTGCTGCTGCCTCCCGTGAATGCTCATGTGCCTGCGTGCCCCTGTACAGGCACAGATGCACGCGCGCAACACCTGATCCCGCATCCTAATTATTTTTCGCCCGGTTCTCTGAGTTGTTCTGCTTCCGGCTGATGAATGGGAAAGTGTAGTAGTGCTGTTTCATTTCACCAGCCTCTCAAGTGTGGAAATTATGGTAAATTTGAGAACAAGCCAGATTAGATTGATAGTTACACCTCCTCCTTTAATTAGCCAACCACAGGATCTGTGGAGGCAAAGGCCGGGGGGGTGTGTCGGTGTATATAACGTGTATTGTCTATGTGAAAGATGAATCAAAAGGAGTTGCTTGAGGTGGGAAGGCTTTTCCGGAGAGGTTCCACATGTTGTCAGGTAGTCCCTCTGAATGGCAGCTTCCGGTTCGGTCCCTTAGCTTTCGGAAGTGGCATTTAGTCTGATATGTGCCAGCCGTGCAATCTACCTAGCCCTGCAAAGTGCAAATATTAACCTAAATGCATATTAAGATACTGTGTGTTAGCTCCTGAACTGAAATAGAGAGCGGGTGTTCCAGCGGAGGCAAGCAAATCGTGTTGATTTAGAGTGGCTTGAGGATTTGGCCCATTACCGCTTCTTTATACACTTTTAAAAAGAAATGCCAACTCGATAGTTTAGGCTTTAACTGGAACATGGCAAGTAATTGTATGTTTTGGCGGACCCCTAGTAATGTTGCAGAATCTTTCTCAGAAGTTGTTCCATGGGATAGCCGATTCCTCAGGTAAGAGCTACTTGTTTGTTCAATCCTCCATCTTAGGCCTGCTCCTCAGGTGCATCCTCCTTCTCGCAGCGATTTCCTAGGAACAGATTTCGAAGAACAGCTCTGATCACAGAATCACAGATTGGTTAGGGTTGGAAAGGAGCTCTGGAGATCATCCAGTCCAACCCCCCTGCCAGAGCAGGGTCACCTACAGCAGGTTGCACAGGATGACCTCCAGGCGGGTTTTGAATGTCTCTGGGGTCGGAGACTCTACCGCCTCCCTGGGCAGCCTGTTCCAGCGCTCTGCCACCCTCAAAGTAAAGAAGTTCCTCCTCATGCTTTGATAGAAGTTCCTAGGTTCCAGTTTGTACCCGTTACCTCTTGTCCTGGATCATCTTTGATGATCCAGGACAAGAGGTAACGGGCACCAATTGGAACGTAGGAACTTGAACTTGAACTGGAAGGTAGGAACTTGAACTTGAACATAGGATTATCCTTGATGATTCAGGATAGCTGTGTGTCTGACCAGTCTGTCTTTCGAAGTAGGTCCTGGGCCAGCTCCAGCCATGCTGTGCTGAGCAGAGCCCCTGGCAGCAGCCCCACACCTCACTCCCAGTGTGCCTGAATGGAAAAGGTACCAAAGTTGCTCCAACACTTTCTGAAAAACTCTATAGTGTTACCCCACAAGCGCAAAGCGACGGCAAAGCCCGTGAAATGACACCGGTGCTTCCAGAAAATGTCAAGCTTCCTGCCCAAGGGTGACACGCCATGCGGTGGGGTCAGGGCCACGCGCTGAGCACCCGGTGCGCTGGGGTTGCCCCAGCGGTTCCTGAGCAGCTCCTGCAGTGCTGCCGCCGGTACCGTTCTGGCGGCTGTAGTTGTTTAAAAAGCCGTTGTTGTTTCCGGCGTAATCTGACGGCAGTTTTCTCGGGCATTTGGGCCTCTTCTAATAAGTGTGCTGTGAGTACATCTGCAAGCATTCACCTGTCGAGGTCAAATGACTGGTGGTGCTCATCTCCCCCCGTGCTACTGCTGCTGCCTCCCGTGAATGCTCATGTGCCTGCGTGCCCCTGTACAGGCACAGATGCACGCGCGCAACACCTGATCCCGCATCCTAATTATTTTTCGCCCGGTTCTCGGAGTTGTTCTGCTTCCGGCTGATGAATGGGAAAGTGTAGTAGTGCTGTTTCATTTCACCAGCCTCTCAAGTGTGGAAATTATGGTAAATTTGAGAACAAGCGAGATTAGATTGATAGTTACACCTCCTCCTTTAATTAGCCAACCACAGGATCTGTGGAGGCAAAGGCCGGGGGGGTGTGTCGGTGTATATAACGTGTATTGTCTATGTGAAAGATTAATCAAAAGGAGTTGCTTGAGGTGGGAAGGCTTTTCCGGAGAGGTTCCACATGTTGTCAGGTAGTCCCTCTGAATGGCAGCTTCCGGTTCGGTCCCTTAGCTTTCGGAAGTGACATTTAGTCTGATATGTGCCAGCCGTGCAATCTACCTAGCCCTGCAAAGTGCAAATATTAACCTAAATGCATATTAAGATAGTGTGTGTTAGCTCCTGAACTGAAATAGAGAGCGGGTGTTCCAGCGGAGGCAAGCAAATCGTGTTGATTTAGAGTGGCTTGAGGATTTGGCCCATTACCGCTTCTTTATACACTTTTAAAAAGAAATGCCAACTCGATAGTTTAGGCTTTAACTGGAACATGGCAAGTAATTGTATGTTTTGGCGGACCCCTAGTAATGTTGCAGAATCTTTCTCAGAAGTTGTTCCATGGGATAGCCGATTCCTCAGGTAAGAGCTACTTGTTTGTTCAATCCTCCATCTTAGGCCTGCTCCTCAGGTGCATCCTCCTTCTCGCAGCGATTTCCTAGGAACAGATTTCGAAGAACAGCTCTGATCACAGAATCACAGATTGGTTAGGGTTGGAAAGGAGCTCTGGAGATCATCCAGTCCAACCCCCCTGCCAGAGCAGGGTCACCTACAGCAGGTTGCACAGGATGACCTCCAGGCGGGTTTTGAATGTCTCTGGGGTGGGAGACTCTACCGCCTCCCTGGGCAGCCTGTTCCAGCGCTCTGCCACCCTCAAAGTAAAGAAGTTCCTCCTCATGCTTTGATAGAAGTTCCTAGGTTCCAGTTTGTACCCGTTACATCTTGTCCTGGATCATCAAAAATCATCTTTGATGATCCAGGACAAGAGGTAACGGGCACCAATTGGAACGTAGGAACTTGAACTTGAACTGGAAGGTAGGAACTTGAACTTGAACATAGGATTATCCTTGATGATTCAGGATAGCTGTGTGTCTGACCAGTCTGTCTTTCGAAGGAGGTCCTGGGCCAGCTCCAGCCATGCTGTGCTGAGCAGAGCCCCTGGCAGCAGCCCCACAGCTCACTCCCAGTGTGCCTGAATGGAAAAGGTACCAAAGTTGCTCCAACACTTTCTGAAAAACTCTATAGTGTTACCCCACAAGCGCAAAGCGACGGCAAAGCCCGTGAAATGACACCGGTGCTTCCAGAAAATGTCAAGCTTCCTGCCCAAGGGTGACACGCCATGCGGTGGGGTCAGGGCCACGCGCTGAGCACCCGGTGCGCTGGGGTTGCCCCAGCGGTTCCTGAGCAGCTCCTGCAGTGCTGCCGCCGGTACCGTTCTGGCGGCTGTAGTTGTTTAAAAAGCCG
This sequence comes from Vanellus vanellus, assembly GCF_965231255.1. Classification (NCBI taxonomy): domain Eukaryota; kingdom Metazoa; phylum Chordata; class Aves; order Charadriiformes; family Charadriidae; genus Vanellus; species Vanellus vanellus. Next base: position 618,974 of record NW_028128478.1, on the reverse strand, counting down.
TTGTTGTTTCCGGCGTAATCTGACGGCAGTTTTCTCGGGCATTTGGGCCTCTTCTAATAAGTGTGCTGTGAGTACATCTGCAAGCATTCACCTGTCGAGGTCAAATGACTGGTGGTGCTCATCTGCCCCCGTGCTACTGCTGCTGCCTCCCGTGAATGCTCATGTGCCTGCGTGCCCCTGTACAGGCACAGATGCACGCGCGCAACACCTGATCCCGCATCCTAATTATTTTTCGCCCGGTTCTCGGAGTTGTTCTGCTTCCGGCTGATGAATGGGAAAGTGTAGTAGTGCTGTTTCATTTCACCAGCCTCTCAAGTGTGGAAATTATGGTAAATTTGAGAACAAGCCAGATTAGATTGATAGTTACACCTCCTCCTTTAATTAGCCAACCACAGGATCTGTGGAGGCAAAGCCCGGGGGGGTGTGTCGGTGTATATAACGTGTATTGTCTATGTGAAAGATTAATCAAAAGGAGTTGCTTGAGGTGGGAAGGCTTTTCCGGAGAGGTTCCACATGTTGTCAGGTAGTCCCTCTGAATGGCAGCTTCCGGTTCGGTCCCTTAGCTTTCGGAAGTGACATTTAGTCTGATATGTGCCAGCCGTGCAATCTACCTAGCCCTGCAAAGTGCAAATATTAACCTAAATGCATATTAAGATACTGTGTGTTAGCTCCTGAACTGAAATAGAGAGCGGGTGTTCCAGCGGAGGCAAGCAAATCGTGTTGACTTACAGTGGCTTGAGGATTTGGCCCATTACCGCTTCTTTATACACTTTTAAAAAGAAATGCCAACTCGATAGTTTAGGCTTTAACTGGAACATGGCAAGTAATTGTATGTTTTGGCGGACCCCTAGTAATGTTGCAGAATCTTTCTCAGAAGTTGTTCCATGGGATAGCCGATTCCTCAGGTAAGAGCTACTTGTTTGTTCAATCCTCCATCTTAGGCCTGCTCCTCAGGTGCATCCTCCTTCTCGCAGCGATTTCCTAGGAACAGATTTCGAAGAACAGCTCTGATCACAGAATCACAGATTGGTTAGGGTTGGAAAGGAGCTCTGGAGATCATCCAGTCCAACCCCCCTGCCAGAGCAGGGTCACCTACAGCAGGTTGCACAGGATGACCTCCAGGCGGGTTTTGAATGTCTCTGGGGTGGGAGACTCTACTGCCTCCCTGGGCAGCCTGTTCCAGCGCTCTGCCACCCTCAAAGTAAAGAAGTTCCTCCTCATGCTTTGATAGAAGTTCCTAGGTTCCAGTTTGTACCCGTTACCTCTTGTCCTGGATCATCTCTGATGATCCAGGACAAGAGGTAACGGGCACCGATTGGAACGTAGGAACTTGAACTTGAACTGGAAGGTAGGAACGTGAACTTGAACATAGGATTATCCTTGATGATTCAGGATAGCTGTGTGTCTGACCAGTCTGTCTTTCGAAGTAGGTCCTGGGCCAGCTCCAGCCATGCTGTGCTGAGCAGAGCCCCTGGCAGCAGCCCCACACCTCACTCCCAGTGTGCCTGAATGGAAAAGGTACCAAAGTTGCTCCAACACTTTCTGAAAAACTCTATAGTGTTACCCCACAAGCGCAAAGCGACGGCAAAGCCCGTGAAATGACACCGGTGCTTCCAGAAAATGTCAAGCTTCCTGCCCAAGGGTGACATGCCATGCGGTGGGGTCAGGGCCACGCGCTGAGCACCCGGTGCGCTGGGGTTGCCCCAGCGGTTCCTGAGCAGCTCCTGCAGTGCTGCCGCCGGTACCGTTCTGGCGGCTGTAGTTGTTTAAAAAGCCGTTGTTGTTTCCGGCGTAATCTGACGGCAGTTTTCTCGGGCATTTGGGCCTCTTCTAATAAGTGTGCTGTGAGTACATCTGCAAGCATTCACCTGTCGAGGTCAAATGACTGGTGGTGCTCATCTGCCCCCGTGCTACTGCTGCTGCCTCCCGTGAATGCTCATGTGCCTGCGTGCCCCTGTACAGGCACAGATGCACGCGCGCAACACCTGATCCCGCATCCTAATTATTTTTCGCCCGGTTCTCGGAGTTGTTCTGCTTCCGGCTGATGAATGGGAAAGTGTAGTAGTGCTGTTTCATTTCACCAGCCTCTCAAGTGTGGAAATTATGGTAAATTTGAGAACAAGCCAGATTAGATTGATAGTTACACCTCCTCCTTTAATTAGCCAACCACAGGATCTGTGGAGGCAAAGGCCGGGGGGGTGTGTCGGTGTATATAACGTGTATTGTCTATGTGAAAGATTAATCAAAAGGAGTTGCTTGAGGTGGGAAGGCTTTTCCGGAGAGGTTCCACATGTTGTCAGGTAGTCCCTCTGAATGGCAGCTTCCGGTTCGGTCCCTTAGCTTTCGGAAGTGACATTTAGTCTGATATGTGCCAGCCGTGCAATCTACCTAGCCCTGCAAAGTGCAAATATTAACCTAAATGCATATTAAGATACTGTGTGTTAGCTCCTGAACTGAAATAGAGAGCGGGTGTTCCAGCGGAGGCAAGCAAATCGTGTTGACTTACAGTGGCTTGAGGATTTGGCCCATTACCGCTTCTTTATACACTTTTAAAAAGAAATGCCAACTCGATAGTTTAGGCTTTAACTGGAACATGGCAAGTAATTGTATGTTTTGGCGGACCCCTAGTAATGTTGCAGAATCTTTCTCAGAAGTTGTTCCATGGGATAGCCGATTCCTCAGGTAAGAGCTACTTGTTTGTTCAATCCTCCATCTTAGGCCTGCTCCTCAGGTGCATCCTCCTTCTCGCAGCGATTTCCTAGGAACAGATTTCGAAGAACAGCTCTGATCACAGAATCACAGATTGGTTAGGGTTGGAAAGGACCTCTGGAGATCATCCAGTCCAACCCCCCTGCCAGAGCAGGGTCACCTACAGCAGGTTGCACAGGATGACCTCCAGGCGGGTTTTGAATGTCTCTGGGGTGGGAGACTCTACTGCCTCCCTGGGCAGCCTGTTCCAGCGCTCTGCCACCCTCAAAGTAAAGAAGTTCCTCCTCATGCTTTGATAGAAGTTCCTAGGTTCCAGTTTGTACCCGTTACCTCTTGTCCTGGATCATCTCTGATGATCCAGGACAAGAGGTAACGGGCACCGATTGGAACGTAGGAACTTGAACTTGAACTGGAAGGTAGGAACTTGAACTTGAACATAGGATTATCCTTGATGATTCAGGATAGCTGTGTGTCTGACCAGTCTGTCTTTCGAAGGAGGTCCTGGGCCAGCTCCAGCCATGCTGTGCTGAGCAGAGCCCCTGGCAGCAGCCCCACACCTCACTCCCAGTGTGCCTGAATGGAAAAGGTACCAAAGTTGCTCCAACACTTTCTGAAAAACTCTATAGTGTTACCCCACAAGCGCAAAGCGACGGCAAAGCCCGTGAAATGACACCGGTGCTTCCAGAAAATGTCAAGCTTCCTGCCCAAGGGTGACACGCCATGCGGTGGGGTCAGGGCCACGCGCTGAGCACCCGGTGCGCTGGGGTTGCCCCAGCGGTTCCTGAGCAGCTCCTGCAGTGCTGCCGCCGGTACCGTTCTGGCGGCTGTAGTTGTTTAAAAAGCCGTTGTTGTTTCCGGCGTAATCTGACGGCAGTTTTCTCGGGCATTTGGGCCTCTTCTAATAAGTGTGCTGTGAGTACATCTGCAAGCATTCACCTGTCGAGGTCAAATGACTGGTGGTGCTCATCTGCCCCCGTGCTACTGCTGCTGCCTCCCGTGAATGCTCATGTGCCTGCGTGCCCCTGTACAGGCACAGATGCACGCGCGCAACACCTGATCCCGCATCCTAATTATTTTTCGCCCGGTTCTCGGAGTTGTTCTGCTTCCGGCTGATGAATGGGAAAGTGTAGTAGTGCTGTTTCATTTCACCAGCCTCTCAAGTGTGGAAATTATGGTAAATTTGAGAACAAGCCAGATTAGATTGATAGTTACACCTCCTCCTTTAATTAGCCAACCACAGGATCTGTGGAGGCAAAGCCCGGGGGGGTGTGTCGGTGTATATAACGTGTATTGTCTATGTGAAAGATTAATCAAAAGGAGTTGCTTGAGGTGGGAAGGCTTTTCCGGAGAGGTTCCACATGTTGTCAGGTAGTCCCTCTGAATGGCAGCTTCCGGTTCGGTCCCTTAGCTTTCGGAAGTGACATTTAGTCTGATATGTGCCAGCCGTGCAATCTACCTAGCCCTGCAAAGTGCAAATATTAACCTAAATGCATATTAAGATACTGTGTGTTAGCTCCTGAACTGAAATAGAGAGCGGGTGTTCCAGCGGAGGCAAGCAAATCGTGTTGACTTACAGTGGCTTGAGGATTTGGCCCATTACCGCTTCTTTATACACTTTTAAAAAGAAATGCCAACTCGATAGTTTAGGCTTTAACTGGAACATGGCAAGTAATTGTATGTTTTGGCGGACCCCTAGTAATGTTGCAGAATCTTTCTCAGAAGTTGTTCCATGGGATAGCCGATTCCTCAGGTAAGAGCTACTTGTTTGTTCAATCCTCCATCTTAGGCCTGCTCCTCAGGTGCATCCTCCTTCTCGCAGCGATTTCCTAGGAACAGATTTCGAAGAACAGCTCTGATCACAGAATCACAGATTGGTTAGGGTTGGAAAGGAGCTCTGGAGATCATCCAGTCCAACCCCCCTGCCAGAGCAGGGTCACCTACAGCAGGTTGCACAGGATGACCTCCAGGCGGGTTTTGAATGTCTCTGGGGTGGGAGACTCTACTGCCTCCCTGGGCAGCCTGTTCCAGCGCTCTGCCACCCTCAAAGTAAAGAAGTTCCTCCTCATGCTTTGATAGAAGTTCCTAGGTTCCAGTTTGTACCCGTTACCTCTTGTCCTGGATCATCTCTGATGATCCAGGACAAGAGGTAACGGGCACCGATTGGAACGTAGGAACTTGAACTTGAACTGGAAGGTAGGAACGTGAACTTGAACATAGGATTATCCTTGATGATTCAGGATAGCTGTGTGTCTGACCAGTCTGTCTTTCGAAGTAGGTCCTGGGCCAGCTCCAGCCATGCTGTGCTGAGCAGAGCCCCTGGCAGCAGCCCCACACCTCACTCCCAGTGTGCCTGAATGGAAAAGGTACCAAAGTTGCTCCAACACTTTCTGAAAAACTCTATAGTGTTACCCCACAAGCGCAAAGCGACGGCAAAGCCCGTGAAATGACACCGGTGCTTCCAGAAAATGTCAAGCTTCCTGCCCAAGGGTGACATGCCATGCGGTGGGGTCAGGGCCACGCGCTGAGCACCCGGTGCGCTGGGGTTGCCCCAGCGGTTCCTGAGCAGCTCCTGCAGTGCTGCCGCCGGTACCGTTCTGGCGGCTGTAGTTGTTTAAAAAGCCGTTGTTGTTTCCGGCGTAATCTGACGGCAGTTTTCTCGGGCATTTGGGCCTCTTCTAATAAGTGTGCTGTGAGTACATCTGCAAGCATTCACCTGTCGAGGTCAAATGACTGGTGGTGCTCATCTCCCCCCGTGCTACTGCTGCTGCCTCCCGTGAATGCTCATGTGCCTGCGTGCCCCTGTACAGGCACAGATGCACGCGCGCAACACCTGATCCCGCATCCTAATTATTTTTCGCCCGGTTCTCGGAGTTGTTCTGCTTCCGGCTGATGAATGGGAAAGTGTAGTAGTGCTGTTTCATTTCACCAGCCTCTCAAGTGTGGAAATTATGGTAAATTTGAGAACAAGCCAGATTAGATTGATAGTTACACCTCCTCCTTTAATTAGCCAACCACAGGATCTGTGGAGGCAAAGGCCGGGGGGGTGTGTCGGTGTATATAACGTGTATTGTCTATGTGAAAGATTAATCAAAAGGAGTTGCTTGAGGTGGGAAGGCTTTTCCGGAGAGGTTCCACATGTTGTCAGGTAGTCCCTCTGAATGGCAGCTTCCGGTTCGGTCCCTTAGCTTTCGGAAGTGACATTTAGTCTGATATGTGCCAGCCGTGCAATCTACCTAGCCCTGCAAAGTGCAAATATTAACCTAAATGCATATTAAGATACTGTGTGTTAGCTCCTGAACTGAAATAGAGAGCGGGTGTTCCAGCGGAGGCAAGCAAATCGTGTTGACTTACAGTGGCTTGAGGATTTGGCCCATTACCGCTTCTTTATACACTTTTAAAAAGAAATGCCAACTCGATAGTTTAGGCTTTAACTGGAACATGGCAAGTAATTGTATGTTTTGGCGGACCCCTAGTAATGTTGCAGAATCTTTCTCAGAAGTTGTTCCATGGGATAGCCGATTCCTCAGGTAAGAGCTACTTGTTTGTTCAATCCTCCATCTTAGGCCTGCTCCTCAGGTGCATCCTCCTTCTCGCAGCGATTTCCTAGGAACAGATTTCGAAGAACAGCTCTGATCACAGAATCACAGATTGGTTAGGGTTGGAAAGGACCTCTGGAGATCATCCAGTCCAACCCCCCTGCCAGAGCAGGGTCACCTACAGCAGGTTGCACAGGATGACCTCCAGGCGGGTTTTGAATGTCTCTGGGGTGGGAGACTCTACCACCTCCCTGGGCAGCCTGTTCCAGCGCTCTGCCACCCTCAAAGTAAAGAAGTTCCTCCTCATGCTTTGATAGAAGTTCCTAGGTTCCAGTTTGTACCCGTTACCTCTTGTCCTGGATCATCTCTGATGATCCAGGACAAGAGGTAACGGGCACCGATTGGAACGTAGGAACTTGAACTTGAACTGGAAGGTAGGAACTTGAACTTGAACATAGGATTATCCTTGATGATTCAGGATAGCTGTGTGTCTGACCAGTCTGTCTTTCGAAGGAGGTCCTGGGCCAGCTCCAGCCATGCTGTGCTGAGCAGAGCCCCTGGCAGCAGCCCCACACCTCACTCCCAGTGTGCCTGAATGGAAAAGGTACCAAAGTTGCTCCAACACTTTCTGAAAAACTCTATAGTGTTACCCCACAAGCGCAAAGCGACGGCAAAGCCCGTGAAATGACACCGGTGCTTCCAGAAAATGTCAAGCTTCCTGCCCAAGGGTGACACGCCATGCGGTGGGGTCAGGGCCACGCGCTGAGCACCCGGTGCGCTGGGGTTGCCCCAGCGGTTCCTGAGCAGCTCCTGCAGTGCTGCCGCCGGTACCGTTCTGGCGGCTGTAGTTGTTTAAAAAGCCGTTGTTGTTTCCGGCGTAATCTGACGGCAGTTTTCTCGGGCATTTGGGCCTCTTCTAATAAGTGTGCTGTGAGTACATCTGCAAGCATTCACCTGTCGAGGTCAAATGACTGGTGGTGCTCATCTGCCCCCGTGCTACTGCTGCTGCCTCCCGTGAATGCTCATGTGCCTGCGTGCCCCTGTACAGGCACAGATGCACGCGCGCAACACCTGATCCCGCATCCTAATTATTTTTCGCCCGGTTCTCGGAGTTGTTCTGCTTCCGGCTGATGAATGGGAAAGTGTAGTAGTGCTGTTTCATTTCACCAGCCTCTCAAGTGTGGAAATTATGGTAAATTTGAGAACAAGCCAGATTAGATTGATAGTTACACCTCCTCCTTTAATTAGCCAACCACAGGATCTGTGGAGGCAAAGCCCGGGGGGGTGTGTCGGTGTATATAACGTGTATTGTCTATGTGAAAGATTAATCAAAAGGAGTTGCTTGAGGTGGGAAGGCTTTTCCGGAGAGGTTCCACATGTTGTCAGGTAGTCCCTCTGAATGGCAGCTTCCGGTTCGGTCCCTTAGCTTTCGGAAGTGACATTTAGTCTGATATGTGCCAGCCGTGCAATCTACCTAGCCCTGCAAAGTGCAAATATTAACCTAAATGCATATTAAGATACTGTGTGTTAGCTCCTGAACTGAAATAGAGAGCGGGTGTTCCAGCGGAGGCAAGCAAATCGTGTTGACTTACAGTGGCTTGAGGATTTGGCCCATTACCGCTTCTTTATACACTTTTAAAAAGAAATGCCAACTCGATAGTTTAGGCTTTAACTGGAACATGGCAAGTAATTGTATGTTTTGGCGGACCCCTAGTAATGTTGCAGAATCTTTCTCAGAAGTTGTTCCATGGGATAGCCGATTCCTCAGGTAAGAGCTACTTGTTTGTTCAATCCTCCATCTTAGGCCTGCTCCTCAGGTGCATCCTCCTTCTCGCAGCGATTTCCTAGGAACAGATTTCGAAGAACAGCTCTGATCACAGAATCACAGATTGGTTAGGGTTGGAAAGGACCTCTGGAGATCATCCAGTCCAACCCCCCTGCCAGAGCAGGGTCACCTACAGCAGGTTGCACAGGATGACCTCCAGGCGGGTTTTGAATGTCTCTGGGGTGGGAGACTCTACTGCCTCCCTGGGCAGCCTGTTCCAGCGCTCTGCCACCCTCAAAGTAAAGAAGTTCCTCCTCATGCTTTGATAGAAGTTCCTAGGTTCCAGTTTGTACCCGTTACCTCTTGTCCTGGATCATCTCTGATGATCCAGGACAAGAGGTAACGGGCACCGATTGGAACGTAGGAACTTGAACTTGAACTGGAAGGTAGGAACTTGAACTTGAACATAGGATTATCCTTGATGATTCAGGATAGCTGTGTGTCTGACCAGTCTGTCTTTCGAAGGAGGTCCTGGGCCAGCTCCAGCCATGCTGTGCTGAGCAGAGCCCCTGGCAGCAGCCCCACACCTCACTCCCAGTGTGCCTGAATGGAAAAGGTACCAAAGTTGCTCCAACACTTTCTGAAAAACTCTATAGTGTTACCCCACAAGCGCAAAGCGACGGCAAAGCCCGTGAAATGACACCGGTGCTTCCAGAAAATGTCAAGCTTCCTGCCCAAGGGTGACATGCCATGCGGTGGGGTCAGGGCCACGCGCTGAGCACCCGGTGCGCTGGGGTTGCCCCAGCGGTTCCTGAGCAGCTCCTGCAGTGCTGCCGCCGGTACCGTTCTGGCAGCTGTAGTTGTTTAAAAAGCCGTTGTTGTTTCCGGCGTAATCTGACGGCAGTTTTCTCGGGCATTTGGGCCTCTTCTAATAAGTGTGCTGTGAGTACATCTGCAAGCATTCACCTGTCGAGGTCAAATGACTGGTGGTGCTCATCTGCCCCCGTGCTACTGCTGCTGCCTCCCGTGAATGCTCATGTGCCTGCGTGCCCCTGTACAGGCACAGATGCACGCGCGCAACACCTGATCCCGCATCCTAATTATTTTTCGCCCGGTTCTCGGAGTTGTTCTGCTTCCGGCTGATGAATGGGAAAGTGTAGTAGTGCTGTTTCATTTCACCAGCCTCTCAAGTGTGGAAATTATGGTAAATTTGAGAACAAGCCAGATTAGATTGATAGTTACACCTCCTCCTTTAATTAGCCAACCACAGGATCTGTGGAGGCAAAGGCCGCGGGGGTGTGTCGGTGTATATAACGTGTATTGTCTATGTGAAAGATTAATCAAAAGGAGTTGCTTGAGGTGGGAAGGCTTTTCCGGAGAGGTTCCACACGTTGTCAGGTAGTCCCTCTGAATGGCAGCTTCCGGTTCGGTCCCTTAGCTTTCGGAAGTGACATTTAGTCTGATATGTGCCAGCCGTGCAATCTACCTAGCCCTGCAAAGTGCAAATATTAACCTAAATGCATATTAAGATACTGTGTGTTAGCTCCTGAACTGAAATAGAGAGCGGGTGTTCCAGCGGAGGCAAGCAAATCGTGTTGATTTACAGTGGCTTGAGGATTTGGCCCATTACCGCTTCTTTATACACTTTTAAAAAGAAATGCCAACTCGATAGTTTAGGCTTTAACTGGAACATGGCAAGTAATTGTATGTTTTGGCGGACCCCTAGTAATGTTGCAGAATCTTTCTCAGAAGTTGTTCCATGGGATAGCCGATTCCTCAGGTAAGAGCTACTTGTTTGTTCAATCCTCCATCTTAGGCCTGCTCCTCAGGTGCATCCTCCTTCTCGCAGCGATTTCCTAGGAACAGATTTCGAAGAACAGCTCTGATCACAGAATCACAGATTGGTTAGGGTTGGAAAGGAGCTCTGGAGATCATCCAGTCCAACCCCCCTGCCAGAGCAGGGTCACCTACAGCAGGTTGCACAGGATGACCTCCAGGCGGGTTTTGAATGTCTCTGGGGTGGGAGACTCTACCGCCTCCCTGGGCAGCCTGTTCCAGCGCTCTGCCACCCTCAAAGTAAAGAAGTTCCTCCTCATGCTTTGATAGAAGTTCCTAGGTTCCAGTTTGTACCCGTTACCTCTTGTCCTGGATCATCTTTGATGATCCAGGACAAGAGGTAACGGGCACCAATTGGAACGTAGGAACTTGAACTTGAACTGGAAGGTAGGAACTTGAACTTGAACATAGGATTATCCTTGATGATTCAGGATAGCTGTGTGTCTGACCAGTCTGTCTTTCGAAGGAGGTCCTGGGCCAGCTCCAGCCATGCTGTGCTGAGCAGAGCCCCTGGCAGCAGCCCCACAGCTCACTCCCAGTGTGCCTGAATGGAAAAGGTACCAAAGTTGCTCCAACACTTTCTGAAAAACTCTATAGTGTTACCCCACAAGCGCAAAGCGACGGCAAAGCCCGTGAAATGACACCGGTGCTTCCAGAAAATGTCAAGCTTCCTGCCCAAGGGTGACATGCCATGCGGTGGGGTCAGGGCCACGCGCTGAGCACCCGGTGCGCTGGGGTTGCCCCAGCGGTTCCTGAGCAGCTCCTGCAGTGCTGCCGCCGGTACCGTTCTGGCGGCTGTAGTTGTTTAAAAAGCCGTTGTTGTTTCCGGCGTAATCTGACGGCAGTTTTCTCGGGCATTTGGGCCTCTTCTAATAAGTGTGCTGTGAGTACATCTGCAAGCATTCACCTGTCGAGGTCAAATGACTGGTGGTGCTCATCTGCCCCCGTGCTACTGCTGCTGCCTCCCGTGAATGCTCATGTGCCTGCGTGCCCCTGTACAGGCACAGATGCACGCGCGCAACACCTGATCCCGCATCCTAATTATTTTTCGCCCGGTTCTCTGAGTTGTTCTGCTTCCGGCTGATGAATGGGAAAGTGTAGTAGTGCTGTTTCATTTCACCAGCCTCTCAAGTGTGGAAATTATGGTAAATTTGAGAACAAGCCAGATTAGATTGATAGTTACACCTCCTCCTTTAATTAGCCAACCACAGGATCTGTGGAGGCAAAGGCCGGGGGGGTGTGTCGGTGTATATAACGTGTATTGTCTATGTGAAAGATGAATCAAAAGGAGTTGCTTGAGGTGGGAAGGCTTTTCCGGAGAGGTTCCACATGTTGTCAGGTAGTCCCTCTGAATGGCAGCTTCCGGTTCGGTCCCTTAGCTTTCGGAAGTGACATTTAGTCTGATATGTGCCAGCCGTGCAATCTACCTAGCCCTGCAAAGTGCAAATATTAACCTAAATGCATATTAAGATAGTGTGTGTTAGCTCCTGAACTGAAATAGAGAGCGGGTGTTCCAGCGGAGGCAAGCAAATCGTGTTGATTTAGAGTGGCTTGAGGATTTGGCCCATTACCGCTTCTTTATACACTTTTAAAAAGAAATGCCAACTCGATAGTTTAGGCTTTAACTGGAACATGGCAAGTAATTGTATGTTTTGGCGGACCCCTAGTAATGTTGCAGAATCTTTCTCAGAAGTTGTTCCATGGGATAGCCGATTCCTCAGGTAAGAGCTACTTGTTTGTTCAATCCTCCATCTTAGGCCTGCTCCTCAGGTGCATCCTCCTTCTCGCAGCGATTTCCTAGGAACAGATTTCGAAGAACAGCTCTGATCACAGAATCACAGATTGGTTAGGGTTGGAAAGGAGCTCTGGAGATCATCCAGTCCAACCCCCCTGCCAGAGCAGGGTCACCTACAGCAGGTTGCACAGGATGACCTCCAGGCGGGTTTTGAATGTCTCTGGGGTCGGAGACTCTACCGCCTCCCTGGGAAGCCTGTTCCAGCGCTCTGCCAACCTCAAAGTAAAGAAGTTCCTCCTCATGCTTTGATAGAAGTTCCTAGGTTCCAGTTTGTACCCGTTACCTCTTGTCCTGGATCATCTTTGATGATCCAGGACAAGAGGTAACGGGCACCAATTGGAACGTAGGAACTTGAACTTGAACTGGAAGGTAGGAACTTGAACTTGAACATAGGATTATCCTTGATGATTCAGGATAGCTGTGTGTCTGACCAGTCTGTCTTTCGAAGTAGGTCCTGGGCCAGCTCCAGCCATGCTGTGCTGAGCAGAGCCCCTGGCAGCAGCCCCACACCTCACTCCCAGTGTGCCTGAATGGAAAAGGTACCAAAGTTGCTCCAACACTTTCTGAAAAACTCTATAGTGTTACCCCACAAGCGCAAAGCGACGGCAAAGCCCGTGACATGACACCGGTGCTTCCAGAAAATGTCAAGCTTCCTGCCCAAGGGTGACATGCCATGCGGTGGGGTCAGGGCCACGCGCTGAGCACCCGGTGCGCTGGGGTTGCCCCAGCGGTTCCTGAGCAGCTCCTGCAGTGCTGCCGCCGGTACCGTTCTGGCGGCTGTAGTTGTTTAAAAAGCCGTTGTTGTTTCCGGCGTAATCTGACGGCAGTTTTCTCGGGCATTTGGGCCTCTTCTAATAAGTGTGCTGTGAGTACATCTGCAAGCATTCACCTGTCGAGGTCAAATGACTGGTGGTGCTCATCTGCCCCCGTGCTACTGCTGCTGCCTCCCGTGAATGCTCATGTGCCTGCGTGCCCCTGTACAGGCACAGATGCACGCGCGCAACACCTGATCCCGCATCCTAATTATTTTTCGCCCGGTTCTCGGAGTTGTTCTGCTTCCGGCTGATGAATGGGAAAGTGTAGTAGTGCTGTTTCATTTCACCAGCCTCTCAAGTGTGGAAATTATGGTAAATTTGAGAACAAGCCAGATTAGATTGATAGTTACACCTCCTCCTTTAATTAGCCAACCACAGGATCTGTGGAGGCAAAGCCCGGGGGGGTGTGTCGGTGTATATAACGTGTATTGTCTATGTGAAAGATTAATCAAAAGGAGTTGCTTGAGGTGGGAAGGCTTTTCCGGAGAGGTTCCACACGTTGTCAGGTAGTCCCTCTGAATGGCAGCTTCCGGTTCGGTCCCTTAGCTTTCGGAAGTGACATTTAGTCTGATATGTGCCAGCCGTGCAATCTACCTAGCCCTGCAAAGTGCAAATATTAACCTAAATGCATATTAAGATAGTGTGTGTTAGCTCCTGAACTGAAATAGAGAGCGGGTGTTCCAGCGGAGGCAAGCAAATCGTGTTGATTTACAGTGGCTTGAGGATTTGGCCCATTACCGCTTCTTTATACACTTTTAAAAAGAAATGCCAACTCGATAGTTTAGGCTTTAACTGGAACATGGCAAGTAATTGTATGTTTTGGCGGACCCCTAGTAATGTTGCAGAATCTTTCTCAGAAGTTGTTCCATGGGATAGCCGATTCCTCAGGTAAGAGCTACTTGTTTGTTCAATCCTCCATCTTAGGCCTGCTCCTCAGGTGCATCCTCCTTCTCGCAGCGATTTCCTAGGAACAGATTTCGAAGAACAGCTCTGATCACAGAATCACAGATTGGTTAGGGTTGGAAAGGAGCTCTGGAGATCATCCAGTCCAACCCCCCTGCCAGAGCAGGGTCACCTACAGCAGGTTGCACAGGATGACCTCCAGGCGGGTTTTGAATGTCTCTGGGGTGGGAGACTCTACCGCCTCCCTGGGCAGCCTGTTCCAGCGCTCTGCCACCCTCAAAGTAAAGAAGTTCCTCCTCATGCTTTGATAGAAGTTCCTAGGTTCCAGTTTGTACCCGTTACCTCTTGTCCTGGATCATCTTTGATGATCCAGGACAAGAGGTAACGGGCACCAATTGGAACGTAGGAACTTGAACTTGAACTGGAAGGTAGGAACTTGAACTTGAACATAGGATTATCCTTGATGATTCAGGATAGCTGTGTGTCTGACCAGTCTGTCTTTCGAAGGAGGTCCTGGGCCAGCTCCAGCCATGCTGTGCTGAGCAGAGCCCCTGGCAGCAGCCCCACAGCTCACTCCCAGTGTGCCTGAATGGAAAAGGTACCAAAGTTGCTCCAACACTTTCTGAAAAACTCTATAGTGTTACCCCACAAGCGCAAAGCGACGGCAAAGCCCGTGAAATGACACCGGTGCTTCCAGAAAATGTCAAGCTTCCTGCCCAAGGGTGACATGCCATGCGGTGGGGTCAGGGCCACGCGCTGAGCACCCGGTGCGCTGGGGTTGCCCCAGCGGTTCCTGAGCAGCTCCTGCAGTGCTGCCGCCGGTACCGTTCTGGCGGCTGTAGTTGTTTAAAAAGCCGTTGTTGTTTCCGGCGTAATCTGACGGCAGTTTTCTCGGGCATTTGGGCCTCTTCTAATAAGTGTGCTGTGAGTACATCTGCAAGCATTCACCTGTCGAGGTCAAATGACTGGTGGTGCTCATCTGCCCCCGTGCTACTGCTGCTGCCTCCCGTGAATGCTCATGTGCCTGCGTGCCCCTGTACAGGCACAGATGCACGCGCGCAACACCTGATCCCGCATCCTAATTATTTTTCGCCCGGTTCTCTGAGTTGTTCTGCTTCCGGCTGATGAATGGGAAAGTGTAGTAGTGCTGTTTCATTTCACCAGCCTCTCAAGTGTGGAAATTATGGTAAATTTGAGAACAAGCCAGATTAGATTGATAGTTACACCTCCTCCTTTAATTAGCCAACCACAGGATCTGTGGAGGTAAAGGCCGGGGGGGTGTGTCGGTGTATATAACGTGTATTGTCTATGTGAAAGATGAATCAAAAGGAGTTGCTTGAGGTGGGAAGGCTTTTCCGGAGAGGTTCCACATGTTGTCAGGTAGTCCCTCTGAATGGCAGCTTCCGGTTCGGTCCCTTAGCTTTCGGAAGTGACATTTAGTCTGATATGTGCCAGCCGTGCAATCTACCTAGCCCTGCAAAGTGCAAATATTAACCTAAATGCATATTAAGATAGTGTGTGTTAGCTCCTGAACTGAAATAGAGAGCGGGTGTTCCAGCGGAGGCAAGCAAATCGTGTTGATTTAGAGTGGCTTGAGGATTTGGCCCATTACCGCTTCTTTATACACTTTTAAAAAGAAATGCCAACTCGATAGTTTAGGCTTTAACTGGAACATGGCAAGTAATTGTATGTTTTGGCGGACCCCTAGTAATGTTGCAGAATCTTTCTCAGAAGTTGTTCCATGGGATAGCCGATTCCTCAGGTAAGAGCTACTTGTTTGTTCAATCCTCCATCTTAGGCCTGCTCCTCAGGTGCATCCTCCTTCTCGCAGCGATTTCCTAGGAACAGATTTCGAAGAACAGCTCTGATCACAGAATCACAGATTGGTTAGGGTTGGAAAGGAGCTCTGGAGATCATCCAGTCCAACCCCCCTGCCAGAGCAGGGTCACCTACAGCAGGTTGCACAGGATGACCTCCAGGCGGGTTTTGAATGTTTCTGGTGTGGGAGACTCTACCGCCTCCCTGGGCAGCCTGTTCCAGCGCTCTGCCACCCTCAAAGTAAAGAAGTTCCTCCTCATGCTTTGATAGAAGTTCCTAGGTTCCAGTTTGTACCCGTTACCTCTTGTCCTGGATCACCTTTGATGATCCAGGACAAGAGGTAACGGGCACCAATTGGAACGTAGGAACTTGAACTTGAACTGGAAGGTAGGAACTTGAACTTGAACATAGGATTATCCTTGATGATTCAGGATAGCTGTGTGTCTGACCAGTCTGTCTTTCGAAGGAGGTCCTGGGCCAGCTCCAGCCATGCTGTGCTGAGCAGAGCCCCTGGCAGCAGCCCCACAGCTCACTCCCAGTGTGCCTGAATGGAAAAGGTACCAAAGTTGCTCCAACACTTTCTGAAAAACTCTATAGTGTTACCCCACAAGCGCAAAGCGACGGCAAAGCCCGTGAAATGACACCGGTGCTTCCAGAAAATGTCAAGCTTCCTGCCCAAGGGTGACATGCCATGCGGTGGGGTCAGGGCCACGCGCTGAGCACCCGGTGCGCTGGGGTTGCCCCAGCGGTTCCTGAGCAGCTCCTGCAGTGCTGCCGCCGGTACCGTTCTGGCGGCTGTAGTTGTTTAAAAAGCCGTTGTTGTTTCCGGCGTAATCTGACGGTAGTTTTCTCGGGCATTTGGGCCTCTTCTAATAAGTGTGCTGTGAGTACATCTGCAAGCATTCACCTGTCGAGGTCAAATGACTGGTGGTGCTCATCTGCCCCCGTGCTACTGCTGCTGCCTCCCGTGAACGCTCATGTGCCTGCGTGCCCCTGTACAGGCACAGATGCACGCGCGCAACACCTGATCCCGCATCCTAATTATTTTTCGCCCGGTTCTTGAGTTGTTCTGCTTCCGGCTGATGAATGGGAAAGTGTAGTAGTGCTGTTTCATTTCACCAGCCTCTCAAGTGTGGAAATTATGGTAAATTTGAGAACAAGCCAGATTAGATTGATAGTTACACCTCCTCCTTTAATTAGCCAACCACAGGATCTGTGGAGGCAAAGGCCGGGGGGGTGTGTCGGTGTATATAACGTGTATTGTCTATGTGAAAGATGAATCAAAAGGAGTTGCTTGAGGTGGGAAGGCTTTTCCGGAGAGGTTCCACATGTTGTCAGGTAGTCCCTCTGAATGGCAGCTTCCGGTTCGGTCCCTTAGCTTTCGGAAGTGACATTTAGTCTGATATGTGCCAGCCGTGCAATCTACCTAGCCCTGCAAAGTGCAAATATTAACCTAAATGCATATTAAGATAGTGTGTGTTAGCTCCTGAACTGAAATAGAGAGCGGGTGTTCCAGCGGAGGCAAGCAAATCGTGTTGATTTAGAGTGGCTTGAGGATTTGGCCCATTACCGCTTCTTTATACACTTTTAAAAAGAAATGCCAACTCGATAGTTTAGGCTTTAACTGGAACATGGCAAGTAATTGTATGTTTTGGCGGACCCCTAGTAATGTTGCAGAATCTTTCTCAGAAGTTGTTCCATGGGATAGCCGATTCCTCAGGTAAGAGCTACTTGTTTGTTCAATCCTCCATCTTAGGCCTGCTCCTCAGGTGCATCCTCCTTCTCGCAGCGATTTCCTAGGAACAGATTTCGAAGAACAGCTCTGATCACAGAATCACAGATTGGTTAGGGTTGGAAAGGAGCTCTGGAGATCATCCAGTCCAACCCCCCTGCCAGAGCAGGGTCACCTACAGCAGGTTGCACAGGATGACCTCCAGGCGGGTTTTGAATGTTTCTGGTGTGGGAGACTCTACCGCCTCCCTGGGCAGCCTGTTCCAGCGCTCTGCCACCCTCAAAGTAAAGAAGTTCCTCCTCATGCTTTGATAGAAGTTCCTAGGTTCCAGTTTGTACCCGTTACCTCTTGTCCTGGATCACCTTTGATGATCCAGGACAAGAGGTAACGGGCACCAATTGGAACGTAGGAACTTGAACTTGAACTGGAAGGTAGGAACTTGAACTTGAACATAGGATTATCCTTGATGATTCAGGATAGCTGTGTGTCTGACCAGTCTGTCTTTCGAAGGAGGTCCTGGGCCAGCTCCAGCCATGCTGTGCTGAGCAGAGCCCCTGGCAGCAGCCCCACAGCTCACTCCCAGTGTGCCTGAATGGAAAAGGTACCAAAGTTGCTCCAACACTTTCTGAAAAACTCTATAGTGTTACCCCACAAGCGCAAAGCGACGGCAAAGCCCGTGAAATGACACCGGTGCTTCCAGAAAATGTCAAGCTTCCTGCCCAAGGGTGACATGCCATGCGGTGGGGTCAGGGCCACGCGCTGAGCACCCGGTGCGCTGGGGTTGCCCCAGCGGTTCCTGAGCAGCTCCTGCAGTGCTGCCGCCGGTACCGTTCTGGCGGCTGTAGTTGTTTAAAAAGCCGTTGTTGTTTCCGGCGTAATCTGACGGTAGTTTTCTCGGGCATTTGGGCCTCTTCTAATAAGTGTGCTGTGAGTACATCTGCAAGCATTCACCTGTCGAGGTCAAATGACTGGTGGTGCTCATCTGCCCCCGTGCTACTGCTGCTGCCTCCCGTGAACGCTCATGTGCCTGCGTGCCCCTGTACAGGCACAGATGCACGCGCGCAACACCTGATCCCGCATCCTAATTATTTTTCGCCCGGTTCTTGAGTTGTTCTGCTTCCGGCTGATGAATGGGAAAGTGTAGTAGTGCTGTTTCATTTCACCAGCCTCTCAAGTGTGGAAATTATGGTAAATTTGAGAACAAGCCAGATTAGATTGATAGTTACACCTCCTCCTTTAATTAGCCAACCACAGGATCTGTGGAGGCAAAGGCCGGGGGGGTGTGTCGGTGTATATAACGTGTATTGTCTATGTGAAAGATGAATCAAAAGGAGTTGCTTGAGGTGGGAAGGCTTTTCCGGAGAGGTTCCACATGTTGTCAGGTAGTCCCTCTGAATGGCAGCTTCCGGTTCGGTCCCTTAGCTTTCGGAAGTGACATTTAGTCTGATATGTGCCAGCCGTGCAATCTACCTAGCCCTGCAAAGTGCAAATATTAACCTAAATGCATATTAAGATAGTGTGTGTTAGCTCCTGAACTGAAATAGAGAGCGGGTGTTCCAGCGGAGGCAAGCAAATCGTGTTGATTTACAGTGGCTTGAGGATTTGGCCCATTACCGCTTCTTTATACACTTTTAAAAAGAAATGCCAACTCGATAGTTTAGGCTTTAACTGGAACATGGCAAGTAATTGTATGTTTTGGCGGACCCCTAGTAATGTTGCAGAATCTTTCTCAGAAGTTGTTCCATGGGATAGCCGATTCCTCAGGTAAGAGCTACTTGTTTGTTCAATCCTCCATCTTAGGCCTGCTCCTCAGGTGCATCCTCCTTCTCGCAGCGATTTCCTAGGAACAGATTTCGAAGAACAGCTCTGATCACAGAATCACAGATTGGTTAGGGTTGGAAAGGAGCTCTGGAGATCATCCAGTCCAACCCCCCTGCCAGAGCAGGGTCACCTACAGCAGGTTGCACAGGATGACCTCCAGGCGGGTTTTGAATGTCTCTGGGGTGGGAGACTCTACCGCCTCCCTGGGCAGCCTGTTCCAGCGCTCTGCCACCCTCAAAGTAAAGAAGTTCCTCCTCATGCTTTGATAGAAGTTCCTACGTTCCAGTTTGTACCCGTTACCTCTTGTCCTGGATCATCTTTGATGATCCAGGACAAGAGGTAACGGGCACCAATTGGAACGTAGGAACTTGAACTTGAACTGGAACGTAGGAACTTGAACTTGAACATAGGATTATCCTTGATGATTCAGGACAGCTGTGTGTCTGACCAGTCTGTCTTTCGAGGGAGGTCCTGGGCCAGCTCCAGCCATGCTGTGCTGAGCAGAGCCCCTGGCAGCAGCCCCACAGCTCACTCCCAGTGTGCCTGAATGGAAAAGGTACCAAAGTTGCTCCAACACTTTCTGAAAAACTCTATAGTGTTACCCCACAAGCGCAAAGCGACGGCAAAGCCCGTGAAATGACACCGGTGCTTCCAGAAAATGTCAAGCTTCCTGCCCAAGGGTGACATGCCATGCGGTGGGGTCAGGGCCACGCGCTGAGCACCCGGTGCGCTGGGGTTGCCCCAGCGGTTCCTGAGCAGCTCCTGCAGTGCTGCCGCCGGTACCGTTCTGGCGGCTGTAGTTGTTTAAAAAGCCGTTGTTGTTTCCGGCGTAATCTGACGGCAGTTTTCTCGGGCATTTGGGCCTCTTCTAATAAGTGTGCTGTGAGTACATCTGCAAGCATTCACCTGTCGAGGTCAAATGACTGGTGGTGCTCATCTGCCCCCGTGCTACTGCTGCTGCCTCCCGTGAATGCTCATGTGCCTGCGTGCCCCTGTACAGGCACAGATGCACGCGCGCAACACCTGATCCCGCATCCTAATTATTTTTTGCCCGGTTCTCGGAGTTGTTCTGCTTCTGGCTGATGAATGGGAAAGTGTAGTAGTGCTGTTTCATTTCACCAGCCTCTCAAGTGTGGAAATTATGGTAAATTTGAGAACAAGCCAGATTAGATTGATAGTTACACCTCCTCCTTTAATTAGCCAACCACAGGATCTGTGGAGGCAAAAGCCGGGGGGGTGTGTCGGTGTATATAACGTGTATTGTCTATGTGAAAGATTAATCAAAAGGAGTTGCTTGAGGTGGGAAGGCTTTTCCGAAGAGGTTCCACATATTGTCAGGTAGTCCCTCTGAATGGCAGCTTCCGGTTCGGTCCCTTAGCTTTCGGAAGTGACATTTAGTCTGATATGTGCCAGCCGTGCAATCTACCTAGCCCTGCAAAGTGCAAATATTAACCTAAATGCATATTAAGATACTGTGTGTTAGCTCCTGAACTGAAATAGAGAGCGGGTGTTCCAGCGGAGGCAAGCAAATCGTGTTGATTTACAGTGGCTTCAGGATTTGGCCCATTACCGCATCTTTATACACTTTTAAAAAGAAATGCCAACTCGATAGTTTAGGCTTTAACTGGAACATGGCAAGTAATTGTATGTTTTGGCGGACCCCTAGTAATGTTGCAGAATCTTTCTCAGAAGTTGTTCCATGGGATAGCCGATTCCTCAGGTAAGAGCTACTTGTTTGTTCAATCCTCCATCTTAGGCCTGCTCCTCAGGTGCATCCTTCTTCTCGCAGCGATTTCCTAGGAACAGATTTCGAAGAACAGCTCTGATCACAGAATCACAGATTGGTTAGGGTTGGAAAGGAGCTCTGGAGATCATCCAGTCCAACCCCCCTCCCAGAGCAGGGTCACCTACAGCAGGTTGCACAGGATGACCTCCAGGCGGGTTTTGAATGTCTCTGGGGTGGGAGACTCTACCGCCTCCCTGGGCAGCCTGTTCCAGCGCTCTGCCACCCTCAAAGTAAAGAAGTTCCTCCTCATGCTTTGATAGAAGTTCCTAGGTTCCAGTTTGTACCCGTTACCTCTTGTCCTGGATCATCTTTGATGATCCAGGACAAGAGGTAACGGGCACCAATTGGAACGTAGGATCTTGAACTTGAACTGGAACGTAGGTACTTGAACATAGGATTATCCTTGATGATTCAGGATAGCTGTGTGTCTGACCAGTCTGTCTTTCGAAGGAGGTCCTGGGCCAGCTCCAGCTATGCTGTGCTGAGCAGAGCCCCTGGCAGCAGCCCCACAGCTCACTCCCAGTGTGCCTGAATGGAAAAGGTACCAAAGTTGCTCCAACACTTTCTGAAAAACTCTATAGTGTTACCCCACAAGCGCAAAGCGACGGCAAAGCCCGTGACATGACACCGGTGCTTCCAGAAAATGTCAAGCTTCCTGCCTGTCGTGGTTTAGGCCAAATCCACCACTGGGGACCCGAGGGACCCCAGACGGGACCGACAGATGCTCCCCTCTACCCCTCTACAAAGAGAGAGGCAGAGGAGGAAAAAGAGACTTAAGAGTTTAGAAGAAACTAAACTACTTTAATGAAATATTAATAATAAAATAAAAAGAAATAATGATAAAATATATACAAAACCGTATCAAGCTCCCGAGATGACAATCACGTCACCGGCTGGCACTGGGGCAGTCCCAGGCTGGACTCAGTGGCGGACGGGAACTGGATTCCGGATCTGGAGTCAGGATTGGGATCACAGGCAGAGAGAGTCCTCCTCAGACGTCGGCCATTGAAGGAAGAGCCCCTGACCCTTTGGTCCCTCAGCTTTTATACTGAGCATGAGGCAGATGGGATGGAATACCCTGTTGGTCAGTTTTGGGTCACCTGTCCTGTCCGCTCCTCCCTCCAGGTGGGACCCCACTATGCTTTTCCGCTTCCGACCCTCCAACGTGGCAAATAACAAAGTTGGTTGGCCTTGGCTGTTATGGCAATAAGTGTAAGCAGGAGCCTCTCTGCATACCATGCCTGGGCATCAGCTATAAACAATTGGTCTTATCACTCTGAGAGAGTGAACACTGTCTGCACAATATGCAGTTAATTTCAGTTGTTAGAAGAGGCCCAGCTAAGAAGCGAAGTTACTGAACAAAATTGGTTCTGTTTTACCTCAAACCAGGACATTCCACCCCTTATTCCATACCATTTGCATCTTGCTCAGATTACTATTACTTTTATACATCAAATTTACACACACATAGTTATATATGATATGGATATATGCAGGTTACTCATCTACGGTTTATGTTTATATACAAATTTTTAAGTCCATTTAGTTCATGATTGCAGGATCTCATCTCAGGGCAGTAAAGATGGTACAAAATTCATTCTGGTTCGTGCCCTTGGGTAGCATGTTCATCTTGGAGAGCTTGCTGGACGCCACTTGATGAAGTTAGCTCAGGTTTCATCACCACTGTGTTATTCTGAAAAACACTTATTGAACACTGTTAGTATTATGTAGTGATCAGCATCATACAGCTCAGGATTGTGTATTCTCACCAAGGGTTAAATTCCCTTGAGGTACACATTGAACTTCTCCATCCTTCAGCATCACCCACCAAGTACATCCAGGTCCTTGGGCAAAAACAGTCCCACGAATGGGTTTGCTTTTGCCTGAAGCAGGAAAAACCCAAACAGTTTTCCCTAACAAATTCCTTTCATGCACCACAGGGACTTTATCCCCTTCTACAGTATGTAAAAGGTCTGATTGAGCAGGACCAGCTCGATTGATGGATCCCCTGGTGTTAACTAACCAGGTAGCTTGTTGTAAATGCTTGTCCCAATTTTTAAAGGTTCCACCTCCTATAGCTTTTAGGGTGGTTTTTAACAGTCCATTGTATCGCTCAATCTTCCCAGAAGCTGGTGCATGATAGGGGATATGATATATCCACTCAATACCATGTTCTTTTGCCCAATTACTTATAAGATTGTTTTTAAAATGAGTCCCATTGT
This sequence comes from Vanellus vanellus, assembly GCF_965231255.1. Classification (NCBI taxonomy): domain Eukaryota; kingdom Metazoa; phylum Chordata; class Aves; order Charadriiformes; family Charadriidae; genus Vanellus; species Vanellus vanellus. Next base: position 596,236 of record NW_028128478.1, on the reverse strand, counting down.
CTGACTCAATTCTTTCTGGTGTGCCATGTCGCCACAAGACTTGCCTTTCAAGGCCCAGGATGGTATTCCGGGCAGTGGCATGAGGTACGGCATAGGTTTCCAACCATCCTGTGCTTGTTTCCACCATTGTAAGCACATAACGCTTACCCTGGCGAGTTTGAGGGAGTGTGATGTAATCAACTTGCCAAGCTTCCCCATATTTATATTTCAGCCATCGTCCCCCATACCACAAAGGTTTTAACCGTTTAGCTTGCTTGATTTCGGCGCATGTTTCACAGTCATGGATAACCTGCGCAATAGCGTCCATGGTTAAATCCACGCCTCGGTCACGTGCCCATTTATATGTTGCATCCCTTCCTTGATGACCTGAAGTGTCATGGGCCCACCGAGCTAAGAATAGTTCACCTTTATGTTCCCAGTCCAAGTCTGTCTGGAAAATTTTAGCAGCCTGATCCGCTTGCTGATTGTTTTGATGTTCCTCAGTGGCCCGACTCATGGGTACATGGGCATCTACGTGACGTACCTTTACGACTAGGTTTGCTAGCCGGTCGGCAATGTCTTGCCACAGCTCAGCAGCCCAGATGGGTTTACCTCTGCGCTGCCAGTTGCTCTGCTTCCACTGCTTTAGCCACCCCCACAGAGCATTTGCCACCATCCATGAGTCAGTATAAAGATAGAGTATTGGCCACTTTTCTCGTTCAGCAATGTCCAATGCCAGCTGGATGGCTTTTACCTCTGCAAATTGACTCGATTCACCTTGTCCTTCAGCAGCTTCCGCGACTCGTCGTGTAGGACTCCATACAGCAGCTTTCCACCTTCGATGTTTTCCTACAATACGACAAGACCCATCAGTAAACAAGGCATACTGTTTCTCATTATCTGAGAGTTCATTATATGGTGGAGCTTCCTCAGCACGTGTCACCACCTCCTCTGGTGGCATCCCAAAGTCTTTGCCTTCGGGCCAATTTGTGATCACTTCTACGATTCCTGGGCGATTTGGGTTTCCTATTCGAGCTCGCTGCGTGATTAAGGCAACCCACTTACTCCAGGTAGTATCGGTGGCATGATGAGTAGAAGGAACTTTACCCTTGAACATCCAGCCCAGTACTGGTAATCGGGGCGCCAGGAGGAGCTGTGCCTCAGTACCAATTACTTCTGAAGCAGCTCTAACTCCTTCGTATGCTGCCAAGATTTCTTTCTCAGTTGGAGTATAGTTGGCCTCGGAGCCTTTATATCCCCGACTCCAGAATCCCAGGGGTCGACCTCGAGTCTCCCCTGGTGCTTTCTGCCAAAGGCTCCAGGTAGGGCCATTGTCCCCGGCTGCGGTGTAGAGCACATTTTTAATGTTCCGTCCAGTTCGGACTGGTCCAAGGGCTACTGCATGCACAATCTCTTGTTTAATTTGCTCAAAGGCTTGTCGTTGCTCAGGGCCCCACATAAACTCATTTTTCTTTCGAGTTACTTCATAGAGAGGTTTCACAATCTGGCTATAACCTGGAATATGCATTCTCCAGAAACCCACAACACCTAAAAAGGCTTGTGTTTCCTTTTTGTTAGTAGGTGGGGACATAGATGTTATTCGGTTAATTATATCCATTGGGATCTGGCGACGGCCATCTTGCCACTTAATTCCCAAAAACTGGATTTCTCGTGCAGGTCCCTTGACCTTACCTCTTTTAATGGCAAAACCTGCTTTCAGAAGAATCTTAATTATTTTCCTACCTTTGTGGAAAACTTCTTCTACTGAATTACCCCACACAATGATGTCATCGATATATTGTAGGTGTTCTGGAGCTCCACCCTTCTCCAGTGCAGTCTGGATCAGTCCATGGCAAACAGTAGGGCTGTGTTTCCACCCCTGGGGCAGTCGATTCCAGGTGTACTGGACACCCCTCCAGGTGAAAGCAAACTGTGGCCTGCACTCTGCTGCTAAAGGAATAGAGAAAAAGGCATTAGCAATGTCAATTGTAGCATACCATTGGGCTGCCTTTGACTCCAGTTCATACTGAAGTTGTAGCATATCTGGCACAGCAGCACTCAGTGGTGGTGTGACTTCATTCAGGCCACGATAGTCTACTGTTAATCTCCAGTCCCCATCAGACTTTCGCACTGGCCATATAGGGCTGTTAAAGGGTGAGCGAGTTTTGCTGATCACTCCTTGGCTCTCTAGCCGGCCAATCAGGTTATGGATGGGAATCAGGGAGTCTCGGTTGGTGCGATACTGTCGTCGATGCACCGTGGCAGTAGCAATTGGCACCTGCTGATCTTCAACCCTCAGCAGTCCCACAACAGAAGGGTCATCTGAAAGACCGGGTAAGGTAGACAGCTGTGTAACATCCTCAGTCTCTACAGCTGCTATACCAAAAGCCCACCGATACCCTTTTGGGTCTTTAAAATACCCTCTCTTGAGATAGTCTATGCCAAGGATGCACGGAGCATCTGGACCAGTAACAATGGGGTGTTTCTCCCATTTATTACCAGTTAGGCTCACTTCAGCCTCTAATACAGTCAGTTCTTGAGATCCGCCTGTCACTCCAGAAATGGTGACAGTTTCTGCCCCTTTATGATTCGATGGCAATAGGGTACACTGTGCACCAGTGTCCACTAGGGCTTTATACTTCTGTGGCTCTAATGTGCCAGGCCATCGAATCCACACAGTCCAATAAACTCGGTTGTCCCTCTCCTCCTCCTGGCTGGAGGCAGGGCACCTCTAATGTTGACCGTAATACCTACGATTATCAGATCGGTTCCTACCTGGTCCGTAGGATCGCCTACCGTAGGTTGGAGCAGCCTTCCTCCTGTCAGAATCCTTTCTCCTACCTGCTTCATTTTGCAACTCAAGCACCCGTGCCTGTAGGGCTGAGGTAGGTTCTCCATCCCACTTCTTCATGTCTTCTCCATATTCACAGAGGCAAAACCACAGGATATCTCGCATCGGGTTTGATTTGTCTTGAGTCGGAGGGTGTTTTTTCTCTTGAGTAGGAGGGCGTTTCCTCTTAGCAGCTGCAACATGAGTCTGTACAGGGAAAGAATGGAGTTTTTCCTCCACCTTGGTTAGTTTATCAAACAGTTTATCGGTTTGCTCAACTAATTTCTGGGTCATTTGCTCTATTTTCTCAGTCAGTTTCTCAGTCATTTTCTCAGTGGTCACAGTCAGCTTCTCAGTCATTTTCTCAGTCATTTTCTCGGTGGTCGCAGTCAGCTTCTCAGTCATTTTCTCGGTGGTCACAGTCAGCTTTTCTATGGCTGCCACAGAAAAGGGACGAGAGAGACTGTCTTCATACTGTCGTACCTTATTAACCACTTCATTTACAGTTGGGGTGTCAGTATCAGATCCTCCCCAGACCATTGTTGACAATGTGTGGGAATATGTTGATGGTGCACTTTGTACAAACTTTTTTAGCATAGATTGTTTGCATGGCATTTCATCAGGGTCTACAATCACTTGCCCATCACTATAAATCACCTCTCGCACAGCCATTTCTCTCAGGTACTTAATACCTTTTTCCATGTTGGTCCATTTACTTGGACGGCATTCGATATCGTCCTTAAAGGGATACCTGTGCTTTATGGCTGACACCAGTCGCCTCCAGAGACTGAGAGTGCTTGTCTTTCTCCCAATCTCTTTATCAATACCTCCATCCTTGGCCAGGTTTCCCAATTGCCTAGCTTCTCTGCCATCTAAATCTAGGGTATCTGCCCCATTATCCCAGCATCGGAGCAACCAGGAGACAAGTGTTTCACCTTCATGACGACTAAAGTCCTTCCTGATATTTCTCAGATCTTTCATAGAGAAGGATTTAACAACTACCTCTACATCTGAGTCCTCCTGTGGTGAGGCTGCCCTAGAGGGGGCCTCTCCAGCATCTGCTCTAGAAGGACTCTCGCCTCTGTCTGTTTTCAAAGGTCTCTTTCCCTTATCTGGTCTTGAAGGACCCTCCCCTGGATCTTCTTCAGAACCCTCCCCCAAGCTATCTGACTTGAGGTGGTCTTTGTCGTAAGGGGTAGGGGAAGGAGTTGACCTCTTCTTCTTCCTCCTGGTTACCGGGGCAGCTTGTACCGATTTTGATGGAGTTTGAGTAGGTTTGGTACTGGTTGTAGTGGCTGCAGTAGCTTGTGCCGGGACAGGCGGCGGAGGGGCCGGTGTTGTTGCGGTGGGGGGGGCGGCTGCCGGTGGTGCCGGTGCCGTTGCAGGCGGCGGCGGCGGCGGAGGCGCCTGTGCCGTGGTGGTTGGGGGGGCGGCTGCCGGTGTTGCCGGTGCAGGCGGCGGCGGCGGTGGTGCCGGTGCCGTTGCAGGCGGCGGCGGCGGAGGAGGCGCCTGTGCCGTTGCGGTGGGGGGGGCGGCTGCCGGTTTTGCCGTCGCTCTGGGGGGGGCGGCTGCGGCCGGGCCGGGCGGGGCCGCGGTTTGTGCCGCTGCAGATCGCCGAGCGGCTGCGCGGGTCTGAGTGGCGGCAGCGCACGGTACCCTATAGCTACCCCAGCACAGATGTTTCACAATAAACCACCCCTGCACCACATTCAGAAGCACCGACAACAAAATCACGATCTTAACAAGGTACCAGTCCTTATCCTCAGAGCCCAGAAGGTTTCCATGCCCCAGCTCTGAGGGTGTCACATTAGCATAAGTATCAAAGGGCGAAGTAAACATTCCCCAGGTAAAACCGACAGTATAATTAATAACAGAATCCATCACCTGATGCCCGAGATATACAGGTAGAGCCGTTACCCAACTCATCGTGTTATACATCTGAATTGCAAACCACACCAACATAGCACCTTTAAACCTTCCCATAAAAAGACAAAGAATAAATGAAGTTTGCAACGCATTTGACAGGTTAGACCAAGCTGACTGCATTAAAGTCCAACAAAGCTGTTTAAAGGCATGATACATGATTTCGTCTAAGAACGACATAATGCAAGCTGTCTGTTCTAATCTCTGAGCAAGTTGGAATCCAAACTATTTGGACAATTTATCACAGCTCTGGTGGAGCACTGTTCATGCCCCACGTTGGGCGCCAATTAATCTGTCGTGGTTTAGGCCAAATCCACCACTGGGGACCCGAGGGACCCCAGACGGGACCGACAGATGCTCCCCTCTACCCCTCTACAAAGAGAGAGGCAGAGGAGGAAAAAGAGACTTAAGAGTTTAGAAGAAACTAAACTACTTTAATGAAATATTAATAATAAAATAAAAAGAAATAATGATAAAATATATACAAAACCGTATCAAGCTCCCGAGATGACAATCACGTCACCGGCTGGCACTGGGGCAGTCCCAGGCTGGACTCAGTGGCGGACGGGAACTGGATTCCGGATCTGGAGTCAGGATTGGGATCACAGGCAGAGAGAGTCCTCCTCAGACGTCGGCCATTGAAGGAAGAGCCCCTGACCCTTTGGTCCCTCAGCTTTTATACTGAGCATGAGGCAGATGGGATGGAATACCCTGTTGGTCAGTTTTGGGTCACCTGTCCTGTCCGCTCCTCCCTCCAGGTGGGACCCCACTATGCTTTTCCGCTTCCGACCCTCCAACGTGGCAAATAACAAAGTTGGTTGGCCTTGGCTGTTATGGCAATAAGTGTAAGCAGGAGCCTCTCTGCATACCATGCCTGGGCATCAGCTATAAACAATTGGTCTTATCACTCTGAGAGAGTGAACACTGTCTGCACAATATGCAGTTAATTTCAGTTGTTAGAAGAGGCCCAGCTAAGAAGCGAAGTTACTGAACAAAATTGGTTCTGTTTTACCTCAAACCAGGACATTGCCCAAGGGTGACATGCCATGCGGTGGGGTCAGGGCCACGCGCTGAGCACCCGGTGCGCTGGGGTTGCCCCAGCGGTTCCTGAGCAGCTCCTGCAGTGCTGCCGCCGGTACCGTTCTGGCGGCTGTAGTTGTTTAAAAAGCCGTTGTTGTTTCCGGCGTAATCTGACGGCAGTTTTCTCGGGCATTTGGGCCTCTTCTAATAAGTGTGCTGTGAGTACATCTGCAAGCATTCACCTGTCGAGGTCAAATGACTGGTGGTGCTCATCTGCCCCCGTGCTACTGCTGCTGCCTCCCGTGAATGCTCATGTGCCTGCGTGCCCCTGTACAGGCACAGATGCACGTGCGCAACACCTGATCCCGCATCCTAATTATTTTTCGCCCGGTTCTCGGAGTTGTTCTGCTTCCGGCTGATGAATGGGAAAGTGTAGTAGTGCTGTTTCATTTCACCAGCCTCTCAAGTGTGGAAATTATGGTAAATTTGAGAACAAGCCAGATTAGATTGATAGTTACACCTCCTCCTTTAATTAGCCAACCAGAGGATCTGTGGAGGCAAAGGCCGGGGGTGTGTGTCGGTGTATATAACGTGTATTGTCTATGTGAAAGATGAATCAAAAGGAGTTGCTTGAGGTGGGAAGGCTTTTCCGGAGAGGTTCCACATGTTGTCAGGTAGTCCCTCTGAATGGCAGCTTCCGGTTCGGTCCCTTAGCTTTCGGAAGTGACATTTAGTCTGATATGTGCCAGCCGTGCAATCTACCTAGCCCTGCAAAGTGCAAATATTAACCTAAATGCATATTAAGATACTGTGTGTTAGCTCCTGAACTGAAATAGAGAGCGGGTGTTCCAGCGGAGGCAAGCAAATCGTGTTGATTTACAGTGGCTTGCGGATTTGGCCCATTACCGCTTCTTTATACACTTTTAAAAAGAAATGCCAACTCGATAGTTTAGGCTTTAACTGGAACATGGCAAGTAATTCTGTGTTTTGGCGGACCCCTAGTAATGTTGCAGAATCTTTCTCAGAAGTTGTTCCATGGGATAGCCGATTCCTCAGGTAAGAGCTACTTGTTTGTTCAATCCTCCATCTTAGGCCTGCTCCTCAGGTGCATCCTCCTTCTCGCAGCGATTTCCTAGGAACAGATTTCGAAGAACAGCTCTGATCACAGAATCACAGATTGGTTAGGGTTGGAAAGGAGCTCTGGAGATCATCCAGTCCAACCCCCCTGCCAGAGCAGGGTCACCTACAGCAGGTTGCACAGGATGACCTCCAGGCGGGTTTTGAATGTCTCTGGGGTGGAAGAATCTACCGCCTCCCTGGGCAGCCTGTTCCAGCGCTCTGCCACCCTCAAAGTAAAGAAGTTCCTCCTCATGCTTTGATAGAAGTTCCTACGTTCCAGTTTGTACCCGTTACCTCTTGTCCTGGATCATCTTTGATGATCCAGGACAAGAGGTAACGGGCACCAATTGGAACGTAGGAACTTGAACTTGAACTGGAAGGTAGGAACTTGAACATAGGATTATCCTTGATGATTCAGGATAGCTGTGTGTCTGACCAGTCTGTCTTTCGAAGGAGGTCCTGGGCCAGCTCCAGCCATGCTGTGCTGAGCAGAACCCCTGGCAGCAGCCCCACAGCTCACTCCCAGTGTGCCTGAATGGAAAAGGTACCAAAGTTGCTCCAACACTTTCTGAAAAACTCTATAGTGTTACCCCACAAGCGCAAAGCGACGGCAAAGCCCGTGAAATGACACCGGTGCTTCCAGAAAATGTCAAGCTTCCTGCCCAAGGGTGACATGCCATGCGGTGGGGTCAGGGCCACGCGCTGAGCACCCGGTGCGCTGGGGTTGCCCCAGCGGTTCCTGAGCAGCTCCTGCAGTGCTGCCGCCGGTACCGTTCTGGCGGCTGTAGTTGTTTAAAAAGCCGTTGTTGTTTCCGGCGTAATCTGACGGCAGTTTTCTCGGGCATTTGGGCCTCTTCTAATAAGTGTGCTGTGAGTACATCTGCAAGCATTCACCTGTCGAGGTCAAATGACTGGTGGTGCTCATCTGCCCCCGTGCTACTGCTGCTGCCTCCCGTGAATGCTCATGTGCCTGCGTGCCCCTGTACAGGCACAGATGCACGCGCGCAACACCTGATCCCGCATCCTAATTATTTTTCGCCCGGTTCTCGGAGTTGTTCTGCTTCCGGCTGATGAATGGGAAAGTGTAGTAGTGCTGTTTCATTTCACCAGCCTCTCAAGTGTGGAAATTATGGTAAATTTGAGAACAAGCCAGATTAGATTGATAGTTACACCTCCTCCTTTAATTAGCCAACCACAGGATCTGTGGAGGCAAAGGCCGGGGGGGTGTGTCGGTGTATATAACGTGTATTGTCTATGTGAAAGATGAATCAAAAGGAGTTGCTTGAGGTGGGAAGGCTTTTCCGGAGAGGTTCCACATGTTGTCAGGTAGTCCCTCTGAATGGCAGCTTCCGGTTCGGTCCCTTAGCTTTCGGAAGTGACATTTAGTCTGATATGTGCCAGCCGTGCAATCTACCTAGCCCTGCAAAGTGCAAATATTAACATAAATGCATATTAAGATACTGTGTGTTAGCTCCTGAACTGAAATAGAGAGCGGGTGTTCCAGCGGAGGCAAGCAAATCGTGTTGATTTACAGTGGCTTGAGGATTTGGCCCATTACCGCTTCTTTATACACTTTTAAAACGAAATGCCAACTCGATAGTTTAGGCTTTAACTGGAACATGGCAAGTAATTGTATGTTTTGGCGGACCCCTAGTAATGTTGCAGAATCTTTCTCAGAAGTTGTTCCATGGGATAGCCGATTCCTCAGGTAAGAGCTACTTGTTTGTTCAATCCTCCATCTTAGGCCTGCTCCTCAGGTGCATCCTCCTTCTCGCAGCGATTTCCTAGGAACAGATTTCGAAGAACAGCTCTGATCACAGAATCACAGATTGGTTAGGGTTGGAAAGGACCTCTGGAGATCATGTAGTGCAACCCCCCTGCCAGAGCAGGGTCACCTACAGCAGGTTGCACAGGATGACCTCCAGGCGGGTTTTGAATGTCTCTGGGGTGGAAGACTCTACCGCCTCCCTGGGCAGCCTGTTCCAGCGCTCTGCCACCCTCAAAGTAAAGAAGTTCCTCCTCATGCTTTGATAGAAGTTCCTACGTTCCAATTGGTGCCCGTTACCTCTTGTCCTGGATCATCAAAGATGATCCAGGACAAGAGGTAACGGGTACCAATTGGAACGTAGGAACTTGAACTTGAACTGGAACGTAGGAGCTTGAACATAGGATTATCCTTGATGATTCAGGATAGCTGTGTGTCTGACCAGTCTGTCTTTCGAGGGAGGTCCTGGACCAGCTCCAGCCATGCTGTGCTGAGCAGAGCCCCTGGCAGCAGCCCCACAGCTCACTCCCAGTGTGCCTGAATGGAAAAGGTACCAAAGTTGCTCCAACACTTTCCGAAAAACTCTATAGTGTTACCCCACAAGCGCAAAGCGACGGCAAAGCCCGTGAAATGACACCGGTGCTTCCAGAAAATGTCAAGCTTCCTGCCCAAGGGTGACATGCCATGCGGTGGGGTCAGGGCCACGCGCTGAGCACCCGGTGCGCTGGGGTTGCCCCAGCGGTTCCTGAGCAGCTCCTGCAGTGCTGCCGCCGGTACCGTTCTGGCGGCTGTAGTTGTTTAAAAAGCCGTTGTTGTTTCCGGCGTAATCTGACGGCAGTTTTCTCGGGCATTTGGGCCTCTTCTAATAAGTGTGCTGTGAGTACATCTGCAAGCATTCACCTGTCGAGGTCAAATGACTGGTGGTGCTCATCTCCCCCCGTGCTACTGCTGCTGCCTCCCGTGAATGCTCATGTGCCTGCGTGCCCCTGTACAGGCACAGATGCACGCGCGCAACACCTGATCCCGCATCCTAATTATTTTTCGCCCGGTTCTCGGAGTTGTTCTGCTTCCGGCTGATGAATGGGAAAGTGTAGTAGTGCTGTTTCATTTCACCAGCCTCTCAAGTGTGGAAATTATGGTAAATTTGAGAACAAGCCAGATTAGATTGATAGTTACACCTCCTCCTTTAATTAGCCAACCACAGGATCTGTGGAGGCAAAGGCCGGGGGGGTGTGTCGGTGTATATAACGTGTATTGTCTATGTGAAAGATTAATCAAAAGGAGTTGCTTGAGGTGGGAAGGCTTTTCCGGAGAGGTTCCACATGTTGTCAGGTAGTCCCTCTGAATGGCAGCTTCCGGTTCGGTCCCTTAGCTTTCGGAAGTGACATTTAGTCTGATATGTGCCAGCCGTGCAATCTACCTAGCCCTGCAAAGTGCAAATATTAACCTAAATGCATATTAAGATACTGTGTGTTAGCTCCTGAACTGAAATAGAGAGCGGGTGTTCCAGCGGAGGCAAGCAAATCGTGTTGATTTAGAGTGGCTTGAGGATTTGGCCCATTACCGCTTCTTTATACACTCTTAAAAAGAAATGCCAACTCGATAGTTTAGGCTTTAACTGGAACATGGCAAGTAATTGTATGTTTTGGCGGACCCCTAGTAATGTTGCAGAATCTTTCTCAGAAGTTGTTCCATGGGATAGCCGATTCCTCAGGTAAGAGCTACTTGTTTGTTCAATCCTCCATCTTAGGCCTGCTCCTCAGGTGCATCCTCCTTCTCGCAGCGATTTCCTAGGAACAGATTTCGAAGAACAGCTCTGATCACAGAATCACAGATTGGTTAGGGTTGGAAAGGAGCTCTGGAGATCATCCAGTCCAACCCCCCTGCCAGAGCAGGGTCACCTACAGCAGGTTGCACAGGATGACCTCCAGGCGGGTTTTGAATGTCTCTGGGGTGGAAGAATCTACCGCCTCCCTGGGCAGCCTGTTCCAGCGCTCTGCCACCCTCAAAGTAAAGAAGTTCCTCCTCATGCTTTGATAGAAGTTCCTACGTTCCAGTTTGTACCCGTTACCTCTTGTCCTGGATCATCTTTGATGATCCAGGACAAGAGGTAACGGGCACCAATTGGAACGTAGGAACTTGAACTTGAACTGGAAGGTAGGAACTTGAACATAGGATTATCCTTGATGATTCAGGATAGCTGTGTGTCTGACCAGTCTGTCTTTCGAAGGAGGTCCTGGGCCAGCTCCAGCCATGCTGTGCTGAGCAGAACCCCTGGCAGCAGCCCCACAGCTCACTCCCAGTGTGCCTGAATGGAAAAGGTACCAAAGTTGCTCCAACACTTTCTGAAAAACTCTATAGTGTTACCCCACAAGCGCAAAGCGACGGCAAAGCCCGTGAAATGACACCGGTGCTTCCAGAAAATGTCAAGCTTCCTGCCCAAGGGTGACATGCCATGCGGTGGGGTCAGGGCCACGCGCTGAGCACCCGGTGCGCTGGGGTTGCCCCAGCGGTTCCTGAGCAGCTCCTGCAGTGCTGCCGCCGGTACCGTTCTGGCGGCTGTAGTTGTTTAAAAAGCCGTTGTTGTTTCCGGCGTAATCTGACGGCAGTTTTCTCGGGCATTTGGGCCTCTTCTAATAAGTGTGCTGTGAGTACATCTGCAAGCATTCACCTGTCGAGGTCAAATGACTGGTGGTGCTCATCTGCCCCCGTGCTACTGCTGCTGCCTCCCGTGAATGCTCATGTGCCTGCGTGCCCCTGTACAGGCACAGATGCACGCGCGCAACACCTGATCCCGCATCCTAATTATTTTTCGCCCGGTTCTCTGAGTTGTTCTGCTTCCGGCTGATGAATGGGAAAGTGTAGTAGTGCTGTTTCATTTCACCAGCCTCTCAAGTGTGGAAATTATGGTAAATTTGAGAACAAGCCAGATTAGATTGATAGTTACACCTCCTCCTTTAATTAGCCAACCACAGGATCTGTGGAGGCAAAGGCCGGGGGGGTGTGTCGGTGTATATAACGTGTATTGTCTATGTGAAAGATTAATCAAAAGGAGTTGCTTGAGGTGGGAAGGCTTTTCCGGAGAGGTTCCACATGTTGTCAGGTAGTCCCTCTGAATGGCAGCTTCCGGTTCGGTCCCTTAGCTTTCGGAAGTGACATTTAGTCTGATATGTGCCAGCCGTGCAATCTACCTAGCCCTGCAAAGTGCAAATATTAACCTAAATGCATATTAAGATAGTGTGTGTTAGCTCCTGAACTGAAATAGAGAGCGGGTGTTCCAGCGGAGGCAAGCAAATCGTGTTGATTTACAGTGGCTTGCGGATTTGGCCCATTACCGCTTCTTTATACACTTTTAAAAAGAAATGCCAACTCGATAGTTTAGGCTTTAACTGGAACATGGCAAGTAATTCTGTGTTTTGGCGGACCCCTAGTAATGTTGCAGAATCTTTCTCAGAAGTTGTTCCATGGGATAGCCGATTCCTCAGGTAAGAGCTACTTGTTTGTTCAATCCTCCATCTTAGGCCTGCTCCTCAGGTGCATCCTCCTTCTCACAGCGATTTCCTAGGAACAGATTTCGAAGAACAGCTCTGATCACAGAATCACAGATTGGTTAGGGTTGGAAAGGAGCTCTGGAGATCATCCAGTCCAACCCCCCTGCCAGAGCAGGGTCACCTACAGCAGGTTGCACAGGATGACCTCCAGGCGGGTTTTGAATGTCTCTGGGGTGGAAGACTGTACCGCCTCCCTGGGCAGCCTGTTCCAGCGCTCTGCCACCCTCAAAGTAAAGAAGTTCCTCCTCATGCTTTGATAGAAGTTCCTACGTTCCAGTTTGTACCCGTTACCTCTTGTCCTGGATCATCTTTGATGATCCAGGACAAGAGGTAACGGGCACCAATTGGAACGTAGGAACTTGAACTTGAACTGGAAGGTAGGAACTTGAACATAGGATTATCCTTGATGATTCAGGATAGCTGTGTGTCTGACCAGTCTGTCTTTCGAAGGAGGTCCTGGGCCAGCTCCAGCCATGCTGTGCTGAGCAGAACCCCTGGCAGCAGCCCCACAGCTCACTCCCAGTGTGCCTGAATGGAAAAGGTACCAAAGTTGCTGCAACACTTTCTGAAAAACTCTATAGTGTTACCCCACAAGCGCAAAGCGACGGCAAAGCCCGTGAAATGACACCGGTGCTTCCAGAAAATGTCAAGCTTCCTGCCCAAGGGTGACATGCCATGCGGTGGGGTCAGGGCCACGTGCTGAGCACCCGGTGCGCTGGGGTTGCCCCAGCGGTTCCTGAGCAGCTCCTGCAGTGCTGCCGCCGGTACCGTTCTGGCGGCTGTAGTTGTTTAAAAAGCCGTTGTTGTTTCCGGCGTAATCTGACGGCAGTTTTCTCGGGCATTTGGGCCTCTTCTAATAAGTGTGCTGTGAGTACATCTGCAAGCATTCACCTGTCGAGGTCAAATGACTGGTGGTGCTCATCTGCCCCCGTGCTACTGCTGCTGCCTCCCGTGAATGCTCATGTGCCTGCGTGCCCCTGTACAGGCACAGATGCACGCGCGCAACACCTGATCCCGCATCCTAATTATTTTTCGCCCGGTTCTCTGAGTTGTTCTGCTTCCGGCTGATGAATGGGAAAGTGTAGTAGTGCTGTTTCATCTCACCAGCCTCTCAAGTGTGGAAATTATGGTAAATTTGAGAACAAGCCAGATTAGATTGATAGTTACACCTCCTCCTTTAATTAGCCAACCACAGGAACTGTGGAGGCAGAGGCCGGGGGTGTGTGTCGGTGTATATAAGGTGTATTGTCTATGTGAAAGATTAATCAAAAGGAGTTGCTTGAGGTGGGAAGGCTTTTCCGGAGAGGTTCCACATGTTGTCAGGTAGTCCCTCTGAATGGCAGCTTCCGGTTCGGTCCCTTAGCTTTCGGAAGTGACATTTAGTCTGATATGTGCCAGCCGTGCAATCTACCTAGCCCTGCAAAGTGCAAATATTAACCTAAATGCATATTAAGATACTGTGTGTTAGCTCCTGAACTGAAATAGAGAGCGGGTGTTCCAGCGGAGGCAAGCAAATCGTATTGATTTACAGTGGCTTGAGGATTTGGCCCATTACCGCTTCTTTATACACTTTTAAAAAGAAATGCCAACTCGATAGTTTAGGCTTTAACTGGAACATGGCAAGTAATTCTGTGTTTTGGCGGACCCCTAGTAATGTTGCAGAATCTTTCTCAGAAGTTGTTCCATGGGATAGCCGATTCCTCAGGTAAGAGCTACTTGTTTGTTCAATCCTCCATCTTAGGCCTGCTCCTCAGGTGCATCCTCCTTCTCGCAGCGATTTCCTAGGAACAGATTTCGAAGAACAGCTCTGATCACAGAATCACAGATTGGTTAGGGTTGGAAAGGACCTCTGGAGATCATGTAGTGCAACCCCCCTGCCAGAGCAGGGTCACCTACAGCAGGTTGCACAGGATGACCTCCAGGCGGGTTTTGAATGTCTCTGGGGTGGGAGACTCTACCACCTCCCTGGGCAGCCTGTTCCAGCGCTCTGCCACCCTCAAAGTAAAGAAGTTCCTCCTCATGCTTTGATAGAAGTTCCTAGGTTCCAGTTTGTACCCGTTACCTCTTGTCCTGGATCATCTTTGATGATCCAGGCCAAGAGGTAACGGGCACCAATTGGAACGTAGGAACTTGAACTTGAACTGGAAGGTAGGAACTTGAACTTGAACATAGGATTATCCTTGATGATTCAGGATAGCTGTGTGTCTGACCAGTCTGTCTTTCGAAGGAGGTCCTGGTCCAGCTCCAGCCATGCTGTGCTGAGCAGAGCCCCTGGCAGCAGCCCCACACCTCACTCCCAGTGTGCCTGAATGGAAAAGGTACCAAAGTTGCTCCAACACTTTCTGAAAAACTCTATAGTGTTACCCCACAAGCGCAAAGCGACGGCAAAGCCCATGAAATGACACTGGTGCTTCCAGAAAATGTCAAGCTTCCTGCCCAAGGGTGACATGCTATGCGGTGGGGTCAGGGCCACGCGCTGAGCACCCGGTGCGCTGGGGTTGCCCCAGCGGTTCCTGAGCAGCTCCTGCAGTGCTGCCGCCGGTACCGTTCTGGCGGCTGTAGTTGTTTAAAAAGCCGTTGTTGTTTCCGGCGTAATCTGACGGCAGTTTTCTCGGGCATTTGGGCCTCTTCTAATAAGTGTGCTGTGAGTACATCTGCAAGCATTCACCTGTCGAGGTCAAATGACTGGTGGTGCTCATCTGCCCCCGTGCTACTGCTGCTGCCTCCCGTGAATGCTCATGTGCCTGCGTGCCCCTGTACAGGCACAGATGCACGCGCGCAACACCTGATCCCGCATCCTAATTACTTTTCGCCCGGTTCTCGGAGTTGTTCTGCTTCCGGCTGATGAATGGGAAAGTGTAGTAGTGCTGTTTCATTTCACCAGCCTCTCAAGTGTGGAAATTATGGTAAATTTGAGAACAAGCGAGATTAGATTGATAGTTACACCTCCTCCTTTAATTAGCCAACCACAGGATCTGTGGAGGCAAAGGCCGGGGGGGTGTGTCGGTGTATATAACGTGTATTGTCTATGTGAAAGATTAATCAAAAGGAGTTGCTTGAGGTGGGAAGGCTTTTCCGGAGAGGTTCCACATGTTGTCAGGTAGTCCCTCTGAATGGCAGCTTCCGGTTCGGTCCCTTAGCTTTCGGAAGTGACATTTAGTCTGATATGTGCCAGCCGTGCAATCTACCTAGCCCTGCAAAGTGCAAATATTAACCTAAATGCATATTAAGATAGTGTGTGTTAGCTCCTGAACTGAAATAGAGAGCGGGTGTTCCAGCGGAGGCAAGCAAATCGTGTTGATTTAGAGTGGCTTGAGGATTTGGCCCATTACCGCTTCTTTATACACTTTTAAAAAGAAATGCCAACTCGATAGTTTAGGCTTTAACTGGAACATGGCAAGTAATTCTGTGTTTTGGCGGACCCCTAGTAATGTTGCAGAATCTTTCTCAGAAGTTGTTCCATGGGATAGCCGATTCCTCAGGTAAGAGCTACTTGTTTGTTCAATCCTCCATCTTAGGCCTGCTCCTCAGGTGCATCCTCCTTCTCGCAGCGATTTCCTAGGAACAGATTTCGAAGAACAGCTCTGATCACAGAATCACAGATTGGTTAGGGTTGGAAAGGAGCTCTGGAGATCATCCAGTCCAACCCCCTGCCAGAGCAGGGTCACCTACAGCAGGTTGCACAGGATGACCTCCAGGCGGGTTATGAATGTCTCTGGGGTGGGAGACTCTACTGCCTCCCTCGGCAGCCTGTTCCAGCGCTCTGCCACCCTCAAAGTAAAGAAGTTCCTCCTCATGCTTTGATAGAAGTTCCTAGGTTCCAGTTTGTACCCGTTACCTCTTGTCCTGGATCATCTTTGATGATCCAGGACAAGAGGTAACGGGCACCAATTGGAACGTAGGAACTTGAACTTGAACTGGAACGTAGGAACTTGGACATAGGATTATCCTTGATGATTCAGGATAGCTGTGTGTCTGACCAGTCTGTCTTTCGAAGGAGGTCCTGGGCCAGCTCCAGCCATGCTGTGCTGAGCAGAGCCCCTGGCAGCAGCCCCACACCTCACTCCCAGTGTGCCTGAATGGAAAAGGTACCAAAGTTGCTCCAACACCTTCTGAAAAACTCTATAGTGTTACCCCACAAGCGCAAAGCGACGGCAAAGCCCGTGAAATGACACCGGTGCTTCCAGAAAATGTCAAGCTTCCTGCCCAAGGGTGACATGCCATGCGGTGGGGTCAGGGCCACGCGCTGAGCACCCGGTGCGCTGGGGTTGCCCCAGCGGTTCCTGAGCAGCTCCTGCAGTGCTGCCGCCGGTACCGTTCTGGCGGCTGTAGTTGTTTAAAAAGCCGTTGTTGTTTCCGGCGTAATCTGACGGCAGTTTTCTCGGGCATTTGGGCCTCTTCTAATAAGTGTGCTGTGAGTACATCTGCAAGCATTCACCTGTCGAGGTCAAATGACTGGTGGTGCTCATCTGCCCCCGTGCTACTGCTGCTGCCTCCCGTGAATGCTCATGTGCCTGCGTGCCCCTGTACAGGCACAGATGCACGCGCGCAACACCTGATCCCGCATCCTAATTATTTTTCGCCCGGTTCTCTGAGTTGTTCTGCTTCCGGCTGATGAATGGGAAAGTGTAGTAGTGCTGTTTCATTTCACCAGCCTCTCAAGTGTGGAAATTATGGTAAATTTGAGAACAAGCCAGATTAGATTGATAGTTACACCTCCTCCTTTAATTAGCCAACCACAGGATCTGTGGAGGCAAAGGCCGGGGGGGGGTGTCGGTGTATATAACGTGTATTGTCTATGTGAAAGATTAATCAAAAGGAGTTGCTTGAGGTGGGAAGGCTTTTCCGGAGAGGTTCCACATGTTGTCAGGTAGTCCCTCTGAATGGCAGCTTCCGGTTCGGTCCCTTAGCTTTCGGAAGTGACATTTAGTCTGATATGTGCCAGCCGTGCAATCTACCTAGCCCTGCAAAGTGCAAATATTAACCTAAATGCATATTAAGATAGTGTGTGTTAGCTCCTGAACTGAAATAGAGAGCGGGTGTTCCAGCGGAGGCAAGCAAATCGTGTTGATTTACAGTGGCTTGAGGATTTGGCCCATTACCGCTTCTTTATACACTTTTAAAAAGAAATGCCAACTCGATAGTTTAGGCTTTAACTGGAACATGGCAAGTAATTGTATGTTTTGGCGGACCCCTAGTAATGTTGCAGAATCTTTCTCAGAAGTTGTTCCATGGGATAGCCGATTCCTCAGGTAAAAGCTACTTGTTTGTTCAATCCTCCATCTTAGGCCTGCTCCTCAGGTGCATCCTCCTTCTCGCAGCGATTTCCTAGGAACAAATTTCGAAGAACAGCTCTGATCACAGAATCACAGATTGGTTAGGGTTGGAAAGGAGCTCTGGAGATCATCCAGTCCAACCCCCTGCCAGAGCAGGGTCACCTACAGCAGGTTGCACAGGATGACCTCCAGGCGGGTTATGAATGTCTCTGGGGTCGGAGACTCTACTGCCTCCCTGGGCAGCCTGTTCCAGCGCTCTGCCACCCTCAAAGTAAAGAAGTTCCTCCTCATGCTTTGATAGAAGTTCCTACGTTCCAGTTTGTACCCGTTACCTCTTGTCCTGGATCATCTTTGATGATCCAGGACAAGAGGTAACGGGCACCAATTGGAACGTAGGAACTTGAACTTGAACTGGAACGTAGGAACTTGAACATAGGATTATCCTTGATGATTCAGGATAGCTGTGTGTCTGACCAGTCTGTCTTTCGAAGGAGGTCCTGGACCAGCTCCAGCCATGCTGTGCTGAGCAGAGCCCCTGGCAGCAGCCCCACAGCTCACTCCCAGTGTGCCTGAATGGAAAAGGTACCAAAGTTGCTCCAACACTTTCTGAAAAACTCTATAGTGTTACCCCACAAGCGCAAAGCGACGGCAAAGCCCGTGAAATGACACCGGTGCTTCCAGAAAATGTCAAGCTTCCTGCCCAAGGGTGACATGCCATGCGGTGGGGTCAGGGCCACGCGCTGAGCACCCGGTGCGCTGGGGTTGCCCCAGCGGTTCCTGAGCAGCTCCTGCAGTGCTGCCGCCGGTACCGTTCTGGCGGCTGTAGTTGTTTAAAAAGCCGTTGTTGTTACCGGCGTAATCTGACGGCAGTTTTCTCGGGCATTTGGGCCTCTTCTAATAAGTGTGCTGTGAGTACATCTGCAAGCATTCACCTGTCAAGGTCAAATGACTGGTGGTGCTCATCTGCCCCCGTGCTACTGCTGCTGCCTCCCGTGAATGCTCATGTGCCTGCGTGCCCCTGTACAGGCACAGATGCACGCGCGCAACACCTGATCCCGCATCCTAATTATTTTTCGCCCGGTTCTCTGAGTTGTTCTGCTTCCGGCTGATGAATGGGAAAGTGTAGTAGTGCTGTTTCATTTCACCAGCCTCTCAAGTGTGGAAATTATGGTAAATTTGAGAACAAGCCAGATTAGATTGATAGTTACACCTCCTCCTTTAATTAGCCAACCACAGGATCTGTGGAGGCAAAGGCCGGGGGGCGTGTCGGTGGGGGGGCATACGATTTTACCATGGCGAGATTGCTGGAGGTTCTTTCTTGTCTGTTCTTTCTTGTCTTGTAAATTGGTATGAGGTTCTGCCAGTCTTCCTCACGTAGCACAATCGCTCTTGATTTCTGGAGGTTGCTCACAGGGTAAGCTAATGTTTAACATCAATAAGGGTTACCGAATCTTGTCCTTGAGAAGCAGGAGTCTGGAAGCTGTTGTCAATCCAACTGCTGTATTCCTGACCAGCAAGCCCGCTCGATTCAGGGTTAATTAACTGATTACTTAGAGCGGAAGTGTTGTGGAAGAGCCCGATCATTACCATTTCTATTCATTCTAATATGATGTATTTCAACTCCCCCTCCCTCACGCCTTCCAGAGAGTGATCTGGTGAAGGAGGATGACAAGTCTTTGTGAAACCATCTCGAGTTCTCCCAGATACTCGTAGTTGAAGTTGTCTAGCGGTGCGAGATTAGACACCGTGTGAAAGGCAATACTGCACAGATTCTTTATTCCAGACCATTTTGTAAGTTCGCATGATACAAAACCTCACGGTTACTGGGCAGCTCTCCCACTTTTCACGTCAACCTTTGCTACCTCGCCTGCTGCAACGTGCAGGAAAGAAACATTGATTTGAATTGCGCCGTGGTGCCGTGCATCTTAATGACACTCTGGAGTGACTGGCAGTGTGTCTGGGTCCTGGGGTTGGACCCGGTCTAGCTGCCAGGAGGCAACATTGCAGAGAGGGGCTACAGCTGTGGTCTCTGAAGGGACCTGGCTACTCTATGTAGGCCTTCTCTCCCTGCGTCTCAGAGTGCTTGAAGATGCTAATTGGTTCACATTTTCCTCTGTTCGTTAAGGTATTCTGTCCTTAAAAATTCAGCTTTTTAAAATAGTAACGTGTATTGTCTATGTGAAAGATTAATCAAAAGGAGTTGCTTGAGGTGGGAAGGCTTTTCCGGAGAGGTTCCACATGTTGTCAGGTAGTCCCTCTGAATGGCAGCTTCCGGTTCGGTCCCTTAGCTTTCGGAAGTGACATTTAGTCTGATATGTGCCAGCCGTGCAATCTACCTAGCCCTGCAAAGTGCAAATATTAACCTAAATGCATATTAAGATACTGTGTGTTAGCTCCTGAACTGAAATAGAGAGCGGGTGTTCCAGCGGAGGCAAGCAAATCGTGTTGATTTACAGTGGCTTGCGGATTTGGCCCATTACCGCTTCTTTATACACTTTTAAAAAGAAATGCCAACTCGATAGTTTAGGCTTTAACTGGAACATGGCAAGTAATTGTATGTTTTGGCGGACCCCTAGTAATGTTGCAGAATCTTTCTCAGAAGTTGTTCCGTGGGATAGCCGATTCCTCAGGTAAGAGCTACTTGTTTGTTCAATCCTCCATCTTAGGCCTGCTCCTCAGGTGCATCCTCCTTCTCGCAGCGATTTCCTAGGAACAGATTTCGAAGAACAGCTCTGATCACAGAATCACAGATTGGTTAGGGTTGGAAAGGACCTCTGGAGATCATCCAGCCCAACCCCCCTGCCAGAGCAGGGTCACCTACAGCAGGTTGCACAGGATGACCCCCAGGCGGGTTTTGAATGTTTCTGGGGTCGGAGACTCTACCGCCTCCCTCGGCAGTCTGTTCCAGCGCTCTGCCACCCTCAAAGTAAAGAAGTTCCTCCTCATGCTTTGATAGAAGTTCCTAGGTTCCAGTTTGTACCCGTTACCTCTTGTCCTGGATCATCTTTGATGATCCAGGACAAGAGGTAACGGGCACCAATTGGAACGTAGGAACTTGAACTTGAACTGGAACGTAGGAACTTGAACATAGGATTATCCTTGATGATTCAGGATAGCTGTGTGTCTGACCAGTCTGTCTTTCGAAGGAGGTCCTGGGCCAGCTCCAGCCATGCTGTGCTGAGCAGAGCCCCTGGCAGCAGCCCCACAGCTCACTCCCAGTGTGCCTGAATGGAAAAGGTACAAAAGTTGCTCCAACACTTTCTGAAAAACTCTATAGTGTTACCCCACAAGCGCAAAGCGACGGCAAAGCCCGTGAAATGACACCGGTGCTTCCAGAAAATGCCAAGCTTCCTGCCCAAGGGTGACATGCCATGCGGTGGGGTCAGGGCCACGCGCTGAGCACCCGGTGCGCTGGGGTTGCCCCAGCGGTTCCTGAGCAGCTCCTGCAGTGCTGCCGCCGGTACCGTTCTGGCGGCTGTAGTTGTTTAAAAAGCCGTTGTTGTTTCCGGCGTAATCTGACGGCAGTTTTCTCGGGCATTTGGGCCTCTTCTAATAAGTGTGCTGTGAGTACATCTGCAAGCATTCACCTGTCGAGGTCAAATGACTGGTGGTGCTCATCTGCCCCCGTGCTACTGCTGCTGCCTCCCGTGAATGCTCATGTGCCTGCGTGCCCCTGTACAGGCACAGATGCACGCGCGCAACACCTGATCCCGCATCCTAATTATTTTTCGCCCGGTTCTCTGAGTTGTTCTGCTTCCGGCTGATGAATGGGAAAGTGTAGTAGTGCTGTTTCATTTCACCAGCCTCTCAAGTGTGGAAATTATGGTAAATTTGAGAACAAGCCAGATTAGATTGATAGTTACACCTCCTCCTTTAATTAGCCAACCACAGGATCTGTGGAGGCAAAGGCCGGGGGGGTGTGTCGGTGTATATAACGTGTATTGTCTATGTGAAAGATTAATCAAAAGGAGTTGCTTGAGGTGGGAAGGCTTTTCCGGAGAGGTTCCACATGTTGTCAGGTAGTCCCTCTGAATGGCAGCTTCCGGTTCGGTCCCTTAGCTTTCGGAAGTGACATTTAGTCTGATATGTGCCAGCCGTGCAATCTACCTAGCCCTGCAAAGTGCAAATATTAACCTAAATGCATATTAAGATACTGTGTGTTAGCTCCTGAACTGAAATAGAGAGCGGGTGTTCCAGCGGAGGCAAGCAAATCGTGTTGATTTACAGTGGCTTGCGGATTTGGCCCATTACCGCTTCTTTATACACTTTTAAAAAGAAATGCCAACTCGATAGTTTAGGCTTTAACTGGAACATGGCAAGTAATTGTATGTTTTGGCGGACCCCTAGTAATGTTGCAGAATCTTTCTCAGAAGTTGTTCCGTGGGATAGCCGATTCCTCAGGTAAGAGCTACTTGTTTGTTCAATCCTCCATCTTAGGCCTGCTCCTCAGGTGCATCCTCCTTCTCACAGCGATTTCCTAGGAACAGATTTCGAAGAACAGCTCTGATCACAGAATCACAGATTGGTTAGGGTTGGAAAGGACCTCTGGAGATCATCCAGCCCAACCCCCCTGCCAGAGCAGGGTCACCTACAGCAGGTTGCACAGGATGACCTCCAGGCGGGTTTTGAATGTCTCTGGGGTGGGAGACTCTACCGCCTCCCTGGGCAGCCTGTTCCAGCGCTCTGCCACCCTCAAAGTAAAGAAGTTCCTCCTCATGCTTTGATAGAAGTTCCTAGGTTCCAGTTTGTACCCGTTACCTCTTGTCCTGGATCATCTTTGATGATCCAGGACAAGAGGTAACGGGCACCAATTGGAACGTAGGAACTTGAACTTGAACTGGAACGTAGGAACTTGAACATAGGATTATCCTTGATGATTCAGGATAGCTGTGTGTCTGACCAGTCTGTCTTTCGAAGGAGGTCCTGGGCCAGCTCCAGCCATGCTGTGCTGAGCAGAGCCCCTGGCAGCAGCCCCACAGCTCACTCCCAGTGTGCCTGAATGGAAAAGGTACAAAAGTTGCTCCAACACTTTCTGAAAAACTCTATAGTGTTACCCCACAAGCGCAAAGCGACGGCAAAGCCCGTGAAATGACACCGGTGCTTCCAGAAAATGCCAAGCTTCCTGCCCAAGGGTGACATGCCATGCGGTGGGGTCAGGGCCACGCGCTGAGCACCCGGTGCGCTGGGGTTGCCCCAGCGGTTCCTGAGCAGCTCCTGCAGTGCTGCCGCCGGTACCGTTCTGGCGGCTGTAGTTGTTTAAAAAGTTGTTGTTGTTTCCGGCGTAATCTGACGGCAGTTTTCTCGGGCATTTGGGCCTCTTCGAATAAGTGTGCTGTGAGTACATCTGCAAGCATTCACCTGTCGAGGTCAAATGACTGGTGGTGCTCATCTGCCCCCGTGCTACTGCTGCTGCCTCCCGTGAATGCTCATGTGCCTGCGTGCCCCTGTACAGGCACAGATGCACGCGCGCAACACCTGATCCCGCATCCTAATTATTTTTCGCCCGGTTCTCTGAGTTGTTCTGCTTCCGGCTGATGAATGGGAAAGTGTAGTAGTGCTGTTTCATTTCACCAGCCTCTCAAGTGTGGAAATTATGGTAAATTTGAGAACAAGCCAGATTAGATTGATAGTTACACCTCCTCCTTTAATTAGCCAACCACAGGATCTGTGGAGGCAAAGGCCGGGGGGGTGTGTCGGTGTATATAACGTGTATTGTCTATGTGAAAGATTAATCAAAAGGAGTTGCTTGAGGTGGGAAGGCTTTTCCGGAGAGGTTCCACATGTTGTCAGGTAGTCCCTCTGAATGGCAGCTTCCGGTTCGGTCCCTTAGCTTTCGGAAGTGACATTTAGTCTGATATGTGCCAGCCGTGCAATCTACCTAGCCCTGCAAAGTGCAAATATTAACCTAAATGCATATTAAGATACTGTGTGTTAGCTCCTGAACTGAAATAGAGAGCGGGTGTTCCAGCGGAGGCAAGCAAATCGTGTTGATTTACAGTGGCTTGCGGATTTGGCCCATTACCGCTTCTTTATACACTTTTAAAAAGAAATGCCAACTCGATAGTTTAGGCTTTAACTGGAACATGGCAAGTAATTGTATGTTTTGGCGGACCCCTAGTAATGTTGCAGAATCTTTCTCAGAAGTTGTTCCGTGGGATAGCCGATTCCTCAGGTAAGAGCTACTTGTTTGTTCAATCCTCCATCTTAGGCCTGCTCCTCAGGTGCATCCTCCTTCTCACAGCGATTTCCTAGGAACAGATTTCGAAGAACAGCTCTGATCACAGAATCACAGATTGGTTAGGGTTGGAAAGGACCTCTGGAGATCATCCAGCCCAACCCCCCTGCCAGAGCAGGGTCACCTACAGCAGGTTGCACAGGATGACCTCCAGGCGGGTTTTGAATGTCTCTGGGGTGGGAGACTCTACCGCCTCCCTGGGCAGCCTGTTCCAGCGCTCTGCCACCCTCAAAGTAAAGAAGTTCCTCCTCATGCTTTGATAGAAGTTCCTAGGTTCCAGTTTGTACCCGTTACCTCTTGTCCTGGATCATCTTTGATGATCCAGGACAAGAGGTAACGGGCACCAATTGGAACGTAGGAACTTGAACTTGAACTGGAACGTAGGAACTTGAACATAGGATTATCCTTGATGATTCAGGATAGCTGTGTGTCTGACCAGTCTGTCTTTCGAAGGAGGTCCTGGGCCAGCTCCAGCCATGCTGTGCTGAGCAGAGCCCCTGGCAGCAGCCCCACAGCTCACTCCCAGTGTGCCTGAATGGAAAAGGTACAAAAGTTGCTCCAACACTTTCTGAAAAACTCTATAGTGTTACCCCACAAGCGCAAAGCGACGGCAAAGCCCGTGAAATGACACCGGTGCTTCCAGAAAATGCCAAGCTTCCTGCCCAAGGGTGACATGCCATGCGGTGGGGTCAGGGCCACGCGCTGAGCACCCGGTGCGCTGGGGTTGCCCCAGCGGTTCCTGAGCAGCTCCTGCAGTGCTGCCGCCGGTACCGTTCTGGCGGCTGTAGTTGTTTAAAAAGTTGTTGTTGTTTCCGGCGTAATCTGACGGCAGTTTTCTCGGGCATTTGGGCCTCTTCGAATAAGTGTGCTGTGAGTACATCTGCAAGCATTCACCTGTCGAGGTCAAATGACTGGTGGTGCTCATCTGCCCCCGTGCTACTGCTGCTGCCTCCCGTGAATGCTCATGTGCCTGCGTGCCCCTGTACAGGCACAGATGCACGCGCGCAACACCTGATCCCGCATCCTAATTATTTTTCGCCCGGTTCTCGGAGTTGTTCTGCTTCCGGCTGATGAATGGGAAAGTGTAGTAGTGCTGTTTCATTTCACCAGCCTCTCAAGTGTGGAAATTATGGTAAATTTGAGAACAAGCCAGATTAGATTGATAGTTACACCTCCTCCTTTAATTAGCCAACCACAGGATCTGTGGAGGCAAAGGCCGGGGGGGTGTGTCGGTGTATATAAGGTGTATTGTCTATGTGAAAGATTAATCAAAAGGAGTTGCTTGAGGTGGGAAGGCTTTTCCGGAGAGGTTCCACATGTTGTCAGGTAGTCCCTCTGAATGGCAGCTTCCGGTTCGGTCCCTTAGCTTTCGGAAGTGACATTTAGTCTGATATGTGCCAGCCGTGCAATCTACCTAGCCCTGCAAAGTGCAAATATTAACCTAAATGCATATTAAGATACTGTGTGTTAGCTCCTGAACTGCAATAGAGAGCGGGTGTTCCAGCGGAGGCAAGCAAATCGTGTTGATTTACAGTGGCTTGAGGATTTGGCCCATTACCGCTTCTTTATACACTTTTAAAAAGAAATGCCAACTCGATAGTTTAGGCTTTAACTGGAACATGGCAAGTAATTGTATGTTTTGGCGGACCCCTAGTAATGTTGCAGAATCTTTCTCAGAAGTTGTTACGTGGGATAGCCGATTCCTCAGGTAAGAGCTACTTGTTTGTTCAATCCTCCATCTTAGGCCTGCTCCTCAGGTGCATCCTCCTTCTCACAGCGATTTCCTAGGAACAGATTTCGAAGAACAGCTCTGATCACAGAATCACAGATTGGTTAGGGTTGGAAAGGAGCTCTGGAGATCATCCAGCCCAACCCCCCTGCCAGAGCAGGGTCACCTACAGCAGGTTGCACAGGATGACCTCCAGGCGGGTTTTGAATGTCTCTGGAGTGGGAGACTCTACCGCCTCCCTGGGCAGCCTGTTCCAGCGCTCTGCCACCCTCAAAGTAAAGAAGTTCCTCCTCATGCTTTGATAGAAGTTCCTAGGTTCCAGTTTGTACCCGTTACCTCTTGTCCTGGATCATCTTTGATGATCCAGGACAAGAGGTAACGAGCACCAATTGGAACGTAGGAACTTGAACTTGAACTGGAACGTAGGAACTTGAACATAGGATTATCCTTGATGATTCAGGATAGCTGTGTGTCTGACCAGTCTGTCTTTCGAAGGAGGTCCTGGGCCAGCTCCAGCCATGCTGTGCTGAGCAGAGCCCCTGGCAGCAGCCCCACAGCTCACTCCCAGTGTGCCTGAATGGAAAAGGTACCAAAGTTGCTCCAACACTTTCTGAAAAACTCTATAGTGTTACCCCACAAGCGCAAAGCGACGGCAAAGCCCGTGAAATGACACCGGTGCTTCCAGAAAATGTCAAGCTTCCTGCCCAAGGGTGACATGCCATGCGGTGGGGTCAGGGCCACGCGCTGAGCACCCGGTGCGCTGGGGTTGCCCCAGCGGTTCCTGAGCAGCTCCTGCAGTGCTGCCGCCGGTACCGTTCTGGCGGCTGTAGTTGTTTAAAAAGCCGTTGTTGTTTCCGGCGTAATCTGACGGCAGTTTTCTCGGGCATTTGGGCCTCTTCGAATAAGTCTGCTGTGAGTACATCTGCAAGCATTCACCTGTCGAGGTCAAATGACTGGTGGTGCTCATCTGCCCCCGTGCTACTGCTGCTGCCTCCTGTGAATGCTCATGTGCCAGCGTGCCCCTGTACAGGCACAGATGCACGCGCGCAACACCTGATCCCGCATCCTAATTATTTTTCGCCCGGTTCTCGGAGTTGTTCTGCTTCCGGCTGATGAATGGGAAAGTGTAGTAGTGCTGTTTCATTTCACCAGCCTCTCAAGTGTGGAAATTATGGTAAATTTGAGAACAAGCCAGATTAGATTGATAGTTACACCTCCTCCTTTAATTAGCCAACCACAGGATCTGTGGAGGCAAAGGCCGGGGGGGTGTGTCGGTGTATATAAGGTGTATTGTCTATGTGAAAGATTAATCAAAAGGAGTTGCTTGAGGTGGGAAGGCTTTTCCGGAGAGGTTCCACATGTTGTCAGGTAGTCCCTCTGAATGGCAGCTTCCGGTTCGGTCCCTTAGCTTTCGGAAGTGACATTTAGTCTGATATGTGCCAGCCGTGCAATCTACCTAGCCCCGCAAAGTGCAAATATTAACATAAATGCATATTAAGATACTGTGTGTTAGCTCCTGAACTGAAATAGAGAGCGGGTGTTCCAGCGGAGGCAAGCAAATCGTGTTGATTTACAGTGGCTTGCGGATTTGGCCCATTACCGCTTCTTTATACACTTTTAAAAAGAAATGCCAACTCGATAGTTTAGGCTTTAACTGGAACATGGCAAGTAATTGTATGTTTTGGCGGACCCCTAGTAATGTTGCAGAATCTTTCTCAGAAGTTGTTCCATGGGATAGCCGATTCCTCAGGTAAGAGCTACTTGTTTGTTCAATCCTCCATCTTAGGCCTGATCCTGAGGTGCATCCTCCTTCTCGCAGCGATTTCCTAGGAACAGATTTCGAAGAACAGCTCTGATCACAGAATCACAGATTGGTTAGGGTTGGAAAGGAGCTCTGGAGATCATCCAGCCCAACCCCCCTGCCAGAGCAGGGTCACCTACAGCAGGTTGCACAGGATGACCTCCAGGCGGGTTTTGAATGTCTCTGGGGTCGGAGACTCTACCGCCTCCCTGGGCAGCCTGTTCCAGCGCTCTGCCACCCTCAAAGTAAAGAAGTTCCTCCTCATGCTTTGATAGAAGTTCCTAGGTTCCAGTTTGTACCCGTTACCTCTTGTCCTGGATCATCTTTGATGATCCAGGACAAGAGGTAACGGGCACCAATTGGAACGTAGGAACTTGAACTTGAACTGGAAGGTAGGAACTTGAACTTGAACATAGGATTATCCTTGATGATTCAGGATAGCTGTGTGTCTGACCAGTCTATCTTTCGAAGGAGGTCCTGGGCCAGCTCCAGCCATGCTGTGCTGAGCAGAGCCCCTGGCAGCAGCCCCACACCTCACTCCCAGTGTGCCTGAATGGAAAAGGTACCAAAGTTGCTCCAACACTTTCTGAAAAACTCTATAGTGTTACCCCACAAGCGCAAAGCGACGGCAAAGCCCGTGAAATGACACCGGTGCTTCCAGAAAATGCCAAGCTTCCTGCCCAAGGGTGACATGCCATGCGGTGGGGTCAGGGCCACGCGTTGAGCACCCGGTGCACTGGGGTTGCCCCAGCGGTTCCTCAGCAGCTCCTGCAGTGCTGCCGCCGGTACCGTTCTGGCGGCTGTAGTTGTTTAAAAAGCCGTTGTTGTTTCCGGCGTAATCTGACGGCAGTTTTCTCGGGCATTTGGGCCTCTTCTAATAAGTGTGCTGTGAGTACATCTGCAAGCATTCACCTGTCGAGGTCAAATGACTGGTGGTGCTCATCTGCCCCCGTGCTACTGCTGCTGCCTCCCGTGAATGCTCATGTGCCTGCGTGCCCCTGTACAGGCACAGATGCACGCGCGCAACACCTGATCCCGCATCCTAATTATTTTTTGCCCGGTTCTCTGAGTTGTTCTGCTTCCGGCTGATGAATGGGAAAGTGTAGTAGTGCTGTTTCATTTCACCAGCCTCTCAAGTGTGGAAATTATGGTAAATTTGAGAACGAGCGAGATTAGATTGATAGTTACACCTCCTCCTTTAATTAGCCAACCACAGGATCTGTGGAGGCAAAGGCCGGGGGGGTGTGTCGGTGTATATAACGTGTATTGTCTATGTGAAAGATTAATCAAAAGGAGTTGCTTGAGGTGGGAAGGCTTTTCCGGAGAGGTTCCACATGTTGTCAGGTAGTCCCTCTGAATGGCAGCTTCCGGTTCGGTCCCTTAGCTTTCGGAAGTGATATTTAGTCTGATATGTGCCAGCCGTGCAATCTACCTAGCCCTGCAAAGTGCAAATATTAACCTAAATGCATATTAAGATACTGTGTGTTAGCTCCTGAACTGAAATAGAGAGCGGGTGTTCCAGCGGAGGCAAGCAAATCGTGTTGATTTACAGTGGCTTGCGGATTTGGCCCATTACCGCTTCTTTATACACTTTTAAAAAGAAATGCCAACTCGATAGTTTAGGCTTTAACTGGAACATGGCAAGAAATTGTATGTTTTGGCGGACCCCTAGTAATGTTGCAGAAACTTTCTCAGAAGTTGTTCCATGGGATAGCCGATTCCTCAGGTAAGAGCTACTTGTTTGTTCAATCCTCCATCTTAGGCCTGCTCCTCAGGTGCATCCTCCTTCTCGCAGCAATTTCCTAGGAACAGATTTCGAAGAACAGCTCTGATCACAGAATCACAGATTGGTTAGGGTTGGAAAGGGGCTCTGGAGATCATCTACTCCAACCCCCCTGCCAGAGCAGGGTCACCTACAGCAGGTTGCACAGGATGACCTCCAGGCGGGTTTTGAATGTCTCTGGGGTCCGAGACTCTACCGCCTCCCCGGGAAGCCTGTTCCAGCGCTCTGCCACCCTCAAAGTAAAGAAGTTCCTCCTCATGCTTTGATAGAAGTTCCTAGGTTCCAGTTTGTACCCGTTACCTCTTGTCCTGGATCATCTTTGATGATCCAGGACAAGAGGTAACGAGCACCAATTGGAACGTAGGAACTTGAACTTGAACTGGAACGTAGGAACTTGAACATAGGATTATCCTTGATGATTCAGGATAGCTGTGTGTCTGACCAGTCTGTCTTTCGAAGGAGGTCCTGGGCCAGCTCCAGCCATGCTGTGCTGAGCAGAGCCCCTGGCAGCAGCCCCACAGCTCACTCCCAGTGTGCCTGAATGGAAAAGGTACCAAAGTTGCTCCAACACTTTCTGAAAAACTCTATAGTGTTACCCCACAAGCGCAAAGCGACGGCAAAGCCCGTGAAATGACACCGGTGCTTCCAGAAAATGTCAAGCTTCCTGCCCAAGGGTGACATGCCATGCGGTGGGGTCAGGGCCACGCGCTGAGCACCCGGTGCGCTGGGGTTGCCCCAGCGGTTCCTGAGCAGCTCCTGCAGTGCTGCCGCCGGTACCGTTCTGGCGGCTGTATTTGTTTAAAAAGCCGTTGTTGTTTCCGGCGTAATCTGACGGCAGTTTTCTCGGGCATTTGGGCCTCTTCTAATAAGTGTGCTGTGAGTACATCTGCAAGCATTCACCTGTCGAGGTCAAATGACTGGTGGTGCTCATCTGCCCCCGTGCTACTGCTGCTGCCTCCCGTGAATGCTCATGTGCCTGCGTGCCCCTGTACAGGCACAGATGCACGCGCGCAACACCTGATCCCGCATCCTAATTATTTTTCGCCCGGTTCTCGGAGTTGTTCTGCTTCCGGCTGATGAATGGGAAAGTGTAGTAGTGCTGTTTCATTTCACCAGCCTCTCAAGTGTGGAAATTATGGTAAATTTGAGAACAAGCCAGATTAGATTGATAGTTACACCTCCTCCTTTAATTAGCCAACCACAGGATCTGTGGAGGCAAAGGCCGGGGGGTTGTGTCGGTGTATATAAGGTGTATTGTCTATGTGAAAGATTAATCAAAAGGAGTTGCTTGAGGTGGGAAGGCTTTTCCGGAGAGGTTCCACATGTTGTCAGGTAGTCCCTCTGAATGGCAGCTTCCGGTTCGGTCCCTTAGCTTTCGGAAGTGACATTTAGTCTGATATGTGCCAGCCGTGCAATCTACCTAGCCCTGCAAAGTGCAAATATTAACCTAAATGCATATTAAGATACTGTGTGTTAGCTCCTGAACTGAAATAGAGAGCGGGTGTTCCAGCGGAGGCAAGCAAATCGTGTTGATTTACAGTGGCTTGAGGATTTGGCCCATTACCGCTTCTTTATACACTTTTAAAAAGAAATGCCAACTCGATAGTTTAGGCTTTAACTGGAACATGGCAAGTAATTGTATGTTTTGGCGGACCCCTAGTAATGTTGCAGAATCTTTCTCAGAAGTTGTTCCATGGGATAGCCGATTCCTCAGGTAAGAGCTACTTGTTTGTTCAATCCTCCATCTTAGGCCTGCTCCTCAGGTGCATCCTCCTCGCAGCGATTTCCTAGGAACAGATTTCGAAGAACAGCTCTGATCACAGAATCACAGATTGGTTAGGGTTGGAAAGGAGCTCTGGAGATCATGTAGTCCAACCCCCCTGCCAGAGCAGGGTCACCTACAGCAGGTTGCACAGGATGACCTCCAGGCGGGTTTTGAATGTCTCTGGGGTGGGAGACTCTACCGCCTCCCTGGGCAGCCTGTTCCAGCGCTCTGCCACCCTCAAAGTAAAGAAGTTCCTCCTCATGCTTTGATAGAAGTTCCTAGGTTCCAGTTTGTACCCGTTACCTCTTGTCCTGGATCATCAAAAATCATCTTTGATGATCCAGGCCAAGAGGTAACGGGCACCAATTGGAACGTAGGAACTTGAACTTGAACTGGAAGGTAGGAACTTGAACTTGAACTGGAAGGTAGGAACTTGAACTTGAACATAGGATTATCCTTGATGATTCAGGATAGCTGTGTGTCTGACCAGTCTGTCTTTCGAAGGAGGTCCTGGGCCAGCTCCAGCCATGCTGTGCTGAGCAGAGCCCCTGGCAGCAGCCCCACAGCTCACTCCCAGTGTGCCTGAATGGAAAAGGTACCAAAGTTGCTCCAACACTTTCTGAAAAACTCTATAGTGTTACCCCACAAGCGCAAAGCGACGGCAAAGCCCGTGAAATGACACCGGTGCTTCCAGAAAATGTCAAGCTTCCTGCCCAAGGGTGACATGCCATGCGGTGGGGTCAGGGCCACGCGCTGAGCACCCGGTGCGCTGGGGTTGCCCCAGCGGTTCCTGAGCAGCTCCTGCAGTGCTGCCGCCGGTACCGTTCTGGCGGCTGTAGTTGTTTAAAAAGCCGTTGTTGTTTCCGGCGTAATCTGACGGCAGTTTTCTCGGGCATTTGGGCCTCTTCTAATAAGTGTGCTGTGAGTACATCTGCAAGCATTCACCTGTCGAGGTCAAATGACTGGTGGTGCTCATCTGCCCCCGTGCTACTGCTGCTGCCTCCCGTGAATGCTCATGTGCCTGCGTGCCCCTGTACAGGCACAGATGCACGCGCGCAACACCTGATCCCGCATCCTAATTATTTTTCGCCCGGTTCTCTGAGTTGTTCTGCTTCCGGCTGACGAATGGGAAAGTGTAGTAGTGCTGTTTCATTTCACCAGCCTCTCAAGTGTGGAAATTATGGTAAATTTGAGAACAAGCCAGATTAGATTGATAGTTACACCTCCTCCTTTAATTAGCCAACCACAGGATCTGTGGAGGCAAAGGCCGGGGGGGTGTGTCGGTGTATATAAGGTGTATTGTCTATGTGAAAGATTAATCAAAAGGAGTTGCTTGAGGTGGGAAGGCTTTTCCGGAGAGGTTCCACATGTTGTCAGGTAGTCCCTCTGAATGGCAGCTTCCGGTTCGGTCCCTTAGCTTTCGGAAGTGACATTTAGTCTGATATGTGCCAGCCGTGCAATCTACCTAGCCCTGCAAAGTGCAAATATTAACCTAAATGCATATTAAGATACTGTGTGTTAGCTCCTGAACTGCAATAGAGAGCGGGTGTTCCAGCGGAGGCAAGCAAATCGTGTTGATTTACAGTGGCTTGCGGATTTGGCCCATTACCGCTTCTTTATACACTTTTAAAAAGAAATGCCAACTCGATAGTTTAGGCTTTAACTGGAACATGGCAAGAAATTGTATGTTTTGGCGGACGCCTAGTAATGTTGCAGAAACTTTCTCAGAAGTTGTTCCATGGGATAGCCGATTCCTCAGGTAAGAGCTACTTGTTTGTTCAATCCTCCATCTTAGGCCTGCTCCTCAGGTGCATCCTCCTTCTCGCAGCGATTTCCTAGGAACAGATTTCGAAGAACAGCTCTGATCACAGAATCACAGATTGGTTAGGGTTGGAAAGGGGCTCTGGAGATCATCTAGTCCAACCCCCCTGCCAGAGCAGGGTCACCTACAGCAGGTTGCACAGGATGACCTCCAGGCGGGTTTTGAATGTCTCTGGGGTCGGAGACTCTACCGTCTCCCCGGGAAGCCTGTTCCAGCGCTCTGCCACCCTCAAAGTAAAGAAGTTCCTCCTCATGCTTTGATAGAAGTTCCTAGGTTCCAGTTTGTACCCGTTACCTCTTGTCCTGGATCATCTTTGATGATCATCATCTTTGATGATCCAGGCCAAGAGGTAACGGGCACCAATTGGAACGTAGGAACTTGAACTTGAACTGGAAGGTAGGAACTTGAACTTGAACTGGAAGGTAGGAACTTGAACTTGAACATAGGATTATCCTTGATGATTCAGGATAGCTGTGTGTCTGACCAGTCTGTCTTTCGAAGGAGGTCCTGGGCCAGCTCCAGCCATGCTGTGCTGAGCAGAGCCCCTGGCAGCAGCCCCACAGCTCACTCCCAGTGTGCCTGAATGGAAAAGGTACCAAAGTTGCTCCAACACTTTCTGAAAAACTCTATAGTGTTACCCCACAAGCGCAAAGCGACGGCAAAGCCCGTGAAATGACACCGGTGCTTCCAGAAAATGTCAAGCTTCCTGCCCAAGGGTGACATGCCATGCGGTGGGGTCAGGGCCACGCGCTGAGCACCCGGTGCGCTGGGGTTGCCCCAGCGGTTCCTGAGCAGCTCCTGCAGTGCTGCCGCCGGTACCGTTCTGGCGGCTGTAGTTGTTTAAAAAGCCGTTGTTGTTTCCGGCGTAATCTGACGGCAGTTTTCTCAGGCATTTGGGCCTCTTCTAATAAGTGTGCTGTGAGTACATCTGCAAGCATTCACCTGTCGAGGTCAAATGACTGGTGGTGCTCATCTGCCCCCGTGCTACTGCTGCTGCCTCCCGTGAATGCTCATGTGCCTGCGTGCCCCTGTACAGGCACAGATGCACGCGCGCAACACCTGATCCCGCATCCTAATTATTTTTTGCCCGGTTCTCTGAGTTGTTCTGCTTCCGGCTGATGAATGGGAAAGTGTAGTAGTGCTGTTTCATTTCACCAGCCTCTCAAGTGTGGAAATTATGGTAAATTTGAGAACGAGCGAGATTAGATTGATAGTTACACCTCCTCCTTTAATTAGCCAACCACAGGATCTGTGGAGGCAAAGGCCGGGGGGGTGTGTCGGTGTATATAACGTGTATTGTCTATGTGAAAGATTAATCAAAAGGAGTTGCTTGAGGTGGGAAGGCTTTTCCGGAGAGGTTCCACATGTTGTCAGGTAGTCCCTCTGAATGGCAGCTTCCGGTTCGGTCCCTTAGCTTTCGGAAGTGACATTTAGTCTGATATGTGCCAGCCGTGCAATCTACCTAGCCCTGCAAAGTGCAAATATTAACCTAAATGCATATTAAGATACTGTGTGTTAGCTCCTGAACTGAAATAGAGAGCGGGTGTTCCAGCGGAGGCAAGCAAATCGTGTTGATTTACAGTGGCTTGAGGATTTGGCCCATTACCGCTTCTTTATACACTTTTAAAAAGAAATGCCAACTCGATAGTTTAGGCTTTAACTGGAACATGGCAAGAAATTGTATGTTTTGGCGGACCCCTAGTAATGTTGCAGAAACTTTCTCAGAAGTTGTTCCATGGGATAGCCGATTCCTCAGGTAAGAGCTACTTGTTTGTTCAATCCTCCATCTTATGCCTGATCCTCAGGTGCATCCTCCTTCTCGCAGCGATTTCCTAGGAACAGATTTCGAAGAACAGCTCTGATCACAGAATCACAGATTGGTTAGGGTTGGAAAGGGGCTCTGGAGATCATCTAGTCCAACCCCCCTGCCAGAGCAGGGTCACCTACAGCAGGTTGCACAGGATGACCTCCAGGCGGGTTTTGAATGTCTCTGGGGTCGGAGACTCTACCGCCTCCCCGGGAAGCCTGTTCCAGCGCTCTGCCACCCTCAAAGTAAAGAAGTTCCTCCTCATGCTTTGATAGAAGTTCCTACGTTCCAGTTTGTACCCGTTACCTCTTGTCCTGGATCATCTTTGATGATCATCATCTTTGATGATCCAGGCCAAGAGGTAACGGGCACCAATTGGAACGTAGGAACTTGAACTTGAACTGGAAGGTAGGAACTTGAACTTGAACTGGAAGGTAGGAACTTGAACTTGAACATAGGATTATCCTTGATGATTCAGGATAGCTGTGTGTCTGACCAGTCTGTCTTTCGAAGGAGGTCCTGGGCCAGCTCCAGCCATGCTGTGCTGAGCAGAGCCCCTGGCAGCAGCCCCACAGCTCACTCCCAGTGTGCCTGAATGGAAAAGGTACCAAAGTTGCTGCAACACTTTCTGAAAAACTCTATAGTGTTACCCCACAAGCGCAAAGCGACGGCAAAGCCCGTGAAATGACACCGGTGCTTCCAGAAAATGTCAAGCTTCCTGCCCAAGGGTGACATGCCATGCGGTGGGGTCAGGGCCACGCGCTGAGCACCCGGTGCGCTGGGGTTGCCCCAGCGGTTCCTGAGCAGCTCCTGCAGTGCTGCCGCCGGTACCGTTCTGGCGGCTGTAGTTGTTTAAAAAGCCGTTGTTGTTTCCGGCGTAATCTGACGGCAGTTTTCTCGGGCATTTGGGCCTCTTCTAATAAGTGTGCTGTGAGTACATCTGCAAGCATTCACCTGTCGAGGTCAAATGACTGGTGGTGCTCATCTGCCCCCGTGCTACTGCTGCTGCCTCCCGTGAATGCTCATGTGCCTGCGTGCCCCTGTACAGGCACAGATGCACGCGCGCAACACCTGATCCCGCATCCTAATTATTTTTCGCCCGGTTCTCTGAGTTGTTCTGCTTCCGGCTGATGAATGGGAAAGTGTAGTAGTGCTGTTTCATTTCACCAGCCTCTCAAGTGTGGAAATTATGGTAAATTTGAGAACAAGCCAGATTAGATTGATAGTTACACCTCCTCCTTTAATTAGCCAACCACAGGATCTGTGGAGGCAAAGGCCGGGGGGGTGTGTCGGTGTATATAAGGTGTATTGTCTATGTGAAAGATTAATCAAAAGGAGTTGCTTGAGGTGGGAAGGCTTTTCCGGAGAGGTTCCACATGTTGTCAGGTAGTCCCTCTGAATGGCAGCTTCCGGTTCGGTCCCTTAGCTTTCGGAAGTGACATTTAGTCTGATATGTGCCAGCCGTGCAATCTACCTAGCCCCGCAAAGTGCAAATATTAACCTAAATGCATATTAAGATACTGTGTGTTAGCTCATGAACTGAAATAGAGAGCGGGTGTTCCAGCGGAGGCAAGCAAATCGTGTTGATTTACAGTGGCTTGCGGATTTGGCCCATTACCGCTTCTTTATACACTTTTAAAAAGAAATGCCAACTCGATAGTTTAGGCTTTAACTGGAACATGGCAAGTAATTGTATGTTTTGGCGGACCCCTAGTAATGTTGCAGAATCTTTCTCAGAAGTTGTTCCATGGGATAGCCGATTCCTCAGGTAAGAGCTACTTGTTTGTTCAATCCTCCATCTTAGGCCTGCTCCTCAGGTGCGTCCTCCTTCTCGCAGCGATTTCCTAGGAACAGATTTCGAAGAACAGCTCTGATCACAGAATCACAGATTGGTTAGGGTTGGAAAGGAGCTCTGGAGATCATCCAGCCCAACCCCCCTGCCAGAGCAGGGTCACCTACAGCAGGTTGCACAGGATGACCTCCAGGCGGGTTTTGAATGTCTCTGGGGTCGGAGACTCTACCGCCTCCCCGGGAAGCCTGTTCCAGCGCTCTGCCACCCTCAAAGTAAAGAAGTTCCTCCTCATGCTTTGATAGAAGTTCCTAGGTTCCAGTTTGTACCCGTTACCTCTTGTCCTGGATCATCTTTGATGATCATCATCTTTGATGATCCAGGTCAAGAGGTAACGGGCACCAATTGGAACGTAGGAACTTGAACTTGAACTGGAAGGTAGGAACTTGAACTTGAACATAGGATTATCCTTGATGATTCAGGATAGCTGTGTGTCTGACCAGTCTGTCTTTCGAAGGAGGTCCTGGGCCAGCTCCAGCCATGCTGTGTTGAGCAGAGCCCCTGGCAGCAGCCCCACAGCTCACTCCCAGTGTGCCTGAATGGAAAAGGTACCAAAGTTGCTCCAACACTTTCTGAAAAACTCTATAGTGTTACCCCACAAGCGCAAAGCGACGGCAAAGCCCGTGAAATGACACCGGTGCTTCCAGAAAATGTCAAGCTTCCTGCCCAAGGGTGACATGCCATGCGGTGGGGTCAGGGCCACGCGCTGAGCACCCGGTGCGCTGGGGTTGCCCCAGCGGTTCCTGAGCAGCTCCTGCAGTGCTGCCGCCGGTACCGTTCTGGCGGCTGTAGTTGTTTAAAAAGCCGTTGTTGTTTCCGGCGTAATCTGACGGCAGTTTTCTCGGGCATTTGGGCCTCTTCTAATAAGTGTGCTGTGAGTACATCTGCAAGCATTCACCTGTCGAGGTCAAATGACTGGTGGTGCTCATCTGCCCCCGTGCTACTGCTGCTGCCTCCCGTGAATGCTCATGTGCCTGCGTGCCCCTGTACAGGCACAGATGCACGCGTGCAACACCTGATCCCGCATCCTAATTATTTTTCGCCCGGTTCTCGGAGTTGTTCTGCTTCCGGCTGATGAATGGGAAAGTGTAGTAGTGCTGTTTCATTTCACCAGCCTCTCAAGTGTGGAAATTATGGTAAATTTGAGAACAAGCCAGATTAGATTGATAGTTACACCTCCTCCTTTAATTAGCCAATCACAGGATCTGTGGAGGCAAAGGCCGGGGGGGTGTGTCGGTGTATATAACGTGTATTGTCTATGTGAAAGATGAATCAAAAGGAGTTGCTTGAGGTGGGAAGGCTTTTCCGGAGAGGTTCCACATGTTGTCAGGTAGTCCCTCTGAATGGCAGCTTCCGGTTCGGTCCCTTAGCTTTCGGAAGTGACATTTAGTCTGATATGTGCCAGCCGTGCAATCTACCTAGCCCTGCAAAGTGCAAATATTAACCTAAATGCATATTAAGATAGTGTGTGTTAGCTCCTGAACTGAAATAGAGAGCGGGTGTTCCAGCGGAGGCAAGCAAATCGTGTTGATTTAGAGTGGCTTGAGGATTTGGCCCATTACCGCTTCTTTATACACTTTTAAAAAGAAATGCCAACTCGATAGTTTAGGCTTTAACTGGAACATGGCAAGTAATTGTATGTTTTGGCGGACCCCTAGTAATGTTGCAGAATCTTTCTCAGAAGTTGTTCCATGGGATAGCCGATTCCTCAGGTAAGAGCTACTTGTTTGTTCAATCCTCCATCTTAGGCCTGCTCCTCAGGTGCATCCTCCTTCTCGCAGCGATTTCCTAGGAACAGATTTCGAAGAACAGCTCTGATCACAGAATCACAGATTGGTTAGGGTTGGAAAGGAGCTCTGGAGATCATCCAGCCCAACCCCCCTGCCAGAGCAGGGTCACCTACAGCAGGTTGCACAGGATGACCTCCAGGCGGGTTTTGAATGTCTCTGGGGTGGCAGACTCTACCGCCTCCCTGGGCAGCCTGTTCCAGCGCTCTGCCACCCTCAAAGTAAAGAAGTTCCTCCTCATGATTTGATAGAAGTTCCTAGGTTCCAGTTTGTACCCGTTACCTCTTGTCCTGGATCATCAAAAATCATCTTTGATGATCCAGGACAAGAGGTAACGGGCACCAATTGGAACGTAGGAACTTGAACTTGAACTGGAAGGTAGGAACTTGAACTTGAACATAGGATTATCCTTGATGATTCAGGATAGCTGTGTGTCTGACCAGTCTGTCTTTCGAAGGAGGTCCTGGGCCAGCTCCAGCCATGCTGTGCTGAGCAGAGCCCCTGGCAGCAGCCCCACAGCTCACTCCCAGTGTGCCTGAATGGAAAAGGTACCAAAGTTGCTCCAACACTTTCTGAAAAACTCTATAGTGTTACCCCACAAGCGCAAAGCGACGGCAAAGCCCGTGAAATGACACCGGTGCTTCCAGAAAATGTCAAGCTTCCTGCCCAAGGGTGACATGCCATGCGGTGGGGTCAGGGCCACGCGCTGAGCACCCGGTGCGCTGGGGTTGCCCCAGCGGTTCCTGAGCAGCTCCTGCAGTGCTGCCGCCGGTACCGTTCTGGCGGCTGTAGTTGTTTAAAAAGCCGTTGTTGTTTCCGGCGTAATCTGACGGCAGTTTTCTCGGGCATTTGGGCCTCTTCTAATAAGTGTGCTGTGAGTACATCTGCAAGCATTCACCTGTCGAGGTCAAATGACTGGTGGTGCTCATCTGCCCCCGTGCTACTGCTGCTGCCTCCCGTGAATGCTCATGTGCCTGCGTGCCCCTGTACAGGCACAGATGCACGCGCGCAACACCTGATCCCGCATCCTAATTATTTTTCGCCCGGTTCTCGGAGTTGTTCTGCTTCCGGCTGATGAATGGGAAAGTGTAGTAGTGCTGTTTCATTTCACCAGCCTCTCAAGTGTGGAAATTATGGTAAATTTGAGAACAAGCCAGATTAGATTGATAGTTACACCTCCTCCTTTAATTAGCCAATCACAGGATCTGTGGAGGCAAAGGCCGGGGGGGTGTGTCGGTGTATATAACGTGTATTGTCTATGTGAAAGATTAATCAAAAGGAGTTGCTTGAGGTGGGAAGGCTTTTCTGGAGAGGTTCCACATGTTGTCAGGTAGTCCCTCTGAATGGCAGCTTCCGGTTCGGTCCCTTAGCTTTCGGAAGTGACATTTAGTCTGATATGTGCCAGCCGTGCAATCTACCTAGCCCTGCAAAGTGCAAATATTAACCTAAATGCATATTAAGATAGTGTGTGTTAGCTCCTGAACTGAAATAGAGAGCGGGTGTTCCAGCGGAGGCAAGCAAATCGTGTTGATTTACAGTGGCTTGAGGATTTGGCCCATTACCGCTTCTTTATACACTTTTAAAAAGAAATGCCAACTCGATAGTTTAGGCTTTAACTGGAACATGGCAAGTAATTGTATGTTTTGGCGGACCCCTAGTAATGTTGCAGAATCTTTCTCAGAAGTTGTTCCATGGGATAGCCGATTCCTCAGGTAAGAGCTACTTGTTTGTTCAATCCTCCATCTTAGGCCTGCTCCTCAGGTGCATCCTCCTTCTCGCAGCGATTTCCTAGGAACAGATTTCGAAGAACAGCTCTGATCACAGAATCACAGATTGGTTAGGGTTGGAAAGGAGCTCTGGAGATCATCCAGTCCAACCCCCCTGCCAGAGCAGGGTCACCTACAGCAGGTTGCACAGGATGACCTCCAGGCGGGTTTTGAATGTCTCTGGGGTGGGAGACTCTACCGCCTCCCTGGGCAGCCTGTTCCAGCGCTCTGCCACCCTCAAAGTAAAGAAGTTCCTCCTCATGATTTGATAGAAGTTCCTAGGTTCCAGTTTGTACCCGTTACCTCTTGTCCTGGATCATCTTTGATGATCCAGGCCAAGAGGTAACGGGCACCAATTGGAACGTAGGAACTTGAACTTGAACTGGAAGGTAGGAACTTGAACTTGAACATAGGATTATCCTTGATGATTCAGGATAGCTGTGTGTCTGACCAGTCTGTCTTTCGAAGGAGGTCCTGGGCCAGCTCCAGCCATGCTGTGCTGAGCAGAGCCCCTGGCAGCAGCCCCACAGCTCACTCCCAGTGTGCCTGAATGGAAAAGGTACCAAAGTTGCTCCAACACTTTCTGAAAAACTCTATAGTGTTACCCCACAAGCGCAAAGCGACGGCAAAGCCCGTGAAATGACACCGGTGCTTCCAGAAAATGTCAAGCTTCCTGCCCAAGGGTGACATGCCATGCGGTGGGGTCAGGGCCACGCGCTGAGCACCCGGTGCGCTGGGGTTGCCCCAGCGGTTCCTGAGCAGCTCCTGCAGTGCTGCCGCCGGTACCGTTCTGGCGGCTGTAGTTGTTTAAAAAGCCGTTGTTGTTTCCGGCGTAATCTGACGGCAGTTTTCTCGGGCATTTGGGCCTCTTCTAATAAGTGTGCTGTGAGTACATCTGCAAGCATTCACCTGTCGAGGTCAAATGACTGGTGGTGCTCATCTGCCCCCGTGCTACTGCTGCTGCCTCCCGTGAATGCTCA
This sequence comes from Vanellus vanellus, assembly GCF_965231255.1. Classification (NCBI taxonomy): domain Eukaryota; kingdom Metazoa; phylum Chordata; class Aves; order Charadriiformes; family Charadriidae; genus Vanellus; species Vanellus vanellus. The sequence continues at coordinate 555,449 of NW_028128478.1, read as the reverse complement.
TGTGCCTGCGTGCCCCTGTACAGGCACAGATGCACGCGCGCAACACCTTATCCCGCATCCTAATTATTTTTCGCCCGGTTCTCTGAGTTGTTCTGCTTCCGGCTGATGAATGGGAAAGTGTAGTAGTGCTGTTTCATTTCACCAGCCTCTCAAGTGTGGAAATTATGGTAAATTTGAGAACAAGCGAGATTAGATTGATAGTTACACCTCCTCCTTTAATTAGCCAACCACAGGATCTGTGGAGGCAAAGGCCGGGGGGGTGTGTTGGTGTATATAACGTGTATTGTCTATGTGAAAGATGAATCAAAAGGAGTTGCTTGAGGTGGGAAGGCTTTTCCGGAGAGGTTCCACATGTTGTCAGGTAGTACCTCTGAATGGCAGCTTCCGGTTCGGTCCCTTAGCTTTCGGAAGTGACATTTAGTCTGATATGTGCCAGCCGTGCAATCTACCTAGCCCTGCAAAGTGCAAATATTAACCTAAATGCATATTAAGATACTGTGTGTTAGCTCCTGAACTGAAATAGAGAGCGGGTGTTCCAGCGGAGGCAAGCAAATCGTGTTGATTTACAGTGGCTTGAGGATTTGGCCCATTACCGCTTCTTTATATACTTTTAAAAAGAAATGCCAACTCGATAGTTTAGGCTTTAACTGGAACATGGCAAGTAATTGTATGTTTTGGCGGACCCCTAGTAATGTTGCAGAATCTTTCTCAGAAGTTGTTCCATGGGATAGCCGATTCCTCAGGTAAGAGCTACTTGTTTGTTCAATCCTCCATCTTAGGCCTGCTCCTCAGGTGCGTCCTCCTTCTCGCAGCGATTTCCTAGGAACAGATTTCGAAGAACAGCTCTGATCACAGAATCACAGATTGGTTAGGGTTGGAAAGGAGCTCTGGAGATCATCCAGTCCAACCCCCTGCCAGAGCAGGGTCACCTACAGCAGGTTGCACAGGATGACCTCCAGGCGGGTTTTGAATGTCTCTGGGGTGGCAGACTCTACAGCCTCCCTGGGCAGCCTGTTCCAGCGCTCTGCCACCCTCAAAGTAAAGAAGTTCCTCCTCATGCTTTGAAAGAAGTTCCTAGGTTCCAGTTTGTACCCGTTACCTCTTGTCCTGGATCATCTTTGATGATCCAGGACAAGAGGTAACGGGCACCAATTGGAACGTAGGAACTTGAACTTCAACTGGAAGGTAGGAACTTGAACTTGAACATAGGATTATCCTTGATGATTCAGGATAGCTGTGTGTCTGACCAGTCTGTCTTTCGAAGGAGGTCCTTGACCAGCTCCAGCCATGCTGTGCTGAGCAGAGCCCCTGGCAGCAGCCCCACAGCTCACTCCCAGTGTGCCTGAATGGAAAAGGTACCAAAGTTGCTCCAACACTTTCTGAAAAACTCTATAGTGTTACCCCACAAGCGCAAAGCGACGGCAAAGCCCGTGAAATGACACCGGTGCTTCCAGAAAATGTCAAGCTTCCTGCCCAAGGCTGACATGCCATGCGGTGGGGTCAGGGCCACGCGCTGAGCACCCGGTGCGCTGGGGTTGCCCCAGCGGTTCCTGAGCAGCTCCTGCAGTGCTGCCGCCGGTACCGTTCTGGCGGCTGTAGTTGTTTAAAAAGCCGTTGTTGTTTCCGGCGTAATCTGACGGCAGTTTTCTCGGGTATTTGGGCCTCTTCGAATAAGTGTGCTGTGAGTACATCTGCAAGCATTCACCTGTCGAGGTCAAATGACTGGTGGTGCTCATCTGCCCCCGTGCTACTGCTGCTGCCTCCCGTGAATGCTCATGTGCCTGCGTGCCCCTGTACAGGCACAGATGCACGCGCGCAACACCTGATCCCGCATCCTAATTATTTTTTGCCCGGTTCTCTGAGTTGTTCTGCTTCCGGCTGATGAATGGGAAAGTGTAGTAGTGCTGTTTCATTTCACCAGCCTCTCAAGTGTGGAAATTATGGTAAATTTGAGAACAGGCCAGATTAGATTGATAGTTACACCTCCTCCTTTAATTAGCCAACCACAGGATCTGTGGAGGCAAAGGCCGGGGGGGTGTGTCGGTGTATATAACGTGTATTGTCTATGTGAAAGATTAATCAAAAGGAGTTGCTTGAGGTGGGAAGGCTTTTCCGGAGAGGTTCCACATGTTGTCAGGTAGTCCCTCTGAATGGCAGCTTCCGGTTCGGTCCCTTAGCTTTCGGACGTGACATTTAGTCTGATATGTGCCAGCCGTGCAATCTACCTAGCCCCGCAAAGTGCAAATATTAACATAAATGCATATTAAGATACTGTGTGTTAGCTCCTGAACTGAAATAGAGAGCGGGTGTTCCAGCGGAGGCAAGCAAATCGTGTTGATTTAGAGTGGCTTGCGGATTTGGCCCATTACCGCTTCTTTATACACTTTTAAAAAGAAATGCCAACTCGATAGTTTAGGCTTTAACTGGAACATGGCAAGTAATTGTATGTTTTGGCGGACCCCTAGTAATGTTGCAGAATCTTTCTCAGAAGTTGTTCCATGGGATAGCCGATTCCTCAGGTAAGAGCTACTTGTTTGTTCAATCCTCCATCTTAGGCCTGCTCCTCAGGTGCATCCTCCTTCTCGCAGCGATTTCCTAGGAACAGATTTCGAAGAACAGCTCTGATCACAGAATCACAGATTGGTTAGGGTTGGAAAGGACCTCTGGAGATCATCCAGCCCAACCCCTCTGCCAGAGCAGGGTCACCTACAGCAGGTTGCACAGGATGACCTCCAGGCGGGTTTTGAATGTTTCTGGGGTCGGAGACTCTACCGCCTCCCTGGGCAGCCTGTTCCAGTGCTCTGCCACCCTCAAAGTAAAGAAGTTCCTCCTCATGCTTTGATAGAAGTTCCTAGGTTCCAGTTTGTACCCGTTACCTCTTGTCCTGGATCATCTTTGATGATCCAGGACAAGAGGTAACGGGCACCAATTGGAACGTAGGAACTTGAACTTCAACTGGAAGGTAGGAACTTGAACTTGAACATAGGATTATCCTTGATGATTCAGGATAGCTGTGTGTCTGACCAGTCTGTCTTTCGAAGGAGGTCCTTGACCAGCTCCAGCCATGCTGTGCTGAGCAGAGCCCCTGGCAGCAGCCCCACAGCTCACTCCCAGTGTGCCTGAATGGAAAAGGTACCAAAGTTGCTCCAACACTTTCTGAAAAACTCTATAGTGTTACCCCACAAGCGCAAAGCGACGGCAAAGCCCGTGAAATGACACCGGTGCTTCCAGAAAATGTCAAGCTTCCTGCCCAAGGGTGACATGCCATGCGGTGGGGTCAGGGCCACGCGCTGAGCACCCGGTGCGCTGGGGTTGCCCCAGCGTTTCCTGAGCAGCTCCTGCAGTGCTGCTGCCGGTACCGTTCTGGCGGCTGTAGTTGTTTAAAAAGCCGTTGTTGTTTCCGGCGTAATCTGACGGCAGTTTTCTCGGGCATTTGGGCCTCTTCTAATAAGTGTGCTGTGAGTACATCTGCAAGCATTCACCTGTCGAGGTCAAATGACTGGTGGTGCTCATCTGCCCCCGTGCTACTGCTGCTGCCTCCCGTGAATGCTCATGTGCCTGCGTGCCCCTGTACAGGCACAGATGCACGCGCGCAACACCTGATCCCGCATCCTAATTATTTTTCGCCCGGTTCTCGGAGTTGTTCTGCTTCCGGCTGATGAATGGGAAAGTGTAGTAGTGCTGTTTCATTTCACCAGCCTCTCAAGTGTGGAAATTATGGTAAATTTGAGAACAAGCCAGATTAGATTGATAGTTACACCTCCTCCTTTAATTAGCCAACCACAGGATCTGTGGAGGCAAAGGCCGGGGGGGTGTGTCGGTGTATATAACGTGTATTGTCTATGTGAAAGATTAATCAAAAGGAGTTGCTTGAGGTGGGAAGGCTTTTCCGGAGAGGTTCCACATGTTGTCAGGTAGTCCCTCTGAATGGCAGCTTCCGGTTCGGTCCCTTAGCTTTCGGAAGTGACATTTAGTCTGATATGTGCCAGCCGTGCAATCTACCTAGCCCTGCAAAGTGCAAATATTAACCTAAATGCATATTAAGATACTGTGTGTTAGCTCCTGAACTGAAATAGAGAGCGGGTGTTCCAGCGGAGGCAAGCAAATCTTGTTGATTTACAGTGGCTTGCGGATTTGGCCCATTACCGCTTCTTTATACACTTTTAAAAAGAAATGCCAACTCGATAGTTTAGGCTTTAACTGGAACATGGCAAGTAATTGTATGTTTTGGCGGACCCCTAGTAATGTTGCAGAATCTTTCTCAGAAGTTGTTCCATGGGATAGCCGATTCCTCAGGTAAGAGCTACTTGTTTGTTCAATCCTCCATCTTAGGCCTGCTCCTCAGGTGCATCCTCCTTCTCGCAGCGATTTCCTAGGAACAGATTTCGAAGAACAGCTCTGATCACAGAATCACAGATTGGTTAGGGTTGGAAAGGACCTCTGGAGATCATCCAGCCCAACCCCTCTGCCAGAGCAGGGTCACCTACAGCAGGTTGCACAGGATGACCTCCAGGCGGGTTTTGAATGTTTCTGGGGTCGGAGACTCTACCGCCTCCCTGGGCAGCCTGTTCCAGTGCTCTGCCACCCTCAAAGTAAAGAAGTTCCTCCTCATGCTTTGATAGAAGTTCCTAGGTTCCAGTTTGTACCCGTTACCTCTTGTCCTGGATCATCTTTGATGATCCAGGACAAGAGGTAACGGGCACCAATTGGAACGTAGGAACTTGAACTTCAACTGGAAGGTAGGAACTTGAACTTGAACATAGGATTATCCTTGATGATTCAGGATAGCTGTGTGTCTGACCAGTCTGTCTTTCGAAGGAGGTCCTTGACCAGCTCCAGCCATGCTGTGCTGAGCAGAGCCCCTGGCAGCAGCCCCACAGCTCACTCCCAGTGTGCCTGAATGGAAAAGGTACCAAAGTTGCTCCAACACTTTCTGAAAAACTCTATAGTGTTACCCCACAAGCGCAAAGCGACGGCAAAGCCCGTGAAATGACACCGGTGCTTCCAGAAAATGTCAAGCTTCCTGCCCAAGGGTGACATGCCATGCGGTGGGGTCAGGGCCACGCGCTGAGCACCCGGTGCGCTGGGGTTGCCCCAGCGTTTCCTGAGCAGCTCCTGCAGTGCTGCTGCCGGTACCGTTCTGGCGGCTGTAGTTGTTTAAAAAGCCGTTGTTGTTTCCGGCGTAATCTGACGGCAGTTTTCTCGGGCATTTGGGCCTCTTCTAATAAGTGTGCTGTGAGTACATCTGCAAGCATTCACCTGTCGAGGTCAAATGACTGGTGGTGCTCATCTGCCCCCGTGCTACTGCTGCTGCCTCCCGTGAATGCTCATGTGCCTGCGTGCCCCTGTACAGGCACAGATGCACGCGCGCAACACCTGATCCCGCATCCTAATTATTTTTCGCCCGGTTCTCGGAGTTGTTCTGCTTCCGGCTGATGAATGGGAAAGTGTAGTAGTGCTGTTTCATTTCACCAGCCTCTCAAGTGTGGAAATTATGGTAAATTTGAGAACAAGCCAGATTAGATTGATAGTTACACCTCCTCCTTTAATTAGCCAACCACAGGATCTGTGGAGGCAAAGGCCGGGGGGGTGTGTCGGTGTATATAACGTGTATTGTCTATGTGAAAGATTAATCAAAAGGAGTTGCTTGAGGTGGGAAGGCTTTTCCGGAGAGGTTCCACATGTTGTCAGGTAGTCCCTCTGAATGGCAGCTTCCGGTTCGGTCCCTTAGCTTTCGGAAGTGACATTTAGTCTGATATGTGCCAGCCGTGCAATCTACCTAGCCCTGCAAAGTGCAAATATTAACCTAAATGCATATTAAGATACTGTGTGTTAGCTCCTGAACTGAAATAGAGAGCGGGTGTTCCAGCGGAGGCAAGCAAATCTTGTTGATTTACAGTGGCTTGCGGATTTGGCCCATTACCGCTTCTTTATACACTTTTAAAAAGAAATGCCAACTCGATAGTTTAGGCTTTAACTGGAACATGGCAAGTAATTGTATGTTTTGGCGGACCCCTAGTAATGTTGCAGAATCTTTCTCAGAAGTTGTTCCATGGGATAGCCGATTCCTCAGGTAAGAGCTACTTGTTTGTTCAATCCTCCATCTTAGGCCTGCTCCTCAGGTGCATCCTCCTTCTCGCAGCGATTTCCTAGGAACAGATTTCGAAGAACAGCTCTGATCACAGAATCACAGATTGGTTAGGGTTGGAAAGGACCTCTGGAGATCATCCAGCCCAACCCCCCTGCCAGAGCAGGGTCACCTACAGCAGGTTGCACAGGATGACCTCCAGGCGGGTTTTGAATGTTTCTGGGGTCGGAGACTCTACCGCCTCCCTGGGCAGCCTGTTCCAGCGCTCTGCCACCCTCAAAGTAAAGAAGTTCCTCCTCATGCTTTGATAGAAGTTCCTAGGTTCCAGTTTGTACCCGTTACCTCTTGTCCTGGATCATCTTTGATGATCCAGGCCAAGAGGTAACGGGCACCAATTGGAACGTAGGAACTTGAACTTGAACTGGAACGTAGGAACTTGAACATAGGATTATCCTTGATGATTCAGGATAGCTGTGTGTCTGACCAGTCTGTCTTTCGAAGGAGGTCCTGGGCCAGCTCCAGCCATGCTGTGTTGAGCAGAGCCCCTGGCAGCAGCCCCACAGCTCACTCCCAGTGTGCCTGAATGGAAAAGGTACCAAAGTTGCTCCAACACTTTCTGAAAAACTCTATAGTGTTACCCCACAAGCGCAAAGCGACGGCAAAGCCCGTGAAATGACACCGGTGCTTCCAGAAAATGTCAAGCTTCCTGCCCAAGGGTGACATGCCATGCGGTGGGGTCAGGGCCACGCGCTGAGCACCCGGTGCGCTGGGGTTGCCCCAGCGTTTCCTGAGCAGCTCCTGCAGTGCTGCCGCCGGTACCGTTCTGGCGGCTGTAGTTGTTTAAAAAGCCGTTGTTGTTTCCGGCGTAATCTGACGGCAGTTTTCTCGGGCATTTGGGCCTCTTCTAATAAGTGTGCTGTGAGTACATCTGCAAGCATTCACCTGTCGAGGTCAAATGACTGGTGGTGCTCATCTGCCCCCGTGCTACTGCTGCTGCCTCCCGTGAATGCTCATGTGCCTGCGTGCCCCTGTACAGGCACAGATGCACGCGCGCAACACCTGATCCCGCATCCTAATTATTTTTTGCCCGGTTCTCTGAGTTGTTCTGCTTCCGGCTGATGAATGGGAAAGTGTAGTAGTGCTGTTTCATTTCACCAGCCTCTCAAGTGTGGAAATTATGGTAAATTTGAGAACGAGCGAGATTAGATTGATAGTTACACCTCCTCCTTTAATTAGCCAACCACAGGATCTGTGGAGGCAAAGGCCGGGGGGGTGTGTCGGTGTATATAACGTGTATTGTCTATGTGAAAGATTAATCAAAAGGAGTTGCTTGAGGTGGGAAGGCTTTTCCGGAGAGGTTCCACATGTTGTCAGGTAGTCCCTCTGAATGGCAGCTTCCGGTTCGGTCCCTTAGCTTTCGGAAGTGACATTTAGTCTGATATGTGCCAGCCGTGCAATCTACCTAGCCCCGCAAAGTGCAAATATTAACATAAATGCATATTAAGATACTGTGTGTTAGCTCCTGAACTGCAATAGAGAGCGGTTGTTCCAGCGGAGGCAAGCAAATCGTGTTGATTTACAGTGGCTTGCGGATTTGACCCATTACCGCTTCTTTATACACTTTTAAAAAGAAATGCCAACTCGATAGTTTAGGCTTTAACTGGAACATGGCAAGTAATTGTATGTTTTGGCGGACCCCTAGTAATGTTGCAGAATCTTTCTCAGAAGTTGTTCCATGGGATAGCCGATTCCTCAGGTAAGAGCTACTTGTTTGTTCAATCCTCCATCTTAGGCCTGCTCCTCAGGTGCATCCTCCTTCTCGCAGCGATTTCCTAGGAACAGATTTCGAAGAACAGCTCTGATCACAGAATCACAGATTGGTTAGGGTTGGAAAGGACCTCTGGAGATCATCCAGCCCAACCCCCCTGCCAGAGCAGGGTCACCTACAGCAGGTTGCACAGGATGACCTCCAGGCGGGTTTTGAATGTTTCTGGGGTCGGAGACTCTACCGCCTCCCTGGGCAGCCTGTTCCAGCGCTCTGCCAGCCTCAAAGTAAAGAAGTTCCTCCTCATGCTTTGATAGAAGTTCCTAGGTTCCAGTTTGTACCCGTTACCTCTTGTCCTGGATCATCTTTGATGATCCAGGCCAAGAGGTAACGGGCACCAATTGGAACGTAGGAACTTGAACTTCAACTGGAACGTAGGAACTTGAACACAGGATTATCCTTGATGATTCAGGATAGCTGTGTGTCTGACCAGTCTGTCTTTCGAAGGAGGTCCTGGGCCAGCTCCAGCCATGCTGTGTTGAGCAGAGCCCCTGGCAGCAGCCCCACAGCTCACTCCCAGTGTGCCTGAATGGAAAAGGTACCAAAGTTGCTCCAACACTTTCTGAAAAACTCTATAGTGTTACCCCACAAGCGCAAAGCGACGGCAAAGCCCGTGAAATGACACCGGTGCTTCCAGAAAATGTCAAGCTTCCTGCCCAAGGGTGACATGCCATGCGGTGGGGTCAGGGCCACGCGCTGAGCACCCGGTGCGCTGGGGTTGCCCCAGCGTTTCCTGAGCAGCTCCTGCAGTGCTGCCGCCGGTACCGTTCTGGCGGCTGTAGTTGTTTAAAAAGCCGTTGTTGTTTCCGGCGTAATCTGACGGCAGTTTTCTCGGGCATTTGGGCCTCTTCTAATAAGTGTGCTGTGAGTACATCTGCAAGCATTCACCTGTCGAGGTCAAATGACTGGTGGTGCTCATCTGCCCCCGTGCTACTGCTGCTGCCTCCCGTGAATGCTCATGTGCCTGCGTGCCCCTGTACAGGCACAGATGCACGCGCGCAACACCTGATCCCGCATCCTAATTATTTTTTGCCCGGTTCTCTGAGTTGTTCTGCTTCCGGCTGATGAATGGGAAAGTGTAGTAGTGCTGTTTCATTTCACCAGCCTCTCAAGTGTGGAAATTATGGTAAATTTGAGAACGAGCGAGATTAGATTGATAGTTACACCTCCTCCTTTAATTAGCCAACCACAGGATCTGTGGAGGCAAAGGCCGGGGGGGTGTGTTGGTGTATATAACGTGTATTGTCTATGTGAAAGATTAATCAAAAGGAGTTGCTTGAGGTGGGAAGGCTTTTCCGGAGAGGTTCCACATGTTGTCAGGTAGTCCCTCTGAATGGCAGCTTCCGGTTCGGTCCCTTAGCTTTCGGAAGTGACATTTAGTCTGATATGTGCCAGCCGTGCAATCTACCTAGCCCTGCAAAGTGCAAATATTAACCTAAATGCATATTAAGATACTGTGTGTTAGCTCCTGAACTGAAATAGAGAGCGGGTGTTCCAGCGGAGGCAAGCAAATCGTGTTGATTTACAGTGGCTTGCGGATTTGGCCCATTACCGCTTCTTTATACACTTTTAAAAAGAAATGCCAACTCGATAGTTTAGGCTTTAACTGGAACATGGCAAGTAATTGTATGTTTTGGCGGACCCCTAGTAATGTTGCAGAATCTTTCTCAGAAGTTGTTCCATGGGATAGCCGATTCCTCAGGTAAGAGCTACTTGTTTGTTCAATCCTCCATCTTAGGCCTGCTCCTCAGGTGCATCCTCCTTCTCGCAGCGATTTCCTAGGAACAGATTTCGAAGAACAGCTCTGATCACAGAATCACAGATTGGTTAGGGTTGGAAAGGACCTCTGGAGATCATCCAGCCCAACCCCCCTGCCAGAGCAGGGTCACCTACAGCAGGTTGCACAGGATGACCTCCAGGCGGGTTTTGAATGTTTCTGGGGTCGGAGACTCTACCGCCTCCCTGGGCAGCCTGTTCCAGCGCTCTGCCACCCTCAAAGTAAAGAAGTTCCTCCTCATGCTTTGATAGAAGTTCCTAGGTTCCAGTTTGTACCCGTTACCTCTTGTCCTGGATCATCTTTGATGATCCAGGCCAAGAGGTAACGGGCACCAATTGGAACGTAGGAACTTGAACTTGAACTGGAACGTAGGAACTTGAACATAGGATTATCCTTGATGATTCAGGATAGCTGTGTGTCTGACCAGTCTGTCTTTCGAAGGAGGTCCTGGGCCAGCTCCAGCCATGCTGTGTTGAGCAGAGCCCCTGGCAGCAGCCCCACAGCTCACTCCCAGTGTGCCTGAATGGAAAAGGTACCAAAGTTGCTCCAACACTTTCTGAAAAACTCTATAGTGTTACCCCACAAGCGCAAAGCGACGGCAAAGCCCGTGAAATGACACCGGTGCTTCCAGAAAATGTCAAGCTTCCTGCCCAAGGGTGACATGCCATGCGGTGGGGTCAGGGCCACGCGCTGAGCACCCGGTGCGCTGGGGTTGACCCAGCGTTTCCTGAGCAGCTCCTGCAGTGCTGCCGCCGGTACCGTTCTGGCGGCTGTAGTTGTTTAAAAAGCCGTTGTTGTTTCCGGCGTAATCTGACGGCAGTTTTCTCGGGCATTTGGGCCTCTTCTAATAAGTGTGCTGTGAGTACATCTGCAAGCATTCACCTGTCGAGGTCAAATGACTGGTGGTGCTCATCTGCCCCCGTGCTACTGCTGCTGCCTCCCGTGAATGCTCATGTGCCTGCGTGCCCCTGTACAGGCACAGATGCACGCGCGCAACACCTGATCCCGCATCCTAATTATTTTTTGCCCGGTTCTCTGAGTTGTTCTGCTTCCGGCTGATGAATGGGAAAGTGTAGTAGTGCTGTTTCATTTCACCAGCCTCTCAAGTGTGGAAATTATGGTAAATTTGAGAACAAGCCAGATTAGATTGATAGTTACACCTCCTCCTTTAATTAGCCAACCACAGGATCTGTGGAGGCAAAGGCCGGGGGGGTGTGTTGGTGTATATAACGTGTATTGTCTATGTGAAAGATTAATCAAAAGGAGTTGCTTGAGGTGGGAAGGCTTTTCCGGAGAGGTTCCACATGTTGTCAGGTAGTCCCTCTGAATGGCAGCTTCCGGTTCGGTCCCTTAGCTTTCGGAAGTGACATTTAGTCTGATATGTGCCAGCCGTGCAATCTACCTAGCCCTGCAAAGTGCAAATATTAACCTAAATGCATATTAAGATACTGTGTGTTAGCTCCTGAACTGAAATAGAGAGCGGGTGTTCCAGCGGAGGCAAGCAAATCGTGTTGATTTACAGTGGCTTGCGGATTTGGCCCATTACCGCTTCTTTATACACTTTTAAAAAGAAATGCCAACTCGATAGTTTAGGCTTTAACTGGAACATGGCAAGTAATTGTATGTTTTGGCGGACCCCTAGTAATGTTGCAGAATCTTTCTCAGAAGTTGTTCCATGGGATAGCTGATTCCTCAGGTAAGAGCTAGTTGTTTGTTCAATCCTCCATCTTAGGCCTGCTCCTCAGGTGCATCCTCCTTCTCGCAGCGATTTCCTAGGAACAGATTTCGAAGAACAGCTCTGATCACAGAATCACAGATTGGTTAGGGTTGGAAAGGACCTCTGGAGATCATCCAGCCCAACCCCCCTGCCAGAGCAGTGTCACCTACAGCAGGTTGCACAGGATGACCTCCAGGCGGGTTTTGAATGTCTCTGGGGTCGGAGACTCTACCGCCTCCCTGGGCAGCCTGTTCCAGTGCTCTGCCACCCTCAAAGTAAAGAAGTTCCTCCTCATGCTTTGATAGAAGTTCCTAGGTTCCAGTTTGTACCCGTTACCTCTTGTCCTGGATCATCTTTGATGATCCAGGCCAAGAGGTAACGGGCACCAATTGGAACGTAGGAACTTGAACTTCAACTGGAACGTAGGAACTTGAACATAGGATTATCCTTGATGATTCAGGATAGCTGTGTGTCTGACCAGTCTGTCTTTCGAAGGAGGTCCTGGGCCAGCTCCAGCCATGCTGTGCTGAGCAGAGCCCCTGGCAGCAGCCCCACAGCTCACTCCCAGTGTGCCTGAATGGAAAAGGTACCAAAGTTGCTCCAACACTTTCTGAAAAACTCTATAGTGTTACCCCACAAGCGCAAAGCGACGGCAAAGCCCGTGAAATGACACCGGTGCTTCCAGAAAATGTCAAGCTTCCTGCTCAAGGGTGACATGCCATGCGGTGGGGTCAGGGCCACGCGCTGAGCACCCGGTGCGCTGGGGTTGCCCCAGCGGTTCCTGAGCAGCTCCTGCAGTGCTGCCGCCGGTACCGTTCTGGCGGCTGTAGTTGTTTAAAAAGCCGTTGTTGTTTCCGGCGTAATCTGACGGCAGTTTTCTCGGGCATTTGGGCCTCTTCTAATAAGTGTGCTGTGAGTACATCTGCAAGCATTCACCTGTCGAGGTCAAATGACTGGTGGTGCTCATCTGCCCCCGTGCTACTGCTGCTGCCTCCCGTGAATGCTCATGTGCCTGCGTGCCCCTGTACAGGCACAGATGCACGCGCGCAACACCTGATCCCGCATCCTAATTATTTTTCGCCCGGTTCTCTGAGTTGTTCTGCTTCCGGCTGATGAATGGGAAAGTGTAGTAGTGCTGTTTCATTTCACCAGCCTCTCAAGTGTGGAAATTATGGTAAATTTGAGAACAAGCCAGATTAGATTGATAGTTACACCTCCTCCTTTAATTAGCCAACCACAGGATCTGTGGAGGCAAAGGCCGGGGGGGTGTGTCGGTGTATATAACGTGTATTGTCTATGTGAAAGATTAATCAAAAGGAGTTGCTTGAGGTGGGAAGGCTTTTCCGGAGAGGTTCCACATGTTGTCAGGTAGACCCTCTGAATGGCAGCTTCCGGTTCGGTCCCTTAGCTTTCGGAAGTGACATTTAGTCTGATATGTGCCAGCCGTGCAATCTACCTAGCCCCGCAAAGTGCAAATATTAACATAAATGCATATTAAGATACTGTGTGTTAGCTCCTGAACTGAAATAGAGAGCGGGTGTTCCAGCGGAGGCAAGCAAATCGTGTTGATTTACAGTGGCTTGCGGATTTGGCCCATTACCGCTTCTTTATACACTTTTAAAAAGAAATGCCAACTCGATAGTTTAGGCTTTAACTGGAACATGGCAAGTAATTGTATGTTTTGGCGGACCCCTAGTAATGTTGCAGAATCTTTCTCAGAAGTTGTTCCATGGGATAGCCGATTCCTCAGGTAAGAGCTACTTGTTTGTTCAATCCTCCATCTTAGGCCTGCTCCTCAGGTGCATCCTCCTTCTCGCAGCGATTTCCTAGGAACAGATTTCGAAGAACAGCTCTGATCACAGAATCACAGATTGGTTAGGGTTGGAAAGGACCTCTGGAGATCATCCAGCCCAACCCCCCTGCCAGAGCAGGGTCACCTACAGCAGGTTGCACAGGATGACCTCCAGGCGGGTTTTGAATGTTTCTGGGGTCGGAGACTCTACCGCCTCCCTGGGCAGCCTGTTCCAGCGCTCTGCCACCCTCAAAGTAAAGAAGTTCCTCCTCATGCTTTGATAGAAGTTCCTAGGTTCCAGTTTGTACCCGTTACCTCTTGTCCTGGATCATCTTTGATGATCCAGGCCAAGAGGTAACGGGCACCAATTGGAACGTAGGAAATTGAACTTCAACTGGAACGTAGGAACTTGAACATAGGATTATCCTTGATGATTCAGGATAGCTGTGTGTCTGACCAGTCTGTCTTTCGAAGGAGGTCCTGGGCCAGCTCCAGCCATGCTGTGCTGAGCAGAGCCCCTGGCAGCAGCCCCACAGCTCACTCCCAGTGTGCCTGAATGGAAAAGGTACCAAAGTTGCTCCAACACTTTCTGAAAAACTCTATAGTGTTACCCCACAAGCGCAAAGCGACGGCAAAGCCCGTGAAATGACACCGGTGCTTCCAGAAAATGTCAAGCTTCCTGCCCAAGGGTGACATGCCATGCGGTGGGGTCAGGGCCACGCGCTGAGCACCCGGTGCGCTGGGGTTGCCCCAGCGGTTCCTGAGCAGCTCCTGCAGTGCTGCCGCCGGTACCGTTCTGGCGGCTGTAGTTGTTTAAAAAGCCGTTGTTGTTTCCGGCGTAATCTGACGGCAGTTTTCTCGGGCATTTGGGCCTCTTCTAATAAGTGTGCTGTGAGTACATCTGCAAGCATTCACCTGTCGAGGTCAAATGACTGGTGGTGCTCATCTGCCCCCGTGCTACTGCTGCTGCCTCCCGTGAATGCTCATGTGCCTGCGTGCCCCTGTACAGGCACAGATGCACGCGCGCAACACCTGATCCCGCATCCTAATTATTTTTCGCCCGGTTCTCTGAGTTGTTCTGCTTCCGGCTGATGAATGGGAAAGTGTAGTAGTGCTGTTTCATTTCACCAGCCTCTCAAGTGTGGAAATTATGGTAAATTTGAGAACAAGCCAGATTAGATTGATAGTTACACCTCCTCCTTTAATTAGCCAACCACAGGATCTGTGGAGGCAAAGGCCGGGGGGGTGTGTTGGTGTATATAACGTGTATTGTCTATGTGAAAGATTAATCAAAAGGAGTTGCTTGAGGTGGGAAGGCTTTTCCGGAGAGGTTCCACATGTTGTCAGGTAGTCCCTCTGAATGGCAGCTTCCGGTTTGGTCCCTTAGCTTTCGGAAGTGACATTTAGTCTGATATGTGCCAGCCGTGCAATCTACCTAGCCCTGCAAAGTGCAAATATTAACCTAAATGCATATTAAGATACTGTGTGTTAGCTCCTGAACTGAAATAGAGAGCGGGTGTTCCAGCGGAGGCAAGCAAATCGTGTTGATTTACAGTGGCTTGCGGATTTGGCCCATTACCGCTTCTTTATACACTTTTAAAAAGAAATGCCAACTCGATAGTTTAGGCTTTAACTGGAACATGGCAAGTAATTGTATGTTTTGGCGGACCCCTAGTAATGTTGCAGAATCTTTCTCAGAAGTTGTTCCATGGGATAGCCGATTCCTCAGGTAAGAGCTACTTGTTTGTTCAATCCTCCATCTTAGGCCTGCTCCTCAGGTGCATCCTCCTTCTCGCAGCGATTTCCTAGGAACAGATTTCGAAGAACAGCTCTGATCACAGAATCACAGATTGGTTAGGGTTGGAAAGGACCTCTGGAGATCATCCAGCCCAACCCCCCTGCCAGAGCAGGGTCACCTACAGCAGGTTGCACAGGATGACCTCCAGGCGGGTTTTGAATGTTTCTGGGGTCGGAGACTCTACCGCCTCCCTGGGCAGCCTGTTCCAGCGCTCTGCCACCCTCAAAGTAAAGAAGTTCCTCCTCATGCTTTGATAGAAGTTCCTAGGTTCCAGTTTGTACCCGTTACCTCTTGTCCTGGATCATCTTTGATGATCCAGGCCAAGAGGTAACGGGCACCAATTGGAACGTAGGAACTTGAACTTGAACTGGAACGTAGGAACTTGAACATAGGATTATCCTTGATGATTCAGGATAGCTGTGTGTCTGACCAGTCTGTCTTTCGAAGGAGGTCCTGGGCCAGCTCCAGCCATGCTGTGTTGAGCAGAGCCCCTGGCAGCAGCCCCACAGCTCACTCCCAGTGTGCCTGAATGGAAAAGGTACCAAAGTTGCTCCAACACTTTCTGAAAAACTCTATAGTGTTACCCCACAAGCGCAAAGCGACGGCAAAGCCCGTGAAATGACACCGGTGCTTCCAGAAAATGTCAAGCTTCCTGCTCAAGGGTGACATGCCATGCGGTGGGGTCAGGGCCACGCGCTGAGCACCCGGTGCGCTGGGGTTGCCCCAGCGGTTCCTGAGCAGCTCCTGCAGTGCTGCCGCCGGTACCGTTCTGGCGGCTGTAGTTGTTTAAAAAGCCGTTGTTGTTTCCGGCGTAATCTGACGGCAGTTTTCTCGGGCATTTGGGCCTCTTCTAATAAGTGTGCTGTGAGTACATCTGCAAGCATTCACCTGTCGAGGTCAAATGACTGGTGGTGCTCATCTGCCCCCGTGCTACTGCTGCTGCCTCCCGTGAATGCTCATGTGCCTGCGTGCCCCTGTACAGGCACAGATGCACGCGCGCAACACCTGATCCCGCATCCTAATTATTTTTCGCCCGGTTCTCTGAGTTGTTCTGCTTCCGGCTGATGAATGGGAAAGTGTAGTAGTGCTGTTTCATTTCACCAGCCTCTCAAGTGTGGAAATTATGGTAAATTTGAGAACAAGCCAGATTAGATTGATAGTTACACCTCCTCCTTTAATTAGCCAACCACAGGATCTGTGGAGGCAAAGGCCGGGGGGGTGTGTCGGTGTATATAATGTGTATTGTCTATGTGAAAGATTAATCAAAAGGAGTTGCTTGAGGTGGGAAGGCTTTTCCGGAGAGGTTCCACATGTTGTCAGGTAGACCCTCTGAATGGCAGCTTCCGGTTCGGTCCCTTAGCTTTCGGAAGTGACATTTAGTCTGATATGTGCCAGCCGTGCAATCTACCTAGCCCCGCAAAGTGCAAATATTAACATAAATGCATATTAAGATACTGTGTGTTAGCTCCTGAACTGAAATAGAGAGCGGGTGTTCCAGCGGAGGCAAGCAAATCGTGTTGATTTACAGTGGCTTGCGGATTTGGCCCATTACCGCTTCTTTATACACTTTTAAAAAGAAATGCCAACTCGATAGTTTAGGCTTTAACTGGAACATGGCAAGTAATTGTATGTTTTGGCGGACCCCTAGTAATGTTGCAGAATCTTTCTCAGAAGTTGTTCCATGGGATAGCCGATTCCTCAGGTAAGAGCTACTTGTTTGTTCAATCCTCCATCTTAGGCCTGCTCCTCAGGTGCATCCTCCTTCTCGCAGCGATTTCCTAGGAACAGATTTCGAAGAACAGCTCTGATCACAGAATCACAGATTGGTTAGGGTTGGAAAGGACCTCTGGAGATCATCCAGCCCAACCCCCCTGCCAGAGCAGGGTCACCTACAGCAGGTTGCACAGGATGACCTCCAGGCGGGTTTTGAATGTTTCTGGGGTCGGAGACTCTACCGCCTCCCTGGGCAGCCTGTTCCAGCGCTCTGCCACCCTCAAAGTAAAGAAGTTCCTCCTCATGCTTTGATAGAAGTTCCTAGGTTCCAGTTTGTACCCGTTACCTCTTGTCCTGGATCATCTTTGATGATCCAGGCCAAGAGGTAACGGGCACCAATTGGAACGTAGGAACTTGAACTTGAACTGGAACGTAGGAACTTGAACATAGGATTATCCTTGATGATTCAGGATAGCTGTGTGTCTGACCAGTCTGTCTTTCGAAGGAGGTCCTGGGCCAGCTCCAGCCATGCTGTGTTGAGCAGAGCCCCTGGCAGCAGCCCCACAGCTCACTCCCAGTGTGCCTGAATGGAAAAGGTACCAAAGTTGCTCCAACACTTTCTGAAAAACTCTATAGTGTTACCCCACAAGCGCAAAGCGACGGCAAAGCCCGTGAAATGACACCGGTGCTTCCAGAAAATGCCAAGCTTTCTGCCCAAGGGTGACATGCCATGCGGTGGGGTCAGGGCCACGCGCTGAGCACCCGGTGCGCTGGGGTTGCCCCAGCGGTTCCTGAGCAGCTCCTGCAGTGCTGCCGCCGGTACCGTTCTGGCGGCTGTAGTTGTTTAAAAAGCCGTTGTTGTTTCCGGCGTAATCTGACGGCAGTTTTCTCGGGCATTTGGGCCTCTTCTAATAAGTGTGCTGTGAGTACATCTGCAAGCATTCACCTGTCGAGGTCAAATGACTGGTGGTGCTCATCTGCCCCCGTGCTACTGCTGCTGCCTCCCGTGAATGCTCATGTGCCTGCGTGCCCCTGTACAGGCACAGATGCACGCGCGCAACACCTGATCCCGCATCCTAATTATTTTTCGCCCGGTTCTCTGAGTTGTTCTGCTTCCGGCTGATGAATGGGAAAGTGTAGTAGTGCTGTTTCATTTCACCAGCCTCTCAAGTGTGGAAATTATGGTAAATTTGAGAACAAGCCAGATTAGATTGATAGTTACACCTCCTCCTTTAATTAGCCAACCACAGGATCTGTGGAGGCAAAGGCCGGGGGGGTGTGTTGGTGTATATAACGTGTATTGTCTATGTGAAAGATTAATCAAAAGGAGTTGCTTGAGGTGGGAAGGCTTTTCCGGAGAGGTTCCACATGTTGTCAGGTAGTCCCTCTGAATGGCAGCTTCCGGTTCAGTCCCTTAGCTTTCGGAAGTGACATTTAGTCTGATATGTGCCAGCCGTGCAATCTACCTAGCCCTGCAAAGTGCAAATATTAACATAAATGCATATTAAGATACTGTGTGTTAGCTCCTGAACTGAAATAGAGAGCGGGTGTTCCAGCGGAGGCAAGCAAATCGTGTTGATTTACAGTGGCTTGCGGATTTGGCCCATTACCGCTTCTTTATACACTTTTAAAAAGAAATGCCAACTCGATAGTTTAGGCTTTAACTGGAACATGGCAAGTAATTCTGTGTTTTGGCGGACCCCTAGTAATGTTGCAGAATCTTTCTCAGAAGTTGTTCCATGGGATAGCCGATTCCTCAGGTAAGAGCTACTTGTTTGTTCAATCCTCCATCTTAGGCCTGCTCCTCAGGTGCATCCTCCTTCTCGCAGCGATTTCCTAGGAACAGATTTCGAAGAACAGCTCTGATCACAGAATCACAGATTGGTTAGGGTTGGAAAGGAGCTCTGGAGATCATCCAGCCCAACCCCCCTGCCAGAGCAGGGTCACCTACAGCAGGTTGCACAGGATGACCTCCAGGCGGGTTTTGAATGTTTCTGGGGTCGGAGACTCTACCGCCTCCCTGGGCAGCCTGTTCCAGCGCTCTGCCACCCTCAAAGTAAAGAAGTTCCTCCTCATGCTTTGAT
This sequence comes from Vanellus vanellus, assembly GCF_965231255.1. Lineage (NCBI taxonomy): Eukaryota > Metazoa > Chordata > Aves > Charadriiformes > Charadriidae > Vanellus > Vanellus vanellus. The sequence goes on along the minus strand of NW_028128478.1, from coordinate 536,655 downwards.
AGAAGTTCCTAGGTTCCAGTTTGTACCCGTTACCTCTTGTCCTGGATCATCTTTGATGATCCAGGACAAGAGGTAACGGGCACCAATTGGAACGTAGGAACTTGAACTTGAACTGGAACGTAGGAACTTGAACATAGGATTATCCTTGATGATTCAGGATAGCTGTGTGTCTGACCAGTCTGTCTTTCGAAGGAGGTCCTGGGCCAGCTCCAGCCATGCTGTGTTGAGCAGAGCCCCTGGCAGCAGCCCCACAGCTCACTCCCAGTGTGCCTGAATGGAAAAGGTACCAAAGTTGCTCCAACACTTTCTGAAAAACTCTATAGTGTTACCCCACAAGCGCAAAGCGACGGCAAAGCCCGTGAAATGACACCGGTGCTTCCAGAAAATGCCAAGCTTTCTGCCCAAGGGTGACATGCCATGCGGTGGGGTCAGGGCCACGCGCTGAGCACCCGGTGCGCTGGGGTTGCCCCAGCGGTTCCTGAGCAGCTCCTGCAGTGCTGCCGCCGGTACCGTTCTGGCGGCTGTAGTTGTTTAAAAAGCCGTTGTTGTTTCCGGCGTAATCTGACGGCAGTTTTCTCGGGCATTTGGGCCTCTTCTAATAAGTGTGCTGTGAGTACATCTGCAAGCATTCACCTGTCGAGGTCAAATGACTGGTGGTGCTCATCTGCCCCCGTGCTACTGCTGCTGCCTCCCGTGAATGCTCATGTGCCTGCGTGCCCCTGTACAGGCACAGATGCACGCGCGCAACACCTGATCCCGCATCCTAATTATTTTTCGCCCGGTTCTCGGAGTTGTTCTGCTTCCGGCTGATGAATGGGAAAGTGTAGTAGTGCTGTTTCATTTCACCAGCCTCTCAAGTGTGGAAATTATGGTAAATTTGAGAACAAGCCAGATTAGATTGATAGTTACACCTCCTCCTTTAATTAGCCAACCACAGGATCTGTGGAGGCAAAGGCCGGGGGTGTGTATCGGTGTATATAACGTGTATTGTCTATGTGAAAGATTAATCAAAAGGAGTTGCTTGAGGTGGGAAGGCTTTTCCGGAGAGGTTCCACATGTTGTCAGGTAGTCCCTCTGAATGGCAGCTTCCGGTTCGGTCCCTTAGCTTTCGGAAGTGACATTTAGTCTGATATGTGCCAGCCGTGCAATCTACCTAGCCCCGCAAAGTGCAAATATTAACATAAATGCATATTAAGATACTGTGTGTTAGCTCCTGAACTGAAATAGAGAGCGGGTGTTCCAGCGGAGGCAAGCAAATCGTGTTGATTTACAGTGGCTTGCGGATTTGGCCCATTACCGCTTCTTTATACACTTTTAAAAAGAAATGCCAACTCGATAGTTTAGGCTTTAACTGGAACATGGCAAGTAATTGTATGTTTTGGCGGACCCCTAGTAATGTTGCAGAATCTTTCTCTAAAGTTGTTCCATGGGATAGCCGATTCCTCAGGTAAGAGCTACTTGTTTGTTCAATCCTCCATCTTAGGCCTGCTCCTCAGGTGCATCCTCCTTCTCGCAGCGATTTCCTAGGAACAGATTTCGAAGAACAGCTCTGATCACAGAATCACAGATTGGTTAGGGTTGGAAAGGACCTCTGGAGATCATCCAGCCCAACCCCCCTGCCAGAGCAGGGTCACCTACAGCAGGTTGCACTGGATGACCTCCAGGCGGGTTTTGAATGTTTCTGGGGTCGGAGACTCTACCGCCTCCCTGGGCAGCCTGTTCCAGCGCTCTGCCACCCTCAAAGTAAAGAAGTTCCTCCTCATGCTTTGATAGAAGTTCCTACGTTCCAGTTTGTACCCGTTACCTCTTGTCCTGGATCATCTTTGATGATCCAGGACAAGAGGTAACGGGCACCAATTGGAACGTAGGAACTTGAACTTCAACTGGAACGTAGGAACTTGAACATAGGATTATCCTTGATGATTCAGGATAGCTGTGTGTCTGACCAGTCTGTCTTTCGAAGGAGGTCCTGGGCCAGCTCCAGCCATGCTGTGCTGAGCAGAGCCCCTGGCAGCAGCCCCACAGCTCACTCCCAGTGTGCCTGAATGGAAAAGGTACCAAAGTTGCTCCAACACTTTCTGAAAAACTCTATAGTGTTACCCCACAAGCGCAAAGCGACGGCAAAGCCCGTGAAATGACACCGGTGCTTCCAGAAAATGTCAAGCTTCCTGCTCAAGGGTGACATGCCATGCGGTGGGGTCAGGGCCACGCGCTGAGCACCCGGTGCGCTGGGGTTGCCCCAGCGGTTCCTGAGCAGCTCCTGCAGTGCTGCCGCTGGTACCGTTCTGGCGGCTGTAGTTGTTTAAAAAGCCGTTGTTGTTTCCGGCGTAATCTGACGGCAGTTTTCTCGGGCATTTGGGCCTCTTCGAATAAGTGTGCTGTGAGTACATCTGCAAGCATTCACCTGTCGAGGTCAAATGACTGGTGGTGCTCATCTGCCCCCGTGCTACTGCTGCTGCCTCCCGTGAATGCTCATGTGCCTGCGTGCCCCTGTACAGGCACAGATGCACGCGCGCAACACCTGATCCCGCATCCTAATTATTTTTCGCCCGGTTCTCTGAGTTGTTCTGCTTCCGGCTGATGAATGGGAAAGTGTAGTAGTGCTGTTTCATTTCACCAGCCTCTCAAGTGTGGAAATTATGGTAAATTTGAGAACAAGCCAGATTAGATTGATAGTTACACCTCCTCCTTTAATTAGCCAACCACAGGATCTGTGGAGGCAAAGGCCGGGGGGGTGTGTCGGTGTATATAAGGTGTATTGTCTATGTGAAAGATTAATCAAAAGGAGTTGCTTGAGGTGGGAAGGCTTTTCCGGAGAGGTTCCACATGTTGTCAGGTAGTCCCTCTGAATGGCAGCTTCCGGTTTGGTCCCTTAGCTTTCGGAAGTGACATTTAGTCTGATATGTGCCAGCCGTGCAATCTACCTAGCCCCGCAAAGTGCAAATATTAACATAAATGCATATTAAGATACTGTGTGTTAGCTCCTGAACTGAAATAGAGAGCGGGTGTTCCAGCGGAGGCAAGCAAATCGTGTTGATTTAGAGTGGCTTGAGGATTTGGCCCATTACCGCTTCTTTATACACTTTTAAAAAGAAATGCCAACTCGATAGTTTAGGCTTTAACTGGAACATGGCAAGTAATTGTATGTTTTGGCGGACCCCTAGTAATGTTGCAGAATCTTTCTCAGAAGTTGTTCCATGGGATAGCCGATTCCTCAGGTAAGAGCTACTTGTTTGTTCAATCCTCCATCTTAGGCCTGCTCCTCAGGTGCATCCTCCTTCTCGCAGCGATTTCCTAGGAACAGATTTCGAAGAACAGCTCTGATCACAGAATCACAGATTGGTTAGGGTTGGAAAGGAGCTCTGGAGATCATCCAGCCCAACCCCCCTGCCAGAGCAGGGTCACCTACAGCAGGTTGCACAGGATGACCTCCAGGCGGGTTTTGAATGTCTCTGGGGTCGGAGACTCTACCGCCTCCCTGGGCAGCCTGTTCCAGTGCTCTGCCACCCTCAAAGTAAAGAAGTTCCTCCTCATGCTTTGATAGAAGTTCCTAGGTTCCAGTTTGTACCCGTTACCTCTTGTCCTGGATCATCTTTGATGATCCAGGACAAGAGGTAACGGGCACCAATTGGAACGTAGGAACTTGAACTTCAACTGGAACGTAGGAACTTGAACATAGGATTATCCTTGATGATTCAGGATAGCTGTGTGTCTGACCAGTCTGTCTTTCGAAGGAGGTCCTGGGCCAGCTCCAGCCATGCTGTGCTGAGCAGAGCCCCTGGCAGCGACCCCACAGCTCACTCCCAGTGTGCCTGAATGGAAAAGGTACCAAAGTTGCTCCAACACTTTCTGAAAAACTCTATAGTGTTACCCCACAAGCGCAAAGCGACGGCAAAGCCCGTGAAATGACACCGGTGCTTCCAGAAAATGTCAAGCTTCCTGCCCAAGGGTGACATGCCATGCGGTGGGGTCAGGGCCACGCGCTGAGCACCCGGTGCGCTGGGGTTGCCCCAGCGGTTCCTGAGCAGCTCCTGCAGTGCTGCCGCCGGTACCGTTCTGGCGGCTGTAGTTGTTTAAAAAGCCGTTGTTGTTTCCGGCGTAATCTGACGGCAGTTTTCTCGGGCATTTGGGCCTCTTCTAATAAGTGTGCTGTGAGTACATCTGCAAGCATTCACCTGTCGAGGTCAAATGACTGGTGGTGCTCATCTCCCCCCGTGCTACTGCTGCTGCCTCCCGTGAATGCTCATGTGCCTGCGTGCCCCTGTACAGGCACAGATGCACGCGCGCAACACCTGATCCCGCATCCTAATTATTTTTCGCCCGGTTCTCTGAGTTGTTCTGCTTCCGGCTGATGAATGGGAAAGTGTAGTAGTGCTGTTTCATTTCACCAGCCTCTCAAGTGTGGAAATTATGGTAAATTTGAGAACAAGCCAGATTAGATTGATAGTTACACCTCCTCCTTTAATTAGCCAACCACAGGATCTGTGGAGGCAAAGGCCGGGGGGGTGTGTCGGTGTATATAACGTGTATTGTCTATGTGAAAGATTAATCAAAAGGAGTTGCTTGAGGTGGGAAGGCTTTTCCGGAGAGGTTCCACATGTTGTCAGGTAGTCCCTCTGAATGGCAGCTTCCGGTTCGGTCCCTTAGCTTTCGGAAGTGACATTTAGTCTGATATGTGCCAGCCGTGCAATCTACCTAGCCCTGCAAAGTGCAAATATTAACCTAAATGCATATTAAGATACTGTGTGTTAGCTCCTGAACTGAAATAGAGAGCGGGTGTTCCAGCGGAGGCAAGCAAATCGTGTTGATTTAGAGTGGCTTGAGGATTTGGCCCATTACCGCTTCTTTATACACTTTTAAAAAGAAATGCCAACTCGATAGTTTAGGCTTTAACTGGAACATGGCAAGTAATTGTATGTTTTGGCGGACCCCTAGTAATGTTGCAGAATCTTTCTCAGAAGTTGTTCCATGGGATAGCCGATTCCTCAGGTAAGAGCTAGTTGTTTGTTCAATCCTCCATCTTAGGCCTGCTCCTCAGGTGCGTCCTCCTTCTCGCAGCGATTTCCTAGGAACAGATTTCAAAGAACAGCTCTGATCACAGAATCACAGATTGGTTAGGGTTGGAAAGGACCTCTGGAGATCATCCAGCCCAACCCCCCTGCCAGAGCAGGGTCACCTACAGCAGGTTGCACAGGATGACCTCCAGGCGGGTTTTGAATGTTTCTGGGGTCGGAGACTCTACTGCCTCCCTGGGCAGCCTGTTCCAGCGCTCTGCCACCCTCAAAGTAAAGAAGTTCCTCCTCATGCTTTGATAGAAGTTCCTAGGTTCCAGTTTGTACCCGTTACCTCTTGTCCTGGATCATCTTTGATGATCCAGGACAAGAGGTAACGGGCACCAATTGGAACGTAGGAACTTGAACTTGAACTGGAAGGTAGGAACTTGAACTTGAACATAGGATTATCCTTGATGATTCAGGATAGCTGTGTGTCTGACCAGTCTGTCTTTCGAAGGAGGTCCTGGACCAGCTCCAGCCATGCTGTGCTGAGCAGAGCCCCTGGCAGCAGCCCCACAGCTCACTCCCAGTGTGCCTGAATGGAAAAGGTACCAAAGTTGCTCCAACACTTTCTGAAAAACTCTATAGTGTTACCCCACAAGCGCAAAGCGACGGCAAAGCCCGTGAAATGACACCGGTGCTTCCAGAAAATGTCAAGCTTCCTGCCCAAGGGTGACATGCCATGCGGTGGGGTCAGGGCCACGCGCTGAGCACCCGGTGCGCTGGGGTTGCCCCAGCGGTTCCTGAGCAGCTCCTGCAGTGCTGCCGCCGGTACCGTTCTGGCGGCTGTAGTTGTTTAAAAAGCCGTTGTTGTTTCCGGCGTAATCTGACGGCAGTTTTCTCGGGCATTTGGGCCTCTTCTAATAAGTGTGCTGTGAGTACATCTGCAAGCATTCACCTGTCGAGGTCAAATGACTGGTGGTGCTCATCTGCCCCCGTGCTACTGCTGCTGCCTCCCGTGAATGCTCACATGCCTGCGTGCCCCTGTACAGGCACAGATGCACGCGCGCAACACCTGATCCCGCATCCTAATTATTTTTCGCCCGGTTCTCTGAGTTGTTCTGCTTCCAGCTGATGAATGGGAAAGTGTAGTAGTGCTGTTTCATTTCACCAGCCTCTCAAGTGTGGAAATTATGGTAAATTTGAGAACAAGCCAGATTAGATTGATAGTTACACCTCCTCCTTTAATTAGCCAACCACAGGATCTGTGGAGGCAAAGGCCGGGGGGGTGTGTCGGTGTATATAACGTGTATTGTCTATGTGAAAGATTAATCAAAAGGAGTTGCTTGAGGTGGGAAGGCTTTTCCGAAGAGGTTCCACATGTTGTCAGGTAGTCCCTCTGAATTGCAGCTTCCGGTTCGGTCCCTTAGCTTTCGGAAGTGACATTTAGTCTGATATGTGCCAGCCGTGCAATCTACCTAGCCCTGCAAAGTGCAAATATTAACCTAAATGCATATTAAGATGCTGTGTGTTAGCTCCTGAACTGAAATAGAGAGCGGGTGTTCCAGCGGAGGCAAGCAAATCGTGTTGATTTACAGTGGCTTGAGGATTTGGCCCATTACCGCTTCTTTATACACTTTTAAAAAGAAATGCCAACTCGATAGTTTAGGCTTTAACTGGAACATGGCAAGTAATTGTATGCTTTGGCGGACCCCTAGTAATGTTGCAGAATCTTTCTCAGAAGTTGTTCCATGGGATAGCCGATTCCTCAGGTAAGAGCTACTTGTTTGTTCAATCCTCCATCTTAGGCCTGCTCCTCAGGTGCATCCTCCTTCTCGCAGCGATTTCCTAGGAACAGATTTCGAAGAACAGCTCTGATCACAGAATCACAGATTAGTTAGGGTTGGAAAGGAGCTCTGGAGATCATCCAGCCCAACCCCCCTGCCAGAGCAGGGTCACCTACAGCAGGTTGCACAGGATGACCTCCAGGCGGGTTTTGAATGTCTCTGGGGTCGGAGACTCTACCGCCTCCCTGGGCAGCCTGTTCCAGCGCTCTGCCACCCTCAAAGTAAAGAAGTTCCTCCTCATGCTTTGATAGAAGTTCCTACGTTCCAGTTTGTACCCATTACCTCTTGTCCTGGATCATCTTTGATGATCCAGGACAAGAGGTAACGGGCACCAATTGGAACGTAGGAACTTGAACTTGAACTGGAACGTAGGAACTTGAACATAGGATTATCCTTGATGATTCAGGATAGCTGTGTGTCTGACCAGTCTGTCTTTCGAAGGAGGTCCTGGGCCAGCTCCAGCCATGCTGTGTTGCGCAGAGCCCCTGGAAGCAGCCCCACAGCTCACTCCCAGTGTGCCTGAATGGAAAAGGTACCAAAGTTGCTCCAACACTTTCTGAAAAACTCTATAGTGTTACCCCACAAGCGCAAAGCGACGGCAAAGCCCGTGAAATGACACCGGTGCTTCCAGAAAATGTCAAGCTTCCTGCCCAAGGGTGACATGCCATGCGGTGGGGTCAGGGCCACGCGCTGAGCACCCGGTGCGCTGGGGTTGCCCCAGCGGTTCCTGAGCAGCTCCTGCAGTGCTGCCGCCGGTACCGTTCTGGCGGCTGTAGTTGTTTAAAAAGCCGTTGTTGTTTCCGGCGTAATCTGACGGCAGTTTTCTCGGGCGTTTGGGCCTCTTCTAATAAGTGTGCTGTGAGTACATCTGCAAGCATTCACCTGTCGAGGTCAAATGACTGGTGGTGCTCATCTGCCCCCGTGCTACTGCTGCTGCCTCCCGTGAATGCTCATGTGCCTGCGTGCCCCTGTACAGGCACAGATGCACGCGCGCAACACCTGATCCCGCATCCTAATTATTTTTCGCCCGGTTCTCTGAGTTGTTCTGCTTCCGGCTGATGAATGGGAAAGTGTAGTAGTGCTGTTTCATTTCACCAGCCTCTCAAGTGTGGAAATTATGGTAAATTTGAGAACAAGCCAGATTAGATTGATAGTTACACCTCCTCCTTTAATTAGCCAACCACAGGATCTGTGGAGGCAAAGGCCGGGGGGGTGTGTCGGTGTATATAACGTGTATTGTCTATGTGAAAGATTAATCAAAAGGAGTTGCTTGAGGTGGGAAGGCTTTTCCGGAGAGGTTCCACATGTTGTCAGGTAGTCCCTCTGAATGGCAGCTTCCGGTTCGGTCCCTTAGCTTTCGGACGTGACATTTAGTCTGATATGTGCCAGCCGTGCAATCTACCTAGCCCTGCAAAGTGCAAATATTAACCTAAATGCATATTAAGATACTGTGTGTTAGCTCCTGAACTGAAATAGAGAGCGGGTGTTCCAGCGGAGGCAAGCAAATCGTGTTGATTTAGAGTGGCTTGAGGATTTGGCCCATTACCGCTTCTTTATACACTTTTAAAAAGAAATGCCAACTCGATAGTTTAGGCTTTAACTGGAACATGGCAAGTAATTGTATGTTTTGGCGGACCCCTAGTAATGTTGCAGAATCTTTCTCAGAAGTTGTTCCATGGGATAGCCGATTCCTCAGGTAAGAGCTAGTTGTTTGTTCAATCCTCCATCTTAGGCCTGCTCCTCAGGTGCGTCCTCCTTCTCGCAGCGATTTCCTAGGAACAGATTTCAAAGAACAGCTCTGATCACAGAATCACAGATTGGTTAGGGTTGGAAAGGACCTCTGGAGATCATCCAGCCCAACCCCCCTGCCAGAGCAGGGTCACCTACAGCAGGTTGCACAGGATGACCTCCAGGCGGGTTTTGAATGTTTCTGGGGTCGGAGACTCTACTGCCTCCCTGGGCAGCCTGTTCCAGCGCTCTGCCACCCTCAAAGTAAAGAAGTTCCTCCTCATGCTTTGATAGAAGTTCCTAGGTTCCAGTTTGTACCCGTTACCTCTTGTCCTGGATCATCTTTGATGATCCAGGACAAGAGGTAACGGGCACCAATTGGAACGTAGGAACTTGAACATAGGATTATCCTTGATGATTCAGGATAGCTGTGTGTCTGACCAGTCGGTCTTTCGAAGGAGGTCCTGGGCCAGCTCCAGCCATGCTGTGCTGAGCAGAGCCCCTGGCAGCAGCCCCACAGCTCACTCCCAGTGTGCCTGAATGGAAAAGGTACCAAAGTTGCTCCAACACTTTCTGAAAAACTCTATAGTGTTACCCCACAAGCGCAAAGCGACGGCAAAGCCCGTGAAATGACACCGGTGCTTCCAGAAAATGTCAAGCTTCCTGCCCAAGGGTGACATGCCATGCGGTGGGGTCAGGGCCACGCGCTGAGCACCCGGTGCGCTGGGGTTGCCCCAGCGGTTCCTGAGCAGCTCCTGCAGTGCTGCCGCCGGTACCGTTCTGGCGGCTGTAGTTGTTTAAAAAGCCGTTGTTGTTTCCGGCGTAATCTGACGGCAGTTTTCTCGGGCATTTGGGCCTCTTCTAATAAGTGTGCTGTGAGTACATCTGCAAGCATTCACCTGTCGAGGTCAAATGACTGGTGGTGCTCATCTGCCCCCGTGCTACTGCTGCTGCCTCCCGTGAATGCTCATGTGCCTGCGTGCCCCTGTACAGGCACAGATGCACGCGCGCAACACCTGATCCCGCATCCTAATTATTTTTCGCCCGGTTCTCTGAGTTGTTCTGCTTCCGGCTGATGAATGGGAAAGTGTAGTAGTGCTGTTTCATTTCACCAGCCTCTCAAGTGTGGAAATTATGGTAAATTTGAGAACAAGCCAGATTAGATTGATAGTTACACCTCCTCCTTTAATTAGCCAACCACAGGATCTGTGGAGGCAAAGGCCGGGGGGGTGTGTCGGTGTATATAACATGTATTGTCTATGTGAAAGATTAATCAAAAGGAGTTGCTTGAGGTGGGAAGGCTTTTCCGGAGAGGTTCCACATGTTGTCAGGTAGTCCCTCTGAATGGCAGCTTCCGGTTCGGTCCCTTAGCTTTCGGAAGTGACATTTAGTCTGATATGTGCCAGCCGTGCAATCTACCTAGCCCTGCAAAGTGCAAATATTAACATAAATGCATATTAAGATACTGTGTGTTAGCTCCTGAACTGCAATAGAGAGCGGGTGTTCCAGCGGAGGCAAGCAAATCGTGTTGATTTAGAATGGCTTGAGGATTTGGCCCATTACCGCTTCTTTATACACTTTTAAAAAGAAATGCCAACTTGATAGTTTAGGCTTTAACTGGAACATGGCAAGTAATTGTATGCTTTGGCGGACCCCTAGTAATGTTGCAGAATCTTTCTCAGAAGTTGTTCCATGGGATAGCCGATTCCTCAGGTAAGAGCTACTTGTTTGTTCAATCCTCCATCTTAGGCCTGCTCCTCAGGTGCATCCTCCTTCTCGCAGCGATTTCCTAGGAACAGATTTCAAAGAACAGCTCTGATCACAGAATCACAGATTAGTTAGGGTTGGAAAGGACCTCTGGAGATCATCCAGCCCAACCCCCCTGCCAGAGCAGGGTCACCTACAGCAGGTTGCACAGGATGACCTCCAGGCGGGTTTTGAATGTTTCTGGGGTGGGAGACTCTACCGCCTCCCTGGGCAGCCTGTTCCAGCGCTCTGCCACCCTCAAAGTAAAGAAGTTCCTCCTCATGCTTTGATAGAAGTTCCTACGTTCCAATTGGTGCCCGTTACCTCTTGTCCTGGATCATCAAAGATGATCCAGGACAAGAGGTAACGGGTACAAACTGGAACGTAGGAACTTGAACTTGAACTGGAACGTAGGAACTTGAACATAGGATTATCCTTGATGATTCAGGATAGCTGTGTGTCTGACCAGTCTGTCTTTCGAAGGAGGTCCTGGGCCAGCTCCAGCCATGCTGTGCTGAGCAGAGCCCCTGGCAGCAGCCCCACAGCTCACTCCCAGTGTGCCTGAATGGAAAAGGTACCAAAGTTGCTCCAACACTTTCTGAAAAACTCTATAGTGTTACCCCACAAGCGCAAAGCGACGGCAAAGCCCGTGAAATGACACCGGTGCTTCCAGAAAATGTCAAGCTTCCTGCCCAAGGGTGACATGCCATGCGGTGGGGTCAGGGCCACGCGCTGAGCACCCGGTGCGCTGGGGTTGCCCCAGCGGTTCCTGAGCAGCTCCTGCAGTGCTGCCGCCGGTACCGTTCTGGCGGCTGTAGTTGTTTAAAAAGCCGTTGTTGTTTCCGGCGTAATCTGACGGCAGTTTTCTCGGGCATTTGGGCCTCTTCTAATAAGTGTGCTGTGAGTACATCTGCAAGCATTCACCTGTCGAGGTCAAATGACTGGTGGTGCTCATCTGCCCCCGTGCTACTGCTGCTGCCTCCCGTGAATGCTCATGTGCCTGCGTGCCCCTGTACAGGCACAGATGCACGCGCGCAACACCTGATCCCGCATCCTAATTATTTTTCGCCCGGTTCTCGGAGTTGTTCTGCTTCCGGCTGATGAATGGGAAAGTGTAGTAGTGCTGTTTCATTTCACCAGCCTCTCAAGTGTGGAAATTATGGTAAATTTGGGAACAAGCCAGATTAGATTGATAGTTACACCTCCTCCTTTAATTAGCCAACCACAGGATCTGTGGAGGCAAAGGCCGGGGGGGTGTGTCGGTGTATATAACGTGTATTGTCTATGTGAAAGATGAATCAAAAGGAGTTGCTTGAGGTGGGAAGGCTTTTCCGGAGAGGTTCCCCATGTTGTCAGGTAGTCCCTCTGAATGGCAGCTTCCGGTTCGGTCCCTTAGCTTTCGGACGTGACATTTAGTCTGATATGTGCCAGCCGTGCAATCTACCTAGCCCTGCAAAGTGCAAATATTAACCTAAATGCATATTAAGATACTGTGTGTTAGCTCCTGAACTGCAATAGAGAGCGGGTGTTCCAGCGGAGGCAAGCAAATCGTGTTGATTTACAGTGGCTTGCGGATATGGCCCATTACCGCTTCTTTATACACTTTTAAAAAGAAATGCCAACTCGATAGTTTAGGCTTTAACTGGAACATGGCAAGTAATTGTATGTTTTGGCAGACCCCTAGTAATGTTGCAGAATCTTTCTCAGAAGTTGTTCCGTGGGATAGCCGATTCCTCAGGTAAGAGCTACTTGTTTGTTCAATCCTCCATCTTAGGCCTGCTCCTCAGGTGCATCCTCCTTCTCGCAGCGATTTCCTAGGAACAGATTTCGAAGAACAGCTCTGATCACAGAATCACAGATTGGTTAGGGTTGGAAAGGAGCTCTGGAGATCATCCAGTCCAACCCCCTGCCAGAGCAGGGTCACCTACAGCAGGTTGCACAGGATGACCTCCAGGCGGGTTATGAATGTCTCTGGGGTGGGAGACTCTACCGCCTCCCTGGGCAGCCTGTTCCAGCGCTCTGCCACCCTCAAAGTAAAGAAGTTCCTCCTCATGCTTTGATAGAAGTTCCTAGGTTCCAGTTTGTACCCGTTACCTCTTGTCCTGGATCATCTTTGATGATCCAGGCCAAGAGGTAACGGGCACCAATTGGAACGTAGGAACTTGAACTTGAACTGGAAGGTAGGAACTTGAACATAGGATTATCCTTGATGATTCAGGATAGCTGTGTGTCTGACCAGTCTGTCTTTCGAAGGAGGTCCTGGACCAGCTCCAGCCATGCTGTGCTGAGCAGAGCCCCTGGCAGCAGCCCCACAGCTCACTCCCAGTGTGCCTGAATGGAAAAGGTACCAAAGTTGCTCCAACACTTTCTGAAAAACTCTATAGTGTTACCCCACAAGCGCAAAGCGACGGCAAAGCCCGTGAAATGACACCGGTGCTTCCAGAAAATGTCAAGCTTCCTGCCCAAGGGTGACATGCCATGCGGTGGGGTCAGGGCCACGCGCTGAGCACCCGGTGCGCTGGGGTTGCCCCAGCGGTTCCTGAGCAGCTCCTGCAGTGCTGCCGCTGGTACCGTTCTGGCGGCTGTAGTTGTTTAAAAAGCCGTTGTTGTTTCCGGCGTAATCTGACGGCAGTTTTCTCGGGCATTTGGGCCTCTTCAAATAAGTGTGCTGTGAGTACATCTGCAAGCATTCACCTGTCGAGGTCAAATGAGTGGTGGTGCTCATCTGCCCCCTTGCTACTGCTGCTGCCTCCCGTGAATGCTCATGTGCCTGCGTGCCCCTGTACAGGCACAGATGCACGCGCGCAACACCTGATCCCACATCCTAATTATTTTTCGCCCGGTTCTCGGAGTTGTTCTGCTTCCGGCTGATGAACGGGAAAGTGTAGTAGTGCTGTTTCATTTCACCAGCCTCTCAAGTGTGGAAATTATGGTAAATTTGAGAACAAGCCAGATTAGATTGATAGTTACACCTCCTCCTTTAATTAGCCAACCACAGGATCTGTGGAGGCAAAGGCCGGGGGGGTGTGTCGGTGTATATAACGTGTATTGTCTATGTGAAAGATTAATCAAAAGGAGTTGCTTGAGGTGGGAAGGCTTTTCCGGAGAGGTTCCACATGTTGTCAGGTAGTCCCTCTGAATGGCAGCTTCCGGTTCGGTCCCTTAGCTTTCGGAAGTGACATTTAGTCTGATATGTGCCAGCCGTGCAATCTACCTAGCCCTGCAAAGTGCAAATATTAACATAAATGCATATTAAGATAGTGTGTGTTAGCTCCTGAACTGAAATAGAGAGCGGGTGTTCCAGCGGAGGCAAGCAAATCGTGTTGATTTACAGTGGCTTGAGGATTTGGCCCATTACCGCTTCTTTATACACTTTTAAAAAGAAATGCCAACTCGATAGTTTAGGCTTTAACTGGAACATGGCAAGTAATTGTATGCTTTGGCGGACCCCTAGTAATGTTGCAGAATCTTTCTCAGAAGTTGTTCCATGGGATAGCCGATTCCTCAGGTAAGAGCTACTTGTTTGTTCAATCCTCCATCTTAGGCCTGCTCCTCAGGTGCATCCTCCTTCTCGCAGCGATTTCCTAGGAACAGATTTCGAAGAACAGCTCTGATCACAGAATCACAGATTGGTTAGGGTTGGAAAGGACCTCTGGAGATCATCCAGTCCAACCCCCTGCCAGAGCAGGGTCACCTACAGCAGGTTGCACAGGATGACCTCCAGGCGGGTTATGAATGTCTCTGGGGTGGGAGACTCTACCGCCTCCCTGGGCAGCCTGTTCCAGCGCTCTGCCACCCTCAAAGTAAAGAAGTTCCTCCTCATGCTTTGATAGAAGTTCCTAGGTTCCAGTTTGTACCCGTTACCTCTTGTCCTGGATCATCTTTGATGATCCAGGCCAAGAGGTAACGGGCACCAATTGGAACGTAGGAACTTGAACTTGAACTGGAAGGTAGGAACTTGAACATAGGATTATCCTTGATGATTCAGGATAGCTGTGTGTCTGACCAGTCTGTCTTTCGAAGGAGGTCCTGGACCAGCTCCAGCCATGCTGTGCTGAGCAGAGCCCCTGGCAGCAGCCCCACAGCTCACTCCCAGTGTGCCTGAATGGAAAAGGTACCAAAGTTGCTCCAACACTTTCTGAAAAACTCTATAGTGTTACCCCACAAGCGCAAAGCGACGGCAAAGCCCGTGAAATGACACCGGTGCTTCCAGAAAATGTCAAGCTTCCTGCCCAAGGGTGACATGCCATGCGGTGGGGTCAGGGCCACGCGCTGAGCACCCGGTGCGCTGGGGTTGCCCCAGCGGTTCCTGAGCAGCTCCTGCAGTGCTGCCGCTGGTACCGTTCTGGCGGCTGTAGTTGTTTAAAAAGCCGTTGTTGTTTCCGGCGTAATCTGACGGCAGTTTTCTCGGGCATTTGGGCCTCTTCAAATAAGTGTGCTGTGAGTACATCTGCAAGCATTCACCTGTCGAGGTCAAATGAGTGGTGGTGCTCATCTGCCCCCTTGCTACTGCTGCTGCCTCCCGTGAATGCTCATGTGCCTGCGTGCCCCTGTACAGGCACAGATGCACGCGCGCAACACCTGATCCCACATCCTAATTATTTTTCGCCCGGTTCTCGGAGTTGTTCTGCTTCCGGCTGATGAACGGGAAAGTGTAGTAGTGCTGTTTCATTTCACCAGCCTCTCAAGTGTGGAAATTATGGTAAATTTGAGAACAAGCCAGATTAGATTGATAGTTACACCTCCTCCTTTAATTAGCCAACCACAGGATCTGTGGAGGCAAAGGCCGGGGGGGTGTGTCGGTGTATATAACGTGTATTGTCTATGTGAAAGATTAATCAAAAGGAGTTGCTTGAGGTGGGAAGGCTTTTCCGGAGAGGTTCCACATGTTGTCAGGTAGTCCCTCTGAATGGCAGCTTCCGGTTCGGTCCCTTAGCTTTCGGAAGTGACATTTAGTCTGATATGTGCCAGCCGTGCAATCTACCTAGCCCTGCAAAGTGCAAATATTAACATAAATGCATATTAAGATAGTGTGTGTTAGCTCCTGAACTGAAATAGAGAGCGGGTGTTCCAGCGGAGGCAAGCAAATCGTGTTGATTTACAGTGGCTTGAGGATTTGGCCCATTACCGCTTCTTTATACACTTTTAAAAAGAAATGCCAACTCGATAGTTTAGGCTTTAACTGGAACATGGCAAGTAATTGTATGCTTTGGCGGACCCCTAGTAATGTTGCAGAATCTTTCTCAGAAGTTGTTCCATGGGATAGCCGATTCCTCAGGTAAGAGCTACTTGTTTGTTCAATCCTCCATCTTAGGCCTGCTCCTCAGGTGCATCCTCCTTCTCGCAGCGATTTCCTAGGAACAGATTTCGAAGAACAGCTCTGATCACAGAATCACATATTAGTTAGGGTTGGAAAGGACCTCTGGAGATCATCCAGCCCAACCCCCCTGCCAGAGCAGGGTCACCTACAGCAGGTTGCACAGGATGACCTCCAGGCGGGTTTTGAATGTTTCTGGGGTGGGAGACTCTACCGCCTCCCTGGGCAGCCTGTTCCAGCGCTCTGCCACCCTCAAAGTGAAGAAGTTCCTCCTCATGCTTTGATAGAAGTTCCTACGTTCCAGTTTGTACCCGTTACCTCTTGTCCTGGATCATCTTTGATGATCCAGGACAAGAGGTAATGGGCACCAATTGGAACGTAGGAACTTGAACTTGAACTGGAACGTAGGAACTTGAACATAGGATTATCCTTGATGATTCAGGATAGCTGTGTGTCTGACCAGTCTGTCTTTCGAAGGAGGTCCTGGGCCAGCTCCAGCCATGCTGTGCTGAGCAGAGCCCCTGGCAGCAGCCCCACAGCTCACTCCCAGTGTGCCTGAATGGAAAAGGTACAAAAGTTGCTCCAACACTTTCTGAAAAACTCTATAGTGTTACCCCACAAGCGCAAAGCGACGGCAAAGCCCGTGAAATGACACCGGTGCTTCCAGAAAATGTCAAGCTTCCTGCCCAAGGGTGACATGCCATGCGGTGGGGTCAGGGCCACGCGCTGAGCACCCGGTGCGCTGGGGTTGCCCCAGCGGTTCCTGAGCAGCTCCTGCAGTGCTGCCGCCGGTACCGTTCTGGCGGCTGTAGTTGTTTAAAAAGCCGTTGTTGTTTCCGGCGTAATCTGACGGCAGTTTTCTCGGGCATTTGGGCCTCTTCAAATAAGTGTGCTGTGAGTACATCTGCAAGCATTCACCTGTCGAGGTCAAATGACTGGTGGTGCTCATCTCCCCCCGTGCTACTGCTGCTGCCTCCCGTGAATGCTCATGTGCCTGCGTGCCCCTGTACAGGCACAGATGCACGCGCGCAACACCTGATCCCACATCCTAATTATTTTTCGCCCGGTTCTCGGAGTTGTTCTGCTTCCGGCTGATGAACGGGAAAGTGTAGTAGTGCTGTTTCATTTCACCAGCCTCTCAAGTGTGGAAATTATGGTAAATTTGAGAACAAGCCAGATTAGATTGATAGTTACACCTCCTCCTTTAATTAGCCAACCACAGGATCTGTGGAGGCAAAGGCCGGGGGGGTGTGTCGGTGTATATAAGGTGTATTGTCTATGTGAAAGATTAATCAAAAGGAGTTGCTTGAGGTGGGAAGGCTTTTCCGGAGAGGTTCCACATGTTGTCAGGTAGTCCCTCTGAATGGCAGCTTCCGGTTCGGTCCCTTAGCTTTCGGAAGTGACATTTAGTCTGATATGTGCCAGCCGTGCAATCTACCTAGCCCTGCAAAGTGCAAATATTAACCTAAATGCATATTAAGATAGTGTGTGTTAGCTCCTGAACTGAAATAGAGAGCGGGTGTTCCAGCGGAGGCAAGCAAATCGTGTTGATTTAGAGTGGCTTGAGGATTTGGCCCATTACCGCTTCTTTATACACTTTTAAAAAGAAATGCCAACTCGATAGTTTAGGCTTTAACTGGAACATGGCAAGTAATTGTATGCTTTGGCGGACCCCTAGTAATGTTGCAGAATCTTTCTCAGAAGTTGTTCCATGGGATAGCCGATTCCTCAGGTAAGAGCTACTTGTTTGTTCAATCCTCCATCTTAGGCCTGCTCCTCAGGTGCATCCTCCTTCTCGCAGCGATTTCCTAGGAACAGATTTCGAAGAACAGCTCTGATCACAGAATCACAGATTGGTTAGGGTTGGAAAGGACCTCTGGAGATCATCCAGCCCAACCCCCCTGCCAGAGCAGGGTCACCTACAGCAGGTTGCAAAGGATGACCTCCAGGCGGGTTTTGAATGTTTCTGGGGTGGGAGACTCTACCGCCTCCCTGGGCAGCCTGTTCCAGCGCTCTGCCACCCTCAAAGTGAAGAAGTTCCTCCTCATGCTTTGATAGAAGTTCCTAGGTTCCAGTTTGTACCCGTTACCTCTTGTCCTGGATCATCTTTGATGATCCAGGACAAGAGGTAATGGGCACCAATTGGAACGTAGGAACTTGAACTTGAACTGGAACGTAGGAACTTGAACATAGGATTATCCTTGATGATTCAGGATAGCTGTGTGTCTGACCAGTCTGTCTTTCGAAGGAGGTCCTGGGCCAGCTCCAGCCATGCTGTGCTGAGCAGAGCCCCTGGCAGCAGCCCCACAGCTCACTCCCAGTGTGCCTGAATGGAAAAGGTACCAAAGTTGCTCCAACACTTTGTGAAAAACTCTATAGTGTTACCCCACAAGCGCAAAGCGACGGCAAAGCCCGTGAAATGACACCGGTGCTTCCAGAAAATGTCAAGCTTCCTGCCCAAGGGTGACATGCCATGCGGTGGGGTCAGGGCCACGCGCTGAGCACCCGGTGCGCTGGGGTTGCCCCAGCGGTTCCTGAGCAGCTCCTGCAGTGCTGCCGCCGGTACCGTTCTGGCGGCTGTAGTTGTTTAAAAAGCCGTTGTTGTTTCCGGCGTAATCTGACGGCAGTTTTCTCGGGCATTTGGGCCTCTTCAAATAAGTGTGCTGTGAGTACATCTGCAAGCATTCACCTGTCGAGGTCAAATGACTGGTGGTGCTCATCTGCCCCCTTGCTACTGCTGCTGCCTCCCGTGAATGCTCATGTGCCTGCGTGCCCCTGTACAGGCACAGATGCACGCGCGCAACACCTGATCCCACATCCTAATTATTTTTCGCCCGGTTCTCGGAGTTGTTCTGTTTCCGGCTGATGAACGGGAAAGTGTAGTAGTGTTGTTTCATTTCACCAGCCTCTCAAGTGTGGAAATTATGGTAAATTTGAGAACAAGCCAGATTAGATTGATAGTTACACCTCCTCCTTTAATTAGCCAACCACAGGATCTGTGGAGGCAAAGGCCGGGGGGGTGTGTCGGTGTATATAACGTGTATTGTCTATGTGAAAGATGAATCAAAAGGAGTTGCTTGAGGTGGGAAGGCTTTTCCGGAGAGGTTCCACATGTTGTCAGGTAGTCCCTCTGAATGGCAGCTTCCGGTTCGGTCCCTTAGCTTTCGGAAGTGACATTTAGTCTGATATGTGCCAGCCGTGCAATCTACCTAGCCCTGCAAAGTGCAAATATTAACCTAAATGCATATTAAGATAGTGTGTGTTAGCTCCTGAACTGAAATAGAGAGCGGGTGTTCCAGCGGAGGCAAGCAAATCGTGTTGATTTACAGTGGCTTGAGGATTTGGCCCATTACCGCTTCTTTATACACTTTTAAAAAGAAATGCCAACTCGATAGTTTAGGCTTTAACTGGAACATGGCAAGTAATTGTATGTTTTGGCGGACCCCTAGTAATGTTGCAGAATCTTTCTCAGAAGTTGTTCCATGGGATAGCCGATTCCTCAGGTAAGAGCTACTTGTTTGTTCAATCCTCCATCTTAGGCCTGCTCCTCAGGTGCATCCTCCTTCTCGCAGCGATTTCCTAGGAACAGATTTCGAAGAACAGCTCTGATCACAGAATCACAGATTGGTTAGGGTTGGAAAGGAGCTCTGGAGATCATCCAGTCCAACCCCCCTGCCAGAGCAGGGTCACCTACAGCAGGTTGCACAGGATGACCTCCAGGCGGGTTATGAATGTCTCTGGGGTGGGAGACTCTACCGCCTACCTGGGCAGCCTGTTCCAGCGCTCTGCCACCCTCAAAGTAAAGAAGTTCCTCCTCATGCTTTGATAGAAATTCCTAGGTTACAGTTTGTACGCGTTACCTCTTGTCCTGGATCATCTTTGATGATCATCATCTTTGATAATCCAGGACAAGAGGTAACGGGCACCAATTGGAACGTAGGAACTTGAACTTACACTGGAACGTAGGAACTTGAACATAGGATTATCCTTGATGATTCAGGACAGCTGTGTGTCTGACCAGTCTGTCTTTCGAAGGAGGTCCTGGGCCAGCTCCAGCCATGCTGTGCTGAGCAGAGCCCCTGGCAGCAGCCCCACACCTCACTCCCAGTGTGCCTGAATGGAAAAGGTACCAAAGTTGCTCCAACACTTTGTGAAAAACTCTATAGTGTTACCCCACAAGCGCAAAGCGACGGCAAAGCCCGTGAAATGACACCGGTGCTTCCAGAAAATGTCAAGCTTCCTGCCCAAGGGTGACATGCCATGCGGTGGGGTCAGGGCCACGCGCTGAGCACCCGGTGCGCTGGGGTTGCCCCAGCGGTTCCTGAGCAGCTCCTGCAGTGCTGCCGCCGGTACCGTTCTGGCGGCTGTAGTTGTTTAAAAAGCCGTTGTTGTTTCCGGCGTAATCTGACGGCAGTTTTCTCGGGCATTTGGGCCTCTTCTAATAAGTGTGCTGTGAGTACATCTGCAAGCATTCACCTGTCGAGGTCAAATGACTGGTGGTGCTCATCTGCCCCCGTGCTACTGCTGCTGCCTCCCGTGAATGCTCATGTGCCTGCGTGCCCCTGTACAGGCACGCGCGCAACACCTGATCCCGCATCCTAATTATTTTTCGCCCGGTTCTCGGAGTTGTTCTGCTTCCGGCTGATGAATGGGAAAGTGTAGTAGTGCTGTTTCATTTCACCAGCCTCTCAAGTGTGGAAATTATGGTAAATTTGAGAACAAGCCAGATTAGATTGATAGTTACACCTCCTCCTTTAATTAGCCAACCACAGGATCTGTGGAGGCAAAGGCCGGGGGGGTGTGTCGGTGTATATAAGGTGTATTGTCTATGTGAAAGATGAATCAAAAGGAGTTGCTTGAGGTGGGAAGGCTTTTCCGGAGAGGTTCCACATGTTGTCAGGTAGTCCCTCTGAATGGCAGCTTCCGGTTCGGTCCCTTAGCTTTCGGAAGTGACATTTAGTCTGATATGTGCCAGCCGTGCAATCTACCTAGCCCTGCAAAGTGCAAATATTAACCTAAATGCATATTAAGATAGTGTGTGTTAGCTCCTGAACTGAAATAGAGAGCGGGTGTTCCAGCGGAGGCAAGCAAATCGTGTTGATTTACAGTGGCTTGAGGATTTGGCCCATTACCGCTTCTTTATACACTTTTAAAAAGAAATGCCAACTCGATAGTTTAGGCTTTAACTGGAACATGGCAAGTAATTGTATGTTTTGGCGGACCCCTAGTAATGTTGCAGAATCTTTCTCAGAAGTTGTTCCATGGGATAGCCGATTCCTCAGGTAAGAGCTACTTGTTTGTTCAATCCTCCATCTTAGGCCTGCTCCTCAGGTGCATCCTCCTTCTCGCAGCGATTTCCTAGGAACAGATTTCGAAGAACAGCTCTGATCACAGAATCACAGATTGGTTAGGGTTGGAAAGGAGCTCTGGAGATCATCCAGTCCAACCCCCCTGCCAGAGCAGGGTCACCTACAGCAGGTTGCACAGGATGACCTCCAGGCGGGTTATGAATGTCTCTGGGGTGGGAGACTCTACCGCCTACCTGGGCAGCCTGTTCCAGCGCTCTGCCACCCTCAAAGTAAAGAAGTTCCTCCTCATGCTTTGATAGAAATTCCTAGGTTACAGTTTGTACGCGTTACCTCTTGTCCTGGATCATCTTTGATGATCATCATCTTTGATAATCCAGGACAAGAGGTAACGGGCACCAATTGGAACGTAGGAACTTGAACTTACACTGGAACGTAGGAACTTGAACATAGGATTATCCTTGATGATTCAGGACAGCTGTGTGTCTGACCAGTCTGTCTTTCGAAGGAGGTCCTGGGCCAGCTCCAGCCATGCTGTGCTGAGCAGAGCCCCTGGCAGCAGCCCCACACCTCACTCCCAGTGTGCCTGAATGGAAAAGGTACCAAAGTTGCTCCAACACTTTCTGAAAAACTCTATAGTGTTACCCCACAAGCGCAAAGCGACGGCAAAGCCCGTGAAATGACACCGGTGCTTCCAGAAAATGTCAAGCTTCCTGCCCAAGGGTGACATGCCATGCGGTGGGGTCAGGGCCACGCGCTGAGCACCCGGTGCGCTGGGGTTGCCCCAGCGGTTCCTGAGCAGCTCCTGCAGTGCTGCCGCCGGTACCGTTCTGGCGGCTGTAGTTGTTTAAAAAGCCGTTGTTGTTTCCGGCGTAATCTGACGGCAGTTTTCTCGGGCATTTGGGCCTCTTCTAATAAGTGTGCTGTGAGTACATCTGCAAGCATTCACCTGTCGAGGTCAAATGACTGGTGGTGCTCATCTGCCCCCGTGCTACTGCTGCTGCCTCCCGTGAATGCTCATGTGCCTGCGTGCCCCTGTACAGGCACGCGCGCAACACCTGATCCCGCATCCTAATTATTTTTCGCCCGGTTCTCGGAGTTGTTCTGCTTCCGGCTGATGAATGGGAAAGTGTAGTAGTGCTGTTTCATTTCACCAGCCTCTCAAGTGTGGAAATTATGGTAAATTTGAGAACAAGCCAGATTAGATTGATAGTTACACCTCCTCCTTTAATTAGCCAACCACAGGATCTGTGGAGGCAAAGGCCGGGGGGGTGTGTCGGTGTATATAAGGTGTATTGTCTATGTGAAAGATTAATCAAAAGGAGTTGCTTGAGGTGGGAAGGCTTTTCCGGAGAGGTTCCACATGTTGTCAGGTAGTCCCTCTGAATGGCAGCTTCCGGTTCGGTCCCTTAGCTTTCGGAAGTGACATTTAGTCTGATATGTGCCAGCCGTGCAATCTACCTAGCCCTGCAAAGTGCAAATATTAACCTAAATGCATATTAAGATAGTGTGTGTTAGCTCCTGAACTGCAATAGAGAGCGGGTGTTCCAGCGGAGGCAAGCAAATCGTGTTGATTTACAGTGGCTTGAGGATTTGGCCCATTACCGCTTCTTTATACACTTTTAAAAAGAAATGCCAACTCGATAGTTTAGGCTTTAACTGGAACATGGCAAGTAATTGTATGTTTTGGCGGACCCCTAGTAATGTTGCAGAATCTTTCTCAGAAGTTGTTCCATGGGATAGCCGATTCCTCAGGTAAGAGCTACTTGTTTGTTCAATCCTCCATCTTAGGCCTGCTCCTCAGGTGCATCCTCCTTCTCGCAGCGATTTCCTAGGAACAGATTTCGAAGAACAGCTCTGATCACAGAATCACAGATTGGTTAGGGTTGGAAAGGAGCTCTGGAGATCATGTAGTGCAACCCCCCTGCCAGAGCAGGGTCACCTACAGCAGGTTGCACAGGATGACCTCCAGGCGGGTTTTGAATGTCTGTGGGGTCGGAGACTCTACCGCCTCCCCGGGCAGCCTGTTCCAGCGCTCTGCCACCCTCAAAGTAAAGAAGTTCCTCCTCATGCTTTGATAGAAATTCCTAGGTTCCAGTTTGTACCCGTTACCTTTTGTCCTGGATTATCTTTGATGATCATCATCTTTGATAATCCAGGACAAGTTGTAACGGGCACCAATTGGAACGTAGGAACTTGAACTTCAACTGGAACGTAGGAACTTGAACATAGGATTATCCTTGATGATTCAGGATAGCTGTGTGTCTGACCAGTCTGTCTTTCGAAGGAGGTCCTGGGCCAGCTCCAGCCATGCTGTGCTGAGCAGAGCCCCTGGCAGCAGCCCCACAGCTCACTCCCAGTGTGCCTGAATGGAAAAGGTACCAAAGTTGCTCCAACACTTTCTGAAAAACTCTATAGTGTTACCCCACAAGCGCAAAGCGACGGCAAAGCCCGTGAAATGACACCGGTGCTTCCAGAAAATGTCAAGCTTCCTGCCCAAGGGTGACATGCCATGCGGTGGGGTCAGGGCCACGCGCTGAGCACCCGGTGCGCTGGGGTTGCCCCAGCGGTTCCTGAGCAGCTCCTGCAGTGCTGCTGCCGGTACCGTTCTGGCGGCTGTAGTTGTTTAAAAAGCCGTTGTTGTTTCCGGCGTAATCTGACGGCAGTTTTCTCGGGCATTTGGGCCTCTTCTAATAAGTGTGCTGTGAGTACATCTGCAAGCATTCACATGTCGAGGTCAAATGAGTGGTGGTGCTCATCTGCCCCCGTGCTACTGCTGCTGCCTCCCGTGAATGCTCATGTGCCTGCGTGCCCCTGTACAGGCACAGATGCACGCGCGCAACACCTGATCCCGCATCCTAATTATTTTTCGCCCGGTTCTCTGAGTTGTTCTGCTTCCGGCTGATGAATGGGAAAGTGTAGTAGTGCTGTTTCATTTCACCAGCCTCTCAAGTGTGGAAATTATGGTAAATTTGAGAACAAGCGAGATTAGATTGATAGTTACACCTCCTCCTTTAATTAGCCAACCACAGGATCTGTGGAGGCAAAGGCCGGGGGGGTGTGTCGGTGTATATAACGTGTATTGTCTATGTGAAAGATTAATCAAAAGGAGTTGCTTGAGGTGGGAAGGCTTTTCCGGAGAGGTTCCACATGTTGTCAGGTAGTCCCTCTGAATGGCAGCTTCCGGTTCGGTCCCTTAGCTTTCGGAAGTGACATTTAGTCGATATGTGCCAGCCGTGCAATCTACCTAGCCCTGCAAAGTGCAAATATTAACCTAAATGCATATTAAGATACTGTGTGTTAGCTCCTGAACTGAAATAGAGAGCGGGTGTTCCAGCGGAGGCAAGCAAATCGTGTTGATTTAGAGTGGCTTGAGGATTTGGCCCATTACCGCTTCTTTATACACTTTTAAAAAGAAATGCCAACTCGATAGTTTAGGCTTTAACTGGAACATGGCAAGTAATTGTATGCTTTGGCGGACCCCTAGTAATGTTGCAGAATCTTTCTCAGAAGTTGTTCCATGGGATAGCCGATTCCTCAGGTAAGAGCTACTTGTTTGTTCAATCCTCCATCTTAGGCCTGCTCCTCAGGTGCATCCTCCTTCTCGCAGCGATTTCCTAGGAACAGATTTCGAAGAACAGCTCTGATCACAGAATCACAGATTGGTTAGGGTTGGAAAGGAGCTCTGGAGATCATCCAGTCCAACCCCCTGCCAGAGCAGGGTCACCTACAGCAGGTTGCACAGGATGACCTCCAGGCGGGTTATGAATGTCTCTGGGGTGGGAGACTCTACCGCCTCCCTGGGCAGCCTGTTCCAGCGCTCTGCCACCCTCAAAGTAAAGAAGTTCCTCCTCATGCTTTGATAGAAGTTCCTAGGTTCCAGTTTGTACCCGTTACCTCTTGTCCTGGATCATCTTTGATGATCCAGGACAAGAGGTAACGGGCACCAATTGGAACGTAGGAACTTGAACTTGAACTGGAACGTAGGAACTTGAACATAGGATTATCCTTGATGATTCAGGATAGCTGTGTGTCTGACCAGTCTGTCTTTCGAAGGAGGTCCTGGACCAGCTCCAGCCATGCTGTGCTGAGCAGAGCCCCTGGCAGCAGCCCCACAGCTCACTCCCAGTGTGCCTGAATGGAAAAGGTACCAAAGTTGCTCCAACACTTTCTGAAAAACTCTATAGTGTTACCCCACAAGCGCAAAGCGACGGCAAAGCCCGTGAAATGACACCGGTGCTTCCAGAAAATGTCAAGCTTCCTGCCCAAGGGTGACATGCCATGCGGTGGGGTCAGGGCCACGCGCTGAGCACCCGGTGCGCTGGGGTTGCCCCAGCGGTTCCTGAGCAGCTCCTGCAGTGCTGCCGCCGGTACCGTTCTGGCGGCTGTAGTTGTTTAAAAAGCCGTTGTTGTTTCCGGCGTAATCTGACGGCAGTTTTCTCGGGCATTTGGGCCTCTTCTAATAAGTGTGCTGTGAGTACATCTGCAAGCATTCACCTGTCGAGGTCAAATGACTGGTGGTGCTCATCTGCCCCCGTGCTACTGCTGCTGCCTCCCGTGAATGCTCATGTGCCTGCGTGCCCCTGTACAGGCACAGATGCACGCGCGCAACACCTGATCCCGCATCTTAATTATTTTTCGCCCGGTTCTCTGAGTTGTTCTGCTTCCGGCTGATGAATGGGAAAGTGTAGTAGTGCTGTTTCATTTCACCAGCCTCTCAAGTGTGGAAATTATGGTAAATTTGAGAACAAGCCAGATTAGATTGATAGTTACACCTCCTCCTTTAATTAGCCAACCACAGGATCTGTGGAGGCAAAGGCCGGGGGGGTGTGTCGGTGTATATAAGGTGTATTGTCTATGTGAAAGATTAATCAAAAGGAGTTGCTTGAGGTGGGAAGGCTTTTCCGGAGAGGTTCCACATGTTGTCAGGTAGTCCCTCTGAATGGCAGCTTCCGGTTCGGTCCCTTAGCTTTCGGAAGTGACATTTAGTCTGATATGTGCCAGCCGTGCAATCTACCTAGCCCTGCAAAGTGCAAATATTAACCTAAATGCATATTAAGATAGTGTGTGTTAGCTCCTGAACTGAAATAGAGAGCGGGTGTTCCAGCGGAGGCAAGCAAATCGTGTTGATTTACAGTGGCTTGAGGATTTGGCCCATTACCGCTTCTTTATACACTTTTAAAAAGAAATGCCAACTCGATAGTTTAGGCTTTAACTGGAACATGGCAAGTAATTGTATGCTTTGGCGGACCCCTAGTAATGTTGCAGAATCTTTCTCAGAAGTTGTTCCATGGGATAGCCGATTCCTCAGGTAAGAGCTACTTGTTTGTTCAATCCTCCATCTTAGGCCTGCTCCTCAGGTGCATCCTCCTTCTCGCAGCGATTTCCTAGGAACAGATTTCGAAGAACAGCTCTGATCACAGAATCACAGATTGGTTAGGGTTGGAAAGGAGCTCTGGAGATCATCCAGTCCAACCCCCTGCCAGAGCAGGGTCACCTACACCAGGTTGCACAGGATGACCTCCAGGCGGGTTATGAATGTCTCTGGGGTGGGAGACTCTACCGCCTCCCTGGGCAGCCTGTTCCAGCGCTCTGCCACCCTCAAAGTAAAGAAGTTCCTCCTCATGCTTTGATAGAAGTTCCTAGGTTCCAGTTTGTACCCGTTACCTCTTGTCCTGGATCATCTTTGATGATCCAGGACAAGAGGTAACGGGCACCAATTGGAACGTAGGAACTTGAACTTGAACTGGAACGTAGGAACTTGAACATAGGATTATCCTTGATGATTCAGGATAGCTGTGTGTCTGACCAGTCTGTCTTTCGAAGGAGGTCCTGGACCAGCTCCAGCCATGCTGTGCTGAGCAGAGCCCCTGGCAGCAGCCCCACAGCTCACTCCCAGTGTGCCTGAATGGAAAAGGTACCAAAGTTGCTCCAACACTTTCTGAAAAACTCTATAGTGTTACCCCACAAGCGCAAAGCGACGGCAAAGCCCGTGAAATGACACCGGTGCTTCCAGAAAATGTCAAGCTTCCTGCCCAAGGGTGACATGCCATGCGGTGGGGTCAGGGCCACGCGCTGAGCACCCGGTGCGCTGGGGTTGCCCCAGCGGTTCCTGAGCAGCTCCTGCAGTGCTGCCGCTGGTACCGTTCTGGCGGCTGTAGTTGTTTAAAAAGCCGTTGTTGTTTCCGGCGTAATCTGACGGCAGTTTTCTCGGGCATTTGGGCCTCTTCTAATAAGTGTGCTGTGAGTACATCTGCAAGCATTCACCTGTCGAGGTCAAATGACTGGTGGTGCTCATCTGCCCCCGTGCTACTGCTGCTGCCTCCCGTGAATGCTCATGTGCCTGCGTGCCCCTGTACAGGCACAGATGCACGCGCGCAACACCTGATCCCGCATCTTAATTATTTTTCGCCCGGTTCTCTGAGTTGTTCTGCTTCCGGCTGATGAATGGGAAAGTGTAGTAGTGCTGTTTCATTTCACCAGCCTCTCAAGTGTGGAAATTATGGTAAATTTGAGAACAAGCCAGATTAGATTGATAGTTACACCTCCTCCTTTAATTAGCCAACCACAGTATGTGTGGAGGCAAAGGCCGGGGGGGTGTGTCGGTGTATATAAGGTGTATTGTCTATGTGAAAGATTAATCAAAAGGAGTTGCTTGAGGTGGGAAGGCTTTTCCGGAGAGGTTCCACATGTTGTCAGGTAGTCCCTCTGAATGGCAGCTTCCGGTTCGGTCCCTTAGCTTTCGGAAGTGACATTTAGTCTGATATGTGCCAGCCGTGCAATCTACCTAGCCCTGCAAAGTGCAAATATTAACCTAAATGCATATTAAGATACTGTGTGTTAGCTCCTGAACTGAAATAGAGAGCGGGTGTTCCAGCGGAGGCAAGCAAATCGTGTTGATTTAGAGTGGCTTGAGGATTTGGCCCATTACCGCTTCTTTATACACTTTTAAAAAGAAATGCCAACTCGATAGTTTAGGCTTTAACTGGAACATGGCAAGTAATTGTATGCTTTGGCGGACCCCTAGTAATGTTGCAGAATCTTTCTCAGAAGTTGTTCCATGGGATAGCCGATTCCTCAGGTAAGAGCTACTTGTTTGTTCAATCCTCCATCTTAGGCCTGCTCCTCAGGTGCATCCTCCTTCTCGCAGCGATTTCCTAGGAACAGATTTCGAAGAACAGCTCTGATCACAGAATCACAGATTGGTTAGGGTTGGAAAGGAGCTCTGGAGATCATCCAGTCCAACCCCCTGCCAGAGCAGGGTCACCTACAGCAGGTTGCACAGGATGACCTCCAGGCGGGTTATGAATGTCTCTGGGGTGGGAGACTCTACCGCCTCCCTGGGCAGCCTGTTCCAGCGCTCTGCCACCCTCAAAGTAAAGAAGTTCCTCCTCATGCTTTGATAGAAGTTCCTAGGTTCCAGTTTGTACCCGTTACCTCTTGTCCTGGATCATCTTTGATGATCCAGGACAAGAGGTAACGGGCACCAATTGGAACGTAGGAACTTGAACTTGAACTGGAACGTAGGAACTTGAACATAGGATTATCCTTGATGATTCAGGATAGCTGTGTGTCTGACCAGTCTGTCTTTCGAAGGAGGTCCTGGACCAGCTCCAGCCATGCTGTGCTGAGCAGAGCCCCTGGCAGCAGCCCCACAGCTCACTCCCAGTGTGCCTGAATGGAAAAGGTACCAAAGTTGCTCCAACACTTTCTGAAAAACTCTATAGTGTTACCCCACAAGCGCAAAGCGACGGCAAAGCCCGTGAAATGACACCGGTGCTTCCAGAAAATGTCAAGCTTCCTGCCCAAGGGTGACATGCCATGCGGTGGGGTCAGGGCCACGCGCTGAGCACCCGGTGCGCTGGGGTTGCCCCAGCGGTTCCTGAGCAGCTCCTGCAGTGCTGCCGCCGGTACCGTTCTGGCGGCTGTAGTTGTTTAAAAAGCCGTTGTTGTTTCCGGCGTAATCTGACGGCAGTTTTCTCGGGCATTTGGGCCTCTTCTAATAAGTGTGCTGTGAGTACATCTGCAAGCATTCACCTGTCGAGGTCAAATGACTGGTGGTGCTCATCTGCCCCCGTGCTACTGCTGCTGCCTCCCGTGAATGCTCATGTGCCTGCGTGCCCCTGTACAGGCACAGATGCACGCGCGCAACACCTGATCCCGCATCTTAATTATTTTTCGCCCGGTTCTCTGAGTTGTTCTGCTTCCGGCTGATGAATGGGAAAGTGTAGTAGTGCTGTTTCATTTCACCAGCCTCTCAAGTGTGGAAATTATGGTAAATTTGAGAACAAGCCAGATTAGATTGATAGTTACACCTCCTCCTTTAATTAGCCAACCACAGGATCTGTGGAGGCAAAGGCCGGGGGGGTGTGTCGGTGTATATAAGGTGTATTGTCTATGTGAAAGATTAATCAAAAGGAGTTGCTTGAGGTGGGAAGGCTTTTCCGGAGAGGTTCCACATGTTGTCAGGTAGTCCCTCTGAATGGCAGCTTCCGGTTCGGTCCCTTAGCTTTCGGAAGTGACATTTAGTCTGATATGTGCCAGCCGTGCAATCTACCTAGCCCTGCAAAGTGCAAATATTAACCTAAATGCATATTAAGATAGTGTGTGTTAGCTCCTGAACTGAAATAGAGAGCGGGTGTTCCAGCGGAGGCAAGCAAATCGTGTTGATTTACAGTGGCTTGAGGATTTGGCCCATTACCGCTTCTTTATACACTTTTAAAAAGAAATGCCAACTCGATAGTTTAGGCTTTAACTGGAACATGGCAAGTAATTGTATGCTTTGGCGGACCCCTAGTAATGTTGCAGAATCTTTCTCAGAAGTTGTTCCATGGGATAGCCGATTCCTCAGGTAAGAGCTACTTGTTTGTTCAATCCTCCATCTTAGGCCTGCTCCTCAGGTGCATCCTCCTTCTCGCAGCGATTTCCTAGGAACAGATTTCGAAGAACAGCTCTGATCACAGAATCACAGATTGGTTAGGGTTGGAAAGGAGCTCTGGAGATCATCCAGTCCAACCCCCTGCCAGAGCAGGGTCACCTACACCAGGTTGCACAGGATGACCTCCAGGCGGGTTATGAATGTCTCTGGGGTGGGAGACTCTACCGCCTCCCTGGGCAGCCTGTTCCAGCGCTCTGCCACCCTCAAAGTAAAGAAGTTCCTCCTCATGCTTTGATAGAAGTTCCTAGGTTCCAGTTTGTACCCGTTACCTCTTGTCCTGGATCATCTTTGATGATCCAGGACAAGAGGTAACGGGCACCAATTGGAACGTAGGAACTTGAACTTGAACTGGAACGTAGGAACTTGAACATAGGATTATCCTTGATGATTCAGGATAGCTGTGTGTCTGACCAGTCTGTCTTTCGAAGGAGGTCCTGGACCAGCTCCAGCCATGCTGTGCTGAGCAGAGCCCCTGGCAGCAGCCCCACAGCTCACTCCCAGTGTGCCTGAATGGAAAAGGTACCAAAGTTGCTCCAACACTTTCTGAAAAACTCTATAGTGTTACCCCACAAGCGCAAAGCGACGGCAAAGCCCGTGAAATGACACCGGTGCTTCCAGAAAATGTCAAGCTTCCTGCCCAAGGGTGACATGCCATGCGGTGGGGTCAGGGCCACGCGATGAGCACCCGGTGCGCTGGGGTTGCCCCAGCGGTTCCTGAGCAGCTCCTGCAGTGCTGCCGCTGGTACCGTTCTGGCGGCTGTAGTTGTTTAAAAAGCCGTTGTTGTTTCCGGCGTAATCTGACGGCAGTTTTCTCGGGCATTTGGGCCTCTTCTAATAAGTGTGCTGTGAGTACATCTGCAAGCATTCACCTGTCGAGGTCAAATGACTGGTGGTGCTCATCTGCCCCCGTGCTACTGCTGCTGCCTCCCGTGAATGCTCATGTGCCTGCGTGCCCCTGTACAGGCACAGATGCACGCGCGCAACACCTGATCCCGCATCTTAATTATTTTTCGCCTGGTTCTCTGAGTTGTTCTGCTTCCGGCTGATGAATGGGAAAGTGTAGTAGTGCTGTTTCATTTCACCAGCCTCTCAAGTGTGGAAATTATGGTAAATTTGAGAACAAGCCAGATTAGATTGATAGTTACACCTCCTCCTTTAATTAGCCAACCACAGTATGTGTGGAGGCAAAGGCCGGGGGGGTGTGTCGGTGTATATAAGGTGTATTGTCTATGTGAAAGATTAATCAAAAGGAGTTGCTTGAGGTGGGAAGGCTTTTCCGGAGAGGTTCCACATGTTGTCAGGTAGTCCCTCTGAATGGCAGCTTCCGGTTCGGTCCCTTAGCTTTCGGAAGTGACATTTAGTCTGATATGTGCCAGCCGTGCAATCTACCTAGCCCTGCAAAGTGCAAATATTAACCTAAATGCATATTAAGATACTGTGTGTTAGCTCCTGAACTGAAATAGAGAGCGGGTGTTCCAGCGGAGGCAAGCAAATCGTGTTGATTTACAGTGGCTTGAGGATTTGGCCCATTACCGCTTCTTTATACACTTTTAAAAAGAAATGCCAACTCGATAGTTTAGGCTTTAACTGGAACATGGCAAGTAATTGTATGCTTTGGCGGACCCCTAGTAATGTTGCAGAATCTTTCTCAGAAGTTGTTCCATGGGATAGCCGATTCCTCAGGTAAGAGCTACTTGTTTGTTCAATCCTCCATCTTAGGCCTGCTCCTCAGGTGCATCCTCCTTCTCGCAGCGATTTCCTAGGAACAGATTTCGAAGAACAGCTCTGATCACAGAATCACAGATTGGTTAGGGTTGGAAAGGAGCTCTGGAGATCATCCAGTCCAACCCCCTGCCAGAGCAGGGTCACCTACACCAGGTTGCACAGGATGACCTCCAGGCGGGTTATGAATGTCTCTGGGGTGGGAGACTCTACCGCCTCCCTGGGCAGCCTGTTCCAGCGCTCTGCCACCCTCAAAGTAAAGAAGTTCCTCCTCATGCTTTGATAGAAGTTCCTAGGTTCCAGTTTGTACCCGTTACCTCTTGTCCTGGATCATCTTTGATGATCCAGGACAAGAGGTAACGGGCACCAATTGGAACGTAGGAACTTGAACTTGAACTGGAACGTAGGAACTTGAACATAGGATTATCCTTGATGATTCAGGATAGCTGTGTGTCTGACCAGTCTGTCTTTCGAAGGAGGTCCTGGACCAGCTCCAGCCATGCTGTGCTGAGCAGAGCCCCTGGCAGCAGCCCCACAGCTCACTCCCAGTGTGCCTGAATGGAAAAGGTACCAAAGTTGCTCCAACACTTTCTGAAAAACTCTATAGTGTTACCCCACAAGCGCAAAGCGACGGCAAAGCCCGTGAAATGACACCGGTGCTTCCAGAAAATGTCAAGCTTCCTGCCCAAGGGTGACATGCCATGCGGTGGGGTCAGGGCCACGCGCTGAGCACCCGGTGCGCTGGGGTTGCCCCAGCGGTTCCTGAGCAGCTCCTGCAGTGCTGCCGCCGGTACCGTTCTGGCGGCTGTAGTTGTTTAAAAAGCCGTTGTTGTTTCCGGCGTAATCTGACGGCAGTTTTCTCGGGCATTTGGGCCTCTTCAAATAAGTGTGCTGTGAGTACATCTGCAAGCATTCACCTGTCGAGGTCAAATGACTGGTGGTGCTCATCTCCCCCCGTGCTACTGCTGCTGCCTCCCGTGAATGCTCATGTGCCTGCGTGCCCCTGTACAGGCACAGATGCACGCGCGCAACACCTGATCCCACATCCTAATTATTTTTCGCCCGGTTCTCGGAGTTGTTCTGCTTACGGCTGATGAACGGGAAAGTGTAGTAGTGCTGTTTCATTTCACCAGCCTCTCAAGTGTGGAAATTATGGTAAATTTGAGAACAAGCCAGATTAGATTGATAGTTACACCTCCTCCTTTAATTAGCCAACCACAGGATCTGTGGAGGCAAAGGCCGGGGGGGTGTGTCGGTGTATATAACGTGTATTGTCTATGTGAAAGATTAATCAAAAGGAGTTGCTTGAGGTGGGAAGGCTTTTCCGGAGAGGTTCCACATGTTGTCAGGTAGTCCCTCTGAATGGCAGCTTCCGGTTCGGTCCCTTAGCTTTCGGAAGTGACATTTAGTCTGATATGTGCCAGCCGTGCAATCTACCTAGCCCTGCAAAGTGCAAATATTAACCTAAATGCATATTAAGATAGTGTGTGTTAGCTCCTGAACTGAAATAGAGAGCGGGTGTTCCAGCGGAGGCAAGCAAATCGTGTTGATTTAGAGTGGCTTGAGGATTTGGCCCATTACCGCTTCTTTATACACTTTTAAAAAGAAATGCCAACTCGATAGTTTAGGCTTTAACTGGAACATGGCAAGTAATTGTATGCTTTGGCGGACCCCTAGTAATGTTGCAGAATCTTTCTCAGAAGTTGTTCCATGGGATAGCCGATTCCTCAGGTAAGAGCTACTTGTTTGTTCAATCCTCCATCTTAGGCCTGCTCCTCAGGTGCATCCTCCTTCTCGCAGCGATTTCCTAGGAACAGATTTCGAAGAACAGCTCTGATCACAGAATCACAGATTGGTTAGGGTTGGAAAGGACCTCTGGAGATCATCCAGCCCAACCCCCCTGCCAGAGCAGGGTCACCTACAGCAGGTTGCAAAGGATGACCTCCAGGCGGGTTTTGAATGTTTCTGGGGTGGGAGACTCTACCGCCTCCCTGGGCAGCCTGTTCCAGCGCTCTGCCACCCTCAAAGTGAAGAAGTTCCTCCTCATGCTTTGATAGAAGTTCCTAGGTTCCAGTTTGTACCCGTTACCTCTTGTCCTGGATCATCTTTGATGATCCAGGACAAGAGGTAATGGGCACCAATTGGAACGTAGGAACTTGAACTTGAACTGGAACGTAGGAACTTGAACATAGGATTATCCTTGATGATTCAGGATAGCTGTGTGTCTGACCAGTCTGTCTTTCGAAGGAGGTCCTGGGCCAGCTCCAGCCATGCTGTGCTGAGCAGAGCCCCTGGCAGCAGCCCCACAGCTCACTCCCAGTGTGCCTGAATGGAAAAGGTACCAAAGTTGCTCCAACACTTTGTGAAAAACTCTATAGTGTTACCCCACAAGCGCAAAGCGACGGCAAAGCCCGTGAAATGACACCGGTGCTTCCAGAAAATGTCAAGCTTCCTGCCCAAGGGTGACATGCCATGCGGTGGGGTCAGGGCCACGCGCTGAGCACCCGGTGCGCTGGGGTTGCCCCAGCGGTTCCTGAGCAGCTCCTGCAGTGCTGCCGCCGGTACCGTTCTGGCGGCTGTAGTTGTTTAAAAAGCCGTTGTTGTTTCCGGCGTAATCTGACGGCAGTTTTCTCGGGCATTTGGGCCTCTTCAAATAAGTGTGCTGTGAGTACATCTGCAAGCATTCACCTGTCGAGGTCAAATGACTGGTGGTGCTCATCTGCCCCCTTGCTACTGCTGCTGCCTCCCGTGAATGCTCATGTGCCTGCGTGCCCCTGTACAGGCACAGATGCACGCGCGCAACACCTGATCCCACATCCTAATTATTTTTCGCCCGGTTCTCGGAGTTGTTCTGTTTCCGGCTGATGAACGGGAAAGTGTAGTAGTGTTGTTTCATTTCACCAGCCTCTCAAGTGTGGAAATTATGGTAAATTTGAGAACAAGCCAGATTAGATTGATAGTTACACCTCCTCCTTTAATTAGCCAACCACAGGATCTGTGGAGGCAAAGGCCGGGGGGGTGTGTCGGTGTATATAACGTGTATTGTCTATGTGAAAGATGAATCAAAAGGAGTTGCTTGAGGTGGGAAGGCTTTTCCGGAGAGGTTCCACATGTTGTCAGGTAGTCCCTCTGAATGGCAGCTTCCGGTTCGGTCCCTTAGCTTTCGGAAGTGACATTTAGTCTGATATGTGCCAGCCGTGCAATCTACCTAGCCCTGCAAAGTGCAAATATTAACCTAAATGCATATTAAGATAGTGTGTGTTAGCTCCTGAACTGAAATAGAGAGCGGGTGTTCCAGCGGAGGCAAGCAAATCGTGTTGATTTACAGTGGCTTGAGGATTTGGCCCATTACCGCTTCTTTATACACTTTTAAAAAGAAATGCCAACTCGATAGTTTAGGCTTTAACTGGAACATGGCAAGTAATTGTATGTTTTGGCGGACCCCTAGTAATGTTGCAGAATCTTTCTCAGAAGTTGTTCCATGGGATAGCCGATTCCTCAGGTAAGAGCTACTTGTTTGTTCAATCCTCCATCTTAGGCCTGCTCCTCAGGTGCATCCTCCTTCTCGCAGCGATTTCCTAGGAACAGATTTCGAAGAACAGCTCTGATCACAGAATCACAGATTGGTTAGGGTTGGAAAGGAGCTCTGGAGATCATCCAGTCCAACCCCCCTGCCAGAGCAGGGTCACCTACAGCAGGTTGCACAGGATGACCTCCAGGCGGGTTATGAATGTCTCTGGGGTGGGAGACTCTACCGCCTACCTGGGCAGCCTGTTCCAGCGCTCTGCCACCCTCAAAGTAAAGAAGTTCCTCCTCATGCTTTGATAGAAATTCCTAGGTTACAGTTTGTACGCGTTACCTCTTGTCCTGGATCATCTTTGATGATCATCATCTTTGATAATCCAGGACAAGAGGTAACGGGCACCAATTGGAACGTAGGAACTTGAACTTACACTGGAACGTAGGAACTTGAACATAGGATTATCCTTGATGATTCAGGACAGCTGTGTGTCTGACCAGTCTGTCTTTCGAAGGAGGTCCTGGGCCAGCTCCAGCCATGCTGTGCTGAGCAGAGCCCCTGGCAGCAGCCCCACACCTCACTCCCAGTGTGCCTGAATGGAAAAGGTACCAAAGTTGCTCCAACACTTTCTGAAAAACTCTATAGTGTTACCCCACAAGCGCAAAGCGACGGCAAAGCCCGTGAAATGACACCGGTGCTTCCAGAAAATGTCAAGCTTCCTGCCCAAGGGTGACATGCCATGCGGTGGGGTCAGGGCCACGCGCTGAGCACCCGGTGCGCTGGGGTTGCCCCAGCGGTTCCTGAGCAGCTCCTGCAGTGCTGCCGCCGGTACCGTTCTGGCGGCTGTAGTTGTTTAAAAAGCCGTTGTTGTTTCCGGCGTAATCTGACGGCAGTTTTCTCGGGCATTTGGGCCTCTTCTAATAAGTGTGCTGTGAGTACATCTGCAAGCATTCACCTGTCGAGGTCAAATGACTGGTGGTGCTCATCTGCCCCCGTGCTACTGCTGCTGCCTCCCGTGAATGCTCATGTGCCTGCGTGCCCCTGTACAGGCACGCGCGCAACACCTGATCCCGCATCCTAATTATTTTTCGCCCGGTTCTCGGAGTTGTTCTGCTTCCGGCTGATGAATGGGAAAGTGTAGTAGTGCTGTTTCATTTCACCAGCCTCTCAAGTGTGGAAATTATGGTAAATTTGAGAACAAGCCAGATTAGATTGATAGTTACACCTCCTCCTTTAATTAGCCAACCACAGGATCTGTGGAGGCAAAGGCCGGGGGGGTGTGTCGGTGTATATAAGGTGTATTGTCTATGTGAAAGATTAATCAAAAGGAGTTGCTTGAGGTGGGAAGGCTTTTCCGGAGAGGTTCCACATGTTGTCAGGTAGTCCCTCTGAATGGCAGCTTCCGGTTCGGTCCCTTAGCTTTCGGAAGTGACATTTAGTCTGATATGTGCCAGCCGTGCAATCTACCTAGCCCTGCAAAGTGCAAATATTAACCTAAATGCATATTAAGATAGTGTGTGTTAGCTCCTGAACTGCAAT
Source organism: Vanellus vanellus (assembly GCF_965231255.1). Classification (NCBI taxonomy): domain Eukaryota; kingdom Metazoa; phylum Chordata; class Aves; order Charadriiformes; family Charadriidae; genus Vanellus; species Vanellus vanellus. Next base: position 499,998 of record NW_028128478.1, on the reverse strand, counting down.
AGAGAGCGGGTGTTCCAGCGGAGGCAAGCAAATCGTGTTGATTTACAGTGGCTTGAGGATTTGGCCCATTACCGCTTCTTTATACACTTTTAAAAAGAAATGCCAACTCGATAGTTTAGGCTTTAACTGGAACATGGCAAGTAATTGTATGTTTTGGCGGACCCCTAGTAATGTTGCAGAATCTTTCTCAGAAGTTGTTCCATGGGATAGCCGATTCCTCAGGTAAGAGCTACTTGTTTGTTCAATCCTCCATCTTAGGCCTGCTCCTCAGGTGCATCCTCCTTCTCGCAGCGATTTCCTAGGAACAGATTTCGAAGAACAGCTCTGATCACAGAATCACAGATTGGTTAGGGTTGGAAAGGAGCTCTGGAGATCATGTAGTGCAACCCCCCTGCCAGAGCAGGGTCACCTACAGCAGGTTGCACAGGATGACCTCCAGGCGGGTTTTGAATGTCTGTGGGGTCGGAGACTCTACCGCCTCCCCGGGCAGCCTGTTCCAGCGCTCTGCCACCCTCAAAGTAAAGAAGTTCCTCCTCATGCTTTGATAGAAATTCCTAGGTTCCAGTTTGTACCCGTTACCTTTTGTCCTGGATTATCTTTGATGATCATCATCTTTGATAATCCAGGACAAGTTGTAACGGGCACCAATTGGAACGTAGGAACTTGAACTTCAACTGGAACGTAGGAACTTGAACATAGGATTATCCTTGATGATTCAGGATAGCTGTGTGTCTGACCAGTCTGTCTTTCGAAGGAGGTCCTGGGCCAGCTCCAGCCATGCTGTGCTGAGCAGAGCCCCTGGCAGCAGCCCCACAGCTCACTCCCAGTGTGCCTGAATGGAAAAGGTACCAAAGTTGCTCCAACACTTTCTGAAAAACTCTATAGTGTTACCCCACAAGCGCAAAGCGACGGCAAAGCCCGTGAAATGACACCGGTGCTTCCAGAAAATGTCAAGCTTCCTGCCCAAGGGTGACATGCCATGCGGTGGGGTCAGGGCCACGCGCTGAGCACCCGGTGCGCTGGGGTTGCCCCAGCGGTTCCTGAGCAGCTCCTGCAGTGCTGCTGCCGGTACCGTTCTGGCGGCTGTAGTTGTTTAAAAAGCCGTTGTTGTTTCCGGCGTAATCTGACGGCAGTTTTCTCGGGCATTTGGGCCTCTTCTAATAAGTGTGCTGTGAGTACATCTGCAAGCATTCACCTGAGGAGGTCAAATGACTGGTGGTGCTCATCTCCCCCCGTGCTACTGCTGCTGCCTCCCGTGAATGCTCATGTGCCTGCGTGCCCCTGTACAGGCACAGATGCACGCGCGCAACACCTGATCCCGCATCCTAATTATTTTTCGCCCGGTTCTCGGAGTTGTTCTGCTTCCGGCTGATGAATGGGAAAGTGTAGTAGTGCTGTTTCATTTCACCAGCCTCTCAAGTGTGGAAATTATGGTAAATTTGAGAACAAGCCAGATTAGATTGATAGTTACACCTCCTCCTTTAATTAGCCAACCACAGGATCTGTGGAGGCAAAGGCCGGGGGGGTGTGTCGGTGTATATAACGTGTATTGTCTATGTGAAAGATTAATCAAAAGGAGTTGCTTGAGGTGGGAAGGCTTTTCCGGAGAGGTTCCACATGTTGTCAGGTAGTCCCTCTGAATGGCAGCTTCCGGTTCGGTCCCTTAGCTTTCGGAAGTGACATTTAGTCTGATATGTGCCAGCCGTGCAATCTACCTAGTCCTGCAAAGTGCAAATATTAACCTAAATGCATATTAAGATACTGTGTGTTAGCTCCTGAACTGAAATAGAGAGCGGGTGTTCCAGCGGAGGCAAGCAAATCGTGTTGATTTAGAGTGGCTTGAGGATTTGGCCCATTACCGCTTCTTTATACACTTTTAAAAAGAAATGCCAACTCGATAGTTTAGGCTTTAACTGGAACATGGCAAGTAATTGTATGCTTTGGCGGACCCCTAGTAATGTTGCAGAATCTTTCTCAGAAGTTGTTCCATGGGATAGCCGATTCCTCAGGTAAGAGCTACTTGTTTGTTCAATCCTCCATCTTAGGCCTGCTCCTCAGGTGCGTCCTCCTTCTCGCAGCGATTTCCTAGGAACAGATTTCGAAGAACAGCTCTGATCACAGAATCACAGATTGGTTAGGGTTGGAAAGGAGCTCTGGAGATCATCCAGTCGAACCCCCTGCCAGAGCAGGGTCACCTACAGCAGGTTGCACAGGATGACCTCCAGGCGGGTTTTGAATGTCTCTGGGGTGGGAGACTCTACCGCCTCCCTGGGCAGCCTGTTCCAGCGCTCTGCCACCCTCAAAGTAAAGAAGTTCCTCCTCATGCTTTGAAAGAAGTTCCTAGGTTCCAGTTTGTACCCGTTACCTCTTGTCCTGGATCATCAAAAATCATCTTTGATGATCCAGGCCAAGAGGTAACGGGCACCAATTGGAACGTAGGAACTTGAACTTGAACTGGAAGGTAGGAACTTGAACTTGAACATAGGATTATCCTTGATGATTCAGGATAGCTGTGTGTCTGACCAGTCTGTCTTTCGAAGGAGGTTCTGGGCCAGCTCCAGCCATGCTGTGTTGAGCAGAGCCCCTGGCAGCAGCCCCCCAGCTCACTCCCAGTGTGCCTGAATGGAAAAGGTACCAAAGTTGCTCCAACACTTTCTGAAAAACTCTATAGTGTTACCCCACAAGCGCAAAGCGACGGCAAAGCCCGTGAAATGACACCGGTGCTTCCAGAAAATGTCAAGCTTCCTGCCCAAGGGTGACATGCCATGCGGTGGGGTCAGGGCCACGCGCTGAGCACCCGGTGCGCTGGGGTTGCCCCAGCGGTTCCTGAGCAGCTCCTGCAGTGCTGCTGCCGGTACCGTTCTGGCGGCTGTAGTTGTTTAAAAAGCCGTTGTTGTTTCCGGCGTAATCTGACGGCAGTTTTCTCGGGCATTTGGGCCTCTTCTAATAAGTGTGCTGTGAGTACATCTGCAAGCATTCACCTGTCGAGGTCAAATGACTGGTGGTGCTCATCTCCCCCCGTGCTACTGCTGCTGCCTCCCGTGAATGCTCATGTGCCTGCGTGCCCCTGTACAGGCACAGATGCACGCGCGCAACACCTGATCCCGCATCCTAATTATTTTTCGCCCGGTTCTCTGAGTTGTTCTGCTTCCGGCTGATGAATGGGAAAGTGTAGTAGTGCTGTTTCATTTCACCAGCCTCTCAAGTGTGGAAATTATGGTAAATTTGAGAACGAGCGAGATTAGATTGATAGTTACACCTCCTCCTTTAATTAGCCAACCACAGGATCTGTGGAGGCAAAGGCCGGGGGTGTGTGTCGGTGTATATAAGGTGTATTGTCTATGTGAAAGATTAATCAAAAGGAGTTGCTTGAGGTGGGAAGGCTTTTCCGGAGAGGTTCCACATGTTGTCAGGTAGTCCCTCTGAATGGCAGCTTCCGGTTCGTTCCCTTAGCTTTCGGAAGTGACATTTAGTCTGATATGTGCCAGCCGTGCAATCTACCTAGCCCTGCAAAGTGCAAATATTAACCTAAATGCATATTAAGATACTGTGTGTTAGCTCCTGAACTGAAATAGAGAGCGGGTGTTCCAGCGGAGGCAAGCAAATCGTGTTGATTTAGAGTGGCTTGAGGATTTGGCCCATTACCGCTTCTTTATACACTTTTAAAAAGAAATGCCAACTCGATAGTTTAGGCTTTAACTGGAACATGGCAAGTAATTGTATGCTTTGGCGGACCCCTAGTAATGTTGCAGAATCTTTCTCAGAAGTTGTTCCATGGGATAGCCGATTCCTCAGGTAAGAGCTACTTGTTTGTTCAATCCTCCATCTTAGGCCTGCTCCTCAGGTGCATCCTCCTTCTCGCAGCGATTTCCTAGGAACAGATTTCGAAGAACAGCTCTGATCACAGAATCACAGATTGGTTAGGGTTGGAAAGGAGCTCTGGAGATCATCCAGTCCAACCCCCTGCCAGAGCAGGGTCACCTACAGCAGGTTGCACCGGATGACCTCCAGGCGGGTTTTGAATGTCTCTGGGGTGGGAGACTCTACCGCCTCCCTGGGCAGCCTGTTCCAGCGCTCTGCCACCCTCAAAGTAAAGAAGTTCCTCCTCATGCTTTGAAAGAAGTTCCTAGGTTCCAGTTTGTACCCGTTACCTCTTGTCCTGGATCATCAAAAATCATCTTTGATGATCCAGGCCAAGAGGTAACGGGCACCAATTGGAACGTAGGAACTTGAACTTGAACTGGAAGGTAGGAACTTGAACTTGAACATAGGATTATCCTTGATGATTCAGGATAGCTGTGTGTCTGACCAGTCTGTCTTTCGAAGGAGGTTCTGGGCCAGCTCCAGCCATGCTGTGTTGAGCAGAGCCCCTGGCAGCAGCCCCCCAGCTCACTCCCAGTGTGCCTGAATGGAAAAGGTACCAAAGTTGCTCCAACACTTTCTGAAAAACTCTATAGTGTTACCCCACAAGCGCAAAGCGACGGCAAAGCCCGTGAAATGACACCGGTGCTTCCAGAAAATGTCAAGCTTCCTGCCCAAGGATGACATGCCATGCGGTGGGGTCAGGGCCACGCGCTGAGCACCCGGTGCGCTGGGGTTGCCCCAGCGGTTCCTGAGCAGCTCCTGCAGTGCTGCTGCCGGTACCGTTCTGGCGGCTGTAGTTGTTTAAAAAGCCGTTGTTGTTTCCGGCGTAATCTGACGGCAGTTTTCTCGGGCATTTGGGCCTCTTCTAATAAGTGTGCTGTGAGTACATCTGCAAGCATTCACCTGTCGAGGTCAAATGACTGGTGGTGCTCATCTGCCCCCGTGCTACTGCTGCTGCCTCCCGTGAATGTTCATGTGCCTGCGTGCCCCTGTACAGGCACAGATGCACGCGCGCAACACCTGATCCCGCATCCTAATTATTTTTCGCCCGGTTCTCTGAGTTGTTCTGCTTCCGGCTGATGAATGGGAAAGTGTAGTAGTGCTGTTTCATTTCACCAGCCTCTCAAGTGTGGAAATTATGGTAAATTTGAGAACAAGCCAGATTAGATTGATAGTTACACCTCCTCCTTTAATTAGCCAACCACAGGATCTGTGGAGGCAAAGGCCGGGGGTGTGTGTCGGTGTATATAAGGTGTATTGTCTATGTGAAAGATTAATCAAAAGGAGTTGCTTGAGGTGGGAAGGCTTTTCCGGAGAGGTTCCACATGTTGTCAGGTAGTCCCTCTGAATGGCAGCTTCCGGTTCGGTCCCTTAGCTTTCGGAAGTGACATTTAGTCTGATATGTGCCAGCCGTGCAATCTACCTAGCCCTGCAAAGTGCAAATATTAACCTAAATGCATATTAAGATAGTGTGTGTTAGCTCCTGAACTGAAATAGAGAGCGGGTGTTCCAGCGGAGGCAAGCAAATCGTGTTGATTTACAGTGGCTTGAGGATTTGGCCCATTACCGCTTCTTTATACACTTTTAAAAAGAAATGCCAACTCGATAGTTTAGGCTTTAACTGGAACATGGCAAGTAATTGTATGTTTTGGCGGACCCCTAGTAATGTTGCAGAATCTTTCTCAGAAGTTGTTCCATGGGATAGCCGATTCCTCAGGTAAGAGCTACTTGTTTGTTCAATCCTCCATCTTAGGCCTGCTCCTCAGGAGCATCCTCCTTCTCGCAGCGATTTCCTAGGAACAGATTTCGAAGAACAGCTCTGATCACAGAATCACAGATTGGTTAGGGTTGGAAAGGAGCTCTGGAGATCATCCAGTCCAACCCCCCTGCCAGAGCAGGGTCACCTACAGCAGGTTGCACAGGATGACCTCCAGGCGGGTTTTGAATGTCTCTGGGGTGGGAGACTCTACCGCCTCCCTGGGCAGCCTGTTCCAGCGCTCTGCCACCCTCAAAGTAAAGAAGTTCCTCCTCATGCTTTGATAGAAGTTCCTAGGTTCCAGTTTGTACCCGTTACCTCTTGTCCTGGATCATCCTTGATGATCCAGGACAAGAGGTAACGGGCACCAATTGGAACGTAGGAACTTGAACTTGAACTGGAAGGTAGGAACTTGAACTTGAACATAGGATTATCCTTGATGATTCAGGATAGCTGTGTGTCTGACCAGTCTGTCTTTTGAAGGAGGATCTGGGCCAGCTCCAGCCATGCTGTGCTGAGCAGAGCCCCTGGCAGCAGCCCCCCAGCTCACTCCCAGTGTGCCTGAATGGAAAAGGTACCAAAGTTGCTCCAACACTTTCTGAAAAACTCTATAGTGTTACCCCACAAGCGCAAAGCGACGGCAAAGCCCGTGAAATGACACCGGTGCTTCCAGAAAATGTCAAGCTTCCTGCCCAAGGGTGACATGCCATGCGGTGGGGTCAGGGCCACGCGCTGAGCACCCGGTGCGCTGGGGTTGCCCCAGCGGTTCCTGAGCAGCTCCTGCAGTGCTGCCGCCGGTACCGTTCTGGCGGCTGTAGTTGTTTAAAAAGCCGTTGTTGTTTCCGGCGTAATCTGACGGCAGTTTTCTCGGGCATTTGGGCCTCTTCTAATAAGTGTGCTGTGAGTACATCTGCAAGCATTCACCTGTCGAGGTCAAATGACTGGTGGTGCTCATCTCCCCCCGTGCTACTGCTGCTGCCTCCTGTGAATGCTCATGTGCCTGCGTGCCCCTGTACAGGCACAGATGCACGCGCGCAACACCTGATCCCGCATCCTAATTATTTTTCGCCCGGTTCTCGGAGTTGTTCTGCTTCCGGCTGATGAATGGGAAAGTGTAGTAGTGCTGTTTCATTTCACCAGCCTCTCAAGTGTGGAAATTATGGTAAATTTGAGAACAAGCCAGATTAGATTGATAGTTACACCTCCTCCTTTAATTAGCCAACCACAGGATCTGTGGAGGCAAAGGCCGGGGGGGTGTGTCGGTGTATATAACGTGTATTGTCTATGTGAAAGATTAATCAAAAGGAGTTGCTTGAGGTGGGAAGGCTTTTCCGGAGAGGTTCCACATGTTGTCAGGTAGTCCCTCTGAATGGCAGCTTCCGGTTCGGTCCCTTAGCTTTCGGAAGTGACATTTAGTCTGATATGTGCCAGCCGTGCAATCTACCTAGCCCTGCAAAGTGCAAATATTAACCTAAATGCATATTAAGATAGTGTGTGTTAGCTCCTGAACTGAAATAGAGAGCGGGTGTTCCAGCGGAGGCAAGCAAATCGTGTTGATTTACAGTGGCTTGAGGATTTGGCCCATTACCGCTTCTTTATACACTTTTAAAAAGAAATGCCAACTCGATAGTTTAGGCTTTAACTGGAACATGGCAAGTAATTGTATGTTTTGGCGGACCCCTAGTAATGTTGCAGAATCTTTCTCAGAAGTTGTTCCATGGGATAGCCGATTCCTCAGGTAAGAGCTACTTGTTTGTTCAATCCTCCATCTTAGGCCTGCTCCTCAGGTGCATCCTCCTTCTCGCAGCGATTTCCTAGGAACAGATTTCGAAGAACAGCTCTGATCACAGAAACACAGATTGGTTAGGGTTGGAAAGGAGCTCTGGAGATCATCCAGTCCAACCCCCCTGCCAGAGCAGGGTCACCTACAGCAGGTTGCACAGGATGACCTCCAGGCGGGTTTTGAATGTCTCTGGGGTGGGAGACTCTACCGCCTCCCTGGGCAGCCTGTTCCAGCGCTCTGCCACCCTCAAAGTAAAGAAGTTCCTCCTCATGCTTTGATAGAAGTTCCTACGTTCCAGTTTGTACCCGTTACCTCTTGTCCTGGATCATCTTTGATGATCCAGGCCAAGAGGTAACGGGCACCAATTGGAACGTAGGAACTTGAACTTGAACTGGAACGTAGGAACTTGAACATAGGATTATCCTTGATGATTCAGGATAGCTGTGTGTCTGACCAGTCTGTCTTTCGAAGGAGGTCCTGGGCCAGCTCCAGCCATGCTGTGCTGAGCAGAGCCCCTGGCAGCAGCCCCACAGCTCACTCCCAGTGTGCCTGAATGGAAAAGGTACCAAAGTTGCTCCAACACTTTCTGAAAAACTCTATAGTGTTAACCCACAAACGCAAAGCGACGGCAAAGCCCATGAAATGACACCGGTGCTTCCAGAAAATGTCAAGCTTCCTGCCCAAGGGTGACATGCCATGCGGTGGGGTCAGGGCCACACGCTGAGCACCCGGTGCGCTGGGGTTGCCCCAGCGGTTCCTGAGCAGCTCCTGCAGTGCTGCCGCCGGTACCGTTCTGGCGGCTGTAGTTGTTTAAAAAGCCGTTGTTGTTTCCGGCGTAATCTGACGGCAGTTTTCTCGGGCATTTGGGCCTCTTCTAATAAGTGTGCTGTGAGTACATCTGCAAGCATTCACCTGTCGAGGTCAAATGACTGGTGGTGCTCATCTGCCCCCGTGCTACTGCTGCTGCCTCCCGTGAATGCTCATGTGCCTGCGTGCCCCTGTACAGGCACAGATGCACGCGCGCAACACCTGATCCCGCATCCTAATTATTTTTCGCCCGGTTCTCTGAGTTGTTCTGCTTCCGGCTGATGAACGGGAAAGTGTAGTAGTGCTGTTTCATTTCACCAGCCTCTCAAGTGTGGAAATTATGGTAAATTTGAGAACAAGCCAGATTAGATTGATAGTTACACCTCCTCCTTTAATTAGCCAACCACAGGATCTGTGGAGGCAAAGGCCGGGGGGGTGTGTCGGTGTATATAACGTGTATTGTCTATGTGAAAGATTAATCAAAAGGAGTTGCTTGAGGTGGGAAGGCTTTTCCGGAGAGGTTCCACATGTTGTCAGGTAGTCCTTCTGAATGGCAGCTTCCGGTTTGGTCCCTTAGCTTTCGGAAGTGACATTTAGTCTGATATGTGCCAGCCGTGCAATCTACCTAGCCCTGCAAAGTGCAAATATTAACCTAAATGCATATTAAGATAGTGTGTGTTAGCTCCTGAACTGCAATAGAGAGCGGGTGTTCCAGCGGAGGCAAGCAAATCGTGTTGATTTACAGTGGCTTGAGGATTTGGCCCATTACCGCTTCTTTATACACTTTTAAAAAGAAATGCCAACTCGATAGTTTAGGCTTTAACTGGAACATGGCAAGTAATTGTATGTTTTGGCGGACCCCTAGTAATGTTGCAGAATCTTTCTCAGAAGTTGTTCCATGGGATAGCCGATTCCTCAGGTAAGAGCTACTTGTTTGTTCAATCCTCCATCTTAGGCCTGCTCCTCAGGTGCATCCTCCTTCTCGCAGCGATTTCCTAGGAACAGATTTCGAAGAACAGCTCTGATCACAGAATCACAGATTGGTTAGGGTTGGAAAGGAGCTCTGGAGATCATCCAGCCCAACCCCCCTGCCAGAGCAGGGTCACCTACAGCAGGTTGCACAGGATGACCTCCAGGCGGGTTTTGAATGTCTCTGGGGTGGGAGACTCTACCGCCTCCCTGGGCAGCCTGTTCCAGCGCTCTGCCACCCTCAAAGTAAAGAAGTTCCTCCTCATGCTTTGATAGAAGTTCCTAGGTTCCAGTTTGCACCCGTTACCTCTTGTCCTGGATCATCTTTGATGATCCAGGACAAGAGGTAACGGGCACCAATTGGAACGTAGGAACTTGAACTTGAACTGGAACGTAGGAGCTTGAACATAGGATTATCCTTGATGATTCAGGATAGCTGTGTGTCTGACCAGTCTGTCTTTCGAAGGAGGTCCTGGACCAGCTCCAGCCATGCTGTGCTGAGCAGAGCCCCTGGCAGCAGCCCCACAGCTCACTCCCAGTGTGCCTGAATGGAAAAGGTACCAAAGTTGCTCCAACACTTTCTGAAAAACTCTATAGTGTTACCCCACAAGCGCAAAGCGACGGCAAAGCCCGTGAAATGACACCGGTGCTTCCAGAAAATGTCAAGCTTCCTGCCCAAGGGTGACATGCCATGCGGTGGGGTCAGGGCCACGCGCTGAGCACCCGGTGCGCTGGGGTTGCCCCAGCGGTTCCTGAGCAGCTCCTGCAGTGCTGCCGCCGGTACCGTTCTGGCGGCTGTAGTTGTTTAAAAAGCCATTGTTGTTTCCGGCGTAATCTGACGGCAGTTTTCTCGGGCATTTGTGCCTCTTCTAATAAGTGTGCTGTGAGTACATCTGCAAGCATTCACCTGTCGAGGTCAAATGACTGGTGGTGCTCATCTGCCCCCGTGCTACTGCTGCTGCCTCCCGTGAATGCTCATGTGCCTGCGTGCCCCTGTACAGGCACAGATGCACGCGCGCAACACCTGATCCCGCATCCTAATTATTTTTCGCCCGGTTATCGGAGTTGATCTGCTTCCGGCTGATGAATGGGAAAGTGTAGTAGTGCTGTTTCATTTCACCAGCTCTCAAGTGTGGAAATTATGGTAAATTTGAGAACAAGCCAGATTAGATTGATAGTTACACCTCCTCCTTTAATTAGCCAACCACAGGATCTGTGGAGGCAAAGGCCGGGGGTGTGTGTCGGTGTATATAACGTGTATTGTCTATGTGAAAGATGAATCAAAAGGAGTTGCTTGAGGTGGGAAGGCTTTTCCGGAGAGGTTCCACATGTTGTCAGGTAGTCCCTCTGAATGGCAGCTTCCGGTTTGGTCCCTTAGCTTTCGGAAGTGACATTTAGTCTGATATGTGCCAGCCGTGCAATCTACCTAGCCCTGCAAAGTGCAAATATTAACCTAAATGCATATTAAGATAGTGTGTGTTAGCTCCTGAACTGAAATAGAGAGCGGGTGTTCCAGCGGAGGCAAGCAAATCGTGTTGATTTACAGTGGCTTGAGGATTTGGCCCATTACCGCTTCTTTATACACTTTTAAAAAGAAATGCCAACTCGATAGTTTAGGCTTTAACTGGAACATGGCAAGTAATTGTATGTTTTGGCGGACCCCTAGTAATGTTGCAGAATCTTTCTCAGAAGTTGTTACGTGGGATAGCCGATTCCTCAGGTAAGAGCTACTTGTTTGTTCAATCCTCCATCTTCGGCCTGCTCCTCAGGTGCATCCTCCTTCTCGCAGCGATTTCCTAGGAACAGATTTCGAAGAACAGCTCTGATCACAGAATCACAGATTGGTTAGGGTTGGAAAGGAGCTCTGGAGATCATCCAGTCCAACCCCCCTGCCAGAGCAGGGTCACCTACAGCAGGTTGCACAGGATGACCTCCAGGCGGGTTTTGAATGTCTCTGGGGTGGGAGACTCTACCGCCTCCCTGGGCAGCCTGTTCCAGCGCTCTGCCACCCTCAAAGTAAAGAAGTTCCTCCTCATGCTTTGATAGAAGTTCCTACGTTCCAGTTTGTACCCGTTACCTCTTGTCCTGGATCATCTTTGATGATCCAGGCCAAGAGGTAACGGGCACCAATTGGAACGTAGGAACTTGAACTTGAACTGGAACGTAGGAACTTGAACATAGGATTATCCTTGATGATTCAGGATAGCTGTGTGTCTGACCAGTCTGTCTTTCGAAGGAGGTCCTGGGCCAGCTCCAGCCATGCTGTGCTGAGCAGAGCCCCTGGCAGCAGCCCCACAGCTCACTCCCAGTGTGCCTGAATGGAAAAGGTACCAAAGTTGCTCCAACACTTTCTGAAAAACTCTATAGTGTTAACCCACAAACGCAAAGCGACGGCAAAGCCCGTGAAATGACACCGGTGCTTCCAGAAAATGTCAAGCTTCCTGCCCAAGGGTGACATGCCATGCGGTGGGGTCAGGGCCACGCGCTGAGCACCCGGTGCGCTGGGGTTGCCCCAGCGGTTCCTGAGCAGCTCCTGCAGTGCTGCCGCCGGTACCGTTCTGGCGGCTGTAGTTGTTTAAAAAGCCGTTGTTGTTTCCGGCGTAATCTGACGGCAGTTTTCTCGGGCATTTGGGCCTCTTCTAATAAGTGTGCTGTGAGTACATCTGCAAGCATTCACCTGTCGAGGTCAAATGACTGGTGGTGCTCATCTGCCCCCGTGCTACTGCTGCTGCCTCCCGTGAATGCTCATGTGCCTGCGTGCCCCTGTACAGGCACAGATGCACGCGCGCAACACCTGATCCCGCATCCTAATTATTTTTCGCCCGGTTATCGGAGTTGATCTGCTTCCGGCTGATGAATGGGAAAGTGTAGTAGTGCTGTTTCATTTCACCAGCCTCTCAAGTGTGGAAATTATGGTAAATTTGAGAACAAGCCAGATTAGATTGATAGTTACACCTCCTCCTTTAATTAGCCAACCACAGGATCTGTGGAGGCAAAGGCCGGGGGTGTGTGTCGGTGTATATAACGTGTATTGTCTATGTGAAAGATGAATCAAAAGGAGTTGCTTGAGGTGGGAAGGCTTTTCCAGAGAGGTTCCACATGTTGTCAGGTAGTCCCTCTGAATGGCAGCTTCCGGTTTGGTCCCTTAGCTTTCGGAAGTGACATTTAGTCTGATATGTGCCAGCCGTGCAATCTACCTAGCCCTGCAAAGTGCAAATATTAACCTAAATGCATATTAAGATAGTGTGTGTTAGCTCCTGAACTGAAATAGAGAGCGGGTGTTCCAGCGGAGGCAAGCAAATCGTGTTGATTTACAGTGGCTTGAGGATTTGGCCCATTACCGCTTCTTTATACACTTTTAAAAAGAAATGCCAACTCGATAGTTTAGGCTTTAACTGGAACATGGCAAGTAATTGTATGTTTTGGCGGACCCCTAGTAATGTTGCAGAATCTTTCTCAGAAGTTGTTACGTGGGATAGCCGATTCCTCAGGTAAGAGCTACTTGTTTGTTCAATCCTCCATCTTCGGCCTGCTCCTCAGGTGCATCCTCCTTCTCGCAGCGATTTCCTAGGAACAGATTTCGAAGAACAGCTCTGATCACAGAATCACAGATTGGTTAGGGTTGGAAAGGAGCTCTGGAGATCATCCAGTCCAACCCCCCCGCCAGAGCAGGGTCACCTACAGCAGGTTGCACAGGATGACCTCCAGGCGGGTTTTGAATGTCTCTGGGGTGGGAGACTCTACCGCCTCCCTGGGCAGCCTGTTCCAGCGCTCTGCCACCCTCAAAGTAAAGAAGTTCCTCCTCATGCTTTGATAGAAGTTCCTACGTTCCAGTTTGTACCCGTTACCTCTTGTCCTGGATCATCTTTGATGATCCAGGCCAAGAGGTAACGGGCACCAATTGGAACGTAGGAACTTGAACTTGAACTGGAACGTAGGAACTTGAACATAGGATTATCCTTGATGATTCAGGATAGCTGTGTGTCTGACCAGTCTGTCTTTCGAAGGAGGTCCTGGGCCAGCTCCAGCCATGCTGTGCTGAGCAGAGCCCCTGGCAGCAGCCCCACACCTCACTCCCAGTGTGCCTGAATGGAAAAGGTACCAAAGTTGCTCCAACACTTTCTGAAAAACTCTATAGTGTTAACCCACAAACGCAAAGCGACGGCAAAGCCCGTGAAATGACACCGGTGCTTCCAGAAAATGTCAAGCTTCCTGCCCAAGGGTGACATGCCATGCGGTGGGGTCAGGGCCACGCGCTGAGCACCCGGTGCGCTGGGGTTGCCCCAGCGGTTCCTGAGCAGCTCCTGCAGTGCTGCCGCCGGTACCGTTCTGGCGGCTGTAGTTGTTTAAAAAGCCGTTGTTGTTTCCGGCGTAATCTGACGGCAGTTTTCTCGGGCATTTGGGCCTCTTCTAATAAGTGTGCTGTGAGTACATCTGCAAGCATTCACCTGTCGAGGTCAAATGACTGGTGGTGCTCATCTGCCCCCGTGCTACTGCTGCTGCCTCCCGTGAATGCTCATGTGCCTGCGTGCCCCTGTACAGGCACAGATGCACGCGCGCAACACCTGATTCCGCATCCTAATTATTTTTCGCCCGGTTCTCTGAGTTGTTCTGCTTCCGGCTGATGAATGGGAAAGTGTAGTAGTGCTGTTTCATTTCACCAGCCTCTCAAGTGTGGAAATTATGGTAAATTTGAGAACAAGCCAGATTAGATTGATAGTTACACCTCCTCCTTTAATTAGCCAACCACAGGATCTGTGGAGGCAAAGGCCGGGGGTGTGTGTCGGTGTATATAACGTGTATTGTCTATGTGAAAGATTAATCAAAAGGAGTTGCTTGAGGTGGGAAGGCTTTTCCGGAGAGGTTCCACATGTTGTCAGGTAGTCCTTCTGAATGGCAGCTTCCGGTTTGGTCCCTTAGCTTTCGGAAGTGACATTTAGTCTGATATGTGCCAGCCGTGCAATCTACCTAGCCCTGCAAAGTGCAAATATTAACCTAAATGCATATTAAGATAGTGTGTGTTAGCTCCTGAACTGAAATAGAGAGCGGGTGTTCCAGCGGAGGCAAGCAAATCGTGTTGATTTACAGTGGCTTGAGGATTTGGCCCATTACCGCTTCTTTATACACTTTTAAAAAGAAATGCCAACTCGATAGTTTAGGCTTTAACTGGAACATGGCAAGTAATTGTATGCTTTGGCGGACCCCTAGTAATGTTGCAGAATCTTTCTCAGAAGTTGTTCCATGGGATAGCCGATTCCTCAGGTAAGAGCTACTTGTTTGTTCAATCCTCCATCTTAGGCCTGCTCCTCAGGTGCATCCTCCTTCTCGCAGCGATTTCCTAGGAACAGATTTCGAAGAACAGCTCTGATCACAGAATCACAGATTGGTTAGGGTTAGAAAGGAGCTCTGGAGATCATCCAGTCCAACCCCCCTGCCAGAGCAGGGTCACCTACAGCAGGTTGCACAGGATGACCTCCAGGCGGGTTTTGAATGTCTCTGGGGTGGGAGACTCTACCGCCTCCCTGGGCAGCCTGTTCCAGCGCTCTGCCACCCTCAAAGTAAAGAAGTTCCTCCTCATGCTTTGATAGAAGTTCCTAGGTTCCAGTTTGTACCCGTTACCTCTTGTCCTGGATCATCTTTGATGATCCAGGACAAGAGGTAACGGGCACCAATTGGAACGTAGGAACTTGAACTTGAAATGGAACGTAGGAACTTGAACATAGGATTATCCTTGATGATTCAGGATAGCTGTGTGTCTGACCAGTCTGTCTTTCGAAGGAGGTCCTGGGCCAGCTCCAGCCATGCTGTGCTGAGCAGAGCCCCTGGCAGCAGCCCCAGAGCTCACTCCCAGTGTGCCTGAATGGAAAAGGTACCAAAGTTGCTCCAACACTTTCCGAAAAACTCTATAGTGTTACCCCACAAACGCAAAGCGACGGCAAAGCCCGTGAAATGACACCGGTGCTTCCAGAAAATGTCAAGCTTCCTGCCCAAGGGTGACATGCCATGCGGTGGGGTCAGGGCCACGCGCTGAGCACCCGGTGCGCTGGGGTTGCCCCAGCGGTTCCTGAGCAGCTCCTGCAGTGCTGCCGCCGGTACCGTTCTGGCGGCTGTAGTTGTTTAAAAAGCCGTTGTTGTTTCCGGCGTAATCTGACGGCAGTTTTCTCGGGCATTTGGGCCTCTTCTAATAAGTGTGCTGTGAGTACATCTGCAAGCATTCACCTGTCGAGGTCAAATGACTGGTGGTGCTCATCTGCCCCCGTGCTACTGCTGCTGCCTCCCGTGAATGCTCATGTGCCTGCGTGCCCCTGTACAGGCACAGATGCACGCGCGCAACACCTGATCCCGCATCCTAATTATTTTTCGCCCGGTTCTCTGAGTTGTTCTGCTTCCGGCTGATGAACGGGAAAGTGTAGTAGTGCTGTTTAATTTCACCAGCCTCTCAAGTGTGGAAATTATGGTAAATTTGAGAACAAGCCAGATTAGATTGATAGTTACACCTCCTCCTTTAATTAGCCAACCACAGGATCTGTGGAGGCAAAGGCCGGGGGGGTGTGTCGGTGTATATAACGTGTATTGTCTATGTGAAAGATTAATCAAAAGGAGTTGCTTGAGGTGGGAAGGCTTTTCCGGAGAGGTTCCACATGTTGTCAGGTAGTCCTTCTGAATGGCAGCTTCCGGTTTGGTCCCTTAGCTTTCGGAAGTGACATTTAGTCTGATATGTGCCAGCCGTGCAATCTACCTAGCCCTGCAAAGTGCAAATATTAACCTAAATGCATATTAAGATAGTGTGTGTTAGCTCCTGAACTGCAATAGAGAGCGGGTGTTCCAGCGGAGGCAAGCAAATCGTGTTGATTTACAGTGGCTTGAGGATTTGGCCCATTACCGCTTCTTTATACACTTTTAAAAAGAAATGCCAACTCGATAGTTTAGGCTTTAACTGGAACATGGCAAGTAATTGTATGTTTTGGCGGACCCCTAGTAATGTTGCAGAATCTTTCTCAGAAGTTGTTCCATGGGATAGCCGATTCCTCAGGTAAGAGCTACTTGTTTGTTCAATCCTCCATCTTAGGCCTGCTCCTCAGGTGCATCCTCCTTCTCGCAGCGATTTCCTAGGAACAGATTTCGAAGAACAGCTCTGATCACAGAATCACAGATTGGTTAGGGTTGGAAAGGAGCTCTGGAGATCATCCAGCCCAACCCCCCTGCCAGAGCAGGGTCACCTACAGCAGGTTGCACAGGATGACCTCCAGGCGGGTTTTGAATGTCTCTGGGGTGGGAGACTCTACCGCCTCCCTGGGCAGCCTGTTCCAGCGCTCTGCCACCCTCAAAGTAAAGAAGTTCCTCCTCATGCTTTGATAGAAGTTCCTAGGTTCCAGTTTGCACCCGTTACCTCTTGTCCTGGATCATCTTTGATGATTCAGGACAAGAGGTAACGGGCACCAATTGGAACGTAGGAACTTGAACTTGAACTGGAACGTAGGAGCTTGAACATAGGATTATCCTTGATGATTCAGGATAGCTGTGTGTCTGACCAGTCTGTCTTTCGAAGGAGGTCCTGGACCAGCTCCAGCCATGCTGTGCTGAGCAGAGCCCCTGGCAGCAGCCCCACAGCTCACTCCCAGTGTGCCTGAATGGAAAAGGTACCAAAGTTGCTCCAACACTTTCTGAAAAACTCTATAGTGTTACCCCACAAGCGCAAAGCGACGGCAAAGCCCGTGAAATGACACCGGTGCTTCCAGAAAATGTCAAGCTTCCTGCCCAAGGGTGACATGCCATGCGGTGGGGTCAGGGCCACGCGCTGAGCACCCGGTGCGCTGGGGTTGCCCCAGCGGTTCCTGAGCAGCTCCTGCAGTGCTGCCGCCGGTACCGTTCTGGCGGCTGTAGTTGTTTAAAAAGCCGTTGTTGTTTCCGGCGTAATCTGACGGCAGTTTTCTCGGGCATTTGGGCCTCTTCTAATAAGTGTGCTGTGAGTACATCTGCAAGCATTCACCTGTCGAGGTCAAATGACTGGTGGTGCTCATCTGCCCCCGTGCTACTGCTGCTGCCTCCCGTGAATGCTCATGTGCCTGCGTGCCCCTGTACAGGCACAGATGCACGCGCGCAACACCTGATCCCGCATCCTAATTATTTTTCGCCCGGTTCTCTGAGTTGTTCTGCTTCCGGCTGATGAACGGGAAACTGTAGTAGTGCTGTTTCATTTCACCAGCCTCTCAAGTGTGGAAATTATGGTAAATTTGAGAACAAGCCAGATTAGATTGATAGTTACACCTCCTCCTTTAATTAGCCAACCACAGGATCTGTGGAGGCAAAGGCCGGGGGTGTGTGTCGGTGTATATAACGTGTATTGTCTATGTGAAAGATGAATCAAAAGGAGTTGCTTGAGGTGGGAAGGCTTTTCCGGAGAGGTTCCACATGTTGTCAGGTAGTCCCTCTGAATGGCAGCTTCCGGTTCGGTCCCTTAGCTTTCGGAAGTGACATTTAGTCTGATATGTGCCAGCCGTGCAATCTACCTAGCCCTGCAAAGTGCAAATATTAACATAAATGCATATTAAGATACTGTGTGTTAGCTCCTGAACTGAAATAGAGAGCGGGTGTTCCAGCGGAGGCAAGCAAATCGTGTTGATTTACAGTGGCTTGAGGATTTGGCCCATTACCGCTTCTTTATACACTTTTAAAAAGAAATGCCAACTCGATAGTTTAGGCTTTAACTGGAACATGGCAAGTAATTGTATGTTTTGGCGGACCCCTAGTAATGTTGCAGAATCTTTCTCAGAAGTTGTTCCATGGGATAGCCGATTCCTCAGGTAAGAGCTACTTGTTTGTTCAATCCTCCATCTTAGGCCTGCTTCTCAGGTGCATCCTCCTTCTCGCAGCGATTTCCTAGGAACAGATTTCGAAGAACAGCTCTGATCACAGAATCACAGATTGGTTAGGGTTGGAAAGGAGCTCTGGAGATCATCCAGTCCAACCCCCCTGCCAGAGCAGGGTCACCTACAGCAGGTTGCACAGGATGACCTCCAGGCGGGTTTTGAATGTCTCTGGGGTGGGAGACTCTACCGCCTCCCTGGGCAGCCTGTTCCAGCGCTCTGCCACCCTCAAAGTAAAGAAGTTCCTCCTCATGCTTTGATAGAAGTTCCTAGGTTCCAGTTTGCACCCGTTACCTCTTGTCCTGGATCATCTTTGATGATCCAGGACAAGAGGTAACGGGCACCAATTGGAACGTAGGAACCTGAACTTGAACTGGAAGGTAGGAACTTGAACATAGGATTATCCTTGATGATTCAGGATAGCTGTGTGTCTGACCAGTCTGTCTTTCGAAGGAGGTCCTGGGCCAGCTCCAGCCATGCTGTGCTGAGCAGAGCCCCTGGCAGCAGCCCCACAGCTCACTCCCAGTGTGCTTAAAAGGAAAAGGTACCAAAGTTGCTCCAACACTTTCTGAAAAACTCTATAGTGTTACCCCACAAGCGCAAAGCAACGGCAAAGCCCATGAAATGACTCCGGTGCTTCCAGAAAACGTCAAGCTTCCTGCCCAAGGGTTACATGCCATGCGGTGGGGTCAGGGCCATGCGCTGAGCACCCGGTGCGCTGGGGTTGCCCCAGCGGTTCCTGAGCAGCTCCTGCAGTGCTGCCGCCGGTACCGTTCTGGCGGCTGTAGTTGTTTAAAAAGCCGTTGTTGTTTCCGGCGTAATCTGACGGCAGTTTTCTCGGGCATTGGGGCCTCTTCTAATAAGTGTGCTGTGAGTACATCTGCAAGCATTCACCTGTCGAGGTCAAATGACTGGTGGTGCTCATCTGCCCCCGTGCTGCTGCTGCTGCCTCCCGTGAATGCTCATGTGCCTGCGTGCCCCTGTACAGGCACAGATGCACGCGCGCAACACCTGATCCCGCATCCTAATTATTTTTCGCCCGGTTCTCTGAGTTGTTCTGCTTCCGGCTGATGAATGGGAAAGTGTAGTAGTGCTGTTTCATTTCACCAGCCTCTCAAGTGTGGAAATTATGGTAAATTTGAGAACAAGCCAGATTAGATTGATAGTTACACCTCCTCCTTTAATTAGCCAACCACAGGATCTGTGGAGGCAAAGGCCGGGGGGGTGTGTCGGTGTATATAAGGTGTATTGTCTATGTGAAAGATTAATCAAAAGGAGTTGCTTGAGGTGGGAAGGCTTTTCCGGAGAGGTTCCACATGTTGTCAGGTAGTCCCTCTGAATGGCAGCTTCCGGTTCGGTCCCTTAGCTTTCGGAAGTGACATTTAGTCTGATATGTGCCAGCCGTGCAATCTACCTAGTCCTGCAAAGTGCAAATATTAACCTAAATGCATATTAAGATACTGTGTGTTAGCTCCTGAACTGAAATAGAGAGCGGGTGTTCCAGCGGAGGCAAGCAAATCGTGTTGATTTACAGTGGCTTGAGGATTTGGCCCATTACCGCTTCTTTATACACTTTTAAAAAGAAATGCCAACTCGATAGTTTAGGCTTTAACTGGAACATGGCAAGTAATTGTATGCTTTGGCGGACCCCTAGTAATGTTGCAGAATCTTTCTCAGAAGTTGTTCCATGGGATAGCCGATTCCTCAGGTAAGAGCTACTTGTTTGTTCAATCCTCCATCTTAGGCCTGCTTCTCAGGTGCATCCTCCTTCTCGCAGCGATTTCCTAGGAACAGATTTCGAAGAACAGCTCTGATCACAGAATCACAGATTGGTTAGGGTTGGAAAGGAGCTCTGGAGATCATCCAGTCCAACCCCCCTGCCAGAGCAGGGTCACCTACAGCAGGTTGCACAGGATGACCTCCAGGCGGGTTTTGAATGTCTCTGGGGTGGGAGACTCTACCGCCTCCCTGGGCAGCCTGTTCCAGCGCTCTGCCACCCTCAAAGTAAAGAAGTTCCTCCTCATGCTTTGATAGAAGTTCCTACGTTCCAGTTTGTACCCGTTACCTCTTGTCCTGGATCATCTTTGATGATCCAGGACAAGAGGTAACGGGCACCAATTGGAACGTAGGAACTTGAACTTGAACTAGAACGTAGGAACTTGAACATAGGATTATCCTTGATGATTCAGGATAGCTGTGTGTCTGACCAGTCTGTCTTTCGAAGGAGGTCCTGGGCCAGCTCCAGCCATGCTGTGCTGAGCAGAGCCCCTGGCAGCAGCCCCACAGCTCACTCCCAGTGTGCTTAAAAGGAAAAGGTACCAAAGTTGCTCCAACACTTTCCGAAAAACTCTATAGTGTTACCCCACAAGCGCAAAGCAACGGCAAAGCCCATGAAATGACTCCGGTGCTTCCAGAAAACGTCAAGCTTCCTGCCCAAGGGTGACATGCCATGCGGTGGGGTCAGGGCCACGCGCTGAGCACCCGGTGCGCTGGGGTTGCCCCAGCGGTTCCTGAGCAGCTCCTGCAGTGCTGCCGCCGGTACCGTTCTGGCGGCTGTAGTTGTTTAAAAAGCCGTTGTTGTTTCCGGCGTAATCTGACGGCAGTTTTCTCGGGCATTGGGGCCTCTTCTAATAAGTGTGCTGTGAGTACATCTGCAAGCATTCACCTGTCGAGGTCAAATGACTGGTGGTGCTCATCTGCCCCCGTGCTGCTGCTGCTGCCTCCCGTGAATGCTCATGTGCCTGCGTGCCCCTGTACAGGCACAGATGCACGCGCGCAACACCTGATCCCGCATCCTAATTATTTTTCGCCCGGTTCTCTGAGTTGTTCTGCTTCCGGCTGATGAATGGGAAAGTGTAGTAGTGCTGTTTCATTTCACCAGCCTCTCAAGTGTGGAAATTATGGTAAATTTGAGAACAAGCCAGATTAGATTGATAGTTACACCTCCTCCTTTAATTAGCCAACCACAGGATCTGTGGAGGCAAAGGCCGGGGGGGTGTGTCGGTGTATATAAGGTGTATTGTCTATGTGAAAGATTAATCAAAAGGAGTTGCTTGAGGTGGGAAGGCTTTTCCGGAGAGGTTCCACATGTTGTCAGGTAGTCCCTCTGAATGGCAGCTTCCGGTTCGGTCCCTTAGCTTTCGGAAGTGACATTTAGTCTGATATGTGCCAGCCGTGCAATCTACCTAGCCCTGCAAAGTGCAAATATTAACCTAAATGCATATTAAGATAGTGTGTGTTAGCTCCTGAACTGAAATAGAGAGCGGGTGTTCCAGCGGAGGCAAGCAAATCGTGTTGATTTACAGTGGCTTGAGGATTTGGCCCATTACCGCTTCTTTATACACTTTTAAAAAGAAATGCCAACTCGATAGTTTAGGCTTTAACTGGAACATGGCAAGTAATTGTATGTTTTGGCGGACCCCTAGTAATGTTGCAGAATCTTTCTCAGAAGTTGTTCCATGGGATAGCCGATTCCTCAGGTAAGAGCTACTTGTTTGTTCAATCCTCCATCTTAGGCCTGCTCCTCAGGTGCATCCTCTTTCTCGCAGCGATTTCCTAGGAACAGATTTCGAAGAACAGCTCTGATCACAGAATCACAGATTGGTTAGGGTTTGAAAGGAGCTCTGGAGATCATCCAGCCCAACCCCCCTGCCAGAGCAGGGTCACCTACAGCAGGTTGCACAGGATGACCTCCAGGCGGGTTTTGAATGTCTCTGGGGTGGGAGACTCTACCGCCTCCCCGGGAAGCCTGTTCCAGCGCTCTGCCACCCTCAAAGTAAAGAAGTTCCTCCTCATGCTTTGATAGAAGTTCCTAGGTTCCAGTTTGTACCCGTTACCTCTTGTCCTGGATCATCTTTGATGATCCAGGACAAGAGGTAACGGGCACCAATTGGAACGTAGGAACTTGAACTTGAACTGGAAGGTAGGAACTTGAACTTGAACATAGGATTTTCATTGATGATTCAGGATAGCTGTGTGTCTGACCAGTCTGTCTTTCGAAGGAGGTCCTGGGCCAGCTCCAGCCATGCTGTGCTGAGCAGAGCCCCTGGCAGCAGCCCCACAGCTCACTCCCAGTGTGCTTAAAAGGAAAAGGTACCAAAGTTGCTCCAACACTTTCTGAAAAACTCTATAGTGTTACCCCACAAGCGCAAAGCGACGGCAAAGCCCGTGAAATGACTCCGGTGCTTCCAGAAAACGTCAAGCTTCCTGCCCAAGGGTGACATGCCATGCGGTGGGGTCAGGGCCACGCGCTGAGCACCCGGTGCGCTGGGGTTGCCCCAGCGGTTCCTGAGCAGCTCCTGCAGTGCTGCCGCCGGTACCGTTCTGGCGGCTGTAGTTGTTTAAAAAGCCGTTGTTGTTTCCGGCGTAATCTGACGGCAGTTTTCTCGGGCATTTGGGCCTCTTCTAATAAGTGTGCTGTGAGTACATCTGCAAGCATTCACCTGTCGAGGTCAAATGACTGGTGGTGCTCATCTGCCCCCGTGCTACTGCTGCTGCCTCCCGTGAATGCTCATGTGCCTGCGTGCCCCTGTACAGGCACAGATGCACGCGCGCAACACCTGATCCCGCATCCTAATTATTTTTCGCCCGGTTCTCGGAGTTGTTCTGCTTCCGGCTGATGAATGGGAAAGTGTAGTAGTGCTGTTTCATTTCACCAGCCTCTCAAGTGTGGAAATTATGGTAAATTTGAGAACAAGCGAGATTAGATTGATAGTTACACCTCCTCCTTTAATTAGCCAACCACAGGATCTGTGGAGGCAAAGGCCGGGGGGGTGTGTCGGTGTATATAACGTGTATTGTCTATGTGAAAGATGAATCAAAAGGAGTTGCTTGAGGTGGGAAGGCTTTTCCGGAGAGGTTCCACATGTTGTCAGGTAGTCCCTCTGAATGGCAGCTTCCGGTTCGGTCCCTTAGCTTTCGGAAGTGACATTTAGTCTGATATGTGCCAGCCGTGCAATCTACCTAGTCCTGCAAAGTGCAAATATTAACCTAAATGCATATTAAGATAGTGTGTGTTAGCTCCTGAACTGAAATAGAGAGCGGGTGTTCCAGCGGAGGCAAGCAAATCGTGTTGATTTACAGTGGCTTGAGGATTTGGCCCATTACCGCTTCTTTATACACTTTTAAAAAGAAATGCCAACTCGATAGTTTAGGCTTTAACTGGAACATGGCAAGTAATTGTATGCTTTGGCGGACCCCTAGTAATGTTGCAGAATCTTTCTCAGAAGTTGTTCCATGGGATAGCCGATTCCTCAGGTAAGAGCTACTTGTTTGTTCAATCCTCCATCTTAGGCCTGCTTCTCAGGTGCATCCTCCTTCTCGCAGCGATTTCCTAGGAACAGATTTCGAAGAACAGCTCTGATCACAGAATCACAGATTGGTTAGGGTTGGAAAGGACCTCTGGAGATCATCCAGTCCAACCCCCCTGCCAGAGCAGGGTCACCTACAGCAGGTTGCACAGGATGACCTCCAGGCGGGTTTTGAATGTCTCTGGGGTGGGAGACTCTACCGCCTCCCTGGGCAGCCTGTTCCAGCGCTCTGCCACCCTCAAAGTAAAGAAGTTCCTCCTCATGCTTTGATAGAAGTTCCTACGTTCCAGTTTGTACCCGTTACCTCTTGTCCTGGATCGTCTTTGATGATCCAGGACAAGAGGTAACGGGCACCAATTGGAACGTAGGAACTTGAACTTGAACTAGAACGTAGGAACTTGAACATAGGATTATCCTTGATGATTCAGGATAGCTGTGTGTCTGACCAGTCTGTCTTTCGAAGGAGGTCCTGGGCCAGCTCCAGCCATGCTGTGCTGAGCAGAGCCCCTGGCAGCAGCCCCACAGCTCACTCCCAGTGTGCTTAAAAGGAAAAGATACCAAAGTTGCTCCAACACTTTCTGAAAAACTCTATAGTGTTACCCCACAAGCGCAAAGCAACGGCAAAGCCCATGAAATGACTCCGGTGCTTCCAGAAAACGTCAAGCTTCCTGCCCAAGGGTGACATGCCATGCGGTGGGGTCAGGGCCACGCGCTGAGCACCCGGTGCGCTGGGGTTGCCCCAGCGGTTCCTGAGCAGCTCCTGCAGTGCTGCCGCCAGTACCGTTCTGGCGGCTGTAGTTGTTTAAAAAGCCGTTGTTGTTTCCGGCGTAATCTGACGGCAGTTTTCTCGGGCATTGGGGCCTCTTCTAATAAGTGTGCTGTGAGTACATCTGCAAGCATTCACCTGTCGAGGTCAAATGACTGGTGGTGCTCATCTGCCCCCGTGCTGCTGCTGCTGCCTCCCGTGAATGCTCATGTGCCTGCGTGCCCCTGTACAGGCACAGATGCACGCGCGCAACACCTGATCCCGCATCCTAATTATTTTTCGCCCGGTTCTCTGAGTTGTTCTGCTTCCGGCTGATGAATGGGAAAGTGTAGTAGTGCTGTTTCATTTCACCAGCCTCTCAAGTGTGGAAATTATGGTAAATTTGAGAACAAGCCAGATTAGATTGATAGTTACACCTCCTCCTTTAATTAGCCAACCACAGGATCTGTGGAGGCAAAGGCCGGGGGGGTGTGTCGGTGTATATAACGTGTATTGTCTATGTGAAAGATTAATCAAAAGGAGTTGCTTGAGGTGGGAAGGCTTTTCCGGAGAGGTTCCACATGTTGTCAGGTAGTCCCTCTGAATGGCAGCTTCCGGTTCGGTCCCTTAGCTTTCGGAAGTGACATTTAGTCTGATATGTGCCAGCCGTGCAATCTACCTAGCCCTGCAAAGTGCAAATATTAACCTAAATGCATATTAAGATAGTGTGTGTTAGCTCCTGAACTGAAATAGAGAGCGGGTGTTCCAGCGGAGGCAAGCAAATCGTGTTGATTTACAGTGGCTTGAGGATTTGGCCCATTACCGCTTCTTTATACACTTTTAAAAAGAAATGCCAACTCGATAGTTTAGGCTTTAACTGGAACATGGCAAGTAATTGTATGTTTTGGCGGACCCCTAGTAATGTTGCAGAATCTTTCTCAGAAGTTGTTCCATGGGATAGCCGATTCCTCAGGTAAGAGCTACTTGTTTGTTCAATCCTCCATCTTAGGCCTGCTCCTCAGGTGCATCCTCCTTCTCGCAGCGATTTCCTAGGAACAGATTTCGAAGAACAGCTCTGATCACAGAATCACAGATTGGTTAGGGTTGGAAAGGAGCTCTGGAGATCATCCAGTCCAACCCCCCTGACAGAGCAGGGTCACCTACAGCAGGTTGCACAGGATGACCTCCAGGCGGGTTTTGAATGTCTCTGGGGTGGGAGACTCTACCGCCTCCCTGGGCAGCCTGTTCCAGCGCTCTGCCACCCTCAAAGTAAAGAAGTTCCTCCTCATGCTTTGATAGAAGTTCCTACGTTCCAGTTTGTACCCGTTACCTCTTGTCCTGGATCATCTTTGATGATCCAGGCCAAGAGGTAACGGGCACCAATTGGAACGTAGGAACTTGAACTTGAACTGGAAGGTAGGAACTTGAACATAAGATTATCCTTGATGATTCAGGATAGCTGTGTGTCTGACCAGTCTGTCTTTCGAAGGAGGTCCTGGGCCAGCTCCAGCCATGCTGTGCTGAGCAGAACCCCTGGCAGCAGCCCCACACCTCACTCCCAGTGTGCCTGAATGGAAAAGGTACAAAGTTGCTGCAACACTTTCTGAAAAACTCTATAGTGTTACCCCACAAGCGCAAAGCGACAGCAAAGCCCGTGAAATGACACCGGTGCTTCCAGAAAATGTCAAGCTTCCTGCCCAAGGGTGACATGCCATGCGGTGGGGTCAGGGCCACGCGCTGAGCACCCGGTGCGCTGGGGTTGCCCCAGCGGTTCCTGAGCAGCTCCTGCAGTGCTGCCGCCGGAACCGTTCTGGCGGCTGTAGTTGTTTAAAAAGCCGTTGTTGTTTCCGGCGTAATCTGACGGCAGTTTTCTCGGGCACTTGGGCCTCTTCTAATAAGTGTGCTGTGAGTACATCTGCAAGCATTCACCTGTCGAGGTCAAATGACTGGTGGTGCTCATCTCCCCCCGTGCTACTGCTGCTGCCTCCCGTGAATGCTCATGTGCCTGCGTGCCCCTGTACAGGCACAGATGCACGCGCGCAACACCTGATCCCGCATCCTAATTATTTTTCGCCCGGTTCTCTGAGTTGTTCTGCTTCCGGCTGATGAATGGGAAAGTGTAGTAGTGCTGTTTCATTTCACCAGCCTCTCAAGTGTGGAAATTATGGTAAATTTGAGAACAAGCGAGATTAGATTGATAGTTACACCTCCTCCTTTAATTAGCCAACCACAGGATCTGTGGAGGCAAAGGCCGGGGGGGTGTGTCGGTGTATATAACGTGTATTGTCTATGTGAAAGATTAATCAAAAGGAGTTGCTTGAGGTGGGAAGGCTTTTCCGGAGAGGTTCCACATGTTGTCAGGTAGTCCCTCTGAATGGCAGCTTCCGGTTCGGTCCCTTAGCTTTCGGAAGTGACATTTAGTCTGATATGTGCCAGCCGTGCAATCTACCTAGCCCTGCAAAGTGCAAATATTAACCTAAATGCATATTAAGATAGTGTGTGTTAGCTCCTGAACTGAAATAGAGAGCGGGTGTTCCAGCGGAGGCAAGCAAATCGTGTTGATTTAGAGTGGCTTGAGGATTTGGCCCATTACCGCTTCTTTATACACTTTTAAAAAGAAATGCCAATTCGATAGTTTAGGCTTTAACTGGAACATGGCAAGTAATTGTATGTTTTGGCGGACCCCTAGTAATGTTGCAGAATCTTTCTCAGAAGTTGTTCCATGGGATAGCCGATTCCTCAGGTAAGAGCTACTTGTTTGTTCAATCCTCCATCTTAGGCCTGCTCCTCAGGTGCATCCTCTTTCTCGCAGCGATTTCCTAGGAACAGATTTCGAAGAACAGCTCTGATCACAGAATCACAGATTGGTTAGGGTTGGAAAGGAGCTCTGGAGATCATGTAGTCCAACCCCCCTGCCAGAGCAGGGTCACCTACAGCAGGTTGCACAGGATGACCTCCAGGCGGGTTTTGAATGTCTCTGGGGTGGGAGACTCTACCGCCTCCCTGGGCAGCCTGTTCCAGCGCTCTGCCACCCTCAAAGTAAAGAAGTTCCTCCTCATGCTTTGATAGAAGTTCCTAGGTTCCAGTTTGTACCCGTTACCTCTTGTCCTGGATCATCTTTGATGATCCAGGACAAGAGGTAACGGGCACCAATTGGAACGTAGGAACTTGAACTTGAACTGGAAGGTAGGAACTTGAAC
This sequence comes from Vanellus vanellus, assembly GCF_965231255.1. Classification (NCBI taxonomy): domain Eukaryota; kingdom Metazoa; phylum Chordata; class Aves; order Charadriiformes; family Charadriidae; genus Vanellus; species Vanellus vanellus. The sequence goes on along the minus strand of NW_028128478.1, from coordinate 472,698 downwards.
TTGAACATAGGATTTTCATTGATGATTCAGGATAGCTGTGTGTCTGACCAGTCTGTCTTTCGAAGGAGGTCCTGGGCCAGCTCCAGCCATGCTGTGCTGAGCAGAGCCCCTGGCAGCAGCCCCACAGCTCACTCCCAGTGTGCCTGAATGGAAAAGGTACCAAAGTTGCTCCAACACTTTCTGAAAAAATCTATAGTGTTACCCCACAAGCGCAAAGCGACGGCAAAGCCCCTGAAATGACACCGGTGCTTCCAGAAAATGCCAAGCTTCCTGCCCAAGGGTGACATGCCATGCGGTGGGGTCAGGGCCACGCGCTGAGCACCCGGTGCGCTGGGGTTGCCCCAGCGGTTCCTGAGCAGCTCCTGCAGTGCTGCCGCCGGAACCGTTCTGGCGGCTGTAGTTGTTTAAAAAGCCGTTGTTGTTTCCGGCGTAATCTGACGGCAGTTTTCTCGGGCACTTGGGCCTCTTCTAATAAGTGTGCTGTGAGTACATCTGCAAGCATTCACCTGTCGAGGTCAAATGACTGGTGGTGCTCATCTGCCCCCGTGCTACTGCTGCTGCCTCCCGTGAATGCTCATGTGCCTGCGTGCCCCTGTACAGGCACAGATGCACGCGCGCAACACCTGATCCCGCATCCTAATTATTTTTCGCCCGGTTCTCTGAGTTGTTCTGCTTCCGGCTGATGAACGGGAAAGTGTAGTAGTGCTGTTTCATTTCACCAGCCTCTCAAGTGTGGAAATTATGGTAAATTTGAGAACAAGCCAGATTAGATTGATAGTTACACCTCCTCCTTTAATTAGCCAACCACAGGATCTGTGGAGGCAAAGGCCGGGGGGCGTGTCGGTGGGGGGGCATACGATTTTACCATGGCGAGATTGCTGGAGGTTCTTTCTTGTCTGTTCTTTCTTGTCTTGTAAATTGGTATGAGGTTCTGCCAGTCTTCCTCACGTAGCACAATCGCTCTTGATTTCTGGAGGTTGCTCACAGGGTAAGCTAATGTTTAACATCAATAAGGGTTACCGAATCTTGTCCTTGAGAAGCAGGAGTCTGGAAGCTGTTGTCAATCCAACTGCTGTATTCCTGACCAGCAAGCCCGCTCAATTCAGGGTTAATTAACTGATTACTTAGAGCGGAAGTGTTGTGGAAGAGCCCGATCATTACCATTTCTATTCATTCTAATATGATGTATTTCAACTCCCCCTCCCTCACGCCTTCCAGAGAGTGATCTGGTGAAGGAGGATGACAAGTCTTTGTGAAACCATCTCGAGTTCTGCCAGATACTCGTAGTTGAAGTTGTCTAGCGGTGCGAGATTAGACACCGTGTGAAAGGCAATACTGCACAGATTCTTTATTCCAGACCATTTTGTAAGTTCGCATGATACAAAACCTCACGGTTACTGGGCAGCTCTCCCACTTTTCACGTCAACCTTTGCTACCTCGCCCGCTGCAACGTGCAGGAAAGAAACATTGATTTGAATTGCGCCGTGGTGCCGTGCATCTTAATGACACTCTGGAGTGACTGGCAGTGTGTCTGGGTCCTGGGGTTGGACCCGGTCTAGCTGCCAGGAGGCAACATTGCAGAGAGGGGCTACAGCTGTGGTCTCTGAAGGGACCTGGCTACTCTATGTAGGCCTTCTCTCCCTGCGTCTCAGAGTGCTTGAAGATGCTAATTGGTTCATATTTTCCTCTGTTCGTTAAGGTATTCTGTCCTTAAAAATTCAGCTTTTTAAAATAGTAACGTGTATTGTCTATGTGAAAGATTAATCAAAAGGAGTTGCTTGAGGTGGGAAGGCTTTTCCGGAGAGGTTCCACATGTTGTCAGGTAGTCCCTCTGAATGGCAGCTTCCGGTTCGGTCCCTTAGCTTTCGGAAGTGACATTTAGTCTGATATGTGCCAGCCGTGCAATCTACCTAGCCCTGCAAAGTGCAAATATTAACCTAAATGCATATTAAGATACTGTGTGTTAGCTCCTGAACTGAAATAGAGAGCGGGTGTTCCAGCGGAGGCAAGCAAATCGTGTTGATTTACAGTGGCTTGCGGATTTGGCCCATTACTGCTTCTTTATACACTTTTAAAAAGAAATGCCAACTCGATAGTTTAGGCTTTAACTGGAACATGGCAAGTAATTGTATGTTTTGGCGGACCCCTAGTAATGTTGCAGAATCTTTCTCAGAAGTTGTTCCATGGGATAGCCGATTCCTCAGGTAAGAGCTACTTGTTTGTTCAATCCTCCATCTTAGGCCTGCTCCTCAGGTGCATCCTCCTTCTCGCAGCGATTTCCTAGGAACAGATTTCAAAGAACAGCTCTGATCACAGAATCACAGATTGGTTAGGGTTGGAAAGGAGCTCTGGAGATCATCCAGTCCAACCCCCCTGCCAGAGCAGGGTCACCTACAGCAGGTTGCACATGATGACCTCCAGGCGGGTTTTGAATGTCTCTGGGGTGGGAGAATCTACCGCCTCCCCGGGCAGCCTGTTCCAGCGCTCTGCCACCCTCAAAGTAAAGAAGTTCCTCCTCATGCTTTGATAGAAGTTCCTAGGTTCCAGTTTGTACCCGTTACCTCTTGTCCTGGATCATCTTTGATGATCCAGGACAAGAGGTAACGGGCACCAATTGGAACGTAGGAACTTGAACTTGAACTGGAACGTAGGAACTTGAACTTGAACATAGGATTATCCTTGATGATTCAGGATAGCTGTGTGTCTGACCAGTCTGTCTTTCGAAGGAGGTCCTGGGCCAGCTCCAGCCATGCTGTGCTGAGCAGAACCCCTGGCAGCAGCCCCACAGCTCACTCCCAGTGTGCCTGAATGGAAAAGGTACCAAAGTTGCTCCAACACTTTCTGAAAAACTCTATAGTGTTACCCCACAAGCGCAAAGCGACGGCAAAGCCCGTGAAATGACACCGGTGCTTCCAGAAAATGTCAAGCTTCCTGCCCAAGGGTGGCATGCCATGCGGTGGGGTCAGGGCCACGCGCTGAGCACCCGGTGCGCTGGGGTTGCCCCAGCGGTTCCTGAGCAGCTCCTGCAGTGCTGCCGCCGGTACCGTTCTGGCGGCTGTAGTTGTTTAAAAAGCCGTTGTTGTTTCCGGCGTAATCTGACGGCAGTTTTCTCGGGCATTTGGGCCTCTTCTAATAAGTGTGCTGTGAGTACATCTGCAAGCATTCACCTGTCGAGGTCAAATGACTGGTGGTGCTCATCTGCCCCCGTGCTACTGCTGCTGCCTCCCGTGAATGCTCATGTGCCTGCGTGCCCCTGTACAGGCACAGATGCACGCGCGCAACACCTGATCCCGCATCCTAATTATTTTTCGCCCGGTTCTCGGAGTTGTTCTGCTTCCGGCTGATGAATGGGAAAGTGTAGTAGTGCTGTTTCATTTCACCAGCCTCTCAAGTGTGGAAATTATGGTAAATTTGAGAACAAGCCAGATTAGATTGATAGTTACACCTCCTCCTTTAATTAGCCAACCACAGGATCTGTGGAGGCAAAGGCCGGGGGGCGTGTCGGTGGGGGGGCATACGATTTTACCATGGCGAGATTGCTGGAGGTTCTTTCTTGTCTGTTCTTTCTTGTCTTGTAAATTGGTATGAGGTTCTGCCAGTCTTCCTCACGTAGCACAATCGCTCTTGATTTCTGGAGGTTGCTCACAGGGTAAGCTAATGTTTAACATCAATAAGGGTTACCGAATCTTGTCCTTGAGAAGCAGGAGTCTGGAAGCTGTTGTCAATCCAACTGCTGTATTCCTGACCAGCAAGCCCGCTCGATTCAGGGTTAATTAACTGATTACTTAGAGCGGAAGTGTTGTGGAAGAGCCCGATCATTACCATTTCTATTCATTCTAATATGATGTATTTCAACTCCCCCTCCCTCACGCCTTCCAGAGAGTGATCTGGTGAAGGAGGATGACAAGTCTTTGTGAAACCATCTCGAGTTCTGCCAGATACTCGTAGTTGAAGTTGTCTAGCGGTGCGAGATTAGACACCGTGTGAAAGGCAATACTGCACAGATTCTTTATTCCAGACCATTTTGTAAGTTCGCATGATACAAAACCTCACGGTTACTGGGCAGCTCTCCCACTTTTCACGTCAACCTTTGCTACCTCGCCCGCTGCAACGTGCAGGAAAGAAACATTGATTTGAATTGCGCCGTGGTGCCGTGCATCTTAATGACACTCTGGAGTGACTGGCAGTGTGTCTGGGTCCTGGGGTTGGACCCGGTCTAGCTGCCAGGAGGCAACATTGCAGAGAGGGGCTACAGCTGTGGTCTCTGAAGGGACCTGGCTACTCTATGTAGGCCTTCTCTCCCTGCGTCTCAGAGTGCTTGAAGATGCTAATTGGTTCACATTTTCCTCTGTTCGTTAAGGTATTCTGTCCTTAAAAATTCAGCTTTTTAAAAAAGTAACGTGTATTGTCTATGTGAAAGATTAATCAAAAGGAGTTGCTTGAGGTGGGAAGGCTTTTCCGGAGAGGTTCCACATGTTGTCAGGTAGTCCCTCTGAATGGCAGCTTCCGGTTCGGTCCCTTAGCTTTCGGAAGTGACATTTAGTCTGATATGTGCCAGCCGTGCAATCTACCTAGCCCTGCAAAGTGCAAATATTAACCTAAATGCATATTAAGATACTGTGTGTTAGCTCCTGAACTGAAATAGAGAGCGGGTGTTCCAGCGGAGGCAAGCAAATCGTGTTGATTTACAGTGGCTTGCGGATTTGGCCCATTACTGCTTCTTTATACACTTTTAAAAAGAAATGGCAACTCGATAGTTTAGGCTTTAACTGGAACATGGCAAGTAATTGTATGTTTTGGCGGACCCCTAGTAATGTTGCAGAATCTTTCTCAGAAGTTGTTCCATGGGATAGCCGATTCCTCAGGTAAGAGCTACTTGTTTGTTCAATCCTCCATCTTAGGCCTGCTCCTCAGGTGCATCCTCCTTCTCGCAGCGATTTCCTAGGAACAGATTTCAAAGAACAGCTCTGATCACAGAATCACAGATTGGTTAGGGTTGGAAAGGAGCTCTGGAGATCATCCAGTCAACCCCCCTGCCAGAGCAGGGTCACCTACAGCAGGTTGCACAGGATGACCTCCAGGCGGGTTTTGAATGTCTCTGGGGTGGGAGAATCTACCGCCTCCCCGGGCAGCCTGTTCCAGCGCTCTGCCACCCTCAAAGTAAAGAAGTTCCTCCTCATGCTTTGATAGAAGTTCCTAGGTTCCAGTTTGTACCCGTTACCTCTTGTCCTGGATCATCTTTGATGATCCAGGACAAGAGGTAACGGGCACCAATTGGAACGTAGGAACTTGAACTTGAACTGGAACGTAGGAACTTGAACTTGAACATAGGATTATCCTTGATGATTCAGGATAGCTGTGTGTCTGACCAGTCTGTCTTTCGAAGGAGTTCCTGGGCCAGCTCCAGCCATGCTGTGCTGAGCAGAGCCCCTGGCAGCAGCCCCACAGCTCACTCCCAGTGTGCCTGAATGGAAAAGGTACCAAAGTTGCTCCAACACTTTCTGAAAAACTCTATAGTGTTACCCCACAAGCGCAAAGCGACAGCAAAGCCCGTGAAATGACACCGGTGCTTCCAGAAAATGTCAAGCTTCCTGCCCAAGGGTGACATGCCATGCGGTGGGGTCAGGGCCACGCGCTGAGCACCCGGTGCGCTGGGGTTGCCCCAGCGGTTCCTGAGCAGCTCCTGCAGTGCTGCCGCCGGTACCGTTCTGGCGGCTGTAGTTGTTTAAAAAGCCGTTGTTGTTTCCGGCGTAATCTGACGGCAGTTTTCTCGGGCATTTGGGCCTCTTCTAATAAGTGTGCTGTGAGTACATCTGCAAGCATTCACCTGTCGAGGTCAAATGACTGGTGGTGCTCATCTGCCCCCGTGCTACTGCTGCTGCCTCCCGTGAATGCTCATGTGCCTGCGTGCCCCTGTACAGGCACAGATGCACGCGCGCAACACCTGATCCCGCATCCTAATTAGTTTTCGCCCGGTTCTCGGAGTTGTTCTGCTTCCGGCTGATGAATGGGAAAGTGTAGTAGTGCTGTTTCATTTCACCAGCCTCTCAAGTGTGGAAATTATGGTAAATTTGAGAACAAGCCAGATTAGATTGATAGTTACACCTCCTCCTTTAATTAGCCAACCACAGGATCTGTGGAGGCAAAGGCGGGGGGGGGTGTCGGAGGGGGGGCATACGAGTTTACCATGGCGAGAGTGCTGGAGGTTCTTTCTTGTCTGTTCTTTCTTGTCTTGTAAATTGGTATGAGATTCTGCCAGTCTTCCTCACGTAGCACAATCCCTCTTGATTTCTGGAGGTTCCTCACAGGGTAAGCTAATGTTTAACATCAATAAGGGTTACCGAATCTTGTCCTTGAGAAGCAGGAGTCTGGAAGCTGTTGTCAATCCAACTGCTGTATTCCTGACCAGCAAGCCCGCTCGATTCAGGGTTAATTAACTGATTACTTAGAGCGGAAGTGTTGTGGAAGAGCCCGATCATTACCATTTCTATTCATTCTAATATGATGTATTTCAACTCCCCATCCCTCACGCCTTCTAGAGAGTGATCTGGTGAAGGAGGATGACAAGTCTTTGTGAAACCATCTCCAGTTCTGCCAGATACTCGTAGTTGAAGTTGTCTAGCGGTACGAGATTAGACACCGTGTGAAAGGCAATACTGCACAGATTCTTTATTCCAGACCATTTTCTAAGTTCGCGTGATACAAAACCTCACGGTTACTGGGCAGCTCTCCCACTTTTCACGTCAACCTTTGCTACCTAGCCCGCTGCAACGTGCAGGAAAGAAACATTGATTTGAATTGCGCCGTGGTGCCGTGCATCTTAATGACACTCTGGAGTGACTGGCAGTGTGTCTGGGTCCTGGGGTTGGACCGGTCTAGCTGCCAGGAGGCAACATTGCAGAGAGGGGCTACAGCTGTGGTCTCTGAAGGGACCTGGCTACTCTATGTAGGCCTTCTCTCCCTGCGTCTCAGAGTGCTTGAAGATGCTAATTGGTTCACATTTTCCTCTGTTCGTTAAGGTATTCTGTCCTTAACAATTCAGATTTTAAAATAGTAATGTGTATTGTCTATGTGAAAGATTAATCAAAAGGAGTTGCTTGAGGTGGGAAGGCTTTTCCGGAGAGGTTCCACAAGTTGTCAGGTAGTCCTTCTGAATGGCAGCTTCCGGTTCGGTCCCTTAGCTTTCGGAAGTGACATTTAGTCTGATATGTGCCAGCCGTGCAATCTACCTAGCCCTGCAAAGTGCAAATATTAACCTAAATGCATATTAAGATACTGTGTGTTAGCTCCTGAACTGAAATAGAGAGCGGGTGTTCCAGCGGAGGCAAGCAAATCGTGTTGATTTACAGTGGCTTGAGGATTTGGCCCATTACCGCTTCTTTATACACTTTTAAAAAGAAATGCCAACTCGATAGTTTAGGCTTTAACTGGAACATGGCAAGTAATTGTATGTTTTGGCGGACCCCTAGTAATGTTGCAGAATCTTTCTCAGAAGTTGTTCCATGGGATAGCCGATTCCTCAGGTAAGAGCTACTTGTTTGTTCAATCCTCCATCTTAGGCCTGCCTCTCAGGTGCGTCCTCCTTCTCGCAGCGATTTCCTAGGAACAGATTTCGAAGAACAGCTCTGATCACAGAATCACAGATTGGTTAGGGTTGGAAAGGAGCTCTGGAGATCATCCAGTCCAACCCCCCTGACAGAGCAGGGTCACTTACAGCAGGTTGCACAGGATGACCTCCAGGCGGGTTTTGAATGTTTCTGGAGTCGGAGACTCTACCGCCTCCCTGGGCAGCCTGTTCCAGCGCTCTGCCACCCTCAAAGTAAAGAAGTTCCTCCTCATGCTTTGATAGAAGTTCCTAGGTTCCAGTTTGTACCCGTTACCTCTTGTCCTGGATCATCTTTGATGATCCAGGACAAGAGGTAACGGGCACCAATTGGAACGTAGGAACTTGAACTTGAACTGGAACGTAGGAACTTGAACATAGGATTATCCTTGATGATTCAGGATAGCTGTGTGTCTGACCAGTCTGTCTTTCGAAGGAGGTCCTGGACCAGCTCCAGCCATGCTGTGCTGAGCAGAGCCCCTGGCAGCAGCCCCACAGCTCACTCCCAGTGTGCCTGAATGGAAAAGGTACCAAAGTTGCTCCAACACTTTCTGAAAAACTCTATAGTGTTACCCCACAAGCGCAAAGCGACGGCAAAGCCCGTGAAATGACACCGGTGCTTCCAGAAAATGTCAAGCTTCCTGCCCAAGGGTGACATGCCATGCGGTGGGGTCAGGGCCACGCGCTGAGCACCCGGTGCGCTGGGGTTGCCCCAGCGGTTCCTGAGCAGCTCCTGCAGTGCTGCCGCCGGTACCGTTCTGGCGGCTGTAGTTGTTTAAAAAGCCGTTGTTGTTTCCGGCGTAATCTGACGGCAGTTTTCTCGGGCATTTGGGCCTCTTCTAATAAGTGTGCTGTGAGTACATCTGCAAGCATTCACCTGTCGAGGTCAAATGACTGGTGGTGCTCATCTCCCCCCGTGCTACTGCTGCTGCCTCCCGTGAATGCTCATGTGCCTGCGTGCCCCTGTACAGGCACAGATGCACGCGCGCAACACCTGATCCCGCATCCTAATTATTTTTCGCCCGGTTCTCTGAGTTGTTCTGCTTCCGGCTGATGAATGGGAAAGTGTAGTAGTGCTGTTTCATTTCACCAGCCTCTCAAGTGTGGAAATTATGGTAAATTTGAGAACAAGCCAGATTAGATTGATAGTTACACCTCCTCCTTTAATTAGCCAACCACAGGATCTGTGGAGGCAAAGGCCGGGGGGGTGTGTCGGTGTATATAAGGTGTATTGTCTATGTGAAAGATTAATCAAAAGGAGTTGCTTGAGGTGGGAAGGCTTTTCCGGAGAGGTTCCACATGTTGTCAGGTAGTCCCTCTGAATGGCAGCTTCCGGTTCGGTCCCTTAGCTTTCGGAAGTGACATTTAGTCTGATATGTGCCAGCCGTGCAATCTACCTAGCCCTGCAAAGTGCAAATATTAACCTAAATGCATATTAAGATACTGTGTGTTAGCTCCTGAACTGCAATAGAGAGCGGGTGTTCCAGCGGAGGCAAGCAAATCGTGTTGATTTAGAGTGGCTTGCGGATTTGGCCCATTACCGCTTCTTTATACACTTTTAAAAAGAAATGCCAACTCGATAGTTTAGGCTTTAACTGGAACATGGCAAGAAATTGTATGCTTTGGCGGACCCCTAGTAATGTTGCAGAAACTTTATCAGAAGTTGTTCCATGGGATAGCCGATTCCTCAGGTAAGAGCTACTTGTTTGTTCAATCCTCCATCTTAGGCCTGATCCTCAGGTGCATCCTCCTTCTCGCAGCGATTTCCTAGGAACAGATTTCGAAGAACAGCTCTGATCACAGAATCACAGATTGGTTAGGGTTGGAAAGGAGCTCTGGAGATCATCTAGTCCAACCCCCCTGCCAGAGCAGGGTCACCTACAGCAGGTTGCACAGGATGACCTCCAGGCGGGTTTTGAATGTCTCTGGGGTGGGAGACTCTACCGCCTCCCTGGGCAGCCTGTTCCAGCGCTCTGCCACCCTCAAAGTAAAGAAGTTCCTCCTCATGCTTTGATAGAAGTTCCTAGGTTCCAGTTTGTACCCGTTACCTCTTGTCCTGGATCATCTTTGATGATCCAGGCCAAGAGGTAACGGGCACCAATTGGAACGTAGGAACTTGAACTTGAACTGGAAGGTAGGAACTTGAACTTGAACATAGGATTATCCTTGATGATTCAGGATAGCTGTGTGTCTGACCAGTCTGTCTTTCGAAGGAGGTCCTGGGCCAGCTCCAGCCATGCTGTGCTGAGCAGAGCCCCTGGCAGCAGCCCCACAGCTCACTCCCAGTGTGCCTGAATGGAAAAGGTACCAAAGTTGCTCCAACACTTTCTGAAAAACTCTATAGTGTTACCCCACAAGCGCAAAGCGACGGCAAAGCCCGTGAAATGACACCGGTGCTTCCAGAAAATGTCAAGCTTCCTGCCCAAGGGTGACATGCCATGCGGTGGCGTCAGGGCCACGCGCTGAGCACCCGGTGCGCTGGGGTTGCCCCAGCGGTTCCTGAGCAGCTCCTGCAGTGCTGCCGCCGGTACCGTTCTGGCGGCTGTAGTTGTTTAAAAAGCCGTTGTTGTTTCCGGCGTAATCTGACGGCAGTTTTCTCGGGCATTTGGGCCTCTTCTAATAAGTGTGCTGTGAGTACATCTGCAAGCATTCACCTGTCAAGGTCAAATGACTGGTGGTGCTCATCTCCCCCCGTGCTACTGCTGCTGCCTCCTGTGAATGCTCATGTGCCTGCGTGCCCCTGTACAGGCACAGATGCACGCGCGCAACACCTGATCCCGCATCCTAATTATTTTTCGCCCGGTTCTCTGAGTTGTTCTGCTTCCGGCTGATGAATGGGAAAGTGTAGTAGTGCTGTTTCATTTCACCAGCCTCTCAAGTGTGGAAATTATGGTAAATTTGAGAACAAGCCAGATTAGATTGATAGTTACACCTCCTCCTTTAATTAGCCAACCACAGGATCTGTGGAGGCAAAGGCCGGGGGTGTGTGTCGGTGTATATAAGGTGTATTGTCTATGTGAAAGATTAATCAAAAGGAGTTGCTTGAGGTGGGAAGGCTTTTCCGGAGAGGTTCCACACGTTGTCAGGTAGTCCCTCTGAATGGCAGCTTCCGGTTCGGTCCCTTAGCTTTCGGAAGTGACATTTAGTCTGATATGTGCCAGCCGTGCAATCTACCCAGCCCTGCAAAGTGCAAATATTAACATAAATGCATATTAAGATACTGTGTGTTAGCTCCTGAACTGAAATAGAGAGCGGGTGTTCCAGCGGAGGCAAGCAAATCGTGTTGATTTACAGTGGCTTGAGGATTTGGCCCATTACCGCTTCTTTATACACTTTTAAAAAGAAATGCCAACTCGATAGTTTAGGCTTTAACTGGAACATGGCAAGTAATTGTATGTTTTGGCGGACCCCTAGTAATGTTGCAGAATCTTTCTCAGAAGTTGTTCCATGGGATAGACGATTCCTCAGGTAAGAGCTACTTGTTTGTTCAATCCTCCATCTTAGGCCTGCTCCTCAGGTGCGTCCTCCTTCTCGCAGCGATTTCCTAGGAACAGATTTCGAAGAACAGCTCTGATCACAGAATCACAGATTGGTTAGGGTTGGAAAGGAGCTCTGGAGATCATCCAGTCCAACCCCCCTGACAGAGCAGGGTCACCTACAGCAGGTTGCACAGGATGACCTCCAGGCGGGTTTTGAATGTCTCTGGGGTGGGAGACTCTACCGCCTCCCTGGGCAGCCTGTTCCAGTGCTCTGCCACCCTCAAAGTAAAGAAGTTCCTCCTCATGCTTTGATAGAAGTTCCTAGGTTCCAGTTTGTACCCGTTACCTCTTGTCCTGGATCATCTTTGATGATCCAGGACAAGAGGTAACGGGCACCAATTGGAACGTAGGAACTTGAACTTGAACTGGAACGTAGGAACTTGAACATAGGATTATCCTTGATGATTCAGGATAGCTGTGTGTCTGACCAGTCTGTCTTTCGAAGGAGGTCCTGGGCCAGCTCCAGCCATGCTGTGCTGAGCAGAGCCCCTGGCAGCAGCCCCACACCTCACTCCCAGTGTGCCTGAATGGAAAAGGTACCAAAGTTGCTCCAACACTTTCTGAAAAACTCTATAGTGTTACCCCACAAGCGCAAAGCGACGGCAAAGCCCGTGAAATGACACCGGTGCTTCCAGAAAATGTCAAGCTTCCTGCCCAAGGGTGACATGCCATGCGGTGGGGTCAGGGCCACGCGCTGAGCACCCGGTGCGCTGGGGTTGCCCCAGCGGTTCCTGAGCAGCTCCTGCAGTGCTGCCGCCGGTACCGTTCTGGCGGCTGTAGTTGTTTAAAAAGCCGTTGTTGTTTCCGGCGTAATCTGACGGCAGTTTTCTCGGGCATTTGGGCCTCTTCTAATAAGTGTGCTGTGAGTACATCTGCAAGCATTCACCTGTCGAGGTCAAATGACTGGTGGTGCTCATCTCCCCCCGTGCTACTGCTGCTGCCTCCCGTGAATGCTCATGTGCCTGCGTGCCCCTGTACAGGCACAGATACACGCGCGCAACACCTGATCCCGCATCCTAATTATTTTTCGCCCGGTTCTCTGAGTTGTTCTGCTTCCGGCTGATGAATGGGAAAGTGTAGTAGTGCTGTTTCATTTCACCAGCCTCTCAAGTGTGGAAATTATGGTAAATTTGAGAACAAGCCAGATTAGATTGATAGTTACACCTCCTCCTTTAATTAGCCATCCACAGGATCTGTGGAGGCAAAGGCCGGGGGGGTGTGTCGGTGTATATAAGGTGTATTGTCTATGTGAAAGATTAATCAAAAGGAGTTGCTTGAGGTGGGAAGGCTTTTCCGGAGAGGTTCCACATGTTGTCAGGTAGTCCCTCTGAATGGCAGCTTCCGGTTTGGTCCCTTAGCTTTCGGAAGTGACATTTAGTCTGATATGTGCCAGCCGTGCAATCTACCTAGCCCTGCAAAGTGCAAATATTAACCTAAATGCATATTAAGATACTGTGTGTTAGCTCCTGAACTGAAATAGAGAGCGGGTGTTCCAGCGGAGGCAAGCAAATCGTGTTGATTTACAGTGGCTTGAGGATTTGGCCCATTACCGCTTCTTTATACACTTTTAAAAAGAAATGCCAACTCGATAGTTTAGGCTTTAACTGGAACATGGCAAGTAATTGTATGTTTTGGCGGACCCCTAGTAATGTTGCAGAATCTTTCTCAGAAGTTGTTCCATGGGATAGCCGATTCCTCAGGTAAGAGCTACTTGTTTGTTCAATCCTCCATCTTAGGCCTGCTCCTCAGGTGCATCCTCCTTCTCGCAGCGATTTCCTAGGAACAGATTTCAAAGAACAGCTCTGATCACAGAATCACAGATTGGTTAGGGTTGGAAAGGAGCTCTGGAGATCATCCAGTCCAACCCCCCTGCCAGAGCAGGGTCACCTACAGCAGGTTGCACAGGATGACCTCCAGGCGGGTTTTGAATGTCTCTGGGGTGGGAGACTCTACCGCCTCCCTGGGCAGCCTGTTCCAGCGCTCTGCCACCCTCAAAGTAAAGAAGTTCCTCCTCATGCTTTGATAGAAGTTCCTACGTTCCAGTTTGTACCCGTTACCTCTTGTCCTGGATCATCTTTGATGATCCAGGACAAGAGGTAACGGGCACCAATTGGAACGTAGGAACTTGAACTTGAACTGGAACGTAGGAACTTGAACATAGGATTATCCTTGATGATTCAGGATAGCTGTGTGTCTGACCAGTCTGTCTTTCGAAGGAGGTCCTGGGCCAGCTCCAGCCATGCTGTGCTGAGCAGAGCCCCTGGCAGCAGCCCCACAGCTCACTCCCAGTGTGCCTGAATGGAAAAGGTACCAAAGTTGCTCCAACACTTTCTGAAAAACTCTATAGTGTTACCCCACAAACGCAAAGCGACGGCAAAGCCCGTGAAATGACACCGGTGCTTCCAGAAAATGTCAAGCTTCCTGCCCAAGGGTGACATGCCATGCGGTGGGGTCAGGGCCACGCGCTGAGCACCCGGTGCGCTGGGGTTGCCCCAGCGGTTCCTGAGCAGCTCCTGCAGTGCTGCCGCCGGTACCGTTCTGGCGGCTGTAGTTGTTTAAAAAGCCGTTGTTGTTTCCGGCGTAATCTGACGGCAGTTTTCTCGGGCATTTGGGCCTCTTCTAATAAGTGTGCTGTGAGTACATCTGCAAGCATTCACCTGTCAAGGTCAAATGACTGGTGGTGCTCATCTCCCCCCGTGCTACTGCTGCTGCTGCCTCCCGTGAATGCTCATGTGCCTGCGTGCCCCTGTACAGGCACAGAAGCACGCGCGCAACACCTGATCCCGCATCCTAATTATTTTTCGCCCGGTTCTCGGAGTTGTTCTGCTTCCGGCTGATGAATGGGAAAGTGTAGTAGTGCTGTTTCATTTCACCAGCCTCTCAAGTGTGGAAATTATGGTAAATTTGAGAACAAGCCAGATTAGATTGATAGTTACACCTCCTCCTTTAATTAGCCAACCACAGGATTTGTGGAGGCAAAGGCCGGGGGGGTGTGTCGGTGTATATAACGTGTATTGTCTATGTGAAAGATTAATCAAAAGGAGTTGCTTGAGGTGGGAAGGCTTTTCCGGAGAGGTTCCACATGTAGTCAGGTAGTCCATCTGAATGGCAGCTTCCGGTTCGGTCCCTTAGCTTTCGGACGTGACATTTAGTCTGATATGTGCCAGCCGTGCAATCTACCTAGCCCTGCAAAGTGCAAATATTAACCTAAATGCATAATAAGATACTGTGTGTTAGCTCCTGAACTGAAATAGAGAGCGGGTGTTCCAGCAGAGGCAAGCAAATCGTGTTGATTTACAGTGGCTTGAGGATTTGGCCCATTACCGCTTCTTTATACACTTTTAAAAAGAAATGCCAACTCGATAGTTTAGGCTTTAACTGGAACATGACAAGTAATTGTATGTTTTGGCGGACCCCTAGTAATGTTGCAGAATCTTTCTCAGAAGTTGTTCCATGGGATAGCCGATTCCTCAGGTAAGAGCTACTTGTTTGTTCAATCCTCCATCTTAGGCCTGCTCCTCAGGTGCGTCCTCCTTCTCGCAGCGATTTCCTAGGAACAGATTTCGAAGAACAGCTCTGATCACAGAATCACAGATTGGTTAGGGTTGGAAAGGAGCTCTGGAGATCATCCAGTCCAACCCCCCTGCCAGAGCAGGGTCACCTACAGCAGGTTGCACAGGATGACCTCCAGGCGGGTTTTGAATGTCTCTGGGGTGGGAGACTCTACCGCCTCCCTGGGCAGCCTGTTCCAGCGCTCTGCCACCCTCAAAGTAAAGAAGTTCCTCCTCATGCTTTGATAGAAGTTCCTAGGTTCCAGTTTGTACCCGTTACACCGTTACGTAACGGGCACCAATTGGAACGTAGGAACTTGAACTTGAACTGGAACGTAGGAGCTTGAACATAGGATTATCCTTGATGATTCAGGATAGCTGTGTGTCTGACCAGTCTGTCTTTCGAAGGAGGTCCTGGACCAGCTCCAGCCATGCTGTGCTGAGCAGAGCCCCTGGCAGCAGCCCCACAGCTCACTCCCAGTGTGCCTGAATGGAAAAGATACCAAAGTTGCTCCAACACTTTCCGAAAAACTCTATAGTGTTACCCCACAAGCGCAAAGCGACAGCAAAGCCCGTGAAATGACACCGGTGCTTCCAGAAAATGTCAAGCTTCCTGCCCAAGGGTGACATGCCATGCGGTGGGGTCAGGGCCACGCGCTGAGCACCCGGTGCGCTGGGGTTGCCCCAGCAGTTCCTGAGCAGCTCCTGCAGTGCTGCCGCCTGTACCGTTCTGGCGGCTGTAGTTGTTTAAAAAGCCGTTGTTGTTTCCGGCGTAATCTGACGGCAGTTTTCTCGGGCATTTGGGCCTCTTCTAATAAGTGTGCTGTGAGTACATCTGCAAGCATTCACCTGTCGAGGTCAAATGACTGGTGGTGCTCATCTGCCCCCGTGCTACTGCTGCTGCCTCCCGTGAATGCTCATGTGCCTGCGTGCCCCTGTACAGGCACAGATGCACGCGCACAACACCTGATCCCGCATCCTAATTATTTTTCGCCCGGTTCTCTGAGTTGTTCTGCTTCCGGCTGATGAACGGGAAAGTGTAGTAGTGCTGTTTCATTTCACCAGCCTCTCAAGTGTGGAAATTATGGTAAATTTGAGAACAAGCGAGATTAGATTGATAGTTACACCTCCTCCTTTAATTAGCCAACCACAGGATCTGTGGAGGCAAAGGCCGGGGGGGTGTGTCGGTGTATATAACGTGTATTGTCTATGTGAAAGATTAATCAAAAGGAGTTGCTTGAGGTGGGAAGGCTTTTCCGGAGAGGTTCCACATGTTGTCAGGTAGTCCCTCTGAATGGCAGCTTCCGGTTCGGTCCCTTAGCTTTCGGAAGTGACATTTAGTCTGATATGTGCCAGCCGTGCAATCTACCTAGCCCTGCAAAGTGCAAATATTAACCTAAATGCATATTAAGATAGTGTGTGTTAGCTCCTGAACTGAAATAGAGAGCGGGTGTTCCAGCGGAGGCAAGCAAATCGTGTTGATTTACAGTGGCTTGAGGATTTGGCCCATTACCGCTTCTTTATACACTTTTAAAAAGAAATGCCAACTCGATAGTTTAGGCTTTAACTGGAACATGGCAAGTAATTGTATGTTTTGGCGGACCCCTAGTAATGTTGCAGAATCTTTCTCAGAAGTTGTTCCATGGGATAGCCGATTCCTCAGGTAAGAGCTACTTGTTTGTTCAATCCTCCATCTTAGGCCTGCTCCTCAGGTGCATCCTCCTTCTCGCAGCGATTTCCTAGGAACAGATTTCGAAGAACAGCTCTGATCACAGAATCACAGATTGGTTAGGGTTGGAAAGGAGCTCTGGAGATCATGTAGTGCAACGCCCCCGCCAGAGCAGGGTCACCTACAGCAGGTTGCACAGGATGACCTCCAGGCGGGTTTTGAATGTCTCTGGGGTGGGAGACTCTACCGCCTCCCTGGGCAGCCTGTTCCAGCGCTCTGCCACCCTCAAAGTAAAGAAGTTCCTCCTCATGCTTTGATAGAAGTTCCTAGGTTCCAGTTTGTACCCGTTACCTCTTGTCCTGGATCATCTTTGATGATCCAGGACAAGAGGTAACGGGCACCAATTGGAACGTAGGAACTTGAACTTGAACTGGAACATAGGAGCTTGAACATAGGATTATCCTTGATGATTCAGGATAGCTGTGTGTCTGACCAGTCTGTCTTTCGAAGGAGGTCCTGGACCAGCTCCAGCCATGCTGTGCTGAGCAGAGCCCCTGGCAGCAGCCCCACAGCTCACTCCCAGTGTGCCTGAATGGAAAAGGTACCAAAGTTGCTCCAACACTTTCTGAAAAACTCTATAGTGTTACCCCACAAGCGCAAAGCGACGGCAAAGCCCGTGAAATGACACCGGTGCTTCCAGAAAATGTCAAGCTTCCTGCCCAAGGGTGACATGCCATGCGGTGGGGTCAGGGCCACGCGCTGAGCACCCGGTGCGCTGGGGTTGCCCCAGCGGTTCCTGAGCAGCTCCTGCAGTGCTGCCGCCGGTACCGTTCTGGCGGCTGTAGTTGTTTAAAAAGCCGTTGTTGTTTCCGGCGTAATCTGACGGCAGTTTTCTCGGGCATTTGGGCCTCTTCTAATAAGTGTGCTGTGAGTACATCTGCAAGCATTCACCTGTCAAGGTCAAATGACTGGTGGTGCTCATCTCCCCCCGTGGTACTGCTGCTGCTGCCTCCCGTGAATGCTCATGTGCCTGCGTGCCCCTGTACAGGCACAGAAGCACGCGCGCAACACCTGATCCCGCATCCTAATTATTTTTCGCCCGGTTCTCGGAGTTGTTCTGCTTCCGGCTGATGAATGGGAAAGTGTAGTAGTGCTGTTTCATTTCACCAGCCTCTCAAGTGTGGAAATTATGGTAAATTTGAGAACAAGCCAGATTAGATTGATAGTTACACCTCCTCCTTTAATTAGCCAACCACAGGATTTGTGGAGGCAAAGGCCGGGGGGGTGTGTCGGTGTATATAACGTGTATTGTCTATGTGAAAGATTAATCAAAAGGAGTTGCTTGAGGTGGGAAGGCTTTTCCGGAGAGGTTCCACATGTAGTCAGGTAGTCCATCTGAATGGCAGCTTCCGGTTCGGTCCCTTAGCTTTCGGACGTGACATTTAGTCTGATATGTGCCAGCCGTGCAATCTACCTAGCCCTGCAAAGTGCAAATATTAACCTAAATGCATAATAAGATACTGTGTGTTAGCTCCTGAACTGAAATAGAGAGCGGGTGTTCCAGCGGAGGCAAGCAAATCGTGTTGATTTACAGTGGCTTGAGGATTTGGCCCATTACCGCTTCTTTATACACTTTTAAAAAGAAATGCCAACTCGATAGTTTAGGCTTTAACTGGAACATGGCAAGTAATTGTATGTTTTGGCGGACCCCTAGTAATGTTGCAGAATCTTTCTCAGAAGTTGTTCCATGGGATAGCCGATTCCTCAGGTAAGAGCTACTTGTTTGTTCAATCCTCCATCTTAGGCCTGCTCCTCAGGTGCGTCCTCCTTCTCGCAGCGATTTCCTAGGAACAGATTTCGAAGAACAGCTCTGATCACAGAATCACAGATTGGTTAGGGTTGGAAAGGAGCTCTGGAGATCATCCAGTCCAACCCCCCTGCCAGAGCAGGGTCACCTACAGCAGGTTGCACAGGATGACCTCCAGGCGGGTTTTGAATGTCTCTGGGGTGGGAGACTCTACCGCCTCCCTGGGCAGCCTGTTCCAGCGCTCTGCCACCCTCAAAGTAAAGAAGTTCCTCCTCATGCTTTGATAGAAGTTCCTACGTTCCAGTTTGTACCCGTTACCTCTTGTCCTGGATCATCTTTGATGATCCAGGACAAGAGGTAACGGGCACCAATTGGAACGTAGGAACTTGAACTGGAACGTAGGAGCTTGAACATAGGATTATCCTTGATGATTCAGGATAGCTGTGTGTCTGACCAGTCTGTCTTTCGAAGGAGGTCCTGGGCCAGCTCCAGCCATGCTGTGCTGAGCAGAGCCCCTGGCAGCAGCCCCACAGCTCACTCCCAGTGTGCCTGAATGGAAAAGGTACCAAAGTTGCTCCAACACTTTCTGAAAAACTCTATAGTGTTACCCCACAAGCGCAAAGCGACGGCAAAGCCCGTGAAATGACACCGGTGCTTCCAGAAAATGTCAAGCTTCCTGCCCAAGGGTGACATGCCATGCGGTGGGGTCAGGGCCACGCGCTGAGCACCCGGTGCGCTGGGGTTGCCCCAGCGGTTCCTCAGCAGCTCCTGCAGTGCTTCTGCTGGTACCGTTCTGGCAGCTGTATTTGTTTAAAAAGCCGTTGTTGTTTCCGGCGTAATCTGACGGCAGTTTTCTCGGGCATTTGGGCCTCTTCTAATAAGTGTGCTGTGAGTACATCTGCAAGCATTCACCTGTCGAGGTCAAATGACTGGTGGTGCTCATCTGCCCCCAGCTACTGCTGCTGCCTCCCGTGAATGCTCATGTGCCTGCGTGCCCCTGTACAGGCACAGATGCACGCGCGCAACACCTGATCCCGCATCCTAATTATTTTTCGCCCGGTTCTCTGAGTTGTTCTGCTTCCGGCTGATGAATGGGAAAGTGTAGTAGTGCTGTTTCATTTCACCAGCCTCTCAAGTGTGGAAATTATGGTAAATTTGAGAACAAGCCAGATTAGATTGATAGTTACACCTCCTCCTTTAATTAGCCAACCACAGGATCTGTGGAGGCAAAGGCCGGGGGGGTGTGTCGGTGTATATAACGTGTATTGTCTATGTGAAAGATTAATCAAAAGGAGTTGCTTGAGGTGGGAAGGCTTTTCCGGAGAGGTTCCACATGTTGTCAGGTAGTCCTTCTGAATGGCAGCTTCCGGTTCGGTCCCTTAGCTTTCGGACGTGACATTTAGTCTGATATGTGCCAGCCGTGCAATCTACCTAGCCCTGCAAAGTGCAAATATTAACCTAAATGCATATTAAGATACTGTGTGTTAGCTCCTGAACTGAAATAGAGAGCGGGTGTTCCAGCGGAGGCAAGCAAATCGTGTTGATTTACAGTGGCTTGAGGATTTGGCCCATTACCGCTTCTTTATACACTTTTAAAAAGAAATGCCAACTCGATAGTTTAGGCTTTAACTGGAACATGACAAGTAATTGTATGTTTTGGCGGACCCCTAGTAATGTTGCAGAATCTTTCTCAGAAGTTGTTCCATGGGATAGCCGATTCCTCAGGTAAGAGCTACTTGTTTGTTCAATCCTCCATCTTAGGCCTGCTCCTCAGGTGCGTCCTTCTTCTCGCAGCGATTTCCTAGGAACAGATTTCGAAGAACAGCTCTGATCACAGAATCACAGATTGGTTAGGGTTGGAAAGGAGCTCTGGAGATCATCCAGTCCAACCCCCCTGCCAGAGCAGGGTCACCTACAGCAGGTTGCACAGGATGACCTCCAGGCGGGTTTTGAATGTCTCTGGGGTGGGAGACTCTACCGCCTCCCTGGGCAGCCTGTTCCAGCGCTCTGCCACCCTCAAAGTAAAGAAGTTCCTCCTCATGCTTTGATAGAAGTTCCTAGGTTCCAGTTTGTACCCGTTACACCGTTACGTAACGGGCACCAATTGGAACGTAGGAACTTGAACTTGAACTGGAACGTAGGAGCTTGAACATAGGATTATCCTTGATGATTCAGGATAGCTGTGTGTCTGACCAGTCTGTCTTTCGAAGGAGGTCCTGGGCCAGCTCCAGCCATGCTGTGCTGAGCAGAGCCCCTGGCAGCAGCCCCACAGCTCACTCCCAGTGTGCCTGAATGGAAAAGGTACCAAAGTTGCTCCAACACTTTCTGAAAAACTCTATAGTGTTACCCCACAAGCGCAAAGCGACGGCAAAGCCCGTGAAATGACACCGGTGCTTCCAGAAAATGTCAAGCTTCCTGCCCAAGGGTGACATGCCATGCGGTGGGGTCAGGGCCACGCGCTGAGCACCCGGTGCGCTGGGGTTGCCCCAGCGGTTCCTGAGCAGCTCCTGCAGTGCTGCCGCCGGTACCGTTCTGGCGGCTGTAGTTGTTTAAAAAGCCGTTGTTGTTTCCGGCGTAATCTGACGGCAGTTTTCTCGGGCATTTGGGCCTCTTCTAATAAGTGTGCTGTGAGTACATCTGCAAGCATTCACCTGTCGAGGTCAAATGACTGGTGGTGCTCATCTCCCCCCGTGCTACTGCTGCTGCCTCCCGTGAATGCTCATGTGCCTGCGTGCCCCTGTACAGGCACAGATGCACGCGCGCAACACCTGATCCCGCATCCTAATTATTTTTCGCCCGGTTCTCGGAGTTGTTCTGCTTCCGGCTGATGAATGGGAAAGTGTAGTAGTGCTGTTTCATTTCACCAGCCTCTCAAGTGTGGAAATTATGGTAAATTTGAGAACGAGCGAGATTAGATTGATAGTTACACCTCCTCCTTTAATTAGCCAACCACAGGATCTGTGGAGGCAAAGGCCGGGGGGGTGTGTCGGTGTATATAAGGTGTATTGTCTATGTGAAAGATTAATCAAAAGGAGTTGCTTGAGGTGGGAAGGCTTTTCCGGAGAGGTTCCACATGTTGTCAGGTAGTCCCTCTGAATGGCAGCTTCCGGTTCGGTCCCTTAGCTTTCGGAAGTGACATTTAGTCTGATATGTGCCAGCCGTGCAATCTACCTAGCCCTGCAAAGTGCAAATATTAACCTAAATGCATATTAAGATAGTGTGTGTTAGCTCCTGAACTGAAATAGAGAGCGGGTGTTCCAGCGGAGGCAAGCAAATCGTGTTGATTTACAGTGGCTTGAGGATTTGGCCCATTACCGCTTCTTTATACACTTTTAAAAAGAAATGCCAACTCGATAGTTTAGGCTTTAACTGGAACATGGCAAGTAATTCTGTGTTTTGGCGGACCCCTAGTAATGTTGCAGAATCTTTCTCAGAAGTTGTTCCATGGGATAGCCGATTCCTCAGGTAAGAGCTACTTGTTTGTTCAATCCTCCATCTTAGGCCTGCTCCTCAGGTGCATCCTCCTTCTCGCAGCGATTTCCTAGGAACAGATTTCGAAGAACAGCTCTGATCACAGAATCACAGATTGGTTAGGGTTGGAAAGGAGCTCTGGAGATCATCCAGTCCAACCCCCCTGCCAGAGCAGGGTCACCTACAGCAGGTTGCACAGGATGACCTCCAGGCGGGTTTTGAATGTCTCTGGGGTGGGAGACTCTACCGCCTCCCTGGGCAGCCTGTTCCAGCGCTCTGCCACCCTCAAAGTAAAGAAGTTCCTCCTCATGCTTTGATAGAAGTTCCTAGGTTCCAGTTTGTACCCGTTACCTCTTGTCCTGGATCATCTTTGATGATCCAGGACAAGAGGTAACGGGCACCAATTGGAACGTAGGAACTTGAACTTGAACTGGAACGTAGGAACTTGAACATAGGATTATCCTTGATGATTCAGGATAGCTGTGTGTCTGACCAGTCTGTCTTTCGAAGGAGGTCCTGGGCCAGCTCCAGCCATGCTGTGCTGAGCAGAGCCCCTGGCAGCAGCCCCACAGCTCACTCCCAGTGTGCTTAAATGGAAAAGGTACCAAAGTTGCTCCAACACTTTCTGAAAAACTCTATAGTGTTACCCCACAAGCGCAAAGCGACGGCAAAGCCCGTGAAATGACACCGGTGCTTCCAGAAAATGTCAAGCTTCCTGCCCAAGGGTGACATGCCATGCGGTGGGGTCAGGCCCACGCGCTGAGCACCCGGTGAGCTGGGGTTGCCCCAGCGGTTCCTGAGCAGCTCCTGCAGTGCTGCCGCCGGTACCGTTCTGGCGGCTGTAGTTGTTTAAAAAGCCGTTGTTGTTTCCGGCGTAATCTGACGGCAGTTTTCTCGGGCATTTGGGCCTCTTCTAATAAGTGTGCTGTGAGTACATCTGCAAGCATTCACCTGTCGAGGTCAAATGACTGGTGGTGCTCATCTGCCCCCGTGCTACTGCTGCTGCCTCCCGTGAATGCTCATGTGCCTGCGTGCCCCTGTACAGGCATAGATGCACGCGCGCAACACCTGATCCCGCATCCTAATTATTTTTCGCCCGGTTCTCGGAGTTGTTCTGCTTCCGGCTGATGAATGGGAAAGTGTAGTAGTGCTGTTTCATTTCACCAGCCTCTCAAGTGTGGAAATTATGGTAAATTTGAGAACAAGCCAGATTAGATTGATAGTTACACCTCCTCCTTTAATTAGCCAACCACAGGATCTGTGGAGGCAAAGGCCGGGGGGGTGTGTCGGTGTATATAACGTGTATTGTCTATGTGAAAGATTAATCAAAAGGAGTTGCTTGAGGTGGGAAGGCTTTTCCGGAGAGGTTCCACATGTTGTCAGGTAGTCCCTCTGAATGGCAGCTTCCGGTTCGGTCCCTTAGCTTTCGGAAGTGACATTTAGTCTGATATGTGCCAGCCGTGCAATCTACCTAGCCCTGCAAAGTGCAAATATTAACCTAAATGCATATTAAGATAGTGTGTGTTAGCTCCTGAACTGAAATAGAGAGCGGGTGTTCCAGCGGAGGCAAGCAAATCGTGTTGATTTAGAGTGGCTTGAGGATTTGGCCCATTACCGCTTCTTTATACACTTTTAAAAAGAAATGCCAACTCGATAGTTTAGGCTTTAACTGGAACATGGCAAGTAATTGTATGTTTTGGCGGACCCCTAGTAATGTTGCAGAATCTTTCTCAGAAGTTGTTCCATGGGATAGCCGATTCCTCAGGTAAGAGCTACTTGTTTGTTCAATCCTCCATCTTAGGCCTGCTCCTCAGGTGCATCCTCCTTCTCGCAGCGATTTCCTAGGAACAGATTTCGAAGAACAGCTCTGATCACAGAATCACAGATTGGTTAGGGTTGGAAAGGAGCTCTGGAGATCATCCAGTCCAACCCCCTGCCAGAGCAGGGTCACCTACAGCAGGTTGCACAGGATGACCTCCAGGCGGGTTATGAATGTCTCTGGGGTCGGAGACTCTACTGCCTCCCTGGGCAGCCTGTTCTAGCGCTCTGCCACCCTCAAAGTAAAGAAGTTCCTCCTCATACTTTGATAGAAGTTCCTAGGTTCCAGTTTGTACCCGTTACCTCTTGTCCTGGATCATCAAAGATGATCCAGGACAAGAGGTAACGGGCACCAATTGGAACGTAGGAACTTGAACTTGAACTGGAACGTAGGAACTTGAACTTGAACATAGGATTATCCTTGATGATTCAGGATAGCTGTGTGTCTGACCAGTCTGTCTTTCGAAGGAGGTCCTGGGCCAGCTCCAGCCATGCTGTGTTGAGCAGAGCCCCTGGCAGCAGCCCCACAGCTCACTCCCAGTGTGCCTGAATGGAAAAGGTACCAAAGTTGCTCCAACACTTTCTGAAAAACTCTATAGTGTTACCCCACAAGCGCAAAGCGACGGCAAAGCCCGTGAAATGACACCGGTGCTTCCAGAAAATGTCAAGCTTCCTGCCCAAGGGTGACATGCCATGCGGTGGGGTCAGGGCCACGCGCTGAGCACCCGGTGCGCTGGGGTTGCCCCAGCGGTTCCTGAGCAGCTCCTGCAGTGCTGCCGCCGGTACCGTTCTGGCGGCTGTAGTTGTTTAAAAAGCCGTTGTTGTTTCCGGCGTAATCTGACGGCAGTTTTCTCGGGCATTTGGGCCTCTTCTAATAAGTGTGCTGTGAGTACATCTGCAAGCATTCACCTGTCGAGGTCAAATGACTGGTGGTGCTCATCTGCCCCCGTGCTACTGCTGCTGCCTCCCGTGAATGCTCATGTGCCTGCGTGCCCCTGTACAGGCACAGATGCACGCGCGCAACACCTGATCCCGCATCCTAATTATTTTTCGCTCGGTTCTCTGAGTTGTTCTGCTTCCGGCTGATGAATGGGAAAGTGTAGTAGTGCTGTTTCATTTCACCAGCCTCTCAAGTGTGGAAATTATGGTAAATTTGAGAACAAGCCAGATTAGATTGATAGTTACACCTCCTCCTTTAATTAGCCAACCACAGGATCTGTGGAGGCAAAGGCCGGGGGGCGTGTCGGTGGGGGGGCATACGATTTTACCATGGCGAGATTGCTGGAGGTTCTTTCTTGTCTGTTCTTTTATGTCTTGTAAATTGGTATGAGGTTCTACCAGTCTTCCTCACGTAGCACAATCGCTCTTGATTTCTGGAGGTTGCTCACAGGGTAAGCTAATGTTTAACATCAATAAGGGTTACCGAATCTTGTCCTTGAGAAGCAGGTGTCTGGAAGCTGTTGTCAATCCAACTGCTGTATTCCTGACCAGCAAGCCCGCTCGATTCAGGGTTAATTAACTGATTACTTAGAGCGGAAGTGTTGTGGAAGAGCCCGATCATTACCATTTCTATTCATTCTAATATGATGTATTTCAACTCCCCCTCCCTCACGCCTTCCAGAGAGTGATCTGGTGAAGGAGGATGACAAGTCTTTGTGAAACCATCTCGAGTTCTCCCAGATACTCGTAGTTGAAGTTGTCTAGCGGTGCGAGATTAGACACCGTGTGAAAGGCAATACTGCACAGATTCTTTATTCCAGACCATTTTGTAAGTTCGCATGATACAAAACCTCACGGTTACTGGGCAGCTCTCCCACTTTTCACGTCAACCTTTGCTACCTCGCCCGCTGCAACGTGCAGGAAAGAAACATTGATTTGAATTGCGCCGTGGTGCCGTGCATCTTAATGACACTCTGGAGTGACTGGCAGTGTGTCTGGGTCCTGGGGTTGGACCCGGTCTAGCTGCCAGGAGGCAACATTGCAGAGAGGGACTACAGCTGTGGTCTCTGAAGGGACCTGGCTACTCTATGTAGGCCTTCTCTCCCTGCGTCTCAGAGTGCTTGAAGATGCTAATTGGTTCACATTTTCCTCTGTTCGTTAAGGTATTCTGTCCTTAAAAATTCAGCTTTTTAAAATAGTAACGTGTATTGTCTATGTGAAAGATTAATCAAAAGGAGTTGCTTGAGGTGGGAAGGCTTTTCCGGAGAGGTTCCACATGTTGTCAGGTAGTCCCTCTGAATGGCAGCTTCCGGTTCGGTCCCTTAGCTTTCGGAAGTGACATTTAGTCTGATATGTGCCAGCCGTGCAATCTACCTAGCCCTGCAAAGTGCAAATATTAACCTAAATGCATATTAAGATACTGTGTGTTAGCTCCTGAACTGAAACAGAGAGCGGGTGTTCCAGCGGAGGCAAGCAAATCGTGTTGATTTACAGTGGCTTGCGGATTTGGCCCATTACCGCTTCTTTATACACTTTTAAAAAGAAATGCCAACTCGATAGTTTAGGCTTTAACTGGAACATGGCAAGTAATTGTATGTTTTGGCGGACCCCTAGTAATGTTGCAGAATCTTTCTCAGAAGTTGTTCCATGGGATAGCCGATTCCTCAGGTAAGAGCTACTTGTTTGTTCAATCCTCCATCTTAGGCCTGCTCCTCAGGTGCGTCCTCCTTCTCGCAGCGATTTCCTAGGAACAGATTTCGAAGAACAGCTCTGATCACAGAATCACAGATTGGTTAGGGTTGGAAAGGAGCTCTGGAGATCATCCAGTCCAACCCCCCTGCCAGAGCAGGGTCACCTACAGCAGGTTGCACAGGATGACCTCCAGGCGGGTTTTGAATGTCTCTGGGGTGGGAGACTCTACCGCCTCCCTGGGCAGCCTGTTCCAGCGCTCTGCCACCCTCAAAGTAAAGAAGTTCCTCCTCATGCTTTGATAGAAGTTCCTACGTTCCAGTTTGTACCCGTTACCTCTTGTCCTGGATCATCTTTGATGATCCAGGACAAGAGGTAACGGGCACCAATTGGAACGTAGGAACTTGAACTGGAACGTAGGAGCTTGAACATAGGATTATCCTTGATGATTCAGGATAGCTGTGTGTCTGACCAGTCTGTCTTTCGAAGGAGGTCCTGGGCCAGCTCCAGCCATGCTGTGCTGAGCAGAGCCCCTGGCAGCAGCCCCACAGCTCACTCCCAGTGTGCCTGAATGGAAAAGGTACCAAAGTTGCTCCAACACTTTCTGAAAAACTCTATAGTGTTACCCCACAAGCGCAAAGCGACGGCAAAGCCCGTGAAATGACACCGGTGCTTCCAGAAAATGTCAAGCTTCCTGCCCAAGGGTGACATGCCATGCGGTGGGGTCAGGGCCACGCGCTGAGCACCCGGTGCGCTGGGGTTGCCCCAGCGGTTCCTCAGCAGCTCCTGCAGTGCTTCTGCTGGTACCGTTCTGGCAGCTGTATTTGTTTAAAAAGCCGTTGTTGTTTCCGGCGTAATCTGACGGCAGTTTTCTCGGGCATTTGGGCCTCTTCTAATAAGTGTGCTGTGAGTACATCTGCAAGCATTCACCTGTCGAGGTCAAATGACTGGTGGTGCTCATCTGCCCCCAGCTACTGCTGCTGCCTCCCGTGAATGCTCATGTGCCTGCGTGCCCCTGTACAGGCACAGATGCACGCGCGCAACACCTGATCCCGCATCCTAATTATTTTTCGCCCGGTTCTCTGAGTTGTTCTGCTTCCGGCTGATGAATGGGAAAGTGTAGTAGTGCTGTTTCATTTCACCAGCCTCTCAAGTGTGGAAATTATGGTAAATTTGAGAACAAGCCAGATTAGATTGATAGTTACACCTCCTCCTTTAATTAGCCAACCACAGGATCTGTGGAGGCAAAGGCCGGGGGGGTGTGTCGGTGTATATAACGTGTATTGTCTATGTGAAAGATTAATCAAAAGGAGTTGCTTGAGGTGGGAAGGCTTTTCCGGAGAGGTTCCACATGTTGTCAGGTAGTCCTTCTGAATGGCAGCTTCCGGTTCGGTCCCTTAGCTTTCGGACGTGACATTTAGTCTGATATGTGCCAGCCGTGCAATCTACCTAGCCCTGCAAAGTGCAAATATTAACCTAAATGCATATTAAGATACTGTGTGTTAGCTCCTGAACTGAAATAGAGAGCGGGTGTTCCAGCGGAGGCAAGCAAATCGTGTTGATTTACAGTGGCTTGAGGATTTGGCCCATTACCGCTTCTTTATACACTTTTAAAAAGAAATGCCAACTCGATAGTTTAGGCTTTAACTGGAACATGACAAGTAATTGTATGTTTTGGCGGACCCCTAGTAATGTTGCAGAATCTTTCTCAGAAGTTGTTCCATGGGATAGCCGATTCCTCAGGTAAGAGCTACTTGTTTGTTCAATCCTCCATCTTAGGCCTGCTCCTCAGGTGCGTCCTTCTTCTCGCAGCGATTTCCTAGGAACAGATTTCGAAGAACAGCTCTGATCACAGAATCACAGATTGGTTAGGGTTGGAAAGGAGCTCTGGAGATCATCCAGTCCAACCCCCCTGCCAGAGCAGGGTCACCTACAGCAGGTTGCACAGGATGACCTCCAGGCGGGTTTTGAATGTCTCTGGGGTGGGAGACTCTACCGCCTCCCTGGGCAGCCTGTTCCAGCGCTCTGCCACCCTCAAAGTAAAGAAGTTCCTCCTCATGCTTTGATAGAAGTTCCTAGGTTCCAGTTTGTACCCGTTACACCGTTACGTAACGGGCACCAATTGGAACGTAGGAACTTGAACTTGAACTGGAACGTAGGAGCTTGAACATAGGATTATCCTTGATGATTCAGGATAGCTGTGTGTCTGACCAGTCTGTCTTTCGAAGGAGGTCCTGGGCCAGCTCCAGCCATGCTGTGCTGAGCAGAGCCCCTGGCAGCAGCCCCACAGCTCACTCCCAGTGTGCCTGAATGGAAAAGGTACCAAAGTTGCTCCAACACTTTCTGAAAAACTCTATAGTGTTACCCCACAAGCGCAAAGCGACGGCAAAGCCCGTGAAATGACACCGGTGCTTCCAGAAAATGTCAAGCTTCCTGCCCAAGGGTGACATGCCATGCGGTGGGGTCAGGGCCACGCGCTGAGCACCCGGTGCGCTGGGGTTGCCCCAGCGGTTCCTGAGCAGCTCCTGCAGTGCTGCCGCCGGTACCGTTCTGGCGGCTGTAGTTGTTTAAAAAGCCGTTGTTGTTTCCGGCGTAATCTGACGGCAGTTTTCTCGGGCATTTGGGCCTCTTCTAATAAGTGTGCTGTGAGTACATCTGCAAGCATTCACCTGTCGAGGTCAAATGACTGGTGGTGCTCATCTCCCCCCGTGCTACTGCTGCTGCCTCCCGTGAATGCTCATGTGCCTGCGTGCCCCTGTACAGGCACAGATGCACGCGCGCAACACCTGATCCCGCATCCTAATTATTTTTCGCCCGGTTCTCGGAGTTGTTCTGCTTCCGGCTGATGAATGGGAAAGTGTAGTAGTGCTGTTTCATTTCACCAGCCTCTCAAGTGTGGAAATTATGGTAAATTTGAGAACGAGCGAGATTAGATTGATAGTTACACCTCCTCCTTTAATTAGCCAACCACAGGATCTGTGGAGGCAAAGGCCGGGGGGGTGTGTCGGTGTATATAAGGTGTATTGTCTATGTGAAAGATTAATCAAAAGGAGTTGCTTGAGGTGGGAAGGCTTTTCCGGAGAGGTTCCACATGTTGTCAGGTAGTCCCTCTGAATGGCAGCTTCCGGTTCGGTCCCTTAGCTTTCGGAAGTGACATTTAGTCTGATATGTGCCAGCCGTGCAATCTACCTAGCCCTGCAAAGTGCAAATATTAACCTAAATGCATATTAAGATAGTGTGTGTTAGCTCCTGAACTGAAATAGAGAGCGGGTGTTCCAGCGGAGGCAAGCAAATCGTGTTGATTTACAGTGGCTTGAGGATTTGGCCCATTACCGCTTCTTTATACACTTTTAAAAAGAAATGCCAACTCGATAGTTTAGGCTTTAACTGGAACATGGCAAGTAATTGTATGTTTTGGCGGACCCCTAGTAATGTTGCAGAATCTTTCTCAGAAGTTGTTCCATGGGATAGCCGATTCCTCAGGTAAGAGCTACTTGTTTGTTCAATCCTCCATCTTAGGCCTGCTCCTCAGGTGCATCCTCCTTCTCGCAGCGATTTCCTAGGAACAGATTTCGAAGAACAGCTCTGATCACAGAATCACAGATTGGTTAGGGTTGGAAAGGAGCTCTGGAGATCATCCAGTCCAACCCCCCTGCCAGAGCAGGGTCACCTACAGCAGGTTGCACAGGATGACCTCCAGGCGGGTTTTGAATGTCTCTGGGGTGGGAGACTCTACCGCCTCCCTGGGCAGCCTGTTCCAGCGCTCTGCCACCCTCAAAGTAAAGAAGTTCCTCCTCATGCTTTGATAGAAGTTCCTAGGTTCCAGTTTGTACCCGTTACCTCTTGTCCTGGATCATCTTTGATGATCCAGGACAAGAGGTAACGGGCACCAATTGGAACGTAGGAACTTGAACTTGAACTGGAACGTAGGAACTTGAACATAGGATTATCCTTGATGATTCAGGATAGCTGTGTGTCTGACCAGTCTGTCTTTCGAAGGAGGTCCTGGGCCAGCTCCAGCCATGCTGTGCTGAGCAGAGCCCCTGGCAGCAGCCCCACAGCTCACTCCCAGTGTGCTTAAATGGAAAAGGTACCAAAGTTGCTCCAACACTTTCTGAAAAACTCTATAGTGTTACCCCACAAGCGCAAAGCGACGGCAAAGCCCGTGAAATGACACCGGTGCTTCCAGAAAATGTCAAGCTTCCTGCCCAAGGGTGACATGCCATGCGGTGGGGTCAGGCCCACGCGCTGAGCACCCGGTGCGCTGGGGTTGCCCCAGCGGTTCCTGAGCAGCTCCTGCAGTGCTGCCGCCGGTACCGTTCTGGCGGCTGTAGTTGTTTAAAAAGCCGTTGTTGTTTCCGGCGTAATCTGACGGCAGTTTTCTCGGGCATTTGGGCCTCTTCTAATAAGTGTGCTGTGAGTACATCTGCAAGCATTCACCTGTCGAGGTCAAATGACTGGTGGTGCTCATCTGCCCCCGTGCTACTGCTGCTGCCTCCCGTGAATGCTCATGTGCCTGCGTGCCCCTGTACAGGCATAGATGCACGCGCGCAACACCTGATCCCGCATCCTAATTATTTTTCGCCCGGTTCTCGGAGTTGTTCTGCTTCCGGCTGATGAATGGGAAAGTGTAGTAGTGCTGTTTCATTTCACCAGCCTCTCAAGTGTGGAAATTATGGTAAATTTGAGAACAAGCCAGATTAGATTGATAGTTACACCTCCTCCTTTAATTAGCCAACCACAGGATCTGTGGAGGCAAAGGCCGGGGGGGTGTGTCGGTGTATATAACGTGTATTGTCTATGTGAAAGATTAATCAAAAGGAGTTGCTTGAGGTGGGAAGGCTTTTCCGGAGAGGTTCCACATGTTGTCAGGTAGTCCCTCTGAATGGCAGCTTCCGGTTCGGTCCCTTAGCTTTCGGAAGTGACATTTAGTCTGATATGTGCCAGCCGTGCAATCTACCTAGCCCTGCAAAGTGCAAATATTAACCTAAATGCATATTAAGATAGTGTGTGTTAGCTCCTGAACTGAAATAGAGAGCGGGTGTTCCAGCGGAGGCAAGCAAATCGTGTTGATTTAGAGTGGCTTGAGGATTTGGCCCATTACCGCTTCTTTATACACTTTTAAAAAGAAATGCCAACTCGATAGTTTAGGCTTTAACTGGAACATGGCAAGTAATTGTATGTTTTGGCGGACCCCTAGTAATGTTGCAGAATCTTTCTCAGAAGTTGTTCCATGGGATAGCCGATTCCTCAGGTAAGAGCTACTTGTTTGTTCAATCCTCCATCTTAGGCCTGCTCCTCAGGTGCATCCTCCTTCTCGCAGCGATTTCCTAGGAACAGATTTCGAAGAACAGCTCTGATCACAGAATCACAGATTGGTTAGGGTTGGAAAGGAGCTCTGGAGATCATCCAGTCCAACCCCCTGCCAGAGCAGGGTCACCTACAGCAGGTTGCACAGGATGACCTCCAGGCGGGTTATGAATGTCTCTGGGGTCGGAGACTCTACTGCCTCCCTGGGCAGCCTGTTCTAGCGCTCTGCCACCCTCAAAGTAAAGAAGTTCCTCCTCATACTTTGATAGAAGTTCCTAGGTTCCAGTTTGTACCCGTTACCTCTTGTCCTGGATCATCAAAGATGATCCAGGACAAGAGGTAACGGGCACCAATTGGAACGTAGGAACTTGAACTTGAACTGGAACGTAGGAACTTGAACTTGAACATAGGATTATCCTTGATGATTCAGGATAGCTGTGTGTCTGACCAGTCTGTCTTTCGAAGGAGGTCCTGGGCCAGCTCCAGCCATGCTGTGTTGAGCAGAGCCCCTGGCAGCAGCCCCACAGCTCACTCCCAGTGTGCCTGAATGGAAAAGGTACCAAAGTTGCTCCAACACTTTCTGAAAAACTCTATAGTGTTACCCCACAAGCGCAAAGCGACGGCAAAGCCCGTGAAATGACACCGGTGCTTCCAGAAAATGTCAAGCTTCCTGCCCAAGGGTGACATGCCATGCGGTGGGGTCAGGGCCACGCGCTGAGCACCCGGTGCGCTGGGGTTGCCCCAGCGGTTCCTGAGCAGCTCCTGCAGTGCTGCCGCCGGTACCGTTCTGGCGGCTGTAGTTGTTTAAAAAGCCGTTGTTGTTTCCGGCGTAATCTGACGGCAGTTTTCTCGGGCATTTGGGCCTCTTCTAATAAGTGTGCTGTGACTACATCTGCAAGCATTCACCTGTCGAGGTCAAATGACTGGTGGTGCTCATCTGCCCCCGTGCTACTGCTGCTGCCTCCCGTGAATGCTCATGTGCCTGCGTGCCCCTGTACAGGCACAGATGCACGCGCGCAACACCTGATCCCGCATCCTAATTATTTTTCGCTCGGTTCTCTGAGTTGTTCTGCTTCCGGCTGATGAATGGGAAAGTGTAGTAGTGCTGTTTCATTTCACCAGCCTCTCAAGTGTGGAAATTATGGTAAATTTGAGAACAAGCCAGATTAGATTGATAGTTACACCTCCTCCTTTAATTAGCCAACCACAGGATCTGTGGAGGCAAAGGCCGGGGGGCGTGTCGGTGGGGGGGCATACGATTTTACCATGGCGAGATTGCTGGAGGTTCTTTCTTGTCTGTTCTTTTATGTCTTGTAAATTGGTATGAGGTTCTACCAGTCTTCCTCACGTAGCACAATCGCTCTTGATTTCTGGAGGTTGCTCACAGGGTAAGCTAATGTTTAACATCAATAAGGGTTACCGAATCTTGTCCTTGAGAAGCAGGTGTCTGGAAGCTGTTGTCAATCCAACTGCTGTATTCCTGACCAGCAAGCCCGCTCGATTCAGGGTTAATTAACTGATTACTTAGAGCGGAAGTGTTGTGGAAGAGCCCGATCATTACCATTTCTATTCATTCTAATATGATGTATTTCAACTCCCCCTCCCTCACGCCTTCCAGAGAGTGATCTGGTGAAGGAGGATGACAAGTCTTTGTGAAACCATCTCGAGTTCTCCCAGATACTCGTAGTTGAAGTTGTCTAGCGGTGCGAGATTAGACACCGTGTGAAAGGCAATACTGCACAGATTCTTTATTCCAGACCATTTTGTAAGTTCGCATGATACAAAACCTCACGGTTACTGGGCAGCTCTCCCACTTTTCACGTCAACCTTTGCTACCTCGCCCGCTGCAACGTGCAGGAAAGAAACATTGATTTGAATTGCGCCGTGGTGCCGTGCATCTTAATGACACTCTGGAGTGACTGGCAGTGTGTCTGGGTCCTGGGGTTGGACCCGGTCTAGCTGCCAGGAGGCAACATTGCAGAGAGGGACTACAGCTGTGGTCTCTGAAGGGACCTGGCTACTCTATGTAGGCCTTCTCTCCCTGCGTCTCAGAGTGCTTGAAGATGCTAATTGGTTCACATTTTCCTCTGTTCGTTAAGGTATTCTGTCCTTAAAAATTCAG
Organism: Vanellus vanellus; assembly: GCF_965231255.1. Lineage (NCBI taxonomy): Eukaryota > Metazoa > Chordata > Aves > Charadriiformes > Charadriidae > Vanellus > Vanellus vanellus. The sequence goes on along the minus strand of NW_028128478.1, from coordinate 439,180 downwards.
CTTTTTAAAATAGTAACGTGTATTGTCTATGTGAAAGATTAATCAAAAGGAGTTGCTTGAGGTGGGAAGGCTTTTCCGGAGAGGTTCCACATGTTGTCAGGTAGTCCCTCTGAATGGCAGCTTCCGGTTCGGTCCCTTAGCTTTCGGAAGTGACATTTAGTCTGATATGTGCCAGCCGTGCAATCTACCTAGCCCTGCAAAGTGCAAATATTAACCTAAATGCATATTAAGATACTGTGTGTTAGCTCCTGAACTGAAACAGAGAGCGGGTGTTCCAGCGGAGGCAAGCAAATCGTGTTGATTTACAGTGGCTTGCGGATTTGGCCCATTACCGCTTCTTTATACACTTTTAAAAAGAAATGCCAACTCGATAGTTTAGGCTTTAACTGGAACATGGCAAGTAATTGTATGTTTTGGCGGACCCCTAGTAATGTTGCAGAATCTTTCTCAGAAGTTGTTCCATGGGATAGCCGATTCCTCAGGTAAGAGCTACTTGTTTGTTCAATCCTCCATCTTAGGCCTGCTCCTCAGGTGCATCCTCCTTCTCGCAGCGATTTCCTAGGAACAGATTTCGAAGAACAGCTCTGATCACAGAATCACAGATTGGTTAGGGTTGGAAAGGAGCTCTGGAGATCATCCAGTCCAACCCCCTGCCAGAGCAGGGTCACCTACAGCAGGTTGCACAGGATGACCTCCAGGCGGGTTTTGAATGTCTCTGGGGTGGGAGACTCTACCGCCTCCCTGGGCAGCCTGTTCCAGCGCTCTGCCACCCTCAAAGTAAAGAAGTTCCGCCTCATGCTTTGATAGAAGTTCCTACGTTCCAGTTTGTACCCGTTACCTCTTGTCCTGGATCATCTTTGATGATCCAGGACAAGAGGTAACGGGCACCAATTGGAACGTAGGAACTTGAACTTGAACTGGAACGTAGGAACTTGAACTTGAACATAGGATTATCCTTGATGATTCAGGATAGCTGTGTGTCTGACCAGTCTGTCTTTCGAAGGAGGTCCTGGGCCAGCTCCAGCCATGCTGTGCTGAGCAGAGCCCCTGGCAGCAGCCCCACAGCTCACTCCCAGTGTGCCTGAATGGAAAAAGGTACCAAAGTTGCTCCAACACTTTCTGAAAAACTCTATAGTGTTACCCCACAAGCGCAAAGCGACGGCAAAGCCCGTGAAATGACACCGGTGCTTCCAGAAAATGTCAAGCTTCCTGCCCAAGGGTGACATGCCATGCGGTGGGGTCAGGGCCACGCGCTGAGCACCCGGTGCGCTGGGGTTGCCCCAGCGGTTCCTGAGCAGCTCCTGCAGTGCTGCCGCCGGTACCGTTCTGGCGGCTGTAGTTGTTTAAAAAGCCGTTGTTGTTTCCGGCGTAATCTGACGGCAGTTTTCTCGGGCATTTGGGCCTCTTCTAATAAGTGTGCTGTGAGTACATCTGCAAGCATTCACCTGTCGAGGTCAAATGACTGGTGGTGCTCATCTGCCCCCGTGCTACTGCTGCTGCCTCCCGTGAATGCTCATGTGCCTGCGTGCCCCTGTACAGGCACAGATGCACGCGCGCAACACCTGATCCCGCATCCTAATTATTTTTCGCCCGGTTCTCTGAGTTGTTCTGCTTCCGGCTGATGAATGGGAAAGTGTAGTAGTGCTGTTTCATTTCACCAGCCTCTCAAGTGTGGAAATTATGGTAAATTTGAGAACAAGCCAGATTAGATTGATAGTTACACCTCCTCCTTTAATTAGCCAACCACAGGATCTGTGGAGGCAAAGGCCGGGGGGGTGTGTCGGTGTATATAACGTGTATTGTCTATGTGAAAGATTAATCAAAAGGAGTTGCTTGAGGTGGGAAGGCTTTTCCGGAGAGGTTCCACATGTTGTCAGGTAGTCCCTCTGAATGGCAGCTTCCGGTTCGGTCCCTTAGCTTTCGGAAGTGACATTTAGTCTGATATGTGCCAGCCGTGCAATCTACCTAGCCCTGCAAAGTGCAAATATTAACCTAAATGCATATTAAGATAGTGTGTGTTAGCTCCTGAACTGAAATAGAGAGCGGGTGTTCCAGCGGAGGCAAGCAAATCGTGTTGATTTACAGTGGCTTGAGGATTTGGCCCATTACCGCTTCTTTATACACTTTTAAAAAGAAATGCCAACTCGATAGTTTAGGCTTTAACTGGAACATGGCAAGTAATTGTATGCTTTGGCGGACCCCTAGTAATGTTGCAGAATCTTTCTCAGAAGTTGTTCCATGGGATAGCCGATTCCTCAGGTAAGAGCTACTTGTTTGTTCAATCCTCCATCTTAGGCCTGCTCCTCAGGTGCATCCTCCTTCTCGCAGCGATTTCCTAGGAACAGATTTCGAAGAACAGCTCTGATCACAGAATCACAGATTGGTTAGGGTTGGAAAGGACCTCTGGAGATCATCCAGCCCAACCCCCCTGCCAGAGCAGGGTCACCTACAGCAGGTTGCACAGGATGACCTCCAGGCGGGTTTTGAATGTTTCTGGGGTCGGAGACTCTACCGCCTCCCTGGGCAGCCTGTTCCAGCGCTCTGCCACCCTCAAAGTAAAGAAGTTCCTCCTCATGCTTTGATAGAAGTTCCTACGTTCCAGTTTGTACCCGTTACCTCTTGTCCTGGATCATCTTTGATGATCCAGGCCAAGAGGTAACGGGCACCAATTGGAACGTAGGAACTTGAACTTCAACTGGAACGTAGGAACTTGAACATAGGATTATCCTTGATGATTCAGGATAGCTGTGTGTCTGACCAGTCTGTCTTTCGAAGGAGGTCCTGGACCAGCTCCAGCCATGCTGTGCTGAGCAGAGCCCCTGGCAGCAGCCCCACAGCTCACTCCCAGTGTGCCTGAATGGAAAAGGTACCAAAGTTGCTCCAACACTTTCTGAAAAACTCTATAGTGTTACCCCACAAGCGCAAAGCGACGGCAAAGCCCGTGAAATGACACCGGTGCTTCCAGAAAATGTCAAGCTTCCTGCCCAAGGGTGACATGCCATGCGGTGGGGTCAGGGCCACGCGCTGAGCACCCGGTGCGCTGGGGTTGCCCCAGCGGTTCCTGAGCAGCTCCTGCAGTGCTGCCGCCGGTACCGTTCTGGCGGCTGTAGTTGTTTAAAAAGCCGTTGTTGTTTCCGGCGTAATCTGACGGCAGTTTTCTCGGGCATTTGGGCCTCTTCTAATAAGTGTGCTGTGAGTACATCTGCAAGCATTCACCTGTCGAGGTCAAATGACTGGTGGTGCTCATCTGCCCCCGTGCTACTGCTGCTGCCTCCCGTGAATGCTCATGTGCCTGCGTGCCCCTGTACAGGCACAGATGCACGCGCGCAACACCTGATCCCGCATCCTAATTATTTTTCGCCCGGTTCTCGGAGTTGTTCTGCTTCCGGCTGATGAATGGGAAAGTGTAGTAGTGCTGTTTCATTTCACCAGCCTCTCAAGTGTGGAAATTATGGTAAATTTGAGAACAAGCCAGATTAGATTGATAGTTACACCTCCTCCTTTAATTAGCCAACCACAGGATCTGTGGAGGCAAAGGCCGGGGGGGTGTGTCGGTGTATATAACGTGTATTGTCTATGTGAAAGATTAATCAAAAGGAGTTGCTTGAGGTGGGAAGGCTTTTCCGGAGAGGTTCCACATGTTGTCAGGTAGTCCCTCTGAATGGCAGCTTCCGGTTCGGTCCCTTAGCTTTCGGAAGTGACATTTAGTCTGATATGTGCCAGCCGTGCAATCTACCTAGCCCTGCAAAGTGCAAATATTAACATAAATGCATATTAAGATACTGTGTGTTAGCTCCTGAACTGCAATAGAGAGCGGGTGTTCCAGCGGAGGCAAGCAAATCGTGTTGATTTACAGTGGCTTGCGGATTTGGCCCATTACCGCTTCTTTATACACTTTTAAAAAGAAATGCCAACTCGATAGTTTAGGCTTTAACTGGAACATGGCAAGTAATTGTATGCTTTGGCGGACCCCTAGTAATGTTGCAGAATCTTTCTCAGAAGTTGTTCCATGGGATAGCCGATTCCTCAGGTAAGAGCTACTTGTTTGTTCAATCCTCCATCTTAGGCCTGCTCCTCAGGTGCATCCTCCTTCTCGCAGCGATTTCCTAGGAACAGATTTCGAAGAACAGCTCTGATCACAGAATCACAGATTGGTTAGGGTTGGAAAGGAGCTCTGGAGATCATCCAGCCCAACCCCCCTGCCAGAGCAGGGTCACCTACAGCAGGTTGCACACGATGACCTCCAGGCGGGTTTTGAATGTTTCTGGGGTCGGAGACTCTACCGCCTCCCTGGGCAGCCTGTTCCAGCGCTCTGCCACCCTCAAAGTAAAGAAGTTCCTCCTCATGCTTTGATAGAAGTTCCTACGTTCCAGTTTGTACCCGTTACACCTTGTCCTGGATCATCAAAAATCATCTTTGATGATCAAGGACAAGAGGTAACGGGCACCAATTGGAACGTAGGAACTTGAACTTGAACTGGAAGGTAGGAACTTGAACTTGAACATAGGATTATCCTTGATGATTCAGGATAGCTGTGTGTCTGACCAGTCTGTCTTTCGAAGGAGGTCCTGGGCCAGCTCCAGCCATGCTGTGCTGAGCAGAGCCCCTGGCAGCAGCCCCACAGCTCACTCCCAGTGTGCCTGAATGGAAAAGGTACCAAAGTTGCTCCAACACTTTCTGAAAAACTCTATAGTGTTACCCCACAAGCGCAAAGCGACGGCAAAGCCCGTGAAATGACACCGGTGCTTCCAGAAAATGTCAAGCTTCCTGCCCAAGGGTGACATGCCATGCGGTGGGGTCAGGGCCACGTGCTGAGCACCCGGTGCGCTGGGGTTGCCCCAGCGGTTCCTGAGCAGCTCCTGCAGTGCTGCCGCCGGTACCGTTCTGGCGGCTGTAGTTGTTTAAAAAGCCGTTGTTGTTTCCGGCGTAATCTGACGGCAGTTTTCTCGGGCATTTGGGCCTCTTCGAATAAGTGTGCTGTGAGTACATCTGCAAGCATTCACCTGTCGAGGTCAAATGACTGGTGGTGCTCATCTGCCCCCGTGCTACTGCTGCTGCCTCCCGTGAATGCTCATGTGCCTGCGTGCCCCTGTACAGGCACAGATGCACGCGCGCAACACCTGATCCCGCATCCTAATTATTTTTCGCCCGGTTCTCTGAGTTGTTCTGCTTCCGGCTGATGAATGGGAAAGTGTAGTAGTGCTGTTTCATTTCACCAGCCTCTCAAGTGTGGAAATTATGGTAAATTTGAGAACAAGCCAGATTAGATTGATAGTTACACCTCCTCCTTTAATTAGCCAACCACAGGATCTGTGGAGGCAAAGGCCGGGGGGGTGTGTCGGTGTATATAACGTGTATTGTCTATGTGAAAGATTAATCAAAAGGAGTTGCTTGAGGTGGGAAGGCTTTTCCGGAGAGGTTCCACATGTTGTCAGGTAGTCCCTCTGAATGGCAGCTTCCGGTTCGGTCCCTTAGCTTTCGGAAGTGACATTTAGTCTGATATGTGCCAGCCGTGCAATCTACCTAGCCCTGCAAAGTGCAAATATTAACCTAAATGCATATTAAGATAGTGTGTGTTAGCTCCTGAACTGAAATAGAGAGCGGGTGTTCCAGCGGAGGCAAGCAAATCGTGTTGATTTAGTGGCTTGCGGATTTGGCCCATTACCGCTTCTTTATACACTTTTAAAAAGAAATGCCAACTCGATAGTTTAGGCTTTAACTGGAACATGGCAAGTAATTGTATGTTTTGGCGGACCCCTAGTAATGTTGCAGAATCTTTCTCAGAAGTTGTTCCGTGGGATAGCCGATTCCTCAGGTAAGAGCTACTTGTTTGTTCAATCCTCCATCTTCGGCCTGCTCCTCAGGTGCATCCTCCTTCTCGCAGCGATTTCCTAGGAACAGATTTCGAAGAACAGCTCTGATCACAGAATCACAGATTGGTTAGGGTTGGAAAGGAGCTCTGGAGATCATCCAGCCCAACCCCCCTGCAGAGCAGGGTCACCTACAGCAGGTTGCACAGGATGACCTCCAGGCGGGTTTTGAATGTTTCTGGGGTCGGAGACTCTACCGCCTCCCTGGGCAGCCTGTTCCAGCGCTCTGCCACCCTCAAAGTAAAGAAGTTCCTCCTCATGCTTTGATAGAAGTTCCTACGTTCCAGTTTGTACCCGTTACATCTTGTCCTGGATCATCAAAAATCATCTTTGATGATCCAGGACAAGAGGTAACGGGCACCAATTGGAACGTAGGAACTTGAACTTGAACTGGAAGGTAGGAACTTGAACTTGAACATAGGATTATCCTTGATGATTCAGGATAGCTGTGTGTCTGACCAGTCTGTCTTTCGAAGGAGGTCCTGGGCCAGCTCCAGCCATGCTGTGCTGAGCAGAGCCCCTGGCAGCAGCCCCACAGCTCACTCCCAGTGTGCCTGAATGGAAAAGGTACCAAAGTTGCTCCAACACTTTCTGAAAAACTCTATAGTGTTACCCCACAAGCGCAAAGCGACGGCAAAGCCCGTGAAATGACACCGGTGCTTCCAGAAAATGTCAAGCTTCCTGCCCAAGGGTGACATGCCATGCGGTGGGGTCAGGGCCACGTGCTGAGCACCCGGTGCGCTGGGGTTGCCCCAGCGGTTCCTGAGCAGCTCCTGCAGTGCTGCCGCCGGTACCGTTCTGGCGGCTGTAGTTGTTTAAAAAGCCGTTGTTGTTTCCGGCGTAATCTGACGGCAGTTTTCTCGGGCATTTGGGCCTCTTCGAATAAGTGTGCTGTGAGTACATCTGCAAGCATTCACCTGTCGAGGTCAAATGACTGGTGGTGCTCATCTGCCCCCGTGCTACTGCTGCTGCCTCCCGTGAATGCTCATGTGCCTGCGTGCCCCTGTACAGGCACAGATGCACGCGCGCAACACCTGATCCCGCATCCTAATTATTTTTCGCCCGGTTCTCTGAGTTGTTCTGCTTCCGGCTGATGAATGGGAAAGTGTAGTAGTGCTGTTTCATTTCACCAGCCTCTCAAGTGTGGAAATTATGGTAAATTTGAGAACAAGCCAGATTAGATTGATAGTTACACCTCCTCCTTTAATTAGCCAACCACAGGATCTGTGGAGGCAAAGGCCGGGGGTGTGTGTCGGTGTATATAACGTGTATTGTCTATGTGAAAGATTAATCAAAAGGAGTTGCTTGAGGTGGGAAGGCTTTTCCGGAGAGGTTCCACATGTTGTCAGGTAGTCCCTCTGAATGGCAGCTTCCGGTTCGGTCCCTTAGCTTTCGGAAGTGACATTTAGTCTGATATGTGCCAGCCGTGCAATCTACCTAGCCCTGCAAAGTGCAAATATTAACCTAAATGCATATTAAGATAGTGTGTGTTAGCTCCTGAACTGAAATAGAGAGCGGGTGTTCCAGCGGAGGCAAGCAAATCGTGTTGATTTAGTGGCTTGCGGATTTGGCCCATTACCGCTTCTTTATACACTTTTAAAAAGAAATGCCAACTCGATAGTTTAGGCTTTAACTGGAACATGGCAAGTAATTGTATGTTTTGGCGGACCCCTAGTAATGTTGCAGAATCTTTCTCAGAAGTTGTTCCATGGGATAGCCGATTCCTCAGGTAAGAGCTACTTGTTTGTTCAATCCTCCATCTTAGGCCTGCTCCTCAGGTGCATCCTCCTTCTCGCAGCGATTTCCTAGGAACAGATTTCGAAGAACAGCTCTGATCACAGAATCACAGATTGGTTAGGGTTGGAAAGGACCTCTGGAGATCATCCAGCCCAACCCCCCTGCCAGAGCAGGGTCACCTACAGCAGGTTGCACAGGATGACCTCCAGGCGGGTTTTGAATGTTTCTGGGGTCGGAGACTCTACCGCCTCCCTGGGCAGCCTGTTCCAGCGCTCTGCCACCCTCAAAGTAAAGAAGTTCCTCCTCATGCTTTGATAGAAGTTCCTACGTTCCAGTTTGTACCCGTTACCTCTTGTCCTGGATCATCTTTGATGATCCAGGACAAGAGGTAACGGGCACCAATTGGAACGTAGGAACTTGAACTTGAACTGGAACGTAGGAACTTGAACATAGGATTATCCTTGATGATTCAGGATAGCTGTGTGTCTGACCAGTCTGTCTTTCGAAGGAGGTCCTGGACCAGCTCCAGCCATGCTGTGCTGAGCAGAGCCCCTGGCAGCAGCCCCACAGCTCACTCCCAGTGTGCCTGAATGGAAAAGGTACCAAAGTTGCTCCAACACTTTCTGAAAAACTCTATAGTGTTACCCCACAAGCGCAAAGCGACGGCAAAGCCCGTGAAATGACACCGGTGCTTCCAGAAAATGTCAAGCTTCCTGCCCAAGGGTGACATGCCATGCGGTGGGGTCAGGGCCACGCGCTGAGCACCCGGTGCGCTGGGGTTGCCCCAGCGGTTCCTGAGCAGCTCCTGCAGTGCTGCCGCCGGTACCGTTCTGGCGGCTGTAGTTGTTTAAAAAGCCGTTGTTGTTTCCGGCGTAATCTGACGGCAGTTTTCTCGGGCATTTGGGCCTCTTCTAATAAGTGTGCTGTGAGTACATCTGCAAGCATTCACCTGTCGAGGTCAAATGACTGGTGGTGCTCATCTGCCCCCGTGCTACTGCTGCTGCCTCCCGTGAATGCTCATGTGCCTGCGTGCCCCTGTACAGGCACAGATGCACGCGCGCAACACCTGATCCCGCATCCTAATTATTTTTCGCCCGGTTCTCGGAGTTGTTCTGCTTCCGGCTGATGAATGGGAAAGTGTAGTAGTGCTGTTTCATTTCACCAGCCTCTCAAGTGTGGAAATTATGGTAAATTTGAGAACAAGCCAGATTAGATTGATAGTTACACCTCCTCCTTTAATTAGCCAACCACAGGATCTGTGGAGGCAAAGGCCGGGGGGCTGTGTCGGTGTATATAACGTGTATTGTCTATGTGAAAGATTAATCAAAAGGAGTTGCTTGAGGTGGGAAGGCTTTTCCGGAGAGGTTCCACATGTTGTCAGGTAGTCCCTCTGAATGGCAGCTTCCGGTTCGGTCCCTTAGCTTTCGGAAGTGACATTTAGTCTGATATGTGCCAGCCGTGCAATCTACCTAGCCCCGCAAAGTTCAAATATTAACCTAAATGCATATTAAGATACTGTGTGTTAGCTCCTGAACTGCAATAGAGAGCGGGTGTTCCAGCGGAGGCAAGCAAATCGTGTTGATTTAGTGGCTTGCGGATTTGGCCCATTACCGCTTCTTTATACATTTTTAAAAAGAAATGCCAACTCGATAGTTTAGGCTTTAACTGGAACATGGCAAGTAATTGTATGTTTTGGCGGACCCCTAGTAATGTTGCAGAATCTTTCTCAGAAGTTGTTCCATGGGATAGCCGATTCCTCAGGTAAGAGCTACTTGTTTGTTCAATCCTCCATCTTAGGCCTGCTCCTCAGGTGCATCCTCCTTCTCGCAGCGATTTCCTAGGAACAGATTTCGAAGAACAGCTCTGATCACAGAATCACAGATTGGTTAGGGTTGGAAAGGACCTCTGGAGATCATCCAGCCCAACCCCCCTGACAGAGCAGGGTCACCTACAGCAGGTTGCACAGGATGACCTCCAGGCGGGTTTTGAATGTTTCTGGGGTCGGAGACTCTACCGCCTCCCTGGGCAGCCTGTTCCAGCGCTCTGCCACCCTCAAAGTAAAGAAGTTCCTCCTCATGCTTTGATAGAAGTTCCTACGTTCCAGTTTGTACCCGTTACCTCTTGTCCTGGATCATCTTTGATGATCCAGGCCAAGAGGTAACGGGCACCAATTGGAACGTAGGAACTTGAACTTGAACTGGAACGTAGGAACTTGAACATAGGATTATCCTTGATGATTCAGGATAGCTGTGTGTCTGACCAGTCTGTCTTTCGAAGGAGGTCCTGGACCAGCTCCAGCCATGCTGTGCTGAGCAGAGCCCCTGGCAGCAGCCCCACAGCTCACTCCCAGTGTGCCTGAATGGAAAAGGTACCAAAGTTGCTCCAACACTTTCTGAAAAACTCTATAGTGTTACCCCACAAGCGCAAAGCGACGGCAAAGCCCGTGAAATGACACCGGTGCTTCCAGAAAATGTCAAGCTTCCTGCCCAAGGGTGACATGCCATGCGGTGGGGTCAGGGCCACGTGCTGAGCACCCGGTGCGCTGGGGTTGCCCCAGCGGTTCCTGAGCAGCTCCTGCAGTGCTGCCGCCGGTACCGTTCTGGCGGCTGTAGTTGTTTAAAAAGCCGTTGTTGTTTCCGGCGTAATCTGACGGCAGTTTTCTCGGGCATTTGGGCCTCTTCTAATAAGTGTGCTGTGAGTACATCTGCAAGCATTCACCTGTCGAGGTCAAATGACTGGTGGTGCTCATCTGCCCCCGTGCTACTGCTGCTGCCTCCCGTGAATGCTCATGTGCCTGCGTGCCCCTGTACAGGCACAGATGCACGCGCGCAACACCTGATCCCGCATCCTAATTATTTTTCGCCCGGTTCTCGGAGTTGTTCTGCTTCCGGCTGATGAATGGGAAAGTGTAGTAGTGCTGTTTCATTTCACCAGCCTCTCAAGTGTGGAAATTATGGTAAATTTGAGAACAAGCCAGATTAGATTGATAGTTACACCTCCTCCTTTAATTAGCCAACCACAGGATCTGTGGAGGCAAAGGCCGGGGGGGTGTGTCGGTGTATATAACGTGTATTGTCTATGTGAAAGATTAATCAAAAGGAGTTGCTTGAGGTGGGAAGGCTTTTCCGGAGAGGTTCCACATGTTGTCAGGTAGTCCCTCTGAATGGCAGCTTCCGGTTCGGTCCCTTAGCTTTCGGAAGTGACATTTAGTCTGATATGTGCCAGCCGTGCAATCTACCTAGCCCTGCAAAGTGCAAATATTAACCTAAATGCATATTAAGATACTGTGTGTTAGCTCCTGAACTGCAATAGAGAGCGGGTGTTCCAGCGGAGGCAAGCAAATCGTGTTGATTTACAGTGGCTTGCGGATTTGGCCCATTACCGCTTCTTTATACACTTTTAAAAAGAAATGCCAACTCGATAGTTTAGGCTTTAACTGGAACATGGCAAGTAATTGTATGTTTTGGCGGACCCCTAGTAATGTTGCAGAATCTTTCTCAGAAGTTGTTCCATGGGATAGCCGATTCCTCAGGTAAGAGCTACTTGTTTGTTCAATCCTCCATCTTAGGCCTGCTCCTCAGGTGCATCCTCCTTCTCGCAGCGATTTCCTAGGAACAGATTTCGAAGAACAGCTCTGATCACAGAATCACAGATTGGTTAGGGTTGGAAAGGAGCTCTGGAGATCATCCAGCCCAACCCCCCTGCCAGAGCAGGGTCACCTACAGCAGGTTGCACAGGATGACCTCCAGGCGGGTTTTGAATGTTTCTGGGGTGGGAGACTCTACCGCCTCCCTGGGCAGCCTGTTCCAGCGCTCTGCCACCCTCAAAGTAAAGAAGTTCCTCCTCATGCTTTGATAGAAGTTCCTACGTTCCAGTTTGTACCCGTTACCTCTTGTCCTGGATCATCTTTGATGATCCAGGCCAAGAGGTAACGGGCACCAATTGGAACGTAGGAACTTGAACTTGAACTGGAACGTAGGAACTTGAACATAGGATTATCCTTGATGATTCAGGATAGCTGTGTGTCTGACCAGTCTGTCTTTCGAAGGAGGTCCTGGACCAGCTCCAGCCATGCTGTGCTGAGCAGAGCCCCTGGCAGCAGCCCCACAGCTCACTCCCAGTGTGCCTGAATGGAAAAGGTACCAAAGTTGCTCCAACACTTTCTGAAAAACTCTATAGTGTTACCCCACAAGCGCAAAGCGACGGCAAAGCCCATGAAATGACACCGGTGCTTCCAGAAAAAGTCAAGCTTCCTGCCCAAGGGTGACATGCCATGCGGTGGGGTCAGGGCCACGCGCTGAGCACCCAGTGCGCTGGGGTTGCCCCAGCGGTTCCTGAGCAGCTCCTGCAGTGCTGCCGCCGGTACCGTTCTGGCGGCTGTAGTTGTTTAAAAAGCCGTTGTTGTTTCCGGCGTAATCTGACGGCAGTTTTCTCGGGCATTTGGGCCTCTTCTAATAAGTGTGCTGTGACTACATCTGCAAGCATTCACCTGTCGAGGTCAAATGACTGGTGGTGCTCATCTGCCCCCGTGCTACTGCTGCTGCCTCCCGTGAATGCTCATGTGCCTGCGTGCCCCTGTACAGGCACAGATGCACGCGCGCAACACCTGATCCCGCATCCTAATTATTTTTCGCCCGGTTCTCGGAGTTGTTCTGCTTCCGGCTGATGAATGGGAAAGTGTAGTAGTGCTGTTTCATTTCACCAGCCTCTCAAGTGTGGAAATTATGGTAAATTTGGGAACAAGCCAGATTAGATTGATAGTTACACCTCCTCCTTTAATTAGCCAACCACAGGATCTGTGGAGGCAAAGGCCGGGGGGGTGTGTCGGTGTATATAACGTGTATTGTCTATGTGAAAGATGAATCAAAAGGAGTTGCTTGAGGTGGGAAGGCTTTTCCGGAGAGGTTCCACATGTTGTCAGGTAGTCCCTCTGAATGGCAGCTTCCGGTTCGATCCCTTAGCTTTCGGAAGTGACATTTAGTCTGATATGTGCCAGCCGTGCAATCTACCTAGCCCTGCAAAGTGCAAATATTAACCTAAATGCATATTAAGATACTGTGTGTTAGCTCCTGAACTGAAATAGAGAGCGGGTGTTCCAGCGGAGGCAAGCAAATCGTGTTGATTTAGAGTGGCTTGAGGATTTGGCCCATTACCGCTTCTTTATACACTTTTAAAAAGAAATGCCAACTCGATAGTTTAGGCTTTAACTGGAACATGGCAAGTAATTGTATGTTTTGGCGGACCCCTAGTAATGTTGCAGAATCTTTCTCAGAAGTTGTTCCATGGGATAGCCGATTCCTCAGGTAAGAGCTACTTGTTTGTTCAATCCTCCATCTTAGGCCTGCTCCTCAGGTGCATCCTCCTTCTCGCAGCGATTTCCTAGGAACAGATTTCAAAGAACAGCTCTGATCACAGAATCACAGATTGGTTAGGGTTGGAAAGGAGCTCTGGAGATCATGTAGTGCAACCCCCCTGCCAGAGCAGGGTCACCTACAGCAGGTTGCACAGGATGACCTCCAGGCGGGTTTTGAATGTCTCTGGGGTGGGAGACTCTACCGCCTCCCTGGGCAGCCTGTTCCAGCGCTCTGCCACCCTCAAAGTAAAGAAGTTCCTCCTCATGCTTTGATAGAAGTTCCTAGGTTCCAGTTTGTACCCGTTACCTCTTGTCCTGGATCATCTTTGATGATCCAGGACAAGAGGTAACGGGCACCAATTGGAACGTAGGAACTTGAACTTGAACTGGAACGTAGGAGCTTGAACATAGGATTATCCTTGATGATTCAGGATAGCTGTGTGTCTGACCAGTCTGTCTTTCGAAGGAGGTCCTGGACCAGCTCCAGCCATGCTGTGCTGAGCAGAGCCCCTGGCAGCAGCCCCACAGCTCACTCCCAGTGTGCCTGAATGGAAAAGGTACCAAAGTTGCTCCAACACTTTCCGAAAAACTCTATAGTGTTACCCCACAAGCGCAAAGCGACGGCAAAGGCCGTGAAATGACACCGGTGCTTCCAGAAAATGTCAAGCTTCCTGCCCAAGGGTGACATGCCATGCGGTGGGGTCAGGGCCACGCGCTGAGCACCCGGTGCGCTGGGGTTGCCCCAGCGGTTCCTGAGCAGCTCCTGCAGTGCTGCCGCCGGTACCGTTCTGGCGGCTGTAGTTGTTTAAAAAGCCGTTGTTGTTTCCGGCGTAATCTGACGGCAGTTTTCTCGGGCATTTGGGCCTCTTCTAATAAGTGTGCTGTGAGTACATCTGCAAGCATTCACCTGTCGAGGTCAAATGACTGGTGGTGCTCATCTGCCCCCGTGCTACTGCTGCTGCCTCCCGTGAATGCTCATGTGCCTGCGTGCCCCTGTACAGGCACAGATGCACGCGCGCAACACCTGATCCCGCATCCTAATTATTTTTCGCCCGGTTCTCGGAGTTGTTCTGCTTCCGGCTGATGAATGGGAAAGTGTAGTAGTGCTGTTTCATTTCACCAGCCTCTCAAGTGTGGAAATTATGGTAAATTTGAGAACAAGCCAGATTAGATTGATAGTTACACCTCCTCCTTTAATTAGCCAACCACAGGATCTGTGGAGGCAAAGGCCGGGGGGGTGTGTCGGTGTATATAAGGTGTATTGTCTATGTGAAAGATGAATCAAAAGGAGTTGCTTGAGGTGGGAAGGCTTTTCCGGAGAGGTTCCACATGTTGTCAGGTAGTCCCTCTGAATGGCAGCTTCCGGTTCGGTCCCTTAGCTTTCGGAAGTGACATTTAGTCTGATATGTGCCAGCCGTGCAATCTACCTAGCCCTGCAAAGTGCAAATATTAACCTAAATGCATATTAAGATACTGTGTGTTAGCTCCTGAACTGAAATAGAGAGCGGGTGTTCCAGCGGAGGCAAGCAAATCGTGTTGATTTAGAGTGGCTTGAGGATTTGGCCCATTACCGCTTCTTTATACACTTTTAAAAAGAAATGCCAACTCGATAGTTTAGGCTTTAACTGGAACATGGCAAGTAATTGTATGTTTTGGCGGACCCCTAGTAATGTTGCAGAATCTTTCTCAGAAGTTGTTCGATGGGATAGCCGATTCCTCAGGTAAGAGCTACTTGTTTGTTCAATCCTCCATCTTAGGCCTGCTCCTCAGGTGCATCCTCCTTCTCGCAGCGATTTCCTAGGAACAGATTTCGAAGAACAGCTCTGATCACAGAATCACAGATTGGTTAGGGTTGGAAAGGAGCTCTGGAGATCATCCAGTCCAACCCCCCTGCCAGAGCAGGGTCACCTACAGCAGGTTGCACAGGATGACCTCCAGGCGGGTTTTGAATGTCTCTGGGGTGGGAGACTCTACCGCCTCCCTGGGCAGCCTGTTCCAGCGCTCTGCCACCCTCAAAGTAAAGAAGTTCCTCCTCATGCTTTGATAGAAGTTCCTAGGTTCCAGTTTGTACCCGTTACCTCTTGTCCTGGATCATCTTTGATGATCCAGGACAAGAGGTAACGGGCACCAATTGGAACGTAGGAACTTGAACTTGAACTGGAACGTAGGAGTTTGAATATGGGATTATCCTTGATGATTCAGGATAGCTGTGTGTCTGACCAGTCTGTCTTTCGAAGGAGGTCCTGGGCCAGCTCCAGCCATGCTGTGCTGAGCAGAGCCCCTGGCAGCAGCCCCACAGCTCACTCCCAGTGTGCCTGAATGGAAAAGGTACCAAAGTTGCTCCAACACTTTCCGAAAAACTCTATAGTGTTACCCCACAAGCGCAAAGCGACGGCAAAGCCCGTGAAATGACACCGGTGCTTCCAGAAAATGTCAAGCTTCCTGCCCAAGGGTGACATGCCATGCGGTGGGGTCAGGGCCACGCGCTGAGCACCCGGTGCGCTGGGGTTGCCCCAGCGGTTCCTGAGCAGCTCCTGCAGTGCTGCCGCCGGTACCGTTCTGGCGGCTGTAGTTGTTTAAAAAGCCGTTGTTGTTTCCGGCGTAATCTGACGGCAGTTTTCTCGGGCATTTGGGCCTCTTCTAATAAGTGTGCTGTGAGTACATCTGCAAGCATTCACCTGTCGAGGTCAAATGACTGGTGGTGCTCATCTGCCCCCGTGCTACTGCTGCTGCCTCCCGTGAATGCTCATGTGCCTGCGTGCCCCTGTACAGGCACAGATGCACGCGCGCAACACCTGATCCCGCATCCTAATTATTTTTCGCCCGGTTCTCGGAGTTGTTCTGCTTCCGGCTGATGAATGGGAAAGTGTAGTAGTGCTGTTTCATTTCACCAGCCTCTCAAGTGTGGAAATTATGGTAAATTTGAGAACAAGCCAGATTAGATTGATAGTTACACCTCCTCCTTTAATTAGCCAACCACAGGATCTGTGGAGGCAAAGGCCGGGGGGGTGTGTCGGTGTATATAAGGTGTATTGTCTATGTGAAAGATTAATCAAAAGGAGTTGCTTGAGGTGGGAAGGCTTTTCCGGAGAGGTTCCACATGTTGTCAGGTAGTCCCTCTGAATGGCAGCTTCCGGTTCGGTCCCTTAGCTTTCGGAAGTGACATTTAGTCTGATATGTGCCAGCCGTGCAATCTACCTAGCCCTGCAAAGTGCAAATATTAACCTAAATGCATATTAAGATACTGTGTGTTAGCTCCTGAACTGAAATAGAGAGCGGGTGTTCCAGCGGAGGCAAGCAAATCGTGTTGATTTACAGTGGCTTGCGGATTTGGCCCATTACCGCTTCTTTATACACTTTTAAAACGAAATGCCAACTCGATAGTTTAGGCTTTAACTGGAACATGGCAAGTAATTGTATGTTTTGGCGGACCCCTAGTAATGTTGCAGAATCTTTCTCAGAAGTTGTTCCATGGGATAGCCGATTCCTCAGGTAAGAGCTACTTGTTTGTTCAATCCTCCATCTTAGGCCTGCTCCTCAGGTGCATCCTCCTTCTCGCAGCGATTTCCTAGGAACAGATTTCGAAGAACAGCTCTGATCACAGAATCACAGATTGGTTAGGGTTGGAAAGGAGCTCTGGAGATCATGTAGTGCAACCCCCCTGCCAGAGCAGGGTCACCTACAGCAGGTTGCACAGGATGACCTCCAGGCGGGTTTTGAATGTCTCTGGGGTGGGAGACTCTACCGCCTCCCTGGGCAGCCTGTTCCAGCGCTCTGCCACCCTCAAAGTAAAGAAGTTCCTCCTCATGCTTTGATAGAAGTTCCTAGGTTCCAGTTTGTACCCGTTACCTCTTGTCCTGGATCATCTTTGATGATCCAGGACAAGAGGTAACGGGCACCAATTGGAACGTAGGAACTTGAACTTGAACTGGAACGTAGGAGTTTGAACATAGGATTATCCTTGATGATTCAGGATAGCTGTGTGTCTGACCAGTCTGTCTTTCGAAGGAGGTCCTGGGCCAGCTCCAGCCATGCTGTGCTGAGCAGAGCCCCTGGCAGCAGCCCCACAGCTCACTCCCAGTGTGCCTGAATGGAAAAGGTACCAAAGTTGCTCCAACACTTTCCGAAAAACTCTATAGTGTTACCCCACAAGCGCAAAGCGACGGCAAAGCCCGTGAAATGACACCGGTGCTTCCAGAAAATGTCAAGCTTCCTGCCCAAGGGTGACATGCCATGCGGTGGGGTCAGGGCCACGCGCTGAGCACCCGGTGCGCTGGGGTTGCCCCAGCGGTTCCTGAGCAGCTCCTGCAGTGCTGCCGCCGGTACCGTTCTGGCGGCTGTAGTTGTTTAAAAAGCCGTTGTTGTTTCCGGCGTAATCTGACGGCAGTTTTCTCGGGCATTTGGGCCTCTTCTAATAAGTGTGCTGTGAGTACATCTGCAAGCATTCACCTGTCGAGGTCAAATGACTGGTGGTGCTCATCTCCCCCCGTGCTACTGCTGCTGCTGCCTCCCGTGAATGCTCATGTGCCTGCGTGCCCCTGTACAGGCACAGATGCACGCGCGCAACACCTGATCCCGCATCCTAATTATTTTTCGCCCGGTTCTCGGAGTTGTTCTGCTTCCGGCTGATGAATGGGAAAGTGTAGTAGTGCTGTTTCATTTCACCAGCCTCTCAAGTGTGGAAATGATGGTAAATTTGAGAACAAGCCAGATTAGATTGATAGTTACACCTCCTCCTTTAATTAGCCAACCACAGGATCTGTGGAGGCAAAGGCTGGGGGGGTGTGTCGGTGTATATAACGTGTATTGTCTATGTGAAAGATTAATCAAAAGGAGTTGCTTGAGGTGGGAAGGCTTTTCCGGAGAGGTTCCACATGTTGTCAGGTAGTCCCTCTGAATGGCAGCTTCCGGTTCGGTCCCTTAGCTTTCGGAAGTGACATTTAGTCTGATATGTGCCAGCCGTGCAATCTACCTAGCCCTGCAAAGTGCAAATATTAACCTAAATGCATATTAAGATACTGTGTGTTAACTCCTGAACTGAAATAGAGAGCGGGTGTTCCAGCGGAGGCAAGCAAATCGTGTTGATTTACAGTGGCTTGAGGATTTGGCCCATTACCGCTTCTTTATACACTTTTAAAAAGAAATGCCAACTCGATAGTTTAGGCTTTAACTGGAACATGGCAAGTAATTGTATGTTTTGGCGGACCCCTAGTAATGTTGCAGAATCTTTCTCAGAAGTTGTTCCATGGGATAGCCGATTCCTCAGGTAAGAGCTACTTGTTTGTTCAATCCTCCATCTTAGGCCTGCTCCTCAGGTGCATCCTCCTTCTCGCAGCGATTTCCTAGGAACAGATTTCGAAGAACAGCTCTGATCACAGAATCACAGATTAGTTAGGGTTGGAAAGGACCTCTGGAGATCATCCAGCCCAACCCCCCTGCCAGAGCAGGGTCACCTACAGCAGGTTGCACAGGATGACCTCCAGGCGGCTTTTGAATGTCTCTGGGGTGGGAGACTCTACCGCCTCCCTGGGCAGCCTGTTCCAGCGCTCTGCCACCCTCAAAGTAAAGAAGTTCCTCCTCATGCTTTGATAGAAGTTCCTAGGTTCCAGTTTGTACCCGTTACCTCTTGTCCTGGATCATCTTTGATGATCCAGGACAAGAGGTAACGGGCACCAATTGGAACGTAGGAACTTGAACTTGAACTGGAACGTAGGAGCTTGAACATAGGATTATCCTTGATGATTCAGGATAGCTGTGTGTCTGACCAGTCTGTCTTTCGAAGGAGGTCCTGGACCAGCTCCAGCCATGCTGTGCTGAGCAGAGCCCCTGGCAGCAGCCCCACACCTCACTCCCAGTGTGCCTGAATGGAAAAGGTACCAAAGTTGCTCCAACACTTTCTGAAAAACTCTATAGTGTTACCCCACAAGCGCAAAGCGACGGCAAAGCCCGTGAAATGACACCGGTGCTTCCAGAAAATGTCAAGCTTCCTGCCCAAGGGTGACATGCCATGCGGTGGGGTCAGGGCCACGCGCTGAGCACCCGGTGCGCTGGGGTTGCCCCAGCGGTTCCTGAGCAGCTCCTGCAGTGCTGCCGCCGGTACTGTTCTGGCGGCTGTAGTTGTTTAAAAAGCCGTTGTTGTTTCCGGCGTAATCTGACGGCAGTTTTCTCGGGCATTTGGGCCTCTTCTAATAAGTGTGCTGTGAGTACATCTGCAAGCATTCACCTGTCGAGGTCAAATGACTGGTGGTGCTCATCTGCCCCCGTGCTACTGCTGCTGCCTCCCGTGAATGCTCATGTGCCTGCGTGCCCCTGTACAGGCACAGATGCACGCGCGCAACACCTGATCCCGCATCCTAATTATTTTTCGCCCGGTTCTCGGAGTTGTTCTGCTTCCGGCTGATGAATGGGAAAGTGTAGTAGTGCTGTTTCATTTCACCAGCCTCTCAAGTGTGGAAATTATGGTAAATTTGAGAACAAGCCAGATTAGATTGATAGTTACACCTCCTCCTTTAATTAGCCAACCACAGGATCTGTGGAGGCAAAGGCCGGGGGGGTGTGTCGGTGTATATAACGTGTATTGTCTATGTGAAAGATTAATCAAAAGGAGTTGCTTGAGGTGGGAAGGCTTTTCCGGAGAGGTTCCACATGTTGTCAGGTAGTCCCTCTGAATGGCAGCTTCCGGTTCGGTCCCTTAGCTTTCGGAAGTGACATTTAGTCTGATATGTGCCAGCCGTGCAATCTACCTAGCCCCACAAAGTGCAAATATTAACATAAATGCATATTAAGATACTGTGTGTTAGCTCCTGAACTGAAATAGAGAGCGGGTGTTCCAGCGGAGGCAAGCAAATCGTGTTGATTTACAGTGGCTTGCGGATTTGGCCCATTACCGCTTCTTTATACACTTTTAAAAAGAAATGCCAACTCGATAGTTTAGGCTTTAACTGGAACATGGCAAGTAATTGTATGTTTTGGCGGACCCCTAGTAATGTTGCAGAATCTTTCTCAGAAGTTGTTCCATGGGATAGCCGATTCCTCAGGTAAGAGCTACTTGTTTGTTCAATCCTCCATCTTAGGCCTGCTCCTCAGGTGCATCCTCCTTCTCGCAGCGATTTCCTAGGAACAGATTTCAAAGAACAGCTCTGATCACAGAATCACAGATTGGTTAGGGTTGGAAAGGAGCTCTGGAGATCATCCAGCCCAACCCCCCTGCCAGAGCAGGGTCACCTACAGCAGGTTGCACAGGATGACCTCCAGGCGGGTTTTGAATGTTTCTGGGGTCGGAGACTCTACCGCCTCCCTGGGCAGCCTGTTCCAGCGCTCTGCCACCCTCAAAGTAAAGAAGTTCCTCCTCATGCTTTGATAGAAGTTCCTAGGTTCCAGTTTGTACCCGTTACCTCTTGTTCTGGATCATCTTTGATGATCCAGGACAAGAGGTAACGGGCACCAATTGGAACGTAGGAACTTGAACTTGAACTGGAAGGTAGGAACTTGAACTTGAACATAGGATTATCCTTGATGATTCAGGATAGCTGTGTGTCTGACCAGTCTGTCTTTCGAAGGAGGTCCTGGGCCAGCTCCAGCCATGCTGTGCTGAGCAGAGCCCCTGGCAGCAGCCCCACACCTCACTCCCAGTGTGCCTGAATGGAAAAGGTACCAAAGTTGCTCCAACACTTTCTGAAAAACTCTATAGTGTTACCCCACAAGCGCAAAGCGACGGCAAAGCCCGTGAAATGACACCGGTGCTTCCAGAAAATGTCAAGCTTCCTGCCCAAGGGTGACATGCCATGCGGTGGGGTCAGGGCCACGCGCTGAGCACCCGGTGCGCTGGGGTTGCCCCAGCGGTTCCTGAGCAGCTCCTGCAGTGCTGCCACCGGTACCGTTCTGGCGGCTGTAGTTGTTTAAAAAGCCGTTGTTGTTTCCGGCGTAATCTGACGGCAGTTTTCTCGGGCATTTGGGCCTCTTCTAATAAGTGTGCTGTGAGTACATCTGCAAGCATTCACCTGTCGAGGTACAAATGACTGGTGGTGCTCATCTGCCCCCGTGCTACTGCTGCTGCCTCCCGTGAATGCTCATGTGCCTGCGTGCCCCTGTACAGGCACAGATGCACGCGCACAACACCTGATCCCGCATCCTAATTATTTTTCGCCCGGTTCTCTGAGTTGTTCTGCTTCCGGCTGATGAATGGGAAAGTGTAGTAGTGCTGTTTCATTTCACCAGCCTCTCAAGTGTGGAAATTATGGTAAATTTGAGAACAAGCCAGATTAGATTGATAGTTACACCTCCTCCTTTAATTAGCCAACCACAGGATCTGTGGAGGCAAAGGCCGGGGGGGTGTGTCGGTGTATATAACGTGTATTGTCTATGTGAAAGATTAATCAAAAGGAGTTGCTTGAGGTGGGAAGGCTTTTCCGGAGAGGTTCCACATGTTGTCAGGTAGTCCCTCTGAATGGCAGCTTCCGGTTCGGTCCCTTAGCTTTCGGAAGTGACATTTAGTCTGATATGTGCCAGCCGTGCAATCTACCTAGCCCCGCAAAGTGCAAATATTAACATAAATGCATATTAAGATACTGTGTGTTAGCTCCTGAACTGCAATAGAGAGCGGGTGTTCCAGCGGAGGCAAGCAAATCGTGTTGATTTACAGTGGCTTGCGGATTTGGCCCATTACCGCTTCTTTATACACTTTTAAAAAGAAATGCCAACTCGATAGTTTAGGCTTTAACTGGAACATGGCAAGTAATTGTATGTTTTGGCGGACCCCTAGTAATGTTGCAGAATCTTTCTCAGAAGTTGTTCCATGGGATAGCCGATTCCTCAGGTAAGAGCTACTTGTTTGTTCAATCCTCCATCTTA
Organism: Vanellus vanellus; assembly: GCF_965231255.1. Taxonomy (NCBI): domain Eukaryota; kingdom Metazoa; phylum Chordata; class Aves; order Charadriiformes; family Charadriidae; genus Vanellus; species Vanellus vanellus. The sequence goes on along the minus strand of NW_028128478.1, from coordinate 417,370 downwards.
GGCCTGCTCCTCAGGTGCATCCTCCTTCTCGCAGCGATTTCCTAGGAACAGATTTCGAAGAACAGCTCTGATCACAGAATCACAGATTGGTTAGGGTTGGAAAGGAGCTCTGGAGATCATCCAGCCCAACCCCCCTGCCAGAGCAGGGTCACCTACAGCAGGTTGCACAGGATGACCTCCAGGCGGGTTTTGAATGTCTCTGGGGTCGGAGACTCTACCGCCTCCCTGGGCAGCCTGTTCCAGCGCTCTGCCACCCTCAAAGTAAAGAAGTTCCTCCTCATGCTTTGATAGAAGTTCCTACGTTCCAGTTTGTACCCGTTACCTCTTGTCCTGGATCATCTTTGATGATCCAGGACAAGAGGTAACGGGCACCAATTGGAACGTAGGAACTTGAACTTGAACTGGAACGTAGGAACTTGAACATAGGATTATCCTTGATGATTCAGGATAGCTGTGTGTCTGACCAGTCTGTCTTTCGAAGGAGGTCCTGGGCCAGCTCCAGCCATGCTGTGCTGAGCAGAGCCCCTGGCAGCAGCCCCACAGCTCACTCCCAGTGTGCCTGAATGGAAAAGGTACCAAAGTTGCTCCAACACTTTCTGAAAAACTCTATAGTGTTACCCCACAAGCGCAAAGCGACGGCAAAGCCCGTGAAATGACACCGGTGCTTCCAGAAAATGTCAAGCTTCCTGCCCAAGGGTGACATGCCATGCGGTGGGGTCAGGGCCACGCGCTGAGCACCCGGTGCGCTGGGGTTGCCCCAGCGGTTCCTGAGCAGCTCCTGCAGTGCTGCCGCCGGTACCGTTCTGGCGGCTGTAGTTGTTTAAAAAGCCGTTGTTGTTTCCGGCGTAATCTGACGGCAGTTTTCTCGGGCATTTGTGCCTCTTCTAATAAGTGTGCTGTGAGTACATCTGCAAGCATTCACCTGTCGAGGTCAAATGACTGGTGGTGCTCATCTGCCCCCGTGCTACTGCTGCTGCCTCCCGTGAATGCTCATGTGCCTGCGTGCCCCTGTACAGGCACAGATGCACGCGCGCAACACCTGATCCCGCATCCTAATTATTTTTCGCCCGGTTCTCTGAGTTGTTCTGCTTCCGGCTGATGAATGGGAAAGTGTAGTAGTGCTGTTTCATTTCACCAGCCTCTCAAGTGTGGAAATTATGGTAAATTTGAGAACAAGCCAGATTAGATTGATAGTTACACCTCCTCCTTTAATTAGCCAACCACAGGATCTGTGGAGGCAAAGGCCGGGGGGGTGTGTCGGTGTATATAACGTGTATTGTCTATGTGAAAGATTAATCAAAAGGAGTTGCTTGAGGTGGGAAGGCTTTTCCGGAGAGGTTCCACATGTTGTCAGGTAGTCCCTCTGAATGGCAGCTTCCGGTTCGGTCCCTTAGCTTTCGGACGTGACATTTAGTCTGATATGTGCCAGCCGTGCAATCTACCTAGCCCCGCAAAGTGCAAATATTAACATAAATGCATATTAAGATACTGTGTGTTAGCTCCTGAACTGAAATAGAGAGCGGGTGTTCCAGCGGAGGCAAGCAAATCGTGTTGATTTACAGTGGCTTGCGGATTTGGCCCATTACCGCTTCTTTATACACTTTTAAAAAGAAATGCCAACTCGATAGTTTAGGCTTTAACTGGAACATGGCAAGTAATTGTATGTTTTGGCGGACCCCTAGTAATGTTGCAGAATCTTTCTCAGAAGTTGTTCCATGGGATAGCCGATTCCTCAGGTAAGAGCTACTTGTTTGTTCAATCCTCCATCTTAGGCCTGCTCCTCAGGTGCATCCTCCTTCTCGCAGCGATTTCCTAGGAACAGATTTCAAAGAACAGCTCTGATCACAGAATCACAGATTGGTTAGGGTTGGAAAGGAGCTCTGGAGATCATCCAGCCCAACCCCCCTGCCAGAGCAGGGTCACCTACAGCAGGTTGCACAGGATGACCTCCAGGCGGGTTTTGAATGTCTCTGGGGTCGGAGACTCTACCGCCTCCCCGGGCAGCCTGTTCCAGCGCTCTGCCACCCTCAAAGTAAAGAAGTTCCTCCTCATGCTTTGATAGAAGTTCCTACGTTCCAGTTTGTACCCGTTACCTCTTGTCCTGGATCATCTTTGATGATCCAGGACAAGAGGTAACGGGCACCAATTGGAACGTAGGAACTTGAACTTGAACTGGAACGTAGGAACTTGAACATAGGATTATCCTTGATGATTCAGGATAGCTGTGTGTCTGACCAGTCTGTCTTTCGAAGGAGGTCCTGGGCCAGCTCCAGCCATGCTGTGCTGAGCAGAGCCCCTGGCAGCAGCCCCACAGCTCACTCCCAGTGTGCCTGAATGGAAAAGGTACCAAAGTTGCTCCAACACTTTCTGAAAAACTCTATAGTGTTACCCCACAAGCGCAAAGCGACGGCAAAGCCCGTGAAATGACACCGGTGCTTCCAGAAAATGTCAAGCTTCCTGCCCAAGGGTGACATGCCATGCGGTGGGGTCAGGGCCACGCGCTGAGCACCCGGTGCGCTGGGGTTGCCCCAGCGGTTCCTGAGCAGCTCCTGCAGTGCTGCCGCCGGTACCGTTCTGGCGGCTGTAGTTGTTTAAAAAGCCGTTGTTGTTTCCGGCGTAATCTGACGGCAGTTTTCTCGGGCATTTGGGCCTCTTCTAATAAGTGTGCTGTGAGTACATCTGCAAGCATTCACCTGTCGAGGTCAAATGACTGGTGGTGCTCATCTGCCCCCGTGCTACTGCTGCTGCCTCCCGTGAATGCTCATGTGCCTGCGTGCCCCTGTACAGGCACAGATGCACGCGCGCAACACCTGATCCCGCATCCTAATTATTTTTCGCCCGGTTCTCGGAGTTGTTCTGCTTCCGGCTGATGAATGGGAAAGTGTAGTAGTGCTGTTTCATTTCACCAGCCTCTCAAGTGTGGAAATTATGGTAAATTTGAGAACAAGCCAGATTAGATTAATAGTTACACCTCCTCCTTTAATTAGCCAACCACAGGATCTGTGGAGGCAAAGGCCGGGGGGGTGTGTCGGTGTATATAAGGTGTATTGTCTATGTGAAAGATTAATCAAAAGGAGTTGCTTGAGGTGGGAAGGCTTTTCCGGAGAGGTTCCACATGTTGTCAGGTAGTCCCTCTGAATGGCAGCTTCCGGTTCGGTCCCTTAGCTTTCGGAAGTGACATTTAGTCTGATATGTGCCAGCCGTGCAATCTACCTAGCCCTGCAAAGTGCAAATATTAACCTAAATGCATATTAAGATACTGTGTGTTAGCTCCTGAACTGAAATAGAGAGCGGGTGTTCCAGCGGAGGCAAGCAAATCGTGTTGATTTACAGTGGCTTGCGGATTTGGCCCATTACCGCTTCTTTATACACTTTTAAAAAGAAATGCCAACTCGATAGTTTAGGCTTTAACTGGAACATGGCAAGTAATTGTATGTTTTGGCGGACCCCTAGTAATGTTGCAGAATCTTTCTCAGAAGTTGTTCCATGGGATAGCCGATTCCTCAGGTAAGAGCTACTTGTTTGTTCAATCCTCCATCTTAGGCCTGCTCCTCAGGTGCATCCTCCTTCTCGCAGCGATTTCCTAGGAACAGATTTCGAAGAACAGCTCTGATCACAGAATCACAGATTGGTTAGGGTTGGAAAGGAGCTCTGGAGATCATCCAGCCCAACCCCCCTGCCAGAGCAGGGTCACCTACAGCAGGTTGCACAGGATGACCTCCAGGCGGGTTTTGAATGTCTCTGGGGTCGGAGACTCTACCGCCTCCCTGGGCAGCCTGTTCCAGCGCTCTGCCACCCTCAAAGTAAAGAAGTTCCTCCTCATGCTTTGATAGAAGTTCCTAGGTTCCAGTTTGTACCCGTTACCTCTTGTCCTGGATCATATTTGATGATCCAGGACAAGAGGTAACGGGCACCAATTGGAACGTAGGAACTTGAACTTCAATTGGAACGTAGGAACTTGAACATAGGATTATCCTTGATGATTCAGGATAGCTGTGTGTCTGACCAGTCTGTCTTTCGAAGGAGGTCCTGGGCCAGCTCCAGCCATGCTGTGCTGAGCAGAGCCCCTGGCAGCAGCCCCACAGCTCACTCCCAGTGTGCCTGAATGGAAAAGGTACCAAAGTTGCTCCAACACTTTCTGAAAAACTCTATAGTGTTACCCCACAAGCGCAAAGCGACGGCAAAGCCCGTGAAATGACACCGGTGCTTCCAGAAAACGTCAAGCTTCCTGCCCAAGGGTGACATGCCATGCGGTGGGGTCAGGGCCACGCGCTGAGCACCCGGTGCGCTGGGGTTGCCCCAGCGGTTCCTGAGCAGCTCCTGCAGTGCTGCCACCGGTACCGTTCTGGCGGCTGTAGTTGTTTAAAAAGCCGTTGTTGTTTCCGGCGTAATCTGACGGCAGTTTTCTCGGGCATTTGGGCCTCTTCTAATAAGTGTGCTGTGAGTACATCTGCAAGCATTCACCTGTCGAGGTCAAATGACTGGTGGTGCTCATCTGCCCCCGTGCTACTGCTGCTGCCTCCCGTGAATGCTCATGTGCCTGCGTGCCCCTGTACAGGCACAGATGCACGCGCGCAACACCTGATCCCGCATCCTAATTATTTTTCGCCCGGTTCTCGGAGTTGTTCTGCTTCCGGCTGATGAATGGGAAAGTGTAGTAGTGCTGTTTCATTTCACCAGCCTCTCAAGTGTGGAAATTATGGTAAATTTGAGAACAAGCCAGATTAGATTGATAGTTACACCTCCTCCTTTAATTAGCCAACCACAGGATCTGTGGAGGCAAAGGCCGGGGGGGTGTGTCGGTGTATATAAGGTGTATTGTCTATGTGAAAGATTAATCAAAAGGAGTTGCTTGAGGTGGGAAGGCTTTTCCGGAGAGGTTCCACATGTTGTCAGGTAGTCCCTCTGAATGGCAGCTTCCGGTTCGGTCCCTTAGCTTTCGGAAGTGACATTTAGTCTGATATGTGCCAGCCGTGCAATCTACCTAGCCCTGCAAAGTGCAAATATTAACCTAAATGCATATTAAGATACTGTGTGTTAGCTCCTGAACTGAAATAGAGAGCGGGTGTTCCAGCGGAGGCAAGCAAATCGTGTTGATTTAGAGTGGCTTGCGGATTTGGCCCATTACCGCTTCTTTATACACTTTTAAAAAGAAATGCCAACTCGATAGTTTAGGCTTTAACTGGAACATGGCAAGTAATTGTATGTTTTGGCGGACCCCTAGTAATGTTGCAGAATCTTTCTCAGAAGTTGTTCCATGGGATAGCCGATTCCTCAGGTAAGAGCTACTTGTTTGTTCAATCCTCCATCTTAGGCCTGCTCCTCAGGTGCATCCTCCTTCTCGCAGCGATTTCCTAGGAACAGATTTCGAAGAACAGCTCTGATCACAGAATCACAGATTGGTTAGGGTTGGAAAGGAGCTCTGGAGATCATCCAGCCCAACCCCCCTGCCAGAGCAGGGTCACCTACAGCAGGTTGCACAGGATGACCTCCAGGCGGGTTTTGAATGTCTCTGGGGTCGGAGACTCTACCGCCTCCCCGGGCAGCCTGTTCCAGCGCTCTGCCACCCTCAAAGTAAAGAAGTTCCTCCTCATGCTTTGATAGAAGTTCCTACGTTCCAGTTTGTACCCGTTACCTCTTGTCCTGGATCATCTTTGATGATCCAGGCCAAGAGGTAACGGGCACCAATTGGAACGTAGGAACTTGAACTTGAACTGGAACGTAGGAACTTGAACATAGGATTATCCTTGATGATTCAGGATAGCTGTGTGTCTGACCAGTCTGTCTTTCGAAGGAGGTCCTGGGCCAGCTCCAGCCATGCTGTGCTGAGCAGAGCCCCTGGCAGCAGCCCCACAGCTCACTCCCAGTGTGCCTGAATGGAAAAGGTACCAAAGTTGCTCCAACACTTTCTGAAAAACTCTATAGTGTTACCCCACAAGCGCAAAGCGACGGCAAAGCCCGTGAAATGACACCGGTGCTTCCAGAAAATGTCAAGCTTCCTGCCCAAGGGTGACATGCCATGCGGTGGGGTCAGGGCCACGCGCTGAGCACCCGGTGCGCTGGGGTTGCCCCAGCGGTTCCTGAGCAGCTCCTGCAGTGCTGCCGCCGGTACCGTTCTGGCGGCTGTAGTTGTTTAAAAAGCCGTTGTTGTTTCCGGCGTAATCTGACGGCAGTTTTCTCGGGCATTTGGGCCTCTTCTAATAAGTGTGCTGTGAGTACATCTGCAAGCATTCACCTGTCGAGGTCAAATGACTGGTGGTGCTCATCTGCCCCCGTGCTACTGCTGCTGCCTCCCGTGAATGCTCATGTGCCTGCGTGCCCCTGTACAGGCACAGATGCACGCGCGCAACACCTGATCCCGCATCCTAATTATTTTTCGCCCGGTTCTCGGAGTTGTTCTGCTTCCGGCTGATGAATGGGAAAGTGTAGTAGTGCTGTTTCATTTCACCAGCCTCTCAAGTGTGGAAATTATGGTAAATTTGAGAACAAGCCAGATTAGATTGATTGTTACACCTCCTCCTTTAATTAGCCAACCACAGGATCTGTGGAGGCAAAGGCCGGGGGGGTGTGTCGGTGTATATAACGTGTATTGTCTATGTGAAAGATTAATCAAAAGGAGTTGCTTGAGGTGGGAAGGCTTTTCCGGAGAGGTTCCACATGTTGTCAGGTAGTCCCTCTGAATGGCAGCTTCCGGTTCGGTCCCTTAGCTTTCGGAAGTGACATTTAGTCTGATATGTGCCAGCCGTGCAATCTACCTAGCCCTGCAAAGTGCAAATATTAACCTAAATGCATATTAAGATACTGTGTGTTAGCTCCTGAACTGAAATAGAGAGCGGGTGTTCCAGCGGAGGCAAGCAAATCGTGTTGATTTACAGTGGCTTGCGGATTTGGCCCATTACCGCTTCTTTATACACTTTTAAAAAGAAATGCCAACTCGATAGTTTAGGCTTTAACTGGAACATGGCAAGTAATTGTATGTTTTGGCGGACCCCTAGTAATGTTGCAGAATCTTTCTCAGAAGTTGTTCCATGGGATAGCCGATTCCTCAGGTAAGAGCTACTTGTTTGTTCAATCCTCCATCTTAGGCCTGCTCCTCAGGTGCATCCTCCTTCTCGCAGCGATTTCCTAGGAACAGATTTCGAAGAACAGCTCTGATCACAGAATCACAGATTGGTTAGGGTTGGAAAGGACCTCTGGAGATCATCCAGCCCAACCCCCCTGCCAGAGCAGGGTCACCTACAGCAGGTTGCACAGGATGACCTCCAGGCGGGTTTTGAATGTCTCTGGGGTCGGAGACTCTACCGCCTCCCTGGGCAGCCTGTTCCAGCGCTCTGCCACCCTCAAAGTAAAGAAGTTCCTCCTCATGCTTTGATAGAAGTTCCTAGGTTCCAGTTTGTACCCGTTACCTCTTGTCCTGGATCATCTTTGATGATCCAGGACAAGAGGTAACGGGCACCAATTGGAACGTAGGAACTTGAACTTGAACTGGAACGTAGGAACTTGAACATAGGATTATCCTTGATGATTCAGGATAGCTGTGTGTCTGACCAGTCTGTCTTTCGAAGGAGGTCCTGGGCCAGCTCCAGCCATGCTGTGCTGAGCAGAGCCCCTGGCAGCAGCCCCACAGCTCACTCCCAGTGTGCCTGAATGGAAAAGGTACCAAAGTTGCTCCAACACTTTCTGAAAAACTCTATAGTGTTACCCCACAAGCGCAAAGCGACGGCAAAGCCCGTGAAATGACACCGGTGCTTCCAGAAAATGTCAAGCTTCCTGCCCAAGGGTGACATGCCATGCGGTGGGGTCAGGGCCACGCGCTGAGCACCCGGTGCGCTGGGGTTGCCCCAGCGGTTCCTGAGCAGCTCCTGCAGTGCTGCCGCCGGTACCGTTCTGGCGGCTGTAGTTGTTTAAAAAGCCGTTGTTGTTTCCGGCGTAATCTGACGGCAGTTTTCTCGGGCATTTGGGCCTCTTCTAATAAGTGTGCTGTGAGTACATCTGCAAGCATTCACCTGTCGAGGTCAAATGACTGGTGGTGCTCATCTGCCCCCGTGCTACTGCTGCTGCCTCCCGTGAATGCTCATGTGCCTGCGTGCCCCTGTACAGGCACAGATGCACGCGCGCAACACCTGATCCCGCATCCTAATTATTTTTCGCCCGGTTCTCGGAGTTGTTCTGCTTCCGGCTGATGAATGGGAAAGTGTAGTAGTGCTGTTTCATTTCACCAGCCTCTCAAGTGTGGAAATTATGGTAAATTTGAGAACAAGCCAGATTAGATTAGTAGTTACACCTCCTCCTTTAATTAGCCAACCACAGGATCTGTGGAGGCAAAGGCCGGGGGGGTGTGTCGGTGTATATAAGGTGTATTGTCTATGTGAAAGATTAATCAAAAGGAGTTGCTTGAGGTGGGAAGGCTTTTCCGGAGAGGTTCCACATGTTGTCAGGTAGTCCCTCTGAATGGCAGCTTCCGGTTCGGTCCCTTAGCTTTCGGAAGTGACATTTAGTCTGATATGTGCCAGCCGTGCAATCTACCTAGCCCTGCAAAGTGCAAATATTAACCTAAATGCATATTAAGATACTGTGTGTTAGCTCCTGAACTGAAATAGAGAGCGGGTGTTCCAGCGGAGGCAAGCAAATCGTGTTGATTTACAGTGGCTTGCGGATTTGGCCCATTACCGCTTCTTTATACACTTTTAAAAAGAAATGCCAACTCGATAGTTTAGGCTTTAACTGGAACATGGCAAGTAATTGTATGTTTTGGCGGACCCCTAGTAATGTTGCAGAATCTTTCTCAGAAGTTGTTCCATGGGATAGCCGATTCCTCAGGTAAGAGCTACTTGTTTGTTCAATCCTCCATCTTAGGCCTGCTCCTCAGGTGCATCCTCCTTCTCGCAGCGATTTCCTAGGAACAGATTTCGAAGAACAGCTCTGAGCACAGAATCACAGATTGGTTAGGGTTGGAAAGGAGGTCTGGAGATCATCCAGCCCAACCCCCCTGCCAGAGCAGGGTCACCTACAGCAGGTTGCACAGGATGACCTCCAGGCGGGTTTTGAATGTCTCTGGGGTCGGAGACTCTACCGCCTCCCTGGGCAGCCTGTTCCAGCGCTCTGCCACCCTCAAAGTAAAGAAGTTCCTCCTCATGCTTTGATAGAAGTTCCTACGTTCCAGTTTGTACCCGTTACCTCTTGTCCTGGATCATCTTTGATGATCCAGGACAAGAGGTAACGGGCACCAATTGGAACGTAGGAACTTGAACTTGAACTGGAACGTAGGAACTTGAACATAGGATTATCCTTGATGATTCAGGATAGCTGTGTGTCTGACCAGTCTGTCTTTCGAAGGAGGTCCTGGGCCAGCTCCAGCCATGCTGTGCTGAGCAGAGCCCCTGGCAGCAGCCCCACAGCTCACTCCCAGTGTGCCTGAATGGAAAAGGTACCAAAGTTGCTCCAACACTTTCTGAAAAACTCTATAGTGTTACCCCACAAGCGCAAAGCGACGGCAAAGCCCGTGAAATGACACCGGTGCTTCCAGAAAATGTCAAGCTTCCTGCCCAAGGGTGACATGCCATGCGGTGGGGTCAGGGCCACGCGCTGAGCACCCGGTGCGCTGGGGTTGCCCCAGCGGTTCCTGAGCAGCTCCTGCAGTGCTGCCGCCGGTACCGTTCTGGCGGCTGTAGTTGTTTAAAAAGCCGTTGTTGTTTCCGGTGTAATCTGACGGCAGTTTTCTCGGGCATTTGGGCCTCTTCTAATAAGTGTGCTGTGAGTACATCTGCAAGCATTCACCTGTCGAGGTCAAATGACTGGTGGTGCTCATCTGCCCCCGTGCTACTGCTGCTGCCTCCCGTGAATGCTCATGTGCCTGCGTGCCCCTGTACAGGCACAGATGCACGCGCGCAACACCTGATCCCGCATCCTAATTATTTTTCGCCCGGTTCTCGGAGTTGTTCTGCTTCCGGCTGATGAATGGGAAAGTGTAGTAGTGCTGTTTCATTTCACCAGCCTCTCAAGTGTGGAAATTATGGTAAATTTGAGAACAAGCCAGATTAGATTGATAGTTACACCTCCTCCTTTAATTAGCCAACCACAGGATCTGTGGAGGCAAAGGCCGGGGGGGTGTGTCGGTGTATATAACGTGTATTGTCTATGTGAAAGATTAATCAAAAGGAGTTGCTTGAGGTGGGAAGGCTTTTCCGGAGAGGTTCCACATGTTGTCAGGTAGTCCCTCTGAATGGCAGCTTCCGGTTTGGTCCCTTAGCTTTCGGAAGTGACATTTAGTCTGATATGTGCCAGCCGTGCAATCTACCTAGCCCTGCAAAGTGCAAATATTAACCTAAATGCATATTAAGATACTGTGTGTTAGCTCCTGAACTGAAATAGAGAGCAGGTGTTCCAGCGGAGGCAAGCAAATCGTGTTGACTTACAGTGGCTTGAGGATTTGGCCCATTACCGCTTCTTTATACACTTTTAAAAAGAAATGCCAACTCGATAGTTTAGGCTTTAACTGGAACATGGCAAGTAATTGTATGTTTTGGCGGACCCCTAGTAATGTTGCAGAATCTTTCTCAGAAGTTGTTCCATGGGATAGCCGATTCCTCAGGTAAGAGCTACTTGTTTGTTCAATCCTCCATCTTAGGCCTGCTCCTCAGGTGCATCCTCCTTCTCGCAGCGATTTCCTAGGAACAGATTTCGAAGAACAGCTCTGATCACAGAATCACAGATTGCTTTGGGTTGGAAAGGAGGTCTGGAGATCATCCAGCCCAACCCCCCTGCCAGAGCAGGGTCACCTACAGCAGGTTGCACAGGATGACCTCCAGGCGGGTTTTGAATGTCTCTGGGGTGGGAGACTCTACTGCCTCCCTGGGCAGCCTGTTCCAGCGCTCTGCCACCCTCAAAGTAAAGAAGTTCCTCCTCATGCTTTGATAGAAGTTCCTACGTTCCAGTTTGTACCCGTTACCTCTTGTCCTGGATCATCTTTGATGATCCAGGACAAGAGGTAACGGGCACCAATTGGAACGTAGGAACTTAAACTTGAACTGGAAGGTAGGAACTTGAACTTGAACATAGGATTATCCTTGATGATTCAGGATAGCTGTGTGTCTGACCAGTCTGTCTTTCGAAGGAGGTCCCGGACCAGCTCCAGCCATGCTATGCTGAGCAGAGCCCCTGGCAGCAGCCCCACACCTCACTCCCAGTGTGCCTGAATGGAAAAGGTACCAAAGTTGCTCCAACACTTTCTGAAAAACTCTATAGTGTTACCCCACAAGCGCAAAGCGACGGCAAAGCCCGTGAAATGACACCGGTGCTTCCAGAAAATGTCAAGCTTCCTGCCCAAGGGTGACATGCCATGCGGTGGGGTCAGGGCCACGCGCTGAGCACCCGGTGCACTGGGGTTGCCCCAGCGGTTCCTGAGCAGCTCCTGCAGTGCTGCCGCCGGTACCGTTCTGGCGGCTGTAGTTGTTTAAAAAGCCGTTGTTGTTTCCGGCGTAATCTGACGGCAGTTTTCTCGGGCATTTGGGCCTCTTCTAATAAGTGTGCTGTGAGTACATCTGCAAGCATTCACCTGTCGAGGTCAAATGACTGGTGGTGCTCATCTGCCCCCGTGCTACTGCTGCTGCCTCCCGTGAATGCTCATGTGCCTGCGTGCCCCTGTACAGGCACAGATGCACGCGCGCAACACCTGATCCCGCATCCTAATTATTTTTCGCCCGGTTCTCGGAGTTGTTCTGCTTCCGGCTGATGAATGGGAAAGTGTATTAGTGCTGTTTCATTTCACCAGCCTCTCAAGTGTGGAAATTATGGTAAATTTGAGAACAAGCCAGATTAGATTGATAGTTACACCTCCTCCTTTAATTAGCCAACCACAGGATCTGTGGAGGCAAAGGCCGGGGGGGTGTGTCGGTGTATATAACGTGTATTGTCTATGTGAAAGATTAATCAAAAGGAGTTGCTTGAGGTGGGAAGGCTTTTCCGGAGAGGTTCCACATGTTGTCAGGTAGTCCCTCTGAATGGCAGCTTCCGGTTCGGTCCCTTAGCTTTCGGACGTGACATTTAGTCTGATATGTGCCAGCCGTGCAATCTACCTAGCCCTGCAAAGTGCAAATATTAACATAAATGCATATTAAGATACTGTGTGTTAGCTCCTGAACTGAAATAGAGAGCGGGTGTTCCAGCGGAGGCAAGCAAATCGTGTTGATTTACAGTGGCTTGAGGATTTGGCCCATTACCGCTTCTTTATACACTTTTAAAAAGAAATGCCAACTCGATAGTTTAGGCTTTAACTGGAACATGGCAAGAAATTGTATGTTTTGGCGGACCCCTAGTAATGTTGCAGAAACTTTCTCAGAAGTTGTTCCATGGGATAGCCGATTCCTCAGGTAAGAGCTACTTGTTTGTTCAATCCTCCATCTTAGGCCTGCTCCTCAGGTGCATCCTCCTTCTCGCAGCGATTTCCTAGGAACAGATTTCGAAGAACAGCTCTGATCACAGAATCACAGATTGGTTAGGGTTGGAAAGGACCTCTGGAGATCATCCAGCCCAACCCCCCTGCCAGAGCAGGGTCACCTACAGCAGGTTGCACAGGATGACCTCCAGGCGGGTTTTGAATGTCTCTGGGGTGGGAGACTCTACCGCCTCCCTGGGCAGCCTGTTCCAGCGCTCTGCCACCCTCAAAGTAAAGAAGTTCCTCCTCATGCTTTGATAGAAGTTCCTACGTTCCAGTTTGTACCCGTTACCTCTTGTCCTGGATCATCTTTGATGATCCAGGCCAAGAGGTAACGGGCACCAATTGGAACGTAGGAACTTGAACTTGAACTGGAACGTAGGAACTTGAACATAGGATTATCCTTGATGATTCAGGATAGCTGTGTGTCTGACCAGTCTGTCTTTCGAAGGAGGTCCTGGACCAGCTCCAGCCATGCTGTGCTGAGCAGAGCCCCTGGCAGCAGCCCCACAGCTCACTCCCAGTGTGCCTGAATGGAAAAGGTACCAAAGTTGCTCCAACACTTTCTGAAAAACTCTATAGTGTTACCCCACAAGCGCAAAGCGACGGCAAAGCCCGTGAAATGACACCGGTGCTTCCAGAAAATGTCAAGCTTCCTGCCCAAGGGTGACATGCCATGCGGTGGGGTCAGGGCCACGCGCTGAGCACCCGGTGCGCTGGGGTTGCACCAGCGGTTCCTGAGCAGCTCCTGCAGTGCTGCCGCCGGTACCGTTCTGGCGGCTGTAGTTGTTTAAAAAGCCGTTGTTGTTTCCGGTGTAATCTGACGGCAGTTTTCTCGGGCATTTGGGCCTCTTCTAATAAGTGTGCTGTGAGTACATCTGCAAGCATTCACCTGTCGAGGTCAAATGACTGGTGGTGCTCATCTGCCCCCGTGCTACTGCTGCTGCCTCCCGTGAATGCTCATGTGCCTGCGTGCCCCTGTACAGGCACAGATGCACGCGCGCAACACCTGATCCCGCATCCTAATTATTTTTCGCCCGGTTCTCGGAGTTGTTCTGCTTCCGGCTGATGAATGGGAAAGTGTAGTAGTGCTGTTTCATTTCACCAGCCTCTCAAGTGTGGAAATTATGGTAAATTTGAGAACAAGCCAGATTAGATTGATAGTTACACCTCCTCCTTTAATTAGCCAACCACAGGATCTGTGGAGGCAAAGGCCGGGGGGGTGTGTCGGTGTATATAACGTGTATTGTCTATGTGAAAGATTAATCAAAAGGAGTTGCTTGAGGTGGGAAGGCTTTTCCGGAGAGGTTCCACATGTTGTCAGGTAGTCCCTCTGAATGGCAGCTTCCGGTTCGGTCCCTTAGCTTTCGGAAGTGACATTTAGTCTGATATGTGCCAGCCGTGCAATCTACCTAGCCCCGCAAAGTGCAAATATTAACATAAATGCATATTAAGATACTGTGTGTTAGCTCCTGAACTGAAATAGAGAGCGGGTGTTCCAGCGGAGGCAAGCAAATCGTGTTGATTTACAGTGGCTTGAGGATTTGGCCCATTACCGCTTCTTTATACACTTTTAAAAAGAAATGCCAACTCGATAGTTTAGGCTTTAACTGGAACATGGCAAGTAATTGTATGTTTTGGCGGACCCCTAGTAATGTTGCAGAATCTTTCTCAGAAGTTGTTCCATGGGATAGCCGATTCCTCAGGTAAGAGCTACTTGTTTGTTCAATCCTCCATCTTAGGCCTGCTCCTCAGGTGCATCCTCCTTCTCGCAGCGATTTCCTAGGAACAGATTTCGAAGAACAGCTCTGATCACAGAATCACAGATTGGTTAGGGTTGGAAAGGACCTCTGGAGATCATCCAGCCCAACCCCCCTGCCAGAGCAGGGTCACCTACAGCAGGTTGCACAGGATGACCTCCAGGCGGGTTTTGAATGTTTCTGGGGTCGGAGACTCTACCGCCTCCCTGGGCAGCCTGTTCCAGCGCTCTGCCACCCTCAAAGTAAAGAAGTTCCTCCTCATGTTTTGATAGAAGTTCCTACGTTCCAGTTTGTACCCGTTACCTCTTGTCCTGGATCATCTTTGATGATCCAGGACAAGAGGTAACGGGCACCAATTGGAACGTAGGAACTTGAACTTGAACTGGAACGTAGGAACTTGAACATAGGATTATCCTTGATGATTCAGGATAGCTGTGTGTCTGACCAGTCTGTCTTTCGAAGGAGGTCCTGGACCAGCTCCAGCCATGCTGTGCTGAGCAGAGCCCCTGGCAGCAGCCCCACAGCTCACTCCCAGTGTGCCTGAATGGAAAAGGTACCAAAGTTGCTCCAACACTTTCTGAAAAACTCTATAGTGTTACCCCACAAGCGCAAAGCGACGGCAAAGCCCGTGAAATGACACCGGTGCTTCCAGAAAATGTCAAGCTTCCTGCCCAAGGGTGACATGCCATGCGGTGGCGTCAGGCCCACGCGCTGAGCACCCGGTGCGCTGGGGTTGCCCCAGCGGTTCCTGAGCAGCTCCTGCAGTGCTGCCGCCGGTACCGTTCTGGCGGCTGTAGTTGTTTAAAAAGCCGTTGTTGTTTCCGGCGTAATCTGACGGCAGTTTTCTCGGGCATTTGGGCCTCTTCTAATAAGTGTGCTGTGAGTACATCTGCAAGCATTCACCTGTCGAGGTCAAATGAGTGGTGGTGCTCATCTGCCCCCTTGCTACTGCTGCTGCCTCCCGTGAATGCTCATGTGCCTGCGTGCCCCTGTACAGGCACAGATGCACGCGCGCAACACCTGATCCCGCATCCTAATTATTTTTCGCCCGGTTCTCGGAGTTGTTCTGCTTCCGGCTGATGAATGGGAAAGTGTAGTAGTGCTGTTTCATTTCACCAGCCTCTCAAGTGTGGAAATTATGGTAAATTTGAGAACAAGCCAGATTAGATTGATAGTTACACCTCCTCCTTTAATTAGCCAACCACAGGATCTGTGGAGGCAAAGGCCGGGGGGGTGTGTCGGTGTATATAACGTGTATTGTCTATGTGAAAGATTAATCAAAAGGAGTTGCTTGAGGTGGGAAGGCTTTTCCGGAGAGGTTCCACATGTTGTCAGGTAGTCCCTCTGAATGGCAGCTTCCGGTTCGGTCCCTTAGCTTTCGGAAGTGACATTTAGTCTGATATGTGCCAGCCGTGCAATCTACCTAGCCCTGCAAAGTGCAAATATTAACCTAAATGCATATTAAGATAGTGTGTGTTAGCTCCTGAACTGAAATAGAGAGCGGGTGTTCCAGCGGAGGCAAGCAAATCGTGTTGACTTACAGTGGCTTGAGGATTTGGCCCATTACCGCTTCTTCATACACTTTTAAAAAGAAATGCCAACTCGATAGTTTAGGCTTTAACTGGAACATGGCAAGTAATTGTATGTTTTGGCGGACCCCTAGTAATGTTGCAGAATCTTTCTCAGAAGTTGTTCCATGGGATAGCCGATTCCTCAGGTAAGAGCTACTTGTTTGTTCAATCCTCCATCTTAGGCCTGCTCCTCAGGTGCATCCTCCTTCTCGCAGCGATTTCCTAGGAACAGATTTCGAAGAACAGCTCTGATCACAGAATCACAGATTGGTTAGGGTTGGAAAGGACCTCTGGAGATCATCCAGCCCAACCCCCCTGCCAGAGCAGGGTCACCTACAGCAGGTTGCACAGGATGACCTCCAGGCGGGTTTTGAATGTTTCTGGGGTCGGAGACTCTACCGCCTCCCTGGGCAGCCTGTTCCAGCGCTCTGCCACCCTCAAAGTAAAGAAGTTCCTCCTCATGTTTTGATAGAAGTTCCTACGTTCCAGTTTGTACCCGTTACCTCTTGTCCTGGATCATCTTTGATGATCCAGGACAAGAGGTAACGGGCACCAATTGGAACGTAGGAACTTGAACTTGAACTGGAACGTAGGAACTTGAACATAGGATTATCCTTGATGATTCAGGATAGCTGTGTGTCTGACCAGTCTGTCTTTCGAAGGAGGTCCTGGACCAGCTCCAGCCATGCTGTGCTGAGCAGAGCCCCTGGCAGCAGCCCCACAGCTCACTCCCAGTGTGCCTGAATGGAAAAGGTACCAAAGTTGCTCCAACACTTTCTGAAAAACTCTATAGTGTTACCCCACAAGCGCAAAGCGACGGCAAAGCCCGTGAAATGACACCGGTGCTTCCAGAAAATGTCAAGCTTCCTGCCCAAGGGTGACATGCCATGCGGTGGCGTCAGGCCCACGCGCTGAGCACCCGGTGCGCTGGGGTTGCCCCAGCGGTTCCTGAGCAGCTCCTGCAGTGCTGCCGCCGGTACCGTTCTGGCGGCTGTAGTTGTTTAAAAAGCCGTTGTTGTTTCCGGCGTAATCTGACGGCAGTTTTCTCGGGCATTTGGGCCTCTTCTAATAAGTGTGCTGTGAGTACATCTGCAAGCATTCACCTGTCGAGGTCAAATGAGTGGTGGTGCTCATCTGCCCCCTTGCTACTGCTGCTGCCTCCCGTGAATGCTCATGTGCCTGCGTGCCCCTGTACAGGCACAGATGCACGCGCGCAACACCTGATCCCGCATCCTAATTATTTTTCGCCCGGTTCTCGGAGTTGTTCTGCTTCCGGCTGATGAATGGGAAAGTGTAGTAGTGCTGTTTCATTTCACCAGCCTCTCAAGTGTGGAAATTATGGTAAATTTGAGAACAAGCCAGATTAGATTGATAGTTACACCTCCTCCTTTAATTAGCCAACCACAGGATCTCTGGAGGCAAAGGCCGGGGGGGTGTGTCGGTGTATATAACGTGTATTGTCTATGTGAAAGATTAATCAAAAGGAGTTGCTTGAGGTGGGAAGGCTTTTCCGGAGAGGTTCCACATGTTGTCAGGTAGTCCCTCTGAATGGCAGCTTCCGGTTCGGTCCCTTAGCTTTCGGAAGTGACATTTAGTCTGATATGTGCCAGCCGTGCAATCTACCTAGCCCTGCAAAGTGCAAATATTAACCTAAATGCATATTAAGATACTGTGTGTTAGCTCCTGAACTGAAATAGAGAGCGGGTGTTCCAGCGGAGGCAAGCAAATCGTGTTGATTTACAGTGGCTTGAGGATTTGGCCCATTACCGCTTCTTCATACACTTTTAAAAAGAAATGCCAACTCGATAGTTTAGGCTTTAACTGGAACATGGCAAGTAATTGTATGTTTTGGCGGACCCCTAGTAATGTTGCAGAATCTTTCTCAGAAGTTGTTCCATGGGATAGCCGATTCCTCAGGTAAGAGCTACTTGTTTGTTCAATCCTCCATCTTAGGCCTGCTCCTCAGGTGCATCCTCCTTCTCGCAGCGATTTCCTAGGAACAGATTTCGAAGAACAGCTCTGATCACAGAATCACAGATTGCTTTGGGTTGGAAAGGAGGTCTGGAGATCATCCAGCCCAACCCCCCTGCCAGAGCAGGGTCACCTACAGCAGGTTGCACAGGATGACCTCCAGGCGGGTTTTGAATGTCTCTGGGGTGGGAGACTCTACTGCCTCCCTGGGCAGCCTGTTCCAGCGCTCTGCCACCCTCAAAGTAAAGAAGTTCCTCCTCATGCTTTGATAGAAGTTCCTACGTTCCAGTTTGTACCCGTTACCTCTTGTCCTGGATCATCTTTGATGATCCAGGACAAGAGGTAACGGGCACCAATTGGAACGTAGGAACTTAAACTTGAACTGGAAGGTAGGAACTTGAACTTGAACATAGGATTATCCTTGATGATTCAGGATAGCTGTGTGTCTGACCAGTCTGTCTTTCGAAGGAGGTCCCGGACCAGCTCCAGCCATGCTATGCTGAGCAGAGCCCCTGGCAGTAGCCCCACAGCTCACTCCCAGTGTGCCTGAATGGAAAAGGTACCAAAGTTGCTCCAACACTTTCTGAAAAACTCTATAGTGTTACCCCACAAGCGCAAAGCGACGGCAAAGCCCGTGAAATGACACCGGTGCTTCCAGAAAATGTCAAGCTTCCTGCCCAAGGGTGACATGCCATGCGGTGGGGTCAGGGCCACACGCTGAGCACCCGGTGCGCTGGGGTTGCCCCAGCGGTTCCTGAGCAGCTCCTGCAGTGCTGCCGCCGGTACCGTTCTGGCGGCTGTAGTTGTTTAAAAAGCCGTTGTTGTTTCCGGCGTAATCTGACGGCAGTTTTCTCGGGCATTTGGGCCTCTTCTAATAAGTGTGCTGTGAGTACATCTGCAAGCATTCACCTGTCGAGGTCAAATGACTGGTGGTGCTCATCTGCCCCCGTGCTACTGCTGCTGCCTCCCGTGAATGCTCATGTGCCTGCGTGCCCCTGTACAGGCACAGATGCACGCGCGCAACACCTGATCCCGCATCCTAATTATTTTTCGCCCGGTTCTCGGAGTTGTTCTGCTTCCGGCTGATGAATGGGAAAGTGTAGTAGTGCTGTTTCATTTCACCAGCCTCTCAAGTGTGGAAATTATGGTAAATTTGAGAACAAGCCAGATTAGATTGATAGTTACACCTCCTCCTTTAATTAGCCAACCACAGGATCTGTGGAGGCAAAGGCCGGGGGGGTGTGTCGGTGTATATAACGTGTATTGTCTATGTGAAAGATTAATCAAAAGGAGTTGCTTGAGGTGGGAAGGCTTTTCCGGAGAGGTTCCACATGTTGTCAGGTAGTCCCTCTGAATGGCAGCTTCCGGTTCGGTCCCTTAGCTTTCGGAAGTGACATTTAGTCTGATATGTGCCAGCCGTGCAATCTACCTAGCCCCGCAAAGTGCAAATATTAACATAAATGCATATTAAGATACTGTGTGTTAGCTCCTGAACTGAAATAGAGAGCGGGTGTTCCAGCGGAGGCAAGCAAATCGTGTTGATTTACAGTGGCTTGAGGATTTGGCCCATTACCGCTTCTTTATACACTTTTAAAAAGAAATGCCAACTCGATAGTTTAGGCTTTAACTGGAACATGGCAAGTAATTGTATGTTTTGGCGGACCCCTAGTAATGTTGCAGAATCTTTCTCAGAAGTTGTTCCATGGGATAGCCGATTCCTCAGGTAAGAGCTACTTGTTTGTTCAATCCTCCATCTTAGGCCTGCTCCTCAGGTGCATCCTCCTTCTCGCAGCGATTTCCTAGGAACAGATTTCGAAGAACAGCTCTGATCACAGAATCACAGATTGGTTAGGGTTGGAAAGGACCTCTGGAGATCATCCAGCCCAACCCCCCTGCCAGAGCAGGGTCACCTACAGCAGGTTGCACAGGATGACCTCCAGGCGGGTTTTGAATGTTTCTGGGGTCGGAGACTCTACCGCCTCCCTGGGCAGCCTGTTCCAGCGCTCTGCCACCCTCAAAGTAAAGAAGTTCCTCCTCATGTTTTGATAGAAGTTCCTAGGTTCCAGCTGATACCCGTTACCTCTTGTCCTGGATCATCTTTGATGATCCAGGACAAGAGGTAACGGGCACCAATTGGAACGTAGGAACTTGAACTTGAACTGGAAGGTAGGAACTTGAACATAGGATTATCCTTGATGATTCAGGATAGCTGTGTGTCTGACCAGTCTGTCTTTCGAAGGAGGTCCTGGACCAGCTCCAGCCATGCTGTGCTGAGCAGAGCCCCTGGCAGCAGCCCCACAGCTCACTCCCAGTGTGCCTGAATGGAAAAGGTACCAAAGTTGCTCCAACACTTTCTGAAAAACTCTATAGTGTTACCCCACAAGCGCAAAGCGACGGCAAAGCCCGTGAAATGACACCGGTGCTTCCAGAAAATGTCAAGCTTCCTGCCCAAGGGTGACATGCCATGCGGTGGGGTCAGGGCCACGCACTGAGCACCCGGTGCGCTGGGGTTGCCCCAGCGGTTCCTGAGCAGCTCCTGCAGTGCTGCCGCCGGTACCGTTCTGGCGGCTGTAGTTGTTTAAAAAGCCGTTGTTGTTTCCGGCGTAATCTGACGGCAGTTTTCTCGGGCATTTGGGCCTCTTCTAATAAGTGTGCTGTGAGTACATCTGCAAGCATTCACCTGTCGAGGTCAAATGACTGGTGGTGCTCATCTGCCCCCGTGCTACTGCTGCTGCCTCCCGTGAATGCTCATGTGCCTGCGTGCCCCTGTACAGGCACAGATGCACGCGCGCAACACCTGATCCCGCATCCTAATTATTTTTCGCCCGGTTCTCGGAGTTGTTCTGCTTCCGGCTGATGAATGGGAAAGTGTATTAGTGCTGTTTCATTTCACCAGCCTCTCAAGTGTGGAAATTATGGTAAATTTGAGAACAAGCCAGATTAGATTGATAGTTACACCTCCTCCTTTAATTAGCCAACCACAGGATCTGTGGAGGCAAAGGCCGGGGGGGTGTGTCGGTGTATATAACGTGTATTGTCTATGTGAAAGATTAATCAAAAGGAGTTGCTTGAGGTGGGAAGGCTTTTCCGGAGAGGTTCCACATGTTGTCAGGTAGTCCCTCTGAATGGCAGCTTCCGGTTCGGTCCCTTAGCTTTCGGACGTGACATTTAGTCTGATATGTGCCAGCCGTGCAATCTACCTAGCCCTGCAAAGTGCAAATATTAACATAAATGCATATTAAGATACTGTGTGTTAGCTCCTGAACTGAAATAGAGAGCGGGTGTTCCAGCGGAGGCAAGCAAATCGTGTTGATTTACAGTGGCTTGAGGATTTGGCCCATTACCGCTTCTTTATACACTTTTAAAAAGAAATGCCAACTCGATAGTTTAGGCTTTAACTGGAACATGGCAAGAAATTGTATGTTTTGGCGGACCCCTAGTAATGTTGCAGAAACTTTCTCAGAAGTTGTTCCATGGGATAGCCGATTCCTCAGGTAAGAGCTACTTGTTTGTTCAATCCTCCATCTTAGGCCTGCTCCTCAGGTGCATCCTCCTTCTCGCAGCGATTTCCTAGGAACAGATTTCGAAGAACAGCTCTGATCACAGAATCACAGATTGGTTAGGGTTGGAAAGGACCTCTGGAGATCATCCAGCCCAACCCCCCTGCCAGAGCAGGGTCACCTACAGCAGGTTGCACAGGATGACCTCCAGGCGGGTTTTGAATGTTTCTGGGGTGGGAGACTCTACCGCCTCCCTGGGCAGCCTGTTCCAGCGCTCTGCCACCCTCAAAGTAAAGAAGTTCCTCCTCATGCTTTGATAGAAGTTCCTACGTTCCAGTTTGTACCCGTTACCTCTTGTCCTGGATCATCTTTGATGATCCAGGACAAGAGGTAACGGGCACCAATTGGAACGTAGGAACTTGAACTTGAACTGGAACGTAGGAACTTGAACATAGGATTATCCTTGATGATTCAGGATAGCTGTGTGTCTGACCAGTCTGTCTTTCGAAGGAGGTCCTGGACCAGCTCCAGCCATGCTGTGCTGAGCAGAGCCCCTGGCAGCAGCCCCACAGCTCACTCCCAGTGTGCCTGAATGGAAAAGGTACCAAAGTTGCTCCAACACTTTCTGAAAAACTCTATAGTGTTACCCCACAAGCGCAAAGCGACGGCAAAGCCCGTGAAATGACACCGGTGCTTCCAGAAAATGTCAAGCTTCCTGCCCAAGGGTGACATGCCATGCGGTGGGGTCAGGGCCACACGCTGAGCACCCGGTGCGCTGGGGTTGCCCCAGCGGTTCCTGAGCAGCTCCTGCAGTGCTGCCGCCGGTACCGTTCTGGCGGCTGTAGTTGTTTAAAAAGCGTTGTTGTTTCCGGCGTAATCTGACGGCAGTTTTCTCGGGCATTTGGGCCTCTTCTAATAAGTGTGCTGTGAGTACATCTGCAAGCATTCACCTGTCGAGGTCAAATGACTGGTGGTGCTCATCTCCCCCCGTGCTACTGCTGCTGCCTCCCGTGAATGCTCATGTGCCTGCGTGCCCCTGTACAGGCACAGATGCACGCGCGCAACACCTGATCCCGCATCCTAATTATTTTTCGCCCGGTTCTCTGAGTTGTTCTGCTTCCGGCTGATGAATGGGAAAGTGTAGTAGTGCTGTTTCATTTCACCAGCCTCTCAAGTGTGGAAATTATGGTAAATTTGAGAACAAGCCAGATTAGATTGATAGCTACACCTCCTCCTTTAATTAGCCAACCACAGGATCTGTGGAGGCAAAGGCCGGGGGGGTGTGTCGGTGTATATAACGTGTATTGTCTATGTGAAAGATTAATCAAAAGGAGTTGCTTGAGGTGGGAAGGCTTTTCCGGAGAGGTTCCACACGTTGTCAGGTAGTCCCTCTGAATGGCAGCTTCCGGTTCGGTCCCTTAGCTTTCGGAAGTGACATTTAGTCTGATATGTGCCAGCCGTGCAATCTACCTAGCCCTGCAAAGTGCAAATATTAACCTAAATGCATATTAAGATACTGTGTGTTAGCTCCTGAACTGAAATAGAGAGCGGGTGTTCCAGCGGAGGCAAGCAAATCGTGTTGATTTACAGTGGCTTGAGGATTTGGCCCATTACCGCTTCTTTATACACTTTTAAAAAGAAATGCCAACTCGATAGTTTAGGCTTTAACTGGAACATGGCAAGTAATTGTATGTTTTGGCGGACCCCTAGTAATGTTGCAGAATCTTTCTCAGAAGTTGTTCCATGGGATAGCCGATTCCTCAGGTAAGAGCTACTTGTTTGTTCAATCCTCCATCTTAGGCCTGCTCCTCAGGTGCATCCTCCTTCTCGCAGCGATTTCCTAGGAACAGATTTCGAAGAACAGCTCTGATCACAGAATCACAGATTGCTTTGGGTTGGAAAGGAGGTCTGGAGATCATCCAGTCCAACCACCCTGCCAGAGCAGGGTCACCTACAGCAGGTTGCACAGGATGACCTCCAGGCGGGTTTTGAATGTCTCTGGGGTGGGAGACTCTACTGCCTCCCTGGGCAGCCTGTTCCAGCGCTCTGCCACCCTCAAAGTAAAGAAGTTCCTCCTCATGATTTGATAGAAGTTCCTACGTTCCAGTTTGTACCCGTTACCTCTTGTCCTGGATCATCTTTGATGATCCAGGACAAGAGGTAACGGGCACCAATTGGAACGTAGGAACTTGAACTTGAACTGGAAGGTAGGAACTTGAACATAGGATTATCCTTGATGATTCAGGATAGCTGTGTGTCTGACCAGTCTGTCTTTCGAAGGAGGTCCTGGGCCAGCTCCAGCCATGCTGTGTTGAGCAGAGCCCCTGGCAGAAGCCCCACAGCTCACTCCCAGTGTGCCTGAATGGAAAAGGTACCAAAGTTGCTCCAACACTTTCTGAAAAACTCTACAGTGTTACCCCACAAGCGCAAAGCGACGGCAAAGCCCGTGAAATGACACCGGTGCTTCCAGAAAATGTCAAGCTTCCTGCCCAAGGGTGACATGCCATGCGGTGGGGTCAGGGCCACGCGCTGAGCACCCGGTGCGCTGGGGTTGCCCCAGCGGTTCCTGAGCAGCTCCTGCAGTGCTGCCGCCGGTACCGTTCTGGCGGCTGTAGTTGTTTAAAAAGCCGTTGTTTTTTCCGGCGTAATCTGACGGCAGTTTTCTCGGGCATTTGGGCCTCTTCTAATAAGTGTGCTGTGAGTACATCTGCAAGCATTCACCTGTCGAGGTCAAATGACTGGTGGTGCTCATCTGCCCCCGTGCTACTGCTGCTGCCTCCCGTGAATGCTCATGTGCCTGCGTGCCCCTGTACAGGCACAGATGCACGCGCGCAACACCTGATCCCGCATCCTAATTATTTTTCGCCCGGTTCTCTGAGTTGTTCTGCTTCCGGCTGATGAATGGGAAAGTGTAGTAGTGCTGTTTCATTTCACCAGCCTCTCAAGTGTGGAAATTATGGTAAATTTGAGAACAAGCGAGATTAGATTGATAGTTACACCTCCTCCTTTAATTAGCCAACCACAGGATCTGTGGAGGCAAAGGCCGGGGGGGTGTGTCGGTGTATATAACGTGTATTGTCTATGTGAAAGATTAATCAAAAGGAGTTGCTTGAGGTGGGAAGGCTTTTCCGGAGAGGTTCCACATGTTGTCAGGTAGTCCCTCTGAATGGCAGCTTCCGGTTCGGTCCCTTAGCTTTCGGAAGTGACATTTAGTCTGATATGTGCCAGCCGTGCAATCTACCTAGCCCTGCAAAGTGCAAATATTAACCTAAATGCATATTAAGATACTGTGTGTTAGCTCCTGAACTGAAATAGAGAGCGGGTGTTCCAGCGGAGGCAAGCAAATCGTGTTGATTTACAGTGGCTGGCGGATTTGGCCCATTACCGCTTCTTTATACACTTTTAAAAAGAAATGCCAACTTGATAGTTTAGGCTTTAACTGGAACATGGCAAGTAATTGTATGTTTTGGCGGACCCCTAGTAATGTTGCAGAATCTTTCTCAGAAGTTGTTCCATGGGATAGCCGATTCCTCAGGTAAGAGCTACTTGTTTGTTCAATCCTCCATCTTAGGCCTGCTCCTCAGGTGCATCCTCCTTCTCGCAGCGATTTCCTAGGAACAGATTTCGAAGAACAGCTCTGATCACAGAATCACAGATTGGTTAGGGTTGGAAAGGACCTCTGGAGATCATCCAGCCCAACCCCCCTGCCAGAGCAGGGTCACCTACAGCAGGTTGCACAGGATGACCTCCAGGCGGGTTTTGAATGTTTCTGGGGTCGGAGACTCTACCGCATCCCCGGGCAGCCTGTTCCAGCGCTCTGCCACCCTCAAAGTAAAGAAGTTCCTCCTCATGCTTTGATAGAAGTTCCTACGTTCCAGTTTGTACCCGTTACCTCTTGTCCTGGATCATCTTTGATGATCCAGGACAAGAGGTAACGGGCACCAATTGGAACGTAGGAACTTGAACTTGAACTGGAACGTAGGAACTTGAACATAGGATTATCCTTGATGATTCAGGATAGCTGTGTGTCTGACCAGTCTGTCTTTCGAAGGAGGTCCCGGACCAGCTCCAGCCATGCTATGCTGAGCAGAGCCCCTGGCAGTAGCCCCACAGCTCACTCCCAGTGTGCCTGAATGGAAAAGGTACCAAAGTTGCTCCAACACTTTCTGAAAAACTCTATAGTGTTACCCCACAAGCGCAAAGCGACGGCAAAGCCCGTGAAATGACACCGGTGCTTCCAGAAAATGTCAAGCTTCCTGCCCAAGGGTGACATGCCATGCGGTGGGGTCAGGGCCACACGCTGAGCACCCGGTGCGCTGGGGTTGCCCCAGCGGTTCCTGAGCAGCTCCTGCAGTGCTGCCGCCGGTACCGTTCTGGCGGCTGTAGTTGTTTAAAAAGCCGTTGTTGTTTCCGGCGTAATCTGACGGCAGTTTTCTCGGGCATTTGGGCCTCTTCTAATAAGTGTGCTGTGAGTACATCTGCAAGCATTCACCTGTCGAGGTCAAATGACTGGTGGTGCTCATCTGCCCCCGTGCTACTGCTGCTGCCTCCCGTGAATGCTCATGTGCCTGCGTGCCCCTGTACAGGCACAGATGCACGCGCGCAACACCTGATCCCGCATCCTAATTATTTTTCGCCCGGTTCTCTGAGTTGTTCTGCTTCCGGCTGATGAATGGGAAAGTGTAGTAGTGCTGTTTCATTTCACCAGCCTCTCAAGTGTGGAAATTATGGTAAATTTGAGAACAAGCCAGATTAGATTGATAGTTACACCTCCTCCTTTAATTAGCCAACCACAGGATCTGTGGAGGCAAAGGCCGGGGGGGTGTGTCGGTGTATATAACGTGTATTGTCTATGTGAAAGATTAATCAAAAGGAGTTGCTTGAGGTGGGAAGGCTTTTCCGGAGAGGTTCCACATGTTGTCAGGTAGTCCCTCTGAATGGCAGCTTCCGGTTCGGTCCCTTAGCTTTCGGACGTGACATTTAGTCTGATATGTGCCAGCCGTGCAATCTACCTAGCCCTGCAAAGTGCAAATATTAACCTAAATGCATATTAAGATACTGTGTGTTAGCTCCTGAACTGAAATAGAGAGCGGGTGTTCCAGCGGAGGCAAGCAAATCGTGTTGATTTACAGTGGCTTGAGGATTTGGCCCATTACCGCTTCTTTATACACTTTTAAAAAGAAATGCCAACTCGATAGTTTAGGCTTTAACTGGAACATGGCAAGAAATTGTATGTTTTGGCGGACCCCTAGTAATGTTGCAGAAACTTTCTCAGAAGTTGTTCCATGGGATAGCCGATTCCTCAGGTAAGAGCTACTTGTTTGTTCAATCCTCCATCTTAGGCCTGCTCCTCAGGTGCATCCTCCTTCTCGCAGCGATTTCCTAGGAACAGATTTCGAAGAACAGCTCTGATCACAGAATCACAGATTGGTTAGGGTTGGAAAGGACCTCTGGAGATCATCCAGCCCAACCCCCCTGCCAGAGCAGGGTCACCTACAGCAGGTTGCACAGGATGACCTCCAGGCGGGTTTTGAATGTTTCTGGGGTCGGAGACTCTACCGCCTCCCTGGGCAGCCTGTTCCAGCGCTCTGCCACCCTCAAAGTAAAGAAGTTCCTCCTCATGCTTTGATAGAAGTTCCTACGTTCCAGTTTGTACCCGTTACCTCTTGTCCTGGATCATCTTTGATGATCCAGGACAAGAGGTAACGGGCACCAATTGGAACGTAGGAACTTGAACTTGAACTGGAACGTAGGAACTTGAACATAGGATTATCCTTGATGATTCAGGATAGCTGTGTGTCTGACCAGTCTGTCTTTCGAAGGAGGTCCTGGACCAGCTCCAGCCATGCTGTGCTGAGCAGAGCCCCTGGCAGCAGCCCCACACCTCACTCCCAGTGTGCCTGAATGGAAAAGGTACCAAAGTTGCTCCAACACTTTCTGAAAAACTCTATAGTGTTACCCCACAAGCGCAAAGCGACGGCAAAGCCCGTGAAATGACACCGGTGCTTCCAGAAAATGTCAAGCTTCCTGCCCAAGGGTGACATGCCATGCGGTGGGGTCAGGGCCACGCGCTGAGCACCCGGTGCGCTGGGGTTGCCCCAGCGGTTCCTGAGCAGCTCCTGCAGTGCTGCCGCAGGTACCGTTCTGGCGGCTGTAGTTGTTTAAAAAGCGTTGTTGTTTCCGGCGTAATCTGACGGCAGTTTTCTCGGGCATTTGGGCCTCTTCTAATAAGTGTGCTGTGAGTACATCTGCAAGCATTCACCTGTCGAGGTCAAATGACTGGTGGTGCTCATCTCCCCCCGTGCTACTGCTGCTGCCTCCCGTGAATGCTCATGTGCCTGCGTGCCCCTGTACAGGCACAGATGCACGCGCGCAACACCTGATCCCGCATCCTAATTATTTTTCGCCCGGTTCTCTGAGTTGTTCTGCTTCCGGCTGATGAATGGGAAAGTGTAGTAGTGCTGTTTCATTTCACCAGCCTCTCAAGTGTGGAAATTATGGTAAATTTGAGAACAAGCCAGATTAGATTGATAGTTACACCTCCTCCTTTAATTAGCCAACCACAGGATCTGTGGAGGCAAAGGCCGGGGGGGTGTGTCGGTGTATATAACGTGTATTGTCTATGTGAAAGATTAATCAAAAGGAGTTGCTTGAGGTGGGAAGGCTTTTCCGGAGAGGTTCCACACGTTGTCAGGTAGTCCCTCTGAATGGCAGCTTCCGGTTCGGTCCCTTAGCTTTCGGAAGTGACATTTAGTCTGATATGTGCCAGCCGTGCAATCTACCTAGCCCTGCAAAGTGCAAATATTAACCTAAATGCATATTAAGATAGTGTGTGTTAGCTCCTGAACTGAAATAGAGAGCGGGTGTTCCAGCGGAGGCAAGCAAATCGTGTTGATTTACAGTGGCTTGAGGATTTGGCCCATTACCGCTTCTTTATACACTTTTAAAAAGAAATGCCAACTCGATAGTTTAGGCTTTAACTGGAACATGGCAAGTAATTGTATGTTTTGGCGGACCCCTAGTAATGTTGCAGAATCTTTCTCAGAAGTTGTTCCATGGGATAGCCGATTCCTCAGGTAAGAGCTACTTGTTTGTTCAATCCTCCATCTTAGGCCTGCTCCTCAGGTGCATCCTCCTTCTCGCAGCGATTTCCTAGGAACAGATTTCGAAGAACAGCTCTGATCACAGAATCACAGATTGCTTTGGGTTGGAAAGGAGGTCTGGAGATCATCCAGTCCAACCCCCCTGCCAGAGCAGGGTCACCTACAGCAGGTTGCACAGGATGACCTCCAGGCGGGTTTTGAATGTCTCTGGGGTCGGAGACTCTACTGCCTCCCTGGGCAGCCTGTTCCAGCGCTCTGCCACCCTCAAAGTAAAGAAGTTCCTCCTCATGATTTGATAGAAGTTCCTACGTTCCAGTTTGTACCCGTTACCTCTTGTCCTGGATCATCTTTGATGATCCAGGACAAGAGGTAACGGGCACCAATTGGAACGTAGGAACTTGAACTTGAACTGGAACGTAGGAACTTGAACATAGGATTATCCTTGATGATTCAGGATAGCTGTGTGTCTGACCAGTCTGTCTTTCGAAGGAGGTCCTGGGCCAGCTCCAGCCATGCTGTGTTGAGCAGAGCCCCTGGCAGCAGCCCCACAGCTCACTCCCAGTGTGCCTGAATGGAAAAGGTACCAAAGTTGCTCCAACACTTTCTGAAAAACTCTATAGTGTTACCCCACAAGCGCAAAGCGACGGCAAAGCCCGTGAAATGACACCGGTGCTTCCAGAAAATGTCAAGCTTCCTGCCCAAGGGTGACATGCCATGCGGTGGGGTCAGGGCCACGCGCTGAGCACCCGGTGCGCTGGGGTTGCCCCAGCGGTTCCTGAGCAGCTCCTGCAGTGCTGCCGCCGGTACCGTTCTGGCGGCTGTAGTTGTTTAAAAAGCCGTTGTTTTTTCCGGCGTAATCTGACGGCAGTTTTCTCGGGCATTTGGGCCTCTTCTAATAAGTGTGCTGTGAGTACATCTGCAAGCATTCACCTGTCGAGGTCAAATGACTGGTGGTGCTCATCTGCCCCCGTGCTACTGCTGCTGCCTCCCGTGAATGCTCATGTGCCTGCGTGCCCCTGTACAGGCACAGATGCACGCGCGCAACACCTGATCCCGCATCCTAATTATTTTTCGCCCGGTTCTCTGAGTTGTTCTGCTTCCGGCTGATGAATGGGAAAGTGTAGTAGTGCTGTTTCATTTCACCAGCCTCTCAAGTGTGGAAATTATGGTAAATTTGAGAACAAGCCAGATTAGATTGATAGTTACACCTCCTCCTTTAATTAGCCAACCACAGGATCTGTGGAGGCAAAGGCCGGGGGGGTGTGTCGGTGTATATAACGTGTATTGTCTATTTGAAAGATTAATCAAAAGGAGTTGCTTGAGGTGGGAAGGCTTTTCCGGAGAGGTTCCACATGTTGTCAGGTAGTCCCTCTGAATGGCAGCTTCCGGTTCGGTCCCTTAGCTTTCGGAAGTGACATTTAGTCTGATATGTGCCAGCCGTGCAATCTACCTAGCCCTGCAAAGTGCAAATATTAACCTAAATGCATATTAAGATACTGTGTGTTAGCTCCTGAACTGAAATAGAGAGCGGGTGTTCCAGCGGAGGCAAGCAAATCGTGTTGATTTACAGTGGCTTGCGGATTTGGCCCATTACCGCTTCTTTATACACTTTTAAAAAGAAATGCCAACTTGATAGTTTAGGCTTTAACTGGAACATGGCAAGTAATTGTATGTTTTGGCGGACCCCTAGTAATGTTGCAGAATCTTTCTCAGAAGTTGTTCCATGGGATAGCCGATTCCTCAGGTAAGAGCTACTTGTTTGTTCAATCCTCCATCTTAGGCCTGCTCCTCAGGTGCATCCTCCTTCTCGCAGCGATTTCCTAGGAACAGATTTCGAAGAACAGCTCTGATCACAGAATCACAGATTGGTTAGGGTTGGAAAGGACCTCTGGAGATCATCCAGCCCAACCCCCCTGCCAGAGCAGGGTCACCTACAGCAGGTTGCACAGGATGACCTCCAGGCGGGTTTTGAATGTCTCTGGGGTCGGAGACTCTACCGCCTCCCTGGGCAGCCTGTTCCAGCGCTCTGCCACCCTCAAAGTAAAGAAGTTCCTCCTCATGCTTTGATAGAAGTTCCTAGGTTCCAGTTTGTACCCGTTACCTCTTGTCCTGGATCATCTTTGATGATCCAGGACAAGAGGTAACGGGCACCAATTGGAACGTAGGAACTTGAACTTGAACTGGAACGTAGGAACTTGAACATAGGATTATCCTTGATGATTCAGGATAGCTGTGTGTCTGACCAGTCTGTCTTTCGAAGGAGGTCCTGGACCAGCTCCAGCCATGCTGTGCTGAGCAGAGCCCCTGGCAGCAGCCCCACAGCTCACTCCCAGTGTGCCTGAATGGAAAAGGTACCAAAGTTGCTCCAACACTTTCTGAAAAACTCTATAGTGTTACCCCACAAGCGCAAAGCGACGGCAAAGCCCGTGAAATGACACCGGTGCTTCCAGAAAATGTCAAGCTTCCTGCCCAAGGGTGACATGCCATGCGGTGGGGTCAGGGCCACGCGCTGAGCACCCGGTGCGCTGGGGTTGCCCCAGCGGTTCCTGAGCAGCTCCTGCAGTGCTGCCGCCGGTACCGTTCTGGCGGCTGTAGTTGTTTAAAAAGCCGTTGTTGTTTCCGGCGTAAGCTGACGGCAGTTTTCTCGGGCATTTGGGCCTCTTCAAATAAGTGTGCTGTGAGTACATCTGCAAGCATTCACCTGTCGAGGTCAAATGACTGGTGGTGCTCATCTGCCCCCTTGCTACTGCTGCTGCCTCCCGTGAATGCTCATGTGCCTGCGTGCCCCTGTACAGGCACAGATGCACGCGCGCAACACCTGATCCCGCATCCTAATTAGTTTTCGCCCGGTTCTCGGAGTTGTTCTGCTTCCGGCTGATGAATGGGAAAGTGTAGTAGTGCTGTTTCATTTCACCAGCCTCTCAAGTGTGGAAATTATGGTAAATTTGAGAACAAGCCAGATTAGATTGATAGTTACACCTCCTCCTTTAATTAGCCAACCACAGGATCTGTGGAGGCAAAGGCCGGGGGTGTGTGTCGGTGTATATAACATGTATTGTCTATGTGAAAGATTAATCAAAAGGAGTTGCTTGAGGTGGGAAGGCTTTTCCGGAGAGGTTCCACATGTTGTCAGGTAGTCCCTCTGAATGGCAGCTTCCGGTTCGGTCCCTTAGCTTTCGGAAGTGACATTTAGTCTGATATGTGCCAGCCGTGCAATCTACCTAGCCCTGCAAAGTGCAAATATTAACCTAAATGCATATTAAGATAGTGTGTGTTAGCTCCTGAACTGAAATAGAGAGCGGGTGTTCCAGCGGAGGCAAGCAAATCGTGTTGATTTACAGTGGCTTGAGGATTTGGCCCATTACCGCTTCTTTATACACTTTTAAAAAGAAATGCCAACTCGATAGTTTTATAAATACTCCAAATTTTAATTGACTCTGTCTCACGTAAATTTTGTGAGATCAACTTATAACACAAATATTAACCTAAATGCATATTAAGATACTGTGTGTTAGCTCCTGAACTGAAATGGAGAGCTGGTGTTCCAGCGGAGGCAAGCAAATCGTGTTGATTTACAGTGGCTTGAGGATTTGGCCCATTACCGCTTCTTTATACACTTTTAAAAAGAAATGCCAACTCGATAGTTTAGGCTTTAACTGGAACATGGCAAGAAATTGTATGTTTTGGCGGACCCCTAGTAATGTTGCAGAAACTTTCTCAGAAGTTGTTCCATGGGATAGCCGATTCCTCAGGTAAGAGCTACTTGTTTGTTCAATCCTCCATCTTAGGCCTGCTCCTCAGGTGCATCCTCCTTCTCGCAGCGATTTCCTAGGAACAGATTTCGAAGAACAGCTCTGATCACAGAATCACAGATTGGTTAGGGTTGGAAAGGACCTCTGGAGATCATCCAGCCCAACCCCCCTGCCAGAGCAGGGTCACCTACAGCAGGTTGCACAGGATGACCTCCAGGCGGGTTTTGAATGTTTCTGGGGTCGGAGACTCTACCGCCTCCCTGGGCAGCCTGTTCCAGCGCTCTGCCACCCTCAAAGTAAAGAAGTTCCTCCTCATGCTTTGATAGAAGTTCCTACGTTCCAGTTTGTACCCGTTACCTCTTGTCCTGGATCATCTTTGATGATCCAGGACAAGAGGTAACGGGCACCAATTGGAACGTAGGAACTTGAACTTGAACTGGAACGTAGGAACTTGAACATAGGATTATCCTTGATGATTCAGGATAGCTGTGTGTCTGACCAGTCTGTCTTTCGAAGGAGGTCCTGGACCAGCTCCAGCCATGCTGTGCTGAGCAGAGCCCCTGGCAGCAGCCCCACACCTCACTCCCAGTGTGCCTGAATGGAAAAGGTACCAAAGTTGCTCCAACACTTTCTGAAAAACTCTATAGTGTTACCCCACAAGCGCAAAGCGACGGCAAAGCCCGTGAAATGACACCGGTGCTTCCAGAAAATGTCAAGCTTCCTGCCCAAGGGTGACATGCCATGCGGTGGGGTCAGGGCCACGCGCTGAGCACCCGGTGCGCTGGGGTTGCCCCAGCGGTTCCTGAGCAGCTCCTGCAGTGCTGCCGCAGGTACCGTTCTGGCGGCTGTAGTTGTTTAAAAAGCGTTGTTGTTTCCGGCGTAATCTGACGGCAGTTTTCTCGGGCATTTGGGCCTCTTCTAATAAGTGTGCTGTGAGTACATCTGCAAGCATTCACCTGTCGAGGTCAAATGACTGGTGGTGCTCATCTCCCCCCGTGCTACTGCTGCTGCCTCCCGTGAATGCTCATGTGCCTGCGTGCCCCTGTACAGGCACAGATGCACGCGCGCAACACCTGATCCCGCATCCTAATTATTTTTCGCCCGGTTCTCTGAGTTGTTCTGCTTCCGGCTGATGAATGGGAAAGTGTAGTAGTGCTGTTTCATTTCACCAGCCTCTCAAGTGTGGAAATTATGGTAAATTTGAGAACAAGCCAGATTAGATTGATAGTTACACCTCCTCCTTTAATTAGCCAACCACAGGATCTGTGGAGGCAAAGGCCGGGGGGGTGTGTCGGTGTATATAACGTGTATTGTCTATGTGAAAGATTAATCAAAAGGAGTTGCTTGAGGTGGGAAGGCTTTTCCGGAGAGGTTCCACACGTTGTCAGGTAGTCCCTCTGAATGGCAGCTTCCGGTTCGGTCCCTTAGCTTTCGGAAGTGACATTTAGTCTGATATGTGCCAGCCGTGCAATCTACCTAGCCCTGCAAAGTGCAAATATTAACCTAAATGCATATTAAGATAGTGTGTGTTAGCTCCTGAACTGAAATAGAGAGCGGGTGTTCCAGCGGAGGCAAGCAAATCGTGTTGATTTACAGTGGCTTGAGGATTTGGCCCATTACCGCTTCTTTATACACTTTTAAAAAGAAATGCCAACTCGATAGTTTAGGCTTTAACTGGAACATGGCAAGTAATTGTATGTTTTGGCGGACCCCTAGTAATGTTGCAGAATCTTTCTCAGAAGTTGTTCCATGGGATAGCCGATTCCTCAGGTAAGAGCTACTTGTTTGTTCAATCCTCCATCTTAGGCCTGCTCCTCAGGTGCATCCTCCTTCTCGCAGCGATTTCCTAGGAACAGATTTCGAAGAACAGCTCTGATCACAGAATCACAGATTGCTTTGGGTTGGAAAGGAGGTCTGGAGATCATCCAGTCCAACCCCCCTGCCAGAGCAGGGTCACCTACAGCAGGTTGCACAGGATGACCTCCAGGCGGGTTTTGAATGTCTCTGGGGTCGGAGACTCTACTGCCTCCCTGGGCAGCCTGTTCCAGCGCTCTGCCACCCTCAAAGTAAAGAAGTTCCTCCTCATGATTTGATAGAAGTTCCTACGTTCCAGTTTGTACCCGTTACCTCTTGTCCTGGATCATCTTTGATGATCCAGGACAAGAGGTAACGGGCACCAATTGGAACGTAGGAACTTGAACTTGAACTGGAACGTAGGAACTTGAACATAGGATTATCCTTGATGATTCAGGATAGCTGTGTGTCTGACCAGTCTGTCTTTCG
Organism: Vanellus vanellus; assembly: GCF_965231255.1. Taxonomy (NCBI): domain Eukaryota; kingdom Metazoa; phylum Chordata; class Aves; order Charadriiformes; family Charadriidae; genus Vanellus; species Vanellus vanellus. Next base: position 382,997 of record NW_028128478.1, on the reverse strand, counting down.
AAGGAGGTCCTGGGCCAGCTCCAGCCATGCTGTGTTGAGCAGAGCCCCTGGCAGCAGCCCCACAGCTCACTCCCAGTGTGCCTGAATGGAAAAGGTACCAAAGTTGCTCCAACACTTTCTGAAAAACTCTATAGTGTTACCCCACAAGCGCAAAGCGACGGCAAAGCCCGTGAAATGACACCGGTGCTTCCAGAAAATGTCAAGCTTCCTGCCCAAGGGTGACATGCCATGCGGTGGGGTCAGGGCCACGCGCTGAGCACCCGGTGCGCTGGGGTTGCCCCAGCGGTTCCTGAGCAGCTCCTGCAGTGCTGCCGCCGGTACCGTTCTGGCGGCTGTAGTTGTTTAAAAAGCCGTTGTTTTTTCCGGCGTAATCTGACGGCAGTTTTCTCGGGCATTTGGGCCTCTTCTAATAAGTGTGCTGTGAGTACATCTGCAAGCATTCACCTGTCGAGGTCAAATGACTGGTGGTGCTCATCTGCCCCCGTGCTACTGCTGCTGCCTCCCGTGAATGCTCATGTGCCTGCGTGCCCCTGTACAGGCACAGATGCACGCGCGCAACACCTGATCCCGCATCCTAATTATTTTTCGCCCGGTTCTCTGAGTTGTTCTGCTTCCGGCTGATGAATGGGAAAGTGTAGTAGTGCTGTTTCATTTCACCAGCCTCTCAAGTGTGGAAATTATGGTAAATTTGAGAACAAGCCAGATTAGATTGATAGTTACACCTCCTCCTTTAATTAGCCAACCACAGGATCTGTGGAGGCAAAGGCCGGGGGGGTGTGTCGGTGTATATAACGTGTATTGTCTATTTGAAAGATTAATCAAAAGGAGTTGCTTGAGGTGGGAAGGCTTTTCCGGAGAGGTTCCACATGTTGTCAGGTAGTCCCTCTGAATGGCAGCTTCCGGTTCGGTCCCTTAGCTTTCGGAAGTGACATTTAGTCTGATATGTGCCAGCCGTGCAATCTACCTAGCCCTGCAAAGTGCAAATATTAACCTAAATGCATATTAAGATACTGTGTGTTAGCTCCTGAACTGAAATAGAGAGCGGGTGTTCCAGCGGAGGCAAGCAAATCGTGTTGATTTACAGTGGCTTGCGGATTTGGCCCATTACCGCTTCTTTATACACTTTTAAAAAGAAATGCCAACTTGATAGTTTAGGCTTTAACTGGAACATGGCAAGTAATTGTATGTTTTGGCGGACCCCTAGTAATGTTGCAGAATCTTTCTCAGAAGTTGTTCCATGGGATAGCCGATTCCTCAGGTAAGAGCTACTTGTTTGTTCAATCCTCCATCTTAGGCCTGCTCCTCAGGTGCATCCTCCTTCTCGCAGCGATTTCCTAGGAACAGATTTCGAAGAACAGCTCTGATCACAGAATCACAGATTGGTTAGGGTTGGAAAGGACCTCTGGAGATCATCCAGCCCAACCCCCCTGCCAGAGCAGGGTCACCTACAGCAGGTTGCACAGGATGACCTCCAGGCGGGTTTTGAATGTCTCTGGGGTCGGAGACTCTACCGCCTCCCTGGGCAGCCTGTTCCAGCGCTCTGCCACCCTCAAAGTAAAGAAGTTCCTCCTCATGCTTTGATAGAAGTTCCTAGGTTCCAGTTTGTACCCGTTACCTCTTGTCCTGGATCATCTTTGATGATCCAGGACAAGAGGTAACGGGCACCAATTGGAACGTAGGAACTTGAACTTGAACTGGAACGTAGGAACTTGAACATAGGATTATCCTTGATGATTCAGGATAGCTGTGTGTCTGACCAGTCTGTCTTTCGAAGGAGGTCCTGGACCAGCTCCAGCCATGCTGTGCTGAGCAGAGCCCCTGGCAGCAGCCCCACAGCTCACTCCCAGTGTGCCTGAATGGAAAAGGTACCAAAGTTGCTCCAACACTTTCTGAAAAACTCTATAGTGTTACCCCACAAGCGCAAAGCGACGGCAAAGCCCGTGAAATGACACCGGTGCTTCCAGAAAATGTCAAGCTTCCTGCCCAAGGGTGACATGCCATGCGGTGGGGTCAGGGCCACGCGCTGAGCACCCGGTGCGCTGGGGTTGCCCCAGCGGTTCCTGAGCAGCTCCTGCAGTGCTGCCGCCGGTACCGTTCTGGCGGCTGTAGTTGTTTAAAAAGCCGTTGTTGTTTCCGGCGTAAGCTGACGGCAGTTTTCTCGGGCATTTGGGCCTCTTCAAATAAGTGTGCTGTGAGTACATCTGCAAGCATTCACCTGTCGAGGTCAAATGACTGGTGGTGCTCATCTGCCCCCTTGCTACTGCTGCTGCCTCCCGTGAATGCTCATGTGCCTGCGTGCCCCTGTACAGGCACAGATGCACGCGCGCAACACCTGATCCCGCATCCTAATTAGTTTTCGCCCGGTTCTCGGAGTTGTTCTGCTTCCGGCTGATGAATGGGAAAGTGTAGTAGTGCTGTTTCATTTCACCAGCCTCTCAAGTGTGGAAATTATGGTAAATTTGAGAACAAGCCAGATTAGATTGATAGTTACACCTCCTCCTTTAATTAGCCAACCACAGGATCTGTGGAGGCAAAGGCCGGGGGTGTGTGTCGGTGTATATAACATGTATTGTCTATGTGAAAGATTAATCAAAAGGAGTTGCTTGAGGTGGGAAGGCTTTTCCGGAGAGGTTCCACATGTTGTCAGGTAGTCCCTCTGAATGGCAGCTTCCGGTTCGGTCCCTTAGCTTTCGGAAGTGACATTTAGTCTGATATGTGCCAGCCGTGCAATCTACCTAGCCCTGCAAAGTGCAAATATTAACCTAAATGCATATTAAGATAGTGTGTGTTAGCTCCTGAACTGAAATAGAGAGCGGGTGTTCCAGCGGAGGCAAGCAAATCGTGTTGATTTACAGTGGCTTGAGGATTTGGCCCATTACCGCTTCTTTATACACTTTTAAAAAGAAATGCCAACTCGATAGTTTTATAAATACTCCAAATTTTAATTGACTCTGTCTCACGTAAATTTTGTGAGATCAACTTATAACACAAATATTAACCTAAATGCATATTAAGATACTGTGTGTTAGCTCCTGAACTGAAATGGAGAGCTGGTGTTCCAGCGGAGGCAAGCAAATCGTGTTGATTTACAGTGGCTTGAGGATTTGGCCCATTACCGCTTCTTTATACACTTTTAAAAAGAAATGCCAACTCGATAGTTTAGGCTTTAACTGGAACATGGCAAGTAATTCTGTGTTTTGGCGGACCCCTAGTTATGTTGCAGAATCTTTCTCAGAAGTTGTTCCATGGGATAGCCGATTCCTCAGGTAAGAGCTACTTGTTTGTTCAATCCTCCATCTTAGGCCTGCTCCTCAGGTGCATCCTCCTTCTCGCAGCGATTTCCTAGGAACAGATTTCGAAGAACAGCTCTGATCACAGAATCACAGATTGGTTAGGGTTGGAAAGGAGCTCTGGAGATCATCCAGTCCAACCCCCCTGCCAGAGCAGGGTCACCTACAGCAGGTTGCACAGGATGACCTCCAGGCGGGTTTTGAATGTCTCTGGGGTCGGAGACTCTACTGCCTCCCTGGGCAGCCTGTTCCAGCGCTCTGCCACCCTCAAAGTAAAGAAGTTCCTCCTCATGCTTTGATAGAAGTTCCTACGTTCCAGTTTGTACCCGTTACCTCTTGTCCTGGATCATCTTTGATGATCCAGGACAAGAGGTAACGGGCACCAATTGGAACGTAGGAACCTGAACTTGAACTGGAAGGTAGGAACTTGAACATAGGATTATCCTTGATGATTCAGGATAGCTGTGTGTCTGACCAGTCTGTCTTTCGAAGGAGGTCCTGGGCCAGCTCCAGCCATGCTGTGCTGAGCAGAGCCCCTGGCAGCAGCCCCACAGCTCACTCCCAGTGTGCCTGAATGGAAAAGGTACCAAAGTTGCTCCAACACTTTCTGAAAAACTCTATAGTGTTACCCCACAAGCACAAAGCGACGGCAAAGCCCGTGAAATGACACCGGTGCTTCCAGAAAATGTCAAGCTTCCTGCCCAAGGGTGACATGCCATGCGGTGGGGTCAGGGCCACGCGCTGAGCACCCGGTGCGCTGGGGTTGCCCCAGCGGTTCCTGAGCAACTCCTGCAGTGCTGCCGCCGGTACCGTTCTGGCGGCTGTAGTTGTTTAAAAAGCCGTTGTTGTTTCCGGCGTAAGCTGACGGCAGTTTTCTCGGGCATTTGGGCCTCTTCTAATAAGTGTGCTGTGAGTACATCTGCAAGCATTCACCTGTCGAGGTCAAATGACTGGTGGTGCTCATCTGCCCCCGTGCTACTGCTGCTGCCTCCCGTGAATGCTCATGTGCCTGCGTGCCCCTGTACAGGCACAGATGCACGCGCGCAACACCTGATCCCGCATCCTAATTATTTTTCGCCCGGTTCTCTGAGTTGTTCTGCTTCCGGCTGATGAATGGGAAAGTGTAGTAGTGCTGTTTCATTTCACCAGCCTCTCAAGTGTGGAAATTATGGTAAATTTGAGAACAAGCCAGATTAGATTGATAGTTACACCTCCTCCTTTAATTAGCCAACCACAGGATCTGTGGAGGCAAAGGCCGGGGGGGTGTGTCGGTGTATATAACGTGTATTGTCTATGTGAAAGATTAATCAAAAAGAGTTGCTTGAGGTGGGAAGGCTTTTCCGGAGAGGTTCCACATGTTGTCAGGTAGTCCCTCTGAATGGCAGCTTCCGGTTCGGTCCCTTAGCTTTCGGAAGTGACATTTAGTCTGATATGTGCCAGCCGTGCAATCTACCTAGCCCTGCAAAGTGCAAATATTAACCTAAATGCATATTAAGATACTGTGTGTTAGCTCCTGAACTGAAATAGAGAGCGGGTGTTCCAGCGGAGGCAAGCAAATCGTGTTGATTTACAGTGGCTTGAGGATTTGGCCCATTACCGCTTCTTTATACACTTTTAAAAAGAAATGCCAACTCGATAGTTTAGGCTTTAACTGGAACATGGCAAGTAATTGTATGTTTTGGCGGACCCCTAGTAATGTTGCAGAATCTTTCTCAGAAGTTGTTCCATGGGATAGCCGATTCCTCAGGTAAGAGCTACTTGTTTGTTCAATCCTCCATCTTAGGCCTGCTCCTCAGGTGCATCCTCCTTCTCGCAGCGATTTCCTAGGAACAGATTTCGAAGAACAGCTCTGATCACAGAATCACAGATTGGTTAGGGTTGGAAAGGACCTCTGGAGATCATCCAGCCCAACCCCCCTGCCAGAGCAGGGTCACCTACAGCAGGTTGCACAGGATGACCTCCAGGCGGGTTTTGAATGTCTCTGGGGTGGGAGACTCTACCGCCTCCCCGGGCAGCCTGTTCCAGCGCTCTGCCACCCTCAAAGTAAAGAAGTTCCTCCTCATGCTTTGATAGAAGTTCCTAGGTTCCAGTTTGTACCCGTTACCTCTTGTCCTGGATCATCTTTGATGATCCAGGACAAGAGGTAACGGGCACCAATTGGAACGTAGGAACTTGAACTTGAACTGGAACGTAGGAACTTGAACATAGGATTATCCTTGATGATTCAGGATAGCTGTGTGTCTGACCAGTCTGTCTTTCGAAGGAGGTCCTGGGCCAGCTCCAGCCATGCTGTGCTGAGCAGAGCCCCTGGCAGCAGCCCCACAGCTCACTCCCAGTGTGCCTGAATGGAAAAGGTACCAAAGTTGCTCCAACACTTTCTGAAAAACTCTATAGTGTTACCCCACAAGCGCAAAGCGACGGCAAAGCCCGTGAAATGACACCGGTGCTTCCAGAAAATGTCAAGCTTCCTGCCCAAGGGTGACATGCCATGCGGTGGGGTCAGGGCCACGCGCTGAGCACCCGGTGCGCTGGGGTTGCCCCAGCGGTTCCTGAGCAGCTCCTGCAGTGCTGCCGCCGGTACCGTTCTGGCGGCTGTAGTTGTTTAAAAAGCCGTTGTTGTTTCCGGCGTAATCTGACGGCAGTTTTCTCGGGCATTTGGGCCTCTTCTAATAAGTGTGCTGTGAGTACATCTGCAAGCATTCACCTGTCGAGGTCAAATGACTGGTGGTGCTCATCTGCCCCCGTGCTACTGCTGCTGCCTCCCGTGAATGCTCATGTGCCTGCGTGCCCCTGTACAGGCACAGATGCACGCGCGCAACACCTGATCCCGCATCCTAATTATTTTTCGCCCGGTTCTCGGAGTTGTTCTGCTTCCGGCTGATGAATGGGAAAGTGTAGTAGTGCTGTTTCATTTCACCAGCCTCTCAAGTGTGGAAATTATGGTAAATTTGAGAACAAGCCAGATTAGATTGATAGTTACACCTCCTCCTTTAATTAGCCAACCACAGGATCTGTGGAGGCAAAGGCCGGGGGGGTGTGTCGGTGTATATAACGTGTATTGTCTATGTGAAAGATTAATCAAAAGGAGTTGCTTGAGGTGGGAAGGCTTTTCCGGAGAGGTTCCACATGTTGTCAGGTAGTCCCTCTGAATGGCAGCTTCCGGTTCGGTCCCTTAGCTTTCGGAAGTGACATTTAGTCTGATATGTGCCAGCCGTGCAATCTACCTAGCCCTGCAAAGTGCAAATATTAACCTAAATGCATATTAAGATACTGTGTGTTAGCTCCTGAACTGAAATAGAGAGCGGGTGTTCCAGCGGAGGCAAGCAAATCGTGTTGATTTAGAGTGGCTTGAGGATTTGGCCCATTACCGCTTCTTTATACACTTTTAAAAAGAAATGCCAACTCGATAGTTTAGGCTTTAACTGGAACATGGCAAGTAATTGTATGTTTTGGCGGACCCCTAGTAATGTTGCAGAATCTTTCTCAGAAGTTGTTCCATGGGATAGCCGATTCCTCAGGTAAGAGCTACTTGTTTGTTCAATCCTCCATCTTAGGCCTGCTCCTCAGGTGCATCCTCCTTCTCGCAGCGATTTCCTAGGAACAGATTTCGAAGAACAGCTCTGATCACAGAATCACAGATTGGTTAGGGTTGGAAAGGAACTCTGGAGATCATGTAGTGCAACCCCCCTGCCAGAGCAGGGTCACCTACAGCAGGTTGCACAGGATGACCTCCAGGCGGGTTTTGAATGTCTCTGGGGTGGGAGACTCTACCACCTCCCTGGGCAGCCTGTTCCAGCGCTCTGCCACCCTCAAAGTAAAGAAGTTCCTCCTCATGCTTTGATAGAAGTTCCTAGGTTCCAGTTTGTACCCGTTACCTCTTGTCCTGGATCATCTTTGATGATCCAGGACAAGAGGTAACGGGCACCAATTGGAACGTAGGAACTTGAACTTGAACTGGAACGTAGGAACTTGAACATAGGATTATCCTTGATGATTCAGGATAGCTGTGTGTCTGACCAGTCTGTCTTTCGAAGGAGGTCCTGGACCAGCTCCAGCCATGCTGTGCTGAGCAGAGCCCCTGGCAGCAGCCCCACAGCTCACTCCCAGTGTGCCTGAATGGAAAAGGTACCAAAGTTGCTCCAACACTTTCTGAAAAACTCTATAGTGTTACCCCACAAGCGCAAAGCGACGGCAAAGCCCGTGAAATGACACCGGTGCTTCCAGAAAATGTCAAGCTTCCTGCCCAAGGGTGACATGCCATGCGGTGGGGTCAGGGCCACGCGCTGAGCACCCGGTGCGCTGGGGTTGCCCCAGCGGTTCCTGAGCAGCTCCTGCAGTGCTGCCGCCGGTACCGTTCTGGCGGCTGTAGTTGTTTAAAAAGCCGTTGTTGTTTCCGGCGTAATCTGACGGCAGTTTTCTCGGGCATTTGGGCCTCTTCTAATAAGTGTGCTGTGAGTACATCTGCAAGCATTCACCTGTCGAGGTCAAATGACTGGTGGTGCTCATCTGCCCCCGTGCTACTGCTGCTGCCTCCCGTGAATGCTCATGTGCCTGCGTGCCCCTGTACAGGCACAGATGCACGCGCGCAACACCTGATCCCGCATCCTAATTATTTTTCGCCCGGTTCTCGGAGTTGTTCTGCTTCCGGCTGATGAATGGGAAAGTGTAGTAGTGCTGTTTCATTTCACCAGCCTCTCAAGTGTGGAAATTATGGTAAATTTGAGAACAAGCCAGATTAGATTGATAGTTACACCTCCTCCTTTAATTAGCCAACCACAGGATCTGTGGAGGCAAAGGCCGGGGGGCGTGTCGGTGGGGGGGCATACGATTTTACCATGGCGAGATTGCTGGAGGTTCTTTCTTGTCTGTTCTTTCTTGTCTTGTAAATTGGTATGAGGTTCTGCCAGTCTTCCTCACGTAGCACAATCGCTCTTGATTTCTGGAGGTTGCTCACAGGGTAAGCTAATGTTTAACATCAATAAGGGTTACCGAATCTTGTCCTTGAGAAGCAGGAGTCTGGAAGCTGTTGTCAATCCAACTGCTGTATTCCTGACCAGCAAGCCCGCTCGATTCAGGGTTAATTAACTGATTACTTAGAGCGGAAGTGTTGTGGAAGAGCCCGATCATTACCATTTCTATTCATTCTAATATGATGTATTTCAACTCCCCCTCCCTCACGCCTTCCAGAGAGTGATCTGGTGAAGGAGGATGACAAGTCTTTGTGAAACCATCTCGAGTTCTCCCAGATACTCGTAGTTGAAGTTGTCTAGCGGTGCGAGATTAGACACCGTGTGAAAGGCAATACTGCACAGATTCTTTATTCCAGACCATTTTGTAAGTTCGCATGATACAAAACCTCACGGTTACTGGGCAGCTCTCCCACTTTTCACGTCAACCTTTGCTACCTCGCCTGCTGCAACGTGCAGGAAAGAAACATTGATTTGAATTGCGCCGTGGTGCCGTGCATCTTAATGACACTCTGGAGTGACTGGCAGTGTGTCTGGGTCCTGGGGTTGGACCCGGTCTAGCTGCCAGGAGGCAACATTGCAGAGAGGGACTACAGCTGTGGTCTCTGAAGGGACCTGGCTACTCTATGTAGGCCTTCTCTCCCTGCGTCTCAGAGTGCTTGAAGATGCTAATTGGTTCACATTTTCCTCTGTTCGTTAAGGTATTCTGTCCTTAAAAATTCAGCTTTTTAAAATAGTAACGTGTATTGTCTATGTGAAAGATTAATCAAAAGGAGTTGCTTGAGGTGGGAAGGCTTTTCCGGAGAGGTTCCACATGTTGTCAGGTAGTCCCTCTGAATGGCAGCTTCCGGTTCAGTCCCTTAGCTTTCGGAAGTGACATTTAGTCTGATATGTGCCAGCCGTGCAATCTACCTAGCCCCGCAAAGTGCAAATATTAACATAAATGCATATTAAGATACTGTGTGTTAGCTCCTGAACTGCAATAGAGAGCGGGTGTTCCAGCGGAGGCAAGCAAATCGTGTTGATTTACAGTGGCTTGCGGATTTGGCCCATTACCGCTTCTTTATACACTTTTAAAAAGAAATGCCAACTCGATAGTTTAGGCTTTAACTGGAACATGGCAAGTAATTGTATGTTTTGGCGGACCCCTAGTAATGTTGCAGAATCTTTCTCAGAAGTTGTTCCATGGGATAGCCGATTCCTCAGGTAAGAGCTACTTGTTTGTTCAATCCTCCATCTTAGGCCTGCTCCTCAGGTGCATCCTCCTTCTCGCAGCGATTTCCTAGGAACAGATTTCGAAGAACAGCTCTGATCACAGAATCACAGATTGGTTAGGGTTGGAAAGGAGCTCTGGAGATCATCCAGCCCAACCCCCCTGCCAGAGCAGGGTCACCTACAGCAGGTTGCACAGGATGACCTGCAGGCGGGTTTTGAATGTCTCTGGGGTGGGAGACTCTACTGCCTCCCTGGGCAGCCTGTTCCAGCGCTCTGCCACCCTCAAAGTAAAGAAGTTCCTCCTCATGCTTTGATAGAAGTTCCTAGGTTCCAGTTTGTACCCGTTACCTCTTGTCCTGGATCATCTTTGATGATCCAGGACAAGAGGTAACGGGCACCAATTGGAACGTAGGAACTTGAACTTGAACTGGAAGGTAGGAACTTGAACTTGAACATAGGATTATCCTTGATGATTCAGGATAGCTGTGTGTCTGACCAGTCTGTCTTTCGAAGGAGGTCCTGGGCCAGCTCCAGCCATGCTGTGCTGAGCAGAGCCCCTGGCAGCAGCCCCACAGCTCACTCCCAGTGTGCCTGAATGGAAAAGGTACCAAAGTTGCTCCAACACTTTCTGAAAAACTCTATAGTGTTACCCCACAAGCGCAAAGCGACGGCAAAGCCCATGAAATGACACCGGTGCTTCCAGAAAATGTCAAGCTTCCTGCCCAAGGGTGACATGCCATGCGGTGGGGTCAGGGCCACATGCTGAGCACCCGGTGCGCTGGGATTGCCCCAGCGGTTCCTGAGCAGCTCCTGCAGTGCTGCCGCCGGTACCGTTCTGGCAGCTGTAGTTGTTTAAAAAGCCGTTGTTGTTTCCGGCGTAATCTGACGGCAGTTTTCTCGGGCATTTGGGCCTCTTCTAATAAGTGTGCTGTGAGTACATCTGCAAGCATTCACCTGTCGAGGTCAAATGACTGGTGGTGCTCATCTCCCCCCGTGCTACTGCTGCTGCTGCCTCCCGTGAATGCTCATGTGCCTGCGTGCCCCTGTACAGGCACAGAAGCATGCGTGCAACACCTGATCCCGCATCCTAATTATTTTTCGCCCGGTTCTCTGAGTTGTTCTGCTTCCGGCTGATGAATGGGAAAGTGTAGTAGTGCTGTTTCATTTCACCAGCCTCTCAAGTGTGGAAATTATGGTAAATTTGAGAACAAGCCAGATTAGATTGATAGTTACACCTCCTCCTTTAATTAGCCAACCACAGGATCTGTGGAGGCAAAGGCCGGGGGGGTGTGTCGGTGTATATAACGTGTATTGTCTATGTGAAAGATTAATCAAAAGGAGTTGCTTGAGGTGGGAAGGCTTTTCCGGAGAGGTTCCACATGTTGTCAGGTAGTCCCTCTGAATGGCAGCTTCCGGTTCGGTCCCTTAGCTTTCGGAAGTGACATTTAGTCTGATATGTGCCAGCCGTGCAATCTACCTAGCCCTGCAAAGTGCAAATATTAACCTAAATGCATATTAAGATACTGTGTGTTAGCTCCTGAACTGAAATAGAGAGCGGGTGTTCCAGCGGAGGCAAGCAAATCGTGTTGATTTACAGTGGCTTGAGGATTTGGCCCATTACCGCTTCTTTATACACTTCTAAAAAGAAATGCCAACTCGATAGTTTAGGCTTTAACTGGAACATGGCAAGTAATTGTATGTTTTGGCGGACCCCTAGTAATGTTGCAGAATCTTTCTCAGAAGTTGTTCCATGGGATAGCCGATTCCTCAGGTAAGAGCTACTTGTTTGTTCAATCCTCCATCTTAGGCCTGCTCCTCAGGTGCATCCTCCTTCTCGCAGCGATTTCCTAGGAACAGATTTCGAAGAACAGCTCTGATCACAGAATCACAGATTGGTTAGGGTTGGAAAGGAGCTCTGGAGATCATCCAGCCCAACCCCCCTGACAGAGCAGGGTCACCTACAGCAGGTTGCACAGGATGACCTCCAGGCGGGTTTTGAATGTTTCTGGGGTGGGAGACTCTACCGCCTCCCTGGGCAGCCTGTTCCAGCGCTCTGCCACCCTCAAAGTAAAGAAGTTCCTCCTCATGCTTTGATAGAAGTTCCTAGGTTCCAGTTTGTACCCGTTACCTCTTGTCCTGGATCATCTTTGATGATCCAGGACAAGAGGTAACGGGCACCAATTGGAACGTAGGAACTTGAACTTCAATTGGAACGTAGGAACTTGAACATAGGATTATCCTTGATGATTCAGGATAGCTGTGTGTCTGACCAGTCTGTCTTTCGAAGGAGGTCCTGGGCCAGCTCCAGCCATGCTGTGCTGAGCAGAGCCCCTGGCAGCAGCCCCACAGCTCACTCCCAGTGTGCCTGAATGGAAAAGGTACCAAAGTTGCTCCAACACTTTCTGAAAAACTCTATAGTGTTACCCCACAAGCGCAAAGCGACGGCAAAGCCCGTGAAATGACACCGGTGCTTCCAGAAAATGTCAAGCTTCCTGCCCAAGGGTGACATGCCATGCGGTGGGGTCAGGGCCACGCGCTGAGCACCCGGTGCGCTGGGGTTGCCCCAGCGGTTCCTGAGCAGCTCCTGCAGTGCTGCCGCCGGTACCGTTCTGGCGGCTGTAGTTGTTTAAAAAGCCGTTGTTGTTTCCGGCGTAATCTGACGGCAGTTTTCTCGGGCATTTGGGCCTCTTCTAATAAGTGTGCTGTGAGTACATCTGCAAGCATTCACCTGTCGAGGTCAAATGACTGGTGGTGCTCATCTGCCCCCGTGCTACTGCTGCTGCCTCCCGTGAATGCTCATGTGCCTGCGTGCCCCTGTACAGGCACAGATGCACGTGCGCAACACCTGATCCCGCATCCTAATTATTTTTCGCCCGGTTCTCGGAGTTGTTCTGCTTCCGGCTGATGAATGGGAAAGTGTAGTAGTGCTGTTTCATTTCACCAGCCTCTCAAGTGTGGAAATTATGGTAAATTTGAGAACAAGCCAGATTAGATTGATAGTTACACCTCCTCCTTTAATTAGCCAACCACAGGATCTGTGGAGGCAAAGGCCGGGGGGGGGGTGTCGGTGTAGATAACGTGTATTGTCTATGTGAAAGATTAATCAAAAGGAGTTGCTTGAGGTGGGAAGGCTTTTCCGGAGAGGTTCCACATGTTGTCAGGTAGTCCCTCTGAATGGCAGCTTCCGGTTCGGTCCCTTAGCTTTCGGAAGTGACATTTAGTCTGATATGTGCCAGCCGTGCAATCTACCTAGCCCTGCAAAGTGCAAATATTAACCTAAATGCATATTAAGATACTGTGTGTTAGCTCCTGAACTGAAATAGAGAGCGGGTGTTCCAGCGGAGGCAAGCAAATCGTGTTGATTTACAGTGGCTTGCGGATTTGGCCCATTACCGCTTCTTTATACACTTTTAAAAAGAAATGCCAACTCGATAGTTTAGGCTTTAACTGGAACATGGCAAGTAATTGTATGTTTTGGCGGATCCCTAGTAATGTTGCAGAATCTTTCTCAGAAGTTGTTCCATGGGATAGCCGATTCCTCAGGTAAGAGCTACTTGTTTGTTCAATCCTCCATCTTAGGCCTGCTCCTCAGGTGCATCCTCCTTCTCGCAGCGATTTCCTAGGAACAGATTTCAAAGAACAGCTCTGATCACAGAATCACAGATTGCTTTGGGTTGGAAAGGACCTCTGGAGATCATCCAGCCCAACCCCCCTGCCAGAGCAGGGTCACCTACAGCAGGTTGCACAGGATGACCTCCAGGCAGGTTTTGAATGTTTCTGGGGTGGGAGACTCTACCGCCTCCCTGGGCAGCCTGTTCCAGCGCTCTGCCACCCTCAAAGTAAAGAAGTTCCTCCTCATGCTTTGATAGAAGTTCCTACGTTCCAGTTTGTACTCGTTACCTCTTGTCCTGGATCATCTTTGATGATCCAGGACAAGAGGTAACGGGCACCAATTGGAACGTAGGAACTTGAACTTGAACTGGAAGGTAGGAACTTGAACTTGAACATAGGATTATCCTTGATGATTCAGGATAGCTGTGTGTCTGACCAGTCTGTCTTTCGAAGGAGGTCCTGGGCCAGCTCCAGCCATGCTGTGCTGAGCAGAGCCCCTGGCAGCAGCCCCACAGCTCACTCCCAGTGTGCCTGAATGGAAAAGGTACCAAAGTTGCTCCAACACTTTCTGAAAAACTCTATAGTGTTACCCCACAAGCGCAAAGCGACGGCAAAGCCCGTGAAATGACACCGGTGCTTCCAGAAAATGTCAAGCTTCCTGCCCAAGGGTGACATGCCATGCGGTGGGGTCAGGGCCACGCGCTGAGCACCCGGTGCGCTGGGGTTGCCCCAGCGGTTCCTGAGCAGCTCCTGCAGTGCTGCCGCCGGTACCGTTCTGGCGGCTGTAGTTGTTTAAAAAGCCGTTGTTGTTTCCGGCGTAATCTGACGGCAGTTTTCTCGGGCATTTGGGCCTCTTCTAATAAGTGTGCTGTGAGTACATCTGCAAGCATTCACCTGTCGAGGTCAAATGACTGGTGGTGCTCATCTGCCCCCGTGCTACTGCTGCTGCCTCCCGTGAATGCTCATGTGCCTGCGTGCCCCTGTACAGGCACAGATGCACGCGCGCAACACCTGATCCCGCATCCTAATTATTTTTCGCCCGGTTCTCTGAGTTGTTCTGCTTCCGGCTGATGAATGGGAAAGTGTAGTAGTGCTGTTTCATTTCACCAGCCTCTCAAGTGTGGAAATTATGGTAAATTTGAGAACAAGCCAGATTAGATTGATAGTTACACCTCCTCCTTTAATTAGCCAACCACAGGATCTGTGGAGGCAAAGGCCGGGAGGGTGTGTCGGTGTATATAAGGTGTATTGTCTATGTGAAAGATTAATCAAAAGGAGTTGCTTGAGGTGGGAAGGCTTTTCCGGAGAGGTTCCACATGTTGTCAGGTAGTCCCTCTGAATGGCAGCTTCCGGTTCGGTCCCTTAGCTTTCGGAAGTGACATTTAGTCTGATATGTGCCAGCCGTGCAATCTACCTAGCCCTGCAAAGTGCAAATATTAACCTAAATGCATATTAAGATACTGTGTGTTAGCTCCTGAACTGAAATAGAGAGCGGGTGTTCCAGCGGAGGCAAGCAAATCGTGTTGATTTACAGTGGCTGGCGGATTTGGCCCATTACCGCTTCTTTATACACTTTTAAAAAGAAATGCCAACTCGATAGTTTAGGCTTTAACTGGAACATGGCAAGTAATTGTATGTTTTGGCGGACCCCTAGTAATGTTGCAGAATCTTTCTCAGAAGTTGTTCCATGGGATAGCCGATTCCTCAGGTAAGAGCTACTTGTTTGTTCAATCCTCCATCTTAGGCCTGCTCCTCAGGTGAATCCTCCTTCTCGCAGCGATTTCCTAGGAACAGATTTCGAAGAACAGCTCTGATAACAGAATCACAGATTGCTTTGGGTTGGAAAGGAGGTCTGGAGATCATCCAGTCAACCACCCTGCCAGAGCAGGGTCACCTACAGCAGGTTGCACAGGATGACCTCCAGGCGGGTTTTGAATGTCTCTGGGGTGGGAGACTCTACTGCCTCCCTGGGCAGCCTGTTCCAGCGCTCTGCCACCCTCAAAGTAAAGAAGTTCCTCCTCATGCTTTGATAGAAGTTCCTACGTTCCAGTTTGTACCCGTTACCTCTTGTCCTGGATCATCTTTGATGATCCAGGACAAGAGGTAACGGGCACCAATTGGAACGTAGGAACTTAAACTTGAACTGGAAGGTAGGAACTTGAACTTGAACATAGGATTATCCTTGATGATTCAGGATAGCTGTGTGTCTGACCAGTCTGTCTTTCGAAGGAGGTCCTGGGCCAGCTCCAGCCATGCTGTGCTGAGCAGAGCCCCTGGCAGCAGCCCCACAGCTCACTCCCAGTGTGCCTGAATGGAAAAGGTACCAAAGTTGCTCCAACACTTTCTGAAAAACTCTATAGTGTTACCCCACAAGCGCAAAGCGACGGCAAAGCCCGTGAAATGACACCGGTGCTTCCAGAAAATGTCAAGCTTCCTGCCCAAGGGTGACATGCCATGCGGTGGGGTCAGGGCCACACGCTGAGCACCCGGTGCGCTGGGGTTGCCCCAGCGGTTCCTGAGCAGCTCCTGCAGTGCTGCCGCCGGTACCGTTCTGGCGGCTGTAGTTGTTTAAAAAGCCGTTGTTGTTTCCGGCGTAATCTGACGGCAGTTTTCTCGGGCATTTGGGCCTCTTCTAATAAGTGTGCTGTGAGTACATCTGCAAGCATTCACCTGTCGAGGTCAAATGACTGGTGGTGCTCATCTGCCCCCGTGCTACTGCTGCTGCCTCCCGTGAATGCTCATGTGCCTGCGTGCCCCTGTTGCGCACGCGCGCAACACCTGATCCCGCATCCTAATTATTTTTCGCCCGGTTCTCGGAGTTGTTCTGCTTCCGGCTGATGAATGGGAAAGTGTAGTAGTGCTGTTTCATTTCACCAGCCTCTCAAGTGTGGAAATTATGGTAAATTTGAGAACAAGCCAGATTAGATTGATAGTTACACCTCCTCCTTTAATTAGCCAACCACAGGATCTGTGGAGGCAAAGGCCGGGGGGGTGTGTCGGTGTATATAAGGTGTATTGTCTATGTGAAAGATTAATCAAAAGGAGTTGCTTGAGGTGGGAAGGCTTTTCCGGAGAGGTTCCACATGTTGTCAGGTAGTCCCTCTGAATGGCAGCTTCCGGTTCGGTCCCTTAGCTTTCGGACGTGACATTTAGTCTGATATGTGCCAGCCGTGCAATCTACCTAGCCCTGCAAAGTGCAAATATTAACCTAAATGCATATTAAGATACTGTGTGTTAGCTCCTGAACTGAAATAGAGAGCGGGTGTTCCAGCGGAGGCAAGCAAATCGTGTTGATTTACAGTGGCTTGAGGATTTGGCCCATTACCGCTTCTTTATACACTTTTAAAAAGAAATGCCAACTCGATAGTTTAGGCTTTAACTGGAACATGGCAAGTAATTCTGTGTTTTGGCGGACCCCTAGTAATGTTGCAGAAACTTTCTCAGAAGTTGTTCCATGGGATAGCCGATTCCTCAGGTAAGAGCTACTTGTTTGTTCAATCCTCCATCTTAGGCCTGATCCTCAGGTGCATCCTCCTTCTCGCAGCGATTTCCTAGGAACAGATTTCGAAGAACAGCTCTGATCACAGAATCACAGATTGGTTAGGGTTGGAAAGGAGCTCTGGAGATCATCTAGTCCAACCCCCCTGCCAGAGCAGGGTCACCTACAGCAGGTTGCACAGGATGACCTCCAGGCGGGTTTTGAATGTCTCTGGGGTCGGAGACTCTACCGCCTCCCCGGGCAGCCTGTTCCAGCGCTCTGCCACCCTCAAAGTAAAGAAGTTCCTCCTCATGCTTTGATAGAAGTTCCTAGGTTCCAGTTTGTACCCGTTACCTCTTGTCCTGGATCATCTTTGATGATCATCATCTTTGATAATCCAGGACAAGAGGTAACGGGCACCAATTGGAACGTAGGAACTTGAACTTGAACTGGAAGGTAGGAACTTGAACTTGAACATAGGATTATCCTTGATGATTCAGGATAGCTGTGTGTCTGACCAGTCTGTCTTTCGAAGGAGGTCCTGGGCCAGCTCCAGCCATGCTGTGCTGAGCAGAGCCCCTGGCAGCAGCCCCACAGCTCACTCCCAGTGTGCCTGAATGGAAAAGGTACCAAAGTTGCTCCAACACTTTCTGAAAAACTCTATAGTGTTACCCCACAAGCGCAAAGCGACGGCAAAGCCCGTGAAATGACACCGGTGCTTCCAGAAAATGTCAAGCTTCCTGCCCAAGGGTGACATGCCATGCGGTGGGGTCAGGGCCACGCGCTGAGCACCCGGTGCGCTGGGGTTGCCCCAGCGGTTCCTGAGCAGCTCCTGCAGTGCTGCCGCCGGTACCGTTCTGGCGGCTGTAGTTGTTTAAAAAGCCGTTGTTGTTTCCGGCGTAATCTGACGGCAGTTTTCTCGGGCATTTGGGCCTCTTCTAATAAGTGTGCTGTGAGTACATCTGCAAGCATTCACCTGTCGAGGTCAAATGACTGGTGGTGCTCATCTGCCCCCGTGCTACTGCTGCTGCCTCCCGTGAATGCTCATGTGCCTGCGTGCCCCTGTACAGGCACAGATGCACGCGCGCAACACCTGATCCCGCATCCTAATTATTTTTCGCCCGGTTCTCGGAGTTGTTCTGCTTCCGGCTGATGAATGGGAAAGTGTAGTAGTGCTGTTTCATTTCACCAGCCTCTCAAGTGTGGAAATTATGGTAAATTTGAGAACAAGCCAGATTAGATTGATAGTTACACCTCCTCCTTTAATTAGCCAACCACAGGATCTGTGGAGGCAAAGGCCGGGGGGGGGTGTCGGTGTAGATAACGTGTATTGTCTATGTGAAAGATTAATCAAAAGGAGTTGCTTGAGGTGGGAAGGCTTTTCCGGAGAGGTTCCACATGTTGTCAGGTAGTCCCTCTGAATGGCAGCTTCCGGTTCGGTCCCTTAGCTTTCGGAAGTGACATTTAGTCTGATATGTGCCAGCCGTGCAATCTACCTAGCCCTGCAAAGTGCAAATATTAACCTAAATGCATATTAAGATACTGTGTGTTAGCTCCTGAACTGAAATAGAGAGCGGGTGTTCCAGCGGAGGCAAGCAAATCGTGTTGATTTAGAGTGGCTTGCGGATTTGGCCCATTACCGCTTCTTTATACACTTTTAAAAAGAAATGCCAACTCGATAGTTTAGGCTTTAACTGGAACATGGCAAGTAATTGTATGTTTTGGCGGACCCCTAGTAATGTTGCAGAATCTTTCTCAGAAGTTGTTCCATGGGATAGCCGATTCCTCAGGTAAGAGCTACTTGTTTGTTCAATCCTCCATCTTAGGCCTGCTCCTCAGGTGCATCCTCCTTCTCGCAGCGATTTCCTAGGAACAGATTTCGAAGAACAGCTCTGATCACAGAATCACAGATTGGTTAGGGTTGGAAAGGAGCTCTGGAGATCATCCAGTCCAACCCCCTGCCAGAGCAGGGTCACCTACAGCAGGTTGCACAGGATGACCTCCAGGCGGGTTATGAATGTTTCTGGGGTGGGAGACTCTACCGCCTCCCTGGGCAGCCTGTTCCAGCGCTCTGCCACCCTCAAAGTAAAGAAGTTCCTCCTCATGCTTTGATAGAAGTTCCTAGGTTCCAGTTTGTACCCGTTACCTCTTGTCCTGGATCATCTTTGATGATCCAGGACAAGAGGTAACGGGCACCAATTGGAACGTAGGAACTTGAACTTGAACTGGAAGGTAGGAACTTGAACTTGAACATAGGATTATCCTTGATGATTCAGGATAGCTGTGTGTCTGACCAGTCTGTCTTTCGAAGTAGGTCCTGGGCCAGCTCCAGCCATGCTGTGCTGAGCAGAGCCCCTGGCAGCAGCCCCACAGCTCACTCCCAGTGTGCCTGAATGGAAAAGGTACCAAAGTTGCTCCAACACTTTCCGAAAAACTCTATAGTGTTACCCCACAAGCGCAAAGCGACGGCAAAGCCCGTGAAATGACACCGGTGCTTCCAGAAAATGTCAAGCTTCCTGCCCAAGGGTGACATGCCATGCGGTGGGGTCAGGGCCACGCGCTGAGCACCCGGTGCGCTGGGGTTGCCCCAGCGGTTCCTGAGCAGCTCCTGCAGTGCTGCCGCCGGTACCGTTCTGGCGGCTGTAGTTGTTTAAAAAGCCGTTGTTGTTTCCGGCGTAATCTGACGGCAGTTTTCTCGGGCATTTGGGCCTCTTCTAATAAGTGTGCTGTGAGTACATCTGCAAGCATTCACCTGTCGAGGTCAAATGACTGGTGGTGCTCATCTGCCCCCGTGCTACTGCTGCTGCCTCCCGTGAATGCTCATGTGCCTGCGTGCCCCTGTACAGGCACAGATGCACGCGCGCAACACCTGATCCCGCATCCTAATTATTTTTCGCCCGGTTCTCGGAGTTGTTCTGCTTCCGGCTGATGAATGGGAAAGTGTAGTAGTGCTGTTTCATTTCACCAGCCTCTCAAGTGTGGAAATTATGGTAAATTTGAGAACAAGCCAGATTAGATTGATAGTTACACCTCCTCCTTTAATTAGCCAACCACAGGATCTGTGGAGGCAAAGGCCGGGGGGGTGTGTCGGTGTATATAACGTGTATTGTCTATGTGAAAGATGAATCAAAAGGAGTTGCTTGAGGTGGGAAGGCTTTTCCGGAGAGGTTCCACATGTTGTCAGGTAGTCCCTCTGAATGGCAGCTTCCGGTTCGGTCCCTTAGCTTTCGGAAGTGACATTTAGTCTGATATGTGCCAGCCGTGCAATCTACCTAGCCCTGCAAAGTGCAAATATTAACCTAAATGCATATTAAGATACTGTGTGTTAGCTCCTGAACTGAAATAGAGAGCGGGTGTTCCAGCGGAGGCAAGCAAATCGTGTTGATTTAGAGTGGCTTGAGGATTTGGCCCATTACCGCTTCTTTATACACTTTTAAAAAGAAATGCCAACTCGATAGTTTAGGCTTTAACTGGAACATGGCAAGTAATTGTATGTTTTGGCGGACCCCTAGTAATGTTGCAGAATCTTTCTCAGAAGTTGTTCCATGGGATAGCCGATTCCTCAGGTAAGAGCTACTTGTTTGTTCAATCCTCCATCTTAGGCCTGCTCCTCAGGTGCATCCTCCTTCTCGCAGCGATTTCCTAGGAACAGATTTCGAAGAACAGCTCTGATCACAGAATCACAGATTGGTTAGGGTTGGAAAGGAGCTCTGGAGATCATCCAGTCCAACCCCCCTGCCAGAGCAGGGTCACCTACAGCAGGTTGCACAGGATGACCTCCAGGCGGGTTTTGAATGTCTCTGGGGTGGGAGACTCTACCGCCTCCCTGGGCAGCCTGTTCCAGCGCTCTGCCACCCTCAAAGTAAAGAAGTTCCTCCTCATGCTTTGATAGAAGTTCCTACGTTCCAGTTTGTACCCGTTACCTCTTGTCCTGGATCATCTTTGATGATCCAGGACAAGAGGTAACGGGCACCAATTGGAACGTAGGAACTTGAACTTGAACTGGAAGGTAGGAACTTGAACTTGAACATAGGATTATCCTTGATGATTCAGGATAGCTGTGTGTCTGACCAGTCTGTCTTTCGAAGTAGGTCCTGGGCCAGCTCCAGCCATGCTGTGCTGAGCAGAGCCCCTGGCAGCAGCCCCACAGCTCACTCCCAGTGTGCCTGAATGGAAAAGGTACCAAAGTTGCTCCAACACTTTCCGAAAAACTCTATAGTGTTACCCCACAAGCGCAAAGCGACGGCAAAGCCCGTGAAATGACACCGGTGCTTCCAGAAAATGTCAAGCTTCCTGCCCAAGGGTGACATGCCATGCGGTGGGGTCAGGGCCACGCGCTGAGCACCCGGTGCGCTGGGGTTGCCCCAGCGGTTCCTGAGCAGCTCCTGCAGTGCTGCCGCCGGTACCGTTCTGGCGGCTGTAGTTGTTTAAAAAGCCGTTGTTGTTTCCGGCGTAATCTGACGGCAGTTTTCTCGGGCATTTGGGCCTCTTCTAATAAGTGTGCTGTGAGTACATCTGCAAGCATTCACCTGTCGAGGTCAAATGACTGGTGGTGCTCATCTGCCCCCGTGCTACTGCTGCTGCCTCCCGTGAATGCTCATGTGCCTGCGTGCCCCTGTACAGGCACAGATGCACGCGCGCAACAACTGATCCCGCATCCTAATTATTTTTCGCCCGGTTCTCGGAGTTGTTCTGCTTCCGGCTGATGAATGGGAAAGTGTAGTAGTGCTGTTTCATTTCACCAGCCTCTCAAGTGTGGAAATTATGGTAAATTTGAGAACAAGCCAGATTAGATTGATAGTTACACCTCCTCCTTTAATTAGCCAACCACAGGATCTGTGGAGGCAAAGGCCGGGGGGGTGTGTCGGTGTATATAAGGTGTATTGTCTATGTGAAAGATTAATCAAAAGGAGTTGCTTGAGGTGGGAAGGCTTTTCCGGAGAGGTTCCACATGTTGTCAGGTAGTCCCTCTGAATGGCAGCTTCCGGTTCGGTCCCTTAGCTTTCGGAAGTGACATTTAGTCTGATATGTGCCAGCCGTGCAATCTACCTAGCCCTGCAAAGTGTAAATATTAACCTAAATGCATATTAAGATAGTGTGTGTTAGCTCCTGAACTGAAATAGAGAGCGGGTGTTCCAGCGGAGGCAAGCAAATCGTGTTGATTTAGAGTGGCTTGAGGATTTGGCCCATTACCGCTTCTTTATACACTTTTAAAAAGAAATGCCAACTCGATAGTTTAGGCTTTAACTGGAACATGGCAAGTAATTGTATGTTTTGGCGGACCCCTAGTAATGTTGCAGAATCTTTCTCAGAAGTTGTTCCATGGGATAGCCGATTCCTCAGGTAAGAGCTACTTGTTTGTTCAATCCTCCATCTTAGGCCTGCTCCTCAGGTGCATCCTCCTTCTCGCAGCGATTTCCTAGGAACAGATTTCGAAGAACAGCTCTGATCACAGAATCACAGATTGGTTAGGGTTGGAAAGGAGCTCTGGAGATCATCCAGTCCAACCCCCCTGCCAGAGCAGGGTCACCTACAGCAGGTTGCACAGGATGACCTCCAGGCGGGTTTTGAATGTCTCTGGGGTGGGAGACTCTACCGCCTCCCTGGGCAGCCTGTTCCAGCGCTCTGCCACCCTCAAAGTAAAGAAGTTCCTCCTCATGCTTTGATAGAAGTTCCTACGTTCCAGTTTGTACCCGTTACCTCTTGTCCTGGATCATCTTTGATGATCCAGGACAAGAGGTAACGGGCACCAATTGGAACGTAGGAACTTGAACTTGAACTGGAACGTAGGAACTTGAACATAGGATTATCCTTGATGATTCAGGATAGCTGTGTGTCTGACCAGTCTGTCTTTCGAAGGAGGTCCTGGGCCAGCTCCAGCCATGCTGTGCTGAGCAGAGCCCCTGGCAGCAGCCCCACAGCTCACTCCCAGTGTGCCTGAATGGAAAAGGTACCAAAGTTGCTCCAACACTTTCTGAAAAACTCTATAGTGTTACCCCACAAGCGCAAAGCGACGGCAAAGCCCGTGAAATGACACCGGTGCTTCCAGAAAATGTCAAGCTTCCTGCCCAAGGGTGACATGCCATGCGGTGGGGTCAGGGCCACACGCTGAGCACCCGGTGCGCTGGGGTTGCCCCAGCGGTTCCTGAGCAGCTCCTGCAGTGCTGCCGCCGGTACCGTTCTGGCGGCTGTAGTTGTTTAAAAAGCCGTTGTTGTTTCCGGCGTAATCTGACGGCAGTTTTCTCGGGCATTTGGGCCTCTTCTAATAAGTGTGCTGTGAGTACATCTGCAAGCATTCACCTGTCGAGGTCAAATGACTGGTGGTGCTCATCTGCCCCCAGCTACTGCTGCTGCCTCCCGTGAATGCTCATGTGCCTGCGTGCCCCTGTACAGGCACAGATGCACGCGCGCAACACCTGATCCCGCATCCTAATTATTTTTCGCCCGGTTCTCTGAGTTGTTCTGCTTCCGGCTGATGAATGGGAAAGTGTAGTAGTGCTGTTTCATTTCACCAGCCTCTCAAGTGTGGAAATTATGGTAAATTTGAGAACAAGCGAGATTAGATTGATAGTTACACCTCCTCCTTTAATTAGCCAACCACAGGATCTGTGGAGGCAAAGGCCGGGGGGGTGTGTCGGTGTATATAACGTGTATTGTCTATGTGAAAGATTAATCAAAAGGAGTTGCTTGAGGTGGGAAGGCTTTTCCGGAGAGGTTCCACATGTTGTCAGGTAGTCCTTCTGAATGGCAGCTTCCGGTTCGGTCCCTTAGCTTTCGGAAGTGACATTTAGTCTGATATGTGCCAGCCGTGCAATCTACCTAGCCCTGCAAAGTGCAAATATTAACATAAATGCATATTAAGATACTGTGTGTTAGCTCCTGAACTGAAATAGAGAGCGGGTGTTCCAGCGGAGGCAAGCAAATCGTGTTGATTTACAGTGGCTTGAGGATTTGGCCCATTACCACTTCTTTATACACTTTTAAAAAGAAATGCCAACTCGATAGTTTAGGCTTTAACTGGAACATGGCAAGTAATTGTATGTTTTGGCGGACCCCTAGTAATGTTGCAGAATCTTTCTCAGAAGTTGTTCCATGGGATAGCCGATTCCTCAGGTAAGAGCTACTTGTTTGTTCAATCCTCCATCTTCGGCCTGCTCCTCAGGTGCATCCTCCTTCTCGCAGCGATTTCCTAGGAACAGATTTCGAAGAACAGCTCTGATCACAGAATCACAGATTGGTTAGGGTTGGAAAGGAGCTCTGGAGATCATCCAGTCCAACCCCCATGCCAGAGCAGGGTCACCTACAGCAGGTTGCACAGGATGACCTCCAGGCGGGTTTTGAATGTTTCTGGGGTGGGAGACTCTACCGCCTCCCTGGGCAGCCTGTTCCAGCGCTCTGCCACCCTCAAAGTAAAGAAGTTCCTCCTCATGCTTTGATAGAAGTTCCTAGGTTCCAGTTTGTACCCGTTACCTCTTGTCCTGGATCATCTTTGATGATCCAGGACAAGAGGTAACGGGCACCAATTGGAACGTAGGAACTTGAACTTGAACTGGAACGTAGGAGCTTGAACATAGGATTATCCTTGATGATTCAGGATAGCTGTGTGTCTGACCAGTCTGTCTTTCGAAGGAGGTCCTGGGCCAGCTCCAGCCATGCTGTGCTGAGCAGAGCCCCTGGCAGCAGCCCCACAGCTCACTCCCAGTGTGCCTGAATGGAAAAGGTACCAAAGTTGCTCCAACACTTTCTGAAAAACTCTACAGTGTTACCCCACAAGCGCAAAGTGACGGCAAAGCCCGTGAAATGACACCGGTGCTTCCAGAAAATGTCAAGCTTCCTGCCCAAGGGTGACATGCCATGCGGTGGGGTCAGGGCCACGCGCTGAGCACCCGGTGCGCTGGGGTTGCCCCAGCGGTTCCTGAGCAGCTCCTGCAGTGCTGCCGCCGGTACCGTTCTGGCGGCTGTAGTTGTTTAAAAAGCCGTTGTTGTTTCCGGCGTAATCTGACGGCAGTTTTCTCGGGCATTTGGGCCTCTTCTAATAAGTGTGCTGTGAGTACATCTGCAAGCATTCACCTGTCGAGGTCAAATGACTGGTGGTGCTCATCTGCCCCCGTGCTACTGCTGCTGCCTCCCGTGAATGCTCATGTGCCTGCGTGCCCCTGTACAGGCACAGATGCACGCGCGCAACACCTGATCCCGCATCCTAATTATTTTTCGCCCGGTTCTCTGAGTTGTTCTGCTTCCGGCTGATGAATGGGAAAGTGTAGTAGTGCTGTTTCATTTCACCAGCCTCTCAAGTGTGGAAATTATGGTAAATTTGAGAACAAGCCAGATTAGATTGATAGTTACACCTCCTCCTTTAATTAGCCAACCACAGGATCTGTGGAGGCAAAGGCCGGGGGGGTGTGTCGGTGTATATAACGTGTATTGTCTATGTGAAAGATTAATCAAAAGGAGTTGCTTGAGGTGGGAAGGCTTTTCCGAAGAGGTTCCACATATTGTCAGGTAGTCCCTCTGAATGGCAGCTTCCGGTTCGGTCCCTTAGCTTTCGGAAGTGACATTTAGTCTGATATGTGCCAGCCGTGCAATCTACCTAGCCCTGCAAAGTGCAAATATTAACCTAAATGCATATTAAGATACTGTGTGTTAGCTCCTGAACTGAAATAGAGAGCGGGTGTTCCAGCGGAGGCAAGCAAATCGTGTTGATTTACAGTGGCTTGAGGATTTGGCCCATTACCGCTTCTTTATACACTTTTAAAAAGAAATGCCAACTCGATAGTTTAGGCTTTAACTGGAACATGGCAAGTAATTGTATGTTTTGGCGGACCCCTAGTAATGTTGCAGAATCTTTCTCAGAAGTTGTTCCATGGGATAGCCGATTCCTCAGGTAAGAGCTACTTGTTTGTTCAATCCTCCGTCTTAGGCCTGCTCCTCAGGTGCATCCTCCTTCTCGCAGCGATTTCCTAGGAACAGATTTCGAAGAACAGCTCTGATCACAGAATCACAGATTGGTTAGGGTTGGAAAGGAGCTCTGGAGATCATCCAGTCCAACCCCCCTGCCAGAGCAGGGTCACCTACAGCAGGTTGCACAGGATGACCTCCAGGCGGGTTTTGAATGTTTCTGGGGTGGGAGACTCTACCGCCTCCCTGGGCAGCCTGTTCCAGCGCTCTGCCACCCTCAAAGTAAAGAAGTTCCTCCTCATGCTTTGATAGAAGTTCCTACGTTCCAGTTTGTACCCGTTACCTCTTGTCCTGGATCATCTTTGATGATCCAGGACAAGAGGTAACGGGCACCAATTGGAACGTAGGAACTTGAACTTCAACTGGAAGGTAGGAACTTGAACTTGAACATAGGATTATCCTTGATGATTCAGGACAGCTGTGTGTCTGACCAGTCTGTCTTTCGAGGGAGGTCCTGGGCCAGCTCCAGCCATGCTGTGCTGAGCAGAGCCCCTGGCAGCAGCCCCACAGCTCACTCCCAGTGTGCCTGAATGGAAAAGGTACCAAAGTTGCTCCAACACTTTCTGAAAAACTCTATAGTGTTACCCCACAAGCGCAAAGCGACGGCAAAGCCCGTGAAATGACACCGGTGCTTCCAGAAAATGTCAAGCTTCCTGCCCAAGGGTGACATGCCATGCGGTGGCGTCAGGGCCACGCGCTGAGCACCCGGTGCGCTGGGGTTGCCCCAGCGGTTCCTGAGCAGCTCCTGCAGTGCTGCCGCCGGTACCGTTCTGGCGGCTGTAGTTGTTTAAAAAGCCGTTGTTGTTTCCGGCGTAATCTGACGGCAGTTTTCTCGGGCATTTGTGCCTCTTCTAATAAGTGTGCTGTGAGTACATCTGCAAGCATTCACCTGTCGAGGTCAAATGACTGGTGGTGCTCATCTGCCCCCGTGCTACTGCTGCTGCCTCCCGTGAATGCTCATGTGCCTGCGTGCCCCTGTACAGGCACAGATGCACGCGCGCAACACCTGATCCCGCATCCTAATTATTTTTCGCCCGGTTCTCTGAGTTGTTCTGCTTCCGGCTGATGAATGGGAAAGTGTAGTAGTGCTGTTTCATTTCACCAGCCTCTCAAGTGTGGAAATTATGGTAAATTTGAGAACAAGCCAGATTAGATTGATAGTTACACCTCCTCCTTTAATTAGCCAACCACAGGATCTGTGGAGGCAAAGGCCGGGGGGGTGTGTCGGTGTATATAACGTGTATTGTCTATGTGAAAGATTAATCAAAAGGAGTTGCTTGAGGTGGGAAGGCTTTTCCGAAGAGGTTCCACATATTGTCAGGTAGTCCCTCTGAATGGCAGCTTCCGGTTCGGTCCCTTAGCTTTCGGAAGTGACATTTAGTCTGATATGTGCCAGCCGTGCAATCTACCTAGCCCTGCAAAGTGCAAATATTAACCTAAATGCATATTAAGATACTGTGTGTTAGCTCCTGAACTGAAATAGAGAGCGGGTGTTCCAGCGGAGGCAAGCAAATCGTGTTGATTTACAGTGGCTTGCGGATTTGGCCCATTACCGCTTCTTTATACACTTTTAAAAAGAAATGCCAACTCGATAGTTTAGGCTTTAACTGGAACATGGCAAGTAATTGTATGTTTTGGCGGACCCCTAGTAATGTTGCAGAATCTTTCTCAGAAGTTGTTACGTGGGATAGCCGATTCCTCAGGTAAGAGCTACTTGTTTGTTCAATCCTCCATCTTAGGCCTGCTCCTCAGGTGCATCCTCCTTCTCGCAGCGATTTCCTAGGAACAGATTTCGAAGAACAGCTCTGATCACAGAATCACAGATTGGTTAGGGTTGGAAAGGAGCTCTGGAGATCATCCAGTCCAACCCCCCTCCCAGAGCAGGGTCACCTACAGCAGGTTGCACAGGATGACCTCCAGGCGGGTTTTGAATGTCTCTGGGGTGGGAGACTCTACCGCCTCCCTGGGCAGCCTGTTCCAGCGCTCTGCCACCCTCAAAGTAAAGAAGTTCCTCCTCATGCTTTGATAGAAGTTCCTAGGTTCCAGTTTGTACCCGTTACCTCTTGTCCTGGATCATCTTTGATGATCCAGGACAAGAGGTAACGGGCACCAATTGGAACGTAGGAACTTGAACTTGAACTGGAAGGTAGGAACTTGAACATAGGATTATCCTTGATGATTCAGGATAGCTGTGTGTCTGACCAGTCTGTCTTTCGAAGGAGGTCCTGGGCCAGCTCCAGCTATGCTGTGCTGAGCAGAGCCCCTGGCAGCAGCCCCACAGCTCACTCCCAGTGTGCCTGAATGGAAAAGGTACCAAAGTTGCTCCAACACTTTCTGAAAAACTCTATAGTGTTACCCCACAAGCGCAAAGCGACGGCAAAGCCCGTGACATGACACCGGTGCTTCCAGAAAATGTCAAGCTTCCTGCCCAAGGGTGACATGCCATGCGGTGGGGTCAGGGCCACGCGCTGAGCACCCGGTGCGCTGGGGTTGCCCCAGCGGTTCCTGAGCAGCTCCTGCAGTGCTGCCGCCGGTACCGTTCTGGCGGCTGTAGTTGTTTAAAAAGCCGTTGTTGTTTCCGGCGTAATCTGACGGCAGTTTTCTCGGGCATTTGGGCCTCTTCTAATAAGTGTGCTGTGAGTACATCTGCAAGCATTCACCTGTCGAGGTCAAATGACTGGTGGTGCTCATCTGCCCCCGTGCTACTGCTGCTGCCTCCCGTGAATGCTCATGTGCCTGCGTGCCCCTGTACAGGCACAGATGCACGCGCGCAACACCTGATCCCGCATCCTAATTATTTTTCGCCCGGTTCTCGGAGTTGTTCTGCTTCCGGCTGATGAATGGGAAAGTGTAGTAGTGCTGTTTCATTTCACCAGCCTCTCAAGTGTGGAAATTATGGTAAATTTGAGAACAAGCCAGATTAGATTGATAGTTACACCTCCTCCTTTAATTAGCCAACCACAGGATCTGTGGAGGCAAAGGCCGGGGGGGTGTGTCGGTGTATATAACGTGTATTGTCTATGTGAAAGATTAATCAAAAGGAGTTGCTTGAGGTGGGAAGGCTTTTCCGGAGAGGTTCCACATGTTGTCAGGTAGTCCCTCTGAATGGCAGCTTCCGGTTCGGTCCCTTAGCTTTCGGAAGTGACATTTAGTCTGATATGTGCCAGCCGTGCAATCTACCTAGCCCTGCAAAGTGCAAATATTAACCTAAATGCATATTAAGATACTGTGTGTTAGCTCCTGAACTGAAATAGAGAGCGGGTGTTCCAGCGGAGGCAAGCAAATCGTGTTGATTTACAGTGGCTTGCGGATTTGGCCCATTACCGCTTCTTTATACACTTTTAAAAAGAAATGCCAACTCGATAGTTTAGGCTTTAACTGGAACATGGCAAGTAATTCTGTGTTTTGGCGGACCTTAGTAATGTTGCAGAATCTTTCTCAGAAGTTGTTCCATGGGATAGCCGATTCCTCAGGTAAGAGCTACTTGTTTGTTCAATCCTCCATCTTAGGCCTGCTCCTCAGGTGCATCCTCCTTCTCGCAGCGATTTCCTAGGAACAGATTTCGAAGAACAGCTCTGATCACAGAATCACAGATTGGTTAGGGTTGGAAAGGAGCTCTGGAGATCATCCAGTCCAACCCCCCTGCCAGAGCAGGGTCACCTACAGCAGGTTGCACAGGATGACCTCCAGGCGGGTTTTGAATGTCTCTGGGGTGGAAGACTCTACCGCCTCCCTGGGCAGCCTGTTCCAGCGCTCTGCCACCCTCAAAGTAAAGAAGTTCCTCCTCATGCTTTGATAGAAGTTCCTACGTTCCAGTTTGTACCCGTTACCTCTTGTCCTGGATCATCTTTGATGATCCAGGACAAGAGGTAACGGGCACCAATTGGAACGTAGGAACTTGAACTTGAACTGGAACGTAGGAGCTTGAACATAGGATTATCCTTGATGATTCAGGATAGCTGTGTGTCTGACCAGTCTGTCTTTCGAGGGAGGTCCTGGACCAGCTCCAGCCATGCTGTGCTGAGCAGAGCCCCTGGCAGCAGCCCCACAGCTCACTCCCAGTGTGCCTGAATGGAAAAGGTACCAAAGTTGCTCCAACACTTTCCGAAAAACTCTATAGTGTTACCCCACAAGCGCAAAGCGACGGCAAAGCCCGTGAAATGACACCGGTGCTTCCAGAAAATGTCAAGCTTCCTGCCCAAGGGTGACATGCCATGCGGTGGGGTCAGGGCCACGCGCTGAGCACCCGGTGCGCTGGGGTTGCCCCAGCGGTTCCTGAGCAGCTCCTGCAGTGCTGCCGCCGGTACCGTTCTGGCGGCTGTAGTTGTTTAAAAAGCCGTTGTTGTTTCCGGCGTAATCTGACGGCAGTTTTCTCGGGCATTTGGGCCTCTTCTAATAAGTGTGCTGTGAGTACATCTGCAAGCATTCACCTGTCGAGGTCAAATGACTGGTGGTGCTCATCTCCCCCCGTGCTACTGCTGCTGCCTCCCGTGAATGCTCATGTGCCTGCGTGCCCCTGTACAGGCACAGATGCACGCGCGCAACACCTGATCCCGCATCCTAATTATTTTTCGCCCGGTTCTCTGAGTTGTTCTGCTTCCGGCTGATGAATGGGAAAGTGTAGTAGTGCTGTTTCATTTCACCAGCCTCTCAAGTGTGGAAATTATGGTAAATTTGAGAACAAGCCAGATTAGATTGATAGTTACACCTCCTCCTTTAATTAGCCAACCACAGGATCTGTGGAGGCAAAGGCCGGGGGGGTGTGTCGGTGTATATAACGTGTATTGTCTATGTGAAAGATTAATCAAAAGGAGTTGCTTGAGGTGGGAAGGCTTTTCCGGAGAGGTTCCACACGTTGTCAGGTAGTCCCTCTGAATGGCAGCTTCCGGTTCGGTCCCTTAGCTTTCGGAAGTGACATTTAGTCTGATATGTGCCAGCCGTGCAATCTACCTAGCCCTGCAAAGTGCAAATATTAACCTAAATGCATATTAAGATACTGTGTGTTAGCTCCTGAACTGAAATAGAGAGCGGGTGTTCCAGCGGAGGCAAGCAAATCGTGTTGATTTAGAGTGGCTTGAGGATTTGGCCCATTACCGCTTCTTTATACACTTTTAAAAAGAAATGCCAACTCGATAGTTTAGGCTTTAACTGGAACATGGCAAGTAATTGTATGTTTTGGCGGACCCCTAGTAATGTTGCAGAATCTTTCTCAGAAGTTGTTCCATGGGAT
Organism: Vanellus vanellus; assembly: GCF_965231255.1. Classification (NCBI taxonomy): domain Eukaryota; kingdom Metazoa; phylum Chordata; class Aves; order Charadriiformes; family Charadriidae; genus Vanellus; species Vanellus vanellus. The sequence goes on along the minus strand of NW_028128478.1, from coordinate 352,247 downwards.
AGCCGATTCCTCAGGTAAGAGCTACTTGTTTGTTCAATCCTCCATCTTAGGCCTGCTCCTCAGGTGCATCCTCCTTCTCGCAGCGATTTCCTAGGAACAGATTTCGAAGAACAGCTCTGATCACAGAATCACAGATTGGTTAGGGTTGGAAAGGAGCTCTGGAGATCATCCAGTCCAACCCCCCTGCCAGAGCAGGGTCACCTACAGCAGGTTGCACAGGATGACCTCCAGGCGGGTTTTGAATGTCTCTGGGGTGGAAGACTCTACCGCCTCCCTGGGCAGCCTGTTCCAGCGCTCTGCCACCCTCAAAGTAAAGAAGTTCCTCCTCATGCTTTGATAGAAGTTCCTACGTTCCAGTTTGTACCCGTTACCTCTTGTCCTGGATCATCTTTGATGATCCAGGACAAGAGGTAACGGGCACCAATTGGAACGTAGGAACTTGAACTTGAACTGGAAGGTAGGAACTTGAACATAGGATTATCCTTGATGATTCAGGATAGCTGTGTGTCTGACCAGTCTGTCTTTCGAAGGAGGTCCTGGGCCAGCTCCAGCCATGCTGTGCTGAGCAGAACCCCTGGCAGCAGCCCCACAGCTCACTCCCAGTGTGCCTGAATGGAAAAGGTACCAAAGTTGCTCCAACACTTTCTGAAAAACTCTATAGTGTTACCCCACAAGCGCAAAGCGACGGCAAAGCCCGTGAAATGACACCGGTGCTTCCAGAAAATGTCAAGCTTCCTGCCCAAGGGTGACATGCCATGCGGTGGGGTCAGGGCCACGCGCTGAGCACCCGGTGCGCTGGGGTTGCCCCAGCGGTTCCTGAGCAGCTCCTGCAGTGCTGCCGCCGGTACCGTTCTGGCGGCTGTAGTTGTTTAAAAAGCCGTTGTTGTTTCCGGCGTAATCTGACGGCAGTTTTCTCGGGCATTTGGGCCTCTTCTAATAAGTGTGCTGTGAGTACATCTGCAAGCATTCACCTGTCGAGGTCAAATGACTGGTGGTGCTCATCTGCCCCCGTGCTACTGCTGCTGCCTCCCGTGAATGCTCATGTGCCTGCGTGCCCCTGTACAGGCACAGATGCACGCGCGCAACACCTGATCCCGCATCCTAATTATTTTTCGCCCGGTTCTCGGAGTTGTTCTGCTTCCGGCTGATGAATGGGAAAGTGTAGTAGTGCTGTTTCATTTCACCAGCCTCTCAAGTGTGGAAATTATGGTAAATTTGAGAACAAGCCAGATTAGATTGATAGTTACACCTCCTCCTTTAATTAGCCAACCACAGGATCTGTGGAGGCAAAGGCCGGGGGGGTGTGTCGGTGTATATAAGGTGTATTGTCTATGTGAAAGATTAATCAAAAGGAGTTGCTTGAGGTGGGAAGGCTTTTCCGGAGAGGTTCCACATGTTGTCAGGTAGTCCCTCTGAATGGCAGCTTCCGGTTCGGTCCCTTAGCTTTCGGAAGTGACATTTAGTCTGATATGTGCCAGCCGTGCAATCTACCTAGCCCCGCAAAGTGCAAATATTAACCTAAATGCATATTAAGATACTGTGTGTTAGCTCCTGAACTGAAATAGAGAGCGGGTGTTCCAGCGGAGGCAAGCAAATCGTGTTGATTTACAGTGGCTTGAGGATTTGGCCCATTACCGCTTCTTTATACACTTTTAAAAAGAAATGCCAACTCGATAGTTTAGGCTTTAACTGGAACATGGCAAGTAATTGTATGTTTTGGCGGACCCCTAGTAATGTTGCAGAATCTTTCTCAGAAGTTGTTCCATGGGATAGCCGATTCCTCAGGTAAGAGCTACTTGTTTGTTCAATCCTCCATCTTAGGCCTGCTCCTCAGGTGCATCCTCCTTCTCGCAGCGATTTCCTAGGAACAGATTTCGAAGAACAGCTCTGATCACAGAATCACAGATTGGTTAGGGTTGGAAAGGAGCTCTGGAGATCATCCAGCCCAACCCCCCTGCCAGAGCAGGGTCACCTACAGCAGGTTGCACAGGATGACCTCCAGGCGGGTTTTGAATGTCTCTGGGGTCGGAGACTCTACCGCCTCCCCGGGAAGCCTGTTCCAGCGCTCTGCCACCCTCAAAGTAAAGAAGTTCCTCCTCATGCTTTGATAGAAGTTCCTAGGTTCCAGTTTGTACCCGTTACCTCTTGTCCTGGATCATCATTGATGATCATCATCTTTGATGATCCAGGTCAAGAGGTAACGGGCACCAATTGGAACGTAGGAACTTGAACTTGAACTGGAATGTAGGAACTTGAACTTGAACTGGAAGGTAGGAACTTGAACTTGAACATAGGATTATCCTTGATGATTCAGGATAGCTGTGTGTCTGACCAGTCTGTCTTTCGAAGGAGGTCCTGGGCCAGCTCCAGCCATGCTGTGCTGAGCAGAGCCCCTGGCAGCAGCCCCACAGCTCACTCCCAGTGTGCCTGAATGGAAAAGGTACCAAAGTTGCTCCAACACTTTCTGAAAAACTCTATAGTGTTACCCCACAAGCGCAAAGCGACGGCAAAGCCCGTGAAATGACACCGGTGCTTCCAGAAAATGTCAAGCTTCCTGCCCAAGGGTGACATGCCATGCGGTGGGGTCAGGGCCACGCGCTGAGCACCCGGTGCGCTGGGGTTGCCCCAGCGGTTCCTGAGCAGCTCCTGCAGTGCTGCCGCCGGTACCGTTCTGGCGGCTGTAGTTGTTTAAAAAGCCGTTGTTGTTTCCGGCGTAATCTGACGGCAGTTTTCTCGGGCATTTGGGCCTCTTCTAATAAGTGTGCTGTGAGTACATCTGCAAGCATTAACCTGTCGAGGTCAAATGACTGGTGGTGCTCATCTGCCCCCGTGCTACTGCTGCTGCCTCCCGTGAATGCTCATGTGCCTGCGTGCCCCTGTACAGGCACAGATGCACGCGCGCAACACCTGATCCCGCATCCTAATTATTTTTCGCCCGGTTCTCGGAGTTGTTCTGCTTCCGGCTGATGAATGGGAAAGTGTAGTGGTGCTGTTTCATTTCACCAGCCTCTCAAGTGTAGAAATTATGGTAAATTTGAGAACAAGCCAGATTAGATTGATAGTTACACCTCCTCCTTTAATTAGCCAACCACAGGATCTGTGGAGGCAAAGGCCGGGGGGGTGTGTCGGTGTATATAAGGTGTATTGTCTATGTGAAAGATTAATCAAAAGGAGTTGCTTGAGGTGGGAAGGCTTTTCCGGAGAGGTTCCACATGTTGTCAGGTAGTCCCTCTGAATGGCAGCTTCCGGTTCGGTCCCTTAGCTTTCGGAAGTGACATTTAGTCTGATATGTGCCAGCCGTGCAATCTACCTAGCCCTGCAAAGTGCAAATATTAACCTAAATGCATATTAAGATACTGTGTGTTAGCTCCTGAACTGAAATAGAGAGCGGGTGTTCCAGCGGAGGCAAGCAAATCGTGTTGATTTAGAGTGGCTTGAGGATTTGGCCCATTACCGCTTCTTTATACACTTTTAAAAAGAAATGCCAACTCGATAGTTTAGGCTTTAACTGGAACATGGCAAGTAATTGTATGCTTTGGCGGACCCCTAGTAATGTTGCAGAATCTTTCTCAGAAGTTGTTCCATGGGATAGCCGATTCCTCAGGTAAGAGCTACTTGTTTGTTCAATCTTCCATCTTAGGCCTGCTCCTCAGGTGCATCCTCCTTCTCGCAGCGATTTCCTAGGAACAGATTTCGAAGAACAGCTCTGATCACAGAATCACAGATTGGTTAGGGTTGGAAAGGAGCTCTGGAGATCATCCAGTCCAACCCCCCTGACAGAGCAGGGTCACTTACAGCAGGTTGCACAGGATGACCTCCAGGCGGGTTTTGAATGTTTATGGAGTCGGAGACTCTACCGCCTCCCTGGGCAGCCTGTTCCAGCGCTCTGCCACCCTCAAAGTAAAGAAGTTCCTCCTCATGCTTTGATAGAAGTTCCTAGGTTCCAGTTTGTACCCGTTACCTCTTGTCCTGGATCATCTTTGATGATCCAGGACAAGAGGTAACGGGCACCAATTGGAACGTAGGAACTTGAACTTGAACTGGAAGGTAGGAACTTGAACTTGAACATAGGATTATCCTTGATGATTCAGGATAGCTGTGTGTCTGACCAGTCTGTCTTTCGAAGGAGGTCCTGGGCCAGCTCCAGCCATGCTGTGTTGAGCAGAGCCCCTGGCAGCAGCCCCACAGCTCACTCCCAGTGTGCCTGAATGGAAAAGGTACCAAAGTTGCTCCAACACTTTCTGAAAAACTCTATAGTGTTACCCCACAAGCGCAAAGCGACGGCAAAGCCCGTGAAATGACACCGGTGCTTCCAGAAAATGCCAAGCTTCCTGCCCAAGGGTGACATGCCATGCGGTGGGGTCAGGGCCACGCGCTGAGCACCCGGTGCGCTGGGGTTGCCCCAGCGGTTCCTGAGCAGCTCCTGCAGTGCTGCCGCCGGTACCGTTCTGGCGGCTGTAGTTGTTTAAAAAGCCGTTGTTGTTTCCGGCGTAATCTGACGGCAGTTTTCTCGGGCATTTGGGCCTCTTCTAATAAGTGTGCTGTGAGTACATCTGCAAGCATTCACCTGTCGAGGTCAAATGACTGGTGGTGCTCATCTGCCCCCGTGCTACTGCTGCTGCCTCCCGTGAATGCTCATGTGCCTGCGTGCCCCTGTACAGGCACAGATGCACGCGCGCAACACCTGATCCCGCATCCTAATTATTTTTCGCCCGGTTCTCTGAGTTGTTCTGCTTCCGGCTGATGAATGGGAAAGTGTAGTAGTGCTGTTTCATTTCACCAGCCTCTCAAGTGTGGAAATTATGGTAAATTTGAGAACAAGCCAGATTAGATTGATAGTTACACCTCCTCCTTTAATTAGCCAACCACAGGATCTGTGGAGGCAAAGGCCGGGGGGGTGTGTCGGTGTATATAACGTGTATTGTCTATGTGAAAGATTAATCAAAAGGAGTTGCTTGAGGTGGGAAGGCTTTTCCGGAGAGGTTCCACATGTTGTCAGGTAGTCCCTCTGAATGGCAGCTTCCGGTTCGGTCCCTTAGCTTTCGGAAGTGACATTTAGTCTGATATGTGCCAGCCGTGCAATCTACCTAGCCCTGCAAAGTGCAAATATTAACCTAAATGCATATTAAGATACTGTGTGTTAGCTCCTGAACTGAAATAGAGAGCGGGTGTTCCAGCGGAGGCAAGCAAATCGTGTTGATTTACAGTGGCTTGCGGATTTGGCCCATTACCGCTTCTTTATACACTTTTAAAAAGAAATGCCAACTCGATAGTTTAGGCTTTAACTGGAACATGGCAAGTAATTGTATGCTTTGGCGGACCCCTAGTAATGTTGCAGAATCTTTCTCAGAAGTTGTTCCATGGGATAGCCGATTCCTCAGGTAAGAGCTACTTGTTTGTTCAATCCTCCATCTTAGGCCTGCTCCTCAGGTGCATCCTCCTTCTCGCAGCGATTTCCTAGGAACAGATTTCGAAGAACAGCTCTGATCACAGAATCACAGATTGGTTAGGGTTGGAAAGGAGCTCTGGAGATCATCCAGTCAAACCCCCCTGACAGAGCAGGGTCACTTACAGCAGGTTGCACAGGATGACCTCCAGGCGGGTTTTGAATGTTTCTGGAGTCGGAGACTCTATCGCCTCCCTGGGCAGCCTGTTCCAGCGCTCTGCCACCCTCAAAGTAAAGAAGTTCCTCCTCATGCTTTGATAGAAGTTCCTAGGTTCCAGTTTGTACCCGTTACCTCTTGTCCTGGATCATCTTTGATGATCCAGGACAAGAGGTAACGGGCACCAATTGGAACGTAGGAACTTGAACTTGAACTGGAACGTAGGAACTTGAACATAGGATTATCCTTGATGATTCAGGATAGCTGTGTGTCTGACCAGTCTGTCTTTCGAAGGAGGTCCTTGACCAGCTCCAGCCATGCTGTGCTGAGCAGAGCCCCTGGCAGCAGCCCCACAGCTCACTCCCAGTGTGCCTGAATGGAAAAGGTACCAAAGTTGCTCCAACACTTTCTGAAAAACTCTATAGTGTTACCCCACAAGCGCAAAGCGACGGCAAAGCCCGTGAAATGACACCGGTGCTTCCAGAAAATGCCAAGCTTCCTGCCCAAGGGTGACATGCCATGCGGTGGGGTCAGGGCCACGCGCTGAGCACCCGGTGCGCTGGGGTTGCCCCAGCGGTTCCTGAGCAGCTCCTGCAGTGCTGCCGCCGGTACCGTTCTGGCGGCTGTAGTTGTTTAAAAAGCCGTTGTTGTTTCCGGCGTAATCTGACGGCAGTTTTCTCGGGCATTTGGGCCTCTTCTAATAAGTGTGCTGTGAGTACATCTGCAAGCATTCACCTGTCGAGGTCAAATGACTGGTGGTGCTCATCTGCCCCCGTGCTACTGCTGCTGCCTCCCGTGAATGCTCATGTGCCTGCGTGCCCCTGTACAGGCACAGATGCACGCGCGCAACACCTGATCCCGCATCCTAATTATTTTTCGCCCGGTTCTCGGAGTTGTTCTGCTTCCGGCTGATGAATGGGAAAGTGTAGTGGTGCTGTTTCATTTCACCAGCCTCTCAAGTGTAGAAATTATGGTAAATTTGAGAACAAGCCAGATTAGATTGATAGTTACACCTCCTCCTTTAATTAGCCAACCACAGGATCTGTGGAGGCAAAGGCCGGGGGGGTGTGTCGGTGTATATAAGGTGTATTGTCTATGTGAAAGATTAATCAAAAGGAGTTGCTTGAGGTGGGAAGGCTTTTCCGGAGAGGTTCCACATGTTGTCAGGTAGTCCCTCTGAATGGCAGCTTCCGGTTCGGTCCCTTAGCTTTCGGAAGTGACATTTAGTCTGATATGTGCCAGCCGTGCAATCTACCTAGCCCTGCAAAGTGCAAATATTAACCTAAATGCATATTAAGATACTGTGTGTTAGCTCCTGAACTGAAATAGAGAGCGGGTGTTCCAGCGGAGGCAAGCAAATCGTGTTGATTTAGAGTGGCTTGAGGATTTGGCCCATTACCGCTTCTTTATACACTTTTAAAAAGAAATGCCAACTCGATAGTTTAGGCTTTAACTGGAACATGGCAAGTAATTGTATGCTTTGGCGGACCCCTAGTAATGTTGCAGAATCTTTCTCAGAAGTTGTTCCATGGGATAGCCGATTCCTCAGGTAAGAGCTACTTGTTTGTTCAATCTTCCATCTTAGGCCTGCTCCTCAGGTGCATCCTCCTTCTCGCAGCGATTTCCTAGGAACAGATTTCGAAGAACAGCTCTGATCACAGAATCACAGATTGGTTAGGGTTGGAAAGGAGCTCTGGAGATCATCCAGTCCAACCCCCCTGACAGAGCAGGGTCACTTACAGCAGGTTGCACAGGATGACCTCCAGGCGGGTTTTGAATGTCTCTGGGGTGGGAGACTCTACCGCCTCCCTGGGCAGCCTGTTCCAGCGCTCTGCCACCCTCAAAGTAAAGAAGTTCCTCCTCATGCTTTGATAGAAGTTCCTAGGTTCCAGTTTGTACCCGTTACCTCTTGTCCTGGATCATCTTTGATGATCCAGGACAAGAGGTAACGGGCACCAATTGGAACGTAGGAACTTGAACTTGAACTGGAAGGTAGGAACTTGAACTTGAACATAGGATTATCCTTGATGATTCAGGATAGCTGTGTGTCTGACCAGTCTGTCTTTCGAAGGAGGTCCTGGGCCAGCTCCAGCCATGCTGTGTTGAGCAGAGCCCCTGGCAGCAGCCCCACAGCTCACTCCCAGTGTGCCTGAATGGAAAAGGTACCAAAGTTGCTCCAACACTTTCTGAAAAACTCTATAGTGTTACCCCACAAGCGCAAAGCGACGGCAAAGCCCGTGAAATGACACCGGTGCTTCCAGAAAATGCCAAGCTTCCTGCCCAAGGGTGACATGCCATGCGGTGGGGTCAGGGCCACGCGCTGAGCACCCGGTGCGCTGGGGTTGCCCCAGCGGTTCCTGAGCAGCTCCTGCAGTGCTGCCGCCGGTACCGTTCTGGCGGCTGTAGTTGTTTAAAAAGCCGTTGTTGTTTCCGGCGTAATCTGACGGCAGTTTTCTCGGGCATTTGTGCCTCTTCTAATAAGTGTGCTGTGAGTACATCTGCAAGCATTCACCTGTCGAGGTCAAATGACTGGTGGTGCTCATCTGCCCCCGTGCTACTGCTGCTGCCTCCCGTGAATGCTCATGTGCCTGCGTGCCCCTGTACAGGCACAGATGCACGCGCGCAACACCTGATCCCGCATCCTAATTATTTTTCGCCCGGTTCTCTGAGTTGTTCTGCTTCCGGCTGATGAATGGGAAAGTGTAGTAGTGCTGTTTCATTTCACCAGCCTCTCAAGTGTGGAAATTATGGTAAATTTGAGAACAAGCCAGATTAGATTGATAGTTACACCTCCTCCTTTAATTAGCCAACCACAGGATCTGTGGAGGCAAAGGCCGGGGGGGTGTGTCGGTGTATATAACGTGTATTGTCTATGTGAAAGATTAATCAAAAGGAGTTGCTTGAGGTGGGAAGGCTTTTCCGGAGAGGTTCCACATGTTGTCAGGTAGTCCCTCTGAATGGCAGCTTCCGGTTCGGTCCCTTAGCTTTCGGAAGTGACATTTAGTCTGATATGTGCCAGCCGTGCAATCTACCTAGCCCTGCAAAGTGCAAATATTAACCTAAATGCATATTAAGATACTGTGTGTTAGCTCCTGAACTGAAATAGAGAGCGGGTGTTCCAGCGGAGGCAAGCAAATCGTGTTGATTTACAGTGGCTTGAGGATTTGGCCCATTACCGCTTCTTTATACACTTTTAAAAAGAAATGCCAACTCGATAGTTTAGGCTTTAACTGGAACATGGCAAGTAATTGTATGCTTTGGCGGACCCCTAGTAATGTTGCAGAATCTTTCTCAGAAGTTGTTCCATGGGATAGCCGATTCCTCAGGTAAGAGCTACTTGTTTGTTCAATCCTCCATCTTAGGCCTGCTCCTCAGGTGCATCCTCCTTCTCGCAGCGATTTCCTAGGAACAGATTTCGAAGAACAGCTCTGATCACAGAATCACAGATTGGTTAGGGTTGGAAAGGAGCTCTGGAGATCATCCAGTCAAACCCCCCTGACAGAGCAGGGTCACTTACAGCAGGTTGCACAGGATGACCTCCAGGCGGGTTTTGAATGTTTCTGGAGTCGGAGACTCTATCGCCTCCCTGGGCAGCCTGTTCCAGCGCTCTGCCACCCTCAAAGTAAAGAAGTTCCTCCTCATGCTTTGATAGAAGTTCCTAGGTTCCAGTTTGTACCCGTTACCTCTTGTCCTGGATCATCTTTGATGATCCAGGACAAGAGGTAACGGGCACCAATTGGAACGTAGGAACTTGAACTTGAACTGGAACGTAGGAACTTGAACATAGGATTATCCTTGATGATTCAGGATAGCTGTGTGTCTGACCAGTCTGTCTTTCGAAGGAGGTCCTTGACCAGCTCCAGCCATGCTGTGCTGAGCAGAGCCCCTGGCAGCAGCCCCACAGCTCACTCCCAGTGTGCCTGAATGGAAAAGGTACCAAAGTTGCTCCAACACTTTCTGAAAAACTCTATAGTGTTACCCCACAAGCGCAAAGCGACGGCAAAGCCCGTGAAATGACACCGGTGCTTCCAGAAAATGCCAAGCTTCCTGCCCAAGGGTGACATGCCATGCGGTGGGGTCAGGGCCACGCGCTGAGCACCCGGTGCGCTGGGGTTGCCCCAGCGGTTCCTGAGCAGCTCCTGCAGTGCTGCCGCCGGTACCGTTCTGGCGGCTGTAGTTGTTTAAAAAGCCGTTGTTGTTTCCGGCGTAATCTGACGGCAGTTTTCTCGGGCATTTGGGCCTCTTCTAATAAGTGTGCTGTGAGTACATCTGCAAGCATTCACCTGTCGAGGTCAAATGACTGGTGGTGCTCATCTGCCCCCGTGCTACTGCTGCTGCCTCCCGTGAATGCTCATGTGCCTGCGTGCCCCTGTACAGGCACAGATGCACGCGCGCAACACCTGATCCCGCATCCTAATTATTTTTCGCCCGGTTCTCGGAGTTGTTCTGCTTCCGGCTGATGAATGGGAAAGTGTAGTGGTGCTGTTTCATTTCACCAGCCTCTCAAGTGTAGAAATTATGGTAAATTTGAGAACAAGCCAGATTAGATTGATAGTTACACCTCCTCCTTTAATTAGCCAACCACAGGATCTGTGGAGGCAAAGGCCGGGGGGGTGTGTCGGTGTATATAAGGTGTATTGTCTATGTGAAAGATTAATCAAAAGGAGTTGCTTGAGGTGGGAAGGCTTTTCCGGAGAGGTTCCACATGTTGTCAGGTAGTCCCTCTGAATGGCAGCTTCCGGTTCGGTCCCTTAGCTTTCGGAAGTGACATTTAGTCTGATATGTGCCAGCCGTGCAATCTACCTAGCCCTGCAAAGTGCAAATATTAACCTAAATACATATTAAGATACTGTGTGTTAGCTCCTGAACTGAAATAGAGAGCGGGTGTTCCAGCAGAGGCAAGCAAATCGTGTTTATTTACAGTGGCTTGAGGATTTGGCCCATTACCGCTTCTTTATACACTTTTAAAAAGAAATGCCAACTCGATAGTTTAGGCTTTAACTGGAACATGGCAAGTAATTGTATGCTTTGGCGGACCCCTAGTAATGTTGCAGAATCTTTCTCAGAAGTTGTTCCATGGGATAGCCGATTCCTCAGGTAAGAGCTACTTGTTTGTTCAATCCTCCATCTTAGGCCTGCTCCTCAGGTGCATCCTCCTTCTCGCAGCGATTTCCTAGGAACAGATTTCGAAGAACAGCTCTGATCACAGAATCACAGATTGGTTAGGGTTGGAAAGGAGCTCTGGAGATCATCCAGTCCAACCCCCCTGACAGAGCAGGGTCACTTACAGCAGGTTGCACAGGATGACCTCCAGGCGGGTTTTGAATGTTTCTGGAGTCGGAGACTCTACCGCCTCCCTGGGCAGCCTGTTCCAGCGCTCTGCCACCCTCAAAGTAAAGAAGTTCCTCCTCATGCTTTGATAGAAGTTCCTAGGTTCCAGTTTGTACCCGTTACCTCTTGTCCTGGATCATCTTTGATGATCCAGGACAAGAGGTAACGGGCACCAATTGGAACGTAGGAACTTGAACTTGAACTGGAAGGTAGGAACTTGAACTTGAACATAGGATTATCCTTGATGATTCAGGATAGCTGTGTGTCTGACCAGTCTGTCTTTCGAAGGAGGTCCTGGGCCAGCTCCAGCCATGCTGTGTTGAGCAGAGCCCCTGGCAGCAGCCCCACAGCTCACTCCCAGTGTGCCTGAATGGAAAAGGTACCAAAGTTGCTCCAACACTTTGTGAAAAACTCTATAGTGTTACCCCACAAGCGCAAAGCGACGGCAAAGCCCGTGAAATGACACCGGTGCTTCCAGAAAATGTCAAGCTTCCTGCCCAAGGGTGACATGCCATGCGGTGGGGTCAGGGCCACGCGCTGAGCACCCGGTGCGCTGGGGTTGCCCCAGCGGTTCCTGAGCAGCTCCTGCAGTGCTGCCGCCGGTACCGTTCTGGCGGCTGTAGTTGTTTAAAAAGCCGTTGTTGTTTCCGGCGTAATCTGACGGCAGTTTTCTCGGGCATTTGGGCCTCTTCGAATAAGTGTGCTGTGAGTACATCTGCAAGCATTCACCTGTCGAGGTCAAATGACTGGTGGTGCTCATCTGCCCCCGTGCTACTGCTGCTGCCTCCCGTGAATGCTCATGTGCCTGCGTGCCCCTGTACAGGCACAGATGCACGCGCGCAACACCTGATCCCGCATCCTAATTATTTTTCGCCCGGTTCTCGGAGTTGTTCTGCTTCCGGCTGATGAATGGGAAAGTGTAGTGGTGCTGTTTCATTTCACCAGCCTCTCAAGTGTGGAAATTATGGTAAATTTGAGAACAAGCCAGATTAGATTGATAGTTACACCTCCTCCTTTAATTAGCCAACCACAGGATCTGTGGAGGCAAAGGCCGGGGGGGTGTGTCGGTGTATATAACGTGTATTGTCTATGTGAAAGATTAATCAAAAGGAGTTGCTTGAGGTGGGAAGGCTTTTCCGGAGAGGTTCCACATGTTGTCAGGTAGTCCCTCTGAATGGCAGCTTCCGGTTCGGTCCCTTAGCTTTCGGAAGTGACATTTAGTCTGATATGTGCCAGCCGTGCAATCTACCTAGCCCTGCAAAGTGCAAATATTAACCTAAATGCATATTAAGATACTGTGTGTTAGCTCCTGAACTGAAATAGAGAGCGGGTGTTCCAGCAGAGGCAAGCAAATCGTGTTTATTTACAGTGGCTTGAGGATTTGGCCCATTACCGCTTCTTTATACACTTTTAAAAAGAAATGCCAACTCGATAGTTTAGGCTTTAACTGGAACATGGCAAGTAATTGTATGCTTTGGCGGACCCCTAGTAATGTTGCAGAATCTTTCTCAGAAGTTGTTCCATGGGATAGCCGATTCCTCAGGTAAGAGCTACTTGTTTGTTCAATCCTCCATCTTAGGCCTGCTCCTCAGGTGCATCCTCCTTCTCGCAGCGATTTCCTAGGAACAGATTTCGAAGAACAGCTCTGATCACAGAATCACAGATTGGTTAGGGTTGGAAAGGAGCTCTGGAGATCATCCAGTCCAACCCCCCTGACAGAGCAGGGTCACCTACAGCAGGTTGCACAGGATGACCTCCAGGCGGGTTTTGAATGTTTCTGGAGTCGGAGACTCTATCGCCTCCCTGGGCAGCCTGTTCCAGCGCTCTGCCACCCTCAAAGTAAAGAAGTTCCTCCTCATGCTTTGATAGAAGTTCCTAGGTTCCAGTTTGTACCCGTTACCTCTTGTCCTGGATCATCTTTGATGATCCAGGACAAGAGGTAACGGGCACCAATTGGAACGTAGGAACTTGAACTTGAACTGGAACGTAGGAACTTGAACATAGGATTATCCTTGATGATTCAGGATAGCTGTGTGTCTGACCAGTCTGTCTTTCGAAGGAGGTCCTTGACCAGCTCCAGCCATGCTGTGCTGAGCAGAGCCCCTGGCAGCAGCCCCACAGCTCACTCCCAGTGTGCCTGAATGGAAAAGGTACCAAAGTTGCTCCAACACTTTCTGAAAAACTCTATAGTGTTACCCCACAAGCGCAAAGTGACGGCAAAGCCCGTGAAATGACACCGGTGCTTCCAGAAAATGCCAAGCTTCCTGCCCAAGGGTGACATGCCATGCGGTGGGGTCAGGGCCACGCGCTGAGCACCCGGTGCGCTGGGGTTGCCCCAGCGGTTCCTGAGCAGCTCCTGCAGTGCTGCCGCCGGTACCGTTCTGGCGGCTGTAGTTGTTTAAAAAGCCGTTGTTGTTTCCGGCGTAATCTGACGGCAGTTTTCTCGGGCATTTGGGCCTCTTCGAATAAGTGTGCTGTGAGTACATCTGCAAGCATTCACCTGTCGAGGTCAAATGACTGGTGGTGCTCATCTGCCCCCGTGCTACTGCTGCTGCCTCCCGTGAATGCTCATGTGCCTGCGTGCCCCTGTACAGGCACAGATGCACGCGCGCAACACCTGATCCCGCATCCTAATTATTTTTCGCCCGGTTCTCGGAGTTGTTCTGCTTCCGGCTGATGAATGGGAAAGTGTAGTGGTGCTGTTTCATTTCACCAGCCTCTCAAGTGTGGAAATTATGGTAAATTTGAGAACAAGCCAGATTAGATTGATAGTTACACCTCCTCCTTTAATTAGCCAACCACAGGATCTGTGGAGGCAAAGGCCGGGGGGGTGTGTCGGTGTATATAACGTGTATTGTCTATGTGAAAGATTAATCAAAAGGAGTTGCTTGAGGTGGGAAGGCTTTTCCGGAGAGGTTCCACATGTTGTCAGGTAGTCCCTCTGAATGGCAGCTTCCGGTTCGGTCCCTTAGCTTTCGGAAGTGACATTTAGTCTGATATGTGCCAGCCGTGCAATCTACCTAGCCCTGCAAAGTGCAAATATTAACCTAAATGCATATTAAGATACTGTGTGTTAGCTCCTGAACTGAAATAGAGAGCGGGTGTTCCAGCAGAGGCAAGCAAATCGTGTTTATTTACAGTGGCTTGAGGATTTGGCCCATTACCGCTTCTTTATACACTTTTAAAAAGAAATGCCAACTCGATAGTTTAGGCTTTAACTGGAACATGGCAAGTAATTGTATGCTTTGGCGGACCCCTAGTAATGTTGCAGAATCTTTCTCAGAAGTTGTTCCATGGGATAGCCGATTCCTCAGGTAAGAGCTACTTGTTTGTTCAATCCTCCATCTTAGGCCTGCTCCTCAGGTGCATCCTCCTTCTCGCAGCGATTTCCTAGGAACAGATTTCGAAGAACAGCTCTGATCACAGAATCACAGATTGGTTAGGGTTGGAAAGGAGCTCTGGAGATCATCCAGTCCAACCCCCCTGACAGAGCAGGGTCACTTACAGCAGGTTGCACAGGATGACCTCCAGGCGGGTTTTGAATGTTTCTGGAGTCGGAGACTCTATCGCCTCCCTGGGCAGCCTGTTCCAGCGCTCTGCCACCCTCAAAGTAAAGAAGTTCCTCCTCATGCTTTGATAGAAGTTCCTAGGTTCCAGTTTGTACCCGTTACCTCTTGTCCTGGATCATCTTTGATGATCCAGGACAAGAGGTAACGGGCACCAATTGGAACGTAGGAACTTGAACTTGAACTGGAACGTAGGAACTTGAACATAGGATTATCCTTGATGATTCAGGATAGCTGTGTGTCTGACCAGTCTGTCTTTCGAAGGAGGTCCTTGACCAGCTCCAGCCATGCTGTGCTGAGCAGAGCCCCTGGCAGCAGCCCCACAGCTCACTCCCAGTGTGCCTGAATGGAAAAGGTACCAAAGTTGCTCCAACACTTTCTGAAAAACTCTATAGTGTTACCCCACAAGCGCAAAGCGACGGCAAAGCCCGTGAAATGACACCGGTGCTTCCAGAAAATGCCAAGCTTCCTGCCCAAGGGTGACATGCCATGCGGTGGGGTCAGGGCCACGCGCTGAGCACCCGGTGCGCTGGGGTTGCCCCAGCGGTTCCTGAGCAGCTCCTGCAGTGCTGCCGCCGGTACCGTTCTGGCGGCTGTAGTTGTTTAAAAAGCCGTTGTTGTTTCCGGCGTAATCTGACGGCAGTTTTCTCGGGCATTTGGGCCTCTTCTAATAAGTGTGCTGTGAGTACATCTGCAAGCATTCACCTGTCGAGGTCAAATGACTGGTGGTGCTCATCTGCCCCCGTGCTACTGCTGCTGCCTCCCGTGAATGCTCATGTGCCTGCGTGCCCCTGTACAGGCACAGATGCACGCGCGCAACACCTGATCCCGCATCCTAATTATTTTTCGCCCGGTTCTCGGAGTTGTTCTGCTTCCGGCTGATGAATGGGAAAGTGTAGTAGTGCTGTTTCATTTCACCAGCCTCTCAAGTGTGGAAATTATGGTAAATTTGAGAACAAGCCAGATTAGATTGATAGTTACACCTCCTCCTTTAATTAGCCAACCACAGGATCTGTGGAGGCAAAGGCCGGGGGGGTGTGTCGGTGTATATAACGTGTATTGTCTATGTGAAAGATTAATCAAAAGGAGTTGCTTGAGGTGGGAAGGCTTTTCCGGAGAGGTTCCACATGTTGTCAGGTAGTCCCTCTGAATGGCAGCTTCCGGTTCGGTCCCTTAGCTTTCGGAAGTGACATTTAGTCTGATATGTGCCAGCCGTGCAATCTACCTAGCCCTGCAAAGTGCAAATATTAACCTAAATACATATTAAGATACTGTGTGTTAGCTCCTGAACTGAAATAGAGAGCGGGTGTTCCAGCAGAGGCAAGCAAATCGTGTTTATTTACAGTGGCTTGAGGATTTGGCCCATTACCGCTTCTTTATACACTTTTAAAAAGAAATGCCAACTCGATAGTTTAGGCTTTAACTGGAACATGGCAAGTAATTGTATGCTTTGGCGGACCCCTAGTAATGTTGCAGAATCTTTCTCAGAAGTTGTTCCATGGGATAGCCGATTCCTCAGGTAAGAGCTACTTGTTTGTTCAATCCTCCATCTTAGGCCTGCTCCTCAGGTGCATCCTCCTTCTCGCAGCGATTTCCTAGGAACAGATTTCGAAGAACAGCTCTGATCACAGAATCACAGATTGGTTAGGGTTGGAAAGGAGCTCTGGAGATCATCCAGTCCAACCCCCCTGACAGAGCAGGGTCACTTACAGCAGGTTGCACAGGATGACCTCCAGGCGGGTTTTGAATGTTTCTGGAGTCGGAGACTCTACCGCCTCCCTGGGCAGCCTGTTCCAGCGCTCTGCCACCCTCAAAGTAAAGAAGTTCCTCCTCATGCTTTGATAGAAGTTCCTAGGTTCCAGTTTGTACCCGTTACCTCTTGTCCTGGATCATCTTTGATGATCCAGGACAAGAGGTAACGGGCACCAATTGGAACGTAGGAACTTGAACTTGAACTGGAACGTAGGAACTTGAACATAGGATTATCCTTGATGATTCAGGATAGCTGTGTGTCTGACCAGTCTGTCTTTCGAAGGAGGTCCTTGACCAGCTCCAGCCATGCTGTGCTGAGCAGAGCCCCTGGCAGCAGCCCCACAGCTCACTCCCAGTGTGCCTGAATGGAAAAGGTACCAAAGTTGCTCCAACACTTTCTGAAAAACTCTATAGTGTTACCCCACAAGCGCAAAGCGACGGCAAAGCCCGTGAAATGACACCGGTGCTTCCAGAAAATGCCAAGCTTCCTGCCCAAGGGTGACATGCCATGCGGTGGGGTCAGGGCCACGCGCTGAGCACCCGGTGCGCTGGGGTTGCCCCAGCGGTTCCTGAGCAGCTCCTGCAGTGCTGCCGCCGGTACCGTTCTGGCGGCTGTAGTTGTTTAAAAAGCCGTTGTTGTTTCCGGCGTAATCTGACGGCAGTTTTCTCGGGCATTTGGGCCTCTTCGAATAAGTGTGCTGTGAGTACATCTGCAAGCATTCACCTGTCGAGGTCAAATGACTGGTGGTGCTCATCTGCCCCCGTGCTACTGCTGCTGCCTCCCGTGAATGCTCATGTGCCTGCGTGCCCCTGTACAGGCACAGATGCACGCGCGCAACACCTGATCCCGCATCCTAATTATTTTTCGCCCGGTTCTCGGAGTTGTTCTGCTTCCGGCTGATGAATGGGAAAGTGTAGTAGTGCTGTTTCATTTCACCAGCCTCTCAAGTGTGGAAATTATGGTAAATTTGAGAACAAGCCAGATTAGATTGATAGTTACACCTCCTCCTTTAATTAGCCAACCACAGGATCTGTGGAGGCAAAGGCCGGGGGGGTGTGTCGGTGTATATAACGTGTATTGTCTATGTGAAAGATTAATCAAAAGGAGTTGCTTGAGGTGGGAAGGCTTTTCCGGAGAGGTTCCACATGTTGTCAGGTAGTCCCTCTGAATGGCAGCTTCCGGTTCGGTCCCTTAGCTTTCGGAAGTGACATTTAGTCTGATATGTGCCAGCCGTGCAATCTACCTAGCCCTGCAAAGTGCAAATATTAACCTAAATGCATATTAAGATACTGTGTGTTAGCTCCTGAACTGAAATAGAGAGCGGGTGTTCCAGCAGAGGCAAGCAAATCGTGTTTATTTACAGTGGCTTGAGGATTTGGCCCATTACCGCTTCTTTATACACTTTTAAAAAGAAATGCCAACTCGATAGTTTAGGCTTTAACTGGAACATGGCAAGTAATTGTATGCTTTGGCGGACCCCTAGTAATGTTGCAGAATCTTTCTCAGAAGTTGTTCCATGGGATAGCCGATTCCTCAGGTAAGAGCTACTTGTTTGTTCAATCCTCCATCTTAGGCCTGCTCCTCAGGTGCATCCTCCTTCTCGCAGCGATTTCCTAGGAACAGATTTCGAAGAACAGCTCTGATCACAGAATCACAGATTGGTTAGGGTTGGAAAGGAGCTCTGGAGATCATCCAGTCCAACCCCCCTGACAGAGCAGGGTCACTTACAGCAGGTTGCACAGGATGACCTCCAGGCGGGTTTTGAATGTTTCTGGAGTCGGAGACTCTATCGCCTCCCTGGGCAGCCTGTTCCAGCGCTCTGCCACCCTCAAAGTAAAGAAGTTCCTCCTCATGCTTTGATAGAAGTTCCTAGGTTCCAGTTTGTACCCGTTACCTCTTGTCCTGGATCATCTTTGATGATCCAGGACAAGAGGTAACGGGCACCAATTGGAACGTAGGAACTTGAACTTGAACTGGAACGTAGGAACTTGAACATAGGATTATCCTTGATGATTCAGGATAGCTGTGTGTCTGACCAGTCTGTCTTTCGAAGGAGGTCCTTGACCAGCTCCAGCCATGCTGTGCTGAGCAGAGCCCCTGGCAGCAGCCCCACAGCTCACTCCCAGTGTGCCTGAATGGAAAAGGTACCAAAGTTGCTCCAACACTTTCTGAAAAACTCTATAGTGTTACCCCACAAGCGCAAAGCGACGGCAAAGCCCGTGAAATGACACCGGTGCTTCCAGAAAATGCCAAGCTTCCTGCCCAAGGGTGACATGCCATGCGGTGGGGTCAGGGCCACGCGCTGAGCACCCGGTGCGCTGGGGTTGCCCCAGCGGTTCCTGAGCAGCTCCTGCAGTGCTGCCGCCGGTACCGTTCTGGCGGCTGTAGTTGTTTAAAAAGCCGTTGTTGTTTCCGGCGTAATCTGACGGCAGTTTTCTCGGGCATTTGGGCCTCTTCTAATAAGTGTGCTGTGAGTACATCTGCAAGCATTCACCTGTCGAGGTCAAATGACTGGTGGTGCTCATCTGCCCCCGTGCTACTGCTGCTGCCTCCCGTGAATGCTCATGTGCCTGCGTGCCCCTGTACAGGCACAGATGCACGCGCGCAACACCTGATCCCGCATCCTAATTATTTTTCGCCCGGTTCTCGGAGTTGTTCTGCTTCCGGCTGATGAATGGGAAAGTGTAGTAGTGCTGTTTCATTTCACCAGCCTCTCAAGTGTGGAAATTATGGTAAATTTGAGAACAAGCCAGATTAGATTGATAGTTACACCTCCTCCTTTAATTAGCCAACCACAGGATCTGTGGAGGCAAAGGCCGGGGGGGTGTGTCGGTGTATATAAGGTGTATTGTCTATGTGAAAGATTAATCAAAAGGAGTTGCTTGAGGTGGGAAGGCTTTTCCGGAGAGGTTCCACATGTTGTCAGGTAGTCCCTCTGAATGGCAGCTTCCGGTTCGGTCCCTTAGCTTTCGGAAGTGACATTTAGTCTGATATGTGCCAGCCGTGCAATCTACCTAGCCCTGCAAAGTGCAAATATTAACCTAAATACATATTAAGATACTGTGTGTTAGCTCCTGAACTGAAATAGAGAGCGGGTGTTCCAGCAGAGGCAAGCAAATCGTGTTTATTTACAGTGGCTTGAGGATTTGGCCCATTACCGCTTCTTTATACACTTTTAAAAAGAAATGCCAACTCGATAGTTTAGGCTTTAACTGGAACATGGCAAGTAATTGTATGCTTTGGCGGACCCCTAGTAATGTTGCAGAATCTTTCTCAGAAGTTGTTCCATGGGATAGCCGATTCCTCAGGTAAGAGCTACTTGTTTGTTCAATCCTCCATCTTAGGCCTGCTCCTCAGGTGCATCCTCCTTCTCGCAGCGATTTCCTAGGAACAGATTTCGAAGAACAGCTCTGATCACAGAATCACAGATTGGTTAGGGTTGGAAAGGAGCTCTGGAGATCATCCAGTCCAACCCCCCTGACAGAGCAGGGTCACTTACAGCAGGTTGCACAGGATGACCTCCAGGCGGGTTTTGAATGTTTCTGGAGTCGGAGACTCTACCGCCTCCCTGGGCAGCCTGTTCCAGCGCTCTGCCACCCTCAAAGTAAAGAAGTTCCTCCTCATGCTTTGATAGAAGTTCCTAGGTTCCAGTTTGTACCCGTTACCTCTTGTCCTGGATCATCTTTGATGATCCAGGACAAGAGGTAACGGGCACCAATTGGAACGTAGGAACTTGAACTTGAACTGGAAGGTAGGAACTTGAACTTGAACATAGGATTATCCTTGATGATTCAGGATAGCTGTGTGTCTGACCAGTCTGTCTTTCGAAGGAGGTCCTGGGCCAGCTCCAGCCATGCTGTGTTGAGCAGAGCCCCTGGCAGCAGCCCCACAGCTCACTCCCAGTGTGCCTGAATGGAAAAGGTACCAAAGTTGCTCCAACACTTTGTGAAAAACTCTATAGTGTTACCCCACAAGCGCAAAGCGACGGCAAAGCCCGTGAAATGACACCGGTGCTTCCAGAAAATGTCAAGCTTCCTGCCCAAGGGTGACATGCCATGCGGTGGGGTCAGGGCCACGCGCTGAGCACCCGGTGCGCTGGGGTTGCCCCAGCGGTTCCTGAGCAGCTCCTGCAGTGCTGCCGCCGGTACCGTTCTGGCGGCTGTAGTTGTTTAAAAAGCCGTTGTTGTTTCCGGCGTAATCTGACGGCAGTTTTCTCGGGCATTTGGGCCTCTTCGAATAAGTGTGCTGTGAGTACATCTGCAAGCATTCACCTGTCGAGGTCAAATGACTGGTGGTGCTCATCTGCCCCCGTGCTACTGCTGCTGCCTCCCGTGAATGCTCATGTGCCTGCGTGCCCCTGTACAGGCACAGATGCACGCGCGCAACACCTGATCCCGCATCCTAATTATTTTTCGCCCGGTTCTCGGAGTTGTTCTGCTTCCGGCTGATGAATGGGAAAGTGTAGTGGTGCTGTTTCATTTCACCAGCCTCTCAAGTGTGGAAATTATGGTAAATTTGAGAACAAGCCAGATTAGATTGATAGTTACACCTCCTCCTTTAATTAGCCAACCACAGGATCTGTGGAGGCAAAGGCCGGGGGGGTGTGTCGGTGTATATAACGTGTATTGTCTATGTGAAAGATTAATCAAAAGGAGTTGCTTGAGGTGGGAAGGCTTTTCCGGAGAGGTTCCACATGTTGTCAGGTAGTCCCTCTGAATGGCAGCTTCCGGTTCGGTCCCTTAGCTTTCGGAAGTGACATTTAGTCTGATATGTGCCAGCCGTGCAATCTACCTAGCCCTGCAAAGTGCAAATATTAACCTAAATGCATATTAAGATACTGTGTGTTAGCTCCTGAACTGAAATAGAGAGCGGGTGTTCCAGCAGAGGCAAGCAAATCGTGTTTATTTACAGTGGCTTGAGGATTTGGCCCATTACCGCTTCTTTATACACTTTTAAAAAGAAATGCCAACTCGATAGTTTAGGCTTTAACTGGAACATGGCAAGTAATTGTATGCTTTGGCGGACCCCTAGTAATGTTGCAGAATCTTTCTCAGAAGTTGTTCCATGGGATAGCCGATTCCTCAGGTAAGAGCTACTTGTTTGTTCAATCCTCCATCTTAGGCCTGCTCCTCAGGTGCATCCTCCTTCTCGCAGCGATTTCCTAGGAACAGATTTCGAAGAACAGCTCTGATCACAGAATCACAGATTGGTTAGGGTTGGAAAGGAGCTCTGGAGATCATCCAGTCCAACCCCCCTGACAGAGCAGGGTCACTTACAGCAGGTTGCACAGGATGACCTCCAGGCGGGTTTTGAATGTTTCTGGAGTCGGAGACTCTATCGCCTCCCTGGGCAGCCTGTTCCAGCGCTCTGCCACCCTCAAAGTAAAGAAGTTCCTCCTCATGCTTTGATAGAAGTTCCTAGGTTCCAGTTTGTACCCGTTACCTCTTGTCCTGGATCATCTTTGATGATCCAGGACAAGAGGTAACGGGCACCAATTGGAACGTAGGAACTTGAACTTGAACTGGAACGTAGGAACTTGAACATAGGATTATCCTTGATGATTCAGGATAGCTGTGTGTCTGACCAGTCTGTCTTTCGAAGGAGGTCCTTGACCAGCTCCAGCCATGCTGTGCTGAGCAGAGCCCCTGGCAGCAGCCCCACAGCTCACTCCCAGTGTGCCTGAATGGAAAAGGTACCAAAGTTGCTCCAACACTTTCTGAAAAACTCTATAGTGTTACCCCACAAGCGCAAAGCGACGGCAAAGCCCGTGAAATGACACCGGTGCTTCCAGAAAATGCCAAGCTTCCTGCCCAAGGGTGACATGCCATGCGGTGGGGTCAGGGCCACGCGCTGAGCACCCGGTGCGCTGGGGTTGCCCCAGCGGTTCCTGAGCAGCTCCTGCAGTGCTGCCGCCGGTACCGTTCTGGCGGCTGTAGTTGTTTAAAAAGCCGTTGTTGTTTCCGGCGTAATCTGACGGCAGTTTTCTCGGGCATTTGGGCCTCTTCTAATAAGTGTGCTGTGAGTACATCTGCAAGCATTCACCTGTCGAGGTCAAATGACTGGTGGTGCTCATCTGCCCCCGTGCTACTGCTGCTGCCTCCCGTGAATGCTCATGTGCCTGCGTGCCCCTGTACAGGCACAGATGCACGCGCGCAACACCTGATCCCGCATCCTAATTATTTTTCGCCCGGTTCTCGGAGTTGTTCTGCTTCCGGCTGATGAATGGGAAAGTGTAGTAGTGCTGTTTCATTTCACCAGCCTCTCAAGTGTGGAAATTATGGTAAATTTGAGAACAAGCCAGATTAGATTGATAGTTACACCTCCTCCTTTAATTAGCCAACCACAGGATCTGTGGAGGCAAAGGCCGGGGGGGTGTGTCGGTGTATATAAGGTGTATTGTCTATGTGAAAGATTAATCAAAAGGAGTTGCTTGAGGTGGGAAGGCTTTTCCGGAGAGGTTCCACATGTTGTCAGGTAGTCCCTCTGAATGGCAGCTTCCAGTTCGGTCCCTTAGCTTTCGGAAGTGACATTTAGTCTGATATGTGCCAGCCGTGCAATCTACCTAGCCCTGCAAAGTGCAAATATTAACCTAAATGCATATTAAGATACTGTGTGTTAGCTCCTGAACTGAAATAGAGAGCGGGTGTTCCAGCGGAGGCAAGCAAATCGTGTTGATTTACAGTGGCTTGCGGATTTGGCCCATTACCGCTTCTTTATACACTTTTAAAAAGAAATGCCAACTCGATAGTTTAGGCTTTAACTGGAACATGGCAAGTAATTGTATGTTTTGGCGGACCCCTAGTAATGTTGCAGAATCTTTCTCAGAAGTTGTTCCATGGGATAGCCGATTCCTCAGGTAAGAGCTACTTGTTTGTTCAATCCTCCATCTTAGGCCTGATCCTCAGGTGCATCCTCCTTCTCGCAGCGATTTCCTAGGAACAGATTTCGAAGAACAGCTCTGATCACAGAATCACAGATTGGTTAGGGTTGGAAAGGACCTCTGGAGATCATCCAGCCCAACCCCCCTGCCAGAGCAGGGTCACCTACAGCAGGTTGCACAGGATGACCTCCAGGCGGGTTTTGAATGTCTCTGGGGTCGGAGACTCTACCGCCTCCCTGGGAAGCCTGTTCCAGCGCTCTGCCACCCTCAAAGTAAAGAAGTTCCTCCTCATGCTTTGATAGAAGTTCCTAGGTTCCAGTTTGTACCCGTTACCTCTTGTCCTGGATCATCTTTGATGATCCAGGACAAGAGGTAACGGGCACCAATTGGAACGTAGGAACTTGAACTTGAACTGGAAGGTAGGAACTTGAACTTGAACATAGGATTATCCTTGATGATTCAGGATAGCTGTGTGTCTGACCAGTCTGTCTTTCGAAGGAGGTCCTGGGCCAGCTCCAGCCATGCTGTGCTGAGCAGAGCCCCTGGCAGCAGCCCCACAGCTCACTCCCAGTGTGCCTGAATGGAAAAGGTACCAAAGTTGCTCCAACACTTTGTGAAAAACTCTATAGTGTTACCCCACAAGCGCAAAGCGACGGCAAAGCCCGTGAAATGACACCGGTGCTTCCAGAAAATCTCAAGCTTCCTGCCCAAGGGTGACATGCCATGCGGTGGGGTCAGGGCCACGCGCTGAGCACCCGGTGCGCTGGGGTTGCCCCAGCGGTTCCTGAGCAGCTCCTGCAGTGCTGCCGCCGGTACCGTTCTGGCGGCTGTAGTTGTTTAAAAAGCCGTTGTTGTTTCCGGCGTAATCTGACGGCAGTTTTCTCGGGCATTTGGGCCTCTTCTAATAAGTGTGCTGTGAGTACATCTGCAAGCATTCACCTGTCGAGGTCAAATGACTGGTGGTGCTCATCTGCCCCCGTGCTACTTCTGCTGCCTCCCGTGAATGCTCATGTGCCTGCGTGCCCCTGTACAGGCACAGATGCACGCGCGCAACACCTGATCCCGCATCCTAATTATTTTTTGCCCGGTTCTCTGAGTTGTTCTGCTTCCGGCTGATGAATGGGAAAGTGTAGTAGTGCTGTTTCATTTCACCAGCCTCTCAAGTGTGGAAATTATGGTAAATTTGAGAACGAGCGAGATTAGATTGATAGTTACACCTCCTCCTTTAATTAGCCAACCACAGGATCTGTGGAGGCAAAGGCCGGGGGGGTGTGTCGGTGTATATAACGTGTATTGTCTATGTGAAAGATTAATCAAAAGGAGTTGCTTGAGGTGGGAAGGCTTTTCCGGAGAGGTTCCACATGTTGTCAGGTAGTCCCTCTGAATGGCAGCTTCCGGTTCGGTCCCTTAGCTTTCGGAAGTGACATTTAGTCTGATATGTGCCAGCCGTGCAATCTACCTAGCCCTGCAAAGTGCAAATATTAACCTAAATGCATATTAAGATAGTGTGTGTTAGCTCCTGAACTGAAATAGAGAGCGGGTGTTCCAGCGGAGGCAAGCAAATCGTGTTGATTTACAGTGGCTTGCGGATTTGGCCCATTACCGCTTCTTTATACACTTTTAAAAAGAAATGCCAACTCGATAGTTTAGGCTTTAACTGGAACATGGCAAGAAATTGTATGTTTTGGCGGACCCCTAGTAATGTTGCAGAAACTTTCTCAGAAGTTGTTCCATGGGATAGCCGATTCCTCAGGTAAGAGCTACTTGTTTGTTCAATCCTCCATCTTATGCCTGATCCTCAGGTGCATCCTCCTTCTCGCAGCGATTTCCTAGGAACAGATTTCGAAGAACAGCTCTGATCACAGAATCACAGATTGGTTAGGGTTGGAAAGGGGCTCTGGAGATCATCTAGTCCAACCCCCCTGCCAGAGCAGGGTCACCTACAGCAGGTTGCACAGGATGACCTCCAGGCGGGTTTTGAATGTCTCTGGGGTCGGAGACTCTACCGCCTCCCCGGGAAGCCTGTTCCAGCGCTCTGCCACCCTCAAAGTAAAGAAGTTCCTCCTCATGCTTTGATAGAAGTTCCTAGGTTCCAGTTTGTACCCGTTACCTCTTGTCCTGGATCATCTTTGATGATCATCATCTTTGATGATCCAGGCCAAGAGGTAACGGGCACCAATTGGAACGTAGGAACTTGAACTTGAACTGGAAGGTAGGAACTTGAACTTGAACTGGAAGGTAGGAACTTGAACTTGAACATAGGATTATCCTTGATGATTCAGGATAGCTGTGTGTCTGACCAGTCTGTCTTTCGAAGGAGGTCCTGGGCCAGCTCCAGCCATGCTGTGCTGAGCAGAGCCCCTGGCAGCAGCCCCACAGCTCACTCCCAGTGTGCCTGAATGGAAAAGGTACCAAAGTTGCTCCAACACTTTCTGAAAAACTCTATAGTGTTACCCCACAAGCGCAAAGCGACGGCAAAGCCCGTGAAATGACACCGGTGCTTCCAGAAAATGTCAAGCTTCCTGCCCAAGGGTGACATGCCATGCGGTGGGGTCAGGGCCACGCGCTGAGCACCCGGTGCGCTGGGGTTGCCCCAGCGGTTCCTGAGCAGCTCCTGCAGTGCTGCCGCCGGTACCGTTCTGGCGGCTGTAGTTGTTTAAAAAGCCGTTGTTGTTTCCGGCGTAATCTGACGGCAGTTTTCTCGGGCATTTGGGCCTCTTCTAATAAGTGTGCTGTGAGTACATCTGCAAGCATTCACCTGTCGAGGTCAAATGACTGGTGGTGCTCATCTGCCCCCGTGCTACTGCTGCTGCCTCCCGTGAATGCTCATGTGCCTGCGTGCCCCTGTACAGGCACAGATGCACGCGCGCAACACCTGATCCCGCATCCTAATTATTTTTCGCCCGGTTCTCGGAGTTGTTCTGCTTCCGGCTGATGAATGGGAAAGTGTAGTAGTGCTGTTTCATTTCACCAGCCTCTCAAGTGTGGAAATTATGGTAAATTTGAGAACAAGCCAGATTAGATTGATAGTTACACCTCCTCCTTTAATTAGCCAACCACAGGATCTGTGGAGGCAAAGGCCGGGGGGTTGTGTCGGTGTATATAAGGTGTATTGTCTATGTGAAAGATTAATCAAAAGGAGTTGCTTGAGGTGGGAAGGCTTTTCCGGAGAGGTTCCACATGTTGTCAGGTAGTCCCTCTGAATGGCAGCTTCCGGTTTGGTCCCTTAGCTTTTGGAAGTGACATTTAGTTTGATATGTGCCAGCCGTGCAATCTACCTAGCCCTGCAAAGTGCAAATATTAACCTAAATGCATATTAAGATACTGTGTGTTAGCTCCTGAACTGCAATAGAGAGCGGGTGTTCCAGCGGAGGCAAGCAAATCGTGTTGATTTACAGTGGCTTGAGGATTTGGCCCATTACCGCTTCTTTATACACTTTTAAAAAGAAATGCAAACTCGATAGTTTAGGCTTTAACTGGAACATGGCAAGTAATTGTATGTTTTGGCGGACCCCTAGTAATGTTGCAGAATCTTTCTCAGAAGTTGTTCCATGGGATAGCCGATTCCTCAGGTAAGAGCTACTTGTTTGTTCAATCCTCCATCTTAGGCCTGCTCCTCAGGTGCATCCTCCTCGCAGCGATTTCCTAGGAACAGATTTCGAAGAACAGCTCTGATCACAGAATCACAGATTGGTTAGGGTTGGAAAGGAGCTCTGGAGATCATGTAGTCCAACCCCCCTGCCAGAGCAGTGTCACCTACAGCAGGTTGCACAGGATGACCTCCAGGCGGGTTTTGAATGTCTCTGGGGTGGGAGACTCTACCGCCTCCCTGGGCAGCCTGTTCCAGCGCTCTGCCACCCTCAAAGTAAAGAAGTTCCTCCTCATGCTTTGATAGAAGTTCCTAGGTTCCAGTTTGTACCCGTTACCTCTTGTCCTGGATCATCAAAAATCATCTTTGATGATCCAGGACAAGAGGTAACGGGCACCAATTGGAACGTAGGAACTTGAACTTGAACTGGAAGGTAGGAACTTGAACTTGAACATAGGATTATCCTTGATGATTCAGGATAGCTGTGTGTCTGACCAGTCTGTCTTTCGAAGGAGGTCCTGGGCCAGCTCCAGCCATGCTGTGCTGAGCAGAGCCCCTGGCAGCAGCCCCACAGCTCACTCCCAGTGTGCCTGAATGGAAAAGGTACCAAAGTTGCTCCAACACTTTCTGAAAAACTCTATAGTGTTACCCCACAAGCGCAAAGCGACGGCAAAGCCCGTGAAATGACACCGGTGCTTCCAGAAAATGTCAAGCTTCCTGCCCAAGGGTGACATGCCATGCGGTGGGGTCAGGGCCACGCGCTGAGCACCCGGTGCGCTGGGGTTGCCCCAGCGGTTCCTGAGCAGCTCCTGCAGTGCTGCCGCCGGTACCGTTCTGGCGGCTGTAGTTGTTTAAAAAGCCGTTGTTGTTTCCGGCGTAATCTGACGGCAGTTTTCTCGGGCATTTGGGCCTCTTCTAATAAGTGTGCTGTGAGTACATCTGCAAGCATTCACCTGTCGAGGTCAAATGACTGGTGGTGCTCATCTGCCCCCGTGCTACTGCTGCTGCCTCCCGTGAATGCTCATGTGCCTGCGTGCCCCTGTACAGGCACAGATGCACGCGCGCAACACCTGATCCCGCATCCTAATTATTTTTCGCCCGGTTCTCGGAGTTGTTCTGCTTCCGGCTGATGAATGGGAAAGTGTAGTAGTGCTGTTTCATTTCACCAGCCTCTCAAGTGTGGAAATTATGGTAAATTTGAGAACAAGCCAGATTAGATTGATAGTTACACCTCCTCCTTTAATTAGCCAACCACAGGATCTGTGGAGGCAAAGGCCGGGGGGTTGTGTCGGTGTATATAAGGTGTATTGTCTATGTGAAAGATTAATCAAAAGGAGTTGCTTGAGGTGGGAAGGCTTTTCCGGAGAGGTTCCACATGTTGTCAGGTAGTCCCTCTGAATGGCAGCTTCCGGTTCGGTCCCTTAGCTTTCGGAAGTGACATTTAGTCTGATATGTGCCAGCCGTGCAATCTACCTAGCCCTGCAAAGTGCAAATATTAACCTAAATGCATATTAAGATAGTGTGTGTTAGCTCCTGAACTGAAATAGAGAGCGGGTGTTCCAGCGGAGGCAAGCAAATCGTGTTGATTTACAGTGGCTTGAGGATTTGGCCCATTACCGCTTCTTTATACACTTTTAAAAAGAAATGCAAACTCGATAGTTTAGGCTTTAACTGGAACATGGCAAGAAATTGTATGTTTTGGCGGACCCCTAGTAATGTTGCAGAAACTTTCTCAGAAGTTGTTCCATGGGATAGCCGATTCCTCAGGTAAGAGCTACTAGTTTGTTCAATCCTCCATCTTAGGCCTGCTCCTCAGGTGCATCCTCCTTCTCGCAGCAATTTCCTAGGAACAGATTTCGAAGAACAGCTCTGATCACAGAATCACAGATTGGTTAGGGTTGGAAAGGGGCTCTGGAGATCATCTAGTCCAACCCCCCTGCCAGAGCAGGGTCACCTACAGCAGGTTGCACAGGATGACCTCCAGGCGGGTTTTGAATGTCTCTGGGGTCGGAGACTCTACCGCCTCCCCGGGAAGCCTGTTCCAGCGCTCTGCCACCCTCAAAGTAAAGAAGTTCCTCCTCATGCTTTGATAGAAGTTCCTAGGTTCCAGTTTGTACCCGTTACCTCTTGTCCTGGATCATCTTTGATGATCATCATCTTTGATGATCCAGGCCAAAAGGTAACGGGCACCAATTGGAACGTAGGAACTTGAACTTGAACTGGAAGGTAGGAACTTGAACTTGAACTGGAAGGTAGGAACTTGAACTTGAACATAGGATTATCCTTGATGATTCAGGATAGCTGTGTGTCTGACCAGTCTGTCTTTCGAAGGAGGTCCTGGGCCAGCTCCAGCCATGCTGTGCTGAGCAGAGCCCCTGGCAGCAGCCCCACACCTCACTCCCAGTGTGCCTGAATGGAAAAGGTACCAAAGTTGCTCCAACACTTTCTGAAAAACTCTATAGTGTTACCCCACAAGCGCAAAGCGACGGCAAAGCCCGTGAAATGACACCGGTGCTTCCAGAAAATGTCAAGCTTCCTGCCCAAGGGTGACATGCCATGCGGTGGGGTCAGGGCCACGCGCTGAGCACCCGGTGCGCTGGGGTTGCCCCAGCGGTTCCTGAGCAGCTCCTGCAGTGCTGCCGCCGGTACCGTTCTGGCGGCTGTAGTTGTTTAAAAAGCCGTTGTTGTTTCCGGCGTAATCTGACGGCAGTTTTCTCGGGCATTTGGGCCTCTTCTAATAAGTGTGCTGTGAGTACATCTGCAAGCATTCACCTGTCGAGGTCAAATGACTGGTGGTGCTCATCTGCCCCCGTGCTACTGCTGCTGCCTCCCGTGAATGCTCATGTGCCTGCGTGCCCCTGTACAGGCACAGATGCACGCGCGCAACACCTGATCCCGCATCCTAATTATTTTTCGCCCGGTTCTCGGAGTTGTTCTGCTTCCGGCTGATGAATGGGAAAGTGTAGTAGTGCTGTTTCATTTCACCAGCCTCTCAAGTGTGGAAATTATGGTAAATTTGAGAACAAGCCAGATTAGATTGATAGTTACACCTCCTCCTTTAATTAGCCAACCACAGGATCTGTGGAGGCAAAGGCCGGGGGGTTGTGTCGGTGTATATAAGGTGTATTGTCTATGTGAAAGATTAATCAAAAGGAGTTGCTTGAGGTGGGAAGGCTTTTCCGGAGAGGTTCCACATGTTGTCAGGTAGTCCCTCTGAATGGCAGCTTCCGGTTCGGTCCCTTAGCTTTCGGAAGTGACATTTAGTCTGATATGTGCCAGCCGTGCAATCTACCTAGCCCTGCAAAGTGCAAATATTAACCTAAATGCATATTAAGATAGTGTGTGTTAGCTCCTGAACTGAAATAGAGAGCGGGTGTTCCAGCGGAGGCAAGCAAATCGTGTTGATTTACAGTGGCTTGAGGATTTGGCCCATTACCGCTTCTTTATACACTTTTAAAAAGAAATGCAAACTCGATAGTTTAGGCTTTAACTGGAACATGGCAAGAAATTGTATGTTTTGGCGGACCCCTAGTAATGTTGCAGAAACTTTCTCAGAAGTTGTTCCATGGGATAGCCGATTCCTCAGGTAAGAGCTACTAGTTTGTTCAATCCTCCATCTTAGGCCTGCTCCTCAGGTGCATCCTCCTTCTCGCAGCAATTTCCTAGGAACAGATTTCGAAGAACAGCTCTGATCACAGAATCACAGATTGGTTAGGGTTGGAAAGGGGCTCTGGAGATCATCTAGTCCAACCCCCCTGCCAGAGCAGGGTCACCTACAGCAGGTTGCACAGGATGACCTCCAGGCGGGTTTTGAATGTCTCTGGGGTCGGAGACTCTACCGCCTTTCCGGGAAGCCTGTTCCAGCGCTCTGCCACCCTCAAAGTAAAGAAGTTCCTCCTCATGCTTTGATAGAAGTTCCTAGGTTCCAGTTTGTACCCGTTACCTCTTGTCCTGGATCATCTTTGATGATCATCATCTTTGATGATCCAGGCCAAAAGGTAACGGGCACCAATTGGAACGTAGGAACTTGAACTTGAACTGGAAGGTAGGAACTTGAACTTGAACTGGAAGGTAGGAACTTGAACTTGAACATAGGATTATCCTTGATGATTCAGGATAGCTGTGTGTCTGACCAGTCTGTCTTTCGAAGGAGGTCCTGGGCCAGCTCCAGCCATGCTGTGCTGAGCAGAGCCCCTGGCAGCAGCCCCACACCTCACTCCCAGTGTGCCTGAATGGAAAAGGTACCAAAGTTGCTCCAACACTTTCTGAAAAACTCTATAGTGTTACCCCACAAGCGCAAAGCGACGGCAAAGCCCGTGAAATGACACCGGTGCTTCCAGAAAATGTCAAGCTTCCTGCCCAAGGGTGACATGCCATGCGGTGGGGTCAGGGCCACGCGCTGAGCACCCGGTGCGCTGGGGTTGCCCCAGCGGTTCCTGAGCAGCTCCTGCAGTGCTGCCGCCGGTACCGTTCTGGCGGCTGTAGTTGTTTAAAAAGCCGTTGTTGTTTCCGGCGTAATCTGACGGCAGTTTTCTCGGGCATTTGGGCCTCTTCTAATAAGTGTGCTGTGAGTACATCTGCAAGCATTCACCTGTCGAGGTCAAATGACTGGTGGTGCTCATCTGCCCCCGTGCTACTGCTGCTGCCTCCCGTGAATGCTCATGTGCCTGCGTGCCCCTGTACAGGCACAGATGCACGCGCGCAACACCTGATCCCGCATCCTAATTATTTTTCGCCCGGTTCTCTGAGTTGTTCTGCTTCCGGCTGATGAATGGGAAAGTGTAGTAGTGCTGTTTCATTTCACCAGCCTCTCAAGTGTGGAAATTATGGTAAATTTGAGAACAAGCCAGATTAGATTGATAGTTACACCTCCTCCTTTAATTAGCCAACCACAGGATCTGTGGAGGCAAAGGCCGGGGGGCGTGTCGGTGGGGGGGCATACGATTTTACCATGGCGAGATTGCTGGAGGTTCTTTCTTGTCTGTTCTTTCTTGTCTTGTAAATTGGTATGAGGTTCTGCCAGTCTTCCTCACGTAGCACAATCGCTCTTGATTTCTGGAGGTTGCTCACAGGGTAAGCTAATGTTTAACATCAATAAGGGTTACCGAATCTTGTCCTTGAGAAGCAGGAGTCTGGAAGCTGTTGTCAATCCAACTGCTGTATTCCTGACCAGCAAGCCCGCTCGATTCAGGGTTAATTAACTGATTACTTAGAGCGGAAGTGTTGTGGAAGAGCCCGATCATTACCATTTCTATTCATTCTAATATGATGTATTTCAACTCCCCATCCCTCACGCCTTCTAGAGAGTGATCTGGTGAAGGAGGATGACAAGTCTTTGTGAAACCATCTCGAGTTCTGCCAGATACTCGTAGTTGAAGTTGTCTAGCGGTACGAGATTAGACACCGTGTGAAAGGCAATACTGCACAGATTCTTTATTCCAGACCATTTTCTAAGTTCGCGTGATACAAAACCTCACGGTTACTGGGCAGCTCTCCCACTTTTCACGTCAACCTTTGCTACCTCGCCCGCTGCAACGTGCAGGAAAGAAACATTTATTTGAATTGCGCCGTGGTGCCGTGCATCTTAATGACACTCTGGAGTGACTGGCAGTGTGTCTGGGTCCTGGGGTTGGACCGGTCTAGCTGCCAGGAGGCAACATTGCAGAGAGGGGCTTCAGCTGTGGTCTCTGAAGGGACCTGGCTACTCTATGTAGGCCTTCTCTCCCTGCGTCTCAGAGTGCTTGAAGATGCTAATTGGTTCACATTTTCCTCTGTTCGTTAAGGTATTCTGTCCTTAACAATTCAGATTTTAAAATAGTAATGTGTATTGTCTATGTGAAAGATTAATCAAAAGGAGTTGCTTGAGGTGGGAAGGCTTTTCCGGAGAGGTTCCACATGTTGTCAGGTAGTCCCTCTGAATGGCAGCTTCCGGTTCGGTCCCTTAGCTTTCGGAAGTGACATTTAGTCTGATATGTGCCAGCCGTGCAATCTACCTAGCCCTGCAAAGTGCAAATATTAACCTAAATGCATATTAAGATACTGTGTGTTAGCTCCTGAACTGAAATAGAGAGCGGGTGTTCCAGTGGAGGCAAGCAAATCGTGTTGATTTAGAGTGGCTTGAGGATTTGGCCCATTACCGCTTCTTTATACACTTTTAAAAAGAAATGCCAACTCGATAGTTTAGGCTTTAACTGGAACATGGCAAGTAATTGTATGTTTTGGCGGACCCCTAGTAATGTTGCAGAATCTTTCTCTGAAGTTGTTCCATGGGATAGCCGATTCCTCAGGTAAGAGCTACTTGTTTGTTCAATCCTCCATCTTAGGCCTGCTCCTCAGGTGCATCCTCCTTCTCGCAGCGATTTCCTAGGAACAGATTTCGAAGAACAGCTCTGATCACAGAATCACAGATTGGTTAGGGTTGGAAAGGACCTCTGGAGATCATCCAGTCCAACCCCCTGCCAGAGCAGGGTCACCTACAGCAGGTTGCACAGGATGACCTCCAGGCGGGTTTTGAATGTCTCTGGGGTGGGAGACTCTACCGCCTCCCTGGGCAGCCTGTTCCAGCGCTCTGCCACCCTCAAAGTAAAGAAGTTCCTCCTCATGCTTTGATAGAAGTTCCTAGGTTCCAGTTTGTACCCGTTACCTCTTGTCCTGGATCATCAAAGATAACGGTAACGGGCACCAATTGGAACGTAGGAACTTGAACTTGAACTGGAAGGTAGGAACTTGAACTTGAACATAGGATTATCCTTGATGATTCAGGATAGCTGTGTGTCTGACCAGTGTGTCTTTCGAAGGAGGTCCTGGGCCAGCTCCAGCCATGCTGTGCTGAGCAGAGCCCCTGAAAGCAGCCCCACACCTCACTCCCAGTGTGCCTGAATGGAAAAGGTACCAAAGTTGCTCCAACACTTTCTGAAAAACTCTATAGTGTTACCCCACAAGCGCAAAGCGACAGCAAAGCCCGTGAAATGACACCGGTGCTTCCAGAAAATGTCAAGCTTCCTGCCCAAGGGTGGCATGCCATGCGGTGGGGTCAGGGCCACGCGCTGAGCACCCGGTGCGCTGGGGTTGCCCCAGCGGTTCCTGAGCAGCTCCTGCAGTGCTGCCGCCGGTACCGTTCTGGCGGCTGTAGTTGTTTAAAAAGCCGTTGTTGTTTCCGGCGTAATCTGACGGCAGTTTTCTCGGGCATTTGGGCCTCTTCTAATAAGTGTGCTGTGAGTACATCTGCAAGCATTCACCTGTCGAGGTCAAATGACTGGTGGTGCTCATCTGCCCCCGTGCTACTGCTGCTGCCTCCCGTGAATGCTCATGTGCCTGCGTGCCCCTGTACAGGCACAGATGCACGCGCGCAACACCTGATCCCGCATCCTAATTATTTTTCGCCCGGTTCTCGGAGTTGTTCTGCTTCCGGCTGATGAATGGGAAAGTGTAGTAGTGCTGTTTCATTTCACCAGCCTCTCAAGTGTGGAAATTATGGTAAATTTGAGAACAAGCCAGATTAGATTGATAGTTACACCTCCTCCTTTAATTAGCCAACCACAGGATCTGTGGAGGCAAAGGCCGGGGGGGTGTGTCGGTGTATATAACGTGTATTGTCTATGTGAAAGATTAATCAAAAGGAGTTGCTTGAGGTGGGAAGGCTTTTCTGGAGAGGTTCCACATGTTGTCAGGTAGTCCCTCTGAATGGCAGCTTCCGGTTCGGTCCCTTAGCTTTCGGACGTGACATTTAGTCTGATATGTGCCAGCCGTGCAATCTACCTAGCCCTGCAAAGTGCAAATATTAACCTAAATGCATATTAAGATACTGTGTGTTAGCTCCTGAACTGAAATAGAGAGCGGGTGTTCCAGCGGAGGCAAGCAAATCGTGTTGATTTAGAGTGGCTTGAGGATTTGGCCCATTACCGCTTCTTTATACACTTTTAAAAAGAAATGCCAACTCGATAGTTTAGGCTTTAACTGGAACATGGCAAGTAATTGTATGTTTTGGCGGACCCCTAGTAATGTTGCAGAATCTTTCTCAGAAGTTGTTCCATGGGATAGCCGATTCCTCAGGTAAGAGCTACTTGTTTGTTCAATCCTCCATCTTAGGCCTGCTCCTCAGGTGCATCCTCCTTCTCGCAGCGATTTCCTAGGAACAGATTTCGAAGAACAGCTCTGATCACAGAATCACAGATTGGTTAGGCTTGGAAAGGAGCTCTGGAGATCATCCAGTCCAACCCCCCTGCCAGAGCAGGGTCACCTACAGCAGGTTGCACAGGATGACCTCCAGGCGGGTTTTGAATGTTTCTGGGGTGGGAGACTCTACCGCCTCCCTGGGCAGCCTGTTCCAGCGCTCTGCCACCCTCAAAGTAAAGAAGTTCCTCCTCATGCTTTGATAGAAGTTCCTAGGTTCCAGTTTGTACCCGTTACCTCTTGTCCTGGATCATCTTTGATGATCCAGGACAAGAGGTAACGGGCACCAATTGGAAGGTAGGAACTTGAACTTGAACTGGAAGGTAGGAACTTGAACTTGAACATAGGATTATCCTTGATGATTCAGGATAGCTGTGTGTCTGACCAGTCTGTCTTTCGAAGGAGGTCCTGGGCCAGCTCCAGCCATGCTGTGCTGAGCAGAGCCCCTGGCAGCAGCCCCACAGCTCACTCCCAGTGTGCCTGAATGGAAAAGGTACCAAAGTTGCTCTAACACTTTCTGAAAAACTCTATAGTGTTACCCCACAAGCGCAAAGCGACGGCAAAGCCCGTGAAATGACACCGGTGCTTCCAGAAAATGTCAAGCTTCCTGCCCAAGGGTGACATGCCATGCGGTGGGGTCAGGGCCACGCGCTGAGCACCTGGTGCGCTGGGGTTGCCCCAGCGGTTCCTGAGCAGCTCCTGCAGTGCTGCCGCCGGTACCGTTCTGGCGGCTGTAGTTGTTTAAAAAGCCGTTGTTGTTTCCGGCGTAATCTGACGGCAGTTTTCTCGGGCATTTGGGCCTCTTCTAATAAGTGTGCTGTGAGTACATCTGCAAGCATTCACCTGTCGATGTCAAATGACTGGTGGTGCTCATCTCCCCCCGTGCTACTGCTGCTGCCTCCCGTGAATGCTCATGTGCCTGCGTGCCCCTGTACAGGCACAGATGCACGCGCGCAACACCTGATCCCGCATCCTAATTATTTTTCGCCCGGTTCTCTGAGTTGTTCTTCTTCCGGCTGATGAATGGGAAAGTGTAGTAGTGCTGTTTCATTTCTCCAGCCTCTCAAGTGTGGAAATTATGGTAAATTTGAGAACAAGCCAGATTAGATTGATAGTTACACCTCCTCCTTTAATTAGCCAACCACAGGATCTGTGGAGGCAAAGGCCGGGGGGGTGTGTCGGTGTATATAAGGTGTATTGTCTATGTGAAAGATTAATCAAAAGGAGTTGCTTGAGGTGGGAAGGCTTTTCCGGAGAGGTTCCACATGTTGTCAGGTAGTCCCTCTGAATGGCAGCTTCCGGTTCGGTCCCTTAGCTTTCGGAAGTGACATTTAGTCTGATATGTGCCAGCCGTGCAATCTACCTAGCCCTGCAAAGTGCAAATATTAACCTAAATGCATATTAAGATACTGTGTGTTAGCTCCTGAACTGAAATAGAGAGCGGGTGTTCCAGCGGAGGCAAGCAAATCGTGTTGATTTAGAGTGGCTTGAGGATTTGGCCCATTACCGCTTCTTTATACACTTTTAAAAAGAAATGCCAACTCGATAGTTTAGGCTTTAACTGGAACATGGCAAGTAATTGTATGTTTTGGCGGACCCCTAGTAATGTTGCAGAATCTTTCTCAGAAGTTGTTCCATGGGATAGCCGATTCCTCAGGTAAGAGCTACTTGTTTGTTCAATCCTCCATCTTAGGCCTGCTCCTCAGGTGCATCCTCCTTCTCGCAGCGATTTCCTAGGAACAGATTTCGAAGAACAGCTCTGATCACAGAATCACAGATTGGTTAGGGTTGGAAAGGAGCTCTGGAGATCATGTAGTGCAACCCCCCTGCCAGAGCAGGGTCACCTACAGCAGGTTGCACAGGATGACCTCCAGGCGGGTTTTGAATGCCTCTGGGGTGGGAGACTCTACCGCCTCCCTGGGCAGCCTGTTCCAGGGCTCTGCCACCCTCAAAGTAAAGAAGTTCCTCCTCATGCTTTGATAGAAGTTCCTACGTTCCAGTTTGTACCCGTTACCTCTTGTCCTGGATCATCTTTGATGATCCAGGACAAGAGGTAACGGGCACCAATTGGAACGTAGGAACTTGAACTTGAACTGGAACGTAGGAGTTTGAATATAGGATTATCCTTGATGATTCAGGATAGCTGTGTGTCTGACCAGTCTGTCTTTTGAAGGAGGTCCTGGGCCAGCTCCAGCCATGCTGTGCTGAGCAGAGCCCCTGGCAGCAGCCCCACAGCTCACTCCCAGTGTGCCTGAATGGAAAAGGTACCAAAGTTGCTCCAACACTTTCCGAAAAACTCTATAGTGTTACCCCACAAGCGCAAAGCGACGGCAAAGCCCGTGAAATGACACCGGTGCTTCCAGAAAATGTCAAGCTTCCTGCCCAAGGGTGACATGCCATGCGGTGGGGTCAGGGCCACGCGCTGAGCACCCGGTGCGCTGGGGTTGCCCCAGCGGTTCCTGAGCAGCTCCTGCAGTGCTGCCGCCGGTACCGTTCTGGCGGCTGTAGTTGTTTAAAAAGCCGTTGTTGTTTCCGGCGTAATCTGACGGCAGTTTTCTCGGGCATTTGGGCCTCTTCTAATAAGTGTGCTGTGAGTACATCTGCAAGCATTCACCTGTCGAGGTCAAATGACTGGTGGTGCTCATCTGCCCCCGTGCTACTGCTGCTGCCTCCCGTGAATGCTCATGTGCCTGCGTGCCCCTGTACAGGCACAGATGCACGCGCGCAACAACTGATCCCGCATCCTAATTATTTTTCGCCCGGTTCTCTGAGTTGTTCTGCTTCCGGCTGATGAATGGGAAAGTGTAGTAGTGCTGTTTCATTTCACCAGCCTCTCAAGTGTGGAAATTATGGTAAATTTGAGAACAAGCCAGATTAGATTGATAGTTACACCTCCTCCTTTAATTAGCCAACCACAGGATCTGTGGAGGCAAAGGCCGGGGGTGTGTGTCGGTGTATATAACGTGTATTGTCTATGTGAAAGATTAATCAAAAGGAGTTGCTTGAGGTGGGAAGGCTTTTCCGGAGAGGTTCCACATGTTGTCAGGTAGTCCCTCTGAATGGCAGCTTCCGGTTCGGTCCCTTAGCTTTCGGAAGTGACATTTAGTCTGATATGTGCCAGCCGTGCAATCTACCTAGCCCTGCAAAGTGCAAATATTAACCTAAATGCATATTAAGATACTGTGTGTTAGCTCCTGAACTGAAATAGAGAGCGGGTGTTCCAGCGGAGGCAAGCAAATCGTGTTGATTTACAGTGGCTTGAGTCTTTGGCCCATTACCGCTTCTTTATACACTTTTAAAAAGAAATGATAACTCGATAGTTTAGGCTTTAACTGGAACATGGCAAGTAATTGTATGTTTTGGCGGACCCCTAGTAATGTTGCAGAATCTTTCTCAGAAGTTGTTCCATGGGATAGCCGATTCCTCAGGTAAGAGCTACTTGTTTGTTCAATCCTCCATCTTAGGCCTGCTCCTCAGGTGCATCCTCCTTCTCGCAGCGATTTCCTAGGAACAGATTTCGAAGAACAGCTCTGATCACAGAATCACAGATTGGTTAGGGTTGGAAAGGAGCTCTGGAGATCATGTAGTGCAACCCCCCTGCCAGAGCAGGGTCACCTACAGCAGGTTGCACAGGATGACCTCCAGGCGGGTTTTGAATGCCTCTGGGGTGGGAGACTCTACCGCCTCCCTGGGCAGCCTGTTCCAGGGCTCTGCCACCCTCAAAGTAAAGAAATTCCTCCTCATGCTTTGATAGAAGTTCCTAGGTTCCAGTTAGCACCCGTTACCTCTTGTCCTGGATCATCTTTGATGATCCAGGACAAGAGGTAACGGGCACCAATTGGAACGTAGGAACTTGAACTTGAACTGGAACGTAGGAGTTTGAATATAGGATTATCCTTGATGATTCAGGATAGCTGTGTGTCTGACCAGTCTGTCTTTCGAAGGAGGTCCTGGGCCAGCTCCAGCCATGCTGTGCTGAGCAGAGCCCCTGGCAGCAGCCCCACAGCTCACTCCCAGTGTGCCTGAATGGAAAAGGTACCAAAGTTGCTCCAACACTTTCCGAAAAACTCTATAGTGTTACCCCACAAGCGCAAAGCGACGGCAAAGCCCGTGAAATGACACCGGTGCTTCCAGAAAATGTCAAGCTTCCTGCCCAAGGGTGACATGCCATGCGGTGGGGTCAGGGCCACGCGCTGAGCACCCGGTGCGCTGGGGTTGCCCCAGCGGTTCCTGAGCAGCTCCTGCAGTGCTGCCGCCGGTACCGTTCTGGCGGCTGTAGTTGTTTAAAAAGCCGTTGTTGTTTCCGGCGTAATCTGACGGCAGTTTTCTCGGGCATTTGGGCCTCTTCTAATAAGTGTGCTGTGAGTACATCTGCAAGCATTCACCTGTCGAGGTCAAATGACTGGTGGTGCTCATCTGCCCCCGTGCTACTGCTGCTGCCTCCCGTGAATGCTCATGTGCCTGCGTGCCCCTGTACAGGCACAGATGCACGCGCGCAACACCTGATCCCGCATCCTAATTATTTTTCGCCCGGTTCTCGGAGTTGTTCTGCTTCCGGCTGATGAATGGGAAAGTGTAGTAGTGCTGTTTCATTTCACCAGCCTCTCAAGTGTGGAAATTATGGTAAATTTGAGAACAAGCCAGATTAGATTGATAGTTACACCTCCTCCTTTAATTAGCCAACCACAGGATCTGTGGAGGCAAAGGCCGGGGGGGTGTGTCGGTGTATATAAGGTGTATTGTCTATGTGAAAGATTAATCAAAAGGAGTTGCTTGAGGTGGGAAGGCTTTTCCGGAGAGGTTCCACATGTTGTCAGGTAGTCCCTCT
This sequence comes from Vanellus vanellus, assembly GCF_965231255.1. Lineage (NCBI taxonomy): Eukaryota > Metazoa > Chordata > Aves > Charadriiformes > Charadriidae > Vanellus > Vanellus vanellus. The sequence continues at coordinate 312,525 of NW_028128478.1, read as the reverse complement.
GAATGGCAGCTTCCGGTTCGGTCCCTTAGCTTTCGGAAGTGACATTTAGTCTGATATGTGCCAGCCGTGCAATCTACCTAGCCCTGCAAAGTGCAAATATTAACCTAAATGCATATTAAGATACTGTGTGTTAGCTCCTGAACTGAAATAGAGAGCGGGTGTTCCAGCGGAGGCAAGCAAATCGTGTTGATTTAGAGTGGCTTGAGGATTTGGCCCATTACCGCTTCTTTATACACTTTTAAAAAGAAATGCCAACTCGATAGTTTAGGCTTTAACTGGAACATGGCAAGTAATTGTATGTTTTGGCGGACCCCTAGTAATGTTGCAGAATCTTTCTCTAAAGTTGTTCCATGGGATAGCCGATTCCTCAAATAAGAGCTACTTGTTTGTTCAATCCTCCATCTTAGGCCTGCTCCTCAGGTGCATCCTCCTTCTCGCAGCGATTTCCTAGGAACAGATTTCGAAGAACAGCTCTGATCACAGAATCACAGATTGGTTAGGGTTGGAAAGGAGCTCTGGAGATCATCCAGTCCAACCCCCCTGCCAGAGCAGGGTCACCTACAGCAGGTTGCACAGGATGACCTCCAGGCGGGTTTTGAATGTCTCTGGGGTGGGAGACTCTACCGCCTCGCTGGGCAGCCTGTTCCAGGGCTCTGCCACCCTTAAAGTAAAGAAGTTCCTCCTCATGCTTTGATAGAAGTTCCTAGGTTCCAGTTAGCACCCGTTACCTCTTGTCCTGGATCATCTTTGATGATCCAGGACAAGAGGTAACGGGCACCAATTGGAACGTAGGAACTTGAACTTGAACTGGAACGTAGGAGTTTGAATATAGGATTATCCTTGATGATTCAGGATAGCTGTGTGTCTGACCAGTCTGTCTTTCGAAGGAGGTCCTGGGCCAGCTCCAGCCATGCTGTGCTGAGCAGAGCCCCTGGCAGCAGCCCCACAGCTCACTCCCAGTGTGCCTGAATGGAAAAGGTACCAAAGTTGCTCCAACACTTTCCGAAAAACTCTATAGTGTTACCCCACAAGCGCAAAGCGACGGCAAAGCCCGTGAAATGACACCGGTGCTTCCAGAAAATGTCAAGCTTCCTGCCCAAGGGTGACATGCCATGCGGTGGGGTCAGGGCCACGCGCTGAGCACCCGGTGCGCTGGGGTTGCCCCAGCGGTTCCTGAGCAGCTCCTGCAGTGCTGCCGCCGGTACCGTTCTGGCGGCTGTAGTTGTTTAAAAAGCCGTTGTTGTTTCCGGCGTAATCTGACGGCAGTTTTCTCGGGCATTTGGGCCTCTTCTAATAAGTGTGCTGTGAGTACATCTGCAAGCATTCACCTGTCGAGGTCAAATGACTGGTGGTGCTCATCTGCCCCCGTGCTACTGCTGCTGCCTCCCGTGAATGCTCATGTGCCTGCGTGCCCCTGTACAGGCACAGATGCACGCGCGCAACACCTGATCCCGCATCCTAATTATTTTTCGCCCGGTTCTCGGAGTTGTTCTGCTTCCGGCTGATGAATGGGAAAGTGTAGTAGTGCTGTTTCATTTCACCAGCCTCTCAAGTGTGGAAATTATGGTAAATTTGAGAACAAGCCAGATTAGATTGATAGTTACACCTCCTCCTTTAATTAGCCAACCACAGGATCTGTGGAGGCAAAGGCCGGGGGGGTGTGTCGGTGTATATAAGGTGTATTGTCTATGTGAAAGATTAATCAAAAGGAGTTGCTTGAGGTGGGAAGGCTTTTCCGGAGAGGTTCCACATGTTGTCAGGTAGTCCCTCTGAATGGCAGCTTCCGGTTCGGTCCCTTAGCTTTCGGAAGTGACATTTAGTCTGATATGTGCCAGCCGTGCAATCTACCTAGCCCTGCAAAGTGCAAATATTAACCTAAATGCATATTAAGATAGTGTGTGTTAGCTCCTGAACTGAAATAGAGAGCGGGTGTTCCAGCGGAGGCAAGCAAATCGTGTTGATTTAGAGTGGCTTGAGGATTTGGCCCATTACCGCTTCTTTATACACTTTTAAAAAGAAATGCCAACTCGATAGTTTAGGCTTTAACTGGAACATGGCAAGTAATTGTATGTTTTGGCGGACCCCTAGTAATGTTGCAGAATCTTTCTCAGAAGTTGTTCCATGGGATAGCCGATTCCTCAGGTAAGAGCTACTTGTTTGTTCAATCCTCCATCTTAGGCCTGCTCCTCAGGTGCATCCTCCTTCTCGCAGCGATTTCCTAGGAACAGATTTCGAAGAACAGCTCTGATCACAGAATCACAGATTGGTTAGGCTTGGAAAGGAGCTCTGGAGATCATCCAGTCCAACCCCCCTGCCAGAGCAGGGTCACCTACAGCAGGTTGCACAGGATGACCTCCAGGCGGGTTTTGAATGTTTCTGGGGTGGGAGACTCTACCGCCTCCCTGGGCAGCCTGTTCCAGCGCTCTGCCACCCTCAAAGTAAAGAAGTTCCTCCTCATGCTTTGATAGAAGTTCCTAGGTTCCAGTTTGTACCCGTTACCTCTTGTCCTGTATCACCTTTGATGATCCAGGACAAGAGGTAACGGGCACCAATTGGAACGTAGGAACTTGAACTTGAACTGGAACGTAGGAGTTTGAATATGGGATTATCCTTGATGATTCAGGATAGCTGTGTGTCTGACCAGTCTGTCTTTCGAAGGAGGTCCTGGGCCAGCTCCAGCCATGCTGTGCTGAGCAGAGCCCCTGGCAGCAGCCCCACAGCTCACTCCCAGTGTGCCTGAATGGAAAAGGTACCAAAGTTGCTCCAACACTTTCCGAAAAACTCTATAGTGTTACCCCACAAGCGCAAAGCGACGGCAAAGCCCGTGAAATGACACCGGTGCTTCCAGAAAATGTCAAGCTTCCTGCCCAAGGGTGACATGCCATGCGGTGGGGTCAGGGCCACGCGCTGAGCACCCGGTGCGCTGGGGTTGCCCCAGCGGTTCCTGAGCAGCTCCTGCAGTGCTGCCGCCGGTACCGTTCTGGCGGCTGTAGTTGTTTAAAAAGCCGTTGTTGTTTCCGGCGTAATCTGACGGCAGTTTTCTCGGGCATTTGGGCCTCTTCTAATAAGTGTGCTGTGAGTACATCTGCAAGCATTCACCTGTCGAGGTCAAATGACTGGTGGTGCTCATCTGCCCCCGTGCTACTGCTGCTGCCTCCCGTGAATGCTCATGTGCCTGCGTGCCCCTGTACAGGCACAGATGCACGCACGCAACACCTGATCCCGCATCCTAATTATTTTTCGCCCGGTTCTCGGAGTTGTTCTGCTTCCGGCTGATGAATGGGAAAGTGTAGTAGTGCTGTTTCATTTCACCAGCCTCTCAAGTGTGGAAATGATGGTAAATTTGAGAACAAGCCAGATTAGATTGATAGTTACACCTCCTCCTTTAATTAGCCAACCACAGGATCTGTGGAGGCAAAGGCCGGGGGGGTGTGTCGGTGTATATAACGTGTATTGTCTATGTGAAAGATTAATCAAAAGGAGTTGCTTGAGGTGGGAAGGCTTTTCTGGAGAGGTTCCACATGTTGTCAGGTAGTCCCTCTGAATGGCAGCTTCCGGTTCGGTCCCTTAGCTTTCGGACGTGACATTTAGTCTGATATGTGCCAGCCGTGCAATCTACCTAGCCCTGCAAAGTGCAAATATTAACCTAAATGCATATTAAGATAGTGTGTGTTAGCTCCTGAACTGAAATAGAGAGCGGGTGTTCCAGCGGAGGCAAGCAAATCGTGTTGATTTAGAGTGGCTTGAGGATTTGGCCCATTACCGCTTCTTTATACACTTTTAAAACGAAATGCCAACTCGATAGTTTAGGCTTTAACTGGAACATGGCAAGTAATTGTATGTTTTGGCGGACCCCTAGTAATGTTGCAGAATCTTTCTCTAAAGTTGTTCCATGGGATAGCCGATTCCTCAGGTAAGAGCTACTTGTTTGTTCAATCCTCCATCTTAGGCCTGCTCCTCAGGTGCGTCCTTCTTCTCGCAGCGATTTCCTAGGAACAGATTTCGAAGAACAGCTCTGATCACAGAATCACAGATTGGTTAGGGTTGGAAAGGAGCTCTGGAGATCATCCAGCCCAACCCCCCTGCCAGAGCAGGGTCACCTACAGCAGGTTGCACAGGATGACCTCCAGGCGGGTTTTGAATGTTTCTGGGGTGGGAGACTCTACCGCCTCCCTGGGCAGCCTGTTCCAGCGCTCTGCCACCCTCAAAGTAAAGAAGTTCCTCCTCATGCTTTGATAGAAGTTCCTACGTTCCAGTTTGTACCCGTTACCTCTTGTCCTGGATCATCTTTGATGATCCAGGACAAGAGGTAACGGGCACCAATTGGAACGTAGGAACTTGAACTTGAACTGGAACGTAGGAGTTTGAATATGGGATTATCCTTGATGATTCAGGATAGCTGTGTGTCTGACCAGTCTGTCTTTCGAAGGAGGTCCTGGGCCAGCTCCAGCCATGCTGTGCTGAGCAGAGCCCCTGGCAGCAGCCCCACAGCTCACTCCCAGTGTGCCTGAATGGAAAAGGTACCAAAGTTGCTCCAACACTTTCCGAAAAACTCTATAGTGTTACCCCACAAGCGCAAAGCGACGGCAAAGCCCGTGAAATGACACCGGTGCTTCCAGAAAATGTCAAGCTTCCTGCCCAAGGGTGACATGCCATGCGGTGGGGTCAGGGCCACGCGCTGAGCACCCGGTGCGCTGGGGTTGCCCCAGCGGTTCCTGAGCAGCTCCTGCAGTGCTGCCGCCGGTACCGTTCTGGCGGCTGTAGTTGTTTAAAAAGCCGTTGTTGTTTCCGGCGTAATCTGACGGCAGTTTTCTCGGGCATTTGGGCCTCTTCTAATAAGTGTGCTGTGAGTACATCTGCAAGCATTCACCTGTCGAGGTCAAATGACTGGTGGTGCTCATCTGCCCCCGTGCTACTGCTGCTGCCTCCCGTGAATGCTCATGTGCCTGCGTGCCCCTGTACAGGCACAGATGCACGCGCGCAACACCTGATCCCGCATCCTAATTATTTTTCGCCCGGTTCTCGGAGTTGTTCTGCTTCCGGCTGATGAATGGGAAAGTGTAGTAGTGCTGTTTCATTTCACCAGCCTCTCAAGTGTGGAAATTATGGTAAATTTGAGAACAAGCCAGATTAGATTGATAGTTACACCTCCTCCTTTAATTAGCCAACCACAGGATCTGTGGAGGCAAAGGCCGGGGGGGTGTGTCGGTGTATATAAGGTGTATTGTCTATGTGAAAGATTAATCAAAAGGAGTTGCTTGAGGTGGGAAGGCTTTTCTGGAGAGGTTCCACATGTTGTCAGGTAGTCCCTCTGAATGGCAGCTTCCGGTTCGGTCCCTTAGCTTTCGGACGTGACATTTAGTCTGATATGTGCCAGCCGTGCAATCTACCTAGCCCTGCAAAGTGCAAATATTAACCTAAATGCATATTAAGATACTGTGTGTTAGCTCCTGAACTGAAATAGAGAGCGGGTGTTCCAGCGGAGGCAAGCAAATCGTGTTGATTTACAGTGGCTTGAGGATTTGGCCCATTACCGCTTCTTTATACACTTTTAAAACGAAATGCCAACTCGATAGTTTAGGCTTTAACTGGAACATGGCAAGTAATTGTATGTTTTGGCGGACCCCTAGTAATGTTGCAGAATCTTTCTCAGAAGTTGTTCCATGGGATAGCCGATTCCTCAGGTAAGAGCTACTTGTTTGTTCAATCCTCCATCTTAGGCCTGCTCCTCAGGTGCGTCCTTCTTCTCGCAGCGATTTCCTAGGAACAGATTTCGAAGAACAGCTCTGATCACAGAATCACAGATTGGTTAGGGTTGGAAAGGAGCTCTGGAGATCATCCAGTCCAACCCCCCTGCCAGAGCAGGGTCACCTACAGCAGGTTGCACAGGATGACCTCCAGGCGGGTTTTGAATGTCTCTGGGGTGGGAGACTCTACCGCCTCGCTGGGCAGCCTGTTCCAGGGCTCTGCCACCCTCAAAGTAAAGAAGTTCCTCCTCATGCTTTGATAGAAGTTCCTAGGTTCCAGTTAGCACCCGTTACCTCTTGTCCTGGATCATCTTTGATGATCCAGGACAAGAGGTAACGGGCACCAATTGGAACGTAGGAACTTGAACTTGAACTGGAACGTAGGAGTTTGAATATAGGATTATCCTTGATGATTCAGGATAGCTGTGTGTCTGACCAGTCTGTCTTTCGAAGGAGGTCCTGGGCCAGCTCCAGCCATGCTGTGCTGAGCAGAGCCCCTGGCAGCAGCCCCACAGCTCACTCCCAGTGTGCCTGAATGGAAAAGGTACCAAAGTTGCTCCAACACTTTCCGAAAAACTCTATAGTGTTACCCCACAAGCGCAAAGCGACGGCAAAGCCCGTGAAATGACACCGGTGCTTCCAGAAAATGTCAAGCTTCCTGCCCAAGGGTGACATGCCATGCGGTGGGGTCAGGGCCACGCGCTGAGCACCCGGTGCGCTGGGGTTGCCCCAGCGGTTCCTGAGCAGCTCCTGCAGTGCTGCCGCCGGTACCGTTCTGGCGGCTGTAGTTGTTTAAAAAGCCGTTGTTGTTTCCGGCGTAATCTGACGGCAGTTTTCTCGGGCATTTGGGCCTCTTCTAATAAGTGTGCTGTGAGTACATCTGCAAGCATTCACCTGTCGAGGTCAAATGACTGGTGGTGCTCATCTGCCCCCGTGCTACTGCTGCTGCCTCCCGTGAATGCTCATGTGCCTGCGTGCCCCTGTACAGGCACAGATGCACGCGCGCAACACCTGATCCCGCATCCTAATTATTTTTCGCCCGGTTCTCGGAGTTGTTCTGCTTCCGGCTGATGAATGGGAAAGTGTAGTAGTGCTGTTTCATTTCACCAGCCTCTCAAGTGTGGAAATTATGGTAAATTTGAGAACAAGCCAGATTAGATTGATAGTTACACCTCCTCCTTTAATTAGCCAACCACAGGATCTGTGGAGGCAAAGGCCGGGGGGGTGTGTCGGTGTATATAACGTGTATTGTCTATGTGAAAGATTAATCAAAAGGAGTTGCTTGAGGTGGGAAGGCTTTTCTGGAGAGGTTCCACATGTTGTCAGGTAGTCCCTCTGAATGGCAGCTTCCGGTTCGGTCCCTTAGCTTTCGGACGTGACATTTAGTCTGATATGTGCCAGCCGTGCAATCTACCTAGCCCTGCAAAGTGCAAATATTAACCTAAATGCATATTAAGATACTGTGTGTTAGCTCCTGAACTGAAATAGAGAGCGGGTGTTCCAGCGGAGGCAAGCAAATCGTGTTGATTTACAGTGGCTTGAGGATTTGGCCCATTACCGCTTCTTTATACACTTTTAAAACGAAATGCCAACTCGATAGTTTAGGCTTTAACTGGAACATGGCAAGTAATTGTATGTTTTGGCGGACCCCTAGTAATGTTGCAGAATCTTTCTCAGAAGTTGTTCCATGGGATAGCCGATTCCTCAGGTAAGAGCTACTTGTTTGTTCAATCCTCCATCTTAGGCCTGCTCCTCAGGTGCGTCCTTCTTCTCGCAGCGATTTCCTAGGAACAGATTTCGAAGAACAGCTCTGATCACAGAATCACAGATTGGTTAGGGTTGGAAAGGAGCTCTGGAGATCATCCAGTCCAACCCCCCTGCCAGAGCAGGGTCACCTACAGCAGGTTGCACAGGATGACCTCCAGGCGGGTTTTGAATGTTTCTGGGGTGGGAGACTCTACCGCCTCCCTGGGCAGCCTGTTCCAGCGCTCTGCCACCCTCAAAGTAAAGAAGTTCCTCCTCATGCTTTGATAGAAGTTCCTAGGTTCCAGTTTGTACCCGTTACCTCTTGTCCTGGATCATCTTTGATGATCCAGGACAAGAGGTAACGGGCACCAATTGGAACGTAGGAACTTGAACTTGAACTGGAACGTAGGAGTTTGAATATGGGATTATCCTTGATGATTCAGGATAGCTGTGTGTCTGACCAGTCTGTCTTTCGAAGGAGGTCCTGGGCCAGCTCCAGCCATGCTGTGCTGAGCAGAGCCCCTGGCAGCAGCCCCACAGCTCACTCCCAGTGTGCCTGAATGGAAAAGGTACCAAAGTTGCTCCAACACTTTCCGAAAAACTCTATAGTGTTACCCCACAAGCGCAAAGCGACGGCAAAGCCCGTGAAATGACACCGGTGCTTCCAGAAAATGTCAAGCTTCCTGCCCAAGGGTGACATGCCATGCGGTGGGGTCAGGGCCACGCGCTGAGCACCCGGTGCGCTGGGGTTGCCCCAGCGGTTCCTGAGCAGCTCCTGCAGTGCTGCCGCCGGTACTGTTCTGGCGGCTGTAGTTGTTTAAAAAGCCGTTGTTGTTTCCGGCGTAATCTGACGGCAGTTTTCTCGGGCATTTGGGCCTCTTCTAATAAGTGTGCTGTGAGTACATCTGCAAGCATTCACCTGTCGAGGTCAAATGACTGGTGGTGCTCATCTGCCCCCGTGCTACTGCTGCTGCCTCCCGTGAATGCTCATGTGCCTGCGTGCCCCTGTACAGGCACAGATGCACGCGCGCAACACCTGATCCCGCATCCTAATTATTTTTCGCCCGGTTCTCGGAGTTGTTCTGCTTCCGGCTGATGAATGGGAAAGTGTAGTAGTGCTGTTTCATTTCACCAGCCTCTCAAGTGTGGAAATTATGGTAAATTTGAGAACAAGCCAGATTAGATTGATAGTTACACCTCCTCCTTTAATTAGCCAACCACAGGATCTGTGGAGGCAAAGGCCGGGGGGGTGTGTCGGTGTATATAACGTGTATTGTCTATGTGAAAGATTAATCAAAAGGAGTTGCTTGAGGTGGGAAGGCTTTTCTGGAGAGGTTCCACATGTTGTCAGGTAGTCCCTCTGAATGGCAGCTTCCGGTTCGGTCCCTTAGCTTTCGGACGTGACATTTAGTCTGATATGTGCCAGCCGTGCAATCTACCTAGCCCTGCAAAGTGCAAATATTAACCTAAATGCATATTAAGATACTGTGTGTTAGCTCCTGAACTGAAATAGAGAGCGGGTGTTCCAGCGGAGGCAAGCAAATCGTGTTGATTTACAGTGGCTTGAGGATTTGGCCCATTACCGCTTCTTTATACACTTTTAAAACGAAATGCCAACTCGATAGTTTAGGCTTTAACTGGAACATGGCAAGTAATTGTATGTTTTGGCGGACCCCTAGTAATGTTGCAGAATCTTTCTCAGAAGTTGTTCCATGGGATAGCCGATTCCTCAGGTAAGAGCTACTTGTTTGTTCAATCCTCCATCTTAGGCCTGATCCTCAGGTGCGTCCTTCTTCTCGCAGCGATTTCCTAGGAACAGATTTCGAAGAACAGCTCTGATCACAGAATCACAGATTGGTTAGGGTTGGAAAGGAGCTCTGGAGATCATCCAGTCCAACCCCCCTGCCAGAGCAGGGTCACCTACAGCAGGTTGCACAGGATGACCTCCAGGCGGGTTTTGAATGTTTCTGGGGTGGGAGACTCTACCGCCTCCCTGGGCAGCCTGTTCCAGCGCTCTGCCACCCTCAAAGTAAAGAAGTTCCTCCTCATGCTTTGATAGAAGTTCCTACGTTCCAGTTTGTACCCGTTACCTCTTGTCCTGGATCATCTTTGATGATCCAGGACAAGAGGTAACGGGCACCAATTGGAACGTAGGAACTTGAACTTGAACTGGAACGTAGGAGTTTGAATATGGGATTATCCTTGATGATTCAGGATAGCTGTGTGTCTGACCAGTCTGTCTTTCGAAGGAGGTCCTGGGCCAGCTCCAGCCATGCTGTGCTGAGCAGAGCCCCTGGCAGCAGCCCCACAGCTCACTCCCAGTGTGCCTGAATGGAAAAGGTACCAAAGTTGCTCCAACACTTTCCGAAAAACTCTATAGTGTTACCCCACAAGCGCAAAGCGACGGCAAAGCCCGTGAAATGACACCGGTGCTTCCAGAAAATGTCAAGCTTCCTGCCCAAGGGTGACATGCCATGCGGTGGGGTCAGGGCCACGCGCTGAGCACCCGGTGCGCTGGGGTTGCCCCAGCGGTTCCTGAGCAGCTCCTGCAGTGCTGCCGCCGGTACTGTTCTGGCGGCTGTAGTTGTTTAAAAAGCCGTTGTTGTTTCCGGCGTAATCTGACGGCAGTTTTCTCGGGCATTTGGGCCTCTTCTAATAAGTGTGCTGTGAGTACATCTGCAAGCATTCACCTGTCGAGGTCAAATGACTGGTGGTGCTCATCTGCCCCCGTGCTACTGCTGCTGCCTCCCGTGAATGCTCATGTGCCTGCGTGCCCCTGTACAGGCACAGATGCACGCGCGCAACACCTGATCCCGCATCCTAATTATTTTTCGCCCGGTTCTCGGAGTTGTTCTGCTTCCGGCTGATGAATGGGAAAGTGTAGTAGTGCTGTTTCATTTCACCAGCCTCTCAAGTGTGGAAATTATGGTAAATTTGAGAACAAGCCAGATTAGATTGATAGTTACACCTCCTCCTTTAATTAGCCAACCACAGGATCTGTGGAGGCAAAGGCCGGGGGGGTGTGTCGGTGTATATAACGTGTATTGTCTATGTGAAAGATTAATCAAAAGGAGTTGCTTGAGGTGGGAAGGCTTTTCTGGAGAGGTTCCACATGTTGTCAGGTAGTCCCTCTGAATGGCAGCTTCCGGTTCGGTCCCTTAGCTTTCGGACGTGACATTTAGTCTGATATGTGCCAGCCGTGCAATCTACCTAGCCCTGCAAAGTGCAAATATTAACCTAAATGCATATTAAGATACTGTGTGTTAGCTCCTGAACTGAAATAGAGAGCGGGTGTTCCAGCGGAGGCAAGCAAATCGTGTTGATTTAGAGTGGCTTGAGGATTTGGCCCATTACCGCTTCTTTATACACTTTTAAAACGAAATGCCAACTCGATAGTTTAGGCTTTAACTGGAACATGGCAAGTAATTGTATGTTTTGGCGGACCCCTTATAATGTTGCAGAATCTTTCTCAGAAGTTGTTCCATGGGATAGCCGATTCCTCAGGTAAGAGCTACTTGTTTGTTCAATCCTCCATCTTAGGCCTGCTCCTCAGGTGCGTCCTTCTTCTCGCAGCGATTTCCTAGGAACAGATTTCGAAGAACAGCTCTGATCACAGAATCACAGATTGGTTAGGGTTGGAAAGGAGCTCTGGAGATCATCCAGTCCAACCCCCCTGCCAGAGCAGGGTCACCTACAGCAGGTTGCACAGGATGACCTCCAGGCGGGTTTTGAATGTCTCTGGGGTGGGAGACTCTACCGCCTCGCTGGGCAGCCTGTTCCAGGGCTCTGCCACCCTCAAAGTAAAGAAGTTCCTCCTCATGCTTTGATAGAAGTTCCTAGGTTCCAGTTAGCACCCGTTACCTCTTGTCCTGGATCATCTTTGATGATCCAGGACAAGAGGTAACGGGCACCAATTGGAACGTAGGAACTTGAACTTGAACTGGAACGTAGGAGTTTGAATATAGGATTATCCTTGATGATTCAGGATAGCTGTGTGTCTGACCAGTCTGTCTTTCGAAGGAGGTCCTGGGCCAGCTCCAGCCATGCTGTGCTGAGCAGAGCCCCTGGCAGCAGCCCCACAGCTCACTCCCAGTGTGCCTGAATGGAAAAGGTACCAAAGTTGCTCCAACACTTTCTGAAAAACTCTATAGTGTTACCCCACAAGCGCAAAGCGACGGCAAAGCCCGTGAAATGACACCGGTGCTTCCAGAAAATGTCAAGCTTCCTGCCCAAGGGTGACATGCCATGCGGTGGGGTCAGGGCCACGCGCTGAGCACCCGGTGCGCTGGGGTTGCCCCAGCGGTTCCTGAGCAGCTCCTGCAGTGCTGCCGCCGGTACCGTTCTGGCGGCTGTAGTTGTTTAAAAAGCCGTTGTTGTTTCCGGCGTAATCTGACGGCAGTTTTCTCGGGCATTTGGGCCTCTTCTAATAAGTGTGCTGTGAGTACATCTGCAAGCATTCACCTGTCGAGGTCAAATGACTGGTGGTGCTCATCTGCCCCCGTGCTACTGCTGCTGCCTCCCGTGAATGCTCATGTGCCTGCGTGCCCCTGTACAGGCACAGATGCACGCGCGCAACACCTGATCCCGCATCCTAATTATTTTTCGCCCGGTTCTCGGAGTTGTTCTGCTTCCGGCTGATGAATGGGAAAGTGTAGTAGTGCTGTTTCATTTCACCAGCCTCTCAAGTGTGGAAATTATGGTAAATTTGAGAACAAGCCAGATTAGATTGATAGTTACACCTCCTCCTTTAATTAGCCAACCACAGGATCTGTGGAGGCAAAGGCCGGGGGGGTGTGTCGGTGTATATAAGGTGTATTGTCTATGTGAAAGATTAATCAAAAGGAGTTGCTTGAGGTGGGAAGGCTTTTCCGGAGAGGTTCCACATGTTGTCAGGTAGTCCCTCTGAATGGCAGCTTCCGGTTCGGTCCCTTAGCTTTCAGAAGTGACATTTAGTCTGATATGTGCCAGCCGTGCAATCTACCTAGCCCTGCAAAGTGCAAATATTAACCTAAATGCATATTAAGATACTGTGTGTTAGCTCCTGAACTGAAATAGAGAGCGGGTGTTCCAGCGGAGGCAAGCAAATCGTGTTGATTTAGAGTGGCTTGAGGATTTGGCCCATTACCGCTTCTTTATACACTTTTAAAAAGAAATGCCAACTCGATAGTTTAGGCTTTAACTGGAACATGGCAAGTAATTGTATGTTTTGGCGGACCCCTAGTAATGTTGCAGAATCTTTCTCAGAAGTTGTTCCATGGGATAGCCGATTCCTCAGGTAAGAGCTACTTGTTTGTTCAATCCTCCATCTTAGGCCTGCTCCTCAGGTGCATCCTCCTTCTCGCAGCGATTTCCTAGGAACAGATTTCGAAGAACAGCTCTGATCACAGAATCACAGATTGGTTAGGGTTGGAAAGGAGCTCTGGAGATCATCCAGTCCAACCCCCCTGCCAGAGCAGGGTCACCTACAGCAGGTTGCACAGGATGACCTCCAGGCGGGTTTTGAATGTTTCTGGGGTGGGAGACTCTACCGCCTCCCTGGGCAGCCTGTTCCAGCGCTCTGCCACCCTCAAAGTAAAGAAGTTCCTCCTCATGCTTTGATAGAAGTTCCTACGTTCCAGTTTGTACCCGTTACCTCTTGTCCTGGATCATCAAAGATCTTTGATGATCCAGGACAAGAGGTAACGGGCACCAATTGGAAGGTAGGAACTTGAACTTGAACTGGAACGTAGGAGTTTGAATATAGGATTATCCTTGATGATTCAGGATAGCTGTGTGTCTGACCAGTCTGTCTTTTGAAGGAGGTCCTGGGCCAGCTCCAGCCATGCTGTGCTGAGCAGAGCCCCTGGCAGCAGCCCCACAGCTCACTCCCAGTGTGCCTGAATGGAAAAGGTACCAAAGTTGCTCCAACACTTTCCGAAAAACTCTATAGTGTTACCCCACAAGCGCAAAGCGACGGCAAAGCCCGTGAAATGACACCGGTGCTTCCAGAAAATGTCAAGCTTCCTGCCCAAGGGTGACATGCCATGCGGTGTGGTCAGGGCCACGCGCTGAGCACCCGGTGCGCTGGGGTTGCCCCAGCGGTTCCTGAGCAGCTCCTGCAGTGCTGCCGCCGGTACCGTTCTGGCGGCTGTAGTTGTTTAAAAAGCCGTTGTTGTTTCCGGCGTAATCTGACGGCAGTTTTCTCGGGCATTTGGGCCTCTTCTAATAAGTGTGCTGTGAGTACATCTGCAAGCATTCACCTGTCGAGGTCAAATGACTGGTGGTGCTCATCTGCCCCCGTGCTACTGCTGCTGCCTCCCGTGAATGCTCATGTGCCTGCGTGCCCCTGTACAGGCACAGATGCATGCGCGCAACAACTGATCCCGCATCCTAATTATTTTTCGCCCGGTTCTCTGAGTTGTTCTGCTTCCGGCTGATGAATGGGAAAGTGTAGTAGTGCTGTTTCATTTCACCAGCCTCTCAAGTGTGGAAATTATGGTAAATTTGAGAACAAGCCAGATTAGATTGATAGTTACACCTCCTCCTTTAATTAGCCAACCACAGGATCTGTGGAGGCAAAGGCCGGTGGGGTGTGTCGGTGTATATAACGTGTATTGTCTATGTGAAAGATTAATCAAAAGGAGTTGCTTGAGGTGGGAAGGCTTTTCCGGAGAGGTTCCACATGTTGTCAGGTAGTCCCTCTGAATGGCAGCTTCCGGTTCGGTCCCTTAGCTTTCGGAAGTGACATTTAGTCTGATATGTGCCAGCCGTGCAATCTACCTAGCCCTGCAAAGTGCAAATATTAACCTAAATGCATATTAAGATACTGTGTGTTAGCTCCTGAACTGAAATAGAGAGCGGGTGTTCCAGCGGAGGCAAGCAAATCGTGTTGATTTACAGTGGCTTGAGTCTTTGGCCCATTACCGCTTCTTTATACACTTTTAAAAAGAAATGATAACTCGATAGTTTAGGCTTTAACTGGAACATGGCAAGTAATTGTATGTTTTGGCGGACCCCTAGTAATGTTGCAGAATCTTTCTCAGAAGTTGTTCCATGGGATAGCCGATTCCTCAGGTAAGAGCTACTTGTTTGTTCAATCCTCCATCTTAGGCCTGCTCCTCAGGTGCGTCCTCCTTCTCGCAGCGATTTCCTAGGAACAGATTTCGAAGAACAGCTCTGATCACAGAATCACAGATTGGTTAGGGTTGGAAAGGAGCTCTGGAGATCATGTAGTGCAACCCCCCTGCCAGAGCAGGGTCACCTACAGCAGGTTGCACAGGATGACCTCCAGGCGGGTTTTGAATGTCTCTGGGGTGGGAGACTCTACCGCCTCCCTGGGCAGCCTGTTCCAGCGCTCTGCCACCCTCAAAGTAAAGAAGTTCCTCCTCATGCTTTGATAGAAGTTCCTAGGTTCCAGTTTGTACCCGTTACCTCTTGTCCTGGATCATCTTTGATGATCCAGGACAAGAGGTAACGGGCACCAATTGGAACGTAGGAACTTGAACTTGAACTGGAACGTAGGAGCTTGAACATAGGATTATCCTTGATGATTCAGGATAGCTGTGTGTCTGACCAGTCTGTCTTTCGAAGGAGGTCCTGGACCAGCTCCAGCCATGCTGTGCTGAGCAGAGCCCCTGGCAGCAGCCCCACAGCTCACTCCCAGTGTGCCTGAATGGAAAAGGTACCAAAGTTGCTCCAACACTTTCCGAAAAACTCTATAGTGTTACCCCACAAGCGCAAAGCGACGGCAAAGCCCGTGAAATGACACCGGTGCTTCCAGAAAATGTCAAGCTTCCTGCCCAAGGGTGACATGCCATGCGGTGGGGTCAGGGCCACGCGCTGAGCACCCGGTGCGCTGGGGTTGCCCCAGCGGTTCCTGAGCAGCTCCTGCAGTGCTGCCGCCGGTACCGTTCTGGCGGCTGTAGTTGTTTAAAAAGCCGTTGTTGTTTCCGGCGTAATCTGACGGCAGTTTTCTCGGGCATTTGGGCCTCTTCTAATAAGTGTGCTGTGAGTACATCTGCAAGCATTCACCTGTCGAGGTCAAATGACTGGTGGTGCTCATCTGCCCCCGTGCTACTGCTGCTGCCTCCCGTGAATGCTCATGTGCCTGCGTGCCCCTGTACAGGCACAGATGCACGCGCGCAACACCTGATCCCGCATCCTAATTATTTTTCGCCCGGTTCTCGGAGTTGTTCTGCTTCCGGCTGATGAATGGGAAAGTGTAGTAGTGCTGTTTCATTTCACCAGCCTCTCAAGTGTGGAAATTATGGTAAATTTGAGAACAAGCCAGATTAGATTGATAGTTACACCTCCTCCTTTAATTAGCCAACCACAGGATCTGTGGAGGCAAAGGCCGGGGGGGTGTGTCGGTGTATATAACGTGTATTGTCTATGTGAAAGATGAATCAAAAGGAGTTGCTTGAGGTGGGAAGGCTTTTCCGGAGAGGTTCCACATGTTGTCAGGTAGTCCCTCTGAATGGCAGCTTCCGGTTCGGTCCCTTAGCTTTCGGAAGTGACATTTAGTCTGATATGTGCCAGCCGTGCAATCTACCTAGCCCTGCAAAGTGCAAATATTAACCTAAATGCATATTGAGATACTGTGTGTTATCTCCTGAACTGAAATAGAGAGCGGGTGTTCCAGCGGAGGCAAGCAAATCGTGTTGATTTACAGTGGCTTGAGGATTTGGCCCATTACCGCTTCTTTATACACTTTTAAAAAGAAATGCCAACTCGATAGTTTAGGCTTTAACTGGAACATGGCAAGTAATTGTATGTTTTGCCGGACCCCTAGTAATGTTGCAGAATCTTTCTCAGAAGTTGTTCCATGGGATAGCCGATTCCTCAGGTAAGAGCTACTTGTTTGTTCAATCCTCCATCTTAGGCCTGCTCCTCAGGTGCATCCTTCTTCTCGCAGCGATTTCCTAGGAACAGATTTCGAAGAACAGCTCTGATCACAGAATCACAGATTGGTTAGGGTTGGAAAGGAGCTCTGGAGATCATCCAGTCCAACCCGCCTGCCAGAGCAGGGTCACCTACAGCAGGTTGCACAGGATGACCTCCAGGCGGGTTTTGAATGTCTCTGGGGTGGGAGACTCTACCGCCTCCCTGGGCAGCCTGTTCCAGGGCTCTGCCACCCTTAAAGTAAAGAAGTTCCTTCTCATGCTTTGATAGAAGTTCCTAGGTTCCAGTTAGCACCCGTTACCTCTTGTCCTGGATCATCTTTGATGATCCAGGACAAGAGGTAACGGGCACCAATTGGAACGTAGGAACTTGAACTTGAACTGGAACGTAGGAGTTTGAATATAGGATTATCCTTGATGATTCAGGATAGCTGTGTGTCTGACCAGTCTGTCTTTCGAAGGAGGTCCTGGGCCAGCTCCAGCCATGCTGTGCTGAGCAGAGCCCCTGGCAGCAGCCCCACAGCTCACTCCCAGTGTGCCTGAATGGAAAAGGTACCAAAGTTGCTCCAACACTTTCCGAAAAACTCTATAGTGTTACCCCACAAGCGCAAAGCGACGGCAAAGCCCGTGAAATGACACCGGTGCTTCCAGAAAATGTCAAGCTTCCTGCCCAAGGGTGACATGCCATGCGGTGGGGTCAGGGCCACGCGCTGAGCACCCGGTGCGCTGGGGTTGCCCCAGCGGTTCCTGAGCAGCTCCTGCAGTGCTGCCGCCGGTACCGTTCTGGCGGCTGTAGTTGTTTAAAAAGCCGTTGTTGTTTCCGGCGTAATCTGACGGCAGTTTTCTCGGGCATTTGGGCCTCTTCTAATAAGTGTGCTGTGAGTACATCTGCAAGCATTCACCTGTCGAGGTCAAATGACTGGTGGTGCTCATCTGCCCCCGTGCTACTGCTGCTGCCTCCCGTGAATGCTCATGTGCCTGCGTGCCCCTGTACAGGCACAGATGCACGCGCGCAACACCTGATCCCGCATCCTAATTATTTTTCGCCCGGTTCTCGGAGTTGTTCTGCTTCCGGCTGATGAATGGGAAAGTGTAGTAGTGCTGTTTCATTTCACCAGCCTCTCAAGTGTGGAAATTATGGTAAATTTGAGAACAAGCCAGATTAGATTGATAGTTACACCTCCTCCTTTAATTAGCCAACCACAGGATCTGTGGAGGCAAAGGCCGGGGGGGTGTGTCGGTGTATATAAGGTGTATTGTCTATGTGAAAGATTAATCAAAAGGAGTTGCTTGAGGTGGGAAGGCTTTTCCGGAGAGGTTCCACATGTTGTCAGGTAGTCCCTCTGAATGGCAGCTTCCGGTTCGGTCCCTTAGCTTTCGGAAGTGACATTTAGTCTGATATGTGCCAGCCGTGCAATCTACCTAGCCCTGCAAAGTGCAAATATTAACCTAAATGCATATTAAGATACTGTGTGTTAGCTCCTGAACTGAAATAGAGAGCGGGTGTTCCAGCGGAGGCAAGCAAATCGTGTTGATTTAGAGTGGCTTGAGGATTTGGCCCATTACCGCTTCTTTATACACTTTTAAAAAGAAATGCCAACTCGATAGTTTAGGCTTTAACTGGAACATGGCAAGTAATTGTATGTTTTGGCGGACCCCTAGTAATGTTGCAGAATCTTTCTCAGAAGTTGTTCCATGGGATAGCCGATTCCTCAGGTAAGAGCTACTTGTTTGTTCAATCCTCCATCTTAGGCCTGCTCCTCAGGTGCATCCTCCTTCTCGCAGCGATTTCCTAGGAACAGATTTCGAAGAACAGCTCTGATCACAGAATCACAGATTGGTTAGGGTTGGAAAGGAGCTCTGGAGATCATCCAGTCCAACCCCCCTGCCAGAGCAGGGTCACCTACAGCAGGTTGCACAGGATGACCTCCAGGCGGGTTTTGAATGTCTCTGGGGTGGGAGACTCTACCGCCTCGCTGGGCAGCCTGTTCCAGGGCTCTGCCACCCTTAAAGTAAAGAAGTTCCTCCTCATGCTTTGATAGAAGTTCCTAGGTTCCAGTTAGCACCCGTTACCTCTTGTCCTGGATCATCTTTGATGATCCAGGACAAGAGGTAACGGGCACCAATTGGAACGTAGGAACTTGAACTTGAACTGGAACGTAGGAATTTGAATATAGGATTATCCTTGATGATTCAGGATAGCTGTGTGTCTGACCAGTCTGTCTTTCGAAGGAGGTCCTGGGCCAGCTCCAGCCATGCTGTGCTGAGCAGAGCCCCTGGCAGCAGCCCCACAGCTCACTCCCAGTGTGCCTGAATGGAAAAGGTACCAAAGTTGCTCCAACACTTTCCGAAAAACTCTATAGTGTTACCCCACAAGCGCAAAGCGACGGCAAAGGCCGTGAAATGACACCGGTGCTTCCAGAAAATGTCAAGCTTCCTGCCCAAGGGTGACATGCCATGCGGTGGGGTCAGGGCCACGCGCTGAGCACCCGGTGCGCTGGGGTTGCCCCAGCGGTTCCTGAGCAGCTCCTGCAGTGCTGCCGCCGGTACCGTTCTGGCGGCTGTAGTTGTTTAAAAAGCCGTTGTTGTTTCCGGCGTAATCTGACGGCAGTTTTCTCGGGCATTTGGGCCTCTTCTAATAAGTGTGCTGTGAGTACATCTGCAAGCATTCACCTGTCGAGGTCAAATGACTGGTGGTGCTCATCTGCCCCCGTGCTACTGCTGCTGCCTCCCGTGAATGCTCATGTGCCTGCGTGCCCCTGTACAGGCACAGATGCACGCGCGCAACACCTGATCCCGCATCCTAATTATTTTTCGCCCGGTTCTCGGAGTTGTTCTGCTTCCGGCTGATGAATGGGAAAGTGTAGTAGTGCTGTTTCATTTCACCAGCCTCTCAAGTGTGGAAATTATGGTAAATTTGAGAACAAGCCAGATTAGATTGATAGTTACACCTCCTCCTTTAATTAGCCAACCACAGGATCTGTGGAGGCAAAGGCCGGGGGGGTGTGTCGGTGTATATAAGGTGTATTGTCTATGTGAAAGATTAATCAAAAGGAGTTGCTTGAGGTGGGAAGGCTTTTCCGGAGAGGTTCCACATGTTGTCAGGTAGTCCCTCTGAATGGCAGCTTCCGGTTCGGTCCCTTAGCTTTCGGACGTGACAATTAGTCTGATATGTGCCAGCCGTGCAATCTACCTAGCCCTGCAAAGTGCAAATATTAACCTAAATGCATATTAAGATACTGTGTGTTAGCTCCTGAACTGAAATAGAGAGCGGGTGTTCCAGCGGAGGCAAGCAAATCGTGTTGATTTAGAGTGGCTTGAGGATTTGGCCCATTACCGCTTCTTTATACACTTTTAAAAAGAAATGCCAACTCGATAGTTTAGGCTTTAACTGGAACATGGCAAGTAATTGTATGTTTTGGCGGACCCCTAGTAATGTTGCAGAATCTTTCTCAGAAGTTGTTCCATGGGATAGCCGATTCCTCAGGTAAGAGCTACTTGTTTGTTCAATCCTCCATCTTAGGCCTGCTCCTCAGGTGCATCCTCCTTCTCGCAGCGATTTCCTAGGAACAGATTTCGAAGAACAGCTCTGATCACAGAATCACAGATTGGTTAGGGTTGGAAAGGAGCTCTGGAGATCATCCAGTCCAACCCCCCTGCCAGAGCAGGGTCACCTACAGCAGGTTGCACAGGATGACCTCCAGGCGGGTTTTGAATGTTTCTGGGGTCGGAGACTCTACCGCCTCCCTGGGCAGCCTGTTCCAGCGCTCTGCCACCCTCAAAGTAAAGAAGTTCCTCCTCATGCTTTGATAGAAGTTCCTAGGTTCCAGTTTGTACCCGTTACCTCTTGTCCTGGATCATCTTTGATGATCCAGGACAAGAGGTAACGGGCACCAATTGGAACGTAGGAACTTGAACTTGAACTGGAACGTAGGAGTTTGAATATAGGATTATCCTTGATGATTCAGGATAGCTGTGTGTCTGACCAGTCTGTCTTTCGAAGGAGGTCCTGGGCCAGCTCCAGCCATGCTGTGCTGAGCAGAGCCCCTGGCAGCAGCCCCACAGCTCACTCCCAGTGTGCCTGAATGGAAAAGGTACCAAAGTTGCTCCAACACTTTCCGAAAAACTCTATAGTGTTACCCCACAAGCGCAAAGCGACGGCAAAGCCCGTGAAATGACACCGGTGCTTCCAGAAAATGTCAAGCTTCCTGCCCAAGGGTGACATGCCATGCGGTGGGGTCAGGGCCACGCGCTGAGCACCCGGTGCGCTGGGGTTGCCCCAGCGGTTCCTGAGCAGCTCCTGCAGTGCTGCCGCCGGTACCGTTCTGGCGGCTGTAGTTGTTTAAAAAGCCGTTGTTGTTTCCGGCGTAATCTGACGGCAGTTTTCTCGGGCATTTGGGCCTCTTCTAATAAGTGTGCTGTGAGTACATCTGCAAGCATTCACCTGTCGAGGTCAAATGACTGGTGGTGCTCATCTGCCCCCGTGCTACTGCTGCTGCCTCCCGTGAATGCTCATGTGCCTGCGTGCCCCTGTACAGGCACAGATGCACGCGCGCAACACCTGATCCCGCATCCTAATTATTTTTCGCCCGGTTCTCGGAGTTGTTCTGCTTCCGGCTGATGAATGGGAAAGTGTAGTAGTGCTGTTTCATTTCACCAGCCTCTCAAGTGTGGAAATTATGGTAAATTTGAGAACAAGCCAGATTAGATTGATAGTTACACCTCCTCCTTTAATTAGCCAACCACAGGATCTGTGGAGGCAAAGGCCGGGGGGGTGTGTCGGTGTATATAAGGTGTATTGTCTATGTGAAAGATTAATCAAAAGGAGTTGCTTGAGGTGGGAAGGCTTTTCCGGAGAGGTTCCACATGTTGTCAGGTAGTCCCTCTGAATGGCAGCTTCCGGTTCGGTCCCTTAGCTTTCGGAAGTGACATTTAGTCTGATATGTGCCAGCCGTGCAATCTACCTAACCCTGCAAAGTGCAAATATTAACCTAAATGCATATTAAGATACTGTGTGTTAGCTCCTGAACTGAAATAGAGAGCGGGTGTTCCAGCGGAGGCAAGCAAATCGTGTTGATTTAGAGTGGCTTGAGGATTTGGCCCATTACCGCTTCTTTATACACTTTTAAAAAGAAATGCCAACTCGATAGTTTAGGCTTTAACTGGAACATGGCAAGTAATTGTATGTTTTGGCGGACCCCTAGTAATGTTGCAGAATCTTTCTCAGAAGTTGTTCCATGGGATAGCCGATTCCTCAGGTAAGAGCTACTTGTTTGTTCAATCCTCCATCTTAGGCCTGCTCCTCAGGTGCATCCTCCTTCTCGCAGCGATTTCCTAGGAACAGATTTCGAAGAACAGCTCTGATCACAGAATCACAGATTGGTTAGGGTTGGAAAGGAGCTCTGGAGATCATCCAGTCCAACCCCCCTGCCAGAGCAGGGTCACCTACAGCAGGTTGCACCGGATGACCTCCAGGCGGGTTTTGAATGTCTCTGGGGTGGGAGACTCTACCGCCTCCCTGGGCAGCCTGTTCCAGCGCTCTGCCACCCTCAAAGTAAAGAAGTTCCTCCTCATGCTTTGATAGAAGTTCCTACGTTCCAGTTTGTACCCGTTACCTCTTGTCCTGGATCATCTTTGATGATCCAGGACAAGAGGTAACGGGCACCAATTGGAACGTAGGAACTTGAACTTGAACTGGAACGTAGGAGTTCGAATATGGGATTATCCTTGATGATTCAGGATAGCTGTGTGTCTGACCAGTCTGTCTTTCGAAGGAGGTCCTGGGCCAGCTCCAGCCATGCTGTGCTGAGCAGAGCCCCTGGCAGCAGCCCCACAGCTCACTCCCAGTGTGCCTGAATGGAAAAGGTACCAAAGTTGCTCCAACACTTTCCGAAAAACTCTATAGTGTTACCCCACAAGCGCAAAGCGACGGCAAAGCCCGTGAAATGACACCGGTGCTTCCAGAAAATGTCAAGCTTCCTGCCCAAGGGTGACATGCCATGCGGTGGGGTCAGGGCCACGCGCTGAGCACCCGGTGCGCTGGGGTTGCCCCAGCGGTTCCTGAGCAGCTCCTGCAGTGCTGCCGCCGGTACCGTTCTGGCGGCTGTAGTTGTTTAAAAAGCCGTTGTTGTTTCCGGCGTAATCTGACGGCAGTTTTCTCGGGCATTTGGGCCTCTTCTAATAAGTGTGCTGTGAGTACATCTGCAAGCATTCACCTGTCGAGGTCAAATGACTGGTGGTGCTCATCTGCCCCCGTGCTACTGCTGCTGCCTCCCGTGAATGCTCATGTGCCTGCGTGCCCCTGTACAGGCACAGATGCACGCGCGCAACACCTGATCCCGCATCCTAATTATTTTTCGCCCGGTTCTCTGAGTTGTTCTGCTTCCAGCTGATGAATGGGAAAGTGTAGTAGTGCTGTTTCATTTCACCAGCCTCTCAAGTGTGGAAATTATGGTAAATTTGAGAACAAGCCAGATTAGATTGATAGTTACACCTCCTCCTTTAATTAGCCAACCACAGGATCTGTGGAGGCAAAGGCCGGGGGGGTGTGTCGTTGTATATAACGTGTATTTTCTATGTGAAAGATTAATCAAAAGGAGTTGCTTGAGGTGGGAAGGCTGTTCTGGAGAGGTTCCACATGTTGTCAGGTAGTCCCTCTGAATGGCAGCTTCCGGTTCGGTCCCTTAGCTTTCGGACGTGACATTTAGTCTGATATGTGCCAGCCGTGCAATCTACCTAGCCCTGCAAAGTGCAAATATTAACCTAAATGCATATTAAGATACTGTGTGTTAGCTCCTGAACTGAAATAGAGAGCGGGTGTTCCAGCGGAGGCAAGCAAATCGTGTTGATTTACAGTGGCTTGCGGATTTGGCCCATTACCGCTTCTTTATACACTTTTAAAAAGAAATGCCAACTCGATAGTTTAGGCTTTAACTGGAACATGGCAAGTAATTCTGTGTTTTGGCGGACCCCTAGTAATGTTGCAGAATCTTTCTCAGAAGTTGTTCCATGGGATAGCCGATTCCTCAGGTAAGAGCTACTTGTTTGTTCAATCCTCCATCTTAGGCCTGCTCCTCAGGTGCATCCTCCTTCTCGCAGCGATTTCCTAGGAACAGATTTCGAAGAACAGCTCTGATCACAGAATCACAGATTGGTTAGGGTTGGAAAGGAGCTCTGGAGATCATGTAGTGCAACCCCCCTGCCAGAGCAGGGTCACCTACAGCAGGTTGCACAGGATGACCTCCAGGCGGGTTTTGAATGCCTCTGGGGTGGGAGACTCTACCGCCTCCCTGGGCAGCCTGTTCCAGGGCTCTGCAACTCAAAGTAAAGAAGTTCCTCCTCATGCTTTGATAGAAGTTCCTAGGTTCCAGTTTGTACCCGTTACCTCTTGTCCTGGATCATCTTTGATGATCCAGGACAAGAGGTAACGGGCACCAATTGGAACGTAGGAACTTGAACTTGAACTGGAACGTAGGAGTTTGAATATAGGATTATCCTTGATGATTCAGGATAGCTGTGTGTCTGACCAGTCTGTCTTTTGAAGGAGGTCCTGGGCCAGCTCCAGCCATGCTGTGCTGAGCAGAGCCCCTGGCAGCAGCCCCACAGCTCACTCCCAGTGTGCCTGAATGGAAAAGGTACCAAAGTTGCTCCAACACTTTCCGAAAAACTCTATAGTGTTACCCCACAAGCGCAAAGCGACGGCAAAGGCCGTGAAATGACACCGGTGCTTCCAGAAAATGTCAAGCTTCCTGCCCAAGGGTGACATGCCATGCGGTGGGGTCAGGGCCACGCGCTGAGCACCCGGTGCGCTGGGGTTGCCCCAGCGTTTCCTGAGCAGCTCCTGCAGTGCTGCCGCCGGTACCGTTCTGGCGGCTGTAGTTGTTTAAAAAGCCGTTGTTGTTTCCGGCGTAATCTGACGGCAGTTTTCTCGGGCATTTGGGCCTCTTCTAATAAGTGTGCTGTGAGTACATCTGCAAGCATTCACCTGTCGAGGTCAAATGACTGGTGGTGCTCATCTGCCCCCGTGCTACTGCTGCTGCCTCCCGTGAATGCTCATGTGCCTGCGTGCCCCTGTACAGGCACAGATGCACGCGCGCAACAACTGATCCCGCATCCTAATTATTTTTCGCCCGGTTCTCTGAGTTGTTCTGCTTCCGGCTGATGAATGGGAAAGTGTAGTAGTGCTGTTTCATTTCACCAGCCTCTCAAGTGTGGAAATTATGGTAAATTTGAGAACAAGCCAGATTAGATTGATAGTTACACCTCCTCCTTTAATTAGCCAACCACAGGATCTGTGGAGGCAAAGGCCGGGGGGGTGTGTCGGTGTATATAACGTGTATTGTCTATGTGAAAGATGAATCAAAAGGAGTTGCTTGAGGTGGGAAGGCTTTTCCGGAGAGGTTCCACATGTTGTCAGGTAGGCTATCTGAATGGCAGCTTCCGGTTCGGTCCCTTAGCTTTTGGAAGTGACATTTAGTCTGATATGTGCCAGCCGTGCAATCTACCTAGCCCTGCAAAGTGCAAATATTAACCTAAATGCATATTAAGATACTGTGTGTTAGCTCCTGAACTGAAATAGAGAGCGGGTGTTCCAGCGGAGGCAAGCAAATCCTGTTGATTTACAGTGGCTTGAGTCTTTGGCCCATTACCGCTTCTTTATACACTTTTAAAAAGAAATGCCAACTCGATAGTTTAGGCTTTAACTGGAACATGGCAAGTAATTGTATGTTTTGGCGGACCCCTAGTAATGTTGCAGAATCTTTCTCAGAAGTTGTTCCATGGGATAGCCGATTCCTCAGGTAAGAGCTACTTGTTTGTTCAATCCTCCATCTTAGGCCTGCTCCTCAGGTGCGTCCTCCTTCTCGCAGCGATTTCCTAGGAACAGATTTCGAAGAACAGCTCTGATCACAGAATCACAGATTGGTTAGGGTTGGAAAGGA
This sequence comes from Vanellus vanellus, assembly GCF_965231255.1. Classification (NCBI taxonomy): domain Eukaryota; kingdom Metazoa; phylum Chordata; class Aves; order Charadriiformes; family Charadriidae; genus Vanellus; species Vanellus vanellus. The sequence goes on along the minus strand of NW_028128478.1, from coordinate 287,214 downwards.
GCTCTGGAGATCATCCAGTCCAACCCCCCTGCCAGAGCAGGGTCACCTACAGCAGGTTGCACAGGATGACCTCCAGGCGGGTTTTGAATGTCTCTGGGGTGGGAGACTCTACCGCCTCCCTGGGCAGCCTGTTCCAGCGCTCTGCCACCCTCAAAGTAAAGAAGTTCCTCCTCATGCTTTGATAGAAGTTCCTACGTTCCAGTTTGTACCCGTTACCTCTTGTCCTGGATCATCTTTGATGATCCAGGACAAGAGGTAACGGGCACCAATTGGAACGTAGGAACTTGAACTTGAACTGGAACGTAGGAGCTTGAACATAGGATTATCCTTGATGATTCAGGATAGCTGTGTGTCTGACCAGTCTGTCTTTCGAAGGAGGTCCTGGGCCAGCTCCAGCCATGCTGTGCTGAGCAGAGCCCCTGGCAGCAGCCCCACAGCTCACTCCCAGTGTGCCTGAATGGAAAAGGTACCAAAGTTGCTCCAACACTTTCCGAAAAACTCTATAGTGTTACCCCACAAGCGCAAAGCGACGGCAAAGCCCGTGAAATGACACCGGTGCTTCCAGAAAATGTCAAGCTTCCTGCCCAAGGGTGACATGCCATGCGGTGGGGTCAGGGCCACGCGCTGAGCACCCAGTGCGCTGGGGTTGCCCCAGCGGTTCCTGAGCAGCTCCTGCAGTGCTGCCGCCGGTACCGTTCTGGCGGCTGTAGTTGTTTAAAAAGCCGTTGTTGTTTCCGGCGTAATCTGACGGCAGTTTTCTCGGGCATTTGGGCCTCTTCTTATAAGTGTGCTGTGAGTACATCTGCAAGCATTCACCTGTCGAGGTCAAATGACTGGTGGTGCTCATCTGCCCCCGTGCTACTGCTGCTGCCTCCCGTGAATGCTCATGTGCCTGCGTGCCCCTGTACAGGCACAGATGCACGCGCGCAACACCTGATCCCGCATCCTAATTATTTTTCGCCCGGTTCTCGGAGTTGTTCTGCTTCCGGCTGATGAATGGGAAAGTGTAGTAGTGCTGTTTCATTTCACCAGCCTCTCAAGTGTGGAAATGATGGTAAATTTGAGAACAAGCGAGATTAGATCGATAGTTACACCTCCTCCTTTAATTAGCCAACCACAGGGTCTGTGGAGGCAAAGGCCGGAGGTGTGTGTCGGTGTATATAACGTGTATTGTCTATGTGAAAGATTAATCAAAAGGAGTTGCTTGAGGTGGGAAGGCTTTTCCGGAGAGGTTCCACATGTTGTCAGGTAGTCCCTCTGAATGGCAGCTTCCGGTTCGGTCCCTTAGCTTTCGGAAGTGACATTTAGTCTGATATGTGCCAGCCGTGCAATCTACCTAGCCCTGCAAAGTGCAAATATTAACCTAAATGCATATTAAGATACTGTGTGTTAGCTCCTGAACTGCAATAGAGAGCGGGTGTTCCAGCGGAGGCAAGCAAATCGTGTTGATTTACAGTGGCTTGAGGATATGGCCCATTACCACTTCTTTATACACTTTTAAAAAGAAATGCCAACTCGATAGTTTAGGCTTTAACTGGAACATGGCAAGTAATTGTATGTTTTGGCGGACCCCTAGTAATGTTGCAGAATCTTTCTCAGAAGTTGTTCCATGGGATAGCCGATTCCTCAGGTAAGAGCTACTTGTTTGTTCAATCCTCCATCTTAGGCCTGCTCCTCAGGTGCATCCTCCTTCTCGCAGCGATTTCCTAGGAACAGATTTCGAAGAACAGCTCTGATCACAGAATCACAGATTGGTTAGGGTTGGAAAGGAGCTCTGGAGATCATCCAGTCCAACCCCCCTGCCAGAGCAGGGTCACCTACAGCAGGTTGCACCGGATGACCTCCAGGCGGGTTTTGAATGTCTCTGGGGTGGGAGACTCTACCGCCTCCCTGGGCAGCCTGTTCCAGCGCTCTGCCACCCTCAAAGTAAAGAAGTTCCTCCTCATGCTTTGATAGAAGTTCCTACGTTCCAGTTTGTACCCGTTACCTCTTGTCCTGGATCATCTTTGATGATCCAGGACAAGAGGTAACGGGCACCAATTGGAACGTAGGAACTTGAACTTGAACTGGAAGGTAGGAACTTGAACTTGAACATAGGATTATCCTTGATGATTCAGGATAGCTGTGTGTCTGACCAGTCTGTCTTTCGAAGGAGGTCCTGGGCCAGCTCCAGCCATGCTGTGCTGAGCAGAGCCCCTGGCAGCAGCCCCACAGCTCACTCCCAGTGTGCCTGAATGGAAAAGGTACCAAAGTTGCTCCAACACTTTCCGAAAAACTCTATAGTGTTACCCCACAAGCGCAAAGCGACGGCAAAGCCCGTGAAATGACACCGGTGCTTCCAGAAAATGTCAAGCTTCCTGCCCAAGGGTGACATGCCATGCGGTGGGGTCAGGGCCACGCGCTGAGCACCCGGTGCGCTGGGGTTGCCCCAGCGGTTCCTGAGCAGCTCCTGCAGTGCTGCCGCCGGTACCGTTCTGGCGGCTGTAGTTGTTTAAAAAGCCGTTGTTGTTTCCGGCGTAATCTGACGGCAGTTTTCTCGGGCATTTGGGCCTCTTCTAATAAGTGTGCTGTGAGTACATCTGCAAGCATTCACCTGTCGAGGTCAAATGACTGGTGGTGCTCATCTGCCCCCGTGCTACTGCTGCTGCCTCCCGTGAATGCTCATGTGCCTGCGTGCCCCTGTACAGGCACAGATGCACGCGCGCAACACCTGATCCCGCATCCTAATTATTTTTCGCCCGGTTCTCTGAGTTGTTCTGCTTCCAGCTGATGAATGGGAAAGTGTAGTAGTGCTGTTTCATTTCACCAGCCTCTCAAGTGTGGAAATTATGGTAAATTTGAGAACAAGCCAGATTAGATTGATAGTTACACCTCCTCCTTTAATTAGCCAACCACAGGATCTGTGGAGGCAAAGGCCGGGGGGGTGTGTCGTTGTATATAACGTGTATTTTCTATGTGAAAGATTAATCAAAAGGAGTTGCTTGAGGTGGGAAGGCTGTTCTGGAGAGGTTCCACATGTTGTCAGGTAGTCCCTCTGAATGGCAGCTTCCGGTTCGGTCCCTTAGCTTTCGGACGTGACATTTAGTCTGATATGTGCCAGCCGTGCAATCTACCTAGCCCTGCAAAGTGCAAATATTAACCTAAATGCATATTAAGATACTGTGTGTTAGCTCCTGAACTGAAATAGAGAGCGGGTGTTCCAGCGGAGGCAAGCAAATCGTGTTGATTTACAGTGGCTTGCGGATTTGGCCCATTACCGCTTCTTTATACACTTTTAAAAAGAAATGCCAACTCGATAGTTTAGGCTTTAACTGGAACATGGCAAGTAATTCTGTGTTTTGGCGGACCCCTAGTAATGTTGCAGAATCTTTCTCAGAAGTTGTTCCATGGGATAGCCGATTCCTCAGGTAAGAGCTACTTGTTTGTTCAATCCTCCATCTTAGGCCTGCTCCTCAGGTGCATCCTCCTTCTCGCAGCGATTTCCTAGGAACAGATTTCGAAGAACAGCTCTGATCACAGAATCACAGATTGTTTAGGGTTGGAAAGGAGCTCTGGAGATCATGTAGTGCAACCCCCCTGCCAGAGCAGGGTCACCTACAGCAGGTTGCACAGGATGACCTCCAGGCGGGTTTTGAATGCCTCTGGGGTGGGAGACTCTACCGCCTCCCTGGGCAGCCTGTTCCAGGGCTCTGCAACTCAAAGTAAAGAAGTTCCTCCTCATGCTTTGATAGAAGTTCCTAGGTTCCAGTTTGTACCCGTTACCTCTTGTCCTGGATCATCTTTGATGATCCAGGACAAGAGGTAACGGGCACCAATTGGAACGTAGGAACTTGAACTTGAACTGGAACGTAGGAGTTTGAATATAGGATTATCCTTGATGATTCAGGATAGCTGTGTGTCTGACCAGTCTGTCTTTTGAAGGAGGTCCTGGGCCAGCTCCAGCCATGCTGTGCTGAGCAGAGCCCCTGGCAGCAGCCCCACAGCTCACTCCCAGTGTGCCTGAATGGAAAAGGTACCAAAGTTGCTCCAACACTTTCCGAAAAACTCTATAGTGTTACCCCACAAGCGCAAAGCGACGGCAAAGGCCGTGAAATGACACCGGTGCTTCCAGAAAATGTCAAGCTTCCTGCCCAAGGGTGACATGCCATGCGGTGGGGTCAGGGCCACGCGCTGAGCACCCGGTGCGCTGGGGTTGCCCCAGCGTTTCCTGAGCAGCTCCTGCAGTGCTGCCGCCGGTACCGTTCTGGCGGCTGTAGTTGTTTAAAAAGCCGTTGTTGTTTCCGGCGTAATCTGACGGCAGTTTTCTCGGGCATTTGGGCCTCTTCTAATAAGTGTGCTGTGAGTACATCTGCAAGCATTCACCTGTCGAGGTCAAATGACTGGTGGTGCTCATCTGCCCCCGTGCTACTGCTGCTGCCTCCCGTGAATGCTCATGTGCCTGCGTGCCCCTGTACAGGCACAGATGCACGCGCGCAACAACTGATCCCGCATCCTAATTATTTTTCGCCCGGTTCTCTGAGTTGTTCTGCTTCCGGCTGATGAATGGGAAAGTGTAGTAGTGCTGTTTCATTTCACCAGCCTCTCAAGTGTGGAAATTATGGTAAATTTGAGAACAAGCCAGATTAGATTGATAGTTACACCTCCTCCTTTAATTAGCCAACCACAGGATCTGTGGAGGCAAAGGCCGGGGGGGTGTGTCGGTGTATATAACGTGTATTGTCTATGTGAAAGATGAATCAAAAGGAGTTGCTTGATGTGGGAAGGCTTTTCCGGAGAGGTTCCACATGTTGTCAGGTAGGCTATCTGAATGGCAGCTTCCGGTTCGGTCCCTTAGCTTTTGGAAGTGACATTTAGTCTGATATGTGCCAGCCGTGCAATCTACCTAGCCCTGCAAAGTGCAAATATTAACCTAAATGCATATTAAGATACTGTGTGTTAGCTCCTGAACTGAAATAGAGAGCGGGTGTTCCAGCGGAGGCAAGCAAATCCTGTTGATTTACAGTGGCTTGAGTCTTTGGCCCATTACCGCTTCTTTATACACTTTTAAAAAGAAATGCCAACTCGATAGTTTAGGCTTTAACTGGAACATGGCAAGTAATTGTATGTTTTGGCGGACCCCTAGTAATGTTGCAGAATCTTTCTCAGAAGTTGTTCCATGGGATAGCCGATTCCTCAGGTAAGAGCTACTTGTTTGTTCAATCCTCCATCTTAGGCCTGCTCCTCAGGTGCGTCCTCCTTCTCGCAGCGATTTCCTAGGAACAGATTTCGAAGAACAGCTCTGATCACAGAATCACAGATTGGTTAGGGTTGGAAAGGAGCTCTGGAGATCATCCAGTCCAACCCCCCTGCCAGAGCAGGGTCACCTACAGCAGGTTGCACAGGATGACCTCCAGGCGGGTTTTGAATGCCTCTGGGGTGGGAGACTCTACCGCCTCCCTGGGCAGCCTGTTCCAGGGCTCTGCAACTCAAAGTAAAGAAGTTCCTCCTCATGCTTTGATAGAAGTTCCTAGGTTCCAGTTTGTACCCGTTACCTCTTGTCCTGGATCATCTTTGATGATCCAGGACAAGAGGTAACGGGCACCAATTGGAACGTAGGAACTTGAACTTGAACTGGAACGTAGGAGTTTGAATATAGGATTATCCTTGATGATTCAGGATAGCTGTGTGTCTGACCAGTCTGTCTTTTGAAGGAGGTCCTGGGCCAGCTCCAGCCATGCTGTGCTGAGCAGAGCCCCTGGCAGCAGCCCCACAGCTCACTCCCAGTGTGCCTGAATGGAAAAGGTACCAAAGTTGCTCCAACACTTTCCGAAAAACTCTATAGTGTTACCCCACAAGCGCAAAGCGACGGCAAAGGCCGTGAAATGACACCGGTGCTTCCAGAAAATGTCAAGCTTCCTGCCCAAGGGTGACATGCCATGCGGTGGGGTCAGGGCCACGCGCTGAGCACCCGGTGCGCTGGGGTTGCCCCAGCGTTTCCTGAGCAGCTCCTGCAGTGCTGCCGCCGGTACCGTTCTGGCGGCTGTAGTTGTTTAAAAAGCCGTTGTTGTTTCCGGCGTAATCTGACGGCAGTTTTCTCGGGCATTTGGGCCTCTTCTAATAAGTGTGCTGTGAGTACATCTGCAAGCATTCACCTGTCGAGGTCAAATGACTGGTGGTGCTCATCTGCCCCCGTGCTACTGCTGCTGCCTCCCGTGAATGCTCATGTGCCTGCGTGCCCCTGTACAGGCACAGATGCACGCGCGCAACAACTGATCCCGCATCCTAATTATTTTTCGCCCGGTTCTCTGAGTTGTTCTGCTTCCGGCTGATGAATGGGAAAGTGTAGTAGTGCTGTTTCATTTCACCAGCCTCTCAAGTGTGGAAATTATGGTAAATTTGAGAACAAGCCAGATTAGATTGATAGTTACACCTCCTCCTTTAATTAGCCAACCACAGGATCTGTGGAGGCAAAGGCCGGGGGGGTGTGTCGGTGTATATAACGTGTATTGTCTATGTGAAAGATGAATCAAAAGGAGTTGCTTGATGTGGGAAGGCTTTTCCGGAGAGGTTCCACATGTTGTCAGGTAGGCTATCTGAATGGCAGCTTCCGGTTCGGTCCCTTAGCTTTTGGAAGTGACATTTAGTCTGATATGTGCCAGCCGTGCAATCTACCTAGCCCTGCAAAGTGCAAATATTAACCTAAATGCATATTAAGATACTGTGTGTTAGCTCCTGAACTGAAATAGAGAGCGGGTGTTCCAGCGGAGGCAAGCAAATCCTGTTGATTTACAGTGGCTTGAGTCTTTGGCCCATTACCGCTTCTTTATACACTTTTAAAAAGAAATGCCAACTCGATAGTTTAGGCTTTAACTGGAACATGGCAAGTAATTGTATGTTTTGGCGGACCCCTAGTAATGTTGCAGAATCTTTCTCAGAAGTTGTTCCATGGGATAGCCGATTCCTCAGGTAAGAGCTACTTGTTTGTTCAATCCTCCATCTTAGGCCTGCTCCTCAGGTGCGTCCTCCTTCTCGCAGCGATTTCCTAGGAACAGATTTCGAAGAACAGCTCTGATCACAGAATCACAGATTGGTTAGGGTTGGAAAGGAGCTCTGGAGATCATCCAGTCCAACCCCCCTGCCAGAGCAGGGTCACCTACAGCAGGTTGCACAGGATGACCTCCAGGCGGGTTTTGAATGTCTCTGGGGTGGGAGACTCTACCGCCTCCCTGGGCAGCCTGTTCCAGCGCTCTGCCACCCTCAAAGTAAAGAAGTTCCTCCTCATGCTTTGATAGAAGTTCCTACGTTCCAGTTTGTACCCGTTACCTCTTGTCCTGGATCATCTTTGATGATCCAGGACAAGAGGTAACGGGCACCAATTGGAACGTATTAACTTGAACTTGAACTGGAACGTAGGAGCTTGAACATAGGATTATCCTTGATGATTCAGGATAGCTGTGTGTCTGACCAGTCTGTCTTTCGAAGGAGGTCCTGGGCCAGCTCCAGCCATGCTGTGCTGAGCAGAGCCCCTGGCAGCAGCCCCACAGCTCACTCCCAGTGTGCCTGAATGGAAAAGGTACCAAAGTTGCTCCAACACTTTCCGAAAAACTCTATAGTGTTACCCCACAAGCGCAAAGCGACGGCAAAGCCCGTGAAATGACACCGGTGCTTCCAGAAAATGTCAAGCTTCCTGCCCAAGGGTGACATGCCATGCGGTGGGGTCAGGGCCACGCGCTGAGCACCCAGTGCGCTGGGGTTGCCCCAGCGGTTCCTGAGCAGCTCCTGCAGTGCTGCCGCCGGTACCGTTCTGGCGGCTGTAGTTGTTTAAAAAGCCGTTGTTGTTTCCGGCGTAATCTGACGGCAGTTTTCTCGGGCATTTGGGCCTCTTCTTATAAGTGTGCTGTGAGTACATCTGCAAGCATTCACCTGTCGAGGTCAAATGACTGGTGGTGCTCATCTGCCCCCGTGCTACTGCTGCTGCCTCCCGTGAATGCTCATGTGCCTGCGTGCCCCTGTACAGGCACAGATGCACGCGCGCAACACCTGATCCCGCATCCTAATTATTTTTCGCCCGGTTCTCGGAGTTGTTCTGCTTCCGGCTGATGAATGGGAAAGTGTAGTAGTGCTGTTTCATTTCACCAGCCTCTCAAGTGTGGAAATGATGGTAAATTTGAGAACAAGCGAGATTACATCGATAGTTACACCTCCTCCTTTAATTAGCCAACCACAGGATCTGTGGAGGCAAAGGCCGGAGGTGTGTGTCGGTGTATATAACGTGTATTGTCTATGTGAAAGATTAATCAAAAGGAGTTGCTTGAGGTGGGAAGGCTTTTCCGGAGAGGTTCCACATGTTGTCAGGTAGTCCCTCTGAATGGCAGCTTCCGGTTCGGTCCCTTAGCTTTCGGAAGTGACATTTAGTCTGATATGTGCCAGCCGTGCAATCTACCTAGCCCTGCAAAGTGCAAATATTAACCTAAATGCATATTAAGATACTGTGTGTTAGCTCCTGAACTGAAATAGAGAGCGGGTGTTCCAGCGGAGGCAAGCAAATCCTGTTGATTTACAGTGGCTTGAGGATATGGCCCATTACCACTTCTTTATACACTTTTAAAAAGAAATGCCAACTCGATAGTTTAGGCTTTAACTGGAACATGGCAAGTAATTGTATGTTTTGGCGGACCCCTAGTAACGTTGCAGAATCTTTCTCAGAAGTTGTTCCATGGGATAGCCGATTCCTCAGGTAAGAGCTACTTGTTTGTTCAATCCTCCATCTTAGGCCTGCTCCTCAGGTGCATCCTCCTTCTCGCAGCGATTTCCTAGGAACAGATTTCGAAGAACAGCTCTGATCACAGAATCACAGATTGGTTAGGGTTGGAAAGGAGCTCTGGAGATCATGTAGTGCAACCCCCCTGCCAGAGCAGGGTCACCTACAGCAGGTTGCACAGGATGACCTCCAGGCGGGTTTTGAATGTCTCTGGGGTGGGAGACTCTACCGCCTCCCTGGGCAGCCTGTTCCAGCACTCTGCCACCCTCAAAGTAAAGAAGTTCCTCCTCATGCTTTGATAGAAGTTCCTAGGTTCCAGTTTGTACCCGTTACCTCTTGTCCCGGATCATCTTTGATGATCCAGGACAAGAGGTAACGGGCACCATTTGGAACGTAGGAACTTGAACTTGAACTGGAACGTAGGAGCTTGAACATAGGATTATCCTTGATGATTCAGGATAGCTGTGTGTCTGACCAGTCTGTCTTTCGAAGGAGGTCCTGGGCCAGCTCCAGCCATGCTGTGCTGAGCAGAGCCCCTGGCAGCAGCCCCACAGCTCACTCCCAGTGTGCCTGAATGGAAAAGGTACCAAAGTTGCTCCAACACTTTCTGAAAAACTCTATAGTGTTACCCCACAAGCGCAAAGCGACGGCAAAGCCCGTGAAATGACACCGGTGCTTCCAGAAAATGTCAAGCTTCCTGCCCAAGGGTGACATGCCATGCGGTGGGGTCAGGGCCACGCGCTGAGCACCCGGTGCGCTGGGGTTGCCCCAGCGGTTCCTGAGCAGCTCCTGCAGTGCTGCCGCCGGTACCGTTCTGGCGGCTGTAGTTGTTTAAAAAGCCGTTGTTGTTTCCGGCGTAATCTGACGGCAGTTTTCTCGGGCATTTGGGCCTCTTCTAATAAGTGTGCTGTGAGTACATCTGCAAGCATTCACCTGTCGAGGTCAAATGACTGGTGGTGCTCATCTGCCCCCGTGCTACTGCTGCTGCCTCCCGTGAATGCTCATGTGCCTGCGTGCCCCTGTACAGGCACAGATGCATGCGCGCAACACCTGATCCCGCATCCTAATTATTTTTCGCCCGGTTCTCTGAGTTGTTCTGCTTCCGGCTGATGAATGGGAAAGTGTAGTAGTGCTGTTTCATTTCACCAGCCTCTCAAGTGTGGAAATTATGGTAAATTTGAGAACAAGACAGATTAGATTGATAGTTACACCTCCTCCTTTAATTAGCCAACCACAGGATCTGTGGAGGCAAAGGCCGGGGGTGTGTGTCGGTGTATACAACGTGTATTGTCTATGTGAAAGATTAATCAAAAGGAGTTGCTTGAGGTGGGAAGGCTTTTCCGGAGAGGTTCCACATGTTGTCAGGTAGTCCCTCTGAATGGCAGCTTCCGGTTCGGTCCCTTAGCTTTCGGACGTGACAATTAGTCTGATATGTGCCAGCCGTGCAATCTACCTAGCCCTGCAAAGTGCAAATATTAACCTAAATGCATATTAAGATACTGTGTGTTAGCTCCTGAACTGAAATAGAGAGCGGGTGTTCCAGCGGAGGCAAGCAAATCGTGTTGATTTAGAGTGGCTTGAGGATTTGGCCCATTACCGCTTCTTTATACACTTTTAAAAAGAAATGCCAACTCGATAGTTTAGGCTTTAACTGGAACATGGCAAGTAATTGTATGTTTTGGCGGACCCCTAGTAATGTTGCAGAATCTTTCTCAGAAGTTGTTCCATGGGATAGCCGATTCCTCAGGTAAGAGCTACTTGTTTGTTCAATCCTCCATCTTAGGCCTGCTCCTCAGGTGCATCCTCCTTCTCGCAGCGATTTCCTAGGAACAGATTTCGAAGAACAGCTCTGATCACAGAATCACAGATTGGTTAGGGTTAGAAAGGAGCTCTGGAGATCATGTAGTGCAACCCCCCTGCCAGAGCAGGGTCACCTACAGCAGGTTGCACAGGATGACCTCCAGGCGGGTTTTGAATGTCTCTGGGGTGGGAGACTCTACCGCCTCCCTGGGCAGCCTGTTCCAGCACTCTGCCACCCTCAAAGTAAAGAAGTTCCTCCTCATGCTTTGATAGAAGTTCCTAGGTTCCAGTTTGTACCCGTTACCTCTTGTCCCGGATCATCTTTGATGATCCAGGACAAGAGGTAACGGGCACCAATTGGAACGTAGGAACTTGAACTTGAACTGGAACGTAGGAGCTTGAACATAGGATTATCCTTGATGATTCAGGATAGCTGTGTGTCTGACCAGTCTGTCTTTCGAAGGAGGTCCTGGGCCAGCTCCAGCCATGCTGTGCTGAGCAGAGCCCCTGGCAGCAGCCCCACAGCTCACTCCCAGTGTGCCTGAATGGAAAAGGTACCAAAGTTGCTCCAACACTTTCTGAAAAACTCTATAGTGTTACCCCACTAGCGCAAAGCGACGGCAAAGCCCGTGAAATGACACCGGTGCTTCCAGAAAATGTCAAGCTTCCTGCCCAAGGGTGACATGCCATGCGGTGGGGTCAGGGCCACGCGCTGAGCACCCGGTGCGCTGGGGTTGCCCCAGCGGTTCCTGAGCAGCTCCTGCAGTGCTGCCGCCGGTACCGTTCTGGCGGCTGTAGTTGTTTAAAAAGCCGTTGTTGTTTCCGGCGTAATCTGACGGCAGTTTTCTCGGGCATTTGGGCCTCTTCTAATAAGTGTGCTGTGAGTACATCTGCAAGCATTCACCTGTCGAGGTCAAATGACTGGTGGTGCTCATCTGCCCCCGTGCTACTGCTGCTGCCTCCCGTGAATGCTCATGTGCCTGCGTGCCCCTGTACAGGCACAGATGCATGCGCGCAACACCTGATCCCGCATCCTAATTATTTTTCACCCGGTTCTCTGAGTTGTTCTGCTTCCGGCTGATGAATGGGAAAGTGTAGTAGTGCTGTTTCATTTCACCAGCCTCTCAAGTGTGGAAATTATGGTAAATTTGAGAACAAGCCAGATTAGATTGATAGTTACACCTCCTCCTTTAATTAGCCAACCACAGGATCTGTGGAGGCAAAGGCCGGGGGGGTGTGTCGTTGTATACAACGTGTATTGTCTATGTGAAAGATTAATCAAAAGGAGTTGCTTGAGGTGGGAAGGCTTTTCCGGAGAGGTTCCACATGTTGTCAGGTAGTCCCTCTGAATGGCAGCTTCCGGTTCGGTCCCTTAGCTTTCGGAAGTGACATTTAGTCTGATATGTGCCAGCCGTGCAATCTACCTAGCCCTGCAAAGTGCAAATATTAACCTAAATGCATATTAAGATACTGTGTGTTAGCTCCTGAACTGAAATAGAGAGCGGGTGTTCCAGCGGAGGCAAGCAAATCGTGTTGATTTACAGTGGCTTGAGGATTTGGCCCATTACCGCTTCTTTATACACTTTTAAAAAGAAATGCCAACTCGATAGTTTAGGCTTTAACTGGAACATGGCAAGTAATTGTATGCTTTGGCGGACCCCTAGTAATGTTGCAGAATCTTTCTCAGAAGTTGTTCCATGGGATAGCCGATTCCTCAGGTAAGAGCTACTTGTTTGTTCAATCCTCCATCTTCGGCCTGCTCCTCAGGTGCATCCTCCTTCTCGCAGCGATTTCCTAGGAACAGATTTCGAAGAACAGCTCTGATCACAGAATCACAGATTGGTTAGGGTTGGAAAGGAGCTCTGGAGATCATCCAGTCCAACCCCCTGCCAGAGCAGGGTCACCTACAGCAGGTTGCACAGGATGACCTCCAGGCGGGTTTTGAATGTCTCTGGGGTGGGAGACTCTACTGCCTCCCTGGGCAGCCTGTTCCAGCGCTCTGCCACCCTCAAAGTAAAGAAGTTCCTCCTCATGCTTTGATAGAAGTTCCTAGGTTCCAGTTTGTACCCGTTACCTCTTGTCCTGGATCATCTTTGATGATCCAGGACAAGAGGTAACGGGCACCAATTGGAACGTAGGAACTTGAACTTGAACTGGAAGGTAGGAACTTGAACTTGAACATAGGATTATCCTTGATGATTCAGGATAGCTGTGTGTCTGACCAGTCTGTCTTTCGAAGGAGGTCCTGGGCCAGCTCCAGCTATGCTGTGCTGAGCAGAGCCCCTGGCAGCAGCCCCACAGCTCACTCCCAGTGTGCCTGAATGGAAAAGGTACCAAAGTTGCTCCAACACTTTCTGAAAAACTCTATAGTGTTACCCCACAAGCGCAAAGCGACGGCAAAGCCCATGAAATGACACTGGTGCTTCCAGAAAATGTCAAGCTTCCTGCCCAAGGGTGACATGCCATGCGGTGGGGTCAGGGCCACGCGCTGAGCACCCGGTGCGCTGGGGTTGCCCCAGCGGTTCCTGAGCAGCTCCTGCAGTGCTGCCGCCGGTACCGTTCTGGCGGCTGTAGTTGTTTAAAAAGCCGTTGTTGTTTCCGGCGTAATCTGACGGCAGTTTTCTCGGGCATTTGGGCCTCTTCTAATAAGTGTGCTGTGAGTACATCTGCAAGCATTCACCTGTCGAGGTCAAATGACTGGTGGTGCTCATCTGCCCCCGTGCTACTGCTGCTGCCTCCCGTGAATGCTCATGTGCCTGCGTGCCCCTGTACAGGCACAGATGCACGCGCGCAACACCTGATCCCGCATCCTAATTATTTTTCGCCCGGTTCTCTGAGTTGTTCTGCTTCCGGCTGATGAATGGGAAAGTGTAGTAGTGCTGTTTCATTTCACCAGCCTCTCAAGTGTGGAAATTATGGTAAATTTGAGAACAAGCCAGATTAGATTGATAGTTACACCTCCTCCTTTAATTAGCTAACCACAGGATCTGTGGAGGCAAAGGCCGGGGGGGTGTGTCGGTGTATATAACGTGTATTGTCTATGTGAAAGATTAACGTGTATTGTCTATGTGAAAGATTAATCAAAAGGAGTTGCTTGAGGTGGGAAGGCTTTTCCGGAGAGGTTCCACATATTGTCAGGTAGTCCCTCTGAATGGCAGCTTCCGGTTCGGTCCCTTAGCTTTCAGAAGTGACATTTAGTCTGATATGTGCCAGCCGTGCAATCTACCTAGCCCTGCAAAGTGCAAATATTAACCTAAATGCATATTAAGATACTGTGTGTTAGCTCCTGAACTGAAATAGAGAGCGGGTGTTCCAGCGGAGGCAAGCAAATCGTGTTGATTTACAGTGGCTTGCGGATTTGGCCCATTACCGCTTCTTTATACACTTTTAAAAAGAAATGCCAACTCGATAGTTTAGGCTTTAACTGGAACATGGCAAGTAATTGTATGTTTTGGCGGACCCCTAGTAATGTTGCAGAATCTTTCTCAGAAGTTGTTCCATGGGATAGCCGATTCCTCAGGTAAGAGCTACTTGTTTGTTCAATCCTCCATCTTAGGCCTGCTCCTCAGGTGCATCCTCCTTCTCGCAGCGATTTCCTAGGAACAGATTTCGAAGAACAGCTCTGATCACAGAATCACAGATTGGTTAGGGTTGGAAAGGAGCTCTGGAGATCATGTAGTGCAACCCCCCTGCCAGAGCAGGGTCACCTACAGCAGGTTGCACAGGATGACCTCCAGGCGGGTTTTGAATGTCTCTGGGGTCGGAGACTCTACCACCTCCCTGGGCAGCCTGTTCCAGCGCTCTGCCACCCTCAAAGTAAAGAAGTTCCTCCTCATGCTTTGATAGAAGTTCCTAGGTTCCAGTTTGTACCCGTTACCTCTTGTCCTGGATCATCTTTGATGATCCAGGACAAGAGGTAACGGGCACCAATTGGAACGTAGGAACTTGAACTTGAACTGGAAGGTAGGAACTTGAACTTGAACATAGGATTGTCCTTGATGATTCAGGATAGCTGTGTGTCTGACCAGTCTGTCTTTCGAAGGAGGTCCTGGGCCAGCTCCAGCCATGCTGTGCTGAGCAGAGCCCCTGGCAGCAGCCCCACAGCTCACTCCAAGTGTGCCTGAATGGAAAAGGTACCAAAGTTGCTGCAACACTTTCTGAAAAACTCTATAGTGTTACCCCACAAGCGCAAAGCGACGGCAAAGCCCGTGAAATGACACCGGTGCTTCCAGAAAATGTCAAGCTTCCTGCCCAAGGGTGACATGCCATGCGGTGGGGTCAGGGCCACGCGCTGAGCACCCGGTGCGCTGGGGTTGCCCCAGCGGTTCCTGAGCAGCTCCTGCAGTGCTGCCGCCGGTACCGTTCTGGCGGCTGTAGTTGTTTAAAAAGCCGTTGTTGTTTCCGGCGTAATCTGACGGCAGTTTTCTCGGGCATTTGGGCCTCTTCTAATAAGTGTGCTGTGAGTACATCTGCAAGCATTCACCTGTCGAGGTCAAATGACTGGTGGTGCTCATCTGCCCCCGTGCTACTGCTGCTGCCTCCCGTGAATGCTCATGTGCCTGCGTGCCCCTGTACAGGCACAGATGCACGCGCGCAACACCTGATCCCGCATCCTAATTATTTTTCGCCCGGTTCTCGGAGTTGTTCTGCTTCCGGCTGATGAATGGGAAAGTGTAGTAGTGCTGTTTCATTTCACCAGCCTCTCAAGTGTGGAAATTATGGTAAATTTGAGAACAAGCCAGATTAGATTGATAGTTACACCTCCTCCTTTAATTAGCCAACCACAGGATCTGTGGAGGCAATGGCCGGGGGGCGTGTCGGTGGGGGGGCATACGATTTTACCATGGCGAGATTGCTGGAGGTTCTTTCTTGTCTGTTCTTTCTTGTCTTGTAAATTGGTATGAGGTTCTGCCAGTCTTCCTCACGTAGCACAATCGCTCTTGATTTCTGGAGGTTGCTCACAGGGTAAGCTAAT
Source organism: Vanellus vanellus (assembly GCF_965231255.1). Lineage (NCBI taxonomy): Eukaryota > Metazoa > Chordata > Aves > Charadriiformes > Charadriidae > Vanellus > Vanellus vanellus. Next base: position 271,699 of record NW_028128478.1, on the reverse strand, counting down.
GTTTAACATCAATAAGGGTTACCGAATCTTGTCCTTGAGAAGCAGGAGTCTGGAAGCTGTTGTCAATCCAACTGCTGTATTCCTGACCAGCAAGCCCGCTCGATTCAGGGTTAATTAACTGATTACTTAGAGCGGAAGTGTTGTGGAAGAGCCCGATCATTACCATTTCTATTCATTCTAATATGATGTATTTCAACTCCCCCTCCCTCACGCCTTCCAGAGAGTGATCTGGTGAAGGAGGATGACAAGTCTTTGTGAAACCATCTCGAGTTCTGCCAGATACTCGTAGTTGAAGTTGTCTAGCGGTGCGAGATTAGACACCGTGTGAAAGGCAATACTGCACAGATTCTTTATTCCAGACCATTTTGTAAGTTCGCATGATACAAAACCTCACGGTTACTGGGCAGCTCTCCCACTTTTCACGTCAACCTTTGCTACCTCGCACGCTGCAACGTGCAGGAAAGAAACATTGATTTGAATTGCGCCGTGGTGCCGTGCATCTTAATGACACTCTGGAGTGACTGGCAGTGTGTCTGGGTCCTGGGGTTGGACCCGGTCTAGCTGCCAGGAGGCAACATTGCAGAGAGGGGCTACAGCTGTGGTCTCTGAAGGGACCTGGCTACTCTATGTAGGCCTTCTCTCCCTGCGTCTCAGAGTGCTTGAAGATGCTAATTGGTTCACATTTTCCTCTGTTCGTTAAGGTATTCTGTCCTTAAAAATTCAGCTTTTTAAAATAGTAACGTGCATTGTCTATGTGAAAGATTAATCAAAAGGAGTTGCTTGAGGTGGGAAGGCTTTTCCGGAGAGGTTCCACATGTTGTCAGGTAGTCCCTCTGAATGGCAGCTTCCGGTTCGGTCCCTTAGCTTTCGGAAGTGACATTTAGTCTGATATGTGCCAGCCGTGCAATCTACCTAGCCCCGCAAAGTGCAAATATTAACCTAAATGCATATTAAGATACTGTGTGTTAGCTCCTGAACTGAAATAGAGAGCGGGTGTTCCAGCGGAGGCAAGCAAATCCTGTTGATTTACAGTGGCTTGCGGATTTGGCCCATTACCGCTTCTTTATACATTTTTAAAAAGAAATGCCAACTCGATAGTTTAGGCTTTAACTGGAACATGGCAAGTAATTGTATGTTTTGGCGGACCCCTAGTAATGTTGCAGAATCTTTCTCAGAAATTGTTCCATGGGATAGCCGATTCCTCAGGTAAGAGCTACTTGTTTGTTCAATCCTCCATCTTAGGCCTGCTCCTCAGGTGCATCCTCCTTCTCGCAGCGATTTCCTAGGAACAGATTTCGAAGAACAGCTCTGATCACAGAATCACAGATTGGTTAGGGTTGGAAAGGAGCTCTGGAGATCATCCAGCCCAACCCCCCTGCCAGAGCAGGGTCACCTACAGCAGGTTGCACAGGATGACCTCCAGGCGGGTTTTGAATGTCTCTGGGGTCGGAGACTCTACCGCCTCCCCGGGCAGCCTGTTCCAGCGCTCTGCCACCCTCAAAGTAAAGAAGTTCCTCCTCATGCTTTGATAGAAGTTCCTAGGTTCCAGTTTGTACCCGTTACCTCTTGTCCTGGATCATCTTTGATGATCCAGGACAAGAGGTAACGGGCACCAATTGGAACGTAGGAACTTGAACTTGAACTGGAAGGTAGGAACTTGAACTTGAACATAGGATTATCCTTGATGATTCAGGATAGCTGTGTGTCTGACCAGTCTGTCTTTCGAAGGAGTTCCTTGACCAGCTCCAGCCATGCTGTGCTGAGCAGAGCCCCTGGCAGCAGCCCCACACCTCACTCCCAGTGTGCCTGAATGGAAAAGGTACCAAAGTTGCTCCAACACTTTCTGAAAAACTCTATAGTGTTACCCCACAAGCGCAAAGCGACGGCAAAGCCCGTGAAATGACACCGGTGCTTCCAGAAAATGTCAAGCTTCCTGCCCAAGGGTGACATGCCATGCGGTGGGGTCAGGGCCACGCGCTGAGCACCCGGTGCGCTGGGGTTGCCCCAGCGGTTCCTGAGCAGCTCCTGCAGTGCTGCCGCCGGTACTGTTCTGGCGGCTGTAGTTGTTTAAAAAGCCGTTGTTGTTTCCGGCGTAATCTGACGGCAGTTTTCTCGGGCATTTGGGCCTCTTCTAATAAGTGTGCTGTGAGTACATCTGCAAGCATTCACCTGTCGAGGTCAAATGACTGGTGGTGCTCATCTGCCCCCGTGCTACTGCTGCTGCCTCCCGTGAATGCTCATGTGCCTGCGTGCCCCTGTACAGGCACAGATGCACGCGCGCAACACCTGATCCCGCATCCTAATTATTTTTCGCCCGGTTCTCGGAGTTGTTCTGCTTCCGGCTGATGAATGGGAAAGTGTAGTAGTGCTGTTTCATTTCACCAGCCTCTCAAGTGTGGAAATTATGGTAAATTTGAGAACAAGCCAGATTAGATTGATAGTTACACCTCCTCCTTTAATTAGCCAACCACAGGATCTGTGGAGGCAAAGGCCGGGGGGGTGTGTCGGTGTATATAACGTGTATTGTCTATGTGAAAGATTAATCAAAAGGAGTTGCTTGAGGTGGGAAGGCTTTTCCGGAGAGGTTCCACATGTTGTCAGGTAGTCCCTCTGAATGGCAGCTTCCGGTTCGGTCCCTTAGCTTTCGGAAGTGACATTTAGTCTGATATGTGCCAGCCGTGCAATCTACCTAGCCCCGCAAAGTGCAAATATTAACATAAATGCATATTAAGATACTGTGTGTTAGCTCCTGAACTGAAATAGAGAGCGGGTGTTCCAGCGGAGGCAAGCAAATCGTGTTGATTTACAGTGGCTTGAGGATTTGGCCCATTACCGCTTCTTTATACACTTTTAAAACGAAATGCCAACTCGATAGTTTAGGCTTTAACTGGAACATGGCAAGTAATTGTATGTTTTGGCGGACCCCTAGTAATGTTGCAGAATCTTTCTCAGAAGTTGTTCCATGGGATAGCCGATTCCTCAGGTAAGAGCTACTTGTTTGTTCAATCCTCCATCTTAGGCCTGCTCCTCAGGTGCATCCTCCTTCTCGCAGCGATTTCCTAGGAACAGATTTCGAAGAACAGCTCTGATCACAGAATCACAGATTGGTTAGGGTTGGAAAGGAGCTCTGGAGATCATCCAGCCCAACCCCCCTGCCAGAGCAGGGTCACCTACAGCAGGTTGCACAGGATGACCTCCAGGCGGGTTTTGAATGTCTCTGGGGTCGGAGACTCTACCGCCTCCCCGGGCAGCCTGTTCCAGCGCTCTGCCACCCTCAAAGTAAAGAAGTTCCTCCTCATGCTTTGATAGAAGTTCCTAGGTTTCAGTTTGTACCCGTTACCTCTTGTCCTGGATCATCTTTGATGATCCAGGACAAGAGGTAACGGGCACCAATTGGAACGTAGGAACTTGAACTTGAACTGGAACGTCGGAACTTGAACATAGGATTATCCTTGATGATTCAGGATAGCTGTGTGTCTGACCAGTCTGTCTTTCGAAGGAGGTCCTGGACCAGCTCCAGCCATGCTGTGCTGAGCAGAGCCCCTGGCAGCAGCCCCACAGCTCACTCCCAGTGTGCCTGAATGGAAAAGGTACCAAAGTTGCTCCAACACTTTCTGAAAAACTCTATAGTGTTACCCCACAAGCGCAAAGCGACGGCAAAGCCCGTGAAATGACACCGGTGCTTCCAGAAAATGTCAAGCTTCCTGCCCAAGGGTGACATGCCATGCGGTGGGGTCAGGGCCACGCGCTGAGCACCCGGTGCGCTGGGGTTGCCCCAGCGGTTCCTGAGCAGCTCCTGCAGTGCTGCCGCCGGTACCGTTCTGGCGGCTGTAGTTGTTTAAAAAGCCGTTGTTGTTTCCGGCGTAATCTGACGGCAGTTTTCTCGGGCATTTGGGCCTCTTCTAATAAGTGTGCTGTGAGTACATCTGCAAGCATTCACCTGTCGAGGTCAAATGACTGGTGGTGCTCATCTGCCCCCGTGCTACTGCTGCTGCCTCCCGTGAATGCTCATGTGCCTGCGTGCCCCTGTACAGGCACAGATGCACGCGCGCAACACCTGATCCCGCATCCTAATTATTTTTCGCCCGGTTCTCTGAGTTGTTCTGCTTCCGGCTGATGAATGGGAAAGTGTAGTAGTGCTGTTTCATTTCACCAGCCTCTCAAGTGTGGAAATTATGGTAAATTTGAGAACAAGCCAGATTAGATTGATAGTTACACCTCCTCCTTTAATTAGCCAACCACAGGATCTGTGGAGGCAAAGGCCGGGGGGGTGTGTCGGTGTATATAACGTGTATTGTCTATGTGAAAGATTAATCAAAAGGAGTTGCTTGAGGTGGGAAGGCTTTTCCGGAGAGGTTCCACATGTTGTCAGGTAGTCCCTCTGAATGGCAGCTTCCGGTTCGGTCCCTTAGCTTTCGGAAGTGACATTTAGTCTGATATGTGCCAGCCGTGCAATCTACCTAGCCCCGCAAAGTGCAAATATTAACATAAATGCATATTAAGATACTGTGTGTTAGCTCCTGAACTGAAATAGAGAGCGGGTGTTCCAGCGGAGGCAAGCAAATCGTGTTGATTTACAGTGGCTTGCGGATTTGGCCCATTACCGCTTCTTTATACACTTTTAAAAAGAAATGCCAACTCGATAGTTTAGGCTTTAACTGGAACATGGCAAGTAATTGTATGTTTTGGCGGACCCCTAGTAATGTTGCAGAATCTTTCTCAGAAGTTGTTCCATGGGATAGCCGATTCCTCAGGTAAGAGCTACTTGTTTGTTCAATCCTCCATCTTAGGCCTGCTCCTCAGGTGCATCCTCCTTCTCGCAGCGATTTCCTAGGAACAGATTTCGAAGAACAGCTCTGATCACAGAATCACAGATTGGTTAGGGTTGGAAAGGAGCTCTGGAGATCATCCAGCCCAACCCCCCTGCCAGAGCAGGGTCACCTACAGCAGGTTGCACAGGATGACCTCCAGGCGGGTTTTGAATGTCTCTGGGGTGGGAGACTCTACCGCCTCCCCGGGCAGCCTGTTCCAGCGCTCTGCCACCCTCAAAGTAAAGAAGTTCCTCCTCATGCTTTGATAGAAGTTCCTACGTTCCAGTTTGTACCCGTTACCTCTTGTCCTGGATCATCTTTGATGATCCAGGACAAGAGGTAACGGGCACCAATTGGAACGTAGGAACTTGAACTTCAATTGGAACGTAGGAACTTGAACATAGGATTATCCTTGATGATTCAGGATAGCTGTGTGTCTGACCAGTCTGTCTTTCGAAGGAGGTCCTGGACCAGCTCCAGCCATGCTGTGCTGAGCAGAGCCCCTGGCAGCAGCCCCACAGCTCACTCCCAGTGTGCCTGAATGGAAAAGGTACCAAAGTTGCTCCAACACTTTCTGAAAAACTCTATAGTGTTACCCCACAAGCGCAAAGCGACGGCAAAGCCCGTGAAATGACACCGGTGCTTCCAGAAAATGTCAAGCTTCCTGCCCAAGGGTGACATGCCATGCGGTGGGGTCAGGGCCACGCGCTGAGCACCCGGTGCGCTGGGGTTGCCCCAGCGGTTCCTGAGCAGCTCCTGCAGTGCTGCCGCCGGTACCGTTCTGGCGGCTGTAGTTGTTTAAAAAGCCGTTGTTGTTTCCGGCGTAATCTGACGGCAGTTTTCTCGGGCATTTGGGCCTCTTCTAATAAGTGTGCTGTGAGTACATCTGCAAGCATTCACCTGTCGAGGTCAAATGACTGGTGGTGCTCATCTGCCCCCGTGCTACTGCTGCTGCCTCCCGTGAATGCTCATGTGCCTGCGTGCCCCTGTACAGGCACAGATGCACGCGCGCAACACCTGATCCTGCATCCTAATTATTTTTCGCCCGGTTCTCGGAGTTGTTCTGCTTCCGGCTGATGAATGGGAAAGTGTAGTAGTGCTGTTTCATTTCACCAGCCTCTCAAGTGTGGAAATTATGGTAAATTTGAGAACAAGCCAGATTAGATTGATAGTTACACCTCCTCCTTTAATTAGCCAACCACAGGATCTGTGGAGGCAAAGGCCGGGGGGGTGTGTCGGTGTATATAAGGTGTATTGTCTATGTGAAAGATGAATCAAAAGGAGTTGCTTGAGGTGGGAAGGCTTTTCCGGAGAGGTTCCACATGTTGTCAGGTAGTCCCTCTGAATGGCAGCTTCCGGTTCGGTCCCTTAGCTTTCGGAAGTGACATTTAGTCTGATATGTGCCAGCCGTGCAATCTACCTAGCCCTGCAAAGTGCAAATATTAACCTAAATGCATATTAAGATACTGTGTGTTAGCTCCTGAACTGAAATAGAGAGCGGGTGTTCCAGCGGAGGCAAGCAAATCGTGTTGATTTACAGTGGCTTGCGGATTTGGCCCATTACCGCTTCTTTATACACTTTTAAAAAGAAATGCCAACTCGATAGTTTAGGCTTTAACTGGAACATGGCAAGTAATTGTATGTTTTGGCGGACCCCTAGTAATGTTGCAGAATCTTTCTCAGAAGTTGTTCCATGGGATAGCCGATTCCTCAGGTAAGAGCTACTTGTTTGTTCAATCCTCCATCTTAGGCCTGCTCCTCAGGTGCATCCTCCTTCTCGCAGCGATTTCCTAGGAACAGATTTCGAAGAACAGCTCTGATCACAGAATCACAGATTGGTTAGGGTTGGAAAGGAGCTCTGGAGATCATCCAGCCCAACCCCCCTGCCAGAGCAGGGTCACCTACAGCAGGTTGCACAGGATGACCTCCAGGCGGGTTTTGAATGTCTCTGGGGTCGGAGACTCTACCGCCTCCCCGGGCAGCCTGTTCCAGCGCTCTGCCACCCTCAAAGTAAAGAAGTTCCTCCTCATGCTTTGATAGAAGTTCCTACGTTCCAGTTTGTACCCGTTACCTCTTGTCCTGGATCATCTTTGATGATCCAGGACAAGAGGTAACGGGCACCAATTGGAACGTAGGAACTTGAACTTGAACTGGAACGTAGGAACTTGAACATAGGATTATCCTTGATGATTCAGGATAGCTGTGTGTCTGACCAGTCTGTCTTTCGAAGGAGGTCCTGGGCCAGCTCCAGCCATGCTGTGCTGAGCAGAGCCCCTGGCAGCAGCCCCACAGCTCACTCCCAGTGTGCCTGAATGGAAAAGGTACCAAAGTTGCTCCAACACTTTCTGAAAAACTCTATAGTGTTACCCCACAAGCGCAAAGCGACGGCAAAGCCCGTGAAATGACACCGGTGCTTCCAGAAAATGTCAAGCTTCCTGCCCAAGGGTGACATGCCATGCGGTGGGGTCAGGGCCACGCGCTGAGCACCCGGTGCGCTGGGGTTGCCCCAGCGGTTCCTGAGCAGCTCCTGCAGTGCTGCCGCCGGTACCGTTCTGGCGGCTGTAGTTGTTTAAAAAGCCGTTGTTGTTTCCGGCGTAATCTGACGGCAGTTTTCTCGGGCATTTGGGCCTCTTCTAATAAGTGTGCTGTGAGTACATCTGCAAGCATTCACCTGTCGAGGTCAAATGACTGGTGGTGCTCATCTGCCCCCGTGCTACTGCTGCTGCCTCCCGTGAATGCTCATGTGCCTGCGTGCCCCTGTACAGGCACAGATGCACGCGCGCAACACCTGATCCCGCATCCTAATTATTTTTCGCCCGGTTCTCGGAGTTGTTCTGCTTCCGGCTGATGAATGGGAAAGTGTAGTAGTGCTGTTTCATTTCACCAGCCTCTCAAGTGTGGAAATTATGGTAAATTTGAGAACAAGCCAGATTAGATTGATAGTTACACCTCCTCCTTTAATTAGCCAACCACAGGATCTGTGGAGGCAAAGGCCGGGGGGGTGTGTCGGTGTATATAACGTGTATTGTCTATGTGAAAGATTAATCAAAAGGAGTTGCTTGAGGTGGGAAGGCTTTTCCGGAGAGGTTCCACATGTTGTCAGGTAGTCCCTCTGAATGGCAGCTTCCGGTTCGGTCCCTTAGCTTTCGGAAGTGACATTTAGTCTGATATGTGCCAGCCGTGCAATCTACCTAGCCCTGCAAAGTGCAAATATTAACCTAAATGCATATTAAGATACTGTGTGTTAGCTCCTGAACTGCAATAGAGAGCGGGTGTTCCAGCGGAGGCAAGCAAATCGTGTTGATTTAGAGTGGCTTGAGGATTTGGCCCATTACCGCTTCTTTATACACTTTTAAAAAGAAATGCCAACTCGATAGTTTAGGCTTTAACTGGAACATGGCAAGTAATTGTATGTTTTGGCGGACCCCTAGTAATGTTGCAGAATCTTTCTCAGAAGTTGTTCCATGGGATAGCCGATTCCTCAGGTAAGAGCTACTTGTTTGTTCAATCCTCCATCTTAGGCCTGCTCCTCAGGTGCATCCTCCTTCTCGCAGCGATTTCCTAGGAACAGATTTCGAAGAACAGCTCTGATCACAGAATCACAGATTGGTTAGGGTTGGAAAGGAGCTCTGGAGATCATCCAGCCCAACCCCCCTGCCAGAGCAGGGTCACCTACAGCAGGTTGCACAGGATGACCTCCAGGCGGGTTTTGAATGTCTCTGGGGTGGGAGACTCTACCGCCTCCCTGGGCAGCCTGTTCCAGCGCTCTGCCACCCTCAAAGTAAAGAAGTTCCTCCTCATGCTTTGATAGAAGTTCCTACGTTCCAATTGGTGCCCGTTACCTCTTGTCCTGGATCATCAAAGATGATCCAGGACAAGAGGTAACGGGTACAAACTGGAACGTAGGAACTTGAACTTGAACTGGAACGTAGGAACTTGAACATAGGATTATCCTTGATGATTCAGGATAGCTGTGTGTCTGACCAGTCTGTCTTTCGAAGGAGGTCCTGGACCAGCTCCAGCCATGCTGTGCTGAGCAGAGCCCCTGGCAGCAGCCCCACAGCTCACTCCCAGTGTGCCTGAATGGAAAAGGTACCAAAGTTGCTCCAACACTTTCTGAAAAACTCTATAGTGTTACCCCACAAGCGCAAAGCGACGGCAAAGCCCGTGAAATGACACCGGTGCTTCCAGAAAATGTCAAGCTTCCTGCCCAAGGGTGACATGCCATGCGGTGGGGTCAGGGCCACGCGCTGAGCACCCGGTGCGCTGGGGTTGCCCCAGCGGTTCCTGAGCAGCTCCTGCAGTGCTGCCGCCGGTACCGTTCTGGCGGCTGTAGTTGTTTAAAAAGCCGTTGTTGTTTCCGGCGTAATCTGACGGCAGTTTTCTCGGGCATTTGGGCCTCTTCTAATAAGTGTGCTGTGAGTACATCTGCAAGCATTCACCTGTCGAGGTCAAATGACTGGTGGTGCTCATCTCCCCCCGTGCTACTGCTGCTGCCTCCCGTGAATGCTCATGTGCCTGCGTGCCCCTGTACAGGCACAGATGCACGCGCGCAACACCTGATCCCGCATCCTAATTATTTTTCGCCCGGTTCTCGGAGTTGTTCTGCTTCCGGCTGATGAATGGGAAAGTGTAGTAGTGCTGTTTCATTTCACCAGCCTCTCAAGTGTGGAAATTATGGTAAATTTGAGAACAAGCCAGATTAGATTGATAGTTACACCTCCTCCTTTAATTAGCCAACCACAGGATCTGTGGAGGCAAAGGCCGGGGGGGTGTGTCGGTGTATATAACATGTATTGTCTATGTGAAAGATTAATCAAAAGGAGTTGCTTGAGGTGGGAAGGCTTTTCCGGAGAGGTTCCACATGTTGTCAGGTAGTCCCTCTGAATGGCAGCTTCCGGTTCGGTCCCTTAGCTTTCGGAAGTGACATTTAGTCTGATATGTGCCAGCCGTGCAATCTACCTAGCCCTGCAAAGTGCAAATATTAACCTAAATGCATATTAAGATACTGTGTGTTAGCTCCTGAACTGAAATAGAGAGCGGGTGTTCCAGCGGAGGCAAGCAAATCGTGTTGACTTACAGTGGCTTGAGGATTTGGCCCATTACCGCTTCTTTATACACTTTTAAAAAGAAATGCCAACTCGATAGTTTAGGCTTTAACTGGAACATGGCAAGTAATTGTATGTTTTGGCGGACCCCTAGTAATGTTGCAGAATCTTTCTCAGAAGTTGTTCCATGGGATAGCCGATTCCTCAGTTAAGAGCTACTTGTTTGTTCAATCCTCCATCTTAGGCCTGCTCCTCAGGTGCGTCCTCCTTCTCGCAGCGATTTCCTAGGAACAGATTTCGAAGAACAGCTCTGATCACAGAATCACAGATTGGTTAGGGTTGGAAAGGAGCTCTGGAGATCATCCAGCCCAACCCCCCTGCCAGAGCAGGGTCACCTACAGCAGGTTGCACAGGATGACCTCCAGGCGGGTTTTGAATGTCTCTGGGGTGGGAGACTCTACCGCCTCCCTGGGCAGCCTGTTCCAGCGCTCTGCCACCCTCAAAGTAAAGAAGTTCCTCCTCATGCTTTGATAGAAGTTCCTAGGTTCCAGTTTGTACCCGTTACCTCTTGTCCTGGATCATCTTTGATGATCCAGGACAAGAGGTAACGGGCACCAATTGGAACGTAGGAACTTGAACTTGAACTGGAACGTAGGAACTTGAACATAGGATTATCCTTGATGATTCAGGATAGCTGTGTGTCTGACCAGTCTGTCTTTCGAAGGAGGTCCTGGGCCAGCTCCAGCCATGCTGTGCTGAGCAGAGCCCCTGGCAGCAGCCCCACAGCTCACTCCCAGTGTGCCTGAATGGAAAAGGTACCAAAGTTGCTCCAACACTTTCTGAAAAACTCTACAGTGTTACCCCACAATCGCAAAGCGACGGCAAAGCCCGTGAAATGACACCGGTGCTTCCAGAAAATGTCAAGCTTCCTGCCCAAGGGTGACATGCCATGCGGTGGGGTCAGGGCCACGTGCTGAGCACCCGGTGCGCTGGAGTTGCCCCAGCGGTTCCTGAGCAGCTCCTGCAGTGCTGCCGCCGGTACCGTTCTGGCAGCTGTAGTTGTTTAAAAAGCCGTTGTTGTTTCCGGCGTAATCTGACGGCAGTTTTCTCGGGCATTTGGGCCTCTTCTAATAAGTGTGCTGTGAGTACATCTGCAAGCATTCACCTGTCGAGGTCAAATGACTGGTGGTGCTCATCTGCCCCCGTGCTACTGCTGCTGCCTCCCGTGAATGCTCATGTGCCTGCGTGCCCCTGTACAGGCACAGATGCACGCGCGCAACACCTGATCCCGCATCCTAATTATTTTTCGCCCGGTTCTCGGAGTTGTTCTGCTTCCGGCTGATGAATGGGAAAGTGTAGTAGTGCTGTTTCATTTCACCAGCCTCTCAAGTGTGGAAATTATGGTAAATTTGAGAACAAGCCAGATTAGATTGATAGTTACACCTCCTCCTTTAATTAGCCAACCACAGGATCTGTGGAGGCAAAGGCCGGGGGGGTGTGTCGGTGTATATAACGTGTATTGTCTATGTGAAAGATGAATCAAAAGGAGTTGCTTGAGGTGGGAAGGCTTTTCCGGAGAGGTTCCACATGTTGTCAGGTAGTCCCTCTGAATGGCAGCTTCCGGTTCGGTCCCTTAGCTTTCGGAAGTGACATTTAGTCTGATATGTGCCAGCCGTGCAATCTACCTAGCCCTGCAAAGTGCAAATATTAACATAAATGCATATTAAGATACTGTGTGTTAGCTCCTGAACTGAAATAGAGAGCGGGTGTTCCAGCGGAGGCAAGCAAATCGTGTTGATTTACAGTGGCTTGAGGATTTGGCCCATTACCGCTTCTTTATACACTTTTAAAAAGAAATGCCAACTCGATAGTTTAGGCTTTAACTGGAACATGGCAAGTAATTGTATGTTTTGGCGGACCCCTAGTAATGTTGCAGAATCTTTCTCAGAAGTTGTTCCATGGGATAGCCGATTCCTCAGGTAAGAGCTACTTGTTTGTTCAATCCTCCATCTTAGGCCTGCTCCTCAGGTGCATCCTCCTTCTCGCAGCGATTTCCTAGGAACAGATTTCGAAGAACAGCTCTGATCACAGAATCACAGATTGGTTAGGGTTGGAAAGGAGCTCTGGAGATCATCCAGCCCAACCCCCCTGCCAGAGCAGGGTCACCTACAGCAGGTTGCACAGGATGACCTCCAGGCGGGTTTTGAATGTCTCTGGGGTGGGAGACTCTACCGCCTCCCTGGGCAGCCTGTTCCAGCGCTCTGCCACCCTCAAAGTAAAGAAGTTCCTCCTCATGCTTTGATAGAAGTTCCTAGGTTCCAGTTTGTACCCGTTACCTCTTGTCCTGGATCATCTTTGATGATCCAGGACAAGAGGTAACGGGCACCAATTGGAACGTAGGAACTTGAACTTGAACTGGAAGGTAGGAACTTGAACTTGAACATAGGATTATCCTTGATGATTCAGGATAGCTGTGTGTCTGACCAGTCTGTCTTTCGAAGGAGGTCCTGGGCCAGCTCCAGCCATGCTGTGCTGAGCAGAGCCCCTGGCAGCAGCCCCACAGCTCACTCCCAGTGTGCCTGAATGGAAAAGGTACCAAAGTTGCTCCAACACTTTCTGAAAAACTCTATAGTGTTACCCCACAAGCGCAAAGCGACGGCAAAGCCCGTGACATGACACCGGTGCTTCCAGAAAATGTCAAGCTTCCTGCCCAAGGGTGACATGCCATGCGGTGGGGTCAGGGCCACGCGATGAGCACCCGGTGCGCTGGGGTTGCCCCAGCGGTTCCTGAGCAGCTCCTGCAGTGCTGCCGCCGGTACCGTTCTGGCGGCTGTAGTTGTTTAAAAAGCCGTTGTTGTTTCCGGCGTAATCTGACGGCAGTTTTCTCGGGCATTTGGGCCTCTTCTAATAAGTGTGCTGTGAGTACATCTGCAAGCATTCACCTGTCGAGGTCAAATGACTGGTGGTGCTCATCTGCCCCCGTGCTACTGCTGCTGCCTCCCGTGAATGCTCATGTGCCTGCGTGCCCCTGTACAGGCACAGATGCACGCGCGCAACACCTGATCCCGCATCCTAATTATTTTTCGCCCGGTTCTCTGAGTTGTTCTGCTTCCGGCTGATGAATGGGAAAGTGTAGTAGTGCTGTTTCATTTCACCAGCCTCTCAAGTGTGGAAATTATGGTAAATTTGAGAACAAGCCAGATTAGATTGATAGTTACACCTCCTCCTTTAATTAGCCAACCACAGGATCTGTGGAGGCAAAGGCCGGGGGGGTGTGTCGGTGTATATAACGTGTATTGTCTATGTGAAAGATTAATCAAAAGGAGTTGCTTGAGGTGGGAAGGCTTTTCCGGAGAGGTTCCACATGTTGTCAGGTAGTCCCTCTGAATGGCAGCTTCCGGTTCGGTCCCTTAGCTTTCGGAAGTGACATTTAGTCTGATATGTGCCAGCCGTGCAATCTACCTAGCCCTGCAAAGTGCAAATATTAACCTAAATGCATATTAAGATACTGTGTGTTAGCTCCTGAACTGAAATAGAGAGCGGGTGTTCCAGCGGAGGCAAGCAAATCGTGTTGATTTACAGTGGCTTGAGGATTTGGCCCATTACCGCTTCTTTATACACTTTTAAAAAGAAATGCCAACTCGATAGTTTAGGCTTTAACTGGAACATGGCAAGTAATTGTATGTTTTGGCGGACCCCTAGTAATGTTGCAGAATCTTTCTCAGAAGTTGTTCCATGGGATAGCCGATTCCTCAGGTAAGAGCTACTTGTTTGTTCAATCCTCCATCTTAGGCCTGCTCCTCAGGTGCATCCTCCTTCTCGCAGCGATTTCCTAGGAACAGATTTCGAAGAACAGCTCTGATCACAGAATCACAGATTGGTTAGGGTTGGAAAGGAGCTCTGGAGATCATCCAGTCCAACCCCCCTGCCAGAGCAGGGTCACCTACAGCAGGTTGCACCGGATGACCTCCAGGCGGGTTTTGAATGTCTCTGGGGTGGGAGACTCTACCGCCTCCCTGGGCAGCCTGTTCCAGCGCTCTGCCACCCTCAAAGTAAAGAAGTTCCTCCTCATGCTTTGATAGAAGTTCTTACGTTCCAGTTTGTACCCGTTACCTCTTGTCCTGGATCATCTTTGATGATCCAGGACAAGAGGTAACGGGCACCAATTGGAACGTAGGAACCTGAACTTGAACTGGAAGGTAGGAACTTGAACATAGGATTATCCTTGATGATTCAGGATAGCTGTGTGTCTGACCAGTCTGTCTTTCGAAGGAGGTCCTGGGCCAGCTCCAGCCATGCTGTGCTGAGCAGAGCCCCTGGCAGCAGCCCCACAGCTCACTCCCAGTGTGCCTGAATGGAAAAGGTACCAAAGTTGCTCCAACACTTTCTGAAAAACTCTATAGTGTTACCCCACAAGCGCAAAGCAACGGCAAAGCCCGTGAAATGACACCGGTGCTTCCAGAAAATGTCAAGCTTCCTGCCCAAGGGTGACATGCCATGCGGTGGGGTCAGGGCCACGCGCTGAGCACCCGGTGCGCTGGGGTTGCCCCAGCGGTTCCTGAGCAGCTCCTGCAGTGCTGCCGCCGGTACCGTTCTGGCGGCTGTAGTTGTTTAAAAAGCCGTTGTTGTTTCCGGCGTAATCTGACGGCAGTTTTCTCGGGCATTTGGGCCTCTTCTAATAAGTGTGCTGTGAGTACATCTGCAAGCATTCACCTGTCGAGGTCAAATGACTGGTGGTGCTCATCTGCCCCTGTGCTACTGCTGCTGCCTCCTGTGAATGCTCATGTGCCTGCGTGCCCCTGTACAGGCACAGATGCACGCGCGCAACACCTGATCCCGCATCCTAATTATTTTTCGCCCGGTTCTCTGAGTTGTTCTGCTTCCGGCTGATGAATGGGAAAGTGTAGTAGTGCTGTTTCATTTCACCAGCCTCTCAAGTGTGGAAATTATGGTAAATTTGAGAACAAGCCAGATTAGATTGATAGTTACACCTCCTCCTTTAATTAGCCAACCACAGGATCTGTGGAGGCAAAGGCCGGGGGGGTGTGTCGGTGTATATAACGTGTATTGTCTATGTGAAAGATGAATCAAAAGGAGTTGCTTGAGGTGGGAAGGCTTTTCCGGAGAGGTTCCACATGTTGTCAGGTAGTCCCTCTGAATGGCAGCTTCCGGTTCGGTCCCTTAGCTTTCGGAAGTGACATTTAGTCTGATATGTGCCAGCCGTGCAATCTACCTAGCCCTGCAAAGTGCAAATATTAACCTAAATGCATATTAAGATAGTGTGTGTTAGCTCCTGAACTGAAATAGAGAGCGGGTGTTCCAGCGGAGGCAAGCAAATCGTGTTGATTTAGAGTGGCTTGAGGATTTGGCCCATTACCGCTTCTTTATACACTTTTAAAAAGAAATGCCAACTCGATAGTTTAGGCTTTAACTGGAACATGGCAAGTAATTGTATGTTTTGGCGGACCCCTAGTAATGTTGCAGAATCTTTCTCTAAAGTTGTTCCATGGGATAGCCGATTCCTCAGGTAAGAGCTACTTGTTTGTTCAATCCTCCATCTTAGGCCTGCTCCTCAGGTGCATCCTCCTTCTCGCAGCGATTTCCTAGGAACAGATTTCGAAGAACAGCTCTGATCACAGAATCACAGATTGGTTAGGGTTGGAAAGGAGCTCTGGAGATCATCCAGCCCAACCCCCCTGCCAGAGCAGGGTCACCTACAGCAGGTTGCACAGGATGACCTCCAGGCGGGTTTTGAATGTCTCTGGGGTGGGAGACTCTACCGCCTCCCTGGGCAGCCTGTTCCAGCGCTCTGCCACCCTCAAAGTAAAGAAGTTCCTCCTCATGCTTTGATAGAAGTTCCTACGTTCCAGTTTGTACCCGTTACCTCTTGTCCTGGATCATCTTTGATGATCCAGGACAAGAGGTAACGGGCACCAATTGGAACGTAGGAACTTGAACTTGAACTGGAACGTAGGAACTTGAACTTGAACATAGGATTATCCTTGATGATTCAGGATAGCTGTGTGTCTGACCAGTCTGTCTTTCGAAGGAGGTCCTGGGCCAGCTCCAGCTATGCTGTGCTGAGCAGAGCCCCTGGCAGCAGCCCCACAGCTCACTCCCAGTGTGCCTGAATGGAAAAGGTACCAAAGTTGCTCCAACACTTTCTGAAAAACTCTATAGTGTTACCCCACAAGCGCAAAGCGACGGCAAAGCCCGTGAAATGACACCGGTGCTTCCAGAAAATGTCAAGCTTCCTGCCCAAGGGTGACATGCCATGCGGTGGGGTCAGGGCCACGCGCTGAGCACCCGGTGCGCTGGGGTTGCCCCAGCGGTTCCTGAGCAGCTCCTGCAGTGCTGCCGCCGGTACCGTTCTGGCGGCTGTAGTTGTTTAAAAAGCCGTTGTTGTTTCCGGCGTAATCTGACGGCAGTTTTCTCGGGCATTTGGGCCTCTTCTAATAAGTGTGCTGTGAGTACATCTGCAAGCATTCACCTGTCGAGGTCAAATGACTGGTGGTGCTCATCTGCCCCCGTGCTACTGCTGCTGCCTCCCGTGAATGCTCATGTGCCTGCGTGCCCCTGTACAGGCACAGATGCACGCGCGCAACACCTGATCCCGCATCCTAATTATTTTTCGCCCGGTTCTCTGAGTTGTTCTGCTTCCGGCTGATGAATGGGAAAGTGTAGTAGTGCTGTTTCATTTCACCAGCCTCTCAAGTGTGGAAATTATGGTAAATTTGAGAACAAGCCAGATTAGATTGATAGTTACACCTCCTCCTTTAATTAGCCAACCACAGGATCTGTGGAGGCAAAGGCCGGGGGGGTGTGTCGGTGTATATAACGTGTATTGTCTATGTGAAAGATTAATCAAAAGGAGTTGCTTGAGGTGGGAAGGCTTTTCCGGAGAGGTTCCACATGTTGTCAGGTAGTCCCTCTGAATGGCAGCTTCCGGTTCGGTCCCTTAGCTTTCGGAAGTGACATTTAGTCTGATATGTGCCAGCCGTGCAATCTACCTAGCCCTGCAAAGTGCAAATATTAACCTAAATGCATATTAAGATACTGTGTGTTAGCTCCTGAACTGAAATAGAGAGCGGGTGTTCCAGCGGAGGCAAGCAAATCGTGTTGATTTACAGTGGCTTGAGGATTTGGCCCATTACCGCTTCTTTATACACTTTTAAAAAGAAATGCCAACTCGATAGTTTAGGCTTTAACTGGAACATGGCAAGTAATTGTATGTTTTGGCGGACCCCTAGTAATGTTGCAGAATCTTTCTCTAAAGTTGTTCCATGGGATAGCCGATTCCTCAGGTAAGAGCTACTTGTTTGTTCAATCCTCCATCTTAGGCCTGCTCCTCAGGTGCATCCTCCTTCTCGCAGCGATTTCCTAGGAACAGATTTCGAAGAACAGCTCTGATCACAGAATCACAGATTGGTTAGGGTTGGAAAGGACCTCTGGAGATCATGTAGTGCAACCCCCCTGCCAGAGCAGGGTCACCTACAGCAGGTTGCACAGGATGACCTCCAGGCGGGTTTTGAATGTCTCTGGGGTGGGAGACTCTACCACCTCCCTGGGCAGCCTGTTCCAGCGCTCTGCCACCCTCAAAGTAAAGAAGTTCCTCCTCATGCTTTGATAGAAGTTCCTAGGTTCCAGTTTGTACCCGTTACCTCTTGTCCTGGATCATCTTTGATGATCCAGGACAAGAGGTAACGGGCACCAATTGGAACGTAGGAACTTGAACTTGAACTTGAAGGTAGGAACTTGAACTTGAACATAGGATTATCCTTGATGATTCAGGATAGCTGTGTGTCTGACCAGTCTGTCTTTCGAAGGAGGTCCTGGGCCAGCTCCAGCCATGCTGTGCTGAGCAGAGCCCCTGGCAGCAGCCCCACAGCTCACTCCCAGTGTGCCTGAATGGAAAAGGTACCAAAGTTGCTCCAACACTTTCTGAAAAACTCTATAGTGTTACCCCACAAGCGCAAAGCGACGGCAAAGCCCGTGAAATGACACCGGTGCTTCCAGAAAATGTCAAGCTTCCTGCCCAAGGCTGACATGCCATGCGGTGGGGTCAGGGCCACGCGCTGAGCACCCGGTGCGCTGGGGTTGCCCCAGCGGTTCCTGAGCAGCTCCTGCAGTGCTGCCGCCGGTACCGTTCTGGCGGCTGTAGTTGTTTAAAAAGCCGTTGTTGTTTCCGGCGTAATCTGACGGCAGTTTTCTCGGGCATTTGGGCCTCTTCTAATAAGTGTGCTGTGAGTACATCTGCAAGCATTCACCTGTCGAGGTCAAATGACTGGTGGTGCTCATCTGCCCCCGTGCTACTGCTGCTGCCTCCCGTGAATGCTCATGTGCCTGCGTGCCCCTGTACAGGCACAGATGCACGCGCGCAACACCTGATCCCGCATCCTAATTACTTTTCGCCCGGTTCTCGGAGTTGTTCTGCTTCCGGCTGATGAATGGGAAAGTGTAGTAGTGCTGTTTCATTTCACCAGCCTCTCAAGTGTGGAAATTATGGTAAATTTGAGAACAAGCCAGATTAGATTGATAGTTACACCTCCTCCTTTAATTAGCCAACCACAGGATCTGTGGAGGCAAAGGCCGGGGGGGTGTGTCGGTGTATATAACGTGTATTGTCTATGTGAAAGATTAATCAAAAGGAGTTGCTTGAGGTGGGAAGGCTTTTCCGGAGAGGTTCCACATGTTGTCAGGTAGTCCCTCTGAATGGCAGCTTCCGGTTCGGTCCCTTAGCTTTCGGAAGTGACATTTAGTCTGATATGTGCCAGCCGTGCAATCTACCTAGCCCTGCAAAGTGCAAATATTAACCTAAATGCATATTAAGATACTGTGTGTTAGCTCCTGAACTGAAATAGAGAGCGGGTGTTCCAGCGGAGGCAAGCAAATCGTGTTGATTTACAGTGGCTTGCGGATTTGGCCCATTACCGCTTCTTTATACACTTTTAAAAAGAAATGCCAACTCGATAGTTTAGGCTTTAACTGGAACATGGCAAGTAATTGTATGTTTTGGCGGACCCCTAGTAATGTTGCAGAATCTTTCTCAGAAGTTGTTCCATGGGATAGCCGATTCCTCAGGTAAGAGCTACTTGTTTGTTCAATCCTCCATCTTAGGCCTGCTCCTCAGGTGCATCCTCCTTCTCGCAGCGATTTCCTAGGAACAGATTTCGAAGAACAGCTCTGATCACAGAATCACAGATTGGTTAGGGTTGGAAAGGAGCTCTGGAGATCATCCAGTCCAACCCCCCTGCCAGAGCAGGGTCACCTACAGCAGGTTGCACAGGATGACCTCCAGGCGGGTTATGAATGTCTCTGGGGTCGGAGACTCTACTGCCTCCCTGGGCAGCCTGTTCCAGCGCTCTGCCACCCTCAAAGTAAAGAAGTTCCTCCTCATGCTTTGATAGAAGTTCCTAGGTTCCAGTTTGTACCCGTTACCTCTTGTCCTGGATCATCTTTGATGATCCAGGACAAGAGGTAACGGGCACCAATTGGAACGTAGGAACTTGAACTTGAACTGGAACGTCGGAACTTGAACATAGGATTATCCTTGATGATTCAGGATAGCTGTGTGTCTGACCAGTCTGTCTTTCGAAGGAGGTCCTGGACCAGCTCCAGCCATGCTGTGCTGAGCAGAGCCCCTGGCAGCAGCCCCACACCTCACTCCCAGTGTGCCTGAATGGAAAAGGTACCAAAGTTGCTCCAACACTTTCTGAAAAACTCTATAGTGTTACCCCACAAGCGCAAAGCGACGGCAAAGCCCGTGAAATGACACCGGTGCTTCCAGAAAATGTCAAGCTTCCTGCCCAAGGGTGACATGCCATGCGGTGGGGTCAGGGCCACGCGCTGAGCACCCGGTGCGCTGGGGTTGCCCCAGCGGTTCCTGAGCAGCTCCTGCAGTGCTGCCGCCGGTACCGTTCTGGCGGCTGTAGTTGTTTAAAAAGCCGTTGTTGTTTCCGGCGTAATCTGACGGCAGTTTTCTCGGGCATTTGGGCCTCTTCTAATAAGTGTGCTGTGAGTACATCTGCAAGCATTCACCTGTCGAGGTCAAATGACTGGTGGTGCTCATCTGCCCCCGTGCTACTGCTGCTGCCTCCCGTGAATGCTCATGTGCCTGCGTGCCCCTGTACAGGCACAGATGCACGCGCGCAACACCTGATCCCGCATCCTAATTATTTTTCGCCCGGTTCTCGGAGTTGTTCTGCTTCCGGCTGATGAATGGGAAAGTGTAGTAGTGCTGTTTCATTTCACCAGCCTCTCAAGTGTGGAAATTATGGTAAATTTGAGAACAAGCCAGATTAGATTGATAGTTACACCTCCTCCTTTAATTAGCCAACCACAGGATCTGTGGAGGCAAAGGCCGGGGGGGTGTGTCGGTGTATATAACGTGTATTGTCTATGTGAAAGATTAATCAAAAGGAGTTGCTTGAGGTGGGAAGGCTTTTCCGGAGAGGTTCCACATGTTGTCAGGTAGTCCCTCTGAATGGCAGCTTCCGGTTCGGTCCCTTAGCTTTCGGAAGTGACATTTAGTCTGATATGTGCCAGCCGTGCAATCTACCTAGCCCTGCAAAGTGCAAATATTAACCTAAATGCATATTAAGATACTGTGTGTTAGCTCCTGAACTGCAATAGAGAGCGGGTGTTCCAGCGGAGGCAAGCAAATCGTGTTGATTTACAGTGGCTTGAGGATTTGGCCCATTACCGCTTCTTTATACACTTTTAAAAAGAAATGCCAACTCGATAGTTTAGGCTTTAACTGGAACATGGCAAGTAATTGTATGTTTTGGCGGACCCCTAGTAATGTTGCAGAATCTTTCTCAGAAGTTGTTCCATGGGATAGCCGATTCCTCAGGTAAGAGCTACTTGTTTGTTCAATCCTCCATCTTAGGCCTGCTCCTCAGGTGCATCCTCCTTCTTGCAGCGATTTCCTAGGAACAGATTTCGAAGAACAGCTCTGATCACAGAATCACAGATTGGTTAGGGTTGGAAAGGAGCTCTGGAGATCATCCAGTCCAACCCCCCTGCCAGAGCAGGGTCACCTACAGCAGGTTGCACAGGATGAC
Organism: Vanellus vanellus; assembly: GCF_965231255.1. Classification (NCBI taxonomy): domain Eukaryota; kingdom Metazoa; phylum Chordata; class Aves; order Charadriiformes; family Charadriidae; genus Vanellus; species Vanellus vanellus. The sequence continues at coordinate 250,777 of NW_028128478.1, read as the reverse complement.
CTCCAGGCGGGTTTTGAATGTCTCTGGGGTGGAAGACTCTACCGCCTCCCTGGGCAGCCTGTTCCAGCGCTCTGCCACCCTCAAAGTAAAGAAGTTCCTCCTCATGCTTTGATAGAAGTTCCTACGTTCCAGTTTGTACCCGTTACCTCTTGTCCTGGATCATCTTTGATGATCCAGGACAAGAGGTAACGGGCACCAATTGGAACGTAGGAACTTGAACTTGAACTGGAACGTAGGAACTTGAACTTGAACATAGGATTATCCTTGATGATTCAGGATAGCTGTGTGTCTGACCAGTCTGTCTTTCGAAGGAGGTCCTGGGCCAGCTCCAGCTATGCTGTGCTGAGCAGAGCCCCTGGCAGCAGCCCCACAGCTCACTCCCAGTGTGCCTGAATGGAAAAGGTACCAAAGTTGCTCCAACACTTTCTGAAAAACTCTATAGTGTTACCCCACAAGCGCAAAGCGACGGCAAAGCCCGTGAAATGACACCGGTGCTTCCAGAAAATGTCAAGCTTCCTGCCCAAGGGTGACATGCCATGCGGTGGGGTCAGGGCCACGCGCTGAGCACCCGGTGCGCTGGGGTTGCCCCAGCGGTTCCTGAGCAGCTCCTGCAGTGCTGCCGCCGGTACCGTTCTGGCGGCTGTAGTTGTTTAAAAAGCCGTTGTTGTTTCCGGCGTAATCTGACGGCAGTTTTCTCGGGCATTTGGGCCTCTTCTAATAAGTGTGCTGTGAGTACATCTGCAAGCATTCACCTGTCGAGGTCAAATGACTGGTGGTGCTCATCTGCCCCCGTGCTACTGCTGCTGCCTCCCGTGAATGCTCATGTGCCTGCGTGCCCCTGTACAGGCACAGATGCACGCGCGCAACACCTGATCCCGCATCCTAATTATTTTTCGCCCGGTTCTCGGAGTTGTTCTGCTTCCGGCTGATGAATGGGAAAGTGTAGTAGTGCTGTTTCATTTCACCAGCCTCTCAAGTGTGGAAATTATGGTAAATTTGAGAACAAGCCAGATTAGATTGATAGTTACACCTCCTCCTTTAATTAGCCAACCACAGGATCTGTGGAGGCAAAGGCCGGGGGGGTGTGTCGGTGTATATAACGTGTATGGTCTATGTGAAAGATTAATCAAAAGGAGTTGCTTGAGGTGGGAAGGCTTTTCCGGAGAGGTTCCACATGTTGTCAGGTAGTCCCTCTGAATGGCAGCTTCCGGTTCGGTCCCTTAGCTTTCGGAAGTGACATTTAGTCTGATATGTGCCAGCCGTGCAATCTACCTAGCCCTGCAAAGTGCAAATATTAACCTAAATGCATATTAAGATACTGTGTGTTAGCTCCTGAACTGCAATAGAGAGCGGGTGTTCCAGCGGAGGCAAGCAAATCGTGTTGATTTACAGTGGCTTGCGGATTTGGCCCATTACCGCTTCTTTATACACTTTTAAAAAGAAATGCCAACTCGATAGTTTAGGCTTTAACTGGAACATGGCAAGTAATTGTATGTTTTGGCGGACCCCTAGTAATGTTGCAGAATCTTTCTCAGAAGTTGTTCCATGGGATAGCCGATTCCTCAGGTAAGAGCTACTTGTTTGTTCAATCCTCCATCTTAGGCCTGCTCCTCAGGTGCATCCTCCTTCTCGCAGCGATTTCCTAGGAACAGATTTCGAAGAACAGCTCTGATCACAGAATCACAGATTGGTTAGGGTTGGAAAGGAGCTCTGGAGATCATCCAGCCCAACCCCCCTGCCAGAGCAGGGTCACCTACAGCAGGTTGCACAGGATGACCTCCAGGCGGGTTTTGAATGTCTCTGGGGTGGGAGACTCTACCGCCTCCCCGGGCAGCCTGTTCCAGCGCTCTGCCACCCTCAAAGTAAAGAAGTTCCTCCTCATGCTTTGATAGAAGTTCCTAGGTTCCAGTTTGTACCCGTTACCTCTTGTCCTGGATCATCTTTGATGATCCAGGACAAGAGGTAACGGGCACCAATTGGAACGTAGGAACTTGAACTTGAACTGGAAGGTAGGAACTTGAACTTGAACATAGGATTATCCTTGATGATTCAGGATAGCTGTGTGTCTGACCAGTCTGTCTTTCGAAGGAGGTCCTGGGCCAGCTCCAGCCATGCTGTGCTGAGCAGAGCCCCTGGCAGCAGCCCCACAGCTCACTCCCAGTGTGCCTGAATGGAAAAGGTACCAAAGTTGCTCCAACACTTTCTGAAAAACTCTATAGTGTTACCCCACAAGCGCAAAGCGACGGCAAAGCCCGTGAAATGACACCGGTGCTTCCAGAAAATGTCAAGCTTCCTGCCCAAGGGTGACATGCCATGCGGTGGGGTCAGGGCCACGCGCTGAGCACCCGGTGCGCTGGGGTTGCCCCAGCGGTTCCTGAGCAGCTCCTGCAGTGCTGCCGCCGGTACCGTTCTGGCGGCTGTAGTTGTTTAAAAAGCCGTTGTTGTTTCCGGCGTAATCTGACGGCAGTTTTCTCGGGCATTTGGGCCTCTTCTAATAAGTGTGCTGTGAGTACATCTGCAAGCATTCACCTGTCGAGGTCAAATGACTGGTGGTGCTCATCTGCCCCCGTGCTACTGCTGCTGCCTCCCGTGAATGCTCATGTGCCTGCGTGCCCCTGTACAGGCACAGATGCACGCGCGCAACACCTGATCCCGCATCCTAATTATTTTTCGCCCGGTTCTCGGAGTTGTTCTGCTTCCGGCTGATGAATGGGAAAGTGTAGTAGTGCTGTTTCATTTCACCAGCCTCTCAAGTGTGGAAATTATGGTAAATTTGAGAACAAGCCAGATTAGATTGATAGTTACACCTCCTCCTTTAATTAGCCAACCACAGGATCTGTGGAGGCAAAGGCCGGGGGGGTGTGTCGGTGTATATAACGTGTATTGTCTATGTGAAAGATTAATCAAAAGGAGTTGCTTGAGGTGGGAAGGCTTTTCCGGAGAGGTTCCACATGTTGTCAGGTAGTCCCTCTGAATGGCAGCTTCCGGTTCGGTCCCTTAGCTTTCGGAAGTGACATTTAGTCTGATATGTGCCAGCCGTGCAATCTACCTAGCCCTGCAAAGTGCAAATATTAACCTAAATGCATATTAAGATAGTGTGTGTTAGCTCCTGAACTGAAATAGAGAGCGGGTGTTCCAGCGGAGGCAAGCAAATCGTGTTGATTTAGAGTGGCTTGAGGATTTGGCCCATTACCGCTTCTTTATACACTTTTAAAAAGAAATGCCAACTCGATAGTTTAGGCTTTAACTGGAACATGGCAAGTAATTGTATGTTTTGGCGGACCCCTAGTAATGTTGCAGAATCTTTCTCAGAAGTTGTTCCATGGGATAGCCGATTCCTCAGGTAAGAGCTACTTGTTTGTTCAATCCTCCATCTTAGGCCTGCTCCTCAGGTGCATCCTCCTTCTCGCAGCGATTTCCTAGGAACAGATTTCGAAGAACAGCTCTGATCACAGAATCACAGATTGGTTAGGGTTGGAAAGGAGCTCTGGAGATCATCCAGTCCAACCCCCCTGCCAGAGCAGGGTCACCTACAGCAGGTTGCACAGGATGACCTCCAGGCGGGTTTTGAATGTCTCTGGGGTGGGAGACTCTACCACCTCCCTGGGCAGCCTGTTCCAGCGCTCTGCCACCCTCAAAGTAAAGAAGTTCCTCCTCATGCTTTGATAGAAGTTCCTAGGTTCCAGTTTGTACCCGTTACCTCTTGTCCTGGATCATCTTTGATGATCCAGGACAAGAGGTAACGGGCACCAATTGGAACGTAGGAACTTGAACTTGAACTTGAAGGTAGGAACTTGAACTTGAACATAGGATTATCCTTGATGATTCAGGATAGCTGTGTGTCTGACCAGTCTGTCTTTCGAAGGAGGTCCTGGGCCAGCTCCAGCCATGCTGTGCTGAGCAGAGCCCCTGGCAGCAGCCCCACAGCTCACTCCCAGTGTGCCTGAATGGAAAAGGTACCAAAGTTGCTCCAACACTTTCTGAAAAACTCTATAGTGTTACCCCACAAGCGCAAAGCGACGGCAAAGCCCGTGAAATGACACCGGTGCTTCCAGAAAATGTCAAGCTTCCTGCCCAAGGGTGACATGCCATGCGGTGGGGTCAGGGCCACGCGCTGAGCACCCGGTGCGCTGGGGTTGCCCCAGCGGTTCCTGAGCAGCTCCTGCAGTGCTGCCGCCGGTACCGTTCTGGCGGCTGTAGTTGTTTAAAAAGCCGTTGTTGTTTCCGGCGTAATCTGACGGCAGTTTTCTCGGGCATTTGGGCCTCTTCTAATAAGTGTGCTGTGAGTACATCTGCAAGCATTCACCTGTCGAGGTCAAATGACTGGTGGTGCTCATCTGCCCCCGTGCTACTGCTGCTGCCTCCCGTGAATGCTCATGTGCCTGCGTGCCCCTGTACAGGCACAGATGCACGCGCGCAACACCTGATCCCGCATCCTAATTACTTTTCGCCCGGTTCTCGGAGTTGTTCTGCTTCCGGCTGATGAATGGGAAAGTGTAGTAGTGCTGTTTCATTTCACCAGCCTCTCAAGTGTGGAAATTATGGTAAATTTGAGAACAAGCCAGATTAGATTGATAGTTACACCTCCTCCTTTAATTAGCCAACCACAGGATCTGTGGAGGCAAAGGCCGGGGGGGTGTGTCGGTGTATATAACGTGTATTGTCTATGTGAAAGATTAATCAAAAGGAGTTGCTTGAGGTGGGAAGGCTTTTCCGGAGAGGTTCCACATGTTGTCAGGTAGTCCCTCTGAATGGCAGCTTCCGGTTCGGTCCCTTAGCTTTCGGAAGTGACATTTAGTCTGATATGTGCCAGCCGTGCAATCTACCTAGCCCTGCAAAGTGCAAATATTAACCTAAATGCATATTAAGATACTGTGTGTTAGCTCCTGAACTGAAATAGAGAGCGGGTGTTCCAGCGGAGGCAAGCAAATCGTGTTGATTTACAGTGGCTTGAGGATTTGGCCCATTACCGCTTCTTTATACACTTTTAAAAAGAAATGCCAACTCGATAGTTTAGGCTTTAACTGGAACATGGCAAGTAATTGTATGTTTTGGCGGACCCCTAGTAATGTTGCAGAATCTTTCTCTAAAGTTGTTCCATGGGATAGCCGATTCCTCAGGTAAGAGCTACTTGTTTGTTCAATCCTCCATCTTAGGCCTGCTCCTCAGGTGCATCCTCCTTCTCGCAGCGATTTCCTAGGAACAGATTTCGAAGAACAGCTCTGATCACAGAATCACAGATTGGTTAGGGTTGGAAAGGAGCTCTGGAGATCATGTAGTGCAACCCCCCTGCCAGAGCAGGGTCACCTACAGCAGGTTGCACAGGATGACCTCCAGGCGGGTTTTGAATGTCTCTGGGGTGGGAGACTCTACCACCTCCCTGGGCAGCCTGTTCCAGCGCTCTGCCACCCTCAAAGTAAAGAAGTTCCTCCTCATGCTTTGATAGAAGTTCCTAGGTTCCAGTTTGTACCCGTTACCTCTTGTCCTGGATCATCTTTGATGATCCAGGACAAGAGGTAACGGGCACCAATTGGAACGTAGGAACTTGAACTTGAACTGGAACGTCGGAACTTGAACATAGGATTATCCTTGATGATTCAGGATAGCTGTGTGTCTGACCAGTCTGTCTTTCGAAGGAGGTCCTGGGCCAGCTCCAGCCATGCTGTGCTGAGCAGAGCCCCTGGCAGCAGCCCCACAGCTCACTCCCAGTGTGCCTGAATGGAAAAGGTACCAAAGTTGCTCCAACACTTTGTGAAAAACTCTATAGTGTTACCCCACAAGCGCAAAGCGACGGCAAAGCCCGTGAAATGACACCGGTGCTTCCAGAAAATGTCAAGCTTCCTGCCCAAGGGTGACATGCCATGCGGTGGGGTCAGGGCCACGCGCTGAGCACCCGGTGCGCTGGGGTTGCCCCAGCGGTTCCTGAGCAGCTCCTGCAGTGCTGCCGCCGGTACCGTTCTGGCGGCTGTAGTTGTTTAAAAAGCCGTTGTTGTTTCCGGCGTAATCTGACGGCAGTTTTCTCGGGCATTTGGGCCTCTTCTAATAAGTGTGCTGTGAGTACATCTGCAAGCATTCACCTGTCGAGGTCAAATGACTGGTGGTGCTCATCTGCCCCCGTGCTACTGCTGCTGCCTCCCGTGAATGCTCATGTGCCTGCGTGCCCCTGTACAGGCACAGATGCACGCGCGCAACACCTGATCCCGCATCCTAATTATTTTTCGCCCGGTTCTCGGAGTTGTTCTGCTTCCGGCTGATGAATGGGAAAGTGTAGTAGTGCTGTTTCATTTCACCAGCCTCTCAAGTGTGGAAATTATGGTAAATTTGAGAACAAGCCAGATTAGATTGATAGTTACACCTCCTCCTTTAATTAGCCAACCACAGGATCTGTGGAGGCAAAGGCCGGGGGGGTGTGTCGGTGTATATAACGTGTATTGTCTATGTGAAAGATTAATCAAAAGGAGTTGCTTGAGGTGGGAAGGCTTTTCCGGAGAGGTTCCACATGTTGTCAGGTAGTCCCTCTGAATGGCAGCTTCCGGTTCGGTCCCTTAGCTTTCGGAAGTGACATTTAGTCTGATATGTGCCAGCCGTGCAATCTACCTAGCCCTGCAAAGTGCAAATATTAACCTAAATGCATATTAAGATACTGTGTGTTAGCTCCTGAACTGCAATAGAGAGCGGGTGTTCCAGCGGAGGCAAGCAAATCGTGTTGATTTACAGTGGCTTGAGGATTTGGCCCATTACCGCTTCTTTATACACTTTTAAAAAGAAATGCCAACTCGATAGTTTAGGCTTTAACTGGAACATGGCAAGTAATTGTATGTTTTGGCGGACCCCTAGTAATGTTGCAGAATCTTTCTCAGAAGTTGTTCCATGGGATAGCCGATTCCTCAGGTAAGAGCTACTTGTTTGTTCAATCCTCCATCTTAGGCCTGCTCCTCAGGTGCATCCTCCTTCTTGCAGCGATTTCCTAGGAACAGATTTCGAAGAACAGCTCTGATCACAGAATCACAGATTGGTTAGGGTTGGAAAGGAGCTCTGGAGATCATCCAGTCCAACCCCCCTGCCAGAGCAGGGTCACCTACAGCAGGTTGCACAGGATGACCTCCAGGCGGGTTTTGAATGTCTCTGGGGTGGAAGACTCTACCGCCTCCCTGGGCAGCCTGTTCCAGCGCTCTGCCACCCTCAAAGTAAAGAAGTTCCTCCTCATGCTTTGATAGAAGTTCCTACGTTCCAGTTTGTACCCGTTACCTCTTGTCCTGGATCATCTTTGATGATCCAGGACAAGAGGTAACGGGCACCAATTGGAACGTAGGAACTTGAACTTGAACTGGAACGTAGGAACTTGAACTTGAACATAGGATTATCCTTGATGATTCAGGATAGCTGTGTGTCTGACCAGTCTGTCTTTCGAAGGAGGTCCTGGGCCAGCTCCAGCTATGCTGTGCTGAGCAGAGCCCCTGGCAGCAGCCCCACAGCTCACTCCCAGTGTGCCTGAATGGAAAAGGTACCAAAGTTGCTCCAACACTTTCTGAAAAACTCTATAGTGTTACCCCACAAGCGCAAAGCGACGGCAAAGCCCGTGAAATGACACCGGTGCTTCCAGAAAATGTCAAGCTTCCTGCCCAAGGGTGACATGCCATGCGGTGGGGTCAGGGCCACGCGCTGAGCACCCGGTGCGCTGGGGTTGCCCCAGCGGTTCCTGAGCAGCTCCTGCAGTGCTGCCGCCGGTACCGTTCTGGCGGCTGTAGTTGTTTAAAAAGCCGTTGTTGTTTCCGGCGTAATCTGACGGCAGTTTTCTCGGGCATTTGGGCCTCTTCTAATAAGTGTGCTGTGAGTACATCTGCAAGCATTCACCTGTCGAGGTCAAATGACTGGTGGTGCTCATCTGCCCCCGTGCTACTGCTGCTGCCTCCCGTGAATGCTCATGTGCCTGCGTGCCCCTGTACAGGCACAGATGCACGCGCGCAACACCTGATCCCGCATCCTAATTATTTTTCGCCCGGTTCTCGGAGTTGTTCTGCTTCCGGCTGATGAATGGGAAAGTGTAGTAGTGCTGTTTCATTTCACCAGCCTCTCAAGTGTGGAAATTATGGTAAATTTGAGAACAAGCCAGATTAGATTGATAGTTACACCTCCTCCTTTAATTAGCCAACCACAGGATCTGTGGAGGCAAAGGCCGGGGGGGTGTGTCGGTGTATATAACGTGTATTGTCTATGTGAAAGATTAATCAAAAGGAGTTGCTTGAGGTGGGAAGGCTTTTCCGGAGAGGTTCCACATGTTGTCAGGTAGTCCCTCTGAATGGCAGCTTCCGGTTCGGTCCCTTAGCTTTCGGAAGTGACATTTAGTCTGATATGTGCCAGCCGTGCAATCTACCTAGCCCTGCAAAGTGCAAATATTAACCTAAATGCATATTAAGATACTGTGTGTTAGCTCCTGAACTGCAATAGAGAGCGGGTGTTCCAGCGGAGGCAAGCAAATCGTGTTGATTTACAGTGGCTTGCGGATTTGGCCCATTACCGCTTCTTTATACACTTTTAAAAAGAAATGCCAACTCGATAGTTTAGGCTTTAACTGGAACATGGCAAGTAATTGTATGTTTTGGCGGACCCCTAGTAATGTTGCAGAATCTTTCTCAGAAGTTGTTCCATGGGATAGCCGATTCCTCAGGTAAGAGCTACTTGTTTGTTCAATCCTCCATCTTAGGCCTGCTCCTCAGGTGCATCCTCCTTCTCGCAGCGATTTCCTAGGAACAGATTTCGAAGAACAGCTCTGATCACAGAATCACAGATTGGTTAGGGTTGGAAAGGAGCTCTGGAGATCATCCAGCCCAACCCCCCTGCCAGAGCAGGGTCACCTACAGCAGGTTGCACAGGATGACCTCCAGGCGGGTTTTGAATGTCTCTGGGGTGGGAGACTCTACCGCCTCCCCGGGCAGCCTGTTCCAGCGCTCTGCCACCCTCAAAGTAAAGAAGTTCCTCCTCATGCTTTGATAGAAGTTCCTAGGTTCCAGTTTGTACCCGTTACCTCTTGTCCTGGATCATCTTTGATGATCCAGGACAAGAGGTAACGGGCACCAATTGGAACGTAGGAACTTGAACTTGAACTGGAAGGTAGGAACTTGAACTTGAACATAGGATTATCCTTGATGATTCAGGATAGCTGTGTGTCTGACCAGTCTGTCTTTCGAAGGAGGTCCTGGGCCAGCTCCAGCCATGCTGTGCTGAGCAGAGCCCCTGGCAGCAGCCCCACACCTCACTCCCAGTGTGCCTGAATGGAAAAGGTACCAAAGTTGCTCCAACACTTTCTGAAAAACTCTATAGTGTTACCCCACAAGCGCAAAGCGACGGCAAAGCCCGTGAAATGACACCGGTGCTTCCAGAAAATGTCAAGCTTCCTGCCCAAGGGTGACATGCCATGCGGTGGGGTCAGGGCCACGCGCTGAGCACCCGGTGCGCTGGGGTTGCCCCAGCGGTTCCTGAGCAGCTCCTGCAGTGCTGCCGCCGGTACCGTTCTGGCGGCTGTAGTTGTTTAAAAAGCCGTTGTTGTTTCCGGCGTAATCTGACGGCAGTTTTCTCGGGCATTTGGGCCTCTTCTAATAAGTGTGCTGTGAGTACATCTGCAAGCATTCACCTGTCGAGGTCAAATGACTGGTGGTGCTCATCTGCCCCCGTGCTACTGCTGCTGCCTCCCGTGAATGCTCATGTGCCTGCGTGCCCCTGTACAGGCACAGATGCACGCGCGCAACACCTGATCCCGCATCCTAATTATTTTTCGCCCGGTTCTCGGAGTTGTTCTGCTTCCGGCTGATGAATGGGAAAGTGTAGTAGTGCTGTTTCATTTCACCAGCCTCTCAAGTGTGGAAATTATGGTAAATTTGAGAACAAGCCAGATTAGATTGATAGTTACACCTCCTCCTTTAATTAGCCAACCACAGGATCTGTGGAGGCAAAGGCCGGGGGGGTGTGTCGGTGTATATAACGTGTATTGTCTATGTGAAAGATTAATCAAAAGGAGTTGCTTGAGGTGGGAAGGCTTTTCCGGAGAGGTTCCACATGTTGTCAGGTAGTCCCTCTGAATGGCAGCTTCCGGTTCGGTCCCTTAGCTTTCGGAAGTGACATTTAGTCTGATATGTGCCAGCCGTGCAATCTACCTAGCCCTGCAAAGTGCAAATATTAACCTAAATGCATATTAAGATAGTGTGTGTTAGCTCCTGAACTGAAATAGAGAGCGGGTGTTCCAGCGGAGGCAAGCAAATCGTGTTGATTTAGAGTGGCTTGAGGATTTGGCCCATTACCGCTTCTTTATACACTTTTAAAAAGAAATGCCAACTCGATAGTTTAGGCTTTAACTGGAACATGGCAAGTAATTGTATGTTTTGGCGGACCCCTAGTAATGTTGCAGAATCTTTCTCAGAAGTTGTTCCATGGGATAGCCGATTCCTCAGGTAAGAGCTACTTGTTTGTTCAATCCTCCATCTTAGGCCTGCTCCTCAGGTGCATCCTCCTTCTCGCAGCGATTTCCTAGGAACAGATTTCGAAGAACAGCTCTGATCACAGAATCACAGATTGGTTAGGGTTGGAAAGGAGCTCTGGAGATCATGTAGTGCAACCCCCCTGCCAGAGCAGGGTCACCTACAGCAGGTTGCACAGGATGACCTCCAGGCGGGTTTTGAATGTCTCTGGGGTGGGAGACTCTACCACCTCCCTGGGCAGCCTGTTCCAGCGCTCTGCCACCCTCAAAGTAAAGAAGTTCCTCCTCATGCTTTGATAGAAGTTCCTAGGTTCCAGTTTGTACCCGTTACCTCTTGTCCTGGATCATCTTTGATGATCCAGGACAAGAGGTAACGGGCACCAATTGGAACGTAGGAACTTGAACTTGAACTGGAACGTCGGAACTTGAACATAGGATTATCCTTGATGATTCAGGATAGCTGTGTGTCTGACCAGTCTGTCTTTCGAAGGAGGTCCTGGGCCAGCTCCAGCCATGCTGTGCTGAGCAGAGCCCCTGGCAGCAGCCCCACAGCTCACTCCCAGTGTGCCTGAATGGAAAAGGTACCAAAGTTGCTCCAACACTTTCTGAAAAACTCTATAGTGTTACCCCACAAGCGCAAAGCGACGGCAAAGCCCGTGAAATGACACCGGTGCTTCCAGAAAATGTCAAGCTTCCTGCCCAAGGGTGACATGCCATGCGGTGGGGTCAGGGCCACGCGCTGAGCACCCGGTGCGCTGGGGTTGCCCCAGCGGTTCCTGAGCAGCTCCTGCAGTGCTGCCGCCGGTACCGTTCTGGCGGCTGTAGTTGTTTAAAAAGCCGTTGTTGTTTCCGGCGTAATCTGACGGCAGTTTTCTCGGGCATTTGGGCCTCTTCTAATAAGTGTGCTGTGAGTACATCTGCAAGCATTCACCTGTCGAGGTCAAATGACTGGTGGTGCTCATCTGCCCCCGTGCTACTGCTGCTGCCTCCCGTGAATGCTCATGTGCCTGCGTGCCCCTGTACAGGCACAGATGCACGCGCGCAACACCTGATCCCGCATCCTAATTACTTTTCGCCCGGTTCTCGGAGTTGTTCTGCTTCCGGCTGATGAATGGGAAAGTGTAGTAGTGCTGTTTCATTTCACCAGCCTCTCAAGTGTGGAAATTATGGTAAATTTGAGAACAAGCCAGATTAGATTGATAGTTACACCTCCTCCTTTAATTAGCCAACCACAGGATCTGTGGAGGCAAAGGCCGGGGGGGTGTGTCGGTGTATATAACGTGTATTGTCTATGTGAAAGATTAATCAAAAGGAGTTGCTTGAGGTGGGAAGGCTTTTCCGGAGAGGTTCCACATGTTGTCAGGTAGTCCCTCTGAATGGCAGCTTCCGGTTCGGTCCCTTAGCTTTCGGAAGTGACATTTAGTCTGATATGTGCCAGCCGTGCAATCTACCTAGCCCTGCAAAGTGCAAATATTAACCTAAATGCATATTAAGATACTGTGTGTTAGCTCCTGAACTGAAATAGAGAGCGGGTGTTCCAGCGGAGGCAAGCAAATCGTGTTGATTTACAGTGGCTTGCGGATTTGGCCCATTACCGCTTCTTTATACACTTTTAAAAAGAAATGCCAACTCGATAGTTTAGGCTTTAACTGGAACATGGCAAGTAATTGTATGTTTTGGCGGACCCCTAGTAATGTTGCAGAATCTTTCTCAGAAGTTGTTCCATGGGATAGCCGATTCCTCAGGTAAGAGCTACTTGTTTGTTCAATCCTCCATCTTAGGCCTGCTCCTCAGGTGCATCCTCCTTCTCGCAGCGATTTCCTAGGAACAGATTTCGAAGGACAGCTCTGATCACAGAATCACAGATTGGTTAGGGTTGGAAAGGAGCTCTGGAGATCATCCAGTCCAACCCCCCTGCCAGAGCAGGGTCACCTACAGCAGGTTGCACAGGATGACCTCCAGGCGGGTTATGAATGTCTCTGGGGTCGGAGACTCTACTGCCTCCCTGGGCAGCCTGTTCCAGCGCTCTGCCACCCTCAAAGTAAAGAAGTTCCTCCTCATGCTTTGATAGAAGTTCCTACGTTCCAGTTTGTACCCGTTACCTCTTGTCCTGGATCATCTTTGATGATCCAGGACAAGAGGTAACGGGCACCAATTGGAACGTAGGAACTTGAACTTGAACTGGAACGTCGGAACTTGAACATAGGATTATCCTTGATGATTCAGGATAGCTGTGTGTCTGACCAGTCTGTCTTTCGAAGGAGGTCCTGGACCAGCTCCAGCCATGCTGTGCTGAGCAGAGCCCCTGGCAGCAGCCCCACAGCTCACTCCCAGTGTGCCTGAATGGAAAAGGTACCAAAGTTGCTCCAACACTTTCTGAAAAACTCTATAGTGTTACCCCACAAGCGCAAAGCGACGGCAAAGCCCGTGAAATGACACCGGTGCTTCCAGAAAATGTCAAGCTTCCTGCCCAAGGGTGACATGCCATGCGGTGGGGTCAGGGCCACGCGCTGAGCACCCGGTGCGCTGGGGTTGCCCCAGCGGTTCCTGAGCAGCTCCTGCAGTGCTGCCGCCGGTACCGTTCTGGCGGCTGTAGTTGTTTAAAAAGCCGTTGTTGTTTCCGGCGTAATCTGACGGCAGTTTTCTCGGGCATTTGGGCCTCTTCTAATAAGTGTGCTGTGAGTACATCTGCAAGCATTCACCTGTCGAGGTCAAATGACTGGTGGTGCTCATCTGCCCCCGTGCTACTGCTGCTGCCTCCCGTGAATGCTCATGTGCCTGCGTGCCCCTGTACAGGCACAGATGCACGCGCGCAACACCTGATCCCGCATCCTAATTATTTTTCGCCCGGTTCTCTGAGTTGTTCTGCTTCCGGCTGATGAATGGGAAAGTGTAGTAGTGCTGTTTCATTTCACCAGCCTCTCAAGTGTGGAAATTATGGTAAATTTGAGAACAAGCCAGATTAGATTGATAGTTACACCTCCTCCTTTAATTAGCCAACCACAGGATCTGTGGAGGCAAAGGCCGGGGGGGTGTGTCGGTGTATATAACGTGTATTGTCTATGTGAAAGATTAATCAAAAGGAGTTGGTTGAGGTGGGAAGGCTTTTCCGGAGAGGTTCCACATGTTGTCAGGTAGTCCCTCTGAATGGCAGCTTCCGGTTCGGTCCCTTAGCTTTCGGAAGTGACATTTAGTCTGATATGTGCCAGCCGTGCAATCTACCTAGCCCTGCAAAGTGCAAATATTAACCTAAATGCATATTAAGATACTGTGTGTTAGCTCCTGAACTGAAATAGAGAGCGGGTGTTCCAGCGGAGGCAAGCAAATCGTGTTGATTTACAGTGGCTTGAGGATTTGGCCCATTACCGCTTCTTTATACACTTTTAAAAAGAAATGCCAACTCGATAGTTTAGGCTTTAACTGGAACATGGCAAGTAATTGTATGTTTTGGCGGACCCCTAGTAATGTTGCAGAATCTTTCTCAGAAGTTGTTCCATGGGATAGCCGATTCCTCAGGTAAGAGCTACTTGTTTGTTCAATCCTCCATCTTAGGCCTGCTCCTCAGGTGCATCCTCCTTCTCGCAGCGATTTCCTAGGAACAGATTTCGAAGGACAGCTCTGATCACAGAATCACAGATTGGTTAGGGTTGGAAAGGAGCTCTGGAGATCATCCAGTCCAACCCCCCTGCCAGAGCAGGGTCACCTACAGCAGGTTGCACAGGATGACCTCCAGGCGGGTTATGAATGTCTCTGGGGTCGGAGACTCTACTGCCTCCCTGGGCAGCCTGTTCCAGCGCTCTGCCACCCTCAAAGTAAAGAAGTTCCTCCTCATGCTTTGATAGAAGTTCCTAGGTTCCAGTTTGTACCCGTTACCTCTTGTCCTGGATCATCTTTGATGATCCAGGACAAGAGGTAACGGGCACCAATTGGAACGTAGGAACTTGAACTTGAACTGGAACGTCGGAACTTGAACATAGGATTATCCTTGATGATTCAGGATAGCTGTGTGTCTGACCAGTCTGTCTTTCGAAGGAGGTCCTGGACCAGCTCCAGCCATGCTGTGCTGAGCAGAGCCCCTGGCAGCAGCCCCACAGCTCACTCCCAGTGTGCCTGAATGGAAAAGGTACCAAAGTTGCTCCAACACTTTCTGAAAAACTCTATAGTGTTACCCCACAAGCGCAAAGCGACGGCAAAGCCCGTGAAATGACACCGGTGCTTCCAGAAAATGTCAAGCTTCCTGCCCAAGGGTGACATGCCATGCGGTGGGGTCAGGGCCACGCGCTGAGCACCCGGTGCGCTGGGGTTGCCCCAGCGGTTCCTGAGCAGCTCCTGCAGTGCTGCCGCCGGTACCGTTCTGGCGGCTGTAGTTGTTTAAAAAGCCGTTGTTGTTTCCGGCGTAATCTGACGGCAGTTTTCTCGGGCATTTGGGCCTCTTCTAATAAGTGTGCTGTGAGTACATCTGCAAGCATTCACCTGTCGAGGTCAAATGACTGGTGGTGCTCATCTGCCCCCGTGCTACTGCTGCTGCCTCCCGTGAATGCTCATGTGCCTGCGTGCCCCTGTACAGGCACAGATGCACGCGCGCAACACCTGATCCCGCATCCTAATTACTTTTCGCCCGGTTCTCGGAGTTGTTCTGCTTCCGGCTGATGAATGGGAAAGTGTAGTAGTGCTGTTTCATTTCACCAGCCTCTCAAGTGTGGAAATTATGGTAAATTTGAGAACAAGCCAGATTAGATTGATAGTTACACCTCCTCCTTTAATTAGCCAACCACAGGATCTGTGGAGGCAAAGGCCGGGGGGCGTGTCGGTGGGGGGGCATACGATTTTACCATGGCGAGATTGCTGGAGGTTCTTTCTTGTCTGTTCTTTCTTGTCTTGTAAATTGGTATGAGGTTCTGCCAGTCTTCCTCACGTAGCACAATCGCTCTTGATTTCTGGACGTTGCTCACAGGGTAAGCTAATGTTTAACATCAATAAGGGTTACCGAATCTTGTCCTTGAGAAGCAGGAGTCTGGAAGCTGTTGTCAATCCAACTGCTGTATTCCTGACCAGCAAGCCCGCTCGATTCAGGGTTAATTAACTGATTACTTAGAGCGGAAGTGTTGTGGAAGAGCCCGATCATTACCATTTCTATTCATTCTAATATGATGTATTTCAACTCCCCCTCCCTCACGCCTTCCAGAGAGTGATCTGGTGAAGGAGGATGACAAGTCTTTGTGAAACCATCTCGAGTTCTCCCAGATACTCGTAGTTGAAGTTGTCTAGCGGTGCGAGATTAGACACCGTGTGAAAGGCAATACTGCACAGATTCTTTATTCCAGACCATTTTGTAAGTTCGCATGATACAAAACCTCACGGTTACTGGGCAGCTCTCCCACTTTTCACGTCAACCTTTGCTACCTCGCCTGCTGCAACGTGCAGGAAAGAAACATTGATTTGAATTGCGCCGTGGTGCCGTGCATCTTAATGACACTCTGGAGTGACTGGCAGTGTGTCTGGGTCCTGGGGTTGGACCCGGTCTAGCTGCCAGGAGGCAACATTGCAGAGAGGGGCTACAGCTGTGGTCTCTGAAGGGACCTGGCTACTCTATGTAGGCCTTCTCTCCCTGCGTCTCAGAGTGCTTGAAGATGCTAATTGGTTCACATTTTCCTCTGTTCGTTAAGGTATTCTGTCCTTAAAAATTCAGCTTTTTAAAATAGTAACGTGTATTGTCTATGTGAAAGATTAATCAAAAGGAGTTGCTTGAGGTGGGAAGGCTTTTCCGGAGAGGTTCCACATGTTGTCAGGTAGTCCCTCTGAATGGCAGCTTCCGGTTCGGTCCCTTAGCTTTCGGAAGTGACATTTAGTCTGATATGTGCCAGCCGTGCAATCTACCTAGCCCCGCAAAGTGCAAATATTAACATAAATGCATATTAAGATACTGTGTGTTAGCTCCTGAACTGAAATAGAGAGCGGGTGTTCCAGCGGAGGCAAGCAAATCGTGTTGATTTAGAGTGGCTTGAGGATTTGGCCCATTACCGCTTCTTTATACACTTTTAAAAAGAAATGCCAACTCGATAGTTTAGGCTTTAACTGGAACATGGCAAGTAATTGTATGTTTTGGCGGACCCCTAGTAATGTTGCAGAATCTTTCTCAGAAGTTGTTCCATGGGATAGCCGATTCCTCAGGTAAGAGCTACTTGTTTGTTCAATCCTCCATCTTAGGCCTGCTCCTCAGGTGCATCCTCCTTCTCGCAGCGATTTCCTAGGAACAGATTTCGAAGAACAGCTCTGATCACAGAATCACAGATTGGTTAGGGTTGGAAAGGACCTCTGGAGATCATCCAGCCCAACCCCCCTGCCAGAGCAGGGTCACCTACAGCAGGTTGCACAGGATGACCTCCAGGCGGGTTTTGAATGTCTCTGGGGTGGGAGACTCTACCGCCTCCCTGGGCAGCCTGTTCCAGCGCTCTGCCACCCTCAAAGTAAAGAAGTTCCTCCTCATGCTTTGATAGAAGTTCCTAGGTTCCAGTTTGTACCCGTTACCTCTTGTCCTGGATCATCTTTGATGATCCAGGACAAGAGGTAACGGGCACCAATTGGAACGTAGGAACTTGAACTTGAACTGGAAGGTAGGAACTTGAACTTGAACATAGGATTATCCTTGATGATTCAGGATAGCTGTGTGTCTGACCAGTCTGTCTTTCGAAGGAGGTCCTGGGCCAGCTCCAGCCATGCTGTGCTGAGCAGAGCCCCTGGCAGCAGCCCCACAGCTCACTCCCAGTGTGCCTGAATGGAAAAGGTACCAAAGTTGCTCCAACACTTTCTGAAAAACTCTATAGTGTTACCCCACAAGCGCAAAGCGACGGCAAAGCCCGTGAAATGACACCGGTGCTTCCAGAAAATGTCAAGCTTCCTGCCCAAGGGTGACATGCCATGCGGTGGGGTCAGGGCCACACGCTGAGCACCCGGTGCGCTGGGATTGCCCCAGCGGTTCCTGAGCAGCTCCTGCAGTGCTGCCGCCGTTACCGTTCTGGCAGCTGTAGTTGTTTAAAAAGCCGTTGTTGTTTCCGGCGTAATCTGACGGCAGTTTTCTCGGGCATTTGGGCCTCTTCTAATAAGTGTGCTGTGAGTACATCTGCAAGCATTCACCTGTCGAGGTCAAATGACTGGTGGTGCTCATCTCCCCCCGTGCTACTGCTGCTGCTGCCTCCCGTGAATGCTCATGTGCCTGCGTGCCCCTGTACAGGCACAGAAGCATGCGTGCAACACCTGATCCCGCATCCTAATTATTTTTCGCCCGGTTCTCTGAGTTGTTCTGCTTCCGGCTGATGAATGGGAAAGTGTAGTAGTGCTGTTTCATTTCACCAGCCTCTCAAGTGTGGAAATTATGGTAAATTTGAGAACAAGCCAGATTAGATTGATAGTTACACCTCCTCCTTTAATTAGCCAACCACAGGATCTGTGGAGGCAAAGGCCGGGGGGCGTGTCGGTGGGGGGGCATACGATTTTACCATGGCGAGATTGCTGGAGGTTCTTTCTTGTCTGTTCTTTCTTGTCTTGTAAATTGGTATGAGGTTCTGCCAGTCTTCCTCACGTAGCACAATCGCTCTTGATTTCTGGAGGTTGCTCACAGGGTAAGCTAATGTTTAACATCAATAAGGGTTACCGAATCTTGTCCTTGAGAAGCAGGAGTCTGGAAGCTGTTGTCAATCCAACTGCTGTATTCCTGACCAGCAAGCCCGCTCGATTCAGGGTTAATTAACTGATTACTTAGAGCGGAAGTGTTGTGGAAGAGCCCGATCATTACCATTTCTATTCATTCTAATATGATGTATTTCAACTCCCCCTCCCTCACGCCTTCCAGAGAGTGATCTGGTGAAGGAGGATGACAAGTCTTTGTGAAACCATCTCGAGTTCTCCCAGATACTCGTAGTTGAAGTTGTCTAGCGGTGCGAGATTAGACACCGTGTGAAAGGCAATACTGCACAGATTCTTTATTCCAGACCATTTTGTAAGTTCGCATGATACAAAACCTCACGGTTACTGGGCAGCTCTCCCACTTTTCACGTCAACCTTTGCTACCTCGCCCGCTGCAACGTGCAGGAAAGAAACATTGATTTGAATTGCGCCGTGGTGCCGTGCATCTTAATGACACTCTGGAGTGACTGGCAGTGTGTCTGGGTCCTGGGGTTGGACCCGGTCTAGCTGCCAGGAGGCAACATTGCAGAGAGGGGCTACAGCTGTGGTCTCTGAAGGGACCTGGCTACTCTATGTAGGCCTTCTCTCCCTGCGTCTCAGAGTGCTTGAAGATGCTAATTGGTTCACATTTTCCTCTGTTCGTTAAGGTATTCTGTCCTTAAAAATTCAGCTTTTTAAAATAGTAACGTGTATTGTCTATGTGAAAGATTAATCAAAAGGAGTTGCTTGAGGTGGGAAGGCTTTTCCGGAGAGGTTCCACATGTTGTCAGGTAGTCCCTCTGAATGGCAGCTTCCGGTTCGGTCCCTTAGCTTTCGGAAGTGACATTTAGTCTGATATGTGCCAGCCGTGCAATCTACCTAGCCCCGCAAAGTGCAAATATTAACATAAATGCATATTAAGATACTGTGTGTTAGCTCCTGAACTGAAATAGAGAGCGGGTGTTCCAGCGGAGGCAAGCAAATCGTGTTGATTTACAGTGGCTTGCGGATTTGGCCCATTACCGCTTCTTTATACACTTTTAAAAAGAAATGCCAACTCGATAGTTTAGGCTTTAACTGGAACATGGCAAGTAATTGTATGTTTTGGCGGACCCCTAGTAATGTTGCAGAATCTTTCTCAGAAGTTGTTCCATGGGATAGCCGATTCCTCAGGTAAGAGCTACTTGTTTGTTCAATCCTCCATCTTAGGCCTGCTCCTCAGGTGCATCCTCCTTCTCGCAGCGATTTCCTAGGAACAGATTTCGAAGAACAGCTCTGATCACAGAATCACAGATTGGTTAGGGTTGGAAAGGAGCTCTGGAGATCATCCAGCCCAACCCCCCTGCCAGAGCAGGGTCACCTACAGCAGGTTGCACAGGATGACCTCCAGGCGGGTTTTGAATGTCTCTGGGGTGGGAGACTCTACCGCCTCCCTGGGCAGCCTGTTCCAGCGCTCTGCCACCCTCAAAGTAAAGAAGTTCCTCCTCATGCTTTGATAGAAGTTCCTAGGTTCCAGTTTGTACCCGTTACCTCTTGTCCTGGATCATCTTTGATGATCCAGGACAAGAGGTAACGGGCACCAATTGGAACGTAGGAACTTGAACTTGAACTGGAAGGTAGGAACTTGAACTTGAACATAGGATTATCCTTGATGATTCAGGATAGCTGTGTGTCTGACCAGTCTGTCTTTCGAAGGAGGTCCTGGGCCAGCTCCAGCCATGCTGTGCTGAGCAGAGCCCCTGGCAGCAGCCCCACAGCTCACTCCCAGTGTGCCTGAATGGAAAAGGTACCAAAGTTGCTCCAACACTTTCTGAAAAACTCTATAGTGTTACCCCACAAGCGCAAAGCGACGGCAAAGCCCGTGAAATGACACCAGTGCTTCCAGAAAATGTCAAGCTTCCTGCCCAAGGGTGACATGCCATGCGGTGGGGTCAGGGCCACGCGCTGAGCACCCGGTGCGCTGGGGTTGCCCCAGCGGTTCCTGAGCAGCTCCTGCAGTGCTGCCGCCGGTACCGTTCTGGCAGCTGTAGTTGTTTAAAAAGCCGTTGTTGTTTCCGGCGTAATCTGACGGCAGTTTTCTCGGGCATTTGGGCCTCTTCTAATAAGTGTGCTGTGAGTACATCTGCAAGCATTCACCTGTCGAGGTCAAATGACTGGTGGTGCTCATCTGCCCCCGTGCTACTGCTGCTGCCTCCCGTGAATGCTCATGTGCCTGCGTGCCCCTGTACAGGCACAGATGCACGCGCGCAACACCTGATCCCGCATCCTAATTACTTTTCGCCCGGTTCTCGGAGTTGTTCTGCTTCCGGCTGATGAATGGGAAAGTGTAGTAGTGCTGTTTCATTTCACCAGCCTCTCAAGTGTGGAAATTATGGTAAATTTGAGAACAAGCCAGATTAGATTGATAGTTACACCTCCTCCTTTAATTAGCCAACCACAGGATCTGTGGAGGCAAAGGCCGGGGGGGTGTGTCGGTGTATATAACGTGTATTGTCTATGTGAAAGATTAATCAAAAGGAGTTGCTTGAGGTGGGAAGGCTTTTCCGGAGAGGTTCCACATGTTGTCAGGTAGTCCCTCTGAATGGCAGCTTCCGGTTCGGTCCCTTAGCTTTCGGAAGTGACATTTAGTCTGATATGTGCCAGCCGTGCAATCTACCTAGCCCCGCAAAGTGCAAATATTAACATAAATGCATATTAAGATACTGTGTGTTAGCTCCTGAACTGAAATAGAGAGCGGGTGTTCCAGCGGAGGCAAGCAAATCGTGTTGATTTACAGTGGCTTGCGGATTTGGCCCATTACCGCTTCTTTATACACTTTTAAAAAGAAATGCCAACTCGATAGTTTAGGCTTTAACTGGAACATGGCAAGTAATTGTATGTTTTGGCGGACCCCTAGTAATGTTGCAGAATCTTTCTCAGAAGTTGTTCCATGGGATAGCCGATTCCTCAGGTAAGAGCTACTTGTTTGTTCAATCCTCCATCTTAGGCCTGCTCCTCAGGTGCATCCTCCTTCTCGCAGCGATTTCCTAGGAACAGATTTCGAAGAACAGCTCTGATCACAGAATCACAGATTGGTTAGGGTTGGAAAGGAGCTCTGGAGATCATCCAGCCCAACCCCCCTGCCAGAGCAGGGTCACCTACAGCAGGTTGCACAGGATGACCTCCAGGCGGGTTTTGAATGTCTCTGGGGTCGGAGACTCTACCGCCTCCCCGGGCAGCCTGTTCCAGCGCTCTGCCACCCTCAAAGTAAAGAAGTTCCTCCTCATGCTTTGATAGAAGTTCCTAGGTTCCAGTTTGTACCCGTTACCTCTTGTCCTGGATCATCTTTGATGATCCAGGACAAGAGGTAACGGGCACCAATTGGAACGTAGGAACTTGAACTTGAACTGGAACGTAGGAACTTGAACTTGAACATAGGATTATCCTTGATGATTCAGGATAGCTGTGTGTCTGACCAGTCTGTCTTTCGAAGGAGGTCCTGGGCCAGCTCCAGCCATGCTGTGCTGAGCAGAGCCCCTGGCAGCAGCCCCACAGCTCACTCCCAGTGTGCCTGAATGGAAAAGGTACCAAAGTTGCTCCAACACTTTCTGAAAAACTCTATAGTGTTACCCCACAAGCGCAAAGCGACGGCAAAGCCCGTGAAATGACACCAGTGCTTCCAGAAAATGTCAAGCTTCCTGCCCAAGGGTGACATGCCATGCGGTGGGGTCAGGGCCACGCGCTGAGCACCCGGTGCGCTGGGGTTGCCCCAGCGGTTCCTGAGCAGCTCCTGCAGTGCTGCCGCCGGTACCGTTCTGGTGGCTGTAGTTGTTTAAAAAGCCGTTGTTGTTTCCGGCGTAATCTGACGGCAGTTTTCTCGGGCATTTGGGCCTCTTCTAATAAGTGTGCTGTGAGTACATCTGCAAGCATTCACCTGTCGAGGTCAAATGACTGGTGGTGCTCATCTGCCCCCGTGCTACTGCTGCTGCCTCCCGTGAATGCTCATGTGCCTGCGTGCCCCTGTACAGGCACAGATGCACGCGCGCAACACCTGATCCCGCATCCTAATTACTTTTCGCCCGGTTCTCGGAGTTGTTCTGCTTCCGGCTGATGAATGGGAAAGTGTAGTAGTGCTGTTTCATTTCACCAGCCTCTCAAGTGTGGAAATTATGGTAAATTTGAGAACAAGCCAGATTAGATTGATAGTTACACCTCCTCCTTTAATTAGCCAACCACAGGATCTGTGGAGGCAAAGGCCGGGGGGGTGTGTCGGTGTATATAACGTGTATTGTCTATGTGAAAGATTAATCAAAAGGAGTTGCTTGAGGTGGGAAGGCTTTTCCGGAGAGGTTCCACATGTTGTCAGGTAGTCCCTCTGAATGGCAGCTTCCGGTTCGGTCCCTTAGCTTTCGGAAGTGACATTTAGTCTGATATGTGCCAGCCGTGCAATCTACCTAGCCCTGCAAAGTGCAAATATTAACCTAAATGCATATTAAGATACTGTGTGTTAGCTCCTGAACTGAAATAGAGAGCGGGTGTTCCAGCGGAGGCAAGCAAATCGTGTTGATTTACAGTGGCTTGAGGATTTGGCCCATTACCGCTTCTTTATACACTTTTAAAAAGAAATGCCAACTCGATAGTTTAGGCTTTAACTGGAACATGGCAAGTAATTGTATGTTTTGGCGGACCCCTAGTAATGTTGCAGAATCTTTCTCTAAAGTTGTTCCATGGGATAGCCGATTCCTCAGGTAAGAGCTACTTGTTTGTTCAATCCTCCATCTTAGGCCTGCTCCTCAGGTGCATCCTCCTTCTCGCAGCGATTTCCTAGGAACAGATTTCGAAGGACAGCTCTGATCACAGAATCACAGATTGGTTAGGGTTGGAAAGGACCTCTGGAGATCATGTAGCGCAACCCCCCTGCCAGAGCAGGGTCACCTACAGCAGGTTGCACAGGATGACCTCCAGGCGGGTTATGAATGTCTCTGGGGTGGGAGACTCTACTGCCTCCCTGGGCAGCCTGTTCCAGCGCTCTGCCACCCTCAAAGTAAAGAAGTTCCTCCTCATGCTTTGATAGAAGTTCCTAGGTTCCAGTTTGTACCCGTTACCTCTTGTCCTGGATCATCTTTGATGATCCAGGACAAGAGGTAACGGGCACCAATTGGAACGTAGGAACTTGAACTTGAACTGGAACGTCGGAACTTGAACATAGGATTATCCTTGATGATTCAGGATAGCTGTGTGTCTGACCAGTCTGTCTTTCGAAGGAGGTCCTGGACCAGCTCCAGCCATGCTGTGCTGAGCAGAGCCCCTGGCAGCAGCCCCACAGCTCACTCCCAGTGTGCCTGAATGGAAAAGGTACCAAAGTTGCTCCAACACTTTCTGAAAAACTCTATAGTGTTACCCCACAAGCGCAAAGCGACGGCAAAGCCCGTGAAATGACACCGGTGCTTCCAGAAAATGTCAAGCTTCCTGCCCAAGGGTGACATGCCATGCGGTGGGGTCAGGGCCACGCGCTGAGCACCCGGTGCGCTGGGGTTGCCCCAGCGTTTCCTGAGCAGCTCCTGCAGTGCTGCCGCCGGTACCGTTCTGGCGGCTGTAGTTGTTTAAAAAGCCGTTGTTGTTTCCGGCGTAATCTGACGGCAGTTTTCTCGGGCATTTGGGCCTCTTCTAATAAGTGTGCTGTGAGTACATCTGCAAGCATTCACCTGTCGAGGTCAAATGACTGGTGGTGCTCATCTGCCCCCGTGCTACTGCTGCTGCCTCCCGTGAATGCTCATGTGCCTGCGTGCCCCTGTACAGGCACAGATGCACGCGCGCAACACCTGATCCCGCATCCTAATTACTTTTCGCCCGGTTCTCTGAGTTGTTCTGCTTCCGGCTGATGAATGGGAAAGTGTAGTAGTGCTGTTTCATTTCACCAGCCTCTCAAGTGTGGAAATTATGGTAAATTTGAGAACAAGCCAGATTAGATTGATAGTTACACCTCCTCCTTTAATTAGCCAACCACAGGATCTGTGGAGGCAAAGGCCGGGGGGCGTGTCGGTGGGGGGGCATACGATTTTACCATGGCGAGATTGCTGGAGGTTCTTTCTTGTCTGTTCTTTCTTGTCTTGTAAATTGGTATGAGGTTCTGCCAGTCTTCCTCACGTAGCACAATCGCTCTTGATTTCTGGACGTTGCTCACAGGGTAAGCTAATGTTTAACATCAATAAGGGTTACCGAATCTTGTCCTTGAGAAGCAGGAGTCTGGAAGCTGTTGTCAATCCAACTGCTGTATTCCTGACCAGCAAGCCCGCTCGATTCAGGGTTAATTAACTGATTACTTAGAGCGGAAGTGTTGTGGAAGAGCCCGATCATTACCATTTCTATTCATTCTAATATGATGTATTTCAACTCCCCCTCCCTCACGCCTTCCAGAGAGTGATCTGGTGAAGGAGGATGACAAGTCTTTGTGAAACCATCTCGAGTTCTCCCAGATACTCGTAGTTGAAGTTGTCTAGCGGTGCGAGATTAGACACCGTGTGAAAGGCAATACTGCACAGATTCTTTATTCCAGACCATTTTCTAAGTTCGCATGATACAAAACCTCACGGTTACTGGGCAGCTCTCCCACTTTTCACGTCAACCTTTGCTACCTCGCCTGCTGCAACGTGCAGGAAAGAAACATTGATTTGAATTGCGCCGTGGTGCCGTGCATCTTAATGACACTCTGGAGTGACTGGCAGTGTGTCTGGGTCCTGGGGTTGGACCCGGTCTAGCTGCCAGGAGGCAACATTGCAGAGAGGGGCTACAGCTGTGGTCTCTGAAGGGACCTGGCTACTCTATGTAGGCCTTCTCTCCCTGCGTCTCAGAGTGCTTGAAGATGCTAATTGGTTCACATTTTCCTCTGTTCGTTAAGGTATTCTGTCCTTAAAAATTCAGCTTTTTAAAATAGTAACGTGTATTGTCTATGTGAAAGATTAATCAAAAGGAGTTGCTTGAGGTGGGAAGGCTTTTCCGGAGAGGTTCCACATGTTGTCAGGTAGTCCCTCTGAATGGCAGCTTCCGGTTCGGTCCCTTAGCTTTCGGAAGTGACATTTAGTCTGATATGTGCCAGCCGTGCAATCTACCTAGCCCCGCAAAGTGCAAATATTAACATAAATGCATATTAAGATACTGTGTGTTAGCTCCTGAACTGCAATAGAGAGCGGGTGTTCCAGCGGAGGCAAGCAAATCGTGTTGATTTAGAGTGGCTTGAGGATTTGGCCCATTACCGCTTCTTTATACACTTTTAAAAAGAAATGCCAACTCGATAGTTTAGGCTTTAACTGGAACATGGCAAGTAATTGTATGTTTTGGCGGACCCCTAGTAATGTTGCAGAATCTTTCTCAGAAGTTGTTCCATGGGATAGCCGATTCCTCAGGTAAGAGCTACTTGTTTGTTCAATCCTCCATCTTAGGCCTGCTCCTCAGGTGCATCCTCCTTCTCGCAGCGATTTCCTAGGAACAGATTTCGAAGAACAGCTCTGATCACAGAATCACAGATTGGTTAGGGTTGGAAAGGACCTCTGGAGATCATCCAGCCCAACCCCCCTGCCAGAGCAGGGTCACCTACAGCAGGTTGCACAGGATGACCTCCAGGCGGGTTTTGAATGTCTCTGGGGTGGGAGACTCTACCGCCTCCCTGGGCAGCCTGTTCCAGCGCTCTGCCACCCTCAAAGTAAAGAAGTTCCTCCTCATGCTTTGATAGAAGTTCCTAGGTTCCAGTTTGTACCCGTTACCTCTTGTCCTGGATCATCTTTGATGATCCAGGACAAGAGGTAACGGGCACCAATTGGAACGTAGGAACTTGAACTTGAACTGGAAGGTAGGAACTTGAACTTGAACATAGGATTATCCTTGATGATTCAGGATAGCTGTGTGTCTGACCAGTCTGTCTTTCGAAGGAGGTCCTGGGCCAGCTCCAGCCATGCTGTGCTGAGCAGAGCCCCTGGCAGCAGCCCCACAGCTCACTCCCAGTGTGCCTGAATGGAAAAGGTACCAAAGTTGCTCCAACACTTTCTGAAAAACTCTATAGTGTTACCCCACATGCGCAAAGCGACGGCAAAGCCCGTGAAATGACACCGGTGCTTCCAGAAAATGTCAAGCTTCCTGCCCAAGGGTGACATGCCATGCGGTGGGGTCAGGGCCACACGCTGAGCACCCGGTGCGCTGGGATTGCCCCAGCGGTTCCTGAGCAGCTCCTGCAGTGCTGCCGCCGGTACCGTTCTGGCAGCTGTAGTTGTTTAAAAAGCCGTTGTTGTTTCCGGCGTAATCTGACGGCAGTTTTCTCGGGCATTTGGGCCTCTTCTAATAAGTGTGCTGTGAGTACATCTGCAAGCATTCACCTGTCGAGGTCAAATGACTGGTGGTGCTCATCTCCCCCCGTGCTACTGCTGCTGCTGCCTCCCGTGAATGCTCATGTGCCTGCGTGCCCCTGTACAGGCACAGAAGCATGCGTGCAACACCTGATCCCGCATCCTAATTATTTTTCGCCCGGTTCTCTGAGTTGTTCTGCTTCCGGCTGATGAATGGGAAAGTGTAGTAGTGCTGTTTCATTTCACCAGCCTCTCAAGTGTGGAAATTATGGTAAATTTGAGAACAAGCCAGATTAGATTGATAGTTACACCTCCTCCTTTAATTAGCCAACCACAGGATCTGTGGAGGCAAAGGCCGGGGGGGTGTGTCGGTGTATATAACGTGTATTGTCTATGTGAAAGATTAATCAAAAGGAGTTGCTTGAGGTGGGAAGGCTTTTCCGGAGAGGTTCCACATGTTGTCAGGTAGTCCCTCTGAATGGCAGCTTCCGGTTCGGTCCCTTAGCTTTCGGAAGTGACATTTAGTCTGATATGTGCCAGCCGTGCAATCTACCTAGCCCTGCAAAGTGCAAATATTAACCTAAATGCATATTAAGATACTGTGTGTTAGCTCCTGAACTGAAATAGAGAGCGGGTGTTCCAGCGGAGGCAAGCAAATCGTGTTGATTTACAGTGGCTTGAGGATTTGGCCCATTACCGCTTCTTTATACACTTCTAAAAAGAAATGCCAACTCGATAGTTTAGGCTTTAACTGGAACATGGCAAGTAATTGTATGTTTTGGCGGACCCCTAGTAATGTTGCAGAATCTTTCTCAGAAGTTGTTCCATGGGATAGCCGATTCCTCAGGTAAGAGCTACTTGTTTGTTCAATCCTCCATCTTAGGCCTGCTCCTCAGGTGCATCCTCCTTCTCGCAGCGATTTCCTAGGAACAGATTTCGAAGAACAGCTCTGATCACAGAATCACAGATTGGTTAGGGTTGGAAAGGACCTCTGGAGATCATGTAGTGCAACCCCCCTGCCAGAGCAGGGTCACCTACAGCAGGTTGCACAGGATGACCTCCAGGCGGGTTTTGAATGTTTCTGGAGTCGGAGACTCTACCGCCTCCCTGGGCAGCCTGTTCCAGCGCTCTGCCACCCTCAAAGTAAAGAAGTTCCTCCTCATGCTTTGATAGAAGTTCCTAGGTTCCAGTTTGTACCCGTTACCTCTTGTCCTGGATCATCTTTGATGATCCAGGACAAGAGGTAACGGGCACCAATTGGAACGTAGGAACTTGAACTTGAACTGGAACGTAGGAACTTGAACATAGGATTATCCTTGATGATTCAGGATAGCTGTGTGTCTGACCAGTCTGTCTTTCGAAGGAGGTCCTGGGCCAGCTCCAGCCATGCTGTGCTGAGCAGAGCCCCTGGCAGCAGCCCCACAGCTCACTCCCAGTGTGCCTGAATGGAAAAGGTACCAAAGTTGCTCCAACACTTTCTGAAAAACTCTATAGTGTTACCCCACAAGCGCAAAGCGACGGCAAAGCCCGTGAAATGACACCGGTGCTTCCAGAAAATGTCAAGCTTCCTGCCCAAGGGTGACATGCCATGCGGTGGGGTCAGGGCCACGCGCTGAGCACCCGGTGCGCTGGGGTTGCCCCAGCGGTTCCTGAGCAGCTCCTGCAGTGCTGCCGCCGGTACCGTTCTGGCGGCTGTAGTTGTTTAAAAAGCCGTTGTTGTTTCCGGCGTAATCTGACGGCAGTTTTCTCGGGCATTTGGGCCTCTTCTAATAAGTGTGCTGTGAGTACATCTGCAAGCATTCACCTGTCGAGGTCAAATGACTGGTGGTGCTCATCTGCCCCCGTGCTACTGCTGCTGCCTCCCGTGAATGCTCATGTGCCTGCGTGCCCCTGTACAGGCACAGATGCACGCGCGCAACACCTGATCCCGCATCCTAATTATTTTTCGCCCGGTTCTCTGAGTTGTTCTGCTTCCGGCTGATGAATGGGAAAGTGTAGTAGTGCTGTTTCATTTCACCAGCCTCTCAAGTGTGGAAATTATGGTAAATTTGAGAACAAGCCAGATTAGATTGATAGTTACACCTCCTCCTTTAATTAGCCAACCACAGGATCTGTGGAGGCAAAGGCCGGGGGGGTGTGTCGGTGTATATAACGTGTATTGTCTATGTGAAAGATTAATCAAAAGGAGTTGCTTGAGGTGGGAAGGCTTTTCCGGAGAGGTTCCACATGTTGTCAGGTAGTCCCTCTGAATGGCAGCTTCCGGTTCGGTCCCTTAGCTTTCGGAAGTGACATTTAATCTGATATGTGCCAGCCGTGCAATCTACCTAGCCCTGCAAAGTGCAAATATTAACATAAATGCATATTAAGATACTGTGTGTTAGCTCCTGAACTGCAATAGAGAGCGGGTGTTCCAGCGGAGGCAAGCAAATCGTGTTGATTTACAGTGGCTTGAGGATTTGGCCCATTACCGCTTCTTTATACACTTTTAAAAAGAAATGCCAACTCGATAGTTTAGGCTTTAACTGGAACATGGCAAGTAATTGTATGTTTTGCCGGACCCCTAGTAATGTTGCAGAATCTTTCTCAGAAGTTGTTCCATGGGATAGCCGATTCCTCAGGTAAGAGCTACTTGTTTGTTCAATCCTCCATCTTAGGCCTGCTCCTCAGGTGCATCCTCCTTCTCGCAGCGATTTCCTAGGAACAGATTTCGAAGAACAGCTCTGATCACAGAATCACAGATTGGTTAGGGTTGGAAAGGAGCTCTGGAGATCATCCAGTCCAACCCCCCTGCCAGAGCAGGGTCACCTACAGCAGGTTGCACAGGATGACCTCCAGGCGGGTTTTGAATGTCTCTGGGGTGGAAGACTCTACCGCCTCCCTGGGCAGCCTGTTCCAGCGCTCTGCCACCCTCAAAGTAAAGAAGTTCCTCCTCATGCTTTGATAGAAGTTCCTAGGTTCCAGTTTGTACCCGTTACCTCTTGTCCTGGATCATCTTTGATGATCCAGGACAAGAGGTAACGGGCACCAATTGGAACGTAGGAACTTGAACTTGAACTGGAACGTAGGAACTTGAACATAGGATTATCCTTGATGATTCAGGATAGCTGTGTGTCTGACCAGTCTGTCTTTCGAAGGAGGTCCTGGACCAGCTCCAGCCATGCTGTGCTGAGCAGAGCCCCTGGCAGCAGCCCCACAGCTCACTCCCAGTGTGCCTGAATGGAAAAGGTACCAAAGTTGCTCCAACACTTTCTGAAAAACTCTATAGTGTTACCCCACAAGCGCAAAGCGACGGCAAAGCCCGTGAAATGACACCGGTGCTTCCAGAAAATGTCAAGCTTCCTGCCCAAGGGTGACATGCCATGCGGTGGGGTCAGGGCCACGCGCTGAGCACCCGGTGCGCTGGGGTTGCCCCAGCGGTTCCTGAGCAGCTCCTGCAGTGCTGCCGCCGGTACCGTTCTGGCGGCTGTAGTTGTTTAAAAAGCCGTTGTTGTTTCCGGCGTAATCTGACGGCAGTTTTCTCGGGCATTTGGGCCTCTTCTAATAAGTGTGCTGTGAGTACATCTGCAAGCATTCACCTGTCGAGGTCAAATGACTGGTGGTGCTCATCTGCCCCCGTGCTACTGCTGCTGCCTCCCGTGAATGCTCATGTGCCTGCGTGCCCCTGTACAGGCACAGATGCACGCGCGCAACACCTGATCCCGCATCCTAATTATTTTTCGCCCGGTTCTCTGAGTTGTTCTGCTTCCGGCTGATGAATGGGAAAGTGTAGTAGTGCTGTTTCATTTCACCAGCCTCTCAAGTGTGGAAATTATGGTAAATTTGGGAACAATCGAGATTAGATTGATAGTTACACCTCCTCCTTTAATTAGCCAACCACAGGATCTGTGGAGGCAAAGGCCGGGGGGCGTGTCGGTGGGGGGGCATACGATTTTACCATGGCGAGATTGCTGGAGGTTCTTTCTTGTCTGTTCTTTCTTGTCTTGTAAATTGGTATGAGGTTCTGCCAGTCTTCCTCACGTAGCACAATCGCTCTTGATTTCTGGACGTTGCTCACAGGGTAAGCTAATGTTTAACATCAATAAGGGTTACCGAATCTTGTCCTTGAGAAGCAGGAGTCTGGAAGCTGTTGTCAATCCAACTGCTGTATTCCTGACCAGCAAGCCCGCTCGATTCAGGGTTAATTAACTGATTACTTAGAGCGGAAGTGTTGTGGAAGAGCCCGATCATTACCATTTCTATTCATTCTAATATGATGTATTTCAACTCCCCCTCCCTCACGCCTTCCAGAGAGTGATCTGGTGAAGGAGGATGACAAGTCTTTGTGAAACCATCTCGAGTTCTCCCAGATACTCGTAGTTGAAGTTGTCTAGCGGTGCGAGATTAGACACCGTGTGAAAGGCAATACTGCACAGATTCTTTATTCCAGACCATTTTCTAAGTTCGCATGATACAAAACCTCACGGTTACTGGGCAGCTCTCCCACTTTTCACGTCAACCTTTGCTACCTCGCCTGCTGCAACGTGCAGGAAAGAAACATTGATTTGAATTGCGCCGTGGTGCCGTGCATCTTAATGACACTCTGGAGTGACTGGCAGTGTGTCTGGGTCCTGGGGTTGGACCCGGTCTAGCTGCCAGGAGGCAACATTGCAGAGAGGGGCTACAGCTGTGGTCTCTGAAGGGACCTGGCTACTCTATGTAGGCCTTCTCTCCCTGCGTCTCAGAGTGCTTGAAGATGCTAATTGGTTCACATTTTCCTCTGTTCGTTAAGGTATTCTGTCCTTAAAAATTCAGCTTTTTAAAATAGTAACGTGTATTGTCTATGTGAAAGATTAATCAAAAGGAGTTGCTTGAGGTGGGAAGGCTTTTCCGGAGAGGTTCCACATGTTGTCAGGTAGTCCCTCTGAATGGCAGCTTCCGGTTCGGTCCCTTAGCTTTCGGAAGTGACATTTAGTCTGATATGTGCCAGCCGTGCAATCTACCTAGCCCCGCAAAGTGCAAATATTAACCTAAATGCATATTAAGATACTGTGTGTTAGCTCCTGAACTGAAATAGAGAGCGGGTGTTCCAGCGGAGGCAAGCAAATCGTGTTGATTTACAGTGGCTTGCGGATTTGGCCCATTACCGCTTCTTTATACACTTTTAAAAAGAAATGCCAACTCGATAGTTTAGGCTTTAACTGGAACATGGCAAGTAATTGTATGTTTTGGCGGACCCCTAGTAATGTTGCAGAATCTTTCTCAGAAGTTGTTCCATGGGATAGCCGATTCCTCAGGTAAGAGCTACTTGTTTGTTCAATCCTCCATCTTAGGCCTGCTCCTCAGGTGCATCCTCCTTCTCGCAGCGATTTCCTAGGAACAGATTTCGAAGAACAGCTCTGATCACAGAATCACAGATTGGTTAGGGTTGGAAAGGAGCTCTGGAGATCATCCAGTCCAACCCCCCTGCCAGAGCAGGGTCACCTACAGCAGGTTGCACAGGATGACCTCCAGGCGGGTTTTGAATGTCTCTGGGGTGGGAGACTCTACCGCCTCCCTGGGCAGCCTGTTCCAGCGCTCTGCCACCCTCAAAGTAAAGAAGTTCCTCCTCATGCTTTGATAGAAGTTCCTAGGTTCCAGTTTGTACCCGTTACCTCTTGTCCTGGATCATCTTTGATGTCCTGGATCTTTGATGATCCAGGACAAGAGGTAACGGGCACCAATTGGAACGTAGGAACTTGAACTTGAACTGGAACGTAGGAACTTGAACATAGGATTATCCTTGATGATTCAGGATAGCTGTGTGTCTGACCAGTCTGTCTTTCGAAGGAGGTCCTGGGCCAGCTCCAGCCATGCTGTGCTGAGCAGAGCCCCTGGCAGCAGCCCCACAGCTCACTCCCAGTGTGCCTGAATGGAAAAGGTACCAAAGTTGCTCCAACACTTTTTGAAAAACTCTACAGTGTTACCCCACAAGCGCAAAGCGACGGCAAAGCCCGTGAAATGACACCGGTGCTTCCAGAAAATGTCAAGCTTCCTGCCCAAGGGTGACATGCCATGCGGTGGGGTCAGGGCCACGCGCTGAGCACCCGGTGAGCTGGGGTTGCCCCAGCGGTTCCTGAGCAGCTCCTGCAGTGCTGCCGCCGGTACTGTTCTGGCGGCTGTAGTTGTTTAAAAAGCCGTTGTTGTTTCCGGCGTAATCTGACAGCAGTTTTCTCGGGCATTTGGGCCTCTTCGAATAAGTGTGCTGTGAGTACATCTGCAAGCATTCACCTGTCGAGGTCAAATGACTGGTGGTGCTCATCTGCCCCCGTGCTACTGCTGCTGCCTCCCGTGAATGCTCATGTGCCTGCGTGCCCCTGTACAGGCACAGATGCACGCGCGCAACACCTGATCCCGCATCCTAATTATTTTTCGCCCGGTTCTCGGAGTTGTTCTGCTTCCGGCTGATGAATGGGAAAGTGTAGTAGTGCTGTTTCATTTCACCAGCCTCTCAAGTGTGGAAATTATGGTAAATTTGGGAACAAGCCAGATTAGATTGATAGTTACACCTCCTCCTTTAATTAGCCAACCACAGGATCTGTGGAGGCAAAGGCCGGGGGGGTGTGTCGGTGTATATAACGTGTATTGTCTATGTGAAAGATTAATCAAAAGGAGTTGCTTGAGGTGGGAAGGCTTTTCCGGAGAGGTTCCACATGTTGTCAGGTAGTCCCTCTGAATGGCAGCTTCCGGTTCGGTCCCTTAGCTTTCGGAAGTGACATTTAGTCTGATATGTGCCAGCCGTGCAATCTACCTAGCCCTGCAAAGTGCAAATATTAACATAAATGCATATTAAGATACTGTGTGTTAGCTCCTGAACTGCAATAGAGAGCGGGTGTTCCAGCGGAGGCAAGCAAATCGTGTTGATTTAGAGTGGCTTGAGGATTTGGCCCATTACCGCTTCTTTATACACTTTTAAAAAGAAATGCCAACTCGATAGTTTAGGCTTTAACTGGAACATGGCAAGTAATTGTATGTTTTGGCGGACCCCTAGTAATGTTGCAGAATCTTTCTCAGAAGTTGTTCCATGGGATAGCCGATTCCTCAGGTAAGAGCTACTTGTTTGTTCAATCCTCCATCTTAGGCCTGCTCCTCAGGTGCATCCTCCTTCTCGCAGCGATTTCCTAGGAACAGATTTCGAAGAACAGCTCTGATCACAGAATCACAGATTGGTTAGGGTTGGAAAGGAGCTCTGGAGATCATCCAGTCCAACCCCCCTGCCAGAGCAGGGTCACCTACAGCAGGTTGCACAGGATGACCTCCAGGCGGGTTTTGAATGTCTCTGGGGTGGAAGACTCTACCGCCTCCCTGGGCAGCCTGTTCCAGCGCTCTGCCACCCTCAAAGTAAAGAAGTTCCTCCTCATGCTTTGATAGAAGTTCCTAGGTTCCAGTTTGTACCCGTTACCTCTTGTCCTGGATCATCTTTGATGATCCAGGACAAGAGGTAACGGGCACCAATTGGAACGTAGGAACTTGAACTTGAACTGGAACGTAGGAACTTGAACATAGGATTATCCTTGATGATTCAGGATAGCTGTGTGTCTGACCAGTCTGTCTTTCGAAGGAGGTCCTGGGCCAGCTCCAGCCATGCTGTGCTGAGCAGAGCCCCTGGCAGCAGCCCCACAGCTCACTCCCAGTGTGCCTGAATGGAAAAGGTACCAAAGTTGCTCCAACACTTTCTGAAAAACTCTATAGTGTTACCCCACAAGCGCAAAGCGACGGCAAAGCCCGTGAAATGACACCGGTGCTTCCAGAAAATGTCAAGCTTCCTGCCCAAGGGTGACATGCCATGCGGTGGGGTCAGGGCCACGCGCTGAGCACCCGGTGCGCTGGGGTTGCCCCAGCGGTTCCTGAGCAGCTCCTGCAGTGCTGCCGCCGGTACCGTTCTGGCGGCTGTAGTTGTTTAAAAAGCCGTTGTTGTTTCCGGCGTAATCTGACGGCAGTTTTCTCGGGCATTTGGGCCTCTTCTAATAAGTGTACTGTGAGTACATCTGCAAGCATTCACCTGTCGAGGTCAAATGACTGGTGGTGCTCATCTCCCCCCGTGCTACTGCTGCTGCCTCCCTTGAATGCTCATGTGCCTGCGTGCCCCTGTACAGGCACAGATGCACGCGCGCAACACCTGATCCCGCATCCTAATTATTTTTCGCCCGGTTCTCGGAGTTGTTCTGCTTCCGGCTGATGAATGGGAAAGTGTAGTAGTGCTGTTTCATTTCACCAGCCTCTCAAGTGTGGAAATTATGGTAAATTTGGGAACAATCGAGATTAGATTGATAGTTACACCTCCTCCTTTAATTAGCCAACCACAGGATCTGTGGAGGCAAAGGCCGGGGGGCGTGTCGGTGGGGGGGCATACGATTTTACCATGGCGAGATTGCTGGAGGTTCTTTCTTGTCTGTTCTTTCTTGTCTTGTAAATTGGTATGAGGTTCTGCCAGTCTTCCTCACGTAGCACAATCGCTCTTGATTTCTGGAGGTTGCTCACAGGGTAAGCTAATGTTTAACATCAATAAGGGTTACCGAATCTTGTCCTTGAGAAGCAGGAGTCTGGAAGCTGTTGTCAATCCAACTGCTGTATTCCTGACCAGCAAGCCCGCTCGATTCAGGGTTAATTAACTGATTACTTAGAGCGGAAGTGTTGTGGAAGAGCCCGATCATTACCATTTCTATTCATTCTAATATGATGTATTTCAACTCCCCCTCCCTCACGCCTTCCAGAGAGTGATCTGGTGAAGGAGGATGACAAGTCTTTGTGAAACCATCTCGAGTTCTCCCAGATACTCGTAGTTGAAGTTGTCTAGCGGTGCGAGATTAGACACCGTGTGAAAGGCAATACTGCACAGATTCTTTATTCCAGACCATTTTCTAAGTTCGCATGATACAAAACCTCACGGTTACTGGGCAGCTCTCCCACTTTTCACGTCAACCTTTGCTACCTCGCCTGCTGCAACGTGCAGGAAAGAAACATTGATTTGAATTGCGCCGTGGTGCCGTGCATCTTAATGACACTCTGGAGTGACTGGCAGTGTGTCTGGGTCCTGGGGTTGGACCCGGTCTAGCTGCCAGGAGGCAACATTGCAGAGAGGGGCTACAGCTGTGGTCTCTGAAGGGACCTGGCTACTCTATGTAGGCCTTCTCTCCCTGCGTCTCAGAGTGCTTGAAGATGCTAATTGGTTCACATTTTCCTCTGTTCGTTAAGGTATTCTGTCCTTAAAAATTCAGCTTTTTAAAATAGTAACGTGTATTGTCTATGTGAAAGATTAATCAAAAGGAGTTGCTTGAGGTGGGAAGGCTTTTCCGGAGAGGTTCCACATGTTGTCAGGTAGTCCCTCTGAATGGCAGCTTCCGGTTCGGTCCCTTAGCTTTCGGAAGTGACATTTAGTCTGATATGTGCCAGCCGTGCAATCTACCTAGCCCCGCAAAGTGCAAATATTAACCTAAATGCATATTAAGATACTGTGTGTTAGCTCCTGAACTGAAATAGAGAGCGGGTGTTCCAGCGGAGGCAAGCAAATCGTGTTGATTTACAGTGGCTTGCGGATTTGGCCCATTACCGCTTCTTTATACACTTTTAAAAAGAAATGCCAACTCGATAGTTTAGGCTTTAACTGGAACATGGCAAGTAATTGTATGTTTTGGCGGACCCCTAGTAATGTTGCAGAATCTTTCTCAGAAGTTGTTCCATGGGATAGCCGATTCCTCAGGTAAGAGCTACTTGTTTGTTCAATCCTCCATCTTAGGCCTGCTCCTCAGGTGCATCCTCCTTCTCGCAGCGATTTCCTAGGAACAGATTTCGAAGAACAGCTCTGATCACAGAATCACAGATTGGTTAGGGTTGGAAAGGAGCTCTGGAGATCATCCAGTCCAACCCCCCTGCCAGAGCAGGGTCACCTACAGCAGGTTGCACAGGATGACCTCCAGGCGGGTTTTGAATGTCTCTGGGGTGGGAGACTCTACCGCCTCCCTGGGCAGCCTGTTCCAGCGCTCTGCCACCCTCAAAGTAAAGAAGTTCCTCCTCATGCTTTGATAGAAGTTCCTAGGTTCCAGTTTGTACCCGTTACCTCTTGTCCTGGATCATCTTTGATGTCCTGGATCTTTGATGATCCAGGACAAGAGGTAACGGGCACCAATTGGAACGTAGGAACTTGAACTTGAACTGGAACGTAGGAACTTGAACATAGGATTATCCTTGATGATTCAGGATAGCTGTGTGTCTGACCAGTCTGTCTTTCGAAGGAGGTCCTGGGCCAGCTCCAGCCATGCTGTGCTGAGCAGAGCCCCTGGCAGCAGCCCCACAGCTCACTCCCAGTGTGCCTGAATGGAAAAGGTACCAAAGTTGCTCCAACACTTTTTGAAAAACTCTACAGTGTTACCCCACAAGCGCAAAGCGACGGCAAAGCCCGTGAAATGACACCGGTGCTTCCAGAAAATGTCAAGCTTCCTGCCCAAGGGTGACATGCCATGCGGTGGGGTCAGGGCCACGCGCTGAGCACCCGGTGAGCTGGGGTTGCCCCAGCGGTTCCTGAGCAGCTCCTGCAGTGCTGCCGCCGGTACTGTTCTGGCGGCTGTAGTTGTTTAAAAAGCCGTTGTTGTTTCCGGCGTAATCTGACAGCAGTTTTCTCGGGCATTTGGGCCTCTTCGAATAAGTGTGCTGTGAGTACATCTGCAAGCATTCACCTGTCGAGGTCAAATGACTGGTGGTGCTCATCTGCCCCCGTGCTACTGCTGCTGCCTCCCGTGAATGCTCATGTGCCTGCGTGCCCCTGTACAGGCACAGATGCACGCGCGCAACACCTGATCCCGCATCCTAATTATTTTTCGCCCGGTTCTCGGAGTTGTTCTGCTTCCGGCTGATGAATGGGAAAGTGTAGTAGTGCTGTTTCATTTCACCAGCCTCTCAAGTGTGGAAATTATGGTAAATTTGGGAACAAGCCAGATTAGATTGATAGTTACACCTCCTCCTTTAATTAGCCAACCACAGGATCTGTGGAGGCAAAGGCCGGGGGGGTGTGTCGGTGTATATAACGTGTATTGTCTATGTGAAAGATTAATCAAAAGGAGTTGCTTGAGGTGGGAAGGCTTTTCCGGAGAGGTTCCACATGTTGTCAGGTAGTCCCTCTGAATGGCAGCTTCCGGTTCGGTCCCTTAGCTTTCGGAAGTGACATTTAGTCTGATATGTGCCAGCCGTGCAATCTACCTAGCCCCGCAAAGTGCAAATATTAACCTAAATGCATATTAAGATACTGTGTGTTAGCTCCTGAACTGAAATAGAGAGCGGGTGTTCCAGCGGAGGCAAGCAAATCGTGTTGATTTACAGTGGCTTGCGGATTTGGCCCATTACCGCTTCTTTATACACTTTTAAAAAGAAATGCCAACTCGATAGTTTAGGCTTTAACTGGAACATGGCAAGTAATTGTATGTTTTGGCGGACCCCTAGTAATGTTGCAGAATCTTTCTCAGAAGTTGTTCCATGGGATAGCCGATTCCTCAGGTAAGAGCTACTTGTTTGTTCAATCCTCCATCTTAGGCCTGCTCCTCAGGTGCATCCTCCTTCTCGCAGCGATTTCCTAGGAACAGATTTCGAAGAACAGCTCTGATCACAGAATCACAGATTGGTTAGGGTTGGAAAGGAGCTCTGGAGATCATCCAGTCCAACCCCCCTGCCAGAGCAGGGTCACCTACAGCAGGTTGCACAGGATGACCTCCAGGCGGGTTTTGAATGTCTCTGGGGTGGGAGACTCTACCGCCTCCCTGGGCAGCCTGTTCCAGCGCTCTGCCACCCTCAAAGTAAAGAAGTTCCTCCTCATGCTTTGATAGAAGTTCCTAGGTTCCAGTTTGTACCCGTTACCTCTTGTCCTGGATCATCTTTGATGTCCTGGATCTTTGATGATCCAGGACAAGAGGTAACGGGCACCAATTGGAACGTAGGAACTTGAACTTGAACTGGAACGTAGGAACTTGAACATAGGATTATCCTTGATGATTCAGGATAGCTGTGTGTCTGACCAGTCTGTCTTTCGAAGGAGGTCCTGGGCCAGCTCCAGCCATGCTGTGTTGAGCAGAGCCCCTGGCAGCAGCCCCACAGCTCACTCCCAGTGTGCCTGAATGGAAAAGGTACCAAAGTTGCTCCAACACTTTTTGAAAAACTCTACAGTGTTACCCCACAAGCGCAAAGCGACGGCAAAGCCCGTGAAATGACACCGGTGCTTCCAGAAAATGTCAAGCTTCCTGCCCAAGGGTGACATGCCATGCGGTGGGGTCAGGGCCACGCGCTGAGCACCCGGTGAGCTGGGGTTGCCCCAGCGGTTCCTGAGCAGCTCCTGCAGTGCTGCCGCCGGTACTGTTCTGGCGGCTGTAGTTGTTTAAAAAGCCGTTGTTGTTTCCGGCGTAATCTGACAGCAGTTTTCTCGGGCATTTGGGCCTCTTCGAATAAGTGTGCTGTGAGTACATCTGCAAG
This sequence comes from Vanellus vanellus, assembly GCF_965231255.1. Lineage (NCBI taxonomy): Eukaryota > Metazoa > Chordata > Aves > Charadriiformes > Charadriidae > Vanellus > Vanellus vanellus. The sequence continues at coordinate 211,861 of NW_028128478.1, read as the reverse complement.
CATTCACCTGTCGAGGTCAAATGACTGGTGGTGCTCATCTGCCCCCGTGCTACTGCTGCTGCCTCCCGTGAATGCTCATGTGCCTGCGTGCCCCTGTACAGGCACAGATGCACGCGCGCAACACCTGATCCCGCATCCTAATTATTTTTCGCCCGGTTCTCGGAGTTGTTCTGCTTCCGGCTGATGAATGGGAAAGTGTAGTAGTGCTGTTTCATTTCACCAGCCTCTCAAGTGTGGAAATTATGGTAAATTTGGGAACAAGCCAGATTAGATTGATAGTTACACCTCCTCCTTTAATTAGCCAACCACAGGATCTGTGGAGGCAAAGGCCGGGGGGGTGTGTCGGTGTATATAACGTGTATTGTCTATGTGAAAGATTAATCAAAAGGAGTTGCTTGAGGTGGGAAGGCTTTTCCGGAGAGGTTCCACATGTTGTCAGGTAGTCCCTCTGAATGGCAGCTTCCGGTTCGGTCCCTTAGCTTTCGGAAGTGACATTTAGTCTGATATGTGCCAGCCGTGCAATCTACCTAGCCCTGCAAAGTGCAAATATTAACATAAATGCATATTAAGATACTGTGTGTTAGCTCCTGAACTGCAATAGAGAGCGGGTGTTCCAGCGGAGGCAAGCAAATCGTGTTGATTTACAGTGGCTTGAGGATTTGGCCCATTACCGCTTCTTTATACACTTTTAAAAAGAAATGCCAACTCGATAGTTTAGGCTTTAACTGGAACATGGCAAGTAATTGTATGTTTTGGCGGACCCCTAGTAATGTTGCAGAATCTTTCTCAGAAGTTGTTCCATGGGATAGCCGATTCCTCAGGTAAGAGCTACTTGTTTGTTCAATCCTCCATCTTAGGCCTGCTCCTCAGGTGCATCCTCCTTCTCGCAGCGATTTCCTAGGAACAGATTTCGAAGAACAGCTCTGATCACAGAATCACAGATTGGTTAGGGTTGGAAAGGAGCTCTGGAGATCATCCAGTCCAACCCCCCTGCCAGAGCAGGGTCACCTACAGCAGGTTGCACAGGATGACCTCCAGGCGGGTTTTGAATGTCTCTGGGGTGGAAGACTCTACCGCCTCCCTGGGCAGCCTGTTCCAGCGCTCTGCCACCCTCAAAGTAAAGAAGTTCCTCCTCATGCTTTGATAGAAGTTCCTAGGTTCCAGTTTGTACCCGTTACCTCTTGTCCTGGATCATCTTTGATGATCCAGGACAAGAGGTAACGGGCACCAATTGGAACGTAGGAACTTGAACTTGAACTGGAACGTAGGAACTTGAACATAGGATTATCCTTGATGATTCAGGATAGCTGTGTGTCTGACCAGTCTGTCTTTCGAAGGAGGTCCTGGGCCAGCTCCAGCCATGCTGTGCTGAGCAGAGCCCCTGGCAGCAGCCCCACAGCTCACTCCCAGTGTGCCTGAATGGAAAAGGTACCAAAGTTGCTCCAACACTTTCTGAAAAACTCTATAGTGTTACCCCACAAGCGCAAAGCGACGGCAAAGCCCGTGAAATGACACCGGTGCTTCCAGAAAATGTCAAGCTTCCTGCCCAAGGGTGACATGCCATGCGGTGGGGTCAGGGCCACGCGCTGAGCACCCGGTGCGCTGGGGTTGCCCCAGCGGTTCCTGAGCAGCTCCTGCAGTGCTGCCGCCGGTACCGTTCTGGCGGCTGTAGTTGTTTAAAAAGCCGTTGTTGTTTCCGGCGTAATCTGACGGCAGTTTTCTCGGGCATTTGGGCCTCTTCTAATAAGTGTGCTGTGAGTACATCTGCAAGCATTCACCTGTCGAGGTCAAATGACTGGTGGTGCTCATCTCCCCCCGTGCTACTGCTGCTGCCTCCCTTGAATGCTCATGTGCCTGCGTGCCCCTGTACAGGCACAGATGCACGCGCGCAACACCTGATCCCGCATCCTAATTATTTTTCGCCCGGTTCTCTGAGTTGTTCTGCTTCCGGCTGATGAATGGGAAAGTGTAGTAGTGCTGTTTCATTTCACCAGCCTCTCAAGTGTGGAAATTATGGTAAATTTGGGAACAATCGAGATTAGATTGATAGTTACACCTCCTCCTTTAATTAGCCAACCACAGGATCTGTGGAGGCAAAGGCCGGGGGGCGTGTCGGTGGGGGGGCATACGATTTTACCATGGCGAGATTGCTGGAGGTTCTTTCTTGTCTGTTCTTTCTTGTCTTGTAAATTGGTATGAGGTTCTGCCAGTCTTCCTCACGTAGCACAATCGCTCTTGATTTCTGGAGGTTGCTCACAGGGTAAGCTAATGTTTAACATCAATAAGGGTTACCGAATCTTGTCCTTGAGAAGCAGGAGTCTGGAAGCTGTTGTCAATCCAACTGCTGTATTCCTGACCAGCAAGCCCGCTCGATTCAGGGTTAATTAACTGATTACTTAGAGCGGAAGTGTTGTGGAAGAGCCCGATCATTACCATTTCTATTCATTCTAATATGATGTATTTCAACTCCCCCTCCCTCACGCCTTCCAGAGAGTGATCTGGTGAAGGAGGATGACAAGTCTTTGTGAAACCATCTCGAGTTCTCCCAGATACTCGTAGTTGAAGTTGTCTAGCGGTGCGAGATTAGACACCGTGTGAAAGGCAATACTGCACAGATTCTTTATTCCAGACCATTTTCTAAGTTCGCATGATACAAAACCTCACGGTTACTGGGCAGCTCTCCCACTTTTCACGTCAACCTTTGCTACCTCGCCTGCTGCAACGTGCAGGAAAGAAACATTGATTTGAATTGCGCCGTGGTGCCGTGCATCTTAATGACACTCTGGAGTGACTGGCAGTGTGTCTGGGTCCTGGGGTTGGACCCGGTCTAGCTGCCAGGAGGCAACATTGCAGAGAGGGGCTACAGCTGTGGTCTCTGAAGGGACCTGGCTACTCTATGTAGGCCTTCTCTCCCTGCGTCTCAGAGTGCTTGAAGATGCTAATTGGTTCACATTTTCCTCTGTTCGTTAAGGTATTCTGTCCTTAAAAATTCAGCTTTTTAAAATAGTAACGTGTATTGTCTATGTGAAAGATTAATCAAAAGGAGTTGCTTGAGGTGGGAAGGCTTTTCCGGAGAGGTTCCACATGTTGTCAGGTAGTCCCTCTGAATGGCAGCTTCCGGTTCGGTCCCTTAGCTTTCGGAAGTGACATTTAGTCTGATATGTGCCAGCCGTGCAATCTACCTAGCCCCGCAAAGTGCAAATATTAACATAAATGCATATTAAGATACTGTGTGTTAGCTCCTGAACTGAAATAGAGAGCGGGTGTTCCAGCGGAGGCAAGCAAATCGTGTTGATTTACAGTGGCTTGCGGATTTGGCCCATTACCGCTTCTTTATACACTTTTAAAAAGAAATGCCAACTCGATAGTTTAGGCTTTAACTGGAACATGGCAAGTAATTGTATGTTTTGGCGGACCCCTAGTAATGTTGCAGAATCTTTCTCAGAAGTTGTTCCATGGGATAGCCGATTCCTCAGGTAAGAGCTACTTGTTTGTTCAATCCTCCATCTTAGGCCTGCTCCTCAGGTGCATCCTCCTTCTCGCAGCGATTTCCTAGGAACAGATTTCGAAGAACAGCTCTGATCACAGAATCACAGATTGGTTAGGGTTGGAAAGGAGCTCTGGAGATCATCCAGCCCAACACCCCTGCCAGAGCAGGGTCACCTACAGCAGGTTGCACAGGATGACCTCCAGGCGGGTTTTGAATGTCTCTGGGGTGGGAGACTCTACCGCCTCCCTGGGCAGCCTGTTCCAGCGCTCTGCCACCCTCAAAGTAAAGAAGTTCCTCCTCATGCTTTGATAGAAGTTCCTAGGTTCCAGTTTGTACCCGTTACCTCTTGTCCTGGATCATCTTTGATGTCCTGGATCTTTGATGATCCAGGACAAGAGGTAACGGGCACCAATTGGAACGTAAGAACTTGAACTTGAACTGGAAGGTAGGAACTTGAACTTGAACATAGGATTATCCTTGATGATTCAGGATAGCTGTGTGTCTGACCAGTCTGTCTTTCGAAGGAGGTCCTTGACCAGCTCCAGCCATGCTGTGCTGAGCAGAGCCCCTGGCAGCAGCCCCACAGCTCACTCCCAGTGTGCCTGAATGGAAAAGGTACCAAAGTTGCTCCAACACTTTCTGAAAAACTCTATAGTGTTACCCCACAAGCGCAAAGCGACGGCAAAGCCCGTGAAATGACACCGGTGCTTCCAGAAAATGTCAAGCTTCCTGCCCAAGGGTGACATGCCATGCGGTGGGGTCAGGGCCACGCGCTGAGCACCCGGTGCGCTGGGGTTGCCCCAGCGGTTCCTGAGCAGCTCCTGCAGTGCTGCCGCCGGTACCGTTCTGGCGGCTGTAGTTGTTTAAAAAGCCGTTGTTGTTTCCGGCGTAATCTGACGGCAGTTTTCTCGGGCATTTGGGCCTCTTCTAATAAGTGTGCTGTGAGTACATCTGCAAGCATTCACCTGTCGAGGTCAAATGACTGGTGGTGCTCATCTGCCCCCGTGCTACTGCTGCTGCCTCCCGTGAATGCTCATGTGCCTGCGTGCCCCTGTACAGGCACAGATGCACGCGCGCAACACCTGATCCCGCATCCTAATTATTTTTCGCCCGGTTCTCTGAGTTGTTCTGCTTCCGGCTGATGAATGGGAAAGTGTAGTAGTGCTGTTTCATTTCACCAGCCTCTCAAGTGTGGAAATTATGGTAAATTTGAGAACAAGCCAGATTAGATTGATAGTTACACCTCCTCCTTTAATTAGCCAACCACAGGATCTGTGGAGGCAAAGGCCGGGGGGCGTGTCGGTGGGGGGGCATACGATTTTACCATGGCGAGATTGCTGGAGGTTCTTTCTTGTCTGTTCTTTCTTGTCTTGTAAATTGGTATGAGGTTCTGCCAGTCTTCCTCACGTAGCACAATCGCTCTTGATTTCTGGACGTTGCTCACAGGGTAAGCTAATGTTTAACATCAATAAGGGTTACCGAATCTTGTCCTTGAGAAGCAGGAGTCTGGAAGCTGTTGTCAATCCAACTGCTGTATTCCTGACCAGCAAGCCCGCTCGATTCAGGGTTAATTAACTGATTACTTAGGGCGGAAGTGTTGTGGAAGAGCCCGATCATTACCATTTCTATTCATTCTAATATGATGTATTTCAACTCCCCCTCCCTCACGCCTTCCAGAGAGTGATCTGGTGAAGGAGGATGACAAGTCTTTGTGAAACCATCTCGAGTTCTCCCAGATACTCGTAGTTGAAGTTGTCTAGCGGTGCGAGATTAGACACCGTGTGAAAGGCAATACTGCACAGATTCTTTATTCCAGACCATTTTGTAAGTTCGCATGATACAAAACCTCACGGTTACTGGGCAGCTCTCCCACTTTTCACGTCAACCTTTGCTACCTCGCCTGCTGCAACGTGCAGGAAAGAAACATTGATTTGAATTGCGCCGTGGTGCCGTGCATCTTAATGACACTCTGGAGTGACTGGCAGTGTGTCTGGGTCCTGGGGTTGGACCCGGTCTAGCTGCCAGGAGGCAACATTGCAGAGAGGGGCTACAGCTGTGGTCTCTGAAGGGACCTGGCTACTCTATGTAGGCCTTCTCTCCCTGCGTCTCAGAGTGCTTGAAGATGCTAATTGGTTCACATTTTCCTCTGTTCGTTAAGGTATTCTGTCCTTAAAAATTCAGCTTTTTAAAATAGTAACGTGTATTGTCTATGTGAAAGATTAATCAAAAGGAGTTGCTTGAGGTGGGAAGGCTTTTCCGGAGAGGTTCCACATGTTGTCAGGTAGTCCCTCTGAATGGCAGCTTCCGGTTCGGTCCCTTAGCTTTCGGAAGTGACATTTAGTCTGATATGTGCCAGCCGTGCAATCTACCTAGCCCCGCAAAGTGCAAATATTAACATAAATGCATATTAAGATACTGTGTGTTAGCTCCTGAACTGAAATAGAGAGCGGGTGTTCCAGCGGAGGCAAGCAAATCGTGTTGATTTACAGTGGCTTGCGGATTTGGCCCATTACCGCTTCTTTATACACTTTTAAAAAGAAATGCCAACTCGATAGTTTAGGCTTTAACTGGAACATGGCAAGTAATTGTATGTTTTGGCGGACCCCTAGTAATGTTGCAGAATCTTTCTCAGAAGTTGTTCCATGGGATAGCCGATTCCTCAGGTAAGAGCTACTTGTTTGTTCAATCCTCCATCTTAGGCCTGCTCCTCAGGTGCATCCTCCTTCTCGCAGCGATTTCCTAGGAACAGATTTCGAAGAACAGCTCTGATCACAGAATCACAGATTGGTTAGGGTTGGAAAGGAGCTCTGGAGATCATCCAGCCCAACCCCCCTGCCAGAGCAGGGTCACCTACAGCAGGTTGCACAGGATGACCTCCAGGCGGGTTTTGAATGTCTCTGGGGTCGGAGACTCTACCGCCTCCCTGGGCAGCCTGTTCCAGCGCTCTGCCACCCTCAAAGTAAAGAAGTTCCTCCTCATGCTTTGATAGAAGTTCCTAGGTTCCAGTTTGTACCCGTTACCTCTTGTCCTGGATCATCTTTGATGTCCTGGATCTTTGATGATCCAGGACAAGAGGTAACGGGCACCAATTGGAACGTAGGAACTTGAACTTGAACTGGAAGGTAGGAACTTGAACTTGAACATAGGATTATCCTTGATGATTCAGGATAGCTGTGTGTCTGACCAGTCTGTCTTTCGAAGGAGGTCCTTGACCAGCTCCAGCCATGCTGTGCTGAGCAGAGCCCCTGGCAGCAGCCCCACAGCTCACTCCCAGTGTGCCTGAATGGAAAAGGTACCAAAGTTGCTCCAACACTTTCTGAAAAACTCTATAGTGTTACCCCACAAGCGCAAAGCGACGGCAAAGCCCGTGAAATGACACCGGTGCTTCCAGAAAATGTCAAGCTTCCTGCCCAAGGGTGACATGCCATGCGGTGGGGTCAGGGCCACGCGCTGAGCACCCGGTGCGCTGGGGTTGCCCCAGCGGTTCCTGAGCAGCTCCTGCAGTGCTGCCGCCGGTACCGTTCTGGCGGCTGTAGTTGTTTAAAAAGCCGTTGTTGTTTCCGGCGTAATCTGACGGCAGTTTTCTCGGGCATTTGGGCCTCTTCTAATAAGTGTGCTGTGAGTACATCTGCAAGCATTCACCTGTCGAGGTCAAATGACTGGTGGTGCTCATCTGCCCCCGTGCTACTGCTGCTGCCTCCCGTGAATGCTCATGTGCCTGCGTGCCCCTGTACAGGCACAGATGCACGCGCGCAACACCTGATCCCGCATCCTAATTATTTTTCGCCCGGTTCTCGGAGTTGTTCTGCTTCCGGCTGATGAATGGGAAAGTGTAGTAGTGCTGTTTCATTTCACCAGCCTCTCAAGTGTGGAAATTATGGTAAATTTGAGAACAAGCCAGATTAGATTGATAGTTACACCTCCTCCTTTAATTAGCCAACCACAGGATCTGTGGAGGCAAAGGCCGGGGGGCGTGTCGGTGGGGGGGCATACGATTTTACCATGGCGAGATTGCTGGAGGTTCTTTCTTGTCTGTTCTTTCTTGTCTTGTAAATTGGTATGAGGTTCTGCCAGTCTTCCTCACGTAGCACAATCGCTCTTGATTTCTGGACGTTGCTCACAGGGTAAGCTAATGTTTAACATCAATAAGGGTTACCGAATCTTGTCCTTGAGAAGCAGGAGTCTGGAAGCTGTTGTCAATCCAACTGCTGTATTCCTGACCAGCAAGCCCGCTCGATTCAGGGTTAATTAACTGATTACTTAGAGCGGAAGTGTTGTGGAAGAGCCCGATCATTACCATTTCTATTCATTCTAATATGATGTATTTCAACTCCCCCTCCCTCACGCCTTCCAGAGAGTGATCTGGTGAAGGAGGATGACAAGTCTTTGTGAAACCATCTCGAGTTCTGCCAGATACTCGTAGTTGAAGTTGTCTAGCGGTGCGAGATTAGACACCGTGTGAAAGGCAATACTGCACAGATTCTTTATTCCAGACCATTTTGTAAGTTCGCATGATACAAAACCTCACGGTTACTGGGCAGCTCTCCCACTTTTCACGTCAACCTTTGCTACCTCGCCTGCTGCAACGTGCAGGAAAGAAACATTGATTTGAATTGCGCCGTGGTGCCGTGCATCTTAATGACACTCTGGAGTGACTGGCAGTGTGTCTGGGTCCTGGGGTTGGACCCGGTCTAGCTGCCAGGAGGCAACATTGCAGAGAGGGGCTACAGCTGTGGTCTCTGAAGGGACCTGGCTACTCTATGTAGGCCTTCTCTCCCTGCGTCTCAGAGTGCTTGAAGATGCTAATTGGTTCACATTTTCCTCTGTTCGTTAAGGTATTCTGTCCTTAAAAATTCAGCTTTTTAAAATAGTAACGTGTATTGTCTATGTGAAAGATTAATCAAAAGGAGTTGCTTGAGGTGGGAAGGCTTTTCCGGAGAGGTTCCACATGTTGTCAGGTAGTCCCTCTGAATGGCAGCTTCCGGTTCGGTCCCTTAGCTTTCGGAAGTGACATTTAGTCTGATATGTGCCAGCCGTGCAATCTACCTAGCCCCGCAAAGTGCAAATATTAACATAAATGCATATTAAGATACTGTGTGTTAGCTCCTGAACTGAAATAGAGAGCGGGTGTTCCAGCGGAGGCAAGCAAATCGTGTTGATTTACAGTGGCTTGAGGATTTGGCCCATTACCGCTTCTTTATACACTTTTAAAAAGAAATGCCAACTCGATAGTTTAGGCTTTAACTGGAACATGGCAAGTAATTGTATGTTTTGGCGGACCCCTAGTAATGTTGCAGAATCTTTCTCAGAAGTTGTTCCATGGGATAGTCGATTCCTCAGGTAAGAGCTACTTGTTTGTTCAATCCTCCATCTTAGGCCTGCTCCTCAGGTGCATCCTCCTTCTCGCAGCGATTTCCTAGGAACAGATTTCGAAGAACAGCTCTGATCACAGAATCACAGATTGGTTAGGGTTGGAAAGGAGCTCTGGAGATCATCCAGCCCAACCCCCCTGCCAGAGCAGGGTCACCTACAGCAGGTTGCACAGGATGACCTCCAGGCGGGTTTTGAATGTCTCTGGGGTCGGAGACTCTACCGCCTCCCCGGGCAGCCTGTTCCAGCGCTCTGCCACCCTCAAAGTAAAGAAGTTCCTCCTCATGCTTTGATAGAAGTTCCTACGTTCCAGTTTGTACCCGTTACCTCTTGTCCTGGATCATCTTTGATGATCCAGGACAAGAGGTAACGGGCACCAATTGGAACGTAGGAACTTGAACTTGAACTGGAAGGTAGGAACTTGAACTTGAACATAGGATTATCCTTGATGATTCAGGATAGCTGTGTGTCTGACCAGTCTGTCTTTCGAAGGAGGTCCTTGACCAGCTCCAGCCATGCTGTGCTGAGCAGAGCCCCTGGCAGCAGCCCCACAGCTCACTCCCAGTGTGCCTGAATGGAAAAGGTACCAAAGTTGCTCCAACACTTTCTGAAAAACTCTATAGTGTTACCCCACAAGCGCAAAGCGACGGCAAAGCCCGTGAAATGACACCGGTGCTTCCAGAAAATGTCAAGCTTCCTGCCCAAGGGTGACATGCCATGCGGTGGGGTCAGGGCCACGCGCTGAGCACCCGGTGCGCTGGGGTTGCCCCAGCGGTTCCTGAGCAGCTCCTGCAGTGCTGCCGCCGGTACCGTTCTGGCGGCTGTAGTTGTTTAAAAAGCCGTTGTTGTTTCCGGCGTAATCTGACGGCAGTTTTCTCGGGCATTTGGGCCTCTTCTAATAAGTGTGCTGTGAGTACATCTGCAAGCATTCACCTGTCGAGGTCAAATGACTGGTGGTGCTCATCTCCCCCCGTGCTACTGCTGCTGCCTCCCGTGAATGCTCATGTGCCTGCGTGCCCCTGTACAGGCACAGATGCACGCGCGCAACACCTGATCCCGCATCCTAATTATTTTTCGCCCGGTTCTCGGAGTTGTTCTGCTTCCGGCTGATGAATGGGAAAGTGTAGTAGTGCTGTTTCATTTCACCAGCCTCTCAAGTGTGGAAATTATGGTAAATTTGAGAACAAGCCAGATTAGATTGATAGTTACACCTCCTCCTTTAATTAGCCAACCACAGGATCTGTGGAGGCAAAGGCCGGGGGGCGTGTCGGTGGGGGGGCATACGATTTTTCCATGGCGAGATTGCTGGAGGTTCTTTCTTGTCTGTTCTTTCTTGTCTTGTAAATTGGTATGAGATTCTGCCAGTCTTCCTCACGTAGCACAATCCCTCTTGATTTCTGGAGGTTCCTCACAGGGTAAGCTAATGTTTAACATCAATAAGGGTTACCGAATCTTGTCCTTGAGAAGCAGGAGTCTGGAAGCTGTTGTCAATCCAACTGCTGTATTCCTGACCAGCAAGCCCGCTCGATTCAGGGTTAATTAACTGATTACTTAGAGCGGAAGTGTTGTGGAAGAGCCCGATCATTACCATTTCTATTCATTCTAATATGATGTATTTCAACTCCCCCTCCCTCACGCCTTCCAGAGAGTGATCTGGTGAAGGAGGATGACAAGTCTTTGTGAAACCATCTCGAGTTCTCCCAGATACTCGTAGTTGAAGTTGTCTAGCGGTGCGAGATTAGACACCGTGTGAAAGGCAATACTGCACAGATTCTTTATTCCAGACCATTTTGTAAGTTCGCATGATACAAAACCTCACGGTTACTGGGCAGCTCTCCCACTTTTCACGTCAACCTTTGCTACCTCGCCTGCTGCAACGTGCAGGAAAGAAACATTGATTTGAATTGCGCCGTGGTGCCGTGCATCTTAATGACACTCTGGAGTGACTGGCAGTGTGTCTGGGTCCTGGGGTTGGACCCGGTCTAGCTGCCAGGAGGCAACATTGCAGAGAGGGGCTACAGCTGTGGTCTCTGAAGGGACCTGGCTACTCTATGTAGGCCTTCTCTCCCTGCGTCTCAGAGTGCTTGAAGATGCTAATTGGTTCACATTTTCCTCTGTTCGTTAAGGTATTCTGTCCTTAAAAATTCAGCTTTTTAAAATAGTAACGTGTATTGTCTATGTGAAAGATTAATCAAAAGGAGTTGCTTGAGGTGGGAAGGCTTTTCCGGAGAGGTTCCACATGTTGTCAGGTAGTCCCTCTGAATGGCAGCTTCCGGTTCAGTCCCTTAGCTTTCGGAAGTGACATTTAGTCTGATATGTGCCAGCCGTGCAATCTACCTAGCCCCGCAAAGTGCAAATATTAACCTAAATGCATATTAAGATACTGTGTGTTAGCTCCTGAACTGAAATAGAGAGTGGGTGTTCCAGCGGAGGCAAGCAAATCGTGTTGATTTACAGTGGCTTGCGGATTTGGCCCATTACCGCTTCTTTATACACTTTTAAAAAGAAATGCCAACTCGATAGTTTAGGCTTTAACTGGAACATGGCAAGTAATTGTATGTTTTGGCGGACCCCTAGTAATGTTGCAGAATCTTTCTCAGAAGTTGTTCCATGGGATAGCCGATTCCTCAGGTAAGAGCTACTTGTTTGTTCAATCCTCCATCTTAGGCCTGCTCCTCAGGTGCATCCTCCTTCTCGCAGCGATTTCCTAGGAACAGATTTCGAAGAACAGCTCTGATCACAGAATCACAGATTGGTTAGGGTTGGAAAGGAGCTCTGGAGATCATCCAGCCCAACCCCCCTGCCAGAGCAGGGTCACCTACAGCAGGTTGCACAGGATGACCTCCAGGCGGGTTTTGAATGTCTCTGGGGTCGGAGACTCTACCGCCTCCCCGGGCAGCCTGTTCCAGCGCTCTGCCACCCTCAAAGTAAAGAAGTTCCTCCTCATGCTTTGATAGAAGTTCCTACGTTCCAGTTTGTACCCGTTACCTCTTGTCCTGGATCATCTTTGATGATCCAGGACAAGAGGTAACGGGCACCAATTGGAACGTAGGAACTTGAACTTGAACTAGAACGTAGGAACTTGAACTTGAACATAGGATTATCCTTGATGATTCAGGATAGCTGTGTGTCTGACCAGTCTGTCTTTCGAAGGAGGTCCTTGACCAGCTCCAGCCATGCTGTGCTGAGCAGAGCCCCTGGCAGCAGCCCCACAGCTCACTCCCAGTGTGCCTGAATGGAAAAGGTACCAAAGTTGCTCCAACACTTTCTGAAAAACTCTATAGTGTTACCCCACAAGCGCAAAGCGACGGCAAAGCCCGTGAAATGACACCGGTGCTTCCAGAAAATGTCAAGCTTCCTGCCCAAGGGTGACATGCCATGCGGTGGGGTCAGGGCCACGCGCTGAGCACCCGGTGCGCTGGGGTTGCCCCAGCGGTTCCTGAGCAGCTCCTGCAGTGCTGCCGCCGGTACCGTTCTGGCGGCTGTAGTTGTTTAAAAAGCCGTTGTTGTTTCCGGCGTAATCTGACGGCAGTTTTCTCGGGCATTTGGGCCTCTTCTAATAAGTGTGCTGTGAGTACATCTGCAAGCATTCACCTGTCGAGGTCAAATGACTGGTGGTGCTCATCTGCCCCCGTGCTGCTGCTGCTGCCTCCCGTGAATGCTCATGTGCCTGCGTGCCCCTGTACAGGCACAGATGCACGCGCGCAACACCTGATCCCGCATCCTAATTATTTTTCGCCCGGTTCTCGGAGTTGTTCTGCTTCCGGCTGATGAATGGGAAAGTGTAGTAGTGCTGTTTCATTTCACCAGCCTCTCAAGTGTGGAAATTATGGTAAATTTGAGAACAAGCCAGATTAGATTGATAGTTACACCTCCTCCTTTAATTAGCCAACCACAGGATCTGTGGAGGCAAAGGCCGGGGGGGTGTGTCGGTGTATATAAGGTGTATTGTCTATGTGAAAGATTAATCAAAAGGAGTTGCTTGAGGTGGGAAGGCTTTTCCGGAGAGGTTCCACATGTTGTCAGGTAGTCCCTCTGAATGGCAGCTTCCGGTTCGGTCCCTTAGCTTTCGGAAGTGACATTTAGTCTGATATGTGCCAGCCGTGCAATCTACCTAGCCCTGCAAAGTGCAAATATTAACATAAATGCATATTAAGATACTGTGTGTTAGCTCCTGAACTGCAATAGAGAGCGGGTGTTCCAGCGGAGGCAAGCAAATCGTGTTGATTTACAGTGGCTTGAGGATTTGGCCCATTACCGCTTCTTTATACACTTTTAAAAAGAAATGCCAACTCGATAGTTTAGGCTTTAACTGGAACATGGCAAGTAATTGTATGTTTTGGCGGACCCCTAGTAATGTTGCAGAATCTTTCTCAGAAGTTGTTCCATGGGATAGCCGATTCCTCAGGTAAGAGCTACTTGTTTGTTCAATCCTCCATCTTAGGCCTGCTCCTCAGGTGCATCCTCCTTCTCGCAGCGATTTCCTAGGAACAGATTTCGAAGAACAGCTCTGATCACAGAATCACAGATTGGTTAGGGTTGGAAAGGACCTCTGGAGATCATCCAGCCCAACCCCCCTGCCAGAGCAGGGTCACCTACAGCAGGTTGCACAGGATGACCTCCAGGCGGGTTTTGAATGTTTCTGGGGTGGGAGACTCTACCGCCTCCCTGGGCAGCCTGTTCCAGCGCTCTGCCACCCTCAAAGTAAAGAAGTTCCTCCTCATGCTTTGATAGAAGTTCCTACGTTCCAGTTTGTACCCGTTACCTCTTGTCCTGGATCATCTTTGATGATCCAGGACAAGAGGTAACGGGCACCAATTGGAACGTAGGAACTTGAACTTGAACTGGAACGTAGGAACTTGAACATAGGATTATCCTTGATGATTCAGGATAGCTGTGTGTCTGACCAGTCTGTCTTTCGAAGGAGGTCCTGGGCCAGCTCCAGCCATGCTGTGCTGAGCAGAGCCCCTGGCAGCAGCCCCACAGCTCACTCCCAGTGTGCCTGAATGGAAAAGGTACCAAAGTTGCTCCAACACTTTCTGAAAAACTCTATAGTGTTACCCCACAAGCGCAAAGCGACGGCAAAGCCCGTGAAATGACACCGGTGCTTCCAGAAAATGTCAAGCTTCCTGCCCAAGGGTGACATGCCATGCGGTGGGGTCAGGGCCACGCGCTGAGCACCCGGTGCGCTGGGGTTGCCCCAGCGGTTCCTGAGCAGCTCCTGCAGTGCTGCCGCCGGTACCGTTCTGGCGGCTGTAGTTGTTTAAAAAGCCGTTGTTGTTTCCGGCGTAATCTGACGGCAGTTTTCTCGGGCATTTGGGCCTCTTCTAATAAGTGTGCTGTGAGTACATCTGCAAGCATTCACCTGTCGAGGTCAAATGACTGGTGGTGCTCATCTGCCCCCGTGCTACTGCTGCTGCCTCCCGTGAATGCTCATGTGCCTGCGTGCCCCTGTACAGGCACAGATGCACGCGCGCAACACCTGATCCCGCATCCTAATTATTTTTCGCCCGGTTCTCGGAGTTGTTCTGCTTCCGGCTGATGAATGGGAAAGTGTAGTAGTGCTGTTTCATTTCACCAGCCTCTCAAGTGTGGAAATTATGGTAAATTTGAGAACAAGCCAGATTAGATTGATAGTTACACCTCCTCCTTTAATTAGCCAACCACAGGATCTGTGGACGCAAAGGCCGGGGGGGTGTGTCGGTGTATATAACGTGTATTGTCTATGTGAAAGATGAATCAAAAGGAGTTGCTTGAGGTGGGAAGGCTTTTCCGGAGAGGTTCCACATGTTGTCAGGTAGTCCCTCTGAATGGCAGCTTCCGGTTCGGTCCCTTAGCTTTCGGAAGTGACATTTAGTCTGATATGTGCCAGCCGTGCAATCTACCTAGCCCCGCAAAGTGCAAATATTAACATAAATGCATATTAAGATACTGTGTGTTAGCTCCTGAACTGAAATAGAGAGCGGGTGTTCCAGCGGAGGCAAGCAAATCGTGTTGATTTACAGTGGCTTGCGGATTTGGCCCATTACCGCTTCTTTATACACTTTTAAAAAGAAATACCAACTCGATAGTTTAGGCTTTAACTGGAACATGGCAAGTAATTGTATGTTTTGGCGGACCCCTAGTAATGTTGCAGAATCTTTCTCAGAAGTTGTTCCATGGGATAGCCGATTCCTCAGGTAAGAGCTACTTGTTTGTTCAATCCTCCATCTTAGGCCTGCTCCTCAGGTGCATCCTCCTTCTCGCAGCGATTTCCTAGGAACAGATTTCGAAGAACAGCTCTGATCACAGAATCACAGATTGGTTAGGGTTGGAAAGGAGCTCTGGAGATCATCCAGCCCAACCCCCCTGCCAGAGCAGGGTCACCTACAGCAGGTTGCACAGGATGACCTCCAGGCGGGTTTTGAATGTCTCTGGGGTCGGAGACTCTACCGCCTCCCCGGGCAGCCTGTTCCAGCGCTCTGCCACCCTCAAAGTAAAGAAGTTCCTCCTCATGCTTTGATAGAAGTTCCTAGGTTCCAGTTTGTACCCATTACCTCTTGTCCTGGATCATCTTTGATGATCCAGGACAAGAGGTAACGGGCACCAATTGGAACGTAGGAACTTAAACTTGAACTGGAAGGTAGGAACTTGAACTTGAACATAGGATTATCCTTGATGATTCAGGATAGCTGTGTGTCTGACCAGTCTGTCTTTCGAAGGAGGTCCCGGACCAGCTCCAGCCATGCTATGCTGAGCAGAGCCCCTGGCAGTAGCCCCACAGCTCACTCCCACTGTGCCTGAATGGAAAAGGTACCAAAGTTGCTCCAACACTTTCTGAAAAACTCTATAGTGTTACCCCACAAGCGCAAAGCGACGGCAAAGCCCGTGAAATGACACCGGTGCTTCCAGAAAATGTCAAGCTTCCTGCCCAAGGGTGACATGCCATGCGGTGGGGTCAGGGCCACGCGCTGAGCACCCGGTGCGCTGGGGTTGCCCCAGCGGTTCCTGAGCAGCTCCTGCAGTGCTGCCGCCGGTACCGTTCTGGCGGCTGTAGTTGTTTAAAAAGCCGTTGTTGTTTCCGGCGTAATCTGACGGCAGTTTTCTCGGGCATTTGGGCCTCTTCTAATAAGTGTGCTGTGAGTACATCTGCAAGCATTCACCTGTCGAGGTCAAATGACTGGTGGTGCTCATCTGCCCCCGTGCTACTGCTGCTGCCTCCCGTGAATGCTCATGTGCCTGCGTGCCCCTGTACAGGCACAGATGCACGCGCGCAACACCTGATCCCGCATCCTAATTATTTTTCGCCCGGTTCTCGGAGTTGTTCTGCTTCCGGCTGATGAATGGGAAAGTGTAGTAGTGCTGTTTCATTTCACCAGCCTCTCAAGTGTGGAAATTATGGTAAATTTGAGAACAAGCCAGATTAGATTGATAGTTACACCTCCTCCTTTAATTAGCCAACCACAGGATCTGTGGAGGCAAAGGCCGGGGGGGTGTGTCGGTGTATATAACGTGTATTGTCTATGTGAAAGATTAATCAAAAGGAGTTGCTTGAGGTGGGAAGGCTTTTCCGGAGAGGTTCCACATGTTGTCAGGTAGTCCCTCTGAATGGCAGCTTCCGGTTCGGTCCCTTAGCTTTTGGAAGTGACATTTAGTCTGATATGTGCCAGCCGTGCAATCTACCTAGCCCTGCAAAGTGCAAATATTAACCTAAATGCATATTAAGATACTGTGTGTTAGCTCCTGAACTGAAATAGAGAGCGGGTGTTCCAGCGGAGGCAAGCAAATCGTGTTGATTTAGAGTGGCTTGAGGATTTGGCCCATTACCGCTTCTTTATACACTTTTAAAAAGAAATGCCAACTCGATAGTTTAGGCTTTAACTGGAACATGGCAAGTAATTGTATGTTTTGGCGGAACCCTAGTAATGTTGCAGAATCTTTCTCAGAAGTTGTTCCATGGGATAGCCGATTCCTCAGGTAAGAGCTACTTGTTTGTTCAATCCTCCATCTTAGGCCTGCTCCTCAGGTGCATCCTCCTTCTCGCAGCGATTTCCTAGGAACAGATTTCGAAGAACAGCTCTGATCACAGAATCACAGATTGGTTAGGGTTGGAAAGGAGCTCTGGAGATCATCCAGTCCAACCCCCCTGCCAGAGCAGGGTCACCTACAGCAGGTTGCACAGGATGACCTCCAGGCGGGTTTTGAATGTCTCTGGGGTGGGAGACTCTACTGCCTCCCCGGGCAGCCTGTTCCAGCGCTCTGCCACCCTCAAAGTAAAGAAGTTCCTCCTCATGCTTTGATAGAAGTTCCTAGGTTCCAGTTTGTACGCGTTACCTCTTGTCCTGGATCATCTTTGATGATCATCATCTTTGATAATCCAGGACAAGAGGTAACGGGCACCAATTGGAACGTAGGAACTTGAACTTGAACTGGATTGTAGGAACTTGAACATAGGATTATCCTTGATGATTCAGGATAGCTGTGTGTCTGACCAGTCTGTCTTTCGAAGGAGGTCCTGGGCCAGCTCTAGCCATGCTGTGCTGAGCAGAGCCCCTGGCAGCAGCCCCACAGCTCACTCCCAGTGTGCCTGAATGGAAAAGGTACCAAAGTTGCTCCAACACTTTCTGAAAAACTCTATAGTGTTACCCCACAAGCGCAAAGCGACGGCAAAGCCCGTGAAATGACACCGGTGCTTCCAGAAAATGTCAAGCTTCCTGCCCAAGGGTGACATGCCATGCGGTGGGGTCAGGGCCACGCGCTGAGCACCCGGTGCGCTGGGGTTGCCCCAGCGGTTCCTGAGCAGCTCCTGCAGTGCTGCTGCCGGTACCGTTCTGGCGGCTGTAGTTGTTTAAAAAGCCGTTGTTGTTTCCGGCGTAATCTGACGGCAGTTTTCTCGGGCGTTTGGGCCTCTTCTAATAAGTGTGCTGTGAGTACATCTGCAAGCATTCACATGTCGAGGTCAAATGACTGGTGGTGCTCATCTGCCCCCGTGCTACTGCTGCTGCCTCCCGTGAATGCTCATGTGCCTGCGTGCCCCTGTACAGGCACAGATGCACGCGCGCAACACCTGATCCCGCATCCTAATTATTTTTCGCCCGGTTCTCGGAGTTGTTCTGCTTCCGGCTGATGAATGGGAAAGTGTAGTAGTGCTGTTTCATTTCACCAGCCTCTCAAGTGTGGAAATTATGGTAAATTTGAGAACAAGCCAGATTAGATTGATAGTTACACCTCCTCCTTTAATTAGCCAACCACAGGATCTGTGGAGGCAAAGGCCGGGGGGGTGTGTCGGTGTATATAAGGTGTATTGTCTATGTGAAAGATTAATCAAAAGGAGTTGCTTGAGGTGGGAAGGCTTTTCCGGAGAGGTTCCACATGTTGTCAGGTAGTCCCTCTGAATGGCAGCTTCCGGTTCGGTCCCTTAGCTTTCGGAAGTGACATTTAGTCTGATATGTGCCAGCCGTGCAATCTACCTAGCCCTGCAAAGTGCAAATATTAACCTAAATGCATATTAAGATAGTGTGTGTTAGCTCCTGAACTGAAATAGAGAGCGGGTGTTCCAGCGGAGGCAAGCAAATCGTTTTGATTTAGAGTGGCTTGAGGATTTGGCCCATTACCGCTTCTTTATACACTTTTAAAAAGAAATGCCAACTCGATAGTTTAGGCTTTAACTGGAACATGGCAAGTAATTGTATGTTTTGGCGGACCCCTAGTAATGTTGCAGAATCTTTCTCAGAAGTTGTTCCATGGGATAGCCGATTCCTCAGGTAAGAGCTACTTGTTTGTTCAATCCTCCATCTTAGGCCTGCTCCTCAGGTGCATCCTCCTTCTCGCAGCGATTTCCTAGGAACAGATTTCGAAGAACAGCTCTGATCACAGAATCACAGATTGGTTAGGGTTGGAAAGGAGCTCTGGAGATCATCCAGTCCAACCCCCTGCCAGAGCAGGGTCACCTACAGCAGGTTGCACAGGATGACCTCCAGGCGGGTTATGAATGTCTCTGGGGTGGGAGACTCTACCGCCTCTCTGGGCAGCCTGTTCCAGCGCTCTGCCACCCTCAAAGTAAAGAAGTTCCTCCTCATGCTTTGATAGAAGTTCCTAGGTTCCAGTTTGTACCCGTTACCTCTTGTCCTGGATCATCTTTGATGATCCAGGACAAGAGGTAACGGGCACCAATTGGAACGTAGGAACTTGAACTTGAACTGGAAGGTAGGAACTTGAACTTGAACATAGGATTATCCTTGATGATTCAGGATAGCTGTGTGTCTGACCAGTCTGTCTTTCGAAGGAGGTCCTGGGCCAGCTCCAGCCATGCTGTGCTGAGCAGAGCCCCTGGCAGCAGCCCCACAGCTCACTCCCAGTGTGCCTGAATGGAAAAGGTACCAAAGTTGCTCCAACACTTTCTGAAAAACTCTATAGTGTTACCCCACAAGCGCAAAGCGACGGCAAAGCCCGTGAAATGACACCGGTGCTTCCAGAAAATGTCAAGCTTCCTGCCCAAGGGTGACATGCCATGCGGTGGGGTCAGGGCCACGCGCTGAGCACCCGGTGCGCTGGGGTTGCCCCAGCGGTTCCTGAGCAGCTCCTGCAGTGCTGCCGCCGGTACCGTTCTGGCGGCTGTAGTTGTTTAAAAAGCCGTTGTTGTTTCCGGCGTAATCTGACGGCAGTTTTCTCGGGCATTTGGGCCTCTTCTAATAAGTGTGCTGTGAGTACATCTGCAAGCATTCACCTGTCGAGGTCAAATGACTGGTGGTGCTCATCTGCCCCCGTGCTACTGCTGCTGCCTCCCGTGAATGCTCATGTGCCTGCGTGCCCCTGTACAGGCACAGATGCACGCGCGCAACACCTGATCCCGCATCCTAATTATTTTTCGCCCGGTTCTCGGAGTTGTTCTGCTTCCGGCTGATGAATGGGAAAGTGTAGTAGTGCTGTTTCATTTCACCAGCCTCTCAAGTGTGGAAATTATGGTAAATTTGAGAACAAGCCAGATTAGATTGATAGTTACACCTCCTCCTTTAATTAGCCAACCACAGGATCTGTGGAGGCAAAGGCCGGGGGGGTGTGTCGGTGTATATAACGTGTATTGTCTATGTGAAAGATTAATCAAAAGGAGTTGCTTGAGGTGGGAAGGCTTTTCCGGAGAGGTTCCACATGTTGTCAGGTAGTCCCTCTGAATGGCAGCTTCCGGTTCGGTCCCTTAGCTTTCGGACGTGACATTTAGTCTGATATGTGCCAGCCGTGCAATCTACCTAGCCCTGCAAAGTGCAAATATTAACATAAATGCATATTAAGATACTGTGTGTTAGCTCCTGAACTGAAATAGAGAGCGGGTGTTCCAGCGGAGGCAAGCAAATCGTGTTGATTTAGAGTGGCTTGAGGATTTGGCCCATTACCGCTTCTTTATACACTTTTAAAAAGAAATGCCAACTCGATAGTTTAGGCTTTAACTGGAACATGGCAAGTAATTCTGTGTTTTGGCGGACCCCTAGTAATGTTGCAGAAACTTTCTCAGAAGTTGTTCCATGGGATAGCCGATTCCTCAGGTAAGAGCTACTTGTTTGTTCAATCCTCCATCTTAGGCCTGATCCTCAGGTGCATCCTCCTTCTCGCAGCGATTTCCTAGGAACAGATTTCGAAGAACAGCTCTGATCACAGAATCACAGATTGGTTAGGGTTGGAAAGGAGCTCTGGAGATCATCTAGTCCAACCCCCCTGCCAGAGCAGGGTCACCTACAGCAGGTTGCACAGGATGACCTCCAGGCGGGTTTTGAATGTCTCTGGGGTCGGAGACTCTACCGCCTCCCCGGGAAGCCTGTTCCAGCGCTCTGCCACCCTCAAAGTAAAGAAGTTCCTCCTCATGCTTTGATAGAAGTTCCTAGGTTCCAGTTTGTACTTGTTACCTCTTGTCCTGGATCATCTTTGATGATCCAGGACAAGAGGTAACGGGCACCAATTGGAACGTAGGAACTTGAACTTGAACTGGAAGGTAGGAACTTGAACTTGAACATAGGATTATCCTTGATGATTCAGGATAGCTGTGTGTCTGACCAGTCTGTCTTTCGAAGGAGGTCCTGGACCAGCTCCAGCCATGCTGTGCTGAGCAGAGCCCCTGGCAGCAGCCCCACACCTCACTCCCAGTGTGCCTGAATGGAAAAGGTACCAAAGTTGCTCCAACACTTTCTGAAAAACTCTATAGTGTTACCCCACAAGCGCAAAGCGACGGCAAAGCCCGTGAAATGACACCGGTGCTTCCAGAAAATGTCAAGCTTCCTGCCCAAGGGTGACATGCCATGCGGTGGGGTCAGGGCCACGCGCTGAGCACCCGGTGCGCTGGGGTTGCCCCAGCGGTTCCTGAGCAGCTCCTGCAGTGCTGCCGCCGGTACCGTTCTGGCGGCTGTAGTTGTTTAAAAAGCCGTTGTTGTTTCCGGCGTAATCTGACGGCAGTTTTCTCGGGCATATGGGCCTCTTCTAATAAGTGTGCTGTGAGTACATCTGCAAGCATTCACCTGTCGAGGTCAAATGACTGGTGGTGCTCATCTGCCCCCGTGCTACTGCTGCTGCCTCCCGTGAATGCTCATGTGCCTGCGTGCCCCTGTACAGGCACAGATGCACGCGCGCAACACCTGATCCCGCATCCTAATTATTTTTTGCCCGGTTCTCTGAGTTGTTCTGCTTCCGGCTGAAAAATGGGAAAGTGTAGTAGTGCTGTTTCATTTCACCAGCCTCTCAAGTGTGGAAATTATGGTAAATTTGAGAACGAGCGAGAGTAGATTGATAGTTACACCTCCTCCTTTAATTAGCCAACCACAGGATCTGTGGAGGCAAAGGCCGGGGGGGTGTGTCGGTGTATATAACGTGTATTGTCTATGTGAAAGATTAATCAAAAGGAGTTGCTTGAGGTGGGAAGGCTTTTCCGGAGAGGTTCCACATGTTGTCAGGTAGTCCCTCTGAATGGCAGCTTCCGGTTCGGTCCCTTAGCTTTTGGAAGTGACATTTAGTCTGATATGTGCCAGCCGTGCAATCTACCTAGCCCTGCAAAGTGCAAATATTAACCTAAATGCATATTAAGATACTGTGTGTTAGCTCCTGAACTGAAATAGAGAGCGGGTGTTCCAGCGGAGGCAAGCAAATCGTGTTGATTTAGAGTGGCTTGAGGATTTGGCCCATTACCGCTTCTTTATACACTTTTAAAAAGAAATGCCAACTCGATAGTTTAGGCTTTAACTGGAACATGGCAAGTAATTGTATGTTTTGGCGGACCCCTAGTAATGTTGCAGAATCTTTCTCAGAAGTTGTTCCATGGGATAGCCGATTCCTCAGGTAAGAGCTACTTGTTTGTTCAATCCTCCATCTTAGGCCTGCTCCTCAGGTGCATCC
The DNA here is from genome assembly GCF_965231255.1 of Vanellus vanellus. Lineage (NCBI taxonomy): Eukaryota > Metazoa > Chordata > Aves > Charadriiformes > Charadriidae > Vanellus > Vanellus vanellus. Next base: position 189,648 of record NW_028128478.1, on the reverse strand, counting down.
TCCTTCTCGCAGCGATTTCCTAGGAACAGATTTCGAAGAACAGCTCTGATCACAGAATCACAGATTGGTTAGGGTTGGAAAGGAGCTCTGGAGATCATCCAGTCCAACCCCCCTGCCAGAGCAGGGTCACCTACAGCAGGTTGCACAGGATGACCTCCAGGCGGGTTTTGAATGTCTCTGGGGTGGGAGACTCTACTGCCTCCCCGGGCAGCCTGTTCCAGCGCTCTGCCACCCTCAAAGTAAAGAAGTTCCTCCTCATGCTTTGATAGAAGTTCCTAGGTTCCAGTTTGTACGCGTTACCTCTTGTCCTGGATCATCTTTGATGATCCAGGACAAGAGGTAACGGGCACCAATTGGAACGTAGGAACTTGAACTTGAACTGGAAGGTAGGAACTTGAACTTGAACATAGGATTATCCTTGATGATTCAGGATAGCTGTGTGTCTCACCAGTCTGTCTTTCGAAGGAGGTCCTGGGCCAGCTCCAGCCATGCTGTGCTGAGCAGAGCCCCTGGCAGCAGCCCCACAGCTCACTCCCAGTGTGCCTGAATGGAAAAGGTACCAAAGTTGCTCCAACACTTTCTGAAAAACTCTATAGTGTTACCCCACAAGCGCAAAGCGACGGCAAAGCCCGTGAAATGACACCGGTGCTTCCAGAAAATGTCAAGCTTCCTGCCCAAGGGTGACATGCCATGTGGTGGGGTCAGGGCCACGCGCTGAGCACCCGGTGCGCTGGGGTTTCCCCAGCGGTTCCTCAGCAGCTCCTGCAGTGCTGCCGCCGGTACCGTTCTGGCGGCTGTAGTTGTTTAAGAAGCCGTTGTTGTTTCCGGCGTAATCTGACGGCAGTTTTCTCGGGCATTTGGGCCTCTTCGAATAAGTGTGCTGTGAGTACATCTGCAAGCATTCACCTGTCGAGGTCAAATGACTGGTGGTGCTCATCTGCCCCCGTGCTACTGCTGCTGCCTCCCGTGAATGCTCATGTGCCTGCGTGCCCCTGTACAGGCACAGATGCACGCGCGCAACACCTGATCCCGCATCCTAATTATTTTTCGCCCGGTTCTCTGAGTTGTTCTGCTTCCGGCTGATGAATGGGAAAGTGTAGTAGTGCTGTTTCATTTCACCAGCCTCTCAAGTGTGGAAATTATGGTAAATTTGAGAACAAGCCAGATTAGATTGATAGTTACACCTCCTCCTTTAATTAGCCAACCACAGGATCTGTGGAGGCAAAGGCCGGGGGTTGTGTCGGTGTATATAAGGTGTATTGTCTATGTGAAAGATTAATCAAAAGGAGTTGCTTGAGGTGGGAAGGCTTTTCCGGAGAGGTTCCACATGTTGTCAGGTAGTCCCTCTGAATGGCAGCTTCCGGTTCGGTCCCTTAGCTTTCGGAAGTGACATTTAGTCTGATATGTGCCAGCCGTGCAATCTACCTAGCCCTGCAAAGTGCAAATATTAACCTAAATGCATATTAAGATAGTGTGTGTTAGCTCCTGAACTGAAATAGAGAGCGGGTGTTCCAGCGGAGGCAAGCAAATCGTGTTGATTTAGAGTGGCTTGAGGATTTGGCCCATTACCGCTTCTTTATACACTTTTAAAAAGAAATGCCAACTCGATAGTTTAGGCTTTAACTGGAACATGGCAAGTAATTCTGTGTTTTGGCGCACCCCTAGTAATGTTGCAGAATCTTTCTCAGAAGTTGTTCCATGGGATAGCCGATTCCTCAGGTAAGAGCTACTTGTTTGTTCAATCCTCCATCTTAGGCCTGCTCCTCAGGTGCATCCTCCTTCTCGCAGCGATTTCCTAGGAACAGATTTCGAAGAACAGCTCTGATCACAGAATCAAAGATTGGTTAGGGTTTGAAAGGACCTCTGGAGATCATCCAGTCCAACCCCCTGCCAGAGCAGGGTCACCTACAGCAGGTTGCACAGGATGACCTCCAGGCGGGTTATGAATGTCTCTGGGGTCGGAGACTCTACCGCCTCCCTGGGCAGCCTGTTCCAGCGCTCTGCCACCCTCAAAGTAAAGAAGTTCCTCCTCATGCTTTGATAGAAGTTCCTAGGTTCCAGTTTGTACTTGTTACCTCTTGTCCTGGATCATCTTTGATGATCCAGGCCAAGAAGTAACGGGCACCAATTGGAACGTAGGAACTTGAACTTGAACTGGAAGGTAGGAACTTGAACTTGAACATAGGATTATCCTTGATGATTCAGGATAGCTGTGTGTCTGACCAGTCTGTCTTTCGAAGGAGGTCCTGGGCCAGCTCCAGCCATGCTGTGCTGAGCAGAGCCCCTGGCAGCAGCCCCACAGCTCACTCCCAGTGTGCCTGAATGGAAAAGGTACCAAAGTTGCTCCAACACTTTCTGAAAAACTCTATAGTGTTACCCCACAAGCGCAAAGCGACGGCAAAGCCCGTGAAATGACACCGGTGCTTCCAGAAAATGTCAAGCTTCCTGCCCAAGGGTGACATGCCATGCGGTGGGGTCAGGGCCACGTGCTGAGCACCCGGTGCGCTGGAGTTGCCCCAGCGGTTCCTGAGCAGCTCCTGCAGTGCTGCCGCCGGTACCGTTCTGGCGGCTGTAGTTGTTTAAAAAGCCGTTGTTGTTTCCGGCGTAATCTGACGGCAGTTTTCTCGGGCATTTGGGCCTCTTCTAATAAGTGTGCTGTGAGTACATCTGCAAGCATTCACCTGTCGAGGTCAAATGACTGGTGGTGCTCATCTGCCCCCGTGCTACTGCTGCTGCCTCCCGTGAATGCTCATGTGCCTGCGTGCCCCTGTACAGGCACAGATGCACGCGCGCAACACCTGATCCCGCATCCTAATTATTTTTCGCCCGGTTCTCGGAGTTGTTCTGCTTCCGGCTGATGAATGGGAAAGTGTAGTAGTGCTGTTTCATTTCACCAGCCTCTCAAGTGTGGAAATTATGGTAAATTTGAGAACAAGCGAGATTAGATTGATAGTTACACCTCCTCCTTTAATTAGCCAACCACAGGATCTGTGGAGGCAAAGGCCGGGGGGGTGTGTCGGTGTATATAACGTGTATTGTCTATGTGAAAGATTAATCAAAAGGAGTTGCTTGAGGTGGGAAGGCTTTTCCGGAGAGGTTCCACATGTTGTCAGGTAGTCCCTCTGAATGGCAGCTTCCGGTTCGGTCCCTTAGCTTTCGGAAGTGACATTTAGTCTGATATGTGCCAGCCGTGCAATCTACCTAGCCCTGCAAAGTGCAAATATTAACCTAAATGCATATTAAGATACTGTGTGTTAGCTCCTGAACTGAAATAGAGAGCGGGTGTTCCAGCGGAGGCAAGCAAATCCTGTTGATTTAGAGTGGCTTGAGGATTTGGCCCATTACCGCTTCTTTATACACTTTTAAAAAGAAATGCCAACTCGATAGTTTAGGCTTTAACTGGAACATGGCAAGTAATTCTGTGTTTTGGCGGACCCCTAGTTATGTTGCAGAATCTTTCTCAGAAGTTGTTCCATGGGATAGCCGATTCCTCAGGTAAGAGCTACTTGTTTGTTCAATCCTCCATCTTAGGCCTGCTCCTCAGGTGCATCCTCCTTCTCGCAGCGATTTCCTAGGAACAGATTTCGAAGAACAGCTCTGATCACAGAATCACAGATTGGTTAGGGTTGGAAAGGAGCTCTGGAGATCATCCAGTCCAACCCCCCTGCCAGAGCAGGGTCACCTACAGCAGGTTGCACAGGATGACCTCCAGGCGGGTTTTGAATGTCTCTGGGGTGGGAGACTCTACTGCCTCCCTGGGCAGCCTGTTCCAGCGCTCTGCCACCCTCAAAGTAAAGAAGTTCCTCCTCATGCTTTGATAGAAGTTCCTAGGTTCCAGTTTGTACCCGTTACCTCTTGTCCTGGATCATCTTTGATGATCCAGGACAAGAGGTAACGGGCACCGATTGGAACGTAGGAACTTGAACTTGAACTGGAAGGTAGGAACTTGAACTTGAACATAGGATTATCCTTGATGATTCAGGATAGCTGTGTGTCTGACCAGTCTGTCTTTCGAAGGAGGTCCTGGGCCAGCTCCAGCCATGCTGTGCTGAGCAGAGCCCCTGGCAGCAGCCCCACACCTCACTCCCAGTGTGCCTGAATGGAAAAGGTACCAAAGTTGCTCCAACACTTTCTGAAAAACTCTATAGTGTTACCCCACAAGCGCAAAGCGACGGCAAAGCCCGTGAAATGACACCGGTGCTTCCAGAAAATGTCAAGCTTCCTGCCCAAGGGTGACATGCCATGCGGTGGGGTCAGGGCCACGCGCTGAGCACCCGGTGCGCTGGGGTTGCCCCAGCGGTTCCTGAGCAGCTCCTGCAGTGCTGCCGCCGGTACCGTTCTGGCGGCTGTAGTTGTTTAAAAAGCCGTTGTTGTTTCCGGCGTAATCTGACGGCAGTTTTCTCGGGCATTTGGGCCTCTTCTAATAAGTGTGCTGTGAGTACATCTGCAAGCATTCACCTGTCGAGGTCAAATGACTGGTGGTGCTCATCTGCCCCCGTGCTACTGCTGCTGCCTCCCGTGAATGCTCATGTGCCTGCGTGCCCCTGTACAGGCACAGATGCACGCGCGCAACACCTGATCCCGCATCCTAATTATTTTTCGCCCGGTTCTCGGAGTTGTTCTGCTTCCGGCTGATGAATGGGAAAGTGTAGTAGTGCTGTTTCATTTCACCAGCCTCTCAAGTGTGGAAATTATGGTAAATTTCAGAACAAGCCAGATTAGATTGATAGTTACACCTCCTCCTTTAATTAGCCAACCACAGGATCTGTGGAGGCAAAGGCCGGGGGGGTGTGTCGGTGTATATAACGTGTATTGTCTATGTGAAAGATTAATCAAAAGGAGTTGCTTGAGGTGGGAAGGCTTTTCCGGAGAGGTTCCACACGTTGTCAGGTAGTCCCTCTGAATGGCAGCTTCCGGTTCGGTCCCTTAGCTTTCGGAAGTGACATTTAGTCTGATATGTGCCAGCCGTGCAATCTACCTAGCCCTGCAAAGTGCAAATATTAACCTAAATGCATATTAAGATAGTGTGTGTTAGCTCCTGAACTGAAATAGAGAGCGGGTGTTCCAGCGGAGGCAAGCAAATCGTGTTGATTTACAGTGGCTTGAGGATTTGGCCCATTACCGCTTCTTTATACACTTTTAAAAAGAAATGCCAACTCGATAGTTTAGGCTTTAACTGGAACATGGCAAGTAATTGTATGTTTTGGCGGACCCCTAGTAATGTTGCAGAATCTTTCTCAGAAGTTGTTCCATGGGATAGCCGATTCCTCAGGTAAGAGCTACTTGTTTGTTCAATCCTCCATCTTAGGCCTGCTCCTCAGGTGCATCCTCCTTCTCGCAGCGATTTCCTAGGAACAGATTTCGAAGAACAGCTCTGATCACAGAATCACAGATTGGTTAGGGTTGGAAAGGAGCTCTGGAGATCATCCAGTCCAACCCCCCTGCCAGAGCAGGGTCACCTACAGCAGGTTGCACAGGATGACCTCCAGGCGGGTTTTGAATGTCTCTGGGGTCGGAGACTCTACCGCCTCCCTGGGCAGCCTGTTCCAGCGCTCTGCCACCCTCAAAGTAAAGAAGTTCCTCCTCATGCTTTGATAGAAGTTCCTAGGTTCCAGTTTGTACCCGTTACCTCTTGTCCTGGATCATCTTTGATGATCCAGGACAAGAGGTAACGGGCACCAATTGGAACGTAGGAACTTGAACTTGAACTGGAAGGTAGGAACTTGAACTTGAACATAGGATTATCCTTGATGATTCAGGATAGCTGTGTGTCTGACCAGTCTGTCTTTCGAAGGAGGTCCTGGGCCAGCTCCAGCCATGCTGTGCTGAGCAGAGCCCCTGGCAGCAGCCCCACAGCTCACTCCCAGTGTGCCTGAATGGAAAAGGTACCAAAGTTGCTCCAACACTTTCTGAAAAACTCTATAGTGTTACCCCACAAGCGCAAAGCGACGGCAAAGCCCGTGAAATGACACCGGTGCTTCCAGAAAATGTCAAGCTTCCTGCCCAAGGGTGACATGCCATGCGGTGGGGTCAGGGCCACGCGCTGAGCACCCGGTGCGCTGGGGTTGCCCCAGCGGTTCCTGAGCAGCTCCTGCAGTGCTGCCGCCGGTACCATTCTGGCAGCTGTAGTTGTTTAAAAAGCCGTTGTTGTTTCCGGCGTAATCTGACGGCAGTTTTCTCGGGCATTTGGGCCTCTTCTAATAAGTGTGCTGTGAGTACATCTGCAAGCATTCACCTGTCGAGGTCAAATGACTGGTGGTGCTCATCTGCCCCCGTGCTACTGCTGCTGCCTCCCGTGAATGCTCATGTGCCTGCGTGCCCCTGTACAGGCACAGATGCACGCGCGCAACACCTGATCCCGCATCCTAATTATTTTTCGCCCGGTTCTCGGAGTTGTTCTGCTTCCGGCTGATGAATGGGAAAGTGTAGTAGTGCTGTTTCATTTCACCAGCCTCTCAAGTGTGGAAATTATGGTAAATTTGAGAACAAGCCAGATTAGATTGATAGTTACACCTCCTCCTTTAATTAGCCAACCACAGGATCTGTGGAGGCAAAGGCCGGGGGGGTGTGTCGGTGTATATAACGTGTATTGTCTATGTGAAAGATGAATCAAAAGGAGTTGCTTGAGGTGGGAAGGCTTTTCCGGAGAGGTTCCACATGTTGTCAGGTAGTCCCTCTGAATGGCAGCTTCCGGTTCGGTCCCTTAGCTTTCGGAAGTGACATTTAGTCTGATATGTGCCAGCCGTGCAATCTACCTAGCCCCGCAAAGTGCAAATATTAACATAAATGCATATTAAGATACTGTGTGTTAGCTCCTGAACTGAAATAGAGAGCGGGTGTTCCAGCGGAGGCAAGCAAATCGTGTTGATTTAGAGTGGCTTGAGGATTTGGCCCATTACCGCTTCTTTATACACTTTTAAAAAGAAATGCCAACTCGATAGTTTAGGCTTTAACTGGAACATGGCAAGTAATTGTATGTTTTGGCGGACCCCTAGTAATGTTGCAGAATCTTTCTCAGAAGTTGTTCCATGGGATAGCCGATTCCTCAGGTAAGAGCTACTTGTTTGTTCAATCCTCCATCTTAGGCCTGATCCTCAGGTGCATCCTCCTTCTCGCAGCGATTTCCTAGGAACAGATTTCGAAGAACAGCTCTGATCACAGAATCACAGATTGGTTAGGGTTGGAAAGGAGCTCTGGAGATCATCCAGTCCAACCCCCCTGCCAGAGCAGGGTCACCTACAGCAGGTTGCACAGGATGACCTCCAGGCGGGTTTTGAATGTCTCTGGGGTGGGAGACTCTACTGCCTCCCTGGGCAGCCTGTTCCAGCGCTCTGCCACCCTCAAAGTAAAGAAGTTCCTCCTCATGCTTTGATAGAAGTTCCTAGGTTCCAGTTTGTACCCGTTACCTCTTGTCCTGGATCATCTTTGATGATCCAGGACAAGAGGTAACGGGCACCGATTGGAACGTAGGAACTTGAACTTGAACTGGAAGGTAGGAACTTGAACTTGAACATAGGATTATCCTTGATGATTCAGGATAGCTGTGTGTCTGACCAGTCTGTCTTTCGAAGTAGGTCCTGGGCCAGCTCCAGCCATGCTGTGCTGAGCAGAGCCCCTGGCAGCAGCCCCACAGCTCACTCCCAGTGTGCCTGAATGGAAAAGGTACCAAAGTTGCTCCAACACTTTCTGAAAAACTCTATAGTGTTACCCCACAAGCGCAAAGCGACGGCAAAGCCCGTGAAATGACACCGGTGCTTCCAGAAAATGTCAAGCTTCCTGCCCAAGGGTGACACGCCATGCGGTGGGGTCAGGGCCACGCGCTGAGCACCCGGTGCGCTGGGGTTGCCCCAGCGGTTCCTGAGCAGCTCCTGCAGTGCTGCCGCCGGTACCGTTCTGGCGGCTGTAGTTGTTTAAAAAGCCGTTGTTGTTTCCGGCGTAATCTGACGGCAGTTTTCTCGGGCATTTGGGCCTCTTCTAATAAGTGTGCTGTGAGTACATCTGCAAGCATTCACCTGTCGAGGTCAAATGACTGGTGGTGCTCATCTGCCCCCGTGCTACTGCTGCTGCCTCCCGTGAATGCTCATGTGCCTGCGTGCCCCTGTACAGGCACAGATGCACGCGCGCAACACCTGATCCCGCATCCTAATTATTTTTCGCCCGGTTCTCTGAGTTGTTCTGCTTCCGGCTGATGAATGGGAAAGTGTAGTAGTGCTGTTTCATTTCACCAGCCTCTCAAGTGTGGAAATTATGGTAAATTTGAGAACAAGCGAGATTAGATTGATAGTTACACCTCCTCCTTTAATTAGCCAACCACAGGATCTGTGGAGGCAAAGGCCGGGGGGGTGTGTCGGTGTATATAACGTGTATTGTCTATGTGAAAGATTAATCAAAAGGAGTTGCTTGAGGTGGGAAGGCTTTTCCGGAGAGGTTCCACATGTTGTCAGGTAGTCCCTCTGAATGGCAGCTTCCGGTTCGGTCCCTTAGCTTTCGGAAGTGACATTTAGTCTGATATGTGCCAGCCGTGCAATCTACCTAGCCCTGCAAAGTGCAAATATTAACCTAAATGCATATTAAGATACTGTGTGTTAGCTCCTGAACTGAAATAGAGAGCGGGTGTTCCAGCGGAGGCAAGCAAATCTTGTTGATTTACAGTGGCTTGAGGATTTGGCCCATTACCGCTTCTTTATACACTTTTAAAAAGAAATGCCAACTCGATAGTTTAGGCTTTAACTGGAACATGGCAAGTAATTGTATGTTTTGGCGGACCCCTAGTAATGTTGCAGAATCTTTCTCAGAAGTTGTTCCATGGGATAGCCGATTCCTCAGGTAAGAGCTACTTGTTTGTTCAATCCTCCATCTTAGGCCTGCTCCTCAGGTGCATCCTCCTTCTCGCAGCGATTTCCTAGGAACAGATTTCGAAGAACAGCTCTGATCACAGAATCACAGATTGGTTAGGGTTGGAAAGGAGCTCTGGAGATCATCCAGCCCAACCCCCCTGCCAGAGCAGGGTCACCTTCAGCAGGTTGCACAGGATGACCTCCAGGCGGGTTTTGAATGTCTCTGGGGTGGGAGACTCTACCGCCTCCCTGGGCAGCCTGTTCCAGCGCTCTGCCACCCTCAAAGTAAAGAAGTTCCTCCTCATGCTTTGATAGAAGTTCCTAGGTTCCAGTTTGTACCCGTTACATCTTGTCCTGGATCATCAAAAATCATCTTTGATGATCCAGGCCAAGAGGTAACGGGCACCAATTGGAACGTAGGAACTTGAACTTGAACTGGAAGGTAGGAACTTGAACTTGAACATAGGATTATCCTTGATGATTCAGGATAGCTGTGTGTCTGACCAGTCTGTCTTTCGAAGGAGGTCCTGGGCCAGCTCCAGCCATGCTGTGCTGAGCAGAGCCCCTGGCAGCAGCCCCACACCTCACTCCCAGTGTGCCTGAATGGAAAAGGTACCAAAGTTGCTCCAACACTTTCTGAAAAACTCTATAGTGTTACCCCACAAGCGCAAAGCGACGGCAAAGCCCGTGAAATGACACCGGTGCTTCCAGAAAATGTCAAGCTTCCTGCCCAAGGGTGACACGCCATGCGGTGGGGTCAGGGCCACGCGCTGAGCACCCGGTGCGCTGGGGTTGCCCCAGCGGTTCCTGAGCAGCTCCTGCAGTGCTGGCGCCGGTACCGTTCTGGCGGCTGTAGTTGTTTAAAAAGCCGTTGTTGTTTCCGGCGTAATCTGACGGCAGTTTTCTCGGGCATTTGGGCCTCTTCTAATAAGTGTGCTGTGAGTACATCTGCAAGCATTCACCTGTCGAGGTCAAATGACTGGTGGTGCTCATCTGCCCCCGTGCTACTGCTGCTGCCTCCCGTGAATGCTCATGTGCCTGCGTGCCCCTGTACAGGCACAGATGCACGCGCGCAACACCTGATCCCGCATCCTAATTATTTTTCGCCCGGTTCTCGGAGTTGTTCTGCTTCCGGCTGATGAATGGGAAAGTGTAGTAGTGCTGTTTCATTTCACCAGCCTCTCAAGTGTGGAAATTATGGTAAATTTGAGAACAAGCCAGATTAGATTGATAGTTACACCTCCTCCTTTAATTAGCCAACCACAGGATCTGTGGAGGCAAAGGCCGGGGGGGTGTGTCGGTGTATATAACGTGTATTGTCTATGTGAAAGATTAATCAAAAGGAGTTGCTTGAGGTGGGAAGGCTTTTCCGGAGAGGTTCCACATGTTGTCAGGTAGTCCCTCTGAATGGCAGCTTCCGGTTCGGTCCCTTAGCTTTCGGAAGTGACATTTAGTCTGATATGTGCCAGCCGTGCAATCTACCTAGCCCTGCAAAGTGCAAATATTAACCTAAATGCATATTAAGATACTGTGTGTTAGCTCCTGAACTGAAATAGAGAGCGGGTGTTCCAGCGGAGGCAAGCAAATCGTGTTGACTTACAGTGGCTTGAGGATTTGGCCCATTACCGCTTCTTTATACACTTTTAAAAAGAAATGCCAACTCGATAGTTTAGGCTTTAACTGGAACATGGCAAGTAATTGTATGTTTTGGCGGACCCCTAGTAATGTTGCAGAATCTTTCTCAGAAGTTGTTCCATGGGATAGCCGATTCCTCAGGTAAGAGCTACTTGTTTGTTCAATCCTCCATCTTAGGCCTGCTCCTCAGGTGCATCCTCCTTCTCGCAGCGATTTCCTAGGAACAGATTTCGAAGAACAGCTCTGATCACAGAATCACAGATTGGTTAGGGTTGGAAAGGAGCTCTGGAGATCATCCAGTCCAACCCCCCTGCCAGAGCAGGGTCACCTACAGCAGGTTGCACAGGATGACCTCCAGGCGGGTTTTGAATGTCTCTGGGGTGGGAGACTCTACTGCCTCCCTGGGCAGCCTGTTCCAGCGCTCTGCCACCCTCAAAGTAAAGAAGTTCCTCCTCATGCTTTGATAGAAGTTCCTAGGTTCCAGTTTGTACCCGTTACATCTTGTCCTGGATCATCTCTGATGATCCAGGACAAGAGGTAACGGGCACCGATTGGAACGTAGGAACTTGAACTTGAACTGGAAGGTAGGAACGTGAACTTGAACATAGGATTATCCTTGATGATTCAGGATAGCTGTGTGTCTGACCAGTCTGTCTTTCGAAGTAGGTCCTGGGCCAGCTCCAGCCATGCTGTGCTGAGCAGAGCCCCTGGCAGCAGCCCCACAGCTCACTCCCAGTGTGCCTGAATGGAAAAGGTACCAAAGTTGCTCCAACACTTTCTGAAAAACTCTATAGTGTTACCCCACAAGCGCAAAGCGACGGCAAAGCCCGTGAAATGACACCGGTGCTTCCAGAAAATGTCAAGCTTCCTGCCCAAGGGTGACATGCCATGCGGTGGGGTCAGGCCCACGCGCTGAGCACCCGGTGCGCTGGGGTTGCCCCAGCGGTTCCTGAGCAGCTCCTGCAGTGCTGCCGCCGGTACCGTTCTGGCGGCTGTAGTTGTTTAAAAAGCCGTTGTTGTTTCCGGCGTAATCTGACGGCAGTTTTCTCGGGCGTTTGGGCCTCTTCTAATAAGTGTGCTGTGAGTACATCTGCAAGCATTCACCTGTCGAGGTCAAATGACTGGTGGTGCTCATCTCCCCCCGTGCTACTGCTGCTGCCTCCCGTGAATGCTCATGTGCCTGCGTGCCCCTGTACAGGCACAGATGCACGCGCGCAACACCTGATCCCGCATCCTAATTATTTTTCGCCCGGTTCTCGGAGTTGTTCTGCTTCCGGCTGATGAATGGGAAAGTGTAGTAGTGCTGTTTCATTTCACCAGCCTCTCAAGTGTGGAAATTATGGTAAATTTGAGAACAAGCCAGATTAGATTGATAGTTACACCTCCTCCTTTAATTAGCCAACCACAGGATCTGTGGAGGCAAAGGCCGGGGGGGTGTGTCGGTGTATATAACGTGTATTGTCTATGTGAAAAATTAATCAAAAGGAGTTGCTTGAGGTGGGAAGGCTTTTCCGGAGAGGTTCCACATGTTGTCAGGTAGTCCCTCTGAATGGCAGCTTCCGGTTCGGTCCCTTAGCTTTCGGAAGTGACATTTAGTCTGATATGTGCCAGCCGTGCAATCTACCTAGCCCCGCAAAGTGCAAATATTAACCTAAATGCATATTAAGATACTGTGTGTTAGCTCCTGAACTGAAATAGAGAGCGGGTGTTCCAGCGGAGGCAAGCAAATCGTGTTGATTTAGAGTGGCTTGAGGATTTGGCCCATTACCGCTTCTTTATACACTTTTAAAAAGAAATGCCAACTCGATAGTTTAGGCTTTAACTGGAACATGGCAAGTAATTGTATGTTTTGGCGGACCCCTAGTAATGTTGCAGAATCTTTCTCAGAAGTTGTTCCATGGGATAGCCGATTCCTCAGGTAAGAGCTACTTGTTTGTTCAATCCTCCATCTTAGGCCTGATCCTCAGGTGCATCCTCCTTCTCGCAGCGATTTCCTAGGAACAGATTTCGAAGAACAGCTCTGATCACAGAATCACAGATTGGTTAGGGTTGGAAAGGAGCTCTGGAGATCATCCAGTCCAACCCCCCTGCCAGAGCAGGGTCACCTACAGCAGGTTGCACAGGATGACCTCCAGGCGGGTTTTGAATGTCTCTGGGGTGGGAGACTCTACTGCCTCCCTGGGCAGCCTGTTCCAGCGCTCTGCCACCCTCAAAGTAAAGAAGTTCCTCCTCATGCTTTGATAGAAGTTCCTAGGTTCCAGTTTGTACCCGTTACCTCTTGTCCTGGATCATCTTTGATGATCCAGGACAAGAGGTAACGGGCACCGATTGGAACGTAGGAACTTGAACTTGAACTGGAAGGTAGGAACTTGAACTTGAACATAGGATTATCCTTGATGATTCAGGATAGCTGTGTGTCTGACCAGTCTGTCTTTCGAAGTAGGTCCTGGGCCAGCTCCAGCCATGCTGTGCTGAGCAGAGCCCCTGGCAGCAGCCCCACACCTCACTCCCAGTGTGCCTGAATGGAAAAGGTACCAAAGTTGCTCCAACACTTTCTGAAAAACTCTATAGTGTTACCCCACAAGCGCAAAGCGACGGCAAAGCCCGTGAAATGACACCGGTGCTTCCAGAAAATGTCAAGCTTCCTGCCCAAGGGTGACACGCCATGCGGTGGGGTCAGGGCCACGCGCTGAGCACCCGGTGCGCTGGGGTTGCCCCAGCGGTTCCTGAGCAGCTCCTGCAGTGCTGCCGCCGGTACCGTTCTGGCGGCTGTAGTTGTTTAAAAAGCCGTTGTTGTTTCCGGCGTAATCTGACGGCAGTTTTCTCGGGCATTTGGGCCTCTTCTAATAAGTGTGCTGTGAGTACATCTGCAAGCATTCACCTGTCGAGGTCAAATGACTGGTGGTGCTCATCTGCCCCCGTGCTACTGCTGCTGCCTCCCGTGAATGCTCATGTGCCTGCGTGCCCCTGTACAGGCACAGATGCACGCGCGCAACACCTGATCCCGCATCCTAATTATTTTTCGCCCGGTTCTCGGAGTTGTTCTGCTTCCGGCTGATGAATGGGAAAGTGTAGTAGTGCTGTTTCATTTCACCAGCCTCTCAAGTGTGGAAATTATGGTAAATTTGAGAACAAGCCAGATTAGATTGATAGTTACACCTCCTCCTTTAATTAGCCAACCACAGGATCTGTGGAGGCAAAGGCCGGGGGGGTGTGTCGGTGTATATAACGTGTATTGTCTATGTGAAAGATTAATCAAAAGGAGTTGCTTGAGGTGGGAAGGCTTTTCCGGAGAGGTTCCACATGTTGTCAGGTAGTCCCTCTGAATGGCAGCTTCCGGTTCGGTCCCTTAGCTTTCGGAAGTGACATTTAGTCTGATATGTGCCAGCCGTGCAATCTACCTAGCCCTGCAAAGTGCAAATATTAACCTAAATGCATATTAAGATAGTGTGTGTTAGCTCCTGAACTGAAATAGAGAGCGGGTGTTCCAGCGGAGGCAAGCAAATCGTGTTGACTTACAGTGGCTTGAGGATTTGGCCCATTACCGCTTCTTTATACACTTTTAAAAAGAAATGCCAACTCGATAGTTTAGGCTTTAACTGGAACATGGCAAGTAATTGTATGTTTTGGCGGACCCCTAGTAATGTTGCAGAATCTTTCTCAGAAGTTGTTCCATGGGATAGCCGATTCCTCAGGTAAGAGCTACTTGTTTGTTCAATCCTCCATCTTAGGCCTGCTCCTCAGGTGCATCCTCCTTCTCGCAGCGATTTCCTAGGAACAGATTTCGAAGAACAGCTCTGATCACAGAATCACAGATTGGTTAGGGTTGGAAAGGAGCTCTGGAGATCATCCAGCCCAACCCCCCTGCCAGAGCAGGGTCACCTACAGCAGGTTGCACAGGATGACCTCCAGGCGGGTTTTGAATGTCTCTGGGGTCGGAGACTCTACTGCCTCCCTGGGCAGCCTGTTCCAGCGCTCTGCCACCCTCAAAGTAAAGAAGTTCCTCCTCATGCTTTGATAGAAGTTCCTAGGTTCCAGTTTGTACCCGTTACATCTTGTCCTGGATCATCTCTGATGATCCAGGACAAGAGGTAACGGGCACCGATTGGAACGTAGGAACTTGAACTTGAACTGGAAGGTAGGAACGTGAACTTGAACATAGGATTATCCTTGATGATTCAGGATAGCTGTGTGTCTGACCAGTCTGTCTTTCGAAGTAGGTCCTGGGCCAGCTCCAGCCATGCTGTGCTGAGCAGAGCCCCTGGCAGCAGCCCCACAGCTCACTCCCAGTGTGCCTGAATGGAAAAGGTACCAAAGTTGCTCCAACACTTTCTGAAAAACTCTATAGTGTTACCCCACAAGCGCAAAGCGACGGCAAAGCCCGTGAAATGACACCGGTGCTTCCAGAAAATGTCAAGCTTCCTGCCCAAGGGTGACATGCCATGCGGTGGGGTCAGGCCCACGCGCTGAGCACCTGGTGCGCTGGGGTTGCCCCAGCGGTTCCTGAGCAGCTCCTGCAGTGCTGCCGCCGGTACCGTTCTGGCGGCTGTAGTTGTTTAAAAAGCCGTTGTTGTTTCCGGCGTAATCTGACGGCAGTTTTCTCGGGCATTTGGGCCTCTTCTAATAAGTGTGCTGTGAGTACATCTGCAAGCATTCACCTGTCGAGGTCAAATGACTGGTGGTGCTCATCTGCCCCCGTGCTACTGCTGCTGCCTCCCGTGAATGCTCATGTGCCTGCGTGCCCCTGTACAGGCACAGATGCACGCGCGCAACACCTGATCCCGCATCCTAATTATTTTTCGCCCGGTTCTCGGAGTTGTTCTGCTTCCGGCTGATGAATGGGAAAGTGTAGTAGTGCTGTTTCATTTCACCAGCCTCTCAAGTGTGGAAATTATGGTAAATTTGAGAACAAGCCAGATTAGATTGATAGTTACACCTCCTCCTTTAATTAGCCAACCACAGGATCTGTGGAGGCAAAGGCCGGGGGGGTGTGTCGGTGTATATAACGTGTATTGTCTATGTGAAAGATTAATCAAAAGGAGTTGCTTGAGGTGGGAAGGCTTTTCCGGAGAGGTTCCACATGTTGTCAGGTAGTCCCTCTGAATGGCAGCTTCCGGTTCGGTCCCTTAGCTTTCGGAAGTGACATTTAGTCTGATATGTGCCAGCCGTGCAATCTACCTAGCCCCGCAAAGTGCAAATATTAACATAAATGCATATTAAGATACTGTGTGTTAGCTCCTGAACTGCAATAGAGAGCGGGTGTTCCAGCGGAGGCAAGCAAATCGTGTTGATTTACAGTGGCTTGCGGATTTGGCCCATTACCGCTTCTTTATACACTTTTAAAAAGAAATGCCAACTCGATAGTTTAGGCTTTAACTGGAACATGGCAAGTAATTGTATGTTTTGGCGGACCCCTAGTAATGTTGCAGAATCTTTCTCAGAAGTTGTTCCATGGGATAGCCGATTCCTCAGGTAAGAGCTACTTGTTTGTTCAATCCTCCATCTTAGGCCTGCTCCTCAGGTGCATCCTCCTTCTCGCAGCGATTTCCTAGGAACAGATTTCGAAGAACAGCTCTGATCACAGAATCACAGATTGGTTAGGGTTGGAAAGGAGCTCTGGAGATCATCCAGTCCAACCCCCCTGCCAGAGCAGGGTCACCTTCAGCAGGTTGCACAGGATGACCTCCAGGCGGGTTTTGAATGTCTCTGGGGTCGGAGACTCTACCGCCTCCCTGGGCAGCCTGTTCCAGCGCTCTGCCACCCTCAAAGTAAAGAAGTTCCTCCTCATGCTTTGATAGAAGTTCCTACGTTCCAGTTTGTACCCGTTACATCTTGTCCTGGATCATCAAAAATCATCTTTGATGATCCAGGCCAAGAGGTAACGGGCACCAATTGGAACGTAGGAACTTGAACTTGAACTGGAAGGTAGGAACTTGAACTTGAACATAGGATTATCCTTGATGATTCAGGATAGCTGTGTGTCTGACCAGTCTGTCTTTCGAAGGAGGTCCTGGGCCAGCTCCAGCCATGCTGTGCTGAGCAGAGCCCCTGGCAGCAGCCCCACACCTCACTCCCAGTGTGCCTGAATGGAAAAGGTACCAAAGTTGCTCCAACACTTTCTGAAAAACTCTATAGTGTTACCCCACAAGCGCAAAGCGACGGCAAAGCCCGTGAAATGACACCGGTGCTTCCAGAAAATGTCAAGCTTCCTGCCCAAGGGTGACATGCCATGCGGTGGGGTCAGGGCCACGCACTGAGCACCCGGTGCGCTGGGGTTGCCCCAGCGGTTCCTGAGCAGCTCCTGCAGTGCTGCCGCCGGTACCGTTCTGGCGGCTGTAGTTGTTTAAAAAGCCGTTGTTGTTTCCGGCGTAATCTGACGGCAGTTTTCTCGGGCATTTGGGCCTCTTCTAATAAGTGTGCTGTGAGTACATCTGCAAGCATTCACCTGTCGAGGTCAAATGACTGGTGGTGCTCATCTGCCCCCGTGCTACTGCTGCTGCCTCCCGTGAATGCTCATGTGCCTGCGTGCCCCTGTACAGGCACAGATGCACGCGCGCAACACCTGATCCCGCATCCTAATTATTTTTCGCCCGGTTCTCGGAGTTGTTCTGCTTCCGGCTGATGAATGGGAAAGTGTAGTAGTGCTGTTTCATTTCACCAGCCTCTCAAGTGTGGAAATTATGGTAAATTTGAGAACAAGCGAGATTAGATTGATAGTTACACCTCCTCCTTTAATTAGCCAACCACAGGATCTGTGGAGGCAAAGGCCGGGGGGGTGTGTCGGTGTATATAACGTGTATTGTCTATGTGAAAGATTAATCAAAAGGAGTTGCTTGAGGTGGGAAGGCTTTTCCGGAGAGGTTCCACATGTTGTCAGGTAGTCCCTCTGAATGGCAGCTTCCGGTTCGGTCCCTTAGCTTTCGGAAGTGACATTTAGTCTGATATGTGCCAGCCGTGCAATCTACCTAGCCCTGCAAAGTGCAAATATTAACCTAAATGCATATTAAGATACTGTGTGTTAGCTCCTGAACTGAAATAGAGAGCGGGTGTTCCAGCGGAGGCAAGCAAATCGTGTTGATTTACAGTGGCTTGAGGATTTGGCCCATTACCGCTTCTTTATACACTTTTAAAAAGAAATGCCAACTCGATAGTTTAGGCTTTAACTGGAACATGGCAAGTAATTGTATGTTTTGGCGGACCCCTAGTAATGTTGCAGAATCTTTCTCAGAAGTTGTTCCATGGGATAGCCGATTCCTCAGGTAAGAGCTACTTGTTTGTTCAATCCTCCATCTTAGGCCTGCTCCTCAGGTGCATCCTCCTTCTCGCAGCGATTTCCTAGGAACAGATTTCGAAGAACAGCTCTGATCACAGAATCACAGATTGGTTAGGGTTGGAAAGGAGCTCTGGAGATCATCCAGTCCAACCCCCCTGCCAGAGCAGGGTCACCTTCAGCAGGTTGCACAGGATGACCTCCAGGCGGGTTTTGAATGTCTCTGGGGTGGGAGACTCTACCGCCTCGCTGGGCAGCCTGTTCCAGCGCTCTGCCACCCTCAAAGTAAAGAAGTTCCTCCTCATGCTTTGATAGAAGTTCCTACGTTCCAGTTTGTACCCGTTACATCTTGTCCTGGATCATCAAAAATCATCTTTGATGATCCAGGACAAGAGGTAACGGGCACCAATTGGAACGTAGGAACTTGAACTTGAACTGGAAGGTAGGAACTTGAACTTGAACATAGGATTATCCTTGATGATTCAGGATAGCTGTGTGTCTGACCAGTCTGTCTTTCGAAGGAGGTCCTGGGCCAGCTCCAGCCATGCTGTGCTGAGCAGAGCCCCTGGCAGCAGCCCCACACCTCACTCCCAGTGTGCCTGAATGGAAAAGGTACCAAAGTTGCTCCAACACTTTCTGAAAAACTCTATAGTGTTACCCCACAAGCGCAAAGCGACGGCAAAGCCCGTGACATGACACCGGTGCTTCCAGAAAATGTCAAGCTTCCTGCCCAAGAGTGACATGCCATGCGGTGGGGTCAGGGCCACGCGCTGAGCACCCGGTGCGCTGGGGTTGCCCCAGCGGTTCCTGAGCAGCTCCTGCAGTGCTGCCGCCGGTACCGTTCTGGCGGCTGTAGTTGTTTAAAAAGCCGTTGTTGTTTCCGGCGTAATCTGACGGCAGTTTTCTCGGGCATTTGGGCCTCTTCTAATAAGTGTGCTGTGAGTACATCTGCAAGCATTCACCTGTCGAGGTCAAATGACTGGTGGTGCTCATCTGCCCCCGTGCTACTGCTGCTGCCTCCCGTGAATGCTCATGTGCCTGCGTGCCCCTGTACAGGCACAGATGCACGCGCGCAACACCTGATCCCGCATCCTAATTATTTTTCGCCCGGTTCTCGGAGTTGTTCTGCTTCCGGCTGATGAATGGGAAAGTGTAGTAGTGCTGTTTCATTTCACCAGCCTCTCAAGTGTGGAAATTATGGTAAATTTGAGAACAAGCCAGATTAGATTGATAGTTACACCTCCTCCTTTAATTAGCCAACCACAGGATCTGTGGAGGCAAAGCCCGGGGGGGTGTGTCGGTGTATATAACGTGTATTGTCTATGTGAAAGATTAATCAAAAGGAGTTGCTTGAGGTGGGAAGGCTTTTCCGGAGAGGTTCCACACGTTGTCAGGTAGTCCCTCTGAATGGCAGCTTCCGGTTCGGTCCCTTAGCTTTCGGAAGTGACATTTAGTCTGATATGTGCCAGCCGTGCAATCTACCTAGCCCTGCAAAGTGCAAATATTAACCTAAATGCATATTAAGATAGTGTGTGTTAGCTCCTGAACTGAAATAGAGAGCGGGTGTTCCAGCGGAGGCAAGCAAATCGTGTTGATTTACAGTGGCTTGAGGATTTGGCCCATTACCGCTTCTTTATACACTTTTAAAAAGAAATGCCAACTCGATAGTTTAGGCTTTAACTGGAACATGGCAAGTAATTGTATGTTTTGGCGGACCCCTAGTAATGTTGCAGAATCTTTCTCAGAAGTTGTTCCATGGGATAGCCGATTCCTCAGGTAAGAGCTACTTGTTTGTTCAATCCTCCATCTTAGGCCTGCTCCTCAGGTGCATCCTCCTTCTCGCAGCGATTTCCTAGGAACAGATTTCGAAGAACAGCTCTGATCACAGAATCACAGATTGGTTAGGGTTGGAAAGGAGCTCTGGAGATCATCCAGTCCAACCCCCCTGCCAGAGCAGGGTCACCTACAGCAGGTTGCACAGGATGACCTCCAGGCGGGTTTTGAATGTCTCTGGGGTGGGAGACTCTACCGCCTCCCTGGGCAGCCTGTTCCAGCGCTCTGCCACCCTCAAAGTAAAGAAGTTCCTCCTCATGCTTTGATAGAAGTTCCTAGGTTCCAGTTTGTACCCGTTACCTCTTGTCCTGGATCATCTTTGATGATCCAGGACAAGAGGTAACGGGCACCAATTGGAACGTAGGAACTTGAACTTGAACTGGAAGGTAGGAACTTGAACTTGAACATAGGATTATCCTTGATGATTCAGGATAGCTGTGTGTCTGACCAGTCTGTCTTTCGAAGGAGGTCCTGGGCCAGCTCCAGCCATGCTGTGCTGAGCAGAGCCCCTGGCAGCAGCCCCACAGCTCACTCCCAGTGTGCCTGAATGGAAAAGGTACCAAAGTTGCTCCAACACTTTCTGAAAAACTCTATAGTGTTACCCCACAAGCGCAAAGCGACGGCAAAGCCCGTGAAATGACACCGGTGCTTCCAGAAAATGTCAAGCTTCCTGCCCAAGGGTGACATGCCATGCGGTGGGGTCAGGGCCACGCGCTGAGCACCCGGTGCGCTGGGGTTGCCCCAGCGGTTCCTGAGCAGCTCCTGCAGTGCTGCCGCCGGTACCGTTCTGGCGGCTGTAGTTGTTTAAAAAGCCGTTGTTGTTTCCGGCGTAATCTGACGGCAGTTTTCTCGGGCATTTGGGCCTCTTCTAATAAGTGTGCTGTGAGTACATCTGCAAGCATTCACCTGTCGAGGTCAAATGACTGGTGGTGCTCATCTCCCCCCGTGCTACTGCTGCTGCCTCTCGTGAATGCTCATGTGCCTGCGTGCCCCTGTACAGGCACAGATGCACGCGCGCAACAACTGATCCCGCATCCTAATTATTTTTCGCCCGGTTCTCTGAGTTGTTCTGCTTCCGGCTGATGAATGGGAAAGTGTAGTAGTGCTGTTTCATTTCACCAGCCTCTCAAGTGTGGAAATTATGGTAAATTTGAGAACAAGCCAGATTAGATTGATAGTTACACCTCCTCCTTTAATTAGCCAACCACAGGATCTGTGGAGGCAAAGGCCGGGGGGGTGTGTCGGTGTATATAAGGTGTATTGTCTATGTGAAAGATTAATCAAAAGGAGTTGCTTGAGGTGGGAAGGCTTTTCCGGAGAGGTTCCACATGTTGTCAGGTAGTCCCTCTGAATGGCAGCTTCCGGTTCGGTCCCTTAGCTTTCGGAAGTGACATTTAGTCTGATATGTGCCAGCCGTGCAATCTACCTAGCCCTGCAAAGTGCAAATATTAACCTAAATGCATATTAAGATAGTGTGTGTTAGCTCCTGAACTGAAATAGAGAGCGGGTGTTCCAGCGGAGGCAAGCAAATCGTGTTGATTTAGAGTGGCTTGAGGATTTGGCCCATTACCGCTTCTTTATACACTTTTAAAAAGAAATGCCAACTCGATAGTTTAGGCTTTAACTGGAACATGGCAAGTAATTGTATGTTTTGGCGGACCCCTAGTAATGTTGCAGAATCTTTCTCAGAAGTTGTTCCATGGGATAGCCGATTCCTCAGGTAAGAGCTACTTGTTTGTTCAATCCTCCATCTTAGGCCTGCTCCTCAGGTGCATCCTCCTTCTCGCAGCGATTTCCTAGGAACAGATTTCGAAGAACAGCTCTGATCACAGAATCACAGATTGGTTAGGGTTGGAAAGGAGCTCTGGAGATCATCCAGTCCAACCCCCCTGCCAGAGCAGGGTCACCTACAGCAGGTTGCACAGGATGACCTCCAGGCGGGTTTTGAATGTTTCTGGTGTGGGAGACTCTACCGCCTCCCTGGGCAGCCTGTTCCAGCGCTCTGCCACCCTCAAAGTAAAGAAGTTCCTCCTCATGCTTTGATAGAAGTTCCTAGGTTCCAGTTTGTACCCGTTACCTCTTGTCCTGGATCATCTTTGATGATCCAGGACAAGAGGTAACGGGCACCAATTGGAACGTAGGAACTTGAACTTGAACTGGAAGGTAGGAACTTGAACTTGAACATAGGATTATCCTTGATGATTCAGGATAGCTGTGTGTCTGACCAGTCTGTCTTTCGAAGGAGGTCCTGGGCCAGCTCCAGCCATGCTGTGCTGAGCAGAGCCCCTGGCAGCAGCCCCACAGCTCACTCCCAGTGTGCCTGAATGGAAAAGGTACCAAAGTTGCTCCAACACTTTCTGAAAAACTCTATAGTGTTACCCCACAAGCGCAAAGCGACGGCAAAGCCCGTGAAATGACACCGGTGCTTCCAGAAAATGTCAAGCTTCCTGCCCAAGGGTGACATGCCATGCGGTGGGGTCAGGGCCACGCGCTGAGCACCCGGTGCGCTGGGGTTGCCCCAGCGGTTCCTGAGCAGCTCCTGCAGTGCTGCCGCCGGTACCGTTCTGGCGGCTGTAGTTGTTTAAAAAGCCGTTGTTGTTTCCGGCGTAATCTGACGGCAGTTTTCTCGGGCATTTGGGCCTCTTCTAATAAGTGTGCTGTGAGTACATCTGCAAGCATTCACCTGTCGAGGTCAAATGACTGGTGGTGCTCATCTGCCCCCGTGCTACTGCTGCTGCCTCCCGTGAATGCTCATGTGCCTGCGTGCCCCTGTACAGGCACAGATGCACGCGCGCAACACCTGATCCCGCATCCTAATTATTTTTCGCCCGGTTCTCGGAGTTGTTCTGCTTCCGGCTGATGAATGGGAAAGTGTAGTAGTGCTGTTTCATTTCACCAGCCTCTCAAGTGTGGAAATTATGGTAAATTTGAGAACAAGCCAGATTAGATTGATAGTTACACCTCCTCCTTTAATTAGCCAACCACAGGATCTGTGGAGGCAAAGGCCGGGGGGGTGTGTCGGTGTATATAACGTGTATTGTCTATGTGAAAGATTAATCAAAAGGAGTTGCTTGAGGTGGGAAGGCTTTTCCGGAGAGGTTCCACATGTTGTCAGGTAGTCACTCTGAATGGCAGCTTCCGGTTCGGTCCCTTAGCTTTCGGAAGTGACATTTAGTCTGATATGTGCCAGCCGTGCAATCTACCTAGCCCTGCAAAGTGCAAATATTAACCTAAATGCATATTAAGATAGTGTGTGTTAGCTCCTGAACTGAAATAGAGAGCGGGTGTTCCAGCGGAGGCAAGCAAATCGTGTTGATTTACAGTGGCTTGAGGATTTGGCCCATTACCGCTTCTTTATACACTTTTAAAAAGAAATGCCAACTCGATAGTTTAGGCTTTAACTGGAACATGGCAAGTAATTGTATGTTTTGGCGGACCCCTAGTGTCCTGGTTCCGGCAAGGATGGGGTTAATTTCCAAGGAGCCGGCAGGGGAGGCACGTATTCCATACCACGTGACCCATGCCCGCTATAAAAGGAGCTAGCCGGGGCGGGGGAGTCAGTCGCCACTCGGGGGCGGGTCGCGGCGGTGCGGGTCCGGTCGGTGCGCTTCGCGGCGGTACTGTAATCGCGTTCTTGTATTCCTTTACCGGTGTTATTGTTTTTCTTTCTTTCTTTTTCCCTTTGTCTGTTCTGCTAAATTATAATATTTCAACCCACGAGTTTTGCCCTTTTTTTTTGCTGATTTTTCCCACGGCTGTGGGAGTCGTGCGAGCGGCTGCGTGGTTCTCTGTTGCTGGCTGAGGCCAAACCACGACAGTCCTTTTTGGCGCCCAACGTGGGGCTCGAAGGGTTGTAATAACAACAGATCTGACCAGAGCTTGTTAAAACGGATTTCTTATATGTATTTCTCCTATTAGTTAAATAGTAGCCGGTTACAATGTTGCTTCGTTTGTTTACATGGCTGTGTTATGTAAATTCTTATATGCTGTATGTACTCCCTGTGATGCTGTTTGTTATCTCAGGGAGAGGGATCAGGACTATAATTTTGCTGTCCTGTGCAATATCAGCTTATGATATGGTAACATCACTATTCAAGTGGCTTTGTTGGGGTTTCTATGTAGTATTGCTGTCCTGTCCATACCTTGGTTACCGTCTCTCAGAAGTTATCAATAATCACACCCAATCTATGGGAGAAACAGGGGGAGATACTTTCCCCAGCTCTTTTGCCTCCTTTTTCTCCTTTGGGCCAGGTGTAACACCTCTTGAGAATTTTGAATATCCTTGGGATGCTCAAACCAGCGTGTTCCTATTGCTATGTCTCCTGAATGTTTTTCAAGTCTTTTTTAGGGTAAAAAAGCTGTTTAAGACTACCACTCAGAAATCTGTCCCAAGGCCAGATAGTCAGGGGTGGCATGGGATGTGGGAGAACATGGGCAGATATCTAGAGAACTTCTCACCTCCAATGGTTTGGGACTTCACCCTTGAACAACTACAGGACCCTGATAAAGTAATAGAATATTTCAAAGGAAAATGCTGTGGCTATTCCAGAGAGGCACAACTTATGGCACTGTGTTGGGCCCTGGCCAGTATCTACCAAACACTGCTCAGTACTATGCAGGACCTTCAGGGGAAAGAGGGGAAAGCCAGACCAGCAGACAAGGAGGCTACTCCAACCCCGGTGGCAGACAAGGAGCCTACTCCAACTCCAGTGATAGGCACTATGCCTACTCCAACTCCGGTGGCAGACAATGAGGCTACTCTAACTCCAGTGGCAGGCACTGTGGCTACTCAAACCCTGGTGACAGGCAATGCAGCCACTCAAACCCCAGTGGCAGGCACTGCAGCTGAATTGGACAACCAACCTGTGCCAGTATCAGTTGCTCCTATACAGAAGAAGAAATACACCAAGAAATCAGTTCGCATAGTAAAGGATGATGATGAACCAGGGCCATCAAAGGAACAGGAGGAAGAGACAGAACCAGAGGTAATAACCCGATCCCTATCCCTGAGTGAGCTGCGAGATATGCGAAAAGATTTCAGTCGACTTCCTGGTGAGCACATTGTCACCTGGCTGCTCCGATGCTGGGATAACGGGGCCAGTAGCTTGGAATTAGAGGGCAGGGAAGCTAAGCAGCTGGGATCCTTGTCTAGGGAGGCAGGCATTGACAAGGCAATTGGGAAAAAGACACAAGCCCTCAGCCTCTGGAGACGACTCCTGGCAGGTGTAAGGGAAAGGTATCCTTTCAGCGAAGATGTTGTATGTCGTCCAAGCAAGTGGACCACCATGGAAAAAGGTATCCAGTACCTAAGGGAATTAGCCGTACGAGAGATGATTTACTTTGACCCAGATAATGCGCAGTTACCCACAGATCCTGATGAAGTCCAGTGCACAAGGCCCATATGGCGGAAGTTTGTACGGAGCGCACCATCATCATATGCCAACTCCTTGGCAGTGATGGAATGGAGAGGTGAAGAGGGACCAACGGTGGATGAGGTGGCTGGACGACTCCGTCAATATGAAGAAAGCCTATCTTCCCCCCTCGTTTCAGCTGTGGAGAAACTGTCCCAGAAGGTCCAGCAACTTGAAGAGAGTATGTCCTACACCCCACCTGTACAGGCCAGCATCTCAGCTATTAGGAGCAGGCGTTTCCCTACTCAAGAGGAAGAGTACAGGGGGTACACACAACGAGGCACCCTGTGGTTTTACCTGCGTGACCACGGAGAGGACATGAGGAGGTGGGATGGACAACCTACCTCAGCACTACGGACACGGGTACGTGAGCTGCAAGGAAGAACAAACACAAAAGGGGATCCCTCCAGAAAAAGTGCAGCTCCTGTTTCCAGCAGACAGTTCCCCAGACAGAATGGAAGGCCTGATCTAACCTCCGATCCTCTTGAAGGGACTTCCAAATCATTTTTGCAACAGGTGAGTAATGTATACTATGATCAGGATTAGAGGGGCCCTGCCTCCAGCCAGGTGGGGGAAAGGGACAACCGGGTTTATTGGACTGTGTGGATTCGATGGCCTGGCACATCTGAGCCACAGGAGTATAAGGCTCTGGTGGACACTGGTGCACAATGCACCTTAATACCATCAAATTACAGAGGAGCAGAACCCATTTGTATTTCTGGAGTAACAGGGGGATCACAAGAGTTGACTGTACTGGAAGCTGAAGTAAGCCTAACTGGAAATGAGTGGCAAAAGCATCCCATTGTGACTGGCCCAGAGGCTCCATGCATCCTTGGCATAGACTATCTCAGGAGAGGATACTTTAAGGACCCAAAAGGATACCGGTGGGCTTTTGGCATAGCTGCCTTGGAGACGGAAGAAATTGAACAGTTATCCACCTTGCCTGGTCTCTCAGAGGACCCCTCTGTGGTAGGGTTGTTGAGGGTCAAAGAACAACAGGTGCCGATTGCTACCACAACGGTGCATCGACGGCAATATCGTACTAACCGAGACTCTGTGATTCCCATCCATAAGTTGATTCG
Organism: Vanellus vanellus; assembly: GCF_965231255.1. Lineage (NCBI taxonomy): Eukaryota > Metazoa > Chordata > Aves > Charadriiformes > Charadriidae > Vanellus > Vanellus vanellus. The sequence continues at coordinate 163,580 of NW_028128478.1, read as the reverse complement.
TCAACTAGAGACTCAAGGAGTGATTAGCAAGACTCGCTCACCCTTTAATAGTCCCATATGGCCAGTGCGAAAATCTAATGGAGAGTGGAGGCTAACAGTGGATTATCGTGGCCTGAATGAAGTCACACCACCGCTAAGCGCTGCTGTGCCAGACATGCTAGAGCTTCAATACGAACTGGAGTCGAAGGCAGCCAAGTGGTATGCAACGATTGATATCGCCAATGCATTCTTCTCAATCCCTTTGGCGGCAGAGTGCAGGCCACAGTTTGCTTTCACTTGGAAGGGCATCCAGTACACCTGGAATCGACTGCCCCAGGGGTGGAAACACAGCCCCACCATTTGTCATGGACTGATCCAGACCACACTGGAACAGGGTGAAGCTCCAGAACATTTGCAGTACATTGATGACATCATTGTATGGGGCGACACAGCAGAAGAAGTTTTTGAGAAAGGGAATAAAATAGTTCAAATCCTTCTGAAAGCTGGCTTTGCCATAAAACGAAGTAAGGTTAAGGGACCTGCACAGGAGATCCAATTTTTAGGAATAAAGTGGCAAGATGGACGCCGTCAGATCCCAATGGATGTGATCAACAAAATAGCAGCTATGTCCCCACCGACTAGTAAAAAGGAAACACAAGCTTTCTTAGGTGTTGTGGGTTTTTGGAGGATGCATATTCCAAATTACAGTCTGATTGTGAGCCCTCTATATCAAGTGACGCGGAAAAAGAATGATTTTAAGTGGGGTCCTGAGCAACGACAAGCTTTCGAACAAATTAAGCAGGAAATAGTTCATGCAGTAGCGCTGGGGCCAGTCAGGGCAGGACAAGACGTTAAAAATGTGCTCTACACTGCAGCCGGGGAGAATGGCCCTACCTGGAGCCTCTGGCAAAAAGCACCAGGGGAGACTCGAGGTCGACCCCTGGGGTTCTGGAGTCGGGGATACAGAGGATCCGAAGCCCGCTATACCCCAACAGAAAAGGAGATATTGGCAGCATACGAGGGGGTTCGAGCTGCTTCGGAGGTGGTTGGCACTGAAGCACAGCTCCTCTTAGCACCTCGACTGCCAGTGCTGGGCTGGATGTTCAAAGAAAGGGTCCCTGCCACACATCATGCAACTGATGCTACGTGGAGTAAGTGGATTGCACTGATCACCCAGCGAACTCGAATGGGAAACCCCAGTCGTCCAGGCATACTGGAAGTGATCATGGACTGGCCAGAAGGCAAAGATTTCGGAATATCACCAGAGGAAGAGGTGACGCGTGCAGAAGAGGCCCCACCGTATAATGAACTGCCAGAAAATGAGAAGAAACATGCCCTGTTCACTGATGGGTCCTGCCGAATTGTGGGAAAGCATAGAAAGTGGAAGGCTGCTGTGTGGAGTCCGACACGACAAGTTGCAGAAGCCACCGAAGGACAAGGTGAGTCGAGTCAGTTTGCAGAGGTAAAAGCCATCCAGCTGGCTTTGGACATTGCTGAGCGAGAGAAATGGCCGGTACTTTACCTCTATACTGATTCATGGATGGTGGCAAATGCTCTGTGGGGGTGGTTACAGCAGTGGAAGCAGAACAACTGGCAGCGCAGAGGTAAGCCCATCTGGGCTGCTGAACTGTGGCAAGATATAGCTGCCCGGATTGAGAATCTGGTTGTGAAAGTACGTCATGTAGATGCCCACATCCCCAAGAATCGGGCCACTGAGGAACATCAAAACAACCAGCAGGTAGATCAGGCTGCTAAAATTGAAGTGGCTGAGGTGGATCTGGACTGGCAACGTAAGGGTGAACTATTCATAGCTCGGTGGGCCCACGATGCCTCAGGCCATCAAGGAAGAGATGCAACATATAGATGGGCTCGTGACCGAGGGGTGGACTTGACCATGGACACCATTGCACAGGTTATCCACGAATGTGAAACGTGTGCTGCCATTAAGCAAGCCAAGCGGTTAAAGCCTCTTTGGTACGGAGGACGATGGCTAAAATATAAATATGGGGAGGCCTGGCAGATTGATTATATCACACTCCCACAAACTCGCCAAGGCAAGCGCCACGTGCTCACAATGGTGGAAGCAACCACTGGATGGCTGGAAACATACCCTGTGCCCCATGCCACCGCCCGTAACACTATCCTGGGCCTTGAAAAGCAAATCCTATGGCGACATGGCACCCCAGAAAGAATTGAGTCGGACAACGGGACTCACTTCCGAAACAGTCTCATAGACACCTGGGCCAAAGAGCATGGCATTGAGTGGGTATATCATATTCCTTATCACGCACCAGCCTCGGGTAAGATAGAACGATATAATGGACTGCTAAAGACTACCCTGAGAGCCATGGGGGGTGGGACCTTCAAACATTGGGATACTCATTTAGCAAAAGCCACCTGGTTAGTTAACACTAGGGGATCTGCCAATCGAGCTGGCCCTGCCCAATCAAAACTTCCACGTACAGTAGAAGGGGATAAAGTCCCTGTAGTGCATATGAAGAATATGTTAGGAAAGACAGTCTGGGTTAGCCCTGCCTCAGGCAAAGGCAAACCCATCCGTGGGATTGCTTTTGCACAAGGACCCGGGTGCACTTGGTGGGTGATGCGAGAGGATGGGGAGGTCCGATGTGTACCTTATGGGGATTTGATTTTGGGTGAGAATAGCCAGTGAATAATTTTATGATGTAATAAGAACTGATCTTAGTATCTGGCGCCCAGCAATTTTCCTTGAGATCAACATCTTCAACCTGTGGACCATGGGCATGGACTGTATTGCATTCCCCAGTCACGAGCTTCAAATACAGCACCCACCAGTTCAGCACTACACATCATCTTATGTGCCCTGAGAGACTGTTCTCACTGCTGGAGCCTACCGTCATGGACTACGTGAGCTTAATGGACATTTTTAAGGGATGGCTCATAGACTATGGGAACTGAAAGATCTGGGCATGACATAGATGGTATGGAATAAGGGGTGGATAATGTCCTGGTTCCGGCAAGGATGGGGTTAATTTCCAAGGAGCCGGCAGGGGAGGCACGTATTCCATACCACGTGACCCATGCCCGCTATAAAAGGAGCTAGCCGGGGCGGGGGAGTCAGTCGCCACTCGGGGGCGGGTCGCGGCGGTGCGGGTCCGGTCGGTGCGCTTCGCGGCGGTACTGTAATCGCGTTCTTGTATTCCTTTACCGGTGTTATTGTTTTTCTTTCTTTCTTTTTCCCTTTGTCTGTTCTGCTAAATTATAATATTTCAACCCACGAGTTTTGCCCTTTTTTTTGCTGATTTTTCCCACGGCTGTGGGAGTCGTGCGAGCGGCTGCGTGGTTCTCTGTTGCTGGCTGAGGCCAAACCACGACACCTAGTAATGTTGCAGAATCTTTCTCAGAAGTTGTTCCATGGGATAGCCGATTCCTCAGGTAAGAGCTACTTGTTTGTTCAATCCTCCATCTTAGGCCTGCTCCTCAGGTGCATCCTCCTTCTCGCAGCGATTTCCTAGGAACAGATTTCGAAGAACAGCTCTGATCACAGAATCACAGATTGGTTAGGGTTGGAAAGGAGCTCTGGAGATCATCCAGTCCAACCCCCCTGCCAGAGCAGGGTCACCTACAGCAGGTTGCACAGGATGACCTCCAGGCGGGTTTTGAATGTCTCTGGGGTCGGAGACTCTACCGCCTCCCTGGGCAGCCTGTTCCAGCGCTCTGCCACCCTCAAAGTAAAGAAGTTCCTCCTCATGCTTTGATAGAAGTTCCTAGGTTCCAGTTTGTACCCGTTACCTCTTGTCCTGGATCATCTTTGATGATCCAGGCCAAGAGGTAACGGGCACCAATTGGAACGTAGGAACTTGAACTTGAACTGGAACGTAGGAACTTGAACTTGAACATAGGATTATCCTTGATGATTCAGGACAGCTGTGTGTCTGACCAGTCTGTCTTTCGAGGGAGGTCCTGGGCCAGCTCCAGCCATGCTGTGCTGAGCAGAGCCCCTGGCAGCAGCCCCACAGCTCACTCCCAGTGTGCCTGAATGGAAAAGGTACCAAAGTTGCTCCAACACTTTCTGAAAAACTCTATAGTGTTACCCCACAAGCGCAAAGCGACGGCAAAGCCCGTGAAATGACACCGGTGCTTCCAGAAAATGTCAAGCTTCCTGCCCAAGGGTGACATGCCATGCGGTGGGGTCAGGGCCACGCGCTGAGCACCCGGTGCGCTGGGGTTGCCCCAGCGGTTCCTGAGCAGCTCCTGCAGTGCTGCCGCCGGTACCGTTCTGGCGGCTGTAGTTGTTTAAAAAGCCGTTGTTGTTTCCGGCGTAATCTGACGGCAGTTTTCTCGGGCATTTGGGCCTCTTCTAATAAGTGTGCTGTGAGTACATCTGCAAGCATTCACCTGTCGAGGTCAAATGACTGGTGGTGCTCATCTGCCCCCGTGCTACTGCTGCTGCCTCTCGTGAATGCTCATGTGCCTGCGTGCCCCTGTACAGGCACAGATGCACGCGCGCAACACCTGATCCCGCATCCTAATTATTTTTCGCCCGGTTCTCGGAGTTGTTCTGCTTCCGGCTGATGAATGGGAAAGTGTAGTAGTGCTGTTTCATTTCACCAGCCTCTCAAGTGTGGAAATTATGGTAAATTTGAGAACAAGCCAGATTAGATTGATAGTTACACCTCCTCCTTTAATTAGCCAACCACAGGATCTGTGGAGGTAAAAGCCGGGGGGGTGTGTCGGTGTATATAACGTGTATTGTCTATGTGAAAGATTAATCAAAAGGAGTTGCTTGAGGTGGGAAGGCTTTTCCGGAGAGGTTCCACATGTTGTCAGGTAGTCACTCTGAATGGCAGCTTCCGGTTCGGTCCCTTAGCTTTCGGAAGTGACATTTAGTCTGATATGTGCCAGCCGTGCAATCTACCTAGCCCTGCAAAGTGCAAATATTAACCTAAATGCATATTAAGATAGTGTGTGTTAGCTCCTGAACTGAAATAGAGAGCGGGTGTTCCAGCGGAGGCAAGCAAATCGTGTTGATTTACAGTGGCTTGAGGATTTGGCCCATTACCGCTTCTTTATACACTTTTAAAAAGAAATGCCAACTCGATAGTTTAGGCTTTAACTGGAACATGGCAAGTAATTGTATGTTTTGGCGGACCCCTAGTAATGTTGCAGAATCTTTCTCAGAAGTTGTTCCATGGGATAGCCGATTCCTCAGGTAAGAGCTACTTGTTTGTTCAATCCTCCATCTTAGGCCTGCTCCTCAGGTGCATCCTCCTTCTCGCAGCGATTTCCTAGGAACAGATTTCGAAGAACAGCTCTGATCACAGAATCACAGATTGGTTAGGGTTGGAAAGGAGCTCTGGAGATCATCCAGTCCAACCCCCCTGCCAGAGCAGGGTCACCTACAGCAGGTTGCACAGGATGACCTCCAGGCGGGTTTTGAATGTCTCTGGGGTGGGAGACTCTACCGCCTCCCTGGGCAGCCTGTTCCAGCGCTCTGCCACCCTCAAAGTAAAGAAGTTCCTCCTCATGCTTTGATAGAAGTTCCTACGTTCCAGTTTGTACCCGTTACCTCTTGTCCTGGATCATCTTTGATGATCCAGGACAAGAGGTAACGGGCACCAATTGGAACGTAGGAACTTGAACTTGAACTGGAACGTAGGAACTTGAACTTGAACATAGGATTATCCTTGATGATTCAGGACAGCTGTGTGTCTGACCAGTCTGTCTTTCGAAGGAGGTCCTGGGCCAGCTCCAGCCATGCTGTGCTGAGCAGAGCCCCTGGCAGCAGCCCCACAGCTCACTCCCAGTGTGCCTGAATGGAAAAGGTACCAAAGTTGCTCCAACACTTTCTGAAAAACTCTATAGTGTTACCCCACAAGCGCAAAGCGACGGCAAAGCCCGTGAAATGACACCGGTGCTTCCAGAAAATGTCAAGCTTCCTGCCCAAGGGTGACATGCCATGCGGTGGGGTCAGGGCCACGCGCTGAGCACCCGGTGCGCTGGGGTTGCCCCAGCGGTTCCTGAGCAGCTCCTGCAGTGCTGCCGCCGGTACCGTTCTGGCGGCTGTAGTTGTTTAAAAAGCCGTTGTTGTTTCCGGCGTAATCTGACGGCAGTTTTCTCGGGCATTTGGGCCTCTTCTAATAAGTGTGCTGTGAGTACATCTGCAAGCATTCACCTGTCGAGGTCAAATGACTGGTGGTGCTCATCTGCCCCCGTGCTACTGCTGCTGCCTCCCGTGAATGCTCATGTGCCTGCGTGCCCCTGTACAGGCACAGATGCACGCGCGCAACACCTGATCCCGCATCCTAATTATTTTTCGCCCGGTTCTCGGAGTTGTTCTGCTTCCGGCTGATGAATGGGAAAGTGTAGTAGTGCTGTTTCATTTCACCAGCCTCTCAAGTGTGGAAATTATGGTAAATTTGAGAACAAGCGAGATTAGATTGATAGTTACACCTCCTCCTTTAATTAGCCAACCACAGGATCTGTGGAGGCAAAGGCCGGGGGGGTGTGTCGGTGTATATAACGTGTATTGTCTATGTGAAAGATGAATCAAAAGGAGTTGCTTGAGGTGGGAAGGCTTTTCCGGAGAGGTTCCACATGTTGTCAGGTAGTCACTCTGAATGGCAGCTTCCGGTTCGGTCCCTTAGCTTTCGGAAGTGACATTTAGTCTGATATGTGCCAGCCGTGCAATCTACCTAGCCCTGCAAAGTGCAAATATTAACCTAAATGCATATTAAGATAGTGTGTGTTAGCTCCTGAACTGAAATAGAGAGCGGGTGTTCCAGCGGAGGCAAGCAAATCGTGTTGATTTACAGTGGCTTGAGGATTTGGCCCATTACCGCTTCTTTATACACTTTTAAAAAGAAATGCCAACTCGATAGTTTAGGCTTTAACTGGAACATGGCAAGTAATTGTATGTTTTGGCGGACCCCTAGTAATGTTGCAGAATCTTTCTCAGAAGTTGTTCCATGGGATAGCCGATTCCTCAGGTAAGAGCTACTTGTTTGTTCAATCCTCCATCTTAGGCCTGCTCCTCAGGTGCATCCTCCTTCTCGCAGCGATTTCCTAGGAACAGATTTCGAAGAACAGCTCTGATCACAGAATCACAGATTGGTTAGGGTTGGAAAGGAGCTCTGGAGATCATCCAGTCCAACCCCCCTGCCAGAGCAGGGTCACCTACAGCAGGTTGCACAGGATGACCTCCAGGCGGGTTTTGAATGTTTCTGGTGTGGGAGACTCTACCGCCTCCCTGGGCAGCCTGTTCCAGCGCTCTGCCACCCTCAAAGTAAAGAAGTTCCTCCTCATGCTTTGATAGAAGTTCCTAGGTTCCAGTTTGTACCCGTTACCTCTTGTCCTGGATCATCTTTGATGATCCAGGACAAGAGGTAACGGGCACCAATTGGAACGTAGGAACTTGAACTTGAACTGGAAGGTAGGAACTTGAACTTGAACATAGGATTATCCTTGATGATTCAGGATAGCTGTGTGTCTGACCAGTCTGTCTTTCGAAGGAGGTCCTGGGCCAGCTCCAGCCATGCTGTGCTGAGCAGAGCCCCTGGCAGCAGCCCCACAGCTCACTCCCAGTGTGCCTGAATGGAAAAGGTACCAAAGTTGCTCCAACACTTTCTGAAAAACTCTATAGTGTTACCCCACAAGCGCAAAGCGACGGCAAAGCCCGTGAAATGACACCGGTGCTTCCAGAAAATGTCAAGCTTCCTGCCCAAGGGTGACATGCCATGCGGTGGGGTCAGGGCCACGCGCTGAGCACCCGGTGCGCTGGGGTTGCCCCAGCGGTTCCTGAGCAGCTCCTGCAGTGCTGCCGCCGGTACCGTTCTGGCGGCTGTAGTTGTTTAAAAAGCCGTTGTTGTTTCCGGCGTAATCTGACGGCAGTTTTCTCGGGCATTTGGGCCTCTTCTAATAAGTGTGCTGTGAGTACATCTGCAAGCATTCACCTGTCGAGGTCAAATGACTGGTGGTGCTCATCTGCCCCCGTGCTACTGCTGCTGCCTCCCGTGAATGCTCATGTGCCTGCGTGCCCCTGTACAGGCACAGATGCACGCGCGCAACACCTGATCCCGCATCCTAATTATTTTTCGCCCGGTTCTCGGAGTTGTTCTGCTTCCGGCTGATGAATGGGAAAGTGTAGTAGTGCTGTTTCATTTCACCAGCCTCTCAAGTGTGGAAATTATGGTAAATTTGAGAACAAGCGAGATTAGATTGATAGTTACACCTCCTCCTTTAATTAGCCAACCACAGGATCTGTGGAGGCAAAGGCCGGGGGGGTGTGTCGGTGTATATAACGTGTATTGTCTATGTGAAAGATGAATCAAAAGGAGTTGCTTGAGGTGGGAAGGCTTTTCCGGAGAGGTTCCACATGTTGTCAGGTAGTCCCTCTGAATGGCAGCTTCCGGTTCGGTCCCTTAGCTTTCGGAAGTGACATTTAGTCTGATATGTGCCAGCCGTGCAATCTACCTAGCCCTGCAAAGTGCAAATATTAACCTAAATGCATATTAAGATACTGTGTGTTAGCTCCTGAACTGAAATAGAGAGCGGGTGTTCCAGCGGAGGCAAGCAAATCGTGTTGATTTACAGTGGCTTGCGGATTTGGCCCATTACCGCTTCTTTATACACTTTTAAAAAGAAATGCCAACTCGATAGTTTAGGCTTTAACTGGAACATGGCAAGTAATTGTATGTTTTGGCGGACCCCTAGTAATGTTGCAGAATCTTTCTCAGAAGTTGTTCCATGGGATAGCCGATTCCTCAGGTAAGAGCTACTTGTTTGTTCAATCCTCCATCTTAGGCCTGCTCCTCAGGTGCATCCTCCTTCTCGCAGCGATTTCCTAGGAACAGATTTCGAAGAACAGCTCTGATCACAGAATCACAGATTGGTTAGGGTTGGAAAGGAGCTCTGGAGATCATCCAGTCCAACCCCCCTGCCAGAGCAGGGTCACCTACAGCAGGTTGCACAGGATGACCTCCAGGCGGGTTTTGAATGTCTCTGGGGTGGGAGACTCTACCGCCTCCCTGGGCAGCCTGTTCCAGCGCTCTGCCACCCTCAAAGTAAAGAAGTTCCTCCTCATGCTTTGATAGAAGTTCCTACGTTCCAGTTTGTACCCGTTACCTCTTGTCCTGGATCATCTTTGATGATCCAGGACAAGAGGTAACGGGCACCAATTGGAACGTAGGAACTTGAACTTGAACTGGAACGTAGGAACTTGAACTTGAACATAGGATTATCCTTGATGATTCAGGACAGCTGTGTGTCTGACCAGTCTGTCTTTCGAGGGAGGTCCTGGGCCAGCTCCAGCCATGCTGTGCTGAGCAGAGCCCCTGGCAGCAGCCCCACAGCTCACTCCCAGTGTGCCTGAATGGAAAAGGTACCAAAGTTGCTCCAACACTTTCTGAAAAACTCTATAGTGTTACCCCACAAGCGCAAAGCGACGGCAAAGCCCGTGAAATGACACCGGTGCTTCCAGAAAATGTCAAGCTTCCTGCCCAAGGGTGACATGCCATGCGGTGGGGTCAGGGCCACGCGCTGAGCACCCGGTGCGCTGGGGTTGCCCCAGCGGTTCCTGAGCAGCTCCTGCAGTGCTGCCGCCGGTACCGTTCTGGCGGCTGTAGTTGTTTAAAAAGCCGTTGTTGTTTCCGGCGTAATCTGACGGCAGTTTTCTCGGGCATTTGGGCCTCTTCTAATAAGTGTGCTGTGAGTACATCTGCAAGCATTCACCTGTCGAGGTCAAATGACTGGTGGTGCTCATCTGCCCCCGTGCTACTGCTGCTGCCTCTCGTGAATGCTCATGTGCCTGCGTGCCCCTGTACAGGCACAGATGCACGCGCGCAACACCTGATCCCGCATCCTAATTATTTTTCGCCCGGTTCTCGGAGTTGTTCTGCTTCCGGCTGATGAATGGGAAAGTGTAGTAGTGCTGTTTCATTTCACCAGCCTCTCAAGTGTGGAAATTATGGTAAATTTGAGAACAAGCCAGATTAGATTGATAGTTACACCTCCTCCTTTAATTAGCCAACCACAGGATCTGTGGAGGCAAAGGCCGGGGGGGTGTGTCGGTGTATATAACGTGTATTGTCTATGTGAAAGATGAATCAAAAGGAGTTGCTTGAGGTGGGAAGGCTTTTCCGGAGAGGTTCCACATGTTGTCAGGTAGTCACTCTGAATGGCAGCTTCCGGTTCGGTCCCTTAGCTTTCGGAAGTGACATTTAGTCTGATATGTGCCAGCCGTGCAATCTACCTAGCCCTGCAAAGTGCAAATATTAACCTAAATGCATATTAAGATAGTGTGTGTTAGCTCCTGAACTGAAATAGAGAGCGGGTGTTCCAGCGGAGGCAAGCAAATCGTGTTGATTTACAGTGGCTTGAGGATTTGGCCCATTACCGCTTCTTTATACACTTTTAAAAAGAAATGCCAACTCGATAGTTTAGGCTTTAACTGGAACATGGCAAGTAATTGTATGTTTTGGCGGACCCCTAGTAATGTTGCAGAATCTTTCTCAGAAGTTGTTCCATGGGATAGCCGATTCCTCAGGTAAGAGCTACTTGTTTGTTCAATCCTCCATCTTAGGCCTGCTCCTCAGGTGCATCCTCCTTCTCGCAGCGATTTCCTAGGAACAGATTTCGAAGAACAGCTCTGATCACAGAATCACAGATTGGTTAGGGTTGGAAAGGAGCTCTGGAGATCATCCAGTCCAACCCCCCTGCCAGAGCAGGGTCACCTACAGCAGGTTGCACAGGATGACCTCCAGGCGGGTTTTGAATGTCTCTGGGGTGGGAGACTCTACCGCCTCCCTGGGCAGCCTGTTCCAGCGCTCTGCCACCCTCAAAGTAAAGAAGTTCCTCCTCATGCTTTGATAGAAGTTCCTAGGTTCCAGTTTGTACCCGTTACCTCTTGTCCTGGATCATCTTTGATGATCCAGGACAAGAGGTAACGGGCACCAATTGGAACGTAGGAACTTGAACTTGAACTGGAAGGTAGGAACTTGAACTTGAACATAGGATTATCCTTGATGATTCAGGACAGCTGTGTGTCTGACCAGTCTGTCTTTCGAAGGAGGTCCTGGGCCAGCTCCAGCCATGCTGTGCTGAGCAGAGCCCCTGGCAGCAGCCCCAGAGCTCACTCCCAGTGTGCCTGAATGGAAAAGGTACCAAAGTTGCTCCAACACTTTCTGAAAAACTCTATAGTGTTACCCCACAAGCGCAAAGCGACGGCAAAGCCCGTGAAATGACACCGGTGCTTCCAGAAAATGTCAAGCTTCCTGCCCAAGGGTGACATGCCATGCGGTGGGGTCAGGGCCACGCGCTGAGCACCCGGTGCGCTGGGGTTGCCCCAGCGGTTCCTGAGCAGCTCCTGCAGTGCTGCCGCCGGTACCGTTCTGGCGGCTGTAGTTGTTTAAAAAGCCGTTGTTGTTTCCGGCGTAATCTGACGGCAGTTTTCTCGGGCATTTGGGCCTCTTCTAATAAGTGTGCTGTGAGTACATCTGCAAGCATTCACCTGTCGAGGTCAAATGACTGGTGGTGCTCATCTGCCCCCGTGCTACTGCTGCTGCCTCCCGTGAATGCTCATGTGCCTGCGTGCCCCTGTACAGGCACAGATGCACGCGCGCAACACCTGATCCCGCATCCTAATTATTTTTCGCCCGGTTCTCGGAGTTGTTCTGCTTCCGGCTGATGAATGGGAAAGTGTAGTAGTGCTGTTTCATTTCACCAGCCTCTCAAGTGTGGAAATTATGGTAAATTTGAGAACAAGCGAGATTAGATTGATAGTTACACCTCCTCCTTTAATTAGCCAACCACAGGATCTGTGGAGGCAAAGGCCGGGGGGGTGTGTCGGTGTATATAACGTGTATTGTCTATGTGAAAGATGAATCAAAAGGAGTTGCTTGAGGTGGGAAGGCTTTTCCGGAGAGGTTCCACATGTTGTCAGGTAGTCACTCTGAATGGCAGCTTCCGGTTCGGTCCCTTAGCTTTCGGAAGTGACATTTAGTCTGATATGTGCCAGCCGTGCAATCTACCTAGCCCTGCAAAGTGCAAATATTAACCTAAATGCATATTAAGATAGTGTGTGTTAGCTCCTGAACTGAAATAGAGAGCGGGTGTTCCAGCGGAGGCAAGCAAATCGTGTTGATTTACAGTGGCTTGAGGATTTGGCCCATTACCGCTTCTTTATACACTTTTAAAAAGAAATGCCAACTCGATAGTTTAGGCTTTAACTGGAACATGGCAAGTAATTGTATGTTTTGGCGGACCCCTAGTAATGTTGCAGAATCTTTCTCAGAAGTTGTTCCATGGGATAGCCGATTCCTCAGGTAAGAGCTACTTGTTTGTTCAATCCTCCATCTTAGGCCTGCTCCTCAGGTGCATCCTCCTTCTCGCAGCGATTTCCTAGGAACAGATTTCGAAGAACAGCTCTGATCACAGAATCACAGATTGGTTAGGGTTGGAAAGGAGCTCTGGAGATCATCCAGTCCAACCCCCCTGCCAGAGCAGGGTCACCTACAGCAGGTTGCACAGGATGACCTCCAGGCGGGTTTTGAATGTCTCTGGGGTCGGAGACTCTACCGCCTCCCTGGGCAGCCTGTTCCAGCGCTCTGCCACCCTCAAAGTAAAGAAGTTCCTCCTCATGCTTTGATAGAAGTTCCTAGGTTCCAGTTTGTACCCGTTACCTCTTGTCCTGGATCATCTTTGATGATCCAGGACAAGAGGTAACAGGCACCAATTGGAACGTAGGAACTTGAACTTGAACTGGAAGGTAGGAACTTGAACTTGAACATAGGATTATCCTTGATGATTCAGGATAGCTGTGTGTCTGACCAGTCTGTCTTTCGAAGGAGGTCCTGGGCCAGCTCCAGCCATGCTGTGCTGAGCAGAGCCCCTGGCAGCAGCCCCACAGCTCACTCCCAGTGTGCCTGAATGGAAAAGGTACCAAAGTTGCTCCAACACTTTCTGAAAAACTCTATAGTGTTACCCCACAAGCGCAAAGCGACGGCAAAGCCCGTGAAATGACACCGGTGCTTCCAGAAAATGTCAAGCTTCCTGCCCAAGGGTGACATGCCATGCGGTGGGGTCAGGGCCACGCGCTGAGCACCCGGTGCGCTGGGGTTGCCCCAGCGGTTCCTGAGCAGCTCCTGCAGTGCTGCCGCCGGTACCGTTCTGGCGGCTGTAGTTGTTTAAAAAGCCGTTGTTGTTTCCGGCGTAATCTGACGGCAGTTTTCTCGGGCATTTGGGCCTCTTCTAATAAGTGTGCTGTGAGTACATCTGCAAGCATTCACCTGTCGAGGTCAAATGACTGGTGGTGCTCATCTGCCCCCGTGCTACTGCTGCTGCCTCCCGTGAATGCTCATGTGCCTGCGTGCCCCTGTACAGGCACAGATGCACGCGCGCAACACCTGATCCCGCATCCTAATTATTTTTCGCCCGGTTCTCGGAGTTGTTCTGCTTCCGGCTGATGAATGGGAAAGTGTAGTAGTGCTGTTTCATTTCACCAGCCTCTCAAGTGTGGAAATTATGGTAAATTTGAGAACAAGCGAGATTAGATTGATAGTTACACCTCCTCCTTTAATTAGCCAACCACAGGATCTGTGGAGGCAAAGGCCGGGGGGGTGTGTCGGTGTATATAACGTGTATTGTCTATGTGAAAGATGAATCAAAAGGAGTTGCTTGAGGTGGGAAGGCTTTTCCGGAGAGGTTCCACATGTTGTCAGGTAGTCACTCTGAATGGCAGCTTCCGGTTCGGTCCCTTAGCTTTCGGAAGTGACATTTAGTCTGATATGTGCCAGCCGTGCAATCTACCTAGCCCTGCAAAGTGCAAATATTAACCTAAATGCATATTAAGATAGTGTGTGTTAGCTCCTGAACTGAAATAGAGAGCGGGTGTTCCAGCGGAGGCAAGCAAATCGTGTTGATTTACAGTGGCTTGAGGATTTGGCCCATTACCGCTTCTTTATACACTTTTAAAAAGAAATGCCAACTCGATAGTTTAGGCTTTAACTGGAACATGGCAAGTAATTGTATGTTTTGGCGGACCCCTAGTAATGTTGCAGAATCTTTCTCAGAAGTTGTTCCATGGGATAGCCGATTCCTCAGGTAAGAGCTACTTGTTTGTTCAATCCTCCATCTTAGGCCTGCTCCTCAGGTGCATCCTCCTCCTCGCAGCGATTTCCTAGGAACAGATTTCGAAGAACAGCTCTGATCACAGAATCACAGATTGGTTAGGGTTGGAAAGGAGCTCTGGAGATCATCCAGTCCAACCCCCCTGCCAGAGCAGGGTCACCTACAGCAGGTTGCACAGGATGACCTCCAGGCGGGTTTTGAATGTCTCTGGGGTCGGAGACTCTACCGCCTCCCTGGGCAGCCTGTTCCAGCGCTCTGCCACCCTCAAAGTAAAGAAGTTCCTCCTCATGCTTTGATAGAAGTTCCTACGTTCCAGTTTGTACCCGTTACCTCTTGTCCTGGATCATCTTTGATGATCCAGGACAAGAGGTAACGGGCACCAATTGGAACGTAGGATCTTGAACTTGAACTGGAACGTAGGTACTTGAACATAGGATTATCCTTGATGATTCAGGATAGCTGTGTGTCTGACCAGTCTGTCTTTCGAAGGAGGTCCTGGGCCAGCTCCAGCTATGCTGTGCTGAGCAGAGCCCCTGGCAGCAGCCCCACAGCTCACTCCCAGTGTGCCTGAATGGAAAAGGTACCAAAGTTGCTCCAACACTTTCTGAAAAACTCTATAGTGTTACCCCACAAGCGCAAAGCGACGGCAAAGCCCGTGAAATGACACCGGTGCTTCCAGAAAATGTCAAGCTTCCTGCCCAAGGGTGACATGCCATGCGGTGGGGTCAGGGCCACGCGCTGAGCACCCGGTGCGCTGGGGTTGCCCCAGCGGTTCCTGAGCAGCTCCTGCAGTGCTGCCGCCGGTACCGTTCTGGCGGCTGTAGTTGTTTAAAAAGCCGTTGTTGTTTCCGGCGTAATCTGACGGCAGTTTTCTCGGGCATTTGGGCCTCTTCTAATAAGTGTGCTGTGAGTACATCTGCAAGCATTCACCTGTCGAGGTCAAATGACTGGTGGTGCTCATCTGCCCCCGTGCTACTGCTGCTGCCTCCCGTGAATGCTCATGTGCCTGCGTGCCCCTGTACAGGCACAGATGCACGCGCGCAACAACTGATCCCGCATCCTAATTATTTTTCGCCCGGTTCTCGGAGTTGTTCTGCTTCCGGCTGATGAATGGGAAAGTGTAGTAGTGCTGTTTCATTTCACCAGCCT
Source organism: Vanellus vanellus (assembly GCF_965231255.1). Classification (NCBI taxonomy): domain Eukaryota; kingdom Metazoa; phylum Chordata; class Aves; order Charadriiformes; family Charadriidae; genus Vanellus; species Vanellus vanellus. The sequence continues at coordinate 148,349 of NW_028128478.1, read as the reverse complement.
CTCAAGTGTGGAAATTATGGTAAATTTGAGAACAAGCGAGATTAGATTGATAGTTACACCTCCTCCTTTAATTAGCCAACCACAGGATCTGTGGAGGCAAAGGCCGGGGGGGTGTGTCGGTGTATATAACGTGTATTGTCTATGTGAAAGATTAATCAAAAGGAGTTGCTTGAGGTGGGAAGGCTTTTCCGAAGAGGTTCCACATATTGTCAGGTAGTCCCTCTGAATGGCAGCTTCCGGTTCGGTCCCTTAGCTTTCGGAAGTGACATTTAGTCTGATATGTGCCAGCCGTGCAATCTACCTAGCCCTGCAAAGTGCAAATATTAACCTAAATGCATATTAAGATACTGTGTGTTAGCTCCTGAACTGAAATAGAGAGCGGGTGTTCCAGCGGAGGCAAGCAAATCGTGTTGATTTACAGTGGCTTCAGGATTTGGCCCATTACCGCATCTTTATACACTTTTAAAAAGAAATGCCAACTCGATAGTTTAGGCTTTAACTGGAACATGGCAAGTAATTGTATGTTTTGGCGGACCCCTAGTAATGTTGCAGAATCTTTCTCAGAAGTTGTTCCATGGGATAGCCGATTCCTCAGGTAAGAGCTACTTGTTTGTTCAATCCTCCATCTTAGGCCTGCTCCTCAGGTGCATCCTTCTTCTTGCAGCGATTTCCTAGGAACAGATTTCGAAGAACAGCTCTGATCACAGAATCACAGATTGGTTAGGGTTGGAAAGGAGCTCTGGAGATCATCCAGTCCAACCCCCCTCCCAGAGCAGGGTCACCTACAGCAGGTTGCACAGGATGACCTCCAGGCGGGTTTTGAATGTCTCTGGGGTTGGAGACTCTACCGCCTCCCTGGGCAGCCTGTTCCAGCGCTCTGCCACCCTCAAAGTAAAGAAGTTCCTCCTCATGCTTTGATAGAAGTTCCTAGGTTCCAGTTTGTACCCGTTACCTCTTGTCCTGGATCATCTTTGATGATCCAGGACAAGAGGTAACGGGCACCAATTGGAACGTAGGATCTTGAACTTGAACTGGAACGTAGGTACTTGAACATAGGATTATCCTTGATGATTCAGGATAGCTGTGTGTCTGACCAGTCTGTCTTTCGAAGGAGGTCCTGGGCCAGCTCCAGCTATGCTGTGCTGAGCAGAGCCCCTGGCAGCAGCCCCACAGCTCACTCCCAGTGTGCCTGAATGGAAAAGGTACCAAAGTTGCTCCAACACTTTCTGAAAAACTCTATAGTGTTACCCCACAAGCGCAAAGCGACGGCAAAGCCCGTGACATGACACCGGTGCTTCCAGAAAATGTCAAGCTTCCTGCCCAAGGGTGACATGCCATGCGGTGGGGTCAGGGCCACGTGCTGAGCACCCGGTGCGCTGGGGTTGCCCCAGCGGTTCCTGAGCAGCTCCTGCAGTGCTGCCGCCGGTACCGTTCTGGCGGCTGTAGTTGTTTAAAAAGCCGTTGTTGTTTCCGGCGCAATCTGACGGCAGTTTTCTCGGGCATTTGGGCCTCTTCTAATAAGTGTGCTGTGAGTACATCTGCAAGCATTCACCTGTCGAGGTCAAATGACTGGTGGTGCTCATCTGCCCCCGTGCTACTGCTGCTGCCTCCCGTGAATGCTCATGTGCCTGCGTGCCCCTGTACAGGCACAGATGCACGCGCGCAACACCTGATCCCGCATCCTAATTATTTTTCGCCCGGTTCTCGGAGTTGTTCTGCTTCCGGCTGATGAATGGGAAAGTGTAGTAGTGCTGTTTCATTTCACCAGCCTCTCAAGTGTGGAAATTATGGTAAATTTGAGAACAAGCCAGATTAGATTGATAGTTACACCTCCTCCTTTAATTAGCCAACCAGAGGATCTGTGGAGGCAAAGGCCGGGGGTGTGTGTCGGTGTATATAACGTGTATTGTCTATGTGAAAGATGAATCAAAAGGAGTTGCTTGAGGTGGGAAGGCTTTTCCGGAGAGGTTCCACATGTTGTCAGGTAGTCCCTCTGAATGGCAGCTTCCGGTTCGGTCCCTTAGCTTTCGGAAGTGACATTTAGTCTGATATGTGCCAGCCGTGCAATCTACCTAGCCCTGCAAAGTGCAAATATTAACCTAAATGCATATTAAGATACTGTGTGTTAGCTCCTGAACTGAAATAGAGAGCGGGTGTTCCAGCGGAGGCAAGCAAATCGTGTTGATTTACAGTGGCTTGCGGATTTGGCCCATTACCGCTTCTTTATACACTTTTAAAAAGAAATGCCAACTCGATAGTTTAGGCTTTAACTGGAACATGGCAAGTAATTCTGTGTTTTGGCGGACCCCTAGTAATGTTGCAGAATCTTTCTCAGAAGTTGTTCCATGGGATAGCCGATTCCTCAGGTAAGAGCTACTTGTTTGTTCAATCCTCCATCTTAGGCCTGCTCCTCAGGTGCATCCTCCTTCTCGCAGCGATTTCCTAGGAACAGATTTCGAAGAACAGCTCTGATCACAGAATCACAGATTGGTTAGGGTTGGAAAGGAGCTCTGGAGATCATCCAGTCCAACCGCCCTGCCAGAGCAGGGTCACCTACAGCAGGTTGCACAGGATGACCTCCAGGCGGGTTTTGAATGTCTCTGGGGTGGAAGACTCTACCGCCTCCCTGGGCAGCCTGTTCCAGCGCTCTGCCACCCTCAAAGTAAAGAAGTTCCTCCTCATGCTTTGATAGAAGTTCCTACGTTCCAGTTTGTACCCGTTACCTCTTGTCCTGGATCATCTTTGATGATCCAGGACAAGAGGTAACGGGCACCAATTGGAACGTAGGAACTTGAACTTGAACTGGAAGGTAGGAACTTGAACATAGGATTATCCTTGATGATTCAGGATAGCTGTGTGTCTGACCAGTCTGTCTTTCGAAGGAGGTCCTGGGCCAGCTCCAGCCATGCTGTGCTGAGCAGAACCCCTGGCAGCAGCCCCACAGCTCACTCCCAGTGTGCCTGAATGGAAAAGGTACCAAAGTTGCTCCAACACTTTCTGAAAAACTCTATAGTGTTACCCCACAAGCGCAAAGCGACGGCAAAGCCCGTGAAATGACACCGGTGCTTCCAGAAAATGTCAAGCTTCCTGCCCAAGGGTGACATGCCATGCGGTGGGGTCAGGGCCACGCGCTGAGCACCCGGTGCGCTGGGGTTGCCCCAGCGGTTCCTGAGCAGCTCCTGCAGTGCTGCCGCCGGTACCGTTCTGGCGGCTGTAGTTGTTTAAAAAGCCGTTGTTGTTTCCGGCGTAATCTGACGGCAGTTTTCTCGGGCATTTGGGCCTCTTCTAATAAGTGTGCTGTGAGTACATCTGCAAGCATTCACCTGTCGAGGTCAAATGACTGGTGGTGCTCATCTGCCCCCGTGCTACTGCTGCTGCCTCCCGTGAATGCTCATGTGCCTGCGTGCCCCTGTACAGGCACAGATGCACGCGCGCAACACCTGATCCCGCATCCTAATTATTTTTCGCCCGGTTCTCTGAGTTGTTCTGCTTCCGGCTGATGAATGGGAAAGTGTAGTAGTGCTGTTTCATTTCACCAGCCTCTCAAGTGTGGAAATTATGGTAAATTTGAGAACAAGCCAGATTAGATTGATAGTTACACCTCCTCCTTTAATTAGCCAACCACAGGATCTGTGGAGGCAAAGGCCGGGGGGGTGTGTCGGTGTATATAACGTGTATTGTCTATGTGAAAGATGAATCAAAAGGAGTTGCTTGAGGTGGGAAGGCTTTTCCGGAGAGGTTCCACATGTTGTCAGGTAGTCCCTCTGAATGGCAGCTTCCGGTTCGGTCCCTTAGCTTTCGGAAGTGACATTTAGTCTGATATGTGCCAGCCGTGCAATCTACCTAGCCCTGCAAAGTGCAAATATTAACATAAATGCATATTAAGATACTGTGTGTTAGCTCCTGAACTGAAATAGAGAGCGGGTGTTCCAGCGGAGGCAAGCAAATCGTGTTGATTTACAGTGGCTTGAGGATTTGGCCCATTACCGCTTCTTTATACACTTTTAAAAAGAAATGCCAACTCGATAGTTTAGGCTTTAACTGGAACATGGCAAGTAATTGCATGTTTTGGCGGACCCCTAGTAATGTTGCAGAATCTTTCTCAGAAGTTGTTCCATGGGATAGCCGATTCCTCAGGTAAGAGCTACTTGTTTGTTCAATCCTCCATCTTAGGCCTGCTCCTCAGGTGCATCCTCCTTCTCGCAGCGATTTCCTAGGAACAGATTTCGAAGAACAGCTCTGATCACAGAATCACAGATTGGTTAGGGTTGGAAAGGAGCTCTGGAGATCATCCAGTCCAACCCCCCTGCCAGAGCAGGGTCACCTACAGCAGGTTGCACAGGATGACCTCCAGGCGGGTTTTGAATGTCTCTGGGGTGGAAGACTCTACCGCCTCCCTGGGCAGCCTGTTCCAGCGCTCTGCCACCCTCAAAGTAAAGAAGTTCCTCCTCATGCTTTGATAGAAGTTCCTACGTTCCAATTGGTGCCCGTTACCTCTTGTCCTGGATCATCAAAGATGATCCAGGACAAGAGGTAACGGGTACCAATTGGAACGTAGGAACTTGAACTTGAACTGGAACGTAGGAGCTTGAACATAGGATTATCCTTGATGATTCAGGATAGCTGTGTGTCTGACCAGTCTGTCTTTCGAGGGAGGTCCTGGACCAGCTCCAGCCATGCTGTGCTGAGCAGAGCCCCTGGCAGCAGCCCCACAGCTCACTCCCAGTGTGCCTGAATGGAAAAGGTACCAAAGTTGCTCCAACACTTTCCGAAAAACTCTATAGTGTTACCCCACAAGCGCAAAGCGACGGCAAAGCCCGTGAAATGACACCGGTGCTTCCAGAAAATGTCAAGCTTCCTGCCCAAGGGTGACATGCCATGCGGTGGGGTCAGGGCCACGCGCTGAGCACCCGGTGCGCTGGGGTTGCCCCAGCGGTTCCTGAGCAGCTCCTGCAGTGCTGCCGCCGGTACCGTTCTGGCGGCTGTAGTTGTTTAAAAAGCCGTTGTTGTTTCCGGCGTAATCTGACGGCAGTTTTCTCGGGCATTTGGGCCTCTTCTAATAAGTGTGCTGTGAGTACATCTGCAAGCATTCACCTGTCGAGGTCAAATGACTGGTGGTGCTCATCTGCCCCCGTGCTACTGCTGCTGCCTCCCGTGAATGCTCATGTGCCTGCGTGCCCCTGTACAGGCACAGATGCACGCGCGCAACACCTGATCCCGCATCCTAATTATTTTTCGCCCGGTTCTCGGAGTTGTTCTGCTTCCGGCTGATGAATGGGAAAGTGTAGTAGTGCTGTTTCATTTCACCAGCCTCTCAAGTGTGGAAATTATGGTAAATTTGAGAACAAGCCAGATTAGATTGATAGTTACACCTCCTCCTTTAATTAGCCAACCACAGGATCTGTGGAGGCAAAGGCCGGAAGGGTGTGTCGGTGTATATAACGTGTATTGTCTATGTGAAAGATTAATCAAAAGGAGTTGCTTGAGGTGGGAAGGCTTTTCCGGAGAGGTTCCACATGTTGTCAGGTAGTCCCTCTGAATGGCAGCTTCCGGTTCGGTCCCTTAGCTTTCGGAAGTGACATTTAGTCTGATATGTGCCAGCCGTGCAATCTACCTAGCCCTGCAAAGTGCAAATATTAACATAAATGCATATTAAGATACTGTGTGTTAGCTCCTGAACTGAAATAGAGAGCGGGTGTTCCAGCGGAGGCAAGCAAATCGTGTTGATTTAGAGTGGCTTGAGGATTTGGCCCATTACCGCTTCTTTATACACTTTTAAAAAGAAATGCCAACTCGATAGTTTAGGCTTTAACTGGAACATGGCAAGTAATTGTATGTTTTGGCGGACCCCTAGTAATGTTGCAGAATCTTTCTCAGAAGTTGTTCCATGGGATAGCCGATTCCTCAGGTAAGAGCTACTTGTTTGTTCAATCCTCCATCTTAGGCCTGCTCCTCAGGTGCATCCTCCTTCTCGCAGCGATTTCCTAGGAACAGATTTCGAAGAACAGCTCTGATCACAGAATCACAGATTGGTTAGGGTTGGAAAGGAGCTCTGGAGATCATCCAGTCCAACCCCCCTGCCAGAGCAGGGTCACCTACAGCAGGTTGCACAGGATGACCTCCAGGCGGGTTTTGAATGTTTCTGGGGTGGGAGACTCTACCGCCTCCCTGGGCAGCCTGTTCCAGCGCTCTGCCACCCTCAAAGTAAAGAAGTTCCTCCTCATGCTTTGATAGAAGTTCCTACGTTCCAGTTTGTACCCGTTACCTCTTGTCCTGGATCATCTTTGATGATCCAGGACAAGAGGTAACGGGCACCAATTGGAACGTAGGAACTTGAACTTGAACTGGAAGGTAGGAACTTGAACATAGGATTATCCTTGATGATTCAGGATAGCTGTGTGTCTGACCAGTCTGTCTTTCGAAGGAGGTCCTGGGCCAGCTCCAGCCATGCTGTGCTGAGCAGAACCCCTGGCAGCAGCCCCACAGCTCACTCCCAGTGTGCCTGAATGGAAAAGGTACAAAAGTTGCTCCAACACTTTCTGAAAAACTCTATAGTGTTACCCCACAAGCGCAAAGCGACGGCAAAGCCCGTGAAATGACACCGGTGCTTCCAGAAAATGTCAAGCTTCCTGCCCAAGGGTGACATGCCATGCGGTGGGGTCAGGGCCACGCGCTGAGCACCCGGTGCGCTGGGGTTGCCCCAGCGGTTCCTGAGCAGCTCCTGCAGTGCTGCCGCCGGTACCGTTCTGGCGGCTGTAGTTGTTTAAAAAGCCGTTGTTGTTTCCGGCGTAATCTGACGGCAGTTTTCTCGGGCATTTGGGCCTCTTCTAATAAGTGTGCTGTGAGTACATCTGCAAGCATTCACCTGTCGAGGTCAAATGACTGGTGGTGCTCATCTGCCCCCGTGCTACTGCTGCTGCCTCCCGTGAATGCTCATGTGCCTGCGTGCCCCTGTACAGGCACAGATGCACGCGCGCAACACCTGATCCCGCATCCTAATTATTTTTCGCCCGGTTCTCGGAGTTGTTCTGCTTCCGGCTGATGAATGGGAAAGTGTAGTAGTGCTGTTTCATTTCACCAGCCTCTCAAGTGTGGAAATTATGGTAAATTTGAGAACAAGCCAGATTAGATTGATAGTTACACCTCCTCCTTTAATTAGCCAACCACAGGATCTGTGGAGGCAAAGGCCGGGGGGGTGTGTCGGTGTATATAACGTGTATTGTCTATGTGAAAGATTAATCAAAAGGAGTTGCTTGAGGTGGGAAGGCTTTTCCGGAGAGGTTCCACATGTTGTCAGGTAGTCCCTCTGAATGGCAGCTTCCGGTTCGGTCCCTTAGCTTTCGGAAGTGACATTTAGTCTGATATGTGCCAGCCGTGCAATCTACCTAGCCCTGCAAAGTGCAAATATTAACATAAATGCATATTAAGATACTGTGTGTTAGCTCCTGAACTGAAATAGAGAGCGGGTGTTCCAGCGGAGGCAAGCAAATCGTGTTGATTTAGAGTGGCTTGAGGATTTGGCCCATTACCGCTTCTTTATACACTTTTAAAAAGAAATGCCAACTCGATAGTTTAGGCTTTAACTGGAACATGGCAAGTAATTGTATGTTTTGGCGGACCCCTAGTAATGTTGCAGAATCTTTCTCAGAAGTTGTTCCATGGGATAGCCGATTCCTCAGGTAAGAGCTACTTGTTTGTTCAATCCTCCATCTTAGGCCTGCTCCTCAGGTGCATCCTCCTTCTCGCAGCGATTTCCTAGGAACAGATTTCGAAGAACAGCTCTGATCACAGAATCACAGATTGGTTAGGGTTGGAAAGGAGCTCTGGAGATCATCCAGTCCAACCCCCCTGCCAGAGCAGGGTCACCTACAGCAGGTTGCACAGGATGACCTCCAGGCGGGTTTTGAATGTTTCTGGGGTGGGAGACTCTACCGCCTCCCTGGGCAGCCTGTTCCAGCGCTCTGCCACCCTCAAAGTAAAGAAGTTCCTCCTCATGCTTTGATAGAAGTTCCTACGTTCCAGTTTGTACCCGTTACCTCTTGTCCTGGATCATCTTTGATGATCCAGGACAAGAGGTAACGGGCACCAATTGGAACGTAGGAACTTGAACTTGAACTGGAAGGTAGGAACTTGAACATAGGATTATCCTTGATGATTCAGGATAGCTGTGTGTCTGACCAGTCTGTCTTTCGAAGGAGGTCCTGGGCCAGCTCCAGCCATGCTGTGCTGAGCAGAACCCCTGGCAGCAGCCCCACAGCTCACTCCCAGTGTGCCTGAATGGAAAAGGTACAAAAGTTGCTCCAACACTTTCTGAAAAACTCTATAGTGTTACCCCACAAGCGCAAAGCGACGGCAAAGCCCGTGAAATGACACCGGTGCTTCCAGAAAATGTCAAGCTTCCTGCCCAAGGGTGACATGCCATGCGGTGGGGTCAGGGCCACGCGCTGAGCACCCGGTGCGCTGGGGTTGCCCCAGTGGTTCCTGAGCAGCTCCTGCAGTGCTGCCGCCGGTACCGTTCTGGCGGCTGTAGTTGTTTAAAAAGCCGTTGTTGTTTCCGGCGTAATCTGACGGCAGTTTTCTCGGGCATTTGGGCCTCTTCTAATAAGTGTGCTGTGAGTACATCTGCAAGCATTCACCTGTCGAGGTCAAATGACTGGTGGTGCTCATCTGCCCCCGTGCTACTGCTGCTGCCTCCCGTGAATGCTCATGTGCCTGCGTGCCCCTGTACAGGCACAGATGCACGCGCGCAACACCTGATCCCGCATCCTAATTATTTTTCGCCCGGTTCTCGGAGTTGTTCTGCTTCCGGCTGATGAATGGGAAAGTGTAGTAGTGCTGTTTCATTTCACCAGCCTCTCAAGTGTGGAAATTATGGTAAATTTGAGAACAAGCCAGATTAGATTGATAGTTACACCTCCTCCTTTAATTAGCCAACCACAGGATCTGTGGAGGCAAAGGCCGGGGGGGTGTGTCGGTGTATATAACGTGTATTGTCTATGTGAAAGATGAATCAAAAGGAGTTGCTTGAGGTGGGAAGGCTTTTCCGGAGAGGTTCCACATGTTGTCAGGTAGTCCCTCTGAATGGCAGCTTCCGGTTCGGTCCCTTAGCTTTCGGAAGTGACATTTAGTCTGATATGTGCCAGCCGTGCAATCTACCTAGCCCTGCAAAGTGCAAATATTAACCTAAATGCATATTAAGATACTGTGTGTTAGCTCCTGAACTGAAATAGAGAGCGGGTGTTCCAGCGGAGGCAAGCAAATCGTGTTGATTTACAGTGGCTTGCGGATTTGGCCCATTACCGCTTCTTTATACACTTTTAAAAAGAAATGCCAACTCGATAGTTTAGGCTTTAACTGGAACATGGCAAGTAATTGTATGTTTTGGCGGACCCCTAGTAATGTTGCAGAATCTTTCTCAGAAGTTGTTCCATGGGATAGCCGATTCCTCAGGTAAGAGCTACTTGTTTGTTCAATCCTCCATCTTAGGCCTGCTCCTCAGGTGCATCCTCCTTCTCGCAGCGATTTCCTAGGAACAGATTTCGAAGAACAGCTCTGATCACAGAATCACAGATTGGTTAGGGTTGGAAAGGAGCTCTGGAGATCATCCAGTCCAACCCCCCTGCCAGAGCAGGGTCACCTACAGCAGGTTGCACAGGATGACCTCCAGGCGGGTTTTGAATGTCTCTGGGGTCGGAGACTCTACCGCCTCCCCGGGAAGCCTGTTCCAGCGCTCTGCCACCCTCAAAGTAAAGAAGTTCCTCCTCATGCTTTGATAGAAGTTCCTAGGTTCCAGTTTGTACCCGTTACCTCTTGTCCTGGATCATCTTTGATGATCATCATCTTTGATGATCCAGGTCAAGAGGTAACGGGCACCAATTGGAACGTAGGAACTTGAACTTGAACTGGAACGTAGGAACTTGAACTTGAACATAGGATTATCCTTGATGATTCAGGATAGCTGTGTGTCTGACCAGTCTGTCTTTCGAAGGAGGTCCTGGGCCAGCTCCAGCCATGCTGTGCTGAGCAGAACCCCTGGCAGCAGCCCCACAGCTCACTCCCAGTGTGCCTGAATGGAAAAGGTACCAAAGTTGCTCCAACACTTTCTGAAAAACTCTATAGTGTTACCCCACAAGCGCAAAGCGACGGCAAAGCCCGTGAAATGACACCGGTGCTTCCAGAAAATGCCAAGCTTCCTGCCCAAGGGTGACATGCCATGCGGTGGGGTCAGGGCCACGTGCTGAGCACCCGGTGCGCTGGGGTTGCCCCAGCGGTTCCTGAGCAGCTCCTGCAGTGCTGCCGCCGGTACCGTTCTGGCGGCTGTAGTTGTTTAAAAAGCCGTTGTTGTTTCCGGCGTAATCTGACGGCAGTTTTCTCGGGCATTTGGGCCTCTTCTAATAAGTGTGCTGTGAGTACATCTGCAAGCATTCACCTGTCGAGGTCAAATGACTGGTGGTGCTCATCTGCCCCCGTGCTACTGCTGCTGCCTCCCGTGAATGCTCATGTGCCTGCGTGCCCCTGTACAGGCACAGATGCACGCGCGCAACACCTGATCCCGCATCCTAATTATTTTTCGCCCGGTTCTCTGAGTTGTTCTGCTTCCGGCTGATGAATGGGAAAGTGTAGTAGTGCTGTTTCATTTCACCAGCCTCTCAAGTGTGGAAATTATGGTAAATTTGAGAACAAGCCAGATTAGATTGATAGTTACACCTCCTCCTTTAATTAGCCAACCACAGGATCTGTGGAGGCAGAGGCCGGGGGTGTGTGTCGGTGTATATAAGGTGTATTGTCTATGTGAAAGATTAATCAAAAGGAGTTGCTTGAGGTGGGAAGGCTTTTCCGGAGAGGTTCCACATGTTGTCAGGTAGTCCCTCTGAATGGCAGCTTCCGGTTCGGTCCCTTAGCTTTCGGAAGTGACATTTAGTCTGATATGTGCCAGCCGTGCAATCTACCTAGCCCTGCAAAGTGCAAATATTAACCTAAATGCATATTAAGATACTGTGTGTTAGCTCCTGAACTGAAATAGAGAGCGGGTGTTCCAGCGGAGGCAAGCAAATCGTATTGATTTACAGTGGCTTGAGGATTTGGCCCATTACCGCTTCTTTATACACTTTTAAAAAGAAATGCCAACTCGATAGTTTAGGCTTTAACTGGAACATGGCAAGTAATTCTGTGTTTTGGCGGACCCCTAGTAATGTTGCAGAATCTTTCTCAGAAGTTGTTCCATGGGATAGCCGATTCCTCAGGTAAGAGCTACTTGTTTGTTCAATCCTCCATCTTAGGCCTGCTCCTCAGGTGCATCCTCCTTCTCGCAGCGATTTCCTAGGAACAGATTTCGAAGAACAGCTCTGATCACAGAATCACAGATTGGTTAGGGTTGGAAAGGACCTCTGGAGATCATGTAGTGCAACCCCCCTGCCAGAGCAGGGTCACCTACAGCAGGTTGCACAGGATGACCTCCAGGCGGGTTTTGAATGTCTCTGGGGTGGGAGACTCTACCACCTCCCTGGGCAGCCTGTTCCAGCGCTCTGCCACCCTCAAAGTAAAGAAGTTCCTCCTCATGCTTTGATAGAAGTTCCTAGGTTCCAGTTTGTACCCGTTACCTCTTGTCCTGGATCATCTTTGATGATCCAGGACAAGAGGTAACGGGCACCAATTGGAACGTAGGAACTTGAACTTGAACTGGAAGGTAGGAACTTGAACTTGAACATAGGATTATCCTTGATGATTCAGGATAGCTGTGTGTCTGACCAGTCTGTCTTTCGAAGGAGGTCCTGGGCCAGCTCCAGCCATGCTGTGCTGAGCAGAGCCCCTGGCAGCAGCCCCACAGCTCACTCCCAGTGTGCCTGAATGGAAAAGGTACCAAAGTTGCTCCAACACTTTCTGAAAAACTCTATAGTGTTACCCCACAAGCGCAAAGCGACGGCAAAGCCCATGAAATGACACTGGTGCTTCCAGAAAATGTCAAGCTTCCTGCCCAAGGGTGACATGCCATGCGGTGGGGTCAGGGCCACGCGCTGAGCACCCGGTGCGCTGGGGTTGCCCCAGCGGTTCCTGAGCAGCTCCTGCAGTGCTGCCGCCGGTACCGTTCTGGCGGCTGTAGTTGTTTAAAAAGCCGTTGTTGTTTCCGGCGTAATCTGACGGCAGTTTTCTCGGGCATTTGGGCCTCTTCTAATAAGTGTGCTGTGAGTACATCTGCAAGCATTCACCTGTCGAGGTCAAATGACTGGTGGTGCTCATCTGCCCCCGTGCTACTGCTGCTGCCTCCCGTGAATGCTCATGTGCCTGCGTGCCCCTGTACAGGCACAGATGCACGCGCGCAACACCTGATCCCGCATCCTAATTACTTTTCGCCCGGTTCTCGGAGTTGTTCTGCTTCCGGCTGATGAATGGGAAAGTGTAGTAGTGCTGTTTCATTTCACCAGCCTCTCAAGTGTGGAAATTATGGTAAATTTGAGAACAAGCCAGATTAGATTGATAGTTACACCTCCTCCTTTAATTAGCCAACCACAGGATCTGTGGAGGCAAAGGCCGGGGGGGTGTGTCGGTGTATATAACGTGTATTGTCTATGTGAAAGATTAATCAAAAGGAGTTGCTTGAGGTGGGAAGGCTTTTCCGGAGAGGTTCCACATGTTGTCAGGTAGTCCCTCTGAATGGCAGCTTCCGGTTCGGTCCCTTAGCTTTCGGAAGTGACATTTAGTCTGATATGTGCCAGCCGTGCAATCTACCTAGCCCTGCAAAGTGCAAATATTAACCTAAATGCATATTAAGATAGTGTGTGTTAGCTCCTGAACTGAAATAGAGAGCGGGTGTTCCAGCGGAGGCAAGCAAATCGTGTTGATTTAGAGTGGCTTGAGGATTTGGCCCATTACCGCTTCTTTATACACTTTTAAAAAGAAATGCCAACTCGATAGTTTAGGCTTTAACTGGAACATGGCAAGTAATTCTGTGTTTTGGCGGACCCCTAGTAATGTTGCAGAATCTTTCTCAGAAGTTGTTCCATGGGATAGCCGATTCCTCAGGTAAGAGCTACTTGTTTGTTCAATCCTCCATCTTAGGCCTGCTCCTCAGGTGTATCCTCCTTCTCGCAGCGATTTCCTAGGAACAGATTTCGAAGAACAGCTCTGATCACAGAATCACAGATTGGTTAGGGTTGGAAAGGAGCTCTGGAGATCATCCAGTCCAACCCCCCTGCCAGAGCAGGGTCACCTACAGCAGGTTGCACAGGATGACCTCCAGGCGGGTTTTGAATGTCTCTGGGGTGGGAGACTCTACCGCCTCCCTGGGCAGCCTGTTCCAGCGCTCTGCCACCCTCAAAGTAAAGAAGTTCCTCCTCATGCTTTGATAGAAGTTCCTAGGTTCCAGTTTGTACCCGTTACCTCTTGTCCTGGATCATCTTTGATGATCCAGGCCAAGAGGTAACGGGCACCAATTGGAAAGTAGGAACTTGAACTTGAACTGGAACGTAGGAACTTGAACATAGGATTATCCTTGATGATTCAGGATAGCTGTGTGTCTGACCAGTCTGTCTTTCGAAGGAGGTCCTGGGCCAGCTCCAGCCATGCTGTGCTGAGCAGAGCCCCTGGCAGCAGCCCCACACCTCACTCCCAGTGTGCCTGAATGGAAAAGGTACAAAAGTTGCTCCAACACTTTATGAAAAACTCTATAGTGTTACCCCACAAGCGCAAAGCGACGGCAAAGCCCGTGAAATGACACCGGTGCTTCCAGAAAATGTCAAGCTTCCTGCCCAAGGGTGACATGCCATGCGGTGGGGTCAGGGCCACACGCTGAGCACCCGGTGCGCTGGGATTGCGCCAGCGGTTCCTGAGCAGCTCCTGTAGTGCTGCCGCCGGTACCATTCTGGCAGCTGTAGTTGTTTAAAAAGCCGTTGTTGTTTCCGGCGTAATCTGACGGCAGTTTTCTCGGGCATTTGGGCCTCTTCTAATAAGTGTGCTGTGAGTACATCTGCAAGCATTCACCTGTCGAGGTCAAATGACTGGTGGTGCTCATCTCCCCCCGTGCTACTGCTGCTGCCTCCCGTGAATGCTCATGTGCCTGCGTGCCCCTGTACAGGCACAGATGCACGCGCGCAACACCTGATCCCGCATCCTAATTATTTTTCGCCCGGTTCTCGGAGTTGTTCTGCTTCCGGCTGATGAATGGGAAAGTGTAGTAGTGCTGTTTCATTTCACCAGCCTCTCAAGTGTGGAAATTATGGTAAATTTGAGAACAAGCCAGATTAGATTGATAGTTACACCTCCTCCTTTAATTAGCCAACCACAGGATCTGTGGAGGCAAAGGCCGGGGGGGTGTGTCGGTGTATATAACGTGTATTGTCTATGTGAAAGATTAATCAAAAGGAGTTGCTTGAGGTGGGAAGGCTTTTCCGGAGAGGTTCCACATGTTGTCAGGTAGTCCCTCTGAATGGCAGCTTCCGGTTCGGTCCCTTAGCTTTCGGAAGTGACATTTAGTCTGATATGTGCCAGCCGTGCAATCTACCTAGCCCCGCAAAGTGCAAATATTAACATAAATGCATATTAAGATACTGTGTGTTAGCTCCTGAACTGCAATAGAGAGCGGGTGTTCCAGCGGAGGCAAGCAAATCGTGTTGATTTAGAGTGGCTTGAGGATTTGGCCCATTACCGCTTCTTTATACACTTTTAAAAAGAAATGCCAACTCGATAGTTTAGGCTTTAACTGGAACATGGCAAGTAATTGTATGTTTTGGCGGACCCCTAGTAATGTTGCAGAATCTTTCTCAGAAGTTGTTCCATGGGATAGCCGATTCCTCAGGTAAGAGCTACTTGTTTGTTCAATCCTCCATCTTAGGCCTGCTCCTCAGGTGCATCCTCCTTCTCGCAGCGATTTCCTAGGAACAGATTTCGAAGAACAGCTCTGATCACAGAATCACAGATTGGTTAGGGTTGGAAAGGACCTCTGGAGATCATGTAGTGCAACCCCCCTGCCAGAGCAGGGTCACCTACAGCAGGTTGCACAGGATGACCTGCAGGCGGGTTTTGAATGTTTCTGGGGTCGGAGACTCTACCACCTCCCTGGGCAGCCTGTTCCAGCGCTCTGCCACCCTCAAAGTAAAGAAGTTCCTCCTCATGCTTTGATAGAAGTTCCTAGGTTCCAGTTTGTACCCGTTACCTCTTGTCCTGGATCATCTTTGATGATCCAGGACAAGAGGTAACGGGCACCAATTGGAACGTAGGAACTTGAACTTGAACTGGAAGGTAGGAACTTGAACTTGAACATAGGATTATCCTTGATGATTCAGGATAGCTGTGTGTCTGACCAGTCTGTCTTTCGAAGGAGGTCCTGGGCCAGCTCCAGCCATGCTGTGCTGAGCAGAGCCCCTGGCAGCAGCCCCACAGCTCACTCCCAGTGTGCCTGAATGGAAAAGGTACCAAAGTTGCTCCAACACTTTCCGAAAAACTCTATAGTGTTACCCCACAAGCGCAAAGCGACGGCAAAGCCCGTGAAATGACACCGGTGCTTCCAGAAAATGTCAAGCTTCCTGCCCAAGGGTGACATGCCATGCGGTGGGGTCAGGGCCACGCGCTGAGCACCCGGTGTGCTGGGGTTGCCCCAGCGGTTCCTGAGCAGCTCCTGCAGTGCTGCCGCCGGTACCGTTCTGGCGGCTGTAGTTGTTTAAAAAGCCGTTGTTGTTTCCGGCGTAATCTGACGGCAGTTTTCTCGGGCATTTGGGCCTCTTCTAATAAGTGTGCTGTGAGTACATCTGCAAGCATTCACCTGTCGAGGTCAAATGACTGGTGGTGCTCATCTGCCCCCGTGCTACTGCTGCTGCCTCCCGTGAATGCTCATGTGCCTGCGTGCCCCTGTACAGGCACAGATGCACGCGCGCAACACCTGATCCCGCATCCTAATTATTTTTCGCCCGGTTCTCTGAGTTGTTCTGCTTCCGGCTGATGAATGGGAAAGTGTAGTAGTGCTGTTTCATTTCACCAGCCTCTCAAGTGTGGAAATTATGGTAAATTTGAGAACAAGCGAGATTAGATTGATAGTTACACCTCCTCCTTTAATTAGCCAACCACAGGATCTGTGGAGGCAAAGGCCGGGGGGGTGTGTCGGTGTATATAACGTGTATTGTCTATGTGAAAGATTAATCAAAAGGAGTTGCTTGAGGTGGGAAGGCTTTTCCGGAGAGGTTCCACATGTTGTCAGGTAGTCCCTCTGAATGGCAGCTTCCAGTTCGGTCCCTTAGCTTTCGGAAGTGACATTTAGTCTGATATGTGCCAGCCGTGCAATCTACCTAGCCCCGCAAAGTGCAAATATTAACATAAATGCATATTAAGATACTGTGTGTTAGCTCCTGAACTGCAATAGAGAGCGGGTGTTCCAGCGGAGGCAAGCAAATCGTGTTGATTTACAGTGGCTTGCGGATTTGGCCCATTACCGCTTCTTTATACACTTTTAAAAAGAAATGCCAACTCGATAGTTTAGGCTTTAACTGGAACATGGCAAGTAATTGTATGTTTTGGCGGACCCCTAGTAATGTTGCAGAATCTTTCTCAGAAGTTGTTCCATGGGATAGCCGATTCCTCAGGTAAGAGCTACTTGTTTGTTCAATCCTCCATCTTAGGCCTGCTCCTCAGGTGCATCCTCCTTCTCGCAGCGATTTCCTAGGAACAGATTTCGAAGAACAGCTCTGATCACAGCATCACAGATTGGTTAGGGTTGGAAAGGAGCTCTGGAGATCATCCAGCCCAACCCCCCTGCCAGAGCAGGGTCACCTACAGCAGGTTGCACAGGATGACCTCCAGGCGGGTTTTGAATGTTTCTGGGGTCGGAGACTCTACCGCCTCCCTGGGCAGCCTGTTCCAGCGCTCTGCCACCCTCAAAGTAAAGAAGTTCCTCCTCATGCTTTGATAGAAGTTCCTAGGTTCCAGTTTGTACCCGTTACCTCTTGTCCTGGATCATCTTTGATGATCCAGGACAAGAGGTAACGGGCACCAATTGGAACGTAGGAACTTGAACTTGAACTGGAACGTAGGAACTTGAACATAGGATTATCCTTGATGATTCAGGATAGCTGTGTGTCTGACCAGTCTGTCTTTCGAAGGAGGTCCTTGACCAGCTCCAGCCATGCTGTGCTGAGCAGAGCCCCTGGCAGCAGCCCCACAGCTCACTCCCAGTGTGCCTGAATGGAAAAGGTACCAAAGTTGCTCCAACACTTTCTGAAAAACTCTATAGTGTTACCCCACAAGCGCAAAGCGACGGCAAAGCCCGTGAAATGACACCGGTGCTTCCAGAAAATGTCAAGCTTCCTGCCCAAGGGTGACATGCCATGCGGTGGGGTCAGGGCCACGTGCTGAGCACCCGGTGCGCTGGGGTTGCCCCAGCAGTCCTGAGCAGCTCCTGCAGTGCTGCCGCCGGTACCGTTCTGGCGGCTGTAGTTGTTTAAAAAGCCGTTGTTGTTTCCGGCGTAATCTGACGGCAGTTTTCTCGGGCATTTGGGCCTCTTCTAATAAGTGTGCTGTGAGTACATCTGCAAGCATTCACCTGTCGAGGTCAAATGACTGGTGGTGCTCATCTGCCCCCGTGCTACTGCTGCTGCCTCCCGTGAATGCTCATGTGCCTGCGTGCCCCTGTACAGGCACAGATGCACGCGCGCAACACCTGATCCCGCATCCTAATTATTTTTCGCCCGGTTCTCTGAGTTGTTCTGCTTCCGGCTGATGAATGGGAAAGTGTAGTAGTGCTGTTTCATTTCACCAGCCTCTCAAGTGTGGAAATTATGGTAAATTTGAGAACAAGCCAGATTAGATTGATAGTTACACCTCCTCCTTTAATTAGCCAACCACAGGATCTGTGGAGGCAAAGGCCGGGGGGGTGTGTCGGTGTATATAACGTGTATTGTCTATGTGAAAGATTAATCAAAAGGAGTTGCTTGAGGTGGGAAGGCTTTTCCGGAGAGGTTCCACATGTTGTCAGGTAGTCCCTCTGAATGGCAGCTTCCGGTTCGGTCCCTTAGCTTTCGGAAGTGACATTTAGTCTGATATGTGCCAGCCGTGCAATCTACCTAGCCCTGCAAAGTGCAAATATTAACATAAATGCATATTAAGATACTGTGTGTTAGCTCCTGAACTGCAATAGAGAGCGGGTGTTCCAGCGGAGGCAAGCAAATCGTGTTGATTTAGAGTGGCTTGAGGATTTGGCCCATTACCGCTTCTTTATACACTTTTAAAAAGAAATGCCAACTCGATAGTTTAGGCTTTAACTGGAACATGGCAAGTAATTGTATGTTTTGGCGGACCCCTAGTAATGTTGCAGAATCTTTCTCAGAAGTTGTTCCATGGGATAGCCGATTCCTCAGGTAAGAGCTACTTGTTTGTTCAATCCTCCATCTTAGGCCTGCTCCTCAGGTGCATCCTCCTTCTCGCAGCGATTTCCTAGGAACAGATTTCGAAGAACAGCTCTGATCACAGAATCACAGATTGGTTAGGGTTGGAAAGGACCTCTGGAGATCATCCAGCCCAACCCCCCTGCCAGAGCAGGGTCACCTACAGCAGGTTGCACAGGATGACCTGCAGGCGGGTTTTGAATGTCTCTGGGGTCGGAGACTCTACCGCCTCCCTGGGCAGCCTGTTCCAGCGCTCTGCCACCCTCAAAGTAAAGAAGTTCCTCCTCATGCTTTGATAGAAGTTCCTAGGTTCCAGTTTGTACCCGTTACCTCTTGTCCTGGATCATCTTTGATGATCCAGGACAAGAGGTAACGGGCACCAATTGGAACGTAGGAACTTGAACTTGAACTGGAACGTAGGAACTTGAACATAGGATTATCCTTGATGATTCAGGATAGCTGTGTGTCTGACCAGTCTGTCTTTCGAAGGAGGTCCTGGGCCAGCTCCAGCCATGCTGTGCTGAGCAGAGCCCCTGGCAGCAGCCCCACAGCTCACTCCCAGTGTGCCTGAATGGAAAAGGTACCAAAGTTGCTCCAACACTTTCTGAAAAACTCTATAGTGTTACCCCACAAGCGCAAAGCGACGGCAAAGCCCGTGAAATGACACCGGTGCTTCCAGAAAATGTCAAGCTTCCTGCCCAAGGGTGACATGCCATGCGGTGGGGTCAGGGCCACGCGCTGAGCACCCGGTGCGCTGGGATTGCGCCAGCGGTTCCTGAGCAGCTCCTGTAGTGCTGCCGCCGGTACCATTCTGGCAGCTGTAGTTGTTTAAAAAGCCGTTGTTGTTTCCGGCGTAATCTGACGGCAGTTTTCTCGGGCATTTGGGCCTCTTCTAATAAGTGTGCTGTGAGTACATCTGCAAGCATTCACCTGTCGAGGTCAAATGACTGGTGGTGCTCATCTCCCCCCGTGCTACTGCTGCTGCCTCCCGTGAATGCTCATGTGCCTGCGTGCCCCTGTACAGGCACAGATGCACGCGCGCAACACCTGATCCCGCATCCTAACTATTTTTCGCCCGGTTCTCTGAGTTTTTCTGCTTCCGGCTGATGAATGGGAAAGTGTAGTAGTGCTGTTTCATTTCACCAGCCTCTCAAGTGTGGAAATTATGGTAAATTTGAGAACAAGCCAGATTAGATTGATAGTTACACCTCCTCCTTTAATTAGCCAACCACAGGATCTGTGGAGGCAAAGGCCGGGGGGGTGTGTCGGTGTATATAACGTGTATTGTCTATGTGAAAGATTAATCAAAAGGAGTTGCTTGAGGTGGGAAGGCTTTTCCGGAGAGGTTCCACATGTTGTCAGGTAGTCCCTCTGAATGGCAGCTTCCGGTTCGGTCCCTTAGCTTTCGGAAGTGACATTTAGTCTGATATGTGCCAGCCGTGCAATCTACCTAGCCCCGCAAAGTGCAAATATTAACATAAATGCATATTAAGATACTGTGTGTTAGCTCCTGAACTGCAATAGAGAGCGGGTGTTCCAGCGGAGGCAAGCAAATCGTGTTGATTTAGAGTGGCTTGAGGATTTGGCCCATTACCGCTTCTTTATACACTTTTAAAAAGAAATGCCAACTCGATAGTTTAGGCTTTAACTGGAACATGGCAAGTAATTGTATGTTTTGGCGGACCCCTAGTAATGTTGCAGAATCTTTCTCAGAAGTTGTTCCATGGGATAGCCGATTCCTCAGGTAAGAGCTACTTGTTTGTTCAATCCTCCATCTTAGGCCTGCTCCTCAGGTGCATCCTCCTTCTCGCAGCGATTTCCTAGGAACAGATTTCGAAGAACAGCTCTGATCACAGAATCACAGATTGGTTAGGGTTGGAAAGGACCTCTGGAGATCATCCAGCCCAACCCCCCTGCCAGAGCAGGGTCACCTACAGCAGGTTGCACAGGATGACCTGCAGGCGGGTTTTGAATGTTTCTGGGGTCGGAGACTCTACCGCCTCCCTGGGCAGCCTGTTCCAGCGCTCTGCCACCCTCAAAGTAAAGAAGTTCCTCCTCATGCTTTGATAGAAGTTCCTAGGTTCCAGTTTGTACCCGTTACCTCTTGTCCTGGATCATCTTTGATGATCCAGGACAAGAGGTAACGGGCACCAATTGGAACGTAGGAACTTGAACTTGAACTGGAACGTAGGAACTTGAACATAGGATTATCCTTGATGATTCAGGATAGCTGTGTGTCTGACCAGTCTGTCTTTCGAAGGAGGTCCTTGACCAGCTCCAGCCATGCTGTGCTGAGCAGAGCCCCTGGCAGCAGCCCCACAGCTCACTCCCAGTGTGCCTGAATGGAAAAGGTACCAAAGTTGCTCCAACACTTTCTGAAAAACTCTATAGTGTTACCCCACAAGCGCAAAGCGACGGCAAAGCCCGTGAAATGACACCGGTGCTTCCAGAAAATGTCAAGCTTCCTGCCCAAGGGTGACATGCCATGCGGTGGGGTCAGGGCCACGTGCTGAGCACCCGGTGCGCTGGGGTTGCCCCAGCAGTCCTGAGCAGCTCCTGCAGTGCTGCCGCCGGTACCGTTCTGGCGGCTGTAGTTGTTTAAAAAGCCGTTGTTGTTTCCGGCGTAATCTGACGGCAGTTTTCTCGGGCATTTGGGCCTCTTCTAATAAGTGTGCTGTGAGTACATCTGCAAGCATTCACCTGTCGAGGTCAAATGACTGGTGGTGCTCATCTGCCCCCGTGCTACTGCTGCTGCCTCCCGTGAATGCTCATGTGCCTGCGTGCCCCTGTACAGGCACAGATGCACGCGCGCAACACCTGATCCCGCATCCTAACTATTTTTCGCCCGGTTCTCTGAGTTGTTCTGCTTCCGGCTGATGAATGGGAAAGTGTAGTAGTGCTGTTTCATTTCACCAGCCTCTCAAGTGTGGAAATTATGGTAAATTTGAGAACAAGCCAGATTAGATTGATAGTTACACCTCCTCCTTTAATTAGCCAACCACAGGATCTGTGGAGGCAAAGGCCGGGGGGGTGTGTCGGTGTATATAACGTGTATTGTCTATGTGAAAGATTAATCAAAAGGAGTTGCTTGAGGTGGGAAGGCTTTTCCGGAGAGGTTCCACATGTTGTCAGGTAGTCCCTCTGAATGGCAGCTTCCGGTTCGGTCCCTTAGCTTTCGGAAGTGACATTTAGTCTGATATGTGCCAGCCGTGCAATCTACCTAGCCCCGCAAAGTGCAAATATTAACATAAATGCATATTAAGATACTGTGTGTTAGCTCCTGAACTGCAATAGAGAGCGGGTGTTCCAGCGGAGGCAAGCAAATCGTGTTGATTTAGAGTGGCTTGAGGATTTGGCCCATTACCGCTTCTTTATACACTTTTAAAAAGAAATGCCAACTCGATAGTTTAGGCTTTAACTGGAACATGGCAAGTAATTGTATGTTTTGGCGGACCCCTAGTAATGTTGCAGAATCTTTCTCAGAAGTTGTTCCATGGGATAGCCGATTCCTCAGGTAAGAGCTACTTGTTTGTTCAATCCTCCATCTTAGGCCTGCTCCTCAGGTGCATCCTCCTTCTCGCAGCGATTTCCTAGGAACAGATTTCGAAGAACAGCTCTGATCACAGAATCACAGATTGGTTAGGGTTGGAAAGGACCTCTGGAGATCATCCAGCCCAACCCCCCTGCCAGAGCAGGGTCACCTACAGCAGGTTGCACAGGATGACCTGCAGGCGGGTTTTGAATGTTTCTGGGGTCGGAGACTCTACCGCCTCCCTGGGCAGCCTGTTCCAGCGCTCTGCCACCCTCAAAGTAAAGAAGTTCCTCCTCATGCTTTGATAGAAGTTCCTAGGTTCCAGTTTGTACCCGTTACCTCTTGTCCTGGATCATCTTTGATGATCCAGGACAAGAGGTAACGGGCACCAATTGGAACGTAGGAACTTGAACTTGAACTGGAACGTAGGAACTTGAACATAGGATTATCCTTGATGATTCAGGATAGCTGTGTGTCTGACCAGTCTGTCTTTCGAAGGAGGTCCTTGACCAGCTCCAGCCATGCTGTGCTGAGCAGAGCCCCTGGCAGCAGCCCCACAGCTCACTCCCAGTGTGCCTGAATGGAAAAGGTACCAAAGTTGCTCCAACACTTTCTGAAAAACTCTATAGTGTTACCCCACAAGCGCAAAGCGACGGCAAAGCCCGTGAAATGACACCGGTGCTTCCAGAAAATGTCAAGCTTCCTGCCCAAGGGTGACATGCCATGCGGTGGGGTCAGGGCCACGTGCTGAGCACCCGGTGCGCTGGGGTTGCCCCAGCAGTCCTGAGCAGCTCCTGCAGTGCTGCCGCCGGTACCGTTCTGGCGGCTGTAGTTGTTTAAAAAGCCGTTGTTGTTTCCGGCGTAATCTGACGGCAGTTTTCTCGGGCATTTGGGCCTCTTCTAATAAGTGTGCTGTGAGTACATCTGCAAGCATTCACCTGTCGAGGTCAAATGACTGGTGGTGCTCATCTGCCCCCGTGCTACTGCTGCTGCCTCCCGTGAATGCTCATGTGCCTGCGTGCCCCTGTACAGGCACAGATGCACGCGCGCAACACCTGATCCCGCATCCTAATTATTTTTCGCCCGGTTCTCGGAGTTGTTCTGCTTCCGGCTGATGAATGGGAAAGTGTAGTAGTGCTGTTTCATTTCACCAGCCTCTCAAGTGTGGAAATTATGGTAAATTTGAGAACAAGCCAGATTAGATTGATAGTTACACCTCCTCCTTTAATTAGCCAACCACAGGATCTGTGGAGGCAAAGGCCGGGGGGGTGTGTCGGTGTATATAACGTGTATTGTCTATGTGAAAGATTAATCAAAAGGAGTTGCTTGAGGTGGGAAGGCTTTTCCGGAGAGGTTCCACATGTTGTCAGGTAGTCCCTCTGAATGGCAGCTTCCGGTTCGGTCCCTTAGCTTTCGGAAGTGACATTTAGTCTGATATGTGCCAGCCGTGCAATCTACCTAGCCCTGCAAAGTGCAAATATTAACATAAATGCATATTAAGATACTGTGTGTTAGCTCCTGAACTGCAATAGAGAGCGGGTGTTCCAGCGGAGGCAAGCAAATCGTGTTGATTTACAGTGGCTTGCGGATTTGGCCCATTACCGCTTCTTTATACACTTTTAAAAAGAAATGCCAACTCGATAGTTTAGGCTTTAACTGGAACATGGCAAGTAATTGTATGTTTTGGCGGACCCCTAGTAATGTTGCAGAATCTTTCTCAGAAGTTGTTCCATGGGATAGCCGATTCCTCAGGTAAGAGCTACTTGTTTGTTCAATCCTCCATCTTAGGCCTGCTCCTCAGGTGCATCCTCCTTCTCGCAGCGATTTCCTAGGAACAGATTTCGAAGAACAGCTCTGATCACAGAATCACAGATTGGTTAGGGTTGGAAAGGAGCTCTGGAGATCATCCAGCCCAACCCCCCTGCCAGAGCAGGGTCACCTACAGCAGGTTGCACAGGATGACCTGCAGGCGGGTTTTGAATGTTTCTGGGGTCGGAGACTCTACCGCCTCCCTGGGCAGCCTGTTCCAGCGCTCTGCCACCCTCAAAGTAAAGAAGTTCCTCCTCATGCTTTGATAGAAGTTCCTAGGTTCCAGTTTGTACCCGTTACCTCTTGTCCTGGATCATCTTTGATGATCCAGGACAAGAGGTAACGGGCACCAATTGGAACGTAGGAACTTGAACTTGAACTGGAACGTAGGAACTTGAACATAGGATTATCCTTGATGATTCAGGATAGCTGTGTGTCTGACCAGTCTGTCTTTCGAAGGAGGTCCTGGGCCAGCTCCAGCCATGCTGTGCTGAGCAGAGCCCCTGGCAGCAGCCCCACAGCTCACTCCCAGTGTGCCTGAATGGAAAAGGTACCAAAGTTGCTCCAACACTTTCTGAAAAACTCTATAGTGTTACCCCACAAGCGCAAAGCGACGGCAAAGCCCGTGAAATGACACCGGTGCTTCCAGAAAATGTCAAGCTTCCTGCCCAAGGGTGACATGCCATGCGGTGGGGTCAGGGCCACGCGCTGAGCACCCGGTGCGCTGGGGTTGCCCCAGCGGTTCCTGAGCAGCTCCTGCAGTGCTGCCGCCGGTACCGTTCTGGCGGCTGTAGTTGTTTAAAAAGCCGTTGTTGTTTCCAGCGTAATCTGACGGCAGTTTTCTCGGGCATTTGGGCCTCTTCTAATAAGTGTGCTGTGAGTACATCTGCAAGCATTCACCTGTCGAGGTCAAATGACTGGTGGTGCTCATCTGCCCCCGTGCTACTGCTGCTGCCTCCCGTGAATGCTCATGTGCCTGCGTGCCCCTGTACAGGCACAGATGCACGCGCGCAACACCTGATCCCGCATCCTAATTATTTTTCGCCCGGTTCTCTGAGTTGTTCTGCTTCCGGCTGATGAATGGGAAAGTGTAGTAGTGCTGTTTCATTTCACCAGCCTCTCAAGTGTGGAAATTATGGTAAATTTGAGAACAAGCGAGATTAGATTGATAGTTACACCTCCTCCTTTAATTAGCCAACCACAGGATCTGTGGAGGCAAAGGCCGGGGGGGTGTGTCGGTGTATATAACGTGTATTGTCTATGTGAAAGATTAATCAAAAGGAGTTGCTTGAGGTGGGAAGGCTTTTCCGGAGAGGTTCCACATGTTGTCAGGTAGTCCCTCTGAATGGCAGCTTCCAGTTCGGTCCCTTAGCTTTCGGAAGTGACATTTAGTCTGATATGTGCCAGCCGTGCAATCTACCTAGCCCCGCAAAGTGCAAATATTAACATAAATGCATATTAAGATACTGTGTGTTAGCTCCTGAACTGCAATAGAGAGCGGGTGTTCCAGCGGAGGCAAGCAAATCGTGTTGATTTACAGTGGCTTGCGGATTTGGCCCATTACCTCTTCTTTATACACTTTTAAAAAGAAATGCCAACTCGATAGTTTAGGCTTTAACTGGAACATGGCAAGTAATTGTATGTTTTGGCGGACCCCTAGTAATGTTGCAGAATCTTTCTCAGAAGTTGTTCCATGGGATAGCCGATTCCTCAGGTAAGAGCTACTTGTTTGTTCAATCCTCCATCTTAGGCCTGCTCCTCAGGTGCATCCTCCTTCTCGCAGCGATTTCCTAGGAACAGATTTCGAAGAACAGCTCTGATCACAGAATCACAGATTGGTTAGGGTTGGAAAGGACCTCTGGAGATCATCCAGCCCAACCCCCCTGCCAGAGCAGGGTCACCTACAGCAGGTTGCACAGGATGACTTTCAGGCGGGTTTTGAATGTTTCTGGGGTCGGAGACTCTACCGCCTCCCTGGGCAGCCTGTTCCAGCGCTCTGCCACCCTCAAAGTAAAGAAGTTCCTCCTCATGCTTTGATAGAAGTTCCTACGTTCCAGTTTGTACCCGTTACCTCTTGTCCTGGATCATCTTTGATGATCCAGGACAAGAGGTAACGGGCACCAATTGGAACGTAGGAACTTGAACTTGAACTGGAACGTAGGAACTTGAACATAGGATTATCCTTGATGATTCAGGATAGCTGTGTGTCTGACCAGTCTGTCTTTCGAAGGAGGTCCTGGACCAGCTCCAGCCATGCTGTGCTGAGCAGAGCCCCTGGCAGCAGCCCCACAGCTCACTCCCAGTGTGCCTGAATGGAAAAGGTACCAAAGTTGCTCCAACACTTTCTGAAAAACTCTATAGTGTTACCCCACAAGCGCAAAGCGACGGCAAAGCCCGTGAAATGACACCGGTGCTTCCAGAAAATGTCAAGCTTCCTGCCCAAGGGTGACATGCCATGCGGTGGGGTCAGGGCCACGTGCTGAGCACCCAGTGCGCTGGGGTTGCC
The DNA here is from genome assembly GCF_965231255.1 of Vanellus vanellus. Classification (NCBI taxonomy): domain Eukaryota; kingdom Metazoa; phylum Chordata; class Aves; order Charadriiformes; family Charadriidae; genus Vanellus; species Vanellus vanellus. The sequence continues at coordinate 122,137 of NW_028128478.1, read as the reverse complement.
CCAGCAGTCCTGAGCAGCTCCTGCAGTGCTGCCGCCGGTACCGTTCTGGCGGCTGTAGTTGTTTAAAAAGCCGTTGTTGTTTCCGGCGTAATCTGACGGCAGTTTTCTCGGGCATTTGGGCCTCTTCTAATAAGTGTGCTGTGAGTACATCTGCAAGCATTCACCTGTCGAGGTCAAATGACTGGTGGTGCTCATCTGCCCCCGTGCTACTGCTGCTGCCTCCCGTGAATGCTCATGTGCCTGCGTGCCCCTGTACAGGCACAGATGCACGCGCGCAACACCTGATCCCGCATCCTAATTATTTTTCGCCCGGTTCTCTGAGTTGTTCTGCTTCCGGCTGATGAATGGGAAAGTGTAGTAGTGCTGTTTCATTTCACCAGCCTCTCAAGTGTGGAAATTATGGTAAATTTGAGAACAAGCCAGATTAGATTGATAGTTACACCTCCTCCTTTAATTAGCCAACCACAGGATCTGTGGAGGCAAAGGCCGGGGGGGTGTGTCGGTGTATATAACGTGTATTGTCTATGTGAAAGATTAATCAAAAGGAGTTGCTTGAGGTGGGAAGGCTTTTCCGGAGAGGTTCCACATGTTGTCAGGTAGTCCCTCTGAATGGCAGCTTCCGGTTCGGTCCCTTAGCTTTCGGAAGTGACATTTAGTCTGATATGTGCCAGCCGTGCAATCTACCTAGCCCTGCAAAGTGCAAATATTAACCTAAATGCATATTAAGATACTGTGTGTTAGCTCCTGAACTGAAATAGAGAGCGGGTGTTCCAGCGGAGGCAAGCAAATCGTGTTGATTTACAGTGGCTTGCGGATTTGGCCCATTACCGCTTCTTTATACACTTTTAAAAAGAAATGCCAACTCGATAGTTTAGGCTTTAACTGGAACATGGCAAGTAATTGTATGTTTTGGCGGACCCCTAGTAATGTTGCAGAATCTTTCTCAGAAGTTGTTCCGTGGGATAGCCGATTCCTCAGGTAAGAGCTACTTGTTTGTTCAATCCTCCATCTTAGGCCTGCTCCTCAGGTGCATCCTCCTTCTCGCAGCGATTTCCTAGGAACAGATTTCGAAGAACAGCTCTGATCACAGAATCACAGATTGGTTAGGGTTGGAAAGGACCTCTGGAGATCATCCAGCCCAACCCCCCTGCCAGAGCAGGGTCACCTACAGCAGGTTGCACAGGATGACCCCCAGGCGGGTTTTGAATGTTTCTGGGGTCGGAGACTCTACCGCCTCCCTCGGCAGTCTGTTCCAGCGCTCTGCCACCCTCAAAGTAAAGAAGTTCCTCCTCATGCTTTGATAGAAGTTCCTAGGTTCCAGTTTGTACCCGTTACCTCTTGTCCTGGATCATCTTTGATGATCCAGGACAAGAGGTAACGGGCACCAATTGGAACGTAGGAACTTGAACTTGAACTGGAACGTAGGAACTTGAACATAGCATTATCCTTGATGATTCAGGATAGCTGTGTGTCTGACCAGTCTGTCTTTCGAAGGAGGTCCTGGGCCAGCTCCAGCCATGCTGTGCTGAGCAGAGCCCCTGGCAGCAGCCCCACAGCTCACTCCCAGTGTGCCTGAATGGAAAAGGTACAAAAGTTGCTCCAACACTTTCTGAAAAACTCTATAGTGTTACCCCACAAGCGCAAAGCGACAGCAAAGCCCGTGAAATGACACCGGTGCTTCCAGAAAATGCCAAGCTTCCTGCCCAAGGGTGACATGCCATGCGGTGGGGTCAGGGCCACGCGCTGAGCACCCGGTGCGCTGGGGTTGCCCCAGCGGTTCCTGAGCAGCTCCTGCAGTGCTGCCGCCGGTACCGTTCTGGCGGCTGTAGTTGTTTAAAAAGCCGTTGTTGTTTCCGGCGTAATCTGACGGCAGTTTTCTCGGGCATTTGGGCCTCTTCTAATAAGTGTGCTGTGAGTACATCTGCAAGCATTCACCTGTCGAGGTCAAATGACTGGTGGTGCTCATCTGCCCCCGTGCTACTGCTGCTGCCTCCCGTGAATGCTCATGTGCCTGCGTGCCCCTGTACAGGCACAGATGCACGCGCGCAACACCTGATCCCGCATCCTAATTATTTTTCGCCCGGTTCTCTGAGTTGTTCTGCTTCCGGCTGATGAATGGGAAAGTGTAGTAGTGCTGTTTCATTTCACCAGCCTCTCAAGTGTGGAAATTATGGTAAATTTGAGAACAAGCCAGATTAGATTGATAGTTACACCTCCTCCTTTAATTAGCCAACCACAGGATCTGTGGAGGCAAAGGCCGGGGGGGTGTGTCGGTGTATATAACGTGTATTGTCTATGTGAAAGATTAATCAAAAGGAGTTGCTTGAGGTGGGAAGGCTTTTCCGGAGAGGTTCCACATGTTGTCAGGTAGTCCCTCTGAATGGCAGCTTCCGGTTCGGTCCCTTAGCTTTCGGAAGTGACATTTAGTCTGATATGTGCCAGCCGTGCAATCTACCTAGCCCTGCAAAGTGCAAATATTAACCTAAATGCATATTAAGATACTGTGTGTTAGCTCCTGAACTGAAATAGAGAGCGGGTGTTCCAGCGGAGGCAAGCAAATCGTGTTGATTTACAGTGGCTTGCGGATTTGGCCCATTACCGCTTCTTTATACACTTTTAAAAAGAAATGCCAACTCGATAGTTTAGGCTTTAACTGGAACATGGCAAGTAATTGTATGTTTTGGCGGACCCCTAGTAATGTTGCAGAATCTTTCTCAGAAGTTGTTCCGTGGGATAGCCGATTCCTCAGGTAAGAGCTACTTGTTTGTTCAATCCTCCATCTTAGGCCTGCTCCTCAGGTGCATCCTCCTTCTCACAGCGATTTCCTAGGAACAGATTTCGAAGAACAGCTCTGATCACAGAATCACAGATTGGTTAGGGTTGGAAAGGACCTCTGGAGATCATCCAGCCCAACCCCCCTGCCAGAGCAGGGTCACCTACAGCAGGTTGCACAGGATGACCTCCAGGCGGGTTTTGAATGTCTCTGGGGTGGGAGACTCTACCGCCTCCCTGGGCAGCCTGTTCCAGCGCTCTGCCACCCTCAAAGTAAAGAAGTTCCTCCTCATGCTTTGATAGAAGTTCCTAGGTTCCAGTTTGTACCCGTTACCTCTTGTCCTGGATCATCTTTGATGATCCAGGACAAGAGGTAACGGGCACCAATTGGAACGTAGGAACTTGAACTTGAACTGGAACGTAGGAACTTGAACATAGGATTATCCTTGATGATTCAGGATAGCTGTGTGTCTGACCAGTCTGTCTTTCGAAGGAGGTCCTGGGCCAGCTCCAGCCATGCTGTGCTGAGCAGAGCCCCTGGCAGCAGCCCCACAGCTCACTCCCAGTGTGCCTGAATGGAAAAGGTACCAAAGTTGCTCCAACACTTTCTGAAAAACTCTATAGTGTTACCCCACAAGCGCAAAGCGACGGCAAAGCCCGTGAAATGACACCGGTGCTTCCAGAAAATGTCAAGCTTCCTGCCCAAGGGTGACATGCCATGCGGTGGGGTCAGGGCCACGCGCTGAGCACCCGGTGCGCTGGGGTTGCCCCAGCGGTTCCTGAGCAGCTCCTGCAGTGCTGCCGCCGGTACCGTTCTGGCGGCTGTAGTTGTTTAAAAAGTTGTTGTTGTTTCCGGCGTAATCTGACGGCAGTTTTCTCGGGCATTTGGGCCTCTTCGAATAAGTGTGCTGTGAGTACATCTGCAAGCATTCACCTGTCGAGGTCAAATGACTGGTGGTGCTCATCTGCCCCCGTGCTACTGCTGCTGCCTCCCGTGAATGCTCATGTGCCTGCGTGCCCCTGTACAGGCACAGATGCACGCGCGCAACACCTGATCCCGCATCCTAATTATTTTTCGCCCGGTTCTCGGAGTTGTTCTGCTTCCGGCTGATGAATGGGAAAGTGTAGTAGTGCTGTTTCATTTCACCAGCCTCTCAAGTGTGGAAATTATGGTAAATTTGAGAACAAGCCAGATTAGATTGATAGTTACACCTCCTCCTTTAATTAGCCAACCACAGGATCTGTGGAGGCAAAGGCCGGGGGGGTGTGTCGGTGTATATAAGGTGTATTGTCTATGTGAAAGATTAATCAAAAGGAGTTGCTTGAGGTGGGAAGGCTTTTCCGGAGAGGTTCCACATGTTGTCAGGTAGTCCCTCTGAATGGCAGCTTCCGGTTCGGTCCCTTAGCTTTCGGAAGTGACATTTAGTCTGATATGTGCCAGCCGTGCAATCTACCTAGCCCTGCAAAGTGCAAATATTAACCTAAATGCATATTAAGATACTGTGTGTTAGCTCCTGAACTGCAATAGAGAGCGGGTGTTCCAGCGGAGGCAAGCAAATCGTGTTGATTTACAGTGGCTTGAGGATTTGGCCCATTACCGCTTCTTTATACACTTTTAAAAAGAAATGCCAACTCGATAGTTTAGGCTTTAACTGGAACATGGCAAGTAATTGTATGTTTTGGCGGACCCCTAGTAATGTTGCAGAATCTTTCTCAGAAGTTGTTACGTGGGATAGCCGATTCCTCAGGTAAGAGCTACTTGTTTGTTCAATCCTCCATCTTAGGCCTGCTCCTCAGGTGCATCCTCCTTCTCACAGCGATTTCCTAGGAACAGATTTCGAAGAACAGCTCTGATCACAGAATCACAGATTGGTTAGGGTTGGAAAGGAGCTCTGGAGATCATCCAGCCCAACCCCCCTGCCAGAGCAGGGTCACCTACAGCAGGTTGCACAGGATGACCTCCAGGCGGGTTTTGAATGTCTCTGGAGTGGGAGACTCTACCACCTCCCTGGGCAGCCTGTTCCAGCGCTCTGCCACCCTCAAAGTAAAGAAGTTCCTCCTCATGCTTTGATAGAAGTTCCTAGGTTCCAGTTTGTACCCGTTACCTCTTGTCCTGGATCATCTTTGATGATCCAGGACAAGAGGTAACGAGCACCAATTGGAACGTAGGAACTTGAACTTGAACTGGAACGTAGGAACTTGAACATAGGATTATCCTTGATGATTCAGGATAGCTGTGTGTCTGACCAGTCTGTCTTTCGAAGGAGGTCCTGGGCCAGCTCCAGCCATGCTGTGCTGAGCAGAGCCCCTGGCAGCAGCCCCACAGCTCACTCCCAGTGTGCCTGAATGGAAAAGGTACCAAAGTTGCTCCAACACTTTCTGAAAAACTCTACAGTGTTACCCCACAAGCGCAAAGCGACGGCAAAGCCCGTGAAATGACACCGGTGCTTCCAGAAAATGTCAAGCTTCCTGCCCAAGGGTGACATGCCATGCGGTGGGGTCAGGGCCACGCGCTGAGCACCCGGTGCGCTGGGGTTGCCCCAGCGGTTCCTGAGCAGCTCCTGCAGTGCTGCCGCCGGTACCGTTCTGGCGGCTGTAGTTGTTTAAAAAGTTGTTGTTGTTTCCGGCGTAATCTGACGGCAGTTTTCTCGGGCATTTGGGCCTCTTCGAATAAGTGTGCTGTGAGTACATCTGCAAGCATTCACCTGTCGAGGTCAAATGACTGGTGGTGCTCATCTGCCCCCGTGCTACTGCTGCTGCCTCCCGTGAATGCTCATGTGCCAGCGTGCCCCTGTACAGGCACAGATGCACGCGCGCAACACCTGATCCCGCATCCTAATTATTTTTCGCCCGGTTCTCGGAGTTGTTCTGCTTCCGGCTGATGAATGGGAAAGTGTAGTAGTGCTGTTTCATTTCACCAGCCTCTCAAGTGTGGAAATTATGGTAAATTTGAGAACAAGCCAGATTAGATTGATAGTTACACCTCCTCCTTTAATTAGCCAACCACAGGATCTGTGGAGGCAAAGGCCGGGGGGGTGTGTCGGTGTATATAACGTGTATTGTCTATGTGAAAGATGAATCAAAAGGAGTTGCTTGAGGTGGGAAGGCTTTTCCGGAGAGGTTCCACATGTTGTCAGGTAGTCCCTCTGAATGGCAGCTTCCGGTTCGGTCCCTTAGCTTTCGGAAGTGACATTTAGTCTGATATGTGCCAGCCGTGCAATCTACCTAGCCCTGCAAAGTGCAAATATTAACCTAAATGCATATTAAGATACTGTGTGTTAGCTCCTGAACTGAAATAGAGAGCGGGTGTTCCAGCGGAGGCAAGCAAATCGTGTTGATTTACAGTGGCTTGCGGATTTGGCCCATTACCGCTTCTTTATACACTTTTAAAAAGAAATGCCAACTCGATAGTTTAGGCTTTAGCTGGAACATGGCAAGTAATTGTATGTTTTGGCGGACCCCTAGTAATGTTGCAGAATCTTTCTCAGAAGTTGTTCCATGGGATAGCCGATTCCTCAGGTAAGAGCTACTTGTTTGTTCAATCCTCCATCTTAGGCCTGATCCTGAGGTGCATCCTCCTTCTCGCAGCGATTTCCTAGGAACAGATTTCGAAGAACAGCTCTGATCACAGAATCACAGATTGGTTAGGGTTGGAAAGGAGCTCTGGAGATCATCCAGCCCAACCCCCCTGCCAGAGCAGGGTCACCTACAGCAGGTTGCACAGGATGACCTCCAGGCGGGTTTTGAATGTCTCTGGGGTCGGAGACTCTACCGCCTCCCTGGGCAGCCTGTTCCAGCGCTCTGCCACCCTCAAAGTAAAGAAGTTCCTCCTCATGCTTTGATAGAAGTTCCTAGGTTCCAGTTTGTACCCGTTACCTCTTGTCCTGGATCATCTTTGATGATCCAGGACAAGAGGTAACGGGCACCAATTGGAACGTAGGAACTTGAACTTGAACTGGAAGGTAGGAACTTGAACTTGAACATAGGATTATCCTTGATGATTCAGGATAGCTGTGTGTCTGACCAGTCTATCTTTCGAAGGAGGTCCTGGGCCAGCTCCAGCCATGCTGTGCTGAGCAGAGCCCCTGGCAGCAGCCCCACAGCTCACTCCCAGTGTGCCTGAATGGAAAAGGTACCAAAGTTGCTCCAACACTTTCTGAAAAACTCTATAGTGTTACCCCACAAGCGCAAAGCGACGGCAAAGCCCGTGAAATGACACCGGTGCTTCCAGAAAATGCCAAGCTTCCTGCCCAAGGGTGACATGCCATGCGGTGGGGTCAGGGCCACGCGCTGAGCACCCGGTGCGCTGGGGTTGCCCCAGCGGTTCCTCAGCAGCTCCTGCAGTGCTGCCGCCGGTACCGTTCTGGCGGCTGTAGTTGTTTAAAAAGCCGTTGTTGTTTCCGGCGTAATCTGACGGCAGTTTTCTCGGGCATTTGGGCCTCTTCTAATAAGTGTGCTGTGAGTACATCTGCAAGCATTCACCTGTCGAGGTCAAATGACTGGTGGTGCTCATCTGCCCCCGTGCTACTGCTGCTGCCTCCCGTGAATGCTCATGTGCCTGCGTGCCCCTGTACAGGCACAGATGCACGCGCGCAACACCTGATCCCGCATCCTAATTATTTTTCGCCCGGTTCTCTGAGTTGTTCTGCTTCCGGCTGATGAATGGGAAAGTGTAGTAGTGCTGTTTCATTTCACCAGCCTCTCAAGTGTGGAAATTATGGTAAATTTGAGAACGAGCGAGATTAGATTGATAGTTACACCTCCTCCTTTAATTAGCCAACCACAGGATCTGTGGAGGCAAAGGCCGGGGGGGGGTGTCGGTGTATATAACGTGTATTGTCTATGTGAAAGATTAATCAAAAGGAGTTGCTTGAGGTGGGAAGGCTTTTCCGGAGAGGTTCCACATGTTGTCAGGTAGTCCCTCTGAATGGCAGCTTCCGGTTCGGTCCCTTAGCTTTCGGAAGTGACATTTAGTCTGATATGTGCCAGCCGTGCAATCTACCTAGCCCTGCAAAGTGCAAATATTAACCTAAATGCATATTAAGATACTGTGTGTTAGCTCCTGAACTGAAATAGAGAGCGGGTGTTCCAGCGGAGGCAAGCAAATCGTGTTGATTTACAGTGGCTTGCGGATTTGGCCCATTACCGCTTCTTTATACACTTTTAAAAAGAAATGCCAACTCGATAGTTTAGGCTTTAACTGGAACATGGCAAGAAATTGTATGTTTTGGCGGACCCCTAGTAATGTTGCAGAAACTTTCTCAGAAGTTGTTCCATGGGATAGCCGATTCCTCAGGTAAGAGCTACTTGTTTGTTCAATCCTCCATCTTAGGCCTGCTCCTCAGGTGCATCCTCCTTCTCGCAGCAATTTCCTAGGAACAGATTTCGAAGAACAGCTCTGATCACAGAATCACAGATTGGTTAGGGTTGGAAAGGGGCTCTGGAGATCATCTAGTCCAACCCCCCTGCCAGAGCAGGGTCACCTACAGCAGGTTGCACAGGATGACCTCCAGGCGGATTTTGAATGTCTCTGGGGTCGGAGACTCTACCGCCTCCCCGGGAAGCCTGTTCCAGCGCTCTGCCACCCTCAAAGTAAAGAAGTTCCTCCTCATGCTTTGATAGAAGTTCCTAGGTTCCAGTTTGTACCCGTTACCTCTTGTCCTGGATCATCTTTGATGATCATCATCTTTGATGATCCAGGCCAAGAGGTAACGGGCACCAATTGGAACGTAGGAACTTGAACTTGAACTGGAAGGTAGGAACTTGAACTTGAACTGGAAGGTAGGAACTTGAACTTGAACATAGGATTATCCTTGATGATTCAGGATAGCTGTGTGTCTGACCAGTCTGTCTTTCGAAGGAGGTCCTGGGCCAGCTCCAGCCATGCTGTGCTGAGCAGAGCCCCTGGCAGCAGCCCCACAGCTCACTCCCAGTGTGCCTGAATGGAAAAGGTACCAAAGTTGCTCCAACACTTTCTGAAAAACTCTATAGTGTTACCCCACAAGCGCAAAGCGACGGCAAAGCCCGTGAAATGACACCGGTGCTTCCAGAAAATGTCAAGCTTCCTGCCCAAGGGTGACATGCCATGCGGTGGGGTCAGGGCCACGCGCTGAGCACCCGGTGCGCTGGGGTTGCCCCAGCGGTTCCTGAGCAGCTCCTGCAGTGCTGCCGCCGGTACCGTTCTGGCGGCTGTAGTTGTTTAAAAAGCCGTTGTTGTTTCCGGCGTAATCTGACGGCAGTTTTCTCGGGCATTTGGGCCTCTTCTAATAAGTGTGCTGTGAGTACATCTGCAAGCATTCACCTGTCGAGGTCAAATGACTGGTGGTGCTCATCTGCCCCCGTGCTACTGCTGCTGCCTCCCGTGAATGCTCATGTGCCTGCGTGCCCCTGTACAGGCACAGATGCACGCGCGCAACACCTGATCCCGCATCCTAATTATTTTTTGCCCGGTTCTCTGAGTTGTTCTGCTTCCGGCTGATGAATGGGAAAGTGTAGTAGTGCTGTTTCATTTCACCAGCCTCTCAAGTGTGGAAATTATGGTAAATTTGAGAACAAGCCAGATTAGATTGATAGTTACACCTCCTCCTTTAATTAGCCAACCACAGGATCTGTGGAGGCAAAGGCCGGGGGGGTGTGTCGGTGTATATAAGGTGTATTGTCTATGTGAAAGATTAATCAAAAGGAGTTGCTTGAGGTGGGAAGGCTTTTCCGGAGAGGTTCCACATGTTGTCAGGTAGTCCCTCTGAATGGCAGCTTCCGGTTCGGTCCCTTAGCTTTCGGAAGTGACATTTAGTCTGATATGTGCCAGCCGTGCAATCTACCTAGCCCCGCAAAGTGCAAATATTAACCTAAATGCATATTAAGATACTGTGTGTTAGCTCCTGAACTGAAATAGAGAGCGGGTTTTCCAGCGGAGGCAAGCAAATCGTGTTGATTTACAGTGGCTTGAGGATTTGGCCCATTACCGCTTCTTTATACACTTTTAAAAAGAAATGCCAACTCGATAGTTTAGGCTTTAACTGGAACATGGCAAGTAATTGTATGTTTTGGCGGACCCCTAGTAATGTTGCAGAATCTTTCTCAGAAGTTGTTCCATGGGATAGCCGATTCCTCAGGTAAGAGCTACTTGTTTGTTCAATCCTCCATCTTAGGCCTGCTCCTCAGGTGCATCCTCCTTCTCGCAGCGATTTCCTAGGAACAGATTTCGAAGAACAGCTCTGATCACAGAATCACAGATTGGTTAGGGTTGGAAAGGAGCTCTGGAGATCATCCAGCCCAACCCCCCTGCCAGAGCAGGGTCACCTACAGCAGGTTGCACAGGATGACCTCCAGGCGGGTTTTGAATGTCTCTGGGGTCGGAGACTCTACCGCCTCCCTGGGCAGCCTGTTCCAGCGCTCTGCCACCCTCAAAGTAAAGAAGTTCCTCCTCATGCTTTGATAGAAGTTCCTAGGTTCCAGTTTGTACCCGTTACCTCTTGTCCTGGATCATCTTTGATGATCCAGGACAAGAGGTAACGGGCACCAATTGGAACGTAGGAACTTGAACTTGAACTGGAACGTAGGAACTTGAACATAGGATTATCCTTGATGATTCAGGATAGCTGTGTGTCTGACCAGTCTGTCTTTCGAAGGAGGTCCTTGACCAGCTCCAGCCATGCTGTGCTGAGCAGAGCCCCTGGCAGCAGCCCCACAGCTCACTCCCAGTGTGCCTGAATGGAAAAGGTACCAAAGTTGCTCCAACACTTTCTGAAAAACTCTATAGTGTTACCCCACAAGCGCAAAGCGACGGCAAAGCCCGTGAAATGACACCGGTGCTTCCAGAAAATGCCAAGCTTCCTGCCCAAGGGTGACATGCCATGCGGTGGGGTCAGGGCCACGCGCTGAGCACCCGGTGCGCTGGGGTTGCCCCAGCGGTTCCTGAGCAGCTCCTGCAGTGCTGCCGCCGGTACCGTTCTGGCGGCTGTAGTTGTTTAAAAAGCCGTTGTTGTTTCCGGCGTAATCTGACGGCAGTTTTCTCGGGCATTTGGGCCTCTTCTAATAAGTGTGCTGTGAGTACATCTGCAAGCATTCACCTGTCGAGGTCAAATGACTGGTGGTGCTCATCTGCCCCCGTGCTACTGCTGCTGCCTCCCGTGAATGCTCATGTGCCTGCGTGCCCCTGTACAGGCACAGATGCACGCGCGCAACACCTGATCCCGCATCCTAATTATTTTTCGCCCGGTTCTCGGAGTTGTTCTGCTTCCGGCTGATGAATGGGAAAGTGTAGTAGTGCTGTTTCATTTCACCAGCCTCTCAAGTGTGGAAATTATGGTAAATTTGAGAACAAGCCAGATTAGATTGATAGTTACACCTCCTCCTTTAATTAGCCAACCACAGGATCTGTGGAGGCAAAGGCCGGGGGGTTGTGTCGGTGTATATAAGGTGTATTGTCTATGTGAAAGATTAATCAAAAGGAGTTGCTTGAGGTGGGAAGGCTTTTCCGGAGAGGTTCCACATGTTGTCAGGTAGTCCCTCTGAATGGCAGCTTCCGGTTCGGTCCCTTAGCTTTCGGAAGTGACATTTAGTCTGATATGTGCCAGCCGTGCAATCTACCTAGCCCTGCAAAGTGCAAATATTAACCTAAATGCATATTAAGATACTGTGTGTTAGCTCCTGAACTGCAATAGAGAGCGGGTGTTCCAGCGGAGGCAAGCAAATCGTGTTGATTTACAGTGGCTTGAGGATTTGGCCCATTACCGCTTCTTTATACACTTTTAAAAAGAAATGCCAGCTCGATAGTTTAGGCTTTAACTGGAACATGGCAAGTAATTGTATGTTTTGGCGGACCCCTAGTAATGTTGCAGAATCTTTCTCAGAAGTTGTTCCATGGGATAGCCGATTCCTCAGGTAAGAGCTACTTGTTTGTTCAATCCTCCATCTTAGGCCTGCTCCTCAGGTGCATCCTCCTTCTCGCAGCGATTTCCTTGGAACAGATTTCAAAGAACAGCTCTGATCACAGAATCACAGATTGGTTAGGGTTGGAAAGGAGCTCTGGAGATCATGTAGCCCAACCCCCCTGCCAGAGCAGGGTCACCTACAGCAGGTTGCACAGGATGACCTCCAGGCGGGTTTTGAATGTCTCTGGGGTCGGAGACTCTACCGCCTCCCTGGGCAGCCTGTTCCAGCGCTCTGCCACCCTCAAAGTAAAGAAGTTCCTCCTCATGCTTTGATAGAAGTTCCTAGGTTCCAGTTTGTACCCGTTACCTCTTGTCCTGGATCATCAAAAATCATCTTTGATGATCCAGGACAAGAGGTAACGGGCACCAATTGGAACGTAGGAACTTGAACTTGAACTGGAAGGTAGGAACTTGAACTTGAACATAGGATTATCCTTGATGATTCAGGATAGCTGTGTGTCTGACCAGTCTATCTTTCGAAGGAGGTCCTGGGCCAGCTCCAGCCATGCTGTGCTGAGCAGAGCCCCTGGCAGCAGCCCCACAGCTCACTCCCAGTGTACCTGAATGGAAAAGGTACCAAAGTTGCTCCAACACTTTGTGAAAAACTCTATAGTGTTACCCCACAAGCGCAAAGCGACGGCAAAGCCCGTGAAATGACACCGGTGCTTCCAGAAAATGTCAAGCTTCCTGCCCAAGGGTGACATGCCATGCGGTGGGGTCAGGGCCACGCGCTGAGCACCCGGTGCGCTGGGGTTGCCCCAGCGGTTCCTCAGCAGCTCCTGCAGTGCTGCCGCCGGTACCGTTCTGGCGGCTGTAGTTGTTTAAAAAGCCGTTGTTGTTTCCGGCGTAATCTGACGGCAGTTTTCTCGGGCATTTGGGCCTCTTCTAATAAGTGTGCTGTGAGTACATCTGCAAGCATTCACCTGTCGAGGTCAAATGACTGGTGGTGCTCATCTGCCCCCGTGCTACTGCTGCTGCCTCCCGTGAATGCTCATGTGCCTGCGTGCCCCTGTACAGGCACAGATGCACGCGCGCAACACCTGATCCCGCATCCTAATTATTTTTTGCCCGGTTCTCTGAGTTGTTCTGCTTCCGGCTGATGAATGGGAAAGTGTAGTAGTGCTGTTTCATTTCACCAGCCTCTCAAGTGTGGAAATTATGGTAAATTTGAGAACGAGCGAGATTAGATTGATAGTTACACCTCCTCCTTTAATTAGCCAACCACAGGATCTGTGGAGGCAAAGGCCGGGGGGGTGTGTCGGTGTATATAACGTGTATTGTCTATGTGAAAGATGAATCAAAAGGAGTTGCTTGAGGTGGGAAGGCTTTTCCGGAGAGGTTCCACATGTTGTCAGGTAGTCCCTCTGAATGGCAGCTTCCGGTTCGGTCCCTTAGCTTTCGGAAGTGACATTTAGTCTGATATGTGCCAGCCGTGCAATCTACCTAGCCCTGCAAAGTGCAAATATTAACCTAAATGCATATTAAGATACTGTGTGTTAGCTCCTGAACTGAAATAGAGAGCGGGTGTTCCAGCGGAGGCAAGCAAATCGTGTTGATTTACAGTGGCTTGCGGATTTGGCCCATTACCGCTTCTTTATACACTTTTAAAAAGAAATGCCAACTCGATAGTTTAGGCTTTAACTGGAACATGGCAAGAAATTGTATGTTTTGGCGGACCCCTAGTAATGTTGCAGAAACTTTCTCAGAAGTTGTTCCATGGGATAGCCGATTCCTCAGGTAAGAGCTACTTGTTTGTTCAATCCTCCATCTTAGGCCTGCTCCTCAGGTGCATCCTCCTTCTCGCAGCGATTTCCTAGGAACAGATTTCGAAGAACAGCTCTGATCACAGAATCACAGATTGGTTAGGGTTGGAAAGGGGCTCTGGAGATCATCTAGTCCAACCCCCCTGCCAGAGCAGGGTCACCTACAGCAGGTTGCACAGGATGACCTCCAGGCGGGTTTTGAATGTCTCTGGGGTCGGAGACTCTACCGCCTCCCCGGGAAGCCTGTTCCAGCGCTCTGCCACCCTCAAAGTAAAGAAGTTCCTCCTCATGCTTTGATAGAAGTTCCTAGGTTCCAGTTTGTACCCGTTACCTCTTGTCCTGGATCATCTTTGATGATCATCATCTTTGATGATCCAGGCCAAGAGGTAACGGGCACCAATTGGAACGTAGGAACTTGAACTTGAACTGGAAGGTAGGAACTTGAACTTGAACTGGAAGGTAGGAACTTGAACTTGAACATAGGATTATCCTTGATGATTCAGGATAGCTGTGTGTCTGACCAGTCTGTCTTTCGAAGGAGGTCCTGGGCCAGCTCCAGCCATGCTGTGCTGAGCAGAGCCCCTGGCAGCAGCCCCACAGCTCACTCCCAGTGTGCCTGAATGGAAAAGGTACCAAAGTTGCTCCAACACTTTCTGAAAAACTCTATAGTGTTACCCCACAAGCGCAAAGCGACGGCAAAGCCCGTGAAATGACACCGGTGCTTCCAGAAAATGTCAAGCTTCCTGCCCAAGGGTGACATGCCATGCGGTGGGGTCAGGGCCACGCGCTGAGCACCCGGTGCGCTGGGGTTGCCCCAGCGGTTCCTCAGCAGCTCCTGCAGTGCTGCCGCCGGTACCGTTCTGGCGGCTGTAGTTGTTTAAAAAGCCGTTGTTGTTTCCGGCGTAATCTGACGGCAGTTTTCTCGGGCATTTGGGCCTCTTCTAATAAGTGTGCTGTGAGTACATCTGCAAGCATTCACCTGTCGAGGTCAAATGACTGGTGGTGCTCATCTGCCCCCGTGCTACTGCTGCTGCCTCCCGTGAATGCTCATGTGCCTGCGTGCCCCTGTACAGGCACAGATGCACGCGCGCAACACCTGATCCCGCATCCTAATTATTTTTTGCCCGGTTCTCTGAGTTGTTCTGCTTCCGGCTGATGAATGGGAAAGTGTAGTAGTGCTGTTTCATTTCACCAGCCTCTCAAGTGTGGAAATTATGGTAAATTTGAGAACGAGCGAGATTAGATTGATAGTTACACCTCCTCCTTTAATTAGCCAACCACAGGATCTGTGGAGGCAAAGGCCGGGGGGGTGTGTCGGTGTATATAACGTGTATTGTCTATGTGAAAGATGAATCAAAAGGAGTTGCTTGAGGTGGGAAGGCTTTTCCGGAGAGGTTCCACATGTTGTCAGGTAGTCCCTCTGAATGGCAGCTTCCGGTTCGGTCCCTTAGCTTTCGGAAGTGACATTTAGTCTGATATGTGCCAGCCGTGCAATCTACCTAGCCCTGCAAAGTGCAAATATTAACCTAAATGCATATTAAGATACTGTGTGTTAGCTCCTGAACTGAAATAGAGAGCGGGTGTTCCAGCGGAGGCAAGCAAATCGTGTTGATTTACAGTGGCTTGCGGATTTGGCCCATTACCGCTTCTTTATACACTTTTAAAAAGAAATGCCAACTCGATAGTTTAGGCTTTAACTGGAACATGGCAAGAAATTGTATGTTTTGGCGGACCCCTAGTAATGTTGCAGAAACTTTCTCAGAAGTTGTTCCATGGGATAGCCGATTCCTCAGGTAAGAGCTACTTGTTTGTTCAATCCTCCATCTTAGGCCTGCTCCTCAGGTGCATCCTCCTTCTCGCAGCGATTTCCTAGGAACAGATTTCGAAGAACAGCTCTGATCACAGAATCACAGATTGGTTAGGGTTGGAAAGGGGCTCTGGAGATCATCTAGTCCAACCCCCCTGCCAGAGCAGGGTCACCTACAGCAGGTTGCACAGGATGACCTCCAGGCGGGTTTTGAATGTCTCTGGGGTCGGAGACTCTACCGCCTCCCCGGGAAGCCTGTTCCAGCGCTCTGCCACCCTCAAAGTAAAGAAGTTCCTCCTCATGCTTTGATAGAAGTTCCTAGGTTCCAGTTTGTACCCGTTACCTCTTGTCCTGGATCATCTTTGATGATCATCATCTTTGATGATCCAGGCCAAGAGGTAACGGGCACCAATTGGAACGTAGGAACTTGAACTTGAACTGGAAGGTAGGAACTTGAACTTGAACTGGAAGGTAGGAACTTGAACTTGAACATAGGATTATCCTTGATGATTCAGGATAGCTGTGTGTCTGACCAGTCTGTCTTTCGAAGGAGGTCCTGGGCCAGCTCCAGCCATGCTGTGCTGAGCAGAGCCCCTGGCAGCAGCCCCACAGCTCACTCCCAGTGTGCCTGAATGGAAAAGGTACCAAAGTTGCTCCAACACTTTCTGAAAAACTCTATAGTGTTACCCCACAAGCGCAAAGCGACGGCAAAGCCCGTGAAATGACACCGGTGCTTCCAGAAAATGTCAAGCTTCCTGCCCAAGGGTGACATGCCATGTGGTGGGGTCAGGGCCACGCGCTGAGCACCCTGTGCGCTGGGGTTGCCCCAGCGGTTCCTCAGCAGCTCCTGCAGTGCTGCCGCCGGTACCGTTCTGGCGGCTGTAGTTGTTTAAAAAGCCGTTGTTGTTTCCGGCGTAATCTGACGGCAGTTTTCTCGGGCATTTGGGCCTCTTCTAATAAGTGTGCTGTGAGTACATCTGCAAGCATTCACCTGTCGAGGTCAAATGACTGGTGGTGCTCATCTGCCCCCGTGCTACTGCTGCTGCCTCCCGTGAATGCTCATGTGCCTGCGTGCCCCTGTACAGGCACAGATGCACGCGCGCAACACCTGATCCCGCATCCTAATTATTTTTCGCCCGGTTCTCGGAGTTGTTCTGCTTCCGGCTGATGAATGGGAAAGTGTAGTAGTGCTGTTTCATTTCACCAGCCTCTCAAGTGTGGAAATTATGGTAAATTTGAGAACAAGCCAGATTAGATTGATAGTTACACCTCCTCCTTTAATTAGCCAACCACAGGATCTGTGGAGGCAAAGGCCGGGGGGGTGTGTTGGTGTATATAACGTGTATTGTCTATGTGAAAGATTAATCAAAAGGAGTTGCTTGAGGTGGGAAGGCTTTTCCGGAGAGGTTCCACATGTTGTCAGGTAGTCCCTCTGAATGGCAGCTTCCGGTTCGGTCCCTTAGCTTTCGGAAGTGACATTTAGTCTGATATGTGCCAGCCGTGCAATCTACCTAGCCCTGCAAAGTGCAAATATTAACCTAAATGCATATTAAGATACTGTGTGTTAGCTCCTGAACTGCAATAGAGAGCGGGTGTTCCAGCGGAGGCAAGCAAATCGTGTTGATTTACAGTGGCTTGAGGATTTGGCCCATTACCGCTTCTTTATACACTTTTAAAAAGAAATGCCAACTCGATAGTTTAGGCTTTAACTGGAACATGGCAAGTAATTGTATGTTTAGGCGGACCCCTAGTAATGTTGCAGAATCTTTCTCAGAAGTTGTTCCATGGGATAGCCGATTCCTCAGGTAAGAGCTACTTGTTTGTTCAATCCTCCATCTTAGGCCTGCTCCTCAGGTGCATCCTCCTCGCAGCGATTTCCTAGGAACAGATTTCGAAGAACAGCTCTGATCACAGAATCACAGATTGGTTAGGGTTGGAAAGGAGCTCTGGAGATCATGTAGTCCAACCCCCCTGCCAGAGCAGGGTCACCTACAGCAGGTTGCACAGGATGACCTCCAGGCGGGTTTTGAATGTTTCTGGGGTGGGAGACTCTACCGCCTCCCTGGGCAGCCTGTTCCAGCGCTCTGCCACCCTCAAAGTAAAGAAGTTCCTCCTCATGCTTTGATAGAAGTTCCTAGGTTCCAGTTTGTACCCGTTACCTCTTGTCCTGGATCATCAAAAATCATCTTTGATGATCCAGGCCAAGAGGTAACGGGCACCAATTGGAACGTAGGAACTTGAACTTGAACTGGAAGGTAGGAACTTGAACTTGAACTGGAAGGTAGGAACTTGAACTTGAACATAGGATTATCCTTGATGATTCAGGATAGCTGTGTGTCTGACCAGTCTGTCTTTCGAAGGAGGTCCTGGACCAGCTCCAGCCATGCTGTGCTGAGCAGAGCCCCTGGCAGCAGCCCCACAGCTCACTCCCAGTGTGCCTGAATGGAAAAGGTACCAAAGTTGCTCCAACACTTTCTGAAAAACTCTATAGTGTTACCCCACAAGCGCAAAGCGACGGCAAAGCCCGTGAAATGACACCGGTGCTTCCAGAAAATGTCAAGCTTCCTGCCCAAGGGTGACATGCCATGCGGTGGGGTCAGGGCCACGCGCTGAGCACCCGGTGCGCTGGGGTTGCCCCAGCGGTTCCTCAGCAGCTCCTGCAGTGCTGCCGCCGGTACCGTTCTGGCGGCTGTAGTTGTTTAAAAAGCCGTTGTTGTTTCCGGCGTAATCTGACGGCAGTTTTCTCGGGCATTTGGGCCTCTTCTAATAAGTGTGCTGTGAGTACATCTGCAAGCATTCACCTGTCGAGGTCAAATGACTGGTGGTGCTCATCTGCCCCCGTGCTACTGCTGCTGCCTCCCGTGAATGCTCATGTGCCTGCGTGCCCCTGTACAGGCACAGATGCACGCGCGCAACACCTGATCCCGCATCCTAATTATTTTTCGCCCGGTTCTCGGAGTTGTTCTGCTTCCGGCTGATGAATGGGAAAGTGTAGTAGTGCTGTTTCATTTCACCAGCCTCTCAAGTGTGGAAATTATGGTAAATTTGAGAACAAGCCAGATTAGATTGATAGTTACACCTCCTCCTTTAATTAGCCAACCACAGGATCTGTGGAGGCAAAGGCCGGGGGGTTGTGTCGGTGTATATAAGGTGTATTGTCTATGTGAAAGATTAATCAAAAGGAGTTGCTTGAGGTGGGAAGGCTTTTCCGGAGAGGTTCCACATGTTGTCAGGTAGTCCCTCTGAATGGCAGCTTCCGGTTCGGTCCCTTAGCTTTCGGAAGTGACATTTAGTCTGATATGTGCCAGCCGTGCAATCTACCTAGCCCTGCAAAGTGCAAATATTAACCTAAATGCATATTAAGATACTGTGTGTTAGCTCCTGAACTGAAATAGAGAGCGGGTGTTCCAGCGGAGGCAAGCAAATCGTGTTGATTTACAGTGGCTTGAGGATTTGGCCCATTACCGCTTCTTTATACACTTTTAAAAAGAAATGCCAACTCGATAGTTTAGGCTTTAACTGGAACATGGCAAGTAATTGTATGTTTTGGCGGACCCCTAGTAATGTTGCAGAATCTTTCTCAGAAGTTGTTCCATGGGATAGCCGATTCCTCAGGTAAGAGCTACTTGTTTGTTCAATCCTCCATCTTAGGCCTGCTCCTCAGGTGCATCCTCCTCGCAGCGATTTCCTAGGAACAGATTTCGAAGAACAGCTCTGATCACAGAATCACAGATTGGTTAGGGTTGGAAAGGAGCTCTGGAGATCATGTAGTCCAACCCCCCTGCCAGAGCAGGTTCACCTACAGCAGGTTGCACAGGATGACCTCCAGGTGGGTTTTGAATGTCTCTGGGGTGGGAGACTCTACCGCCTCCCTGGGCAGCCTGTTCCAGCGCTCTGCCACCCTCAAAGTAAAGAAGTTCCTCCTCATGCTTTGATAGAAGTTCCTAGGTTCCAGTTTGTACCCGTTACCTCTTGTCCTGGATCATCAAAAATCATCTTTGATGATCCAGGACAAGAGGTAACGGGCACCAATTGGAACGTAGGAACTTGAACTTGAACTGGAAGGTAGGAACTTGAACTTGAACATAGGATTATCCTTGATGATTCAGGATAGCTGTGTGTCTGACCAGTCTATCTTTCGAAGGAGGTCCTGGGCCAGCTCCAGCCATGCTGTGCTGAGCAGAGCCCCTGGCAGCAGCCCCACAGCTCACTCCCAGTGTGCCTGAATGGAAAAGGTACCAAAGTTGCTCCAACACTTTCTGAAAAACTCTATAGTGTTACCCCACAAGCGCAAAGCGACGGCAAAGCCCGTGAAATGACACCGGTGCTTCCAGAAAATGTCAAGCTTCCTGCCCAAGGGTGACATGCCATGCGGTGGGGTCAGGGCCACGCGCTGAGCACCCGGTGCGCTGGGGTTGCCCCAGCGGTTCCTGAGCAGCTCCTGCAGTGCTGCCGCCGGTACCGTTCTGGCGGCTGTAGTTGTTTAAAAAGCCGTTGTTGTTTCCGGCGTAATCTGACGGCAGTTTTCTCGGGCATTTGGGCCTCTTCTAATAAGTGTGCTGTGAGTACATCTGCAAGCATTCACCTGTCGAGGTCAAATGACTGGTGGTGCTCATCTGCCCCCGTGCTACTGCTGCTGCCTCCCGTGAATGCTCATGTGCCTGCGTGCCCCTGTACAGGCACAGATGCACGCGCGCAACACCTGATCCCGCATCCTAATTATTTTTCGCCCGGTTCTCGGAGTTGTTCTGCTTCCGGCTGATGAATGGGAAAGTGTAGTAGTGCTGTTTCATTTCACCAGCCTCTCAAGTGTGGAAATTATGGTAAATTTGAGAACAAGCCAGATTAGATTGATAGTTACACCTCCTCCTTTAATTAGCCAACCACAGGATCTGTGGAGGCAAAGGCCGGGGGGTTGTGTCGGTGTATATAAGGTGTATTGTCTATGTGAAAGATTAATCAAAAGGAGTTGCTTGAGGTGGGAAGGCTTTTCCGGAGAGGTTCCACATGTTGTCAGGTAGTCCCTCTGAATGGCAGCTTCCGGTTCGGTCCCTTAGCTTTCGGAAGTGACATTTAGTCTGATATGTGCCAGCCGTGCAATCTACCTAGCCCTGCAAAGTGCAAATATTAACCTAAATGCATATTAAGATACTGTGTGTTAGCTCCTGAACTGAAATAGAGAGCGGGTGTTCCAGCGGAGGCAAGCAAATCGTGTTGATTTACAGTGGCTTGAGGATTTGGCCCATTACCGCTTCTTTATACACTTTTAAAAAGAAATGCCAACTCGATAGTTTAGGCTTTAACTGGAACATGGCAAGTAATTGTATGTTTTGGCGGACCCCTAGTAATGTTGCAGAATCTTTCTCAGAAGTTGTTCCATGGGATAGCCGATTCCTCAGGTAAGAGCTACTTGTTTGTTCAATCCTCCATCTTAGGCCTGCTCCTCAGGTGCATCCTCCTCGCAGCGATTTCCTAGGAACAGATTTCGAAGAACAGCTCTGATCACAGAATCACAGATTGGTTAGGGTTGGAAAGGAGCTCTGGAGATCATGTAGTCCAACCCCCCTGCCAGAGCAGGTTCACCTACAGCAGGTTGCACAGGATGACCTCCAGGTGGGTTTTGAATGTCTCTGGGGTGGGAGACTCTACCGCCTCCCTGGGCAGCCTGTTCCAGCGCTCTGCCACCCTCAAAGTAAAGAAGTTCCTCCTCATGCTTTGATAGAAGTTCCTAGGTTCCAGTTTGTACCCGTTACCTCTTGTCCTGGATCATCAAAAATCATCTTTGATGATCCAGGACAAGAGGTAACGGGCACCAATTGGAACGTAGGAACTTGAACTTGAACTGGAAGGTAGGAACTTGAACTTGAACATAGGATTATCCTTGATGATTCAGGATAGCTGTGTGTCTGACCAGTCTATCTTTCGAAGGAGGTCCTGGGCCAGCTCCAGCCATGCTGTGCTGAGCAGAGCCCCTGGCAGCAGCCCCACAGCTCACTCCCAGTGTGCCTGAATGGAAAAGGTACCAAAGTTGCTCCAACACTTTCTGAAAAACTCTATAGTGTTACCCCACAAGCGCAAAGCGACGGCAAAGCCCGTGAAATGACACCGGTGCTTCCAGAAAATGTCAAGCTTCCTGCCCAAGGGTGACATGCCATGCGGTGGGGTCAGGGCCACGCGCTGAGCACCCGGTGCGCTGGGGTTGCCCCAGCGGTTCCTGAGCAGCTCCTGCAGTGCTGCCGCCGGTACCGTTCTGGCGGCTGTAGTTGTTTAAAAAGCCGTTGTTGTTTCCGGCGTAATCTGACGGCAGTTTTCTCGGGCATTTGGGCCTCTTCTAATAAGTGTGCTGTGAGTACATCTGCAAGCATTCACCTGTCGAGGTCAAATGACTGGTGGTGCTCATCTGCCCCCGTGCTACTGCTGCTGCCTCCCGTGAATGCTCATGTGCCTGCGTGCCCCTGTACAGGCACAGATGCACGCGCGCAACACCTGATCCCGCATCCTAATTATTTTTTGCCCGGTTCTCTGAGTTGTTCTGCTTCCGGCTGATGAATGGGAAAGTGTAGTAGTGCTGTTTCATTTCACCAGCCTCTCAAGTGTGGAAATTATGGTAAATTTGAGAACGAGCCAGATTAGATTGATAGTTACACCTCCTCCTTTAATTATCCAACCACAGGATCTGTGGAGGCAAAGGCCGGGGGGGTGTGTCGGTGTATATAACGTGTATTGTCTATGTGAAAGATGAATCAAAAGGAGTTGCTTGAGGTGGGAAGGCTTTTCCGGAGAGGTTCCACATGTTGTCAGGTAGTCCCTCTGAATGGCAGCTTCCGGTTCGGTCCCTTAGCTTTCGGAAGTGACATTTAGTCTGATATGTGCCAGCCGTGCAATCTACCTAGCCCTGCAAAGTGCAAATATTAACCTAAATGCATATTAAGATACTGTGTGTTAGCTCCTGAACTGAAATAGAGAGCGGGTGTTCCAGCGGAGGCAAGCAAATCGTGTTGATTTACAGTGGCTTGAGGATTTGGCCCATTACCGCTTCTTTATACACTTTTAAAAAGAAATGCCAACTCGATAGTTTAGGCTTTAACTGGAACATGGCAAGAAATTGTATGTTTTGGCGGACCCCTAGTAATGTTGCAGAAACTTTCTCAGAAGTTGTTCCATGGGATAGCCGATTCCTCAGGTAAGAGCTACTTGTTTGTTCAATCCTCCATCTTATGCCTGATCCTCAGGTGCATCCTCCTTCTCGCAGCGATTTCCTAGGAACAGATTTCGAAGAACAGCTCTGATCACAGAATCACAGATTGGTTAGGGTTGGAAAGGGGCTCTGGAGATCATCTAGTCCAACCCCCCTGCCAGAGCAGGGTCACCTACAGCAGGTTGCACAGGATGACCTCCAGGCGGGTTTTGAATGTCTCTGGGGTGGGAGACTCTACCGCCTCCCCGGGAAGCCTGTTCCAGTGCTCTGCCACCCTCAAAGTAAAGAAGTTCCTCCTCATGCTTTGATAGAAGTTCCTAGGTTCCAGTTTGTACCCGTTACCTCTTGTCCTGGATCATCTTTGATGATCATCATCTTTGATGATCCAGGCCAAGAGGTAACGGGCACCAATTGGAACGTAGGAACTTGAACTTGAACTGGAAGGTAGGAACTTGAACTTGAACTGGAAGGTAGGAACTTGAACTTGAACTTAGGATTATCCTTGATGATTCAGGATAGCTGTGTGTCTGACCAGTCTGTCTTTCGAAGGAGGTCCTGGGCCAGCTCCAGCCATGCTGTGCTGAGCAGAGCCCCTGGCAGCAGCCCCACAGCTCACTCCCAGTGTGCCTGAATGGAAAAGGTACCAAAGTTGCTGCAACACTTTCTGAAAAACTCTATAGTGTTTCCCCACAAGCGCAAAGCGACGGCAAAGCCCGTGAAATGACACCGGTGCTTCCAGAAAATGTCAAGCTTCCTGCCCAAGGGTGACATGCCATGCGGTGGGGTCAGGGCCACGCGCTGAGCACCCGGTGCGCTGGGGTTGCCCCAGCGGTTCCTGAGCAGCTCCTGCAGTGCTGCCGCCGGTACCGTTCTGGCGGCTGTAGTTGTTTAAAAAGCCGTTGTTGTTTCCGGCGTAATCTGACGGCAGTTTTCTCGGGCATTTGGGCCTCTTCTAATAAGTGTGCTGTGAGTACATCTGCAAGCATTCACCTGTCGAGGTCAAATGACTGGTGGTGCTCATCTGCCCCCATGCTACTGCTGCTGCCTCCCGTGAATGCTCATGTGCCTGCGTGCCCCTGTACAGGCACAGATGCACGCGCGCAACACCTGATCCCGCATCCTAATTATTTTTCGCCCGGTTCTCGGAGTTGTTCTGCTTCCGGCTGATGAATGGGAAAGTGTAGTAGTGCTGTTTCATTTCACCAGCCTCTCAAGTGTGGAAATTATGGTAAATTTGAGAACAAGCCAGATTAGATTGATAGTTACACCTCCTCCTTTATTTAGCCAACCACAGGATCTGTGGAGGCAAAGGCCGGGGGGGTGTGTCGGTGTATATAAGGTGTATTGTCTATGTGAAAGATTAATCAAAAGGAGTTGCTTGAGGTGGGAAGGCTTTTCCGGAGAGGTTCCACATGTTGTCAGGTAGTCCCTCTGAATGGCAGCTTCCGGTTCGGTCCCTTAGCTTTCGGAAGTGACATTAGTCTGATATGTGCCAGCCGTGCAATCTACCTAGCCCCGCAAAGTGCAAATATTAACCTAAATGCATATTAAGATACTGTGTGTTAGCTCCTGAACTGAAATAGAGAGCGGGTGTTCCAGCGGAGGCAAGCAAATCGTGTTGATTTACAGTGGCTTGCGGATTTGGCCCATTACCGCTTCTTTATACACTTTTAAAAAGAAATGCCAACTCGATAGTTTAGGCTTTAACTGGAACATGGCAAGTAATTGTATGTTTTGGCGGACCCCTAGTAATGTTGCAGAATCTTTCTCAGAAGTTGTTCCATGGGATAGCCGATTCCTCAGGTAAGAGCTACTTGTTTGTTCAATCCTCCATCTTAGGCCTGCTCCTCAGGTGCATCCTCCTTCTCGCAGCGATTTCCTAGGAACAGATTTCGAAGAACAGCTCTGATCACAGAATCACAGATTGGTTAGGGTTGGAAAGGAGCTCTGGAGATCATCCAGTCCAACCCCCCTGCCAGAGCAGGGTCACCTACAGCAGGTTGCACAGGATGACCTCCAGGCGGGTTTTGAATGTCTCTGGGGTCGGAGACTCTACCGCCTCCCCGGGAAGCCTGTTCCAGCGCTCTGCCACCCTCAAAGTAAAGAAGTTCCTCCTCATGCTTTGATAGAAGTTCCTAGGTTCCAGTTTGTACCCGTTACCTCTTGTCCTGGATCATCTTTGATGATCATCATCTTTGATGATCCAGGTCAAGAGGTAACGGGCACCAATTGGAACGTAGGAACTTGAACTTGAACTGGAACGTAGGAACTTGAACTTGAACATAGGATTATCCTTGATGATTCAGGATAGCTGTGTGTCTGACCAGTCTGTCTTTCGAAGGAGGTCCTGGGCCAGCTCCAGCCATGCTGTGTTGAGCAGAGCCCCTGGCAGCAGCCCCACACCTCACTCCCAGTGTGCCTGAATGGAAAAGGTACCAAAGTTGCTCCAACACTTTCTGAAAAACTCTATAGTGTTACCCCACAAGCGCAAAGCGACGGCAAAGCCCGTGAAATGACACCGGTGCTTCCAGAAAATGTCAAGCTTCCTGCCCAAGGGTGACATGCCATGCGGTGGGGTCAGGGCCACGCGCTGAGCACCCGGTGCGCTGGGGTTGCCCCAGCGGTTCCTGAGCAGCTCCTGCAGTGCTGCCGCCGGTACCGTTCTGGCGGCTGTAGTTGTTTAAAAAGCCGTTGTTGTTTCCGGCGTAATCTGACGGCAGTTTTCTCGGGCATTTGGGCCTCTTCTAATAAGTGTGCTGTGAGTACATCTGCAAGCATTCACCTGTCGAGGTCAAATGACTGGTGGTGCTCATCTGCCCCCGTGCTACTGCTGCTGCCTCCCGTGAATGCTCATGTGCCTGCGTGCCCCTGTACAGGCACAGATGCACGCGCGCAACACCTGATCCCGCATCCTAATTATTTTTCGCCCGGTTCTCGGAGTTGTTCTGCTTCCGGCTGATGAATGGGAAAGTGTAGTAGTGCTGTTTCATTTCACCAGCCTCTCAAGTGTGGAAATTATGGTAAATTTGAGAACAAGCCAGATTAGATTGATAGTTACACCTCCTCCTTTAATTAGCCAATCACAGGATCTGTGGAGGCAAAGGCCGGGGGGGTGTGTCGGTGTATATAACGTGTATTGTCTATGTGAAAGATGAATCAAAAGGAGTTGCTTGAGGTGGGAAGGCTTTTCCGGAGAGGTTCCACATGTTGTCAGGTAGTCCCTCTGAATGGCAGCTTCCGGTTCGGTCCCTTAGCTTTCGGAAGTGACATTTAGTCTGATATGTGCCAGCCGTGCAATCTACCTAGCCCTGCAAAGTGCAAATATTAACCTAAATGCATATTAAGATAGTGTGTGTTAGCTCCTGAACTGAAATAGAGAGCGGGTGTTCCAGCGGAGGCAAGCAAATCGTGTTGATTTACAGTGGCTTGCGGATTTGGCCCATTACCGCTTCTTTATACACTTTTAA
The DNA here is from genome assembly GCF_965231255.1 of Vanellus vanellus. Classification (NCBI taxonomy): domain Eukaryota; kingdom Metazoa; phylum Chordata; class Aves; order Charadriiformes; family Charadriidae; genus Vanellus; species Vanellus vanellus. The sequence goes on along the minus strand of NW_028128478.1, from coordinate 96,194 downwards.
AAAGAAATGCCAACTCGATAGTTTAGGCTTTAACTGGAACATGGCAAGTAATTGTATGTTTTGGCGGACCCCTAGTAATGTTGCAGAATCTTTCTCAGAAGTTGTTCCATGGGATAGCCGATTCCTCAGGTAAGAGCTACTTGTTTGTTCAATCCTCCATCTTAGGCCTGCTCCTCAGGTGCATCCTCCTTCTCGCAGCGATTTCCTAGGAACAGATTTCGAAGAACAGCTCTGATCACAGAATCACAGATTGGTTAGGGTTGGAAAGGACCTCTGGAGATCATCCAGCCCAACCCCCCTGCCAGAGCAGGGTCACCTACAGCAGGTTGCACAGGATGACCTCCAGGCGGGTTTTGAATGTCTCTGGGGTGGGAGACTCTACCGCCTCCCTGGGCAGCCTGTTCCAGCGCTCTGCCACCCTCAAAGTAAAGAAGTTCCTCCTCATGCTTTGATAGAAGTTCCTAGGTTCCAGTTTGTACCCGTTACCTCTTGTCCTGGATCATCAAAAATCATCTTTGATGATCCAGGACAAGAGGTAACGGGCACCAATTGGAACGTAGGAACTTGAACTTGAACTGGAAGGTAGGAACTTGAACTTGAACATAGGATTATCCTTGATGATTCAGGATAGCTGTGTGTCTGACCAGTCTGTCTTTCGAAGGAGGTCCTGGGCCAGCTCCAGCCATGCTGTGCTGAGCAGAGCCCCTGGCAGCAGCCCCACAGCTCACTCCCAGTGTGCCTGAATGGAAAAGGTACCAAAGTTGCTCCAACACTTTCTGAAAAACTCTATAGTGTTACCCCACAAGCGCAAAGCGACGGCAAAGCCCGTGAAATGACACCGGTGCTTCCAGAAAATGTCAAGCTTCCTGCCCAAGGGTGACATGCCATGCGGTGGGGTCAGGGCCACGCGCTGAGCACCCGGTGCGCTGGGGTTGCCCCAGCGGTTCCTGAGCAGCTCCTGCAGTGCTGCCGCCGGTACCGTTCTGGCGGCTGTAGTTGTTTAAAAAGCCGTTGTTGTTTCCGGCGTAATCTGACGGCAGTTTTCTCGGGCATTTGGGCCTCTTCTAATAAGTGTGCTGTGAGTACATCTGCAAGCATTCACCTGTCGAGGTCAAATGACTGGTGGTGCTCATCTGCCCCCGTGCTACTGCTGCTGCCTCCCGTGAATGCTCATGTGCCTGCGTGCCCCTGTACAGGCACAGATGCACGCGCGCAACACCTGATCCCGCATCCTAATTATTTTTCGCCCGGTTCTCGGAGTTGTTCTGCTTCCGGCTGATGAATGGGAAAGTGTAGTAGTGCTGTTTCATTTCACCAGCCTCTCAAGTGTGGAAATTATGGTAAATTTGAGAACAAGCCAGATTAGATTGATAGTTACACCTCCTCCTTTAATTAGCCAATCACAGGATCTGTGGAGGCAAAGGCCGGGGGGGTGTGTCGGTGTATATAACGTGTATTGTCTATGTGAAAGATTAATCAAAAGGAGTTGCTTGAGGTGGGAAGGCTTTTCTGGAGAGGTTCCACATGTTGTCAGGTAGTCCCTCTGAATGGCAGCTTCCGGTTCGGTCCCTTAGCTTTCGGAAGTGACATTTAGTCTGATATGTGCCAGCCGTGCAATCTACCTAGCCCTGCAAAGTGCAAATATTAACCTAAATGCATATTAAGATAGTGTGTGTTAGCTCCTGAACTGAAATAGAGAGCGGGTGTTCCAGCGGAGGCAAGCAAATCGTGTTGATTTACAGTGGCTTGAGGATTTGGCCCATTACCGCTTCTTTATACACTTTTAAAAAGAAATGCCAACTCGATAGTTTAGGCTTTAACTGGAACATGGCAAGTAATTGTATGTTTTGGCGGACCCCTAGTAATGTTGCAGAATCTTTCTCAGAAGTTGTTCCATGGGATAGCCGATTCCTCAGGTAAGAGCTACTTGTTTGTTCAATCCTCCATCTTAGGCCTGCTCCTCAGGTGCATCCTCCTTCTCGCAGCGATTTCCTAGGAACAGATTTCGAAGAACAGCTCTGATCACAGAATCACAGATTGGTTAGGGTTGGAAAGGAGCTCTGGAGATCATCCAGTCCAACCCCCCTGCCAGAGCAGGGTCACCTACAGCAGGTTGCACAGGATGACCTCCAGGCGGGTTTTGAATGTCTCTGGGGTGGGAGACTCTACCGCCTCCCTGGGCAGCCTGTTCCAGCGCTCTGCCACCCTCAAAGTAAAGAAGTTCCTCCTCATGATTTGATAGAAGTTCCTAGGTTCCAGTTTGTACCCGTTACCTCTTGTCCTGGATCATCTTTGATGATCCAGGCCAAGAGGTAACGGGCACCAATTGGAACGTAGGAACTTGAACTTGAACTGGAAGGTAGGAACTTGAACTTGAACATAGGATTATCCTTGATGATTCAGGATAGCTGTGTGTCTGACCAGTCTGTCTTTCGAAGGAGGTCCTGGGCCAGCTCCAGCCATGCTGTGCTGAGCAGAGCCCCTGGCAGCAGCCCCACAGCTCACTCCCAGTGTGCCTGAATGGAAAAGGTACCAAAGTTGCTCCAACACTTTCTGAAAAACTCTATAGTGTTACCCCACAAGCGCAAAGCGACGGCAAAGCCCGTGAAATGACACCGGTGCTTCCAGAAAATGTCAAGCTTCCTGCCCAAGGGTGACATGCCATGCGGTGGGGTCAGGGCCACGCGCTGAGCACCCGGTGCGCTGGGGTTGCCCCAGCGGTTCCTGAGCAGCTCCTGCAGTGCTGCCGCCGGTACCGTTCTGGCGGCTGTAGTTGTTTAAAAAGCCGTTGTTGTTTCCGGCGTAATCTGACGGCAGTTTTCTCGGGTATTTGGGCCTCTTCGAATAAGTGTGCTGTGAGTACATCTGCAAGCATTCACCTGTCGAGGTCAAATGACTGGTGGTGCTCATCTGCCCCCGTGCTACTGCTGCTGCCTCCCGTGAATGCTCATGTGCCTGCGTGCCCCTGTACAGGCACAGATGCACGCGCGCAACACCTGATCCCGCATCCTAATTATTTTTCGCCCGGTTCTCGGAGTTGTTCTGCTTCCGGCTGATGAATGGGAAAGTGTAGTAGTGCTGTTTCATTTCACCAGCCTCTCAAGTGTGGAAATTATGGTAAATTTGAGAACAAGCCAGATTAGATTGATAGTTACACCTCCTCCTTTAATTAGCCAACCACAGGATCTGTGGAGGCAAAGGCCGGGGGGGGGTGTTGGTGTATATAACGTGTATTGTCTATGTGAAAGATTAATCAAAAGGAGTTGCTTGAGGTGGGAAGGCTTTTCCGGAGAGGTTCCACATGTTGTCAGGTAGTCCCTCTGAATGGCAGCTTCCGGTTCGGTCCCTTAGCTTTCGGACGTGACATTTAGTCTGATATGTGCCAGCCGTGCAATCTACCTAGCCCCGCAAAGTGCAAATATTAACCTAAATGCATATTAAGATAGTGTGTGTTAGCTCCTGAACTGAAATAGAGAGCGGGTGTTCCAGCGGAGGCAAGCAAATCGTGTTGATTTACAGTGGCTTGAGGATTTGGCCCATTACCGCTTCTTTATACACTTTTAAAAAGAAATGCCAACTCGATAGTTTAGGCTTTAACTGGAACATGGCAAGTAATTGTATGTTTTGGCGGACCCCTAGTAATGTTGCAGAATCTTTCTCAGAAGTTGTTCCATGGGATAGCCGATTCCTCAGGTAAGAGCTACTTGTTTGTTCAATCCTCCATCTTAGGCCTGCTCCTCAGGTGCATCCTCCTTCTCGCAGCGATTTCCTAGGAACAGATTTCGAAGAACAGCTCTGATCACAGAATCACAGATTGGTTAGGGTTGGAAAGGAGCTCTGGAGATCATCCAGTCCAACCCCCCTGCCAGAGCAGGGTCACCTACAGCAGGTTGCACAGGATGACCTCCAGGCGGGTTTTGAATGTCTCTGGGGTGGGAGACTCTACCGCCTCCCTGGGCAGCCTGTTCCAGCGCTCTGCCACCCTCAAAGTAAAGAAGTTCCTCCTCATGATTTGATAGAAGTTCCTAGGTTCCAGTTTGTACCCGTTACCTCTTGTCCTGGATCATCTTTGATGATCCAGGCCAAGAGGTAACGGGCACCAATTGGAACGTAGGAACTTGAACTTGAACTGGAAGGTAGGAACTTGAACTTGAACATAGGATTATCCTTGATGATTCAGGATAGCTGTGTGTCTGACCAGTCTGTCTTTCGAAGGAGGTCCTGGGCCAGCTCCAGCCATGCTGTGCTGAGCAGAGCCCCTGGCAGCAGCCCCACAGCTCACTCCCAGTGTGCCTGAATGGAAAAGGTACCAAAGTTGCTCCAACACTTTCTGAAAAACTCTATAGTGTTACCCCACAAGCGCAAAGCGACGGCAAAGCCCGTGAAATGACACCGGTGCTTCCAGAAAATGTCAAGCTTCCTGCCCAAGGGTGACATGCCATGCGGTGGGGTCAGGGCCACGCGCTGAGCACCCGGTGCGCTGGGGTTGCCCCAGCGGTTCCTGAGCAGCTCCTGCAGTGCTGCCGCCGGTACCGTTCTGGCGGCTGTAGTTGTTTAAAAAGCCGTTGTTGTTTCCGGCGTAATCTGACGGCAGTTTTCTCGGGTATTTGGGCCTCTTCGAATAAGTGTGCTGTGAGTACATCTGCAAGCATTCACCTGTCGAGGTCAAATGACTGGTGGTGCTCATCTGCCCCCGTGCTACTGCTGCTGCCTCCCGTGAATGCTCATGTGCCTGCGTGCCCCTGTACAGGCACAGATGCACGCGCGCAACACCTGATCCCGCATCCTAATTATTTTTCGCCCGGTTCTCGGAGTTGTTCTGCTTCCGGCTGATGAATGGGAAAGTGTAGTAGTGCTGTTTCATTTCACCAGCCTCTCAAGTGTGGAAATTATGGTAAATTTGAGAACAAGCCAGATTAGATTGATAGTTACACCTCCTCCTTTAATTAGCCAACCACAGGATCTGTGGAGGCAAAGGCCGGGGGGGGGTGTTGGTGTATATAACGTGTATTGTCTATGTGAAAGATTAATCAAAAGGAGTTGCTTGAGGTGGGAAGGCTTTTCCGGAGAGGTTCCACATGTTGTCAGGTAGTCCCTCTGAATGGCAGCTTCCGGTTCGGTCCCTTAGCTTTCGGACGTGACATTTAGTCTGATATGTGCCAGCCGTGCAATCTACCTAGCCCCGCAAAGTGCAAATATTAACATAAATGCATATTAAGATACTGTGTGTTAGCTCCTGAACTGAAATAGAGAGCGGGTGTTCCAGCGGAGGCAAGCAAATCGTGTTGATTTAGAGTGGCTTGCGGATTTGGCCCATTACCGCTTCTTTATACACTTTTAAAAAGAAATGCCAACTCGATAGTTTAGGCTTTAACTGGAACATGGCAAGTAATTGTATGTTTTGGCGGACCCCTAGTAATGTTGCAGAATCTTTCTCAGAAGTTGTTCCATGGGATAGCCGATTCCTCAGGTAAGAGCTACTTGTTTGTTCAATCCTCCATCTTAGGCCTGCTCCTCAGGTGCATCCTCCTTCTCGCAGCGATTTCCTAGGAACAGATTTCGAAGAACAGCTCTGATCACAGAATCACAGATTGGTTAGGGTTGGAAAGGAGCTCTGGAGATCATGTAGTGCAACCCCCCTGCCAGAGCAGGGTCACCTACAGCAGGTTGCACAGGATGACCTCCAGGCGGGTTTTGAATGTTTCTGGGGTCGGAGACTCTACCGCCTCCCTGGGCAGCCTGTTCCAGCGCTCTGCCACCCTCAAAGTAAAGAAGTTCCTCCTCATGCTTTGATAGAAGTTCCTAGGTTCCAGTTTGTACCCGTTACCTCTTGTCCTGGATCATCTTTGATGATCCAGGACAAGAGGTAACGGGCACCAATTGGAACGTAGGAACTTGAACTTCAACTGGAAGGTAGGAACTTGAACATAGGATTATCCTTGATGATTCAGGATAGCTGTGTGTCTGACCAGTCTGTCTTTCGAAGGAGGTCCTGGGCCAGCTCCAGCCATGCTGTGTTGAGCAGAGCCCCTGGCAGCAGCCCCACACCTCACTCCCAGTGTGCCTGAATGGAAAAGGTACCAAAGTTGCTCCAACACTTTCTGAAAAACTCTATAGTGTTACCCCACAAGCGCAAAGCGACGGCAAAGCCCGTGAAATGACACCGGTGCTTCCAGAAAATGTCAAGCTTCCTGCCCAAGGGTGACATGCCATGCGGTGGGGTCAGGGCCACGCGCTGAGCACCCGGTGCGCTGGGGTTGCCCCAGCGTTTCCTGAGCAGCTCCTGCAGTGCTGCTGCCGGTACCGTTCTGGTGGCTGTAGTTGTTTAAAAAGCCGTTGTTGTTTCCGGCGTAATCTGACGGCAGTTTTCTCGGGCATTTGGGCCTCTTCTAATAAGTGTGCTGTGAGTACATCTGCAAGCATTCACCTGTCGAGGTCAAATGACTGGTGGTGCTCATCTGCCCCCGTGCTACTGCTGCTGCCTCCCGTGAATGCTCATGTGCCTGCGTGCCCCTGTACAGGCACAGATGCACGCGCGCAACACCTGATCCCGCATCCTAATTATTTTTCGCCCGGTTCTCGGAGTTGTTCTGCTTCCGGCTGATGAATGGGAAAGTGTAGTAGTGCTGTTTCATTTCACCAGCCTCTCAAGTGTGGAAATTATGGTAAATTTGAGAACAAGCCAGATTAGATTGATAGTTACACCTCCTCCTTTAATTAGCCAACCACAGGATCTGTGGAGGCAAAGGCCGGGGGGGTGTGTCGGTGTATATAACGTGTATTGTCTATGTGAAAGATTAATCAAAAGGAGTTGCTTGAGGTGGGAAGGCTTTTCCGGAGAGGTTCCACATGTTGTCAGGTAGTCCCTCTGAATGGCAGCTTCCGGTTCGGTCCCTTAGCTTTCGGAAGTGACATTTAGTCTGATATGTGCCAGCCGTGCAATCTACCTAGCCCTGCAAAGTGCAAATATTAACCTAAATGCATATTAAGATACTGTGTGTTAGCTCCTGAACTGAAATAGAGAGCGGGTGTTCCAGCGGAGGCAAGCAAATCGTGTTGATTTACAGTGGCTTGCGGATTTGGCCCATTACCGCTTCTTTATACACTTTTAAAAAGAAATGCCAACTCGATAGTTTAGGCTTTAACTGGAACATGGCAAGTAATTGTATGTTTTGGCGGACCCCTAGTAATGTTGCAGAATCTTTCTCAGAAGTTGTTCCATGGGATAGCCGATTCCTCAGGTAAGAGCTACTTGTTTGTTCAATCCTCCATCTTAGGCCTGCTCCTCAGGTGCATCCTCCTTCTCGCAGCGATTTCCTAGGAACAGATTTCGAAGAACAGCTCTGATCACAGAATCACAGATTGGTTAGGGTTGGAAAGGAGCTCTGGAGATCATCCAGCCCAACCCCCCTGCCAGAGCAGGGTCACCTACAGCAGGTTGCACAGGATGACCTCCAGGCGGGTTTTGAATGTTTCTGGGGTCGGAGACTCTACCGCCTCCCTGGGCAGCCTGTTCCAGCGCTCTGCCACCCTCAAAGTAAAGAAGTTCCTCCTCATGCTTTGATAGAACTTCCTACGTTCCAGTTTGTACCCGTTACCTCTTGTCCTGGATCATCTTTGATGATCCAGGACAAGAGGTAACGGGCACCAATTGGAACGTAGGAACTTGAACTTCAACTGGAAGGTAGGAACTTGAACATAGGATTATCCTTGATGATTCAGGATAGCTGTGTGTCTGACCAGTCTGTCTTTCGAAGGAGGTCCTTGACCAGCTCCAGCCATGCTGTGCTGAGCAGAGCCCCTGGCAGCAGCCCCACAGCTCACTCCCAGTGTGCCTGAATGGAAAAGGTACCAAAGTTGCTCCAACACTTTCTGAAAAACTCTATAGTGTTACCCCACAAGCGCAAAGCGACGGCAAAGCCCGTGAAATGACACCGGTGCTTCCAGAAAATGTCAAGCTTCCTGCCCAAGGGTGACATGCCATGCGGTGGGGTCAGGGCCACGCGCTGAGCACCCGGTGCGCTGGGGTTGCCCCAGCGGTTCCTGAGCAGCTCCTGCAGTGCTGCCGCCGGTACCGTTCTGGCGGCTGTAGTTGTTTAAAAAGCCGTTGTTGTTTCCGGCGTAATCTGACGGCAGTTTTCTCGGGCATTTGGGCCTCTTCTAATAAGTGTGCTGTGAGTACATCTGCAAGCATTCACCTGTCGAGGTCAAATGACTGGTGGTGCTCATCTCCCCCCGTGCTACTGCTGCTGCCTCCCGTGAATGCTCATGTGCCTGCGTGCCCCTGTACAGGCACAGATGCACGCGCGCAACACCTGATCCCGCATCCTAATTATTTTTCGCCCGGTTCTCTGAGTTGTTCTGCTTCCGGCTGATGAATGGGAAAGTGTAGTAGTGCTGTTTCATTTCACCAGCCTCTCAAGTGTGGAAATTATGGTAAATTTGAGAACAAGCCAGATTAGATTGATAGTTACACCTCCTCCTTTAATTAGCCAACCACAGGATCTGTGGAGGCAAAGGCCGGGGGGGTGTGTCGGTGTATATAACGTGTATTGTCTATGTGAAAGATTAATCAAAAGGAGTTGCTTGAGGTGGGAAGGCTTTTCCGGAGAGGTTCCACATGTTGTCAGGTAGTCCCTCTGAATGGCAGCTTCCGGTTCGGTCCCTTAGCTTTCGGAAGTGACATTTAGTCTGATATGTGCCAGCCGTGCAATCTACCTAGCCCTGCAAAGTGCAAATATTAACCTAAATGCATATTAAGATAGTGTGTGTTAGCTCCTGAACTGAAATAGAGAGCGGGTGTTCCAGCGGAGGCAAGCAAATCGTGTTGATTTACAGTGGCTTGAGGATTTGGCCCATTACCGCTTCTTTATACACTTTTAAAAAGAAATGCCAACTCGATAGTTTAGGCTTTAACTGGAACATGGCAAGTAATTGTATGTTTTGGCGGACCCCTAGTAATGTTGCAGAATCTTTCTCAGAAGTTGTTCCATGGGATAGCCGATTCCTCAGGTAAGAGCTACTTGTTTGTTCAATCCTCCATCTTAGGCCTGCTCCTCAGGTGCATCCTCCTTCTCGCAGCGATTTCCTAGGAACAGATTTCGAAGAACAGCTCTGATCACAGAATCACAGATTGGTTAGGGTTGGAAAGGAGCTCTGGAGATCATCCAGCCCAACCCCCCTGCCAGAGCAGGGTCACCTACAGCAGGTTGCACAGGATGACCTCCAGGCGGGTTTTGAATGTTTCTGGGGTCGGAGACTCTACCGCCTCCCTGGGCAGCCTGTTCCAGCGCTCTGCCACCCTCAAAGTAAAGAAGTTCCTCCTCATGCTTTGATAGAAGTTCCTAGGTTCCAGTTTGTACCCGTTACCTCTTGTCCTGGATCAACTTTGATGATCCAGGACAAGAGGTAACGGGCACCAATTGGAACGTAGGAACTTGAACTTGAACTGGAAGGTAGGAACTTGAACATAGGATTATCCTTGATGATTCAGGATAGCTGTGTGTCTGACCAGTCTGTCTTTCGAAGGAGGTCCTTGACCAGCTCCAGCCATGCTGTGCTGAGCAGAGCCCCTGGCAGCAGCCCCACAGCTCACTCCCAGTGTGCCTGAATGGAAAAGGTACCAAAGTTGCTCCAACACTTTCTGAAAAACTCTATAGTGTTACCCCACAAGCGCAAAGCGACGGCAAAGCCCGTGAAATGACACCGGTGCTTCCAGAAAATGTCAAGCTTCCTGCCCAAGGGTGACATGCCATGCGGTGGGGTCAGGGCCACGCGCTGAGCACCCGGTGCGCTGGGGTTGCCCCAGCGGTTCCTCAGCAGCTCCTGCAGTGCTGCCGCCGGTACCGTTCTGGCGGCTGTAGTTGTTTAAAAAGCCGTTGTTGTTTCCGGCGTAATCTGACGGCAGTTTTCTCGGGCATTTGGGCCTCTTCTAATAAGTGTGCTGTGAGTACATCTGCAAGCATTCACCTGTCGAGGTCAAATGACTGGTGGTGCTCATCTCCCCCCGTGCTACTGCTGCTGCCTCCCGTGAATGCTCATGTGCCTGCGTGCCCCTGTACAGGCACAGATGCACGCGCGCAACACCTGATCCCGCATCCTAATTATTTTTCGCCCGGTTCTCGGAGTTGTTCTGCTTCCGGCTGATGAATGGGAAAGTGTAGTAGTGCTGTTTCATTTCACCAGCCTCTCAAGTGTGGAAATTATGGTAAATTTGAGAACAAGCCAGATTAGATTGATAGTTACACCTCCTCCTTTAATTAGCCAACCACAGGATCTGTGGAGGCAAAGGCCGGGGGGGTGTGTCGGTGTATATAACGTGTATTGTCTATGTGAAAGATTAATCAAAAGGAGTTGCTTGAGGTGGGAAGGCTTTTCCGGAGAGGTTCCACATGTTGTCAGGTAGTCCCTCTGAATGGCAGCTTCCGGTTCGGTCCCTTAGCTTTCGGAAGTGACATTTAGTCTGATATGTGCCAGCCGTGCAATCTACCTAGCCCTGCAAAGTGCAAATATTAACCTAAATGCATATTAAGATAGTGTGTGTTAGCTCCTGAACTGCAATAGAGAGCGGGTGTTCCAGCGGAGGCAAGCAAATCGTGTTGATTTACAGTGGCTTGCGGATTTGGCCCATTACCGCTTCTTTATACACTTTTAAAAAGAAATGCCAACTCGATAGTTTAGGCTTTAACTGGAACATGGCAAGTAATTGTATGCTTTGGCGGACCCCTAGTAATGTTGCAGAATCTTTCTCAGAAGTTGTTCCATGGGATAGCCGATTCCTCAGGTAAGAGCTACTTGTTTGTTCAATCCTCCATCTTAGGCCTGCTCCTCAGGTGCATCCTCCTTCTCGCAGCGATTTCCTAGGAACAGATTTCGAAGAACAGCTCTGATCACAGAATCACAGATTGGTTAGGGTTGGAAAGGAGCTCTGGAGATCATCCAGCCCAACCCCCCTGCCAGAGCAGGGTCACCTACAGCAGGTTGCACAGGATGACCTCCAGGCGGGTTTTGAATGTTTCTGGGGTCGGAGACTCTACCGCCTCCCTGGGCAGCCTGTTCCAGCGCTCTGCCACCCTCAAAGTAAAGAAGTTCCTCCTCATGCTTTGATAGAAGTTCCTAGGTTCCAGTTTGTACCCGTTACCTCTTGTCCTGGATCAACTTTGATGATCCAGGACAAGAGGTAACGGGCACCAATTGGAACGTAGGAACTTGAACTTGAACTGGAAGGTAGGAACTTGAACATAGGATTATCCTTGATGATTCAGGATAGCTGTGTGTCTGACCAGTCTGTCTTTCGAAGGAGGTCCTTGACCAGCTCCAGCCATGCTGTGCTGAGCAGAGCCCCTGGCAGCAGCCCCACAGCTCACTCCCAGTGTGCCTGAATGGAAAAGGTACCAAAGTTGCTCCAACACTTTCTGAAAAACTCTATAGTGTTACCCCACAAGCGCAAAGCGACGGCAAAGCCCGTGAAATGACACCGGTGCTTCCAGAAAATGTCAAGCTTCCTGCCCAAGGGTGACATGCCATGCGGTGGGGTCAGGGCCACGCGCTGAGCACCCGGTGCGCTGGGGTTGCCCCAGCGGTTCCTGAGCAGCTCCTGCAGTGCTGCCGCCGGTACCGTTCTGGCGGCTGTAGTTGTTTAAAAAGCCGTTGTTGTTTCCGGCGTAATCTGACGGCAGTTTTCTCGGGCATTTGGGCCTCTTCTAATAAGTGTGCTGTGAGTACATCTGCAAGCATTCACCTGTCGAGGTCAAATGACTGGTGGTGCTCATCTCCCCCCGTGCTACTGCTGCTGCCTCCCGTGAATGCTCATGTGCCTGCGTGCCCCTGTACAGGCACAGATGCACGCGCGCAACACCTGATCCCGCATCCTAATTATTTTTCGCCCGGTTCTCGGAGTTGTTCTGCTTCCGGCTGATGAATGGGAAAGTGTAGTAGTGCTGTTTCATTTCACCAGCCTCTCAAGTGTGGAAATTATGGTAAATTTGAGAACAAGCCAGATTAGATTGATAGTTACACCTCCTCCTTTAATTAGCCAACCACAGGATCTGTGGAGGCAAAGGCCGGGGGGGTGTGTCGGTGTATATAACGTGTATTGTCTATGTGAAAGATTAATCAAAAGGAGTTGCTTGAGGTGGGAAGGCTTTTCCGGAGAGGTTCCACATGTTGTCAGGTAGTCCCTCTGAATGGCAGCTTCCGGTTCGGTCCCTTAGCTTTCGGAAGTGACATTTAGTCTGATATGTGCCAGCCGTGCAATCTACCTAGCCCTGCAAAGTGCAAATATTAACCTAAATGCATATTAAGATAGTGTGTGTTAGCTCCTGAACTGCAATAGAGAGCGGGTGTTCCAGCGGAGGCAAGCAAATCGTGTTGATTTACAGTGGCTTGCGGATTTGGCCCATTACCGCTTCTTTATACACTTTTAAAAAGAAATGCCAACTCGATAGTTTAGGCTTTAACTGGAACATGGCAAGTAATTGTATGTTTTGGCGGACCCCTAGTAATGTTGCAGAATCTTTCTCAGAAGTTGTTCCATGGGATAGCCGATTCCTCAGGTAAGAGCTACTTGTTTGTTCAATCCTCCATCTTAGGCCTGCTCCTCAGGTGCATCCTCCTTCTCGCAGCGATTTCCTAGGAACAGATTTCGAAGAACAGCTCTGATCACAGAATCACAGATTGGTTAGGGTTGGAAAGGACCTCTGGAGATCATCCAGCCCAACCCCCCTGCCAGAGCAGGGTCACCTACAGCAGGTTGCACAGGATGACCTCCAGGCGGGTTTTGAATGTTTCTGGGGTCGGAGACTCTACCGCCTCCCTGGGCAGCCTGTTCCAGCGCTCTGCCACCCTCAAAGTAAAGAAGTTCCTCCTCATGCTTTGATAGAAGTTCCTAGGTTCCAGTTTGTACCCGTTACCTCTTGTCCTGGATCATCTTTGACGATCCAGGCCAAGAGGTAACGGGCACCAATTGGAACGTAGGAACTTGAACTTGAACTGGAACGTAGGAACTTGAACATAGGATTATCCTTGATGATTCAGGATAGCTGTGTGTCTGACCAGTCTGTCTTTCGAAGGAGGTCCTGGGCCAGCTCCAGCCATGCTGTGTTGAGCAGAGCCCCTGGCAGCAGCCCCACAGCTCACTCCCAGTGTGCCTGAATGGAAAAGGTACCAAAGTTGCTGCAACACTTTCTGAAAAACTCTATAGTGTTACCCCACAAGCGCAAAGCGACGGCAAAGCCCGTGAAATGACACCGGTGCTTCCAGAAAATGTCAAGCTTCCTGCCCAAGGGTGACATGCCATGCGGTGGGGTCAGGGCCACGCGCTGAGCACCCGGTGCGCTGGGGTTGCCCCAGCGGTTCCTGAGCAGCTCCTGCAGTGCTGCCGCCGGTACCGTTCTGGCGGCTGTAGTTGTTTAAAAAGCCGTTGTTGTTTCCGGCGTAATCTGACGGCAGTTTTCTCGGGCATTTGGGCCTCTTCTAATAAGTGTGCTGTGAGTACATCTGCAAGCATTCACCTGTCGAGGTCAAATGACTGGTGGTGCTCATCTGCCCCCGTGCTACTGCTGCTGCCTCCCGTGAATGCTCATGTGCCTGCGTGCCCCTGTACAGGCACAGATGCACGCGCGCAACACCTGATCCCGCATCCTAATTATTTTTTGCCCGGTTCTCTGAGTTGTTCTGCTTCCGGCTGATGAATGGGAAAGTGTAGTAGTGCTGTTTCATTTCACCAGCCTCTCAAGTGTGGAAATTATGGTAAATTTGAGAACAAGCCAGATTAGATTGATAGTTACACCTCCTCCTTTAATTAGCCAACCACAGGATCTGTGGAGGCAAAGGCCGGGGGGGTGTGTTGGTGTATATAAGGTGTATTGTCTATGTGAAAGATTAATCAAAAGGAGTTGCTTGAGGTGGGAAGGCTTTTCCGGAGAGGTTCCACATGTTGTCAGGTAGTCCCTCTGAATGGCAGCTTCCGGTTCGGTCCCTTAGCTTTCGGAAGTGACATTTAGTCTGATATGTGCCAGCCGTGCAATCTACCTAGCCCTGCAAAGTGCAAATATTAACCTAAATGCATATTAAGATACTGTGTGTTAGCTCCTGAACTGAAATAGAGAGCGGGTGTTCCAGCGGAGGCAAGCAAATCGTGTTGATTTACAGTGGCTTGCGGATTTGGCCCATTACCGCTTCTTTATACACTTTTAAAAAGAAATGCCAACTCGATAGTTTAGGCTTTAACTGGAACATGGCAAGTAATTGTATGTTTTGGCGGACCCCTAGTAATGTTGCAGAATCTTTCTCAGAAGTTGTTCCATGGGATAGCCGATTCCTCAGGTAAGAGCTACTTGTTTGTTCAATCCTCCATCTTAGGCCTGCTCCTCAGGTGCATCCTCCTTCTCGCAGCGATTTCCTAGGAACAGATTTCGAAGAACAGCTCTGATCACAGAATCACAGATTGGTTAGGTTTGGAAAGGACCTCTGGAGATCATCCAGCCCAACCCCCCTGCCAGAGCAGGGTCACCTACAGCAGGTTGCACAGGATGACCTCCAGGCGGGTTTTGAATGTCTCTGGGGTCGGAGACTCTACCGCCTCCCTGGGCAGCCTGTTCCAGTGCTCTGCCACCCTCAAAGTAAAGAAGTTCCTCCTCATGCTTTGATAGAAGTTCCTAGGTTCCAGTTTGTACCCGTTACCTCTTGTCCTGGATCATCTTTGATGATCCAGGACAAGAGGTAACGGGCACCAATTGGAACGTAGGAACTTGAACTTGAACTGGAAGGTAGGAACTTGAACATAGGATTATCCTTGATGATTCAGGATAGCTGTGTGTCTGACCAGTCTGTCTTTCGAAGGAGGTCCTGGGCCAGCTCCAGCCATGCTTTGCTGAGCAGAGCCCCTGGCAGCAGCCCCACAGCTCACTCCCAGTGTGCCTGAATGGAAAAGGTACCAAAGTTGCTCCAACACTTTCTGAAAAACTCTATAGTGTTACCCCACAAGCGCAAAGCGACGGCAAAGCCCGTGAAATGACACCGGTGCTTCCAGAAAATGTCAAGCTTCCTGCCCAAGGGTGACATGCCATGCGGTGGGGTCAGGGCCACGCGCTGAGCACCCGGTGCGCTGGGGTTGCCCCAGCGGTTCCTGAGCAGCTCCTGCAGTGCTGCCGCCGGTACCGTTCTGGCGGCTGTAGTTGTTTAAAAAGCCGTTGTTGTTTCCGGCGTAATCTGACGGCAGTTTTCTCGGGCATTTTGGCCTCTTCTAATAAGTGTGCTGTGAGTACATCTGCAAGCATTCACCTGTCGAGGTCAAATGACTGGTGGTGCTCATCTGCCCCCGTGCTACTGCTGCTGCCTCCCGTGAATGCTCATGTGCCTGCGTGCCCCTGTACAGGCACAGATGCACGCGCGCAACACCTGATCCCGCATCCTAATTATTTTTCGCCCGGTTCTCTGAGTTGTTCTGCTTCCGGCTGATGAATGGGAAAGTGTAGTAGTGCTGTTTCATTTCACCAGCCTCTCAAGTGTGGAAATTATGGTAAATTTGAGAACAAGCCAGATTAGATTGATAGTTACACCTCCTCCTTTAATTAGCCAACCACAGGATCTGTGGAGGCAAAGGCCGGGGGGGTGTGTCGGTGTATATAACGTGTATTGTCTATGTGAAAGATTAATCAAAAGGAGTTGCTTGAGGTGGGAAGGCTTTTCCGGAGAGGTTCCACATGTTGTCAGGTAGTCCCTCTGAATGGCAGCTTCCGGTTCGGTCCCTTAGCTTTCGGAAGTGACATTTAGTCTGATATGTGCCAGCCGTGCAATCTACCTAGCCCTGCAAAGTGCAAATATTAACCTAAATGCATATTAAGATAGTGTGTGTTAGCTCCTGAACTGAAATAGAGAGCGGGTGTTCCAGCGGAGGCAAGCAAATCGTGTTGATTTAGAGTGGCTTGAGGATTTGGCCCATTACCGCTTCTTTATACACTTTTAAAAAGAAATGCCAACTCGATAGTTTAGGCTTTAACTGGAACATGGCAAGTAATTGTATGTTTTGGCGGACCCCTAGTAATGTTGCAGAATCTTTCTCAGAAGTTGTTCCATGGGATAGCCGATTCCTCAGGTAAGAGCTACTTGTTTGTTCAATCCTCCATCTTAGGCCTGCTCCTCAGGTGCATCCTCCTTCTCGCAGCGATTTCCTAGGAACAGATTTCGAAGAACAGCTCTGATCACAGAATCACAGATTGGTTAGGGTTGGAAAGGACCTCTGGAGATCATCCAGCCCAACCCCCCTGCCAGAGCAGGGTCACCTACAGCAGGTTGCACAGGATGACCTCCAGGCGGGTTTTGAATGTTTCTGGGGTCGGAGACTCTACCGCCTCCCTGGGCAGCCTGTTCCAGCGCTCTGCCACCCTCAAAGTAAAGAAGTTCCTCCTCATGCTTTGATAGAAGTTCCTAGGTTCCAGTTTGTACCCGTTACCTCTTGTCCTGGATCATCTTTGATGATCCAGGCCAAGAGGTAACGGGCACCAATTGGAACGTAGGAACTTGAACTTGAACTGGAACGTAGGAACTTGAACATAGGATTATCCTTGATGATTCAGGATAGCTGTGTGTCTGACCAGTCTGTCTTTCGAAGGAGGTCCTGGGCCAGCTCCAGCCATGCTGTGTTGAGCAGAGCCCCTGGCAGCAGCCCCACAGCTCACTCCCAGTGTGCCTGAATGGAAAAGGTACCAAAGTTGCTCCAACACTTTCTGAAAAACTCTATAGTGTTACCCCACAAGCGCAAAGCGACGGCAAAGCCCGTGAAATGACACCGGTGCTTCCAGAAAATGTCAAGCTTCCTGCCCAAGGGTGACATGCCATGCGGTGGGGTCAGGGCCACGCGCTGAGCACCCGGTGCGCTGGGGTTGCCCCAGCGTTTCCTGAGAAGCTCTTGCAGTGCTGCCGCCGGTACCGTTCTGGCGGCTGTAGTTGTTTAAAAAGCCGTTGTTGTTTCCGGCGTAATCTGACGGCAGTTTTCTCGGGCATTTGGGCCTCTTCTAATAAGTGTGCTGTGAGTACATCTGCAAGCATTCACCTGTCGAGGTCAAATGACTGGTGGTGCTCATCTGCCCCCGTGCTACTGCTGCTGCCTCCCGTGAATGCTCATGTGCCTGCGTGCCCCTGTACAGGCACAGATGCACGCGCGCAACACCTGATCCCGCATCCTAATTATTTTTTGCCCGGTTCTCTGAGTTGTTCTGCTTCCGGCTGATGAATGGGAAAGTGTAGTAGTGCTGTTTCATTTCACCAGCCTCTCAAGTGTGGAAATTATGGTAAATTTGAGAACAAGCCAGATTAGATTGATAGTTACACCTCCTCCTTTAATTAGCCAACCACAGGATCTGTGGAGGCAAAGGCCGGGGGGGTGTGTTGGTGTATATAACGTGTATTGTCTATGTGAAAGATTAATCAAAAGGAGTTGCTTGAGGTGGGAAGGCTTTTCCGGAGAGGTTCCACATGTTGTCAGGTAGTCCCTCTGAATGGCAGCTTCCGGTTCGGTCCCTTAGCTTTCGGAAGTGACATTTAGTCTGATATGTGCCAGCCGTGCAATCTACCTAGCCCTGCAAAGTGCAAATATTAACCTAAATGCATATTAAGATAGTGTGTGTTAGCTCCTGAACTGAAATAGAGAGCGGGTGTTCCAGCGGAGGCAAGCAAATCGTGTTGATTTACAGTGGCTTGCGGATTTGGCCCATTACCGCTTCTTTATACACTTTTAAAAAGAAATGCCAACTCGATAGTTTAGGCTTTAACTGGAACATGGCAAGTAATTGTATGTTTTGGCGGACCCCTAGTAATGTTGCAGAATCTTTCTCAGAAGTTGTTCCATGGGATAGCCGATTCCTCAGGTAAGAGCTACTTGTTTGTTCAATCCTCCATCTTAGGCCTGCTCCTCAGGTGCATCCTCCTTCTCGCAGCGATTTCCTAGGAACAGATTTCGAAGAACAGCTCTGATCACAGAATCACAGATTGGTTAGGGTTGGAAAGGACCTCTGGAGATCATCCAGCCCAACCCCCCTGCCAGAGCAGGGTCACCTACAGCAGGTTGCACAGGATGACCTCCAGGCGGGTTTTGAATGTCTCTGGGGTGGGAGACTCTACCGCCTCCCTGGGCAGCCTGTTCCAGTGCTCTGCCACCCTCAAAGTAAAGAAGTTCCTCCTCATGCTTTGATAGAAGTTCCTAGGTTCCAGTTTGTACCCGTTACCTCTTGTCCTGGATCATCTTTGATGATCCAGGCCAAGAGGTAACGGGCACCAATTGGAACGTAGGAACTTGAACTTCAACTGGAACGTAGGAACTTGAACATAGGATTATCCTTGATGATTCAGGATAGCTGTGTGTCTGACCAGTCTGTCTTTCGAAGGAGGTCCTGGGCCAGCTCCAGCCATGCTGTGCTGAGCAGAGCCCCTGGCAGCAGCCCCACAGCTCACTCCCAGTGTGCCTGAATGGAAAAGGTACCAAAGTTGCTCCAACACTTTCTGAAAAACTCTATAGTGTTACCCCACAAGCGCAAAGCGACGGCAAAGCCCGTGAAATGACACCGGTGCTTCCAGAAAATGTCAAGCTTCCTGCTCAAGGGTGACATGCCATGCGGTGGGGTCAGGGCCACGCGCTGAGCACCCGGTGCGCTGGGGTTGCCCCAGCGGTTCCTGAGCAGCTCCTGCAGTGCTGCCGCCGGTACCGTTCTGGCGGCTGTAGTTGTTTAAAAAGCCGTTGTTGTTTCCGGCGTAATCTGACGGCAGTTTTCTCGGGCATTTGGGCCTCTTCTAATAAGTGTGCTGTGAGTACATCTGCAAGCATTCACCTGTCGAGGTCAAATGACTGGTGGTGCTCATCTGCCCCCGTGCTACTGCTGCTGCCTCCCGTGAATGCTCATGTGCCTGCGTGCCCCTGTACAGGCACAGATGCACGCGCGCAACACCTGATCCCGCATCCTAATTATTTTTCGCCCGGTTCTCTGAGTTGTTCTGCTTCCGGCTGATGAATGGGAAAGTGTAGTAGTGCTGTTTCATTTCACCAGCCTCTCAAGTGTGGAAATTATGGTAAATTTGAGAACAAGCCAGATTAGATTGATAGTTACACCTCCTCCTTTAATTAGCCAACCAGAGGATCTGTGGAGGCAAAGGCCGGGGGGGTGTGTCGGTGTATATAATGTGTATTGTCTATGTGAAAGATTAATCAAAAGGAGTTGCTTGAGGTGGGAAGGCTTTTCCGGAGAGGTTCCACATGTTGTCAGGTAGACCCTCTGAATGGCAGCTTCCGGTTCGGTCCCTTAGCTTTCGGAAGTGACATTTAGTCTGATATGTGCCAGCCGTGCAATCTACCTAGCCCCGCAAAGTGCAAATATTAACATAAATGCATATTAAGATACTGTGTGTTAGCTCCTGAACTGAAATAGAGAGCGGGTGTTCCAGCGGAGGCAAGCAAATCGTGTTGATTTACAGTGGCTTGCGGATTTGGCCCATTACCGCTTCTTTATACACTTTTAAAAAGAAATGCCAACTCGATAGTTTAGGCTTTAACTGGAACATGGCAAGTAATTGTATGTTTTGGCGGACCCCTAGTAATGTTGCAGAATCTTTCTCAGAAGTTGTTCCATGGGATAGCCGATTCCTCAGGTAAGAGCTACTTGTTTGTTCAATCCTCCATCTTAGGCCTGCTCCTCAGGTGCATCCTCCTTCTCGCAGCGATTTCCTAGGAACAGATTTCGAAGAACAGCTCTGATCACAGAATCACAGATTGGTTAGGGTTGGAAAGGAGCTCTGGAGATCATCCAGCCCAACCCCCCTGCCAGAGCAGGGTCACCTACAGCAGGTTGCACAGGATGACCTCCAGGCGGGTTTTGAATGTCTCTGGGGTCGGAGACTCTACCGCCTCCCTGGGCAGCCTGTTCCAGCGCTCTGCCACCCTCAAAGTAAAGAAGTTCCTCCTCATGCTTTGATAGAAGTTCCTAGGTTCCAGTTTGTACCCGTTACCTCTTGTCCTGGATCATCTTTGATGTCCTGGATCTTTGATGATCCAGGACAAGAGGTAACGGGCACCAATTGGAACGTAGGAACTTGAACTTGAACTGGAAGGTAGGAACTTGAACTTGAACATAGGATTATCCTTGATGATTCAGGATAGCTGTGTGTCTGACCAGTCTGTCTTTCGAAGGAGGTCCTTGACC
Source organism: Vanellus vanellus (assembly GCF_965231255.1). NCBI lineage: Eukaryota > Metazoa > Chordata > Aves > Charadriiformes > Charadriidae > Vanellus > Vanellus vanellus. The sequence goes on along the minus strand of NW_028128478.1, from coordinate 76,005 downwards.
AGCTCCAGCCATGCTGTGCTGAGCAGAGCCCCTGGCAGCAGCCCCACAGCTCACTCCCAGTGTGCCTGAATGGAAAAGGTACCAAAGTTGCTCCAACACTTTCTGAAAAACTCTATAGTGTTACCCCACAAGCGCAAAGCGACGGCAAAGCCCGTGAAATGACACCGGTGCTTCCAGAAAATGTCAAGCTTCCTGCCCAAGGGTGACATGCCATGCGGTGGGGTCAGGGCCACGCGCTGAGCACCCGGTGCGCTGGGGTTGCCCCAGCGGTTCCTGAGCAGCTCCTGCAGTGCTGCCGCCGGTACCGTTCTGGCGGCTGTAGTTGTTTAAAAAGCCGTTGTTGTTTCCGGCGTAATCTGACGGCAGTTTTCTCGGGCATTTGGGCCTCTTCTAATAAGTGTGCTGTGAGTACATCTGCAAGCATTCACCTGTCGAGGTCAAATGACTGGTGGTGCTCATCTGCCCCCGTGCTACTGCTGCTGCCTCCCGTGAATGCTCATGTGCCTGCGTGCCCCTGTACAGGCACAGATGCACGCGCGCAACACCTGATCCCGCATCCTAATTATTTTTCGCCCGGTTCTCTGAGTTGTTCTGCTTCCGGCTGATGAATGGGAAAGTGTAGTAGTGCTGTTTCATTTCACCAGCCTCTCAAGTGTGGAAATTATGGTAAATTTGAGAACAAGCCAGATTAGATTGATAGTTACACCTCCTCCTTTAATTAGCCAACCACAGGATCTGTGGAGGCAAAGGCCGGGGGGGTGTGTTGGTGTATATAACGTGTATTGTCTATGTGAAAGATTAATCAAAAGGAGTTGCTTGAGGTGGGAAGGCTTTTCCGGAGAGGTTCCACATGTTGTCAGGTAGTCCCTCTGAATGGCAGCTTCCGGTTCGGTCCCTTAGCTTTCGGAAGTGACATTTAGTCTGATATGTGCCAGCCGTGCAATCTACCTAGCCCTGCAAAGTGCAAATATTAACATAAATGCATATTAAGATACTGTGTGTTAGCTCCTGAACTGCAATAGAGAGCGGGTGTTCCAGCGGAGGCAAGCAAATCGTGTTGATTTACAGTGGCTTGCGGATTTGGCCCATTACCGCTTCTTTATACACTTTTAAAAAGAAATGCCAACTCGATAGTTTAGGCTTTAACTGGAACATGGCAAGTAATTGTATGTTTTGGCGGACCCCTAGTAATGTTGCAGAATCTTTCTCAGAAGTTGTTCCATGGGATAGCCGATTCCTCAGGTAAGAGCTACTTGTTTGTTCAATCCTCCATCTTAGGCCTGCTCCTCAGGTGCATCCTCCTTCTCGCAGCGATTTCCTAGGAACAGATTTCGAAGAACAGCTCTGATCACAGAATCACAGATTGGTTAGGGTTGGAAAGGACCTCTGGAGATCATCCAGCCCAACCCCCCTGCCAGAGCAGGGTCACCTACAGCAGGTTGCACAGGATGACCTCCAGGCGGGTTTTGAATGTCTCTGGGGTCGGAGACTCTACCGCCTCCCTGGGCAGCCTGTTCCAGTGCTCTGCCACCCTCAAAGTAAAGAAGTTCCTCCTCATGCTTTGATAGAAGTTCCTAGGTTCCAGTTTGTACCCGTTACCTCTTGTCCTGGATCATCTTTGATGATCCAGGCCAAGAGGTAACGGGCACCAATTGGAACGTAGGAACTTGAACTTCAACTGGAACGTAGGAACTTGAACATAGGATTATCCTTGATGATTCAGGATAGCTGTGTGTCTGACCAGTCTGTCTTTCGAAGGAGGTCCTGGGCCAGCTCCAGCCATGCTGTGCTGAGCAGAGCCCCTGGCAGCAGCCCCACAGCTCACTCCCAGTGTGCCTGAATGGAAAAGGTACCAAAGTTGCTCCAACACTTTCTGAAAAACTCTATAGTGTTACCCCACAAGCGCAAAGCGACGGCAAAGCCCGTGAAATGACACCGGTGCTTCCAGAAAATGTCAAGCTTCCTGCCCAAGGGTGACATGCCATGCGGTGGGGTCAGGGCCACGCGCTGAGCACCCGGTGCGCTGGGGTTGCCCCAGCGGTTCCTGAGCAGCTCCTGCAGTGCTGCCGCCGGTACCGTTCTGGCGGCTGTAGTTGTTTAAAAAGCCGTTGTTGTTTCCGGCGTAATCTGACGGCAGTTTTCTCGGGCATTTGGGCCTCTTCTAATAAGTGTGCTGTGAGTACATCTGCAAGCATTCACCTGTTGAGGTCAAATGACTGGTGGTGCTCATCTGCCCCCGTGCTACTGCTGCTGCCTCCCGTGAATGCTCATGTGCCTGCGTGCCCCTGTACAGGCACAGATGCACGCGCGCAACACCTGATCCCGCATCCTAATTATTTTTCGCCCGGTTCTCGGAGTTGTTCTGCTTCCGGCTGATGAATGGGAAAGTGTAGTAGTGCTGTTTCATTTCACCAGCCTCTCAAGTGTGGAAATTATGGTAAATTTGAGAACAAGCCAGATTAGATTGATAGTTACACCTCCTCCTTTAATTAGCCAACCACAGGATCTGTGGAGGCAAAGGCCGGGGGGGTGTGTTGGTGTATATAACGTGTATTGTCTATGTGAAAGATTAATCAAAAGGAGTTGCTTGAGGTGGGAAGGCTTTTCCGGAGAGGTTCCACATGTTGTCAGGTAGTCCCTCTGAATGGCAGCTTCCGGTTCGGTCCCTTAGCTTTCGGAAGTGACATTTAGTCTGATATGTGCCAGCCGTGCAATCTACCTAGCCCTGCAAAGTGCAAATATTAACATAAATGCATATTAAGATACTGTGTGTTAGCTCCTGAACTGCAATAGAGAGCGGGTGTTCCAGCGGAGGCAAGCAAATCGTGTTGATTTACAGTGGCTTGCGGATTTGGCCCATTACCGCTTCTTTATACACTTTTAAAAAGAAATGCCAACTCGATAGTTTAGGCTTTAACTGGAACATGGCAAGTAATTGTATGTTTTGGCGGACCCCTAGTAATGTTGCAGAATCTTTCTCAGAAGTTGTTCCATGGGATAGCCGATTCCTCAGGTAAGAGCTACTTGTTTGTTCAATCCTCCATCTTAGGCCTGCTCCTCAGGTGCATCCTCCTTCTCGCAGCGATTTCCTAGGAACAGATTTCGAAGAACAGCTCTGATCACAGAATCACAGATTGGTTAGGGTTGGAAAGGACCTCTGGAGATCATCCAGCCCAACCCCCCTGCCAGAGCAGGGTCACCTACAGCAGGTTGCACAGGATGACCTCCAGGCGGGTTTTGAATGTCTCTGGGGTCGGAGACTCTACCGCCTCCCTGGGCAGCCTGTTCCAGTGCTCTGCCACCCTCAAAGTAAAGAAGTTCCTCCTCATGCTTTGATAGAAGTTCCTAGGTTCCAGTTTGTACCCGTTACCTCTTGTCCTGGATCATCTTTGATGATCCAGGCCAAGAGGTAACGGGCACCAATTGGAACGTAGGAACTTGAACTTCAACTGGAACGTAGGAACTTGAACATAGGATTATCCTTGATGATTCAGGATAGCTGTGTGTCTGACCAGTCTGTCTTTCGAAGGAGGTCCTGGGCCAGCTCCAGCCATGCTGTGCTGAGCAGAGCCCCTGGCAGCAGCCCCACAGCTCACTCCCAGTGTGCCTGAATGGAAAAGGTACCAAAGTTGCTCCAACACTTTCTGAAAAACTCTATAGTGTTACCCCACAAGCGCAAAGCGACGGCAAAGCCCGTGAAATGACACCGGTGCTTCCAGAAAATGTCAAGCTTCCTGCCCAAGGGTGACATGCCATGCGGTGGGGTCAGGGCCACGCGCTGAGCACCCGGTGCGCTGGGGTTGCCCCAGCGGTTCCTGAGCAGCTCCTGCAGTGCTGCCGCCGGTACCGTTCTGGCGGCTGTAGTTGTTTAAAAAGCCGTTGTTGTTTCCGGCGTAATCTGACGGCAGTTTTCTCGGGCATTTGGGCCTCTTCTAATAAGTGTGCTGTGAGTACATCTGCAAGCATTCACCTGTTGAGGTCAAATGACTGGTGGTGCTCATCTGCCCCCGTGCTACTGCTGCTGCCTCCCGTGAATGCTCATGTGCCTGCGTGCCCCTGTACAGGCACAGATACACGCGCGCAACACCTGATCCCGCATCCTAATTATTTTTCGCCCGGTTCTCGGAGTTGTTCTGCTTCCGGCTGATGAATGGGAAAGTGTAGTAGTGCTGTTTCATTTCACCAGCCTCTCAAGTGTGGAAATTATGGTAAATTTGAGAACAAGCCAGATTAGATTGATAGTTACACCTCCTCCTTTAATTAGCCAACCACAGGATCTGTGGAGGCAAAGGCCGGGGGGGTGTGTTGGTGTATATAACGTGTATTGTCTATGTGAAAGATTAATCAAAAGGAGTTGCTTGAGGTGGGAAGGCTTTTCCGGAGAGGTTCCACATGTTGTCAGGTAGTCCCTCTGAATGGCAGCTTCCGGTTCGGTCCCTTAGCTTTCGGAAGTGACATTTAGTCTGATATGTGCCAGCCGTGCAATCTACCTAGCCCTGCAAAGTGCAAATATTAACATAAATGCATATTAAGATACTGTGTGTTAGCTCCTGAACTGAAATAGAGAGCGGGTGTTCCAGCGGAGGCAAGCAAATCGTGTTGATTTACAGTGGCTTGCGGATTTGGCCCATTACCGCTTCTTTATACACTTTTAAAAAGAAATGCCAACTCGATAGTTTAGGCTTTAACTGGAACATGGCAAGTAATTGTATGTTTTGGCGGACCCCTAGTAATGTTGCAGAATCTTTCTCAGAAGTTGTTCCATGGGATAGCCGATTCCTCAGGTAAGAGCTACTTGTTTGTTCAATCCTCCATCTTAGGCCTGCTCCTCAGGTGCATCCTCCTTCTCGCAGCGATTTCCTAGGAACAGATTTCGAAGAACAGCTCTGATCACAGAATCACAGATTGGTTAGGGTTGGAAAGGACCTCTGGAGATCATCCAGCCCAACCCCCCTGCCAGAGCAGGGTCACCTACAGCAGGTTGCACAGGATGACCTCCAGGCGGGTTTTGAATGTCTCTGGGGTCGGAGACTCTACTGCCTCCCTGGGCAGCCTGTTCCAGTGCTCTGCCACCCTCAAAGTAAAGAAGTTCCTCCTCATGCTTTGATAGAAGTTCCTAGGTTCCAGTTTGTACCCGTTACCTCTTGTCCTGGATCATCTTTGATGATCCAGGCCAAGAGGTAACGGGCACCAATTGGAACGTAGGAACTTGAACTTCAACTGGAACGTAGGAACTTGAACATAGGATTATCCTTGATGATTCAGGATAGCTGTGTGTCTGACCAGTCTGTCTTTCGAAGGAGGTCCTGGACCAGCTCCAGCCATGCTGTGCTGAGCAGAGCCCCTGGCAGCAGCCCCACAGCTCACTCCCAGTGTGCCTGAATGGAAAAGGTACCAAAGTTGCTCCAACACTTTCTGAAAAACTCTATAGTGTTACCCCACAAGCGCAAAGCGACGGCAAAGCCCGTGAAATGACACCGGTGCTTCCAGAAAATGTCAAGCTTCCTGCCCAAGGGTGACATGCCATGCGGTGGGGTCAGGGCCACGCGCTGAGCACCCGGTGCGCTGGGGTTGCCCCAGCGGTTCCTGAGCAGCTCCTGCAGTGCTGCCGCCGGTACCGTTCTGGCGGCTGTAGTTGTTTAAAAAGCCGTTGTTGTTTCCGGCGTAATCTGACGGCAGTTTTCTCGGGCATTTTGGCCTCTTCTAATAAGTGTGCTGTGAGTACATCTGCAAGCATTCACCTGTCGAGGTCAAATGACTGGTGGTGATCATCTGCCCCCGTGCTACTGCTGCTGCCTCCCGTGAATGCTCATGTGCCTGCGTGCCCCTGTACAGGCACAGATGCACGCGCGCAACACCTGATCCCGCATCCTAATTATTTTTCGCCCGGTTCTCGGAGTTGTTCTGCTTCCGGCTGATGAATGGGAAAGTGTAGTAGTGCTGTTTCATTTCACCAGCCTCTCAAGTGTGGAAATTATGGTAAATTTGAGAACAAGCCAGATTAGATTGATAGTTACACCTCCTCCTTTAATTAGCCAACCACAGGATCTGTGGAGGCAAAGGCCAGGGGGGTGTGTCGGTGTATATAATGTGTATTGTCTATGTGAAAGATTAATCAAAAGGAGTTGCTTGAGGTGGGAAGGCTTTTCCGGAGAGGTTCCACATGTTGTCAGGTAGTCCCTCTGAATGGCAGCTTCCGGTTCGGTCCCTTAGCTTTCGGAAGTGACATTTAGTCTGATATGTGCCAGCCGTGCAATCTACCTAGCCCCGCAAAGTGCAAATATTAACATAAATGCATATTAAGATACTGTGTGTTAGCTCCTGAACTGAAATAGAGAGCGGGTGTTCCAGCGGAGGCAAGCAAATCGTGTTGATTTACAGTGGCTTGCGGATTTGGCCCATTACCGCTTCTTTATACACTTTTAAAAAGAAATGCCAACTCGATAGTTTAGGCTTTAACTGGAACATGGCAAGTAATTGTATGTTTTGGCGGACCCCTAGTAATGTTGCAGAATCTTTCTCAGAAGTTGTTCCATGGGATAGCCGATTCCTCAGGTAAGAGCTACTTGTTTGTTCAATCCTCCATCTTAGGCCTGCTCCTCAGGTGCATCCTCCTTCTCGCAGCGATTTCCTAGGAACAGATTTCGAAGAACAGCTCTGATCACAGAATCACAGATTGATTAGGGTTGGAAAGGAGCTCTGGAGATCATCCAGCCCAACCCCCCTGCCAGAGCAGGGTCACCTACAGCAGGTTGCACAGGATGACCTCCAGGCGGGTTTTGAATGTTTCTGGGGTCGGAGACTCTACCGCCTCCCTGGGCAGCCTGTTCCAGCGCTCTGCCACCCTCAAAGTAAAGAAGTTCCTCCTCATGCTTTGATAGAAGTTCCTAGGTTCCAGTTTGTACCCGTTACCTCTTGTCCTGGATCATCTTTGATGATCCAGGACAAGAGGTAACGGGCACCAATTGGAACGTAGGAACTTGAACTTGAACTGGAACGTAGGAACTTGAACATAGGATTATCCTTGATGATTCAGGATAGCTGTGTGTCTGACCAGTCTGTCTTTCGAAGGAGGTCCTGGGCCAGCTCCAGCCATGCTGTGCTGAGCAGAGCCCCTGGCAGCAGCCCCACAGCTCACTCCCAGTGTGCCTGAATGGAAAAGGTACCAAAGTTGCTCCAACACTTTCTGAAAAACTCTATAGTGTTACCCCACAAGCGCAAAGCGACGGCAAAGCCCGTGAAATGACACCGGTGCTTCCAGAAAATGCCAAGCTTTCTGCCCAAGGGTGACATGCCATGCGGTGGGGTCAGGGCCACGCGCTGAGCACCCGGTGCGCTGGGGTTGCCCCAGCGGTTCCTGAGCAGCTCCTGCAGTGCTGCCGCCGGTACCGTTCTGGCGGCTGTAGTTGTTTAAAAAGCCGTTGTTGTTTCCGGCGTAATCTGACGGCAGTTTTCTCGGGCATTTTGGCCTCTTCTAATAAGTGTGCTGTGAGTACATCTGCAAGCATTCACCTGTCGAGGTCAAATGACTGGTGGTGCTCATCTGCCCCCGTGCTACTGCTGCTGCCTCCCGTGAATGCTCATGTGCCTGCGTGCCCCTGTACAGGCACAGATGCACGCGCGCAACACCTGATCCCGCATCCTAATTATTTTTCGCCCGGTTCTCGGAGTTGTTCTGCTTCCGGCTGATGAATGGGAAAGTGTAGTAGTGCTGTTTCATTTCACCAGCCTCTCAAGTGTGGAAATTATGGTAAATTTGAGAACAAGCCAGATTAGATTGATAGTTACACCTCCTCCTTTAATTAGCCAACCACAGGATCTGTGGAGGCAAAGGCCGGGGGTGTGTATCGGTGTATATAACGTGTATTGTCTATGTGAAAGATGAATCAAAAGGAGTTGCTTGAGGTGGGAAGGCTTTTCCGGAGAGGTTCCACATGTTGTCAGGTAGTCCCTCTGAATGGCAGCTTCCGGTTCGGTCCCTTAGCTTTCGGAAGTGACATTTAGTCTGATATGTGCCAGCCGTGCAATCTACCTAGCCCCGCAAAGTGCAAATATTAACATAAATGCATATTAAGATACTGTGTGTTAGCTCCTGAACTGAAATAGAGAGCGGGTGTTCCAGCGGAGGCAAGCAAATCGTGTTGATTTACAGTGGCTTGCGGATTTGGCCCATTACCGCTTCTTTATACACTTTTAAAAAGAAATGCCAACTCGATAGTTTAGGCTTTAACTGGAACATGGCAAGTAATTGTATGTTTTGGCGGACCCCTAGTAATGTTGCAGAATCTTTCTCAGAAGTTGTTCCATGGGATAGCCGATTCCTCAGGTAAGAGCTACTTGTTTGTTCAATCCTCCATCTTAGGCCTGCTCCTCAGGTGCATCCTCCTTCTCGCAGCGATTTCCTAGGAACAGATTTCGAAGAACAGCTCTGATCACAGAATCACAGATTGGTTAGGGTTGGAAAGGACCTCTGGAGATCATCCAGCCCAACCCCCCTGCCAGAGCAGGGTCACCTACAGCAGGTTGCACAGGATGACCTCCAGGCGGGTTTTGAATGTTTCTGGGGTCGGAGACTCTACCGCCTCCCTGGGCAGCCTGTTCCAGCGCTCTGCCACCCTCAAAGTAAAGAAGTTCCTCCTCATGCTTTGATAGAAGTTCCTAGGTTCCAGTTTGTACCCGTTACCTCTTGTCCTGGATCATCTTTGATGATCCAGGCCAAGAGGTAACGGGCACCAATTGGAACGTAGGAACTTGAACTTCAACTGGAACGTAGGAACTTGAACATAGGATTATCCTTGATGATTCAGGATAGCTGTGTGTCTGACCAGTCTGTCTTTCGAAGGAGGTCCTGGGCCAGCTCCAGCCATGCTGTGCTGAGCAGAGCCCCTGGCAGCAGCCCCACAGCTCACTCCCAGTGTGCCTGAATGGAAAAGGTACCAAAGTTGCTCCAACACTTTCTGAAAAACTCTATAGTGTTACCCCACAAGCGCAAAGCGACGGCAAAGCCCGTGAAATGACACCGGTGCTTCCAGAAAATGTCAAGCTTCCTGCTCAAGGGTGACATGCCATGCGGTGGGGTCAGGGCCACGCGCTGAGCACCCGGTGCGCTGGGGTTGCCCCAGCGGTTCCTGAGCAGCTCCTGCAGTGCTGCCGCTGGTACCGTTCTGGCGGCTGTAGTTGTTTAAAAAGCCGTTGTTGTTTCCGGCGTAATCTGACGGCAGTTTTCTCGGGCATTTGGGCCTCTTCGAATAAGTGTGCTGTGAGTACATCTGCAAGCATTCACCTGTCGAGGTCAAATGACTGGTGGTGCTCATCTGCCCCCGTGCTACTGCTGCTGCCTCCCGTGAATGCTCATGTGCCTGCGTGCCCCTGTACAGGCACAGATGCACGCGCGCAACACCTGATCCCGCATCCTAATTATTTTTCGCCCGGTTCTCGGAGTTGTTCTGCTTCCGGCTGATGAATGGGAAAGTGTAGTAGTGCTGTTTCATTTCACCAGCCTCTCAAGTGTGGAAATTATGGTAAATTTGAGAACAAGCCAGATTAGATTGATAGTTACACCTCCTCCTTTAATTAGCCAACCACAGGATCTGTGGAGGCAAAGGCCGGGGGGGTGTGTCGGTGTATATAACGTGTATTGTCTATGTGAAAGATTAATCAAAAGGAGTTGCTTGAGGTGGGAAGGCTTTTCCGGAGAGGTTCCACATGTTGTCAGGTAGTCCCTCTGAATGGCAGCTTCCGGTTCGGTCCCTTAGCTTTCGGAAGTGACATTTAGTCTGATATGTGCCAGCCGTGCAATCTACCTAGCCCTGCAAAGTGCAAATATTAACCTAAATGCATATTAAGATACTGTGTGTTAGCTCCTGAACTGAAATAGAGAGCGGGTGTTCCAGCGGAGGCAAGCAAATCGTGTTGATTTACAGTGGCTTGAGGATTTGGCCCATTACCGCTTCTTTATACACTTTTAAAAAGAAATGCCAACTCGATAGTTTAGGCTTTAACTGGAACATGGCAAGTAATTGTATGTTTTGGCGGACCCCTAGTAATGTTGCAGAATCTTTCTCAGAAGTTGTTCCATGGGATAGCCGATTCCTCAGGTAAGAGCTAGTTGTTTGTTCAATCCTCCATCTTAGGCCTGCTCCTCAGGTGCGTCCTCCTTCTCGCAGCGATTTCCTAGGAACAGATTTCAAAGAACAGCTCTGATCACAGAATCACAGATTGGTTAGGGTTGGAAAGGACCTCTGGAGATCATCCAGCCCAACCCCCCTGCCAGAGCAGGGTCACCTACAGCAGGTTGCACAGGATGACCTGCAGGCGGGTTTTGAATGTTTCTGGGGTCGGAGACTCTACTGCCTCCCTGGGCAGCCTGTTCCAGCGCTCTGCCACCCTCAAAGTAAAGAAGTTCCTCCTCATGCTTTGATAGAAGTTCCTAGGTTCCAGTTTGTACCCGTTACCTCTTGTCCTGGATCATCTTTGATGATCCAGGACAAGAGGTAACGGGCACCAATTGGAACGTAGGAACTTGAACTTGAACTGGAAGGTAGGAACTTGAACTTGAACATAGGATTATCCTTGATGATTCAGGATAGCTGTGTGTCTGACCAGTCTGTCTTTCGAAGGAGGTCCTGGACCAGCTCCAGCCATGCTGTGCTGAGCAGAGCCCCTGGCAGCAGCCCCACAGCTCACTCCCAGTGTGCCTGAATGGAAAAGGTACCAAAGTTGCTCCAACACTTTCTGAAAAACTCTATAGTGTTACCCCACAAGCGCAAAGCGACGGCAAAGCCCGTGAAATGACACCGGTGCTTCCAGAAAATGTCAAGCTTCCTGCCCAAGGGTGACATGCCATGCGGTGGGGTCAGGGCCACGCGCTGAGCACCCGGTGCGCTGGGGTTGCCCCAGCAGTTCCTGAGCAGCTCCTGCAGTGCTGCTGCCGGTACCGTTCTGGCGGCTGTAGTTGTTTAAAAAGCCGTTGTTGTTTCCGGTGTAATCTGACGGCAGTTTTCTCGGGCATTTGGGCCTCTTCTAATAAGTGTGCTGTGAGTACATCTGCAAGCATTCACCTGTCGAGGTCAAATGACTGGTGGTGCTCATCTGCCCCCGTGCTGCTGCTGCTGCCTCCCGTGAATGCTCATGTGCCTGCGTGCCCCTGTACAGGCACAGATGCACGCGCGCAACACCTGATCCCGCATCCTAATTATTTTTCGCCCGGTTCTCTGAGTTGTTCTGCTTCCGGCTGATGAATGGGAAAGTGTAGTAGTGCTGTTTCATTTCACCAGCCTCTCAAGTGTGGAAATTATGGTAAATTTGAGAACAAGCCAGATTAGATTGATAGTTACACCTCCTCCTTTAATTAGCCAACCACAGGATCTGTGGAGGCAAAGGCCGGGGGGGTGTGTCGGTGTATATAACGTGTATTGTCTATGTGAAAGATTAATCAAAAGGAGTTGCTTGAGGTGGGAAGGCTTTTCCGGAGAGGTTCCACATGTTGTCAGGTAGTCCCTCTGAATGGCAGCTTCCGGTTCGGTCCCTTAGCTTTCGGAAGTGACATTTAGTCTGATATGTGCCAGCCGTGCAATCTACCTAGCCCCGCAAAGTGCAAATATTAACATAAATGCATATTAAGATACTGTGTGTTAGCTCCTGAACTGAAATAGAGAGCGGGTGTTCCAGCGGAGGCAAGCAAATCGTGTTGATTTACAGTGGCTTGCGGATTTGGCCCATTACCGCTTCTTTATACACTTTTAAAAAGAAATGCCAACTCGATAGTTTAGGCTTTAACTGGAACATGGCAAGTAATTGTATGTTTTGGCGGACCCCTAGTAATGTTGCAGAATCTTTCTCAGAAGTTGTTCCATGGGATAGCCGATTCCTCAGGTAAGAGCTACTTGTTTGTTCAATCCTCCATCTTAGGCCTGCTCCTCAGGTGCATCCTCCTTCTCGCAGCGATTTCCTAGGAACAGATTTCGAAGAACAGCTCTGATCACAGAATCACAGATTGGTTAGGGTTGGAAAGGACCTCTGGAGATCATCCAGCCCAACCCCCCTGCCAGAGCAGGGTCACCTACAGCAGGTTGCACAGGATGACCTCCAGGCGGGTTTTGAATGTTTCTGGGGTCGGAGACTCTACCGCCTCCCTGGGCAGCCTGTTCCAGCGCTCTGCCACCCTCAAAGTAAAGAAGTTCCTCCTCATGCTTTGATAGAAGTTCCTAGGTTCCAGTTTGTACCCGTTACCTCTTGTCCTGGATCATCTTTGATGATCCAGGCCAAGAGGTAACGGGCACCAATTGGAACGTAGGAACTTGAACTTCAACTGGAACGTAGGAACTTGAACATAGGATTATCCTTGATGATTCAGGATAGCTGTGTGTCTGACCAGTCTGTCTTTCGAAGGAGGTCCTGGGCCAGCTCCAGCCATGCTGTGCTGAGCAGAGCCCCTGGCAGCAGCCCCACAGCTCACTCCCAGTGTGCCTGAATGGAAAAGGTACCAAAGTTGCTCCAACACTTTCTGAAAAACTCTATAGTGTTACCCCACAAGCGCAAAGCGACGGCAAAGCCCGTGAAATGACACCGGTGCTTCCAGAAAATGTCAAGCTTCCTGCTCAAGGGTGACATGCCATGCGGTGGGGTCAGGGCCACGCGCTGAGCACCCGGTGCGCTGGGGTTGCCCCAGCGGTTCCTGAGCAGCTCCTGCAGTGCTGCCGCTGGTACCGTTCTGGCGGCTGTAGTTGTTTAAAAAGCCGTTGTTGTTTCCGGCGTAATCTGACGGCAGTTTTCTCGGGCATTTGGGCCTCTTCGAATAAGTGTGCTGTGAGTACATCTGCAAGCATTCACCTGTCGAGGTCAAATGACTGGTGGTGCTCATCTGCCCCCGTGCTACTGCTGCTGCCTCCCGTGAATGCTCATGTGCCTGCGTGCCCCTGTACAGGCACAGATGCACGCGCGCAACACCTGATCCCGCATCCTAATTATTTTTCGCCCGGTTCTCGGAGTTGTTCTGCTTCCGGCTGATGAATGGGAAAGTGTAGTAGTGCTGTTTCATTTCACCAGCCTCTCAAGTGTGGAAATTATGGTAAATTTGAGAACAAGCCAGATTAGATTGATAGTTACACCTCCTCCTTTAATTAGCCAACCACAGGATCTGTGGAGGCAAAGGCCGGGGGGGTGTGTCGGTGTATATAAGGTGTATTGTCTATGTGAAAGATTAATCAAAAGGAGTTGCTTGAGGTGGGAAGGCTTTTCCGGAGAGGTTCCACATGTTGTCAGGTAGTCCCTCTGAATGGCAGCTTCCGGTTTGGTCCCTTAGCTTTCGGAAGTGACATTTAGTCTGATATGTGCCAGCCGTGCAATCTACCTAGCCCCGCAAAGTGCAAATATTAACATAAATGCATATTAAGATACTGTGTGTTAGCTCCTGAACTGAAATAGAGAGCGGGTGTTCCAGCGGAGGCAAGCAAATCGTGTTGATTTACAGTGGCTTGAGGATTTGGCCCATTACCGCTTCTTTATACACTTTTAAAAAGAAATGCCAACTCGATAGTTTAGGCTTTAACTGGAACATGGCAAGTAATTGTATGTTTTGGCGGACCCCTAGTAATGTTGCAGAATCTTTCTCAGAAGTTGTTCCATGGGATAGCCGATTCCTCAGGTAAGAGCTACTTGTTTGTTCAATCCTCCATCTTAGGCCTGCTCCTCAGGTGCATCCTCCTTCTCGCAGCGATTTCCTAGGAACAGATTTCGAAGAACAGCTCTGATCACAGAATCACAGATTGGTTAGGGTTGGAAAGGAGCTCTGGAGATCATCCAGCCCAACCCCCCTGACAGAGCAGGGTCACCTACAGCAGGTTGCACAGGATGACCTCCAGGCGGGTTTTGAATGTTTCTGGGGTCGGAGACTCTACCGCCTCCCTGGGCAGCCTGTTCCAGTGCTCTGCCACCCTCAAAGTAAAGAAGTTCCTCCTCATGCTTTGATAGAAGTTCCTAGGTTCCAGTTTGTACCCGTTACCTCTTGTCCTGGATCATCTTTGATGATCCAGGACAAGAGGTAACGGGCACCAATTGGAACGTAGGAACTTGAACTTCAACTGGAACGTAGGAACTTGAACATAGGATTATCCTTGATGATTCAGGATAGCTGTGTGTCTGACCAGTCTGTCTTTCGAAGGAGGTCCTGGGCCAGCTCCAGCCATGCTGTGCTGAGCAGAGCCCCTGGCAGCGACCCCACAGCTCACTCCCAGTGTGCCTGAATGGAAAAGGTACCAAAGTTGCTCCAACACTTTCTGAAAAACTCTATAGTGTTACCCCACAAGCGCAAAGCGACGGCAAAGCCCGTGAAATGACACCGGTGCTTCCAGAAAATGTCAAGCTTCCTGCCCAAGGGTGACATGCCATGCGGTGGGGTCAGGGCCACGCGCTGAGCACCCGGTGCGCTGGGGTTGCCCCAGCGGTTCCTGAGCAGCTCCTGCAGTGCTGCCGCCGGTACCGTTCTGGCGGCTGTAGTTGTTTAAAAAGCCGTTGTTGTTTCCGGCGTAATCTGACGGCAGTTTTCTCGGGCATTTGGGCCTCTTCTAATAAGTGTGCTGTGAGTACATCTGCAAGCATTCACCTGTCGAGGTCAAATGACTGGTGGTGCTCATCTGCCCCCGTGCTACTGCTGCTGCCTCCCGTGAATGCTCATGTGCCTGCGTGCCCCTGTACAGGCACAGATGCACGCGCGCAACACCTGATCCCGCATCCTAATTATTTTTCGCCCGGTTCTCTGAGTTGTTCTGCTTCCGGCTGATGAATGGGAAAGTGTAGTAGTGCTGTTTCATTTCACCAGCCTCTCAAGTGTGGAAATTATGGTAAATTTGAGAACAAGCCAGATTAGATTGATAGTTACACCTCCTCCTTTAATTAGCCAACCACAGGATCTGTGGAGGCAAAGGCCGGGGGGGTGTGTCGGTGTATATAACGTGTATTGTCTATGTGAAAGATTAATCAAAAGGAGTTGCTTGAGGTGGGAAGGCTTTTCCGGAGAGGTTCCACATGTTGTCAGGTAGTCCCTCTGAATGGCAGCTTCCGGTTCGGTCCCTTAGCTTTCGGAAGTGACATTTAGTCTGATATGTGCCAGCCGTGCAATCTACCTAGCCCTGCAAAGTGCAAATATTAACCTAAATGCATATTAAGATACTGTGTGTTAGCTCCTGAACTGAAATAGAGAGCGGGTGTTCCAGCGGAGGCAAGCAAATCGTGTTGATTTACAGTGGCTTGAGGATTTGGCCCATTACCGCTTCTTTATACACTTTTAAAAAGAAATGCCAACTCGATAGTTTAGGCTTTAACTGGAACATGGCAAGTAATTGTATGTTTTGGCGGACCCCTAGTAATGTTGCAGAATCTTTCTCAGAAGTTGTTCCATGGGATAGCCGATTCCTCAGGTAAGAGCTAGTTGTTTGTTCAATCCTCCATCTTAGGCCTGCTCCTCAGGTGCGTCCTCCTTCTCGCAGCGATTTCCTAGGAACAGATTTCAAAGAACAGCTCTGATCACAGAATCACAGATTGGTTAGGGTTGGAAAGGACCTCTGGAGATCATCCAGCCCAACCCCCCTGCCAGAGCAGGGTCACCTACAGCAGGTTGCACAGGATGACCTGCAGGCGGGTTTTGAATGTTTCTGGGGTCGGAGACTCTACTGCCTCCCTGGGCAGCCTGTTCCAGCGCTCTGCCACCCTCAAAGTAAAGAAGTTCCTCCTCATGCTTTGATAGAAGTTCCTAGGTTCCAGTTTGTACCCGTTACCTCTTGTCCTGGATCATCTTTGATGATCCAGGACAAGAGGTAACGGGCACCAATTGGAACGTAGGAACTTGAACTTGAACTGGAACGTAGGAACTTGAACTTGAACATAGGATTATCCTTGATGATTCAGGATAGCTGTGTGTCTGACCAGTCTGTCTTTCGAAGGAGGTCCTGGACCAGCTCCAGCCATGCTGTGCTGAGCAGAGCCCCTGGCAGCAGCCCCACAGCTCACTCCCAGTGTGCCTGAATGGAAAAGGTACCAAAGTTGCTCCAACACTTTCTGAAAAACTCTATAGTGTTACCCCACAAGCGCAAAGCGACGGCAAAGCCCGTGAAATGACACCGGTGCTTCCAGAAAATGTCAAGCTTCCTGCCCAAGGGTGACATGCCATGCGGTGGGGTCAGGGCCACGCGCTGAGCACCCGGTGCGCTGGGGTTGCCCCAGCAGTTCCTGAGCAGCTCCTGCAGTGCTGCCGCCGGTACCGTTCTGGCGGCTGTAGTTGTTTAAAAAGCCGTTGTTGTTTCCGGTGTAATCTGACGGCAGTTTTCTCGGGCATTTGGGCCTCTTCTAATAAGTGTGCTGTGAGTACATCTGCAAGCATTCACCTGTCGAGGTCAAATGACTGGTGGTGCTCATCTGCCCCCGTGCTGCTGCTGCTGCCTCCCGTGAATGCTCATGTGCCTGCGTGCCCCTGTACAGGCACAGATGCACGCGCGCAACACCTGATCCCGCATCCTAATTATTTTTCGCCCGGTTCTCTGAGTTGTTCTGCTTCCGGCTGATGAATGGGAAAGTGTAGTAGTGCTGTTTCATTTCACCAGCCTCTCAAGTGTGGAAATTATGGTAAATTTGAGAACAAGCCAGATTAGATTGATAGTTACACCTCCTCCTTTAATTAGCCAACCACAGGATCTGTGGAGGCAAAGGCCGGGGGGGTGTGTCGGTGTATATAACGTGTATTGTCTATGTGAAAGATTAATCAAAAGGAGTTGCTTGAGGTGGGAAGGCTTTTCCGGAGAGGTTCCACATGTTGTCAGGTAGTCCCTCTGAATGGCAGCTTCCGGTTCGGTCCCTTAGCTTTTGGAAGTGACATTTAGTCTGATATGTGCCAGCCGTGCAATCTACCTAGCCCTGCAAAGTGCAAATATTAACCTAAATGCATATTAAGATACTGTGTGTTAGCTCCTGAACTGAAATAGAGAGCGGGTGTTCCAGCGGAGGCAAGCAAATCGTGTTGATTTAGAGTGGCTTGAGGATTTGGCCCATTACCGCTTCTTTATACACTTTTAAAAAGAAATGCCAACTCGATAGTTTAGGCTTTAACTGGAACATGGCAAGTAATTGTATGTTTTGGCGGACCCCTAGTAATGTTGCAGAATCTTTCTCAGAAGTTGTTCCATGGGATAGCCGATTCCTCAGGTAAGAGCTACTTGTTTGTTCAATCCTCCATCTTAGGCCTGCTCCTCAGGTGCGTCCTCCTTCTCGCAGCGATTTCCTAGGAACAGATTTCGAAGAACAGCTCTGATCACAGAATCACAGATTAGTTAGGGTTGGAAAGGAGCTCTGGAGATCATCCAGCCCAACCCCCCTGCCAGAGCAGGGTCACCTACAGCAGGTTGCACAGGATGACCTCCAGGCGGGTTTTGAATGTTTCTGGGGTCGGAGACTCTACTGCCTCCCTGGGCAGCCTGTTCCAGCGCTCTGCCACCCTCAAAGTAAAGAAGTTCCTCCTCATGCTTTGATAGAAGTTCCTAGGTTCCAGTTTGTACCCGTTACCTCTTGTCCTGGATCATCTTTGATGATCCAGGACAAGAGGTAACGGGCACCAATTGGAACGTAGGAACTTGAACTTGAACTGGAAGGTAGGAACTTGAACTTGAACATAGGATTATCCTTGATGATTCAGGATAGCTGTGTGTCTGACCAGTCTGTCTTTCGAAGGAGGTCCTGGACCAGCTCCAGCCATGCTGTGCTGAGCAGAGCCCCTGGCAGCAGCCCCACAGCTCACTCCCAGTGTGCCTGAATGGAAAAGGTACCAAAGTTGCTCCAACACTTTCTGAAAAACTCTATAGTGTTACCCCACAAGCGCAAAGCGACGGCAAAGCCCGTGAAATGACACCGGTGCTTCCAGAAAATGTCAAGCTTCCTGCCCAAGGGTGACATGCCATGCGGTGGGGTCAGGGCCACGCGCTGAGCACCCGGTGCGCTGGGGTTGCCCCAGCAGTTCCTGAGCAGCTCCTGCAGTGCTGCCGCCGGTACCGTTCTGGCGGCTGTAGTTGTTTAAAAAGCCGTTGTTGTTTCCGGTGTAATCTGACGGCAGTTTTCTCGGGCATTTGGGCCTCTTCTAATAAGTGTGCTGTGAGTACATCTGCAAGCATTCACCTGTCGAGGTCAAATGACTGGTGGTGCTCATCTGCCCCCGTGCTGCTGCTGCTGCCTCCCGTGAATGCTCATGTGCCTGCGTGCCCCTGTACAGGCACAGATGCACGCGCGCAACACCTGATCCCGCATCCTAATTATTTTTCGCCCGGTTCTCTGAGTTGTTCTGCTTCCGGCTGATGAATGGGAAAGTGTAGTAGTGCTGTTTCATTTCACCAGCCTCTCAAGTGTGGAAATTATGGTAAATTTGAGAACAAGCCAGATTAGATTGATAGTTACACCTCCTCCTTTAATTAGCCAACCACAGGATCTGTGGAGGCAAAGGCCGGGGGGGTGTGTCGGTGTATATAACGTGTATTGTCTATGTGAAAGATTAATCAAAAGGAGTTGCTTGAGGTGGGAAGGCTTTTCCGGAGAGGTTCCACATGTTGTCAGGTAGTCCCTCTGAATGGCAGCTTCCGGTTCGGTCCCTTAGCTTTTGGAAGTGACATTTAGTCTGATATGTGCCAGCCGTACAATCTACCTAGCCCTGCAAAGTGCAAATATTAACCTAAATGCATATTAAGATACTGTGTGTTAGCTCCTGAACTGAAATAGAGAGCGGGTGTTCCAGCGGAGGCAAGCAAATCATGTTGATTTAGAGTGGCTTGAGGATTTGGCCCATTACCGCTTCTTTATACACTTTTAAAAAGAAATGCCAACTCGATAGTTTAGGCTTTAACTGGAACATGGCAAGTAATTGTATGTTTTGGCGGACCCCTAGTAATGTTGCAGAATCTTTCTCAGAAGTTGTTCCATGGGATAGCCGATTCCTCAGGTAAGAGCTACTTGTTTGTTCAATCCTCCATCTTAGGCCTGCTCCTCAGGTGCGTCCTCCTTCTCGCAGCGATTTCCTAGGAACAGATTTCGAAGAACAGCTCTGATCACAGAATCACAGATTAGTTAGGGTTGGAAAGGAGCTCTGGAGATCATCCAGCCCAACCCCCCTGCCAGAGCAGGGTCACCTACAGCAGGTTGCACAGGATGACCTCCAGGCGGGTTTTGAATGTCTCTGGGGTGGAAGACTCTACCGCCTCCCTGGGCAGCCTGTTCCAGCGCTCTGCCACCCTCAAAGTAAAGAAGTTCCTCCTCATGCTTTGATAGAAGTTCCTAGGTTCCAGTTTGTACCCGTTACCTCTTGTCCTGGATCATCTTTGATGATCCAGGACAAGAGGTAACGGGCACCAATTGGAACGTAGGAACTTGAACTTCAACTGGAACGTAGGAACTTGAACATAGGATTATCCTTGATGATTCAGGATAGCTGTGTGTCTGACCAGTCTGTCTTTCGAAGGAGGTCCTGGGCCAGCTCCAGCCATGCTGTGCTGAGCAGAGCCCCTGGCAGCAGCCCCACAGCTCACTCCCAGTGTGCCTGAATGGAAAAGGTACCAAAGTTGCTCCAACACTTTCTGAAAAACTCTATAGTGTTACCCCACAAGCGCAAAGCGACGGCAAAGCCCGTGAAATGACACCGGTGCTTCCAGAAAATGTCAAGCTTCCTGCCCAAGGGTGACATGCCATGCGGTGGGGTCAGGGCCACGCGCTGAGCACCCGGTGCGCTGGGGTTGCCCCAGCGGTTCCTGAGCAGCTCCTGCAGTGCTGCCGCCGGTACCGTTCTGGCGGCTGTAGTTGTTTAAAAAGCCGTTGTTGTTTCCGGCGTAATCTGACGGCAGTTTTCTCGGGCATTTGGGCCTCTTCTAATAAGTGTGCTGTGAGTACATCTGCAAGCATTCACCTGTCGAGGTCAAATGACTGGTGGTGCTCATCTGCCCCCGTGCTACTGCTGCTGCCTCCCGTGAATGCTCACATGCCTGCGTGCCCCTGTACAGGCACAGATGCACGCGCGCAACACCTGATCCCGCATCCTAATTATTTTTCGCCCGGTTCTCTGAGTTGTTCTGCTTCCGGCTGATGAATGGGAAAGTGTAGTAGTGCTGTTTCATTTCACCAGCCTCTCAAGTGTGGAAATTATGGTAAATTTGAGAACAAGCCAGATTAGATTGATAGTTACACCTCCTCCTTTAATTAGCCAACCACAGGATCTGTGGAGGCAAAGGCCGGGGGGGTGTGTCGGTGTATATAACGTGTATTGTCTATGTGAAAGATTAATCAAAAGGAGTTGCTTGAGGTGGGAAGGCTTTTCCGGAGAGGTTCCACATGTTGTCAGGTAGTCCCTCTGAATTGCAGCTTCCGGTTCGGTCCCTTAGCTTTCGGAAGTGACATTTAGTCTGATATGTGCCAGCCGTGCAACCTACCTAGCCCTGCAAAGTGCAAATATTAACCTAAATGCATATTAAGATACTGTGTGTTAGCTCCTGAACTGAAATAGAGAGCGGGTGTTCCAGCGGAGGCAAGCAAATCGTGTTGATTTACAGTGGCTTGAGGATTTGGCCCATTACCGCTTCTTTATACACTTTTAAAAAGAAATGCCAACTCGATAGTTTAGGCTTTAACTGGAACATGGCAAGTAATTGTATGCTTTGGCGGACCCCTAGTAATGTTGCAGAATCTTTCTCAGAAGTTGTTCCATGGGATAGCCGATTCCTCAGGTAAGAGCTACTTGTTTGTTCAATCCTCCATCTTAGGCCTGCTCCTCAGGTGCATCCTCCTTCTCGCAGCGATTTCCTAGGAACAGATTTCGAAGAACAGCTCTGATCACAGAATCACAGATTAGTTAGGGTTGGAAAGGACCTCTGGAGATCATCCAGCCCAACCCCCCTGCCAGAGCAGGGTCACCTACAGCAGGTTGCACAGGATGACCTCCAGGCGGGTTTTGAATGTCTCTGGGGTCGGAGACTCTACCGCCTCCCTGGGCAGCCTGTTCCAGCGCTCTGCCACCCTCAAAGTAAAGAAGTTCCTCCTCATGCTTTGATAGAAGTTCCTACGTTCCAGTTTGTACCCATTACCTCTTGTCCTGGATCATCTTTGATGATCCAGGACAAGAGGTAACGGGCACCAATTGGAACGTAGGAACTTGAACTTGAACTGGAACGTAGGAACTTGAACATAGGATTATCCTTGATGATTCAGGATAGCTGTGTGTCTGACCAGTCTGTCTTTCGAAGGAGGTCCTGGGCCAGCTCCAGCCATGCTGTGTTGCGCAGAGCCCCTGGAAGCAGCCCCACAGCTCACTCCCAGTGTGCCTGAATGGAAAAGGTACCAAAGTTGCTCCAACACTTTCTGAAAAACTCTATAGTGTTACCCCACAAGCGCAAAGCGACGGCAAAGCCCGTGAAATGACACCGGTGCTTCCAGAAAATGTCAAGCTTCCTGCCCAAGGGTGACATGCCATGCGGTGGGGTCAGGGCCACGCGCTGAGCACCCGGTGCGCTGGGGTTGCCCCAGTGGTTCCTGAGCAGCTCCTGCAGTGCTGCCGCCGGTACCGTTCTGGCGGCTGTAGTTGTTTAAAAAGCCGTTGTTGTTTCCGGCGTAATCTGACAGCAGTTTTCTCGGGCATTTGGGCCTCTTCCAATAAGTGTGCTGTGAGTACATCTGCAAGCATTCACCTGTCGAGGTCAAATGACTGGTGGTGCTCATCTGCCCCCGTGCTACTGCTGCTGCCTCCCGTGAATGCTCATGTGCCTGCGTGCCCCTGTACAGGCACAGATGCACGCGCGCAACACCTGATCCCGCATCCTAATTATTTTTCGCCCGGTTCTCTGAGTTGTTCTGCTTCCGGCTGATGAATGGGAAAGTGTAGTAGTGCTGTTTCATTTCACCAGCCTCTCAAGTGTGGAAATTATGGTAAATTTGAGAACAAGCCAGATTAGATTGATAGTTACACCTCCTCCTTTAATTAGCCAACCACAGGATCTGTGGAGGCAAAGGCCGGGGGGGTGTGTCGGTGTATATAACGTGTATTGTCTATGTGAAAGATTAATCAAAAGGAGTTGCTTGAGGTGGGAAGGCTTTTCCGGAGAGGTTCCACATGTTGTCAGGTAGTCCCTCTGAATGGCAGCTTCCGGTTCGGTCCCTTAGCTTTCGGAAGTGACATTTAGTCTGATATGTGCCAGCCGTGCAATCTACCTAGCCCTGCAAAGTGCAAATATTAACCTAAATGCATATTAAGATACTGTGTGTTAGCTCCTGAACTGAAATAGAGAGCGGGTGTTCCAGCGGAGGCAAGCAAATCGTGTTGATTTACAGTGGCTTGAGGATTTGGCCCATTACCGCTTCTTTATACACTTTTAAAAAGAAATGCCAACTCGATAGTTTAGGCTTTAACTGGAACATGGCAAGTAATTGTATGTTTTGGCGGACCCCTAGTAATGTTGCAGAATCTTTCTCAGAAGTTGTTCCATGGGATAGCCGATTCCTCAGGTAAGAGCTACTTGTTTGTTCAATCCTCCATCTTAGGCCTGCTCCTCAGGTGCATCCTCCTTCTCGCAGCGATTTCCTAGGAACAGATTTCGAAGAACAGCTCTGATCACAGAATCACAGATTGGTTAGGGTTGGAAAGGAGCTCTGGAGATCATCCAGCCCAACCCCCCTGCCAGAGCAGGGTCACCTACAGCAGGTTGCACAGGATGACCTCCAGGCGGGTTTTGAATGTTTCTGGGGTCGGAGACTCTACCGCCTCCCTGGGCAGCCTGTTCCAGCGCTCTGCCACCCTCAAAGTAAAGAAGTTCCTCCTCATGCTTTGATAGAAGTTCCTAGGTTCCAGTTTGTACCCGTTACCTCTTGTCCTGGATCATCTTTGATGATCCAGGACAAGAGGTAACGGGCACCAATTGGAACGTAGGAACTTGAACTTGAACTGGAACGTAGGAACTTGAACATAGGATTATCCTTGATGATTCAGGATAGCTGTGTGTCTGACCAGTCTGTCTTTCGAAGGAGGTCCTGGACCAGCTCCAGCCATGCTGTGCTGAGCAGAGCCCCTGGCAGCAGCCCCACAGCTCACTCCCAGTGTGCCTGAATGGAAAAGGTACCAAAGTTGCTCCAACACTTTCTGAAAAACTCTATAGTGTTACCCCACAAGCGCAAAGCGACGGCAAAGCCCGTGAAATGACACCGGTGCTTCCAGAAAATGTCAAGCTTCCTGCCCAAGGGTGACATGCCATGCGGTGGGGTCAGGGCCACGCGCTGAGCACCCGGTGCGCTGGGGTTGCCCCAGCGGTTCCTGAGCAGCTCCTGCAGTGCTGCTGCCGGTACCGTTCTGGCGGCTGTAGTTGTTTAAAAAGCCGTTGTTGTTTCCGGCGTAATCTGACGGCAGTTTTCTCGGGCATTTGGGCCTCTTCTAATAAGTGTGCTGTGAGTACATCTGCAAGCATTCACCTGTCGAGGTCAAATGACTGGTGGTGCTCATCTGCCCCCGTGCTACTGCTGCTGCCTCCCGTGAATGCTCATGTGCCTGCGTGCCCCTGTACAGGCACAGATGCACGCGCGCAACACCTGATCCCGCATCCTAATTATTTTTCGCCCGGTTCTCGGAGTTGTTCTGCTTCCGGCTGATGAATGGGAAAGTGTAGTAGTGCTGTTTCATTTCACCAGCCTCTCAAGTGTGGAAATTATGGTAAATTTGAGAACAAGCGAGATTAGATTGATAGTTACACCTCCTCCTTTAATTAGCCAACCACAGGATCTGTGGAGGCAAAGGCCGGGGGGTTGTGTCGGTGTATATAACGTGTATTGTCTATGTGAAAGATGAATCAAAAGGAGTTGCTTGAGGTGGGAAGGCTTTTCCGGAGAGGTTCCACATGTTGTCAGGTAGTCCCTCTGAATGGCAGCTTCCGGTTCGGTCCCTTAGCTTTCGGAAGTGACATTTAGTCTGATATGTGCCAGCCGTGCAATCTACCTAGCCCTGCAAAGTGCAAATATTAACCTAAATGCATTTTAAGATAGTGTGTGTTAGCTCCTGAACTGCAATAGAGAGCGGGTGTTCCAGCGGAGGCAAGCAAATCGTGTTGATTTACAGTGGCTTGCGGATATGGCCCATTACCGCTTCTTTATACACTTTTAAAAAGAAATGCCAACTCGATAGTTTAGGCTTTAACTGGAACATGGCAAGTAATTGTATGTTTTGGCAGACCCCTAGTAATGTTGCAGAATCTTTCTCAGAAGTTGTTCCGTGGGATAGCCGATTCCTCAGGTAAGAGCTACTTGTTTGTTCAATCCTCCATCTTAGGCCTGCTCCTCAGGTGCATCCTCCTTCTCGCAGCGATTTCCTAGGAACAGATTTCGAAGAACAGCTCTGATCACAGAATCACAGATTGGTTAGGGTTGGAAAGGACCTCTGGAGATCATCCAGCCCAACCCCCCTGCCAGAGCAGGGTCACCTACAGCAGGTTGCACAGGATGACCTCCAGGCGGGTTTTGAATGTCTCTGGGGTGGGAGACTCTACTGCCTCCCTGGGCAGCCTGTTCCAGCGCTCTGCCACCCTCAAAGTAAAGAAGTTCCTCCTCATGCTTTGATAGAAGTTCCTAGGTTCCAGTTTGTACCCGTTACCTCTTGTCCTGGATCATCTTTGATGATCCAGGACAAGAGGTAACGGGCACCAATTGGAACGTAGGAACTTGAACTTGAACTGGAACGTAGGAACTTGAACATAGGATTATCCTTGATGATTCAGGATAGCTGTGTGTCTGACCAGTCTGTCTTTCGAAGGAGGTCCTGGGCCAGCTCCAGCCATGCTGTGCTGAGCAGAGCCCCTGGCAGCAGCCCCACACCTCACTCCCAGTGTGCCTGAATGGAAAAGGTACCAAAGTTGCTCCAACACTTTCTGAAAAACTCTATAGTGTTACCCCACAAGCGCAAAGCGATGGCAAAGCCCGTGAAATGACACCGGTGCTTCCAGAAAATGTCAAGCTTCCTGCCCAAGGGTGACATGCCATGCGGTGGGGTCAGGGCCACGCGCTGAGCACCCGGTGCGCTGGGGTTGCCCCAGCGGTTCCTGAGCAGCTCCTGCAGTGCTGCCGCCGGTACCGTTCTGGCGGCTGTAGTTGTTTAAAAAGCCGTTGTTGTTTCCGGCGTAATCTGACGGCAGTTTTCTCGGGCATTTGGGCCTCTTCAAATAAGTGTGCTGTGAGTACATCTGCAAGCATTCACCTGTCGAGGTCAAATGAGTGGTGGTGCTCATCTGCCCCCTTGCTACTGCTGCTGCCTCCCGTGAATGCTCATGTGCCTGCGTGCCCCTGTACAGGCACAGATGCACGCGCGCAACACCTGATCCCACATCCTAATTATTTTTCGCCCGGTTCTCGGAGTTGTTCTGCTTCCGGCTGATGAACGGGAAAGTGTAGTAGTGCTGTTTCATTTCACCAGCCTCTCAAGTGTGGAAATTATGGTAAATTTGAGAACAAGCCAGATTAGATTGATAGTTACACCTCCTCCTTTAATTAGCCAACCACAGGATCTGTGGAGGCAAAGGCCGGGGGGGTGTGTCGGTGTATATAACGTGTATTGTCTATGTGAAAGATTAATCAAAAGGAGTTGCTTGAGGTGGGAAGGCTTTTCCGGAGAGGTTCCACATGTTGTCAGGTAGTCCCTCTGAATGGCAGCTTCCGGTTCGGTCCCTTAGCTTTCGGAAGTGACATTTAGTCTGATATGTGCCAGCCGTGCAATCTACCTAGCCCTGCAAAGTGCAAATATTAACCTAAATGCATATTAAGATAGTGTGTGTTAGCTCCTGAACTGCAATAGAGAGCGGGTGTTCCAGCGGAGGCAAGCAAATCGTGTTGATTTACAGTGGCTTGAGGATTTGGCCCATTACCGCTTCTTTATACACTTTTAAAAAGAAATGCCAACTCGATAGTTTAGGCTTTAACTGGAACATGGCAAGTAATTGTATGCTTTGGCGGACCCCTAGTAATGTTGCAGAATCTTTCTCAGAAGTTGTTCCATGGGATAGCCGATTCCTCAGGTAAGAGCTACTTGTTTGTTCAATCCTCCATCTTAGGCCTGCTCCTCAGGTGCATCCTCCTTCTCGCAGCGATTTCCTAGGAACAGATTTCGAAGAACAGCTCTGATCACAGAATCACAGATTAGTTAGGGTTGGAAAGGAGCTCTGGAGATCATCCAGCCCAACCCCCCTGCCAGAGCAGGGTCACCTACAGCAGGTTGCACAGGATGACCTCCAGGCGGGTTTTGAATGTTTCTCGGGTGGGAGACTCTACCGCCTCCCTGGGCAGCCTGTTCCAGCGCTCTGCCACCCTCAAAGTGAAGAAGTTCCTCCTCATGCTTTGATAGAAGTTCCTACGTTCCAGTTTGTACCCGTTACCTCTTGTCCTGGATCATCTTTGATGATCCAGGACAAGAGGTAATGGGCACCAATTGGAACGTAGGAACTTGAACTTGAACTGGAACGTAGGAACTTGAACATAGGATTATCCTTGATGATTCAGGATAGCTGTGTGTCTGACCAGTCTGTCTTTCGAAGGAGGTCCTGGGCCAGCTCCAGCCATGCTGTGCTGAGCAGAGCCCCTGGCAGCAGCCCCACAGCTCACTCCCAGTGTGCCTGAATGGAAAAGGTACCAAAGTTGCTCCAACACTTTCTGAAAAACTCTATAGTGTTACCCCACAAGCGCAAAGCGACGGCAAAGCCCGTGAAATGACACCGGTGCTTCCAGAAAATGTCAAGCTTCCTGCCCAAGGGTGACATGCCATGCGGTGGGGTCAGGGCCACGCGCTGAGCACCCGGTGCGCTGGGGTTGCCCCAGCGGTTCCTGAGCAGCTCCTGCAGTGCTGCCGCCGGTACCGTTCTGGCGGCTGTAGTTGTTTAAAAAGCCGTTGTTGTTTCCGGCGTAATCTGACGGCAGTTTTCTCGGGCATTTGGGCCTCTTCAAATAAGTGTGCTGTGAGTACATCTGCAAGCATTCACCTGTCGAGGTCAAATGACTGGTGGTGCTCATCTCCCCCCGTGCTACTGCTGCTGCCTCCCGTGAATGCTCATGTGCCTGCGTGCCCCTGTACAGGCACAGATGCACGCGCGCAACACCTGATCCCACATCCTAATTATTTTTCGCCCGGTTCTCGGAGTTGTTCTGCTTCCGGCTGATGAACGGGAAAGTGTAGTAGTGCTGTTTCATTTCACCAGCCTCTCAAGTGTGGAAATTATGGTAAATTTGAGAACAAGCCAGATTAGATTGATAGTTACACCTCCTCCTTTAATTAGCCAACCACAGGATCTGTGGAGGCAAAGGCCGGGGGGGTGTGTCGGTGTATATAAGGTGTATTGTCTATGTGAAAGATTAATCAAAAGGAGTTGCTTGAGGTGGGAAGGCTTTTCCGGAGAGGTTCCACATGTTGTCAGGTAGTCCCTCTGAATGGCAGCTTCCGGTTCGGTCCCTTAGCTTTCGGAAGTGACATTTAGTCTGATATGTGCCAGCCGTGCAATCTACCTAGCCCTGCAAAGTGCAAATATTAACCTAAATGCATATTAAGATACTGTGTGTTAGCTCCTGAACTGAAATAGAGAGCGGGTGTTCCAGCGGAGGCAAGCAAATCGTGTTGATTTAGAGTGGCTTGAGGATTTGGCCCATTACCGCTTCTTTATACACTTTTAAAAAGAAATGCCAACTCGATAGTTTAGGCTTTAACTGGAACATGGCAAGTAATTGTATGCTTTGGCGGACCCCTAGTAATGTTGCAGAATCTTTCTCAGAAGTTGTTCCATGGGATAGCCGATTCCTCAGGTAAGAGCTACTTGTTTGTTCAATCCTCCATCTTAGGCCTGCTCCTCAGGTGCATCCTCCTTCTCGCAGCGATTTCCTAGGAACAGATTTCGAAGAACAGCTCTGATCACAGAATCACAGATTGGTTAGGGTTGGAAAGGACCTCTGGAGATCATCCAGCCCAACCCCCCTGCCAGAGCAGGGTCACCTACAGCAGGTTGCAAAGGATGACCTCCAGGCGGGTTTTGAATGTTTCTGGGGTGGGAGACTCTACCGCCTCCCTGGGCAGCCTGTTCCAGCGCTCTGCCACCCTCAAAGTGAAGAAGTTCCTCCTCATGCTTTGATAGAAGTTCCTACGTTCCAGTTTGTACCCGTTACCTCTTGTCCTGGATCATCTTTGATGATCCAGGACAAGAGGTAATGGGCACCAATTGGAACGTAGGAACTTGAACTTGAACTGGAACGTAGGAACTTGAACATAGGATTATCCTTGATGATTCAGGATAGCTGTGTGTCTGACCAGTCTGTCTTTCGAAGGAGGTCCTGGGCCAGCTCCAGCCATGCTGTGCTGAGCAGAGCCCCTGGCAGCAGCCCCACAGCTCACTCCCAGTGTGCCTGAATGGAAAAGGTACCAAAGTTGCTCCAACACTTTCTGAAAAACTCTATAGTGTTACCCCACAAGCGCAAAGCGACGGCAAAGCCCGTGAAATGACACCGGTGCTTCCAGAAAATGTCAAGCTTCCTGCCCAAGGGTGACATGCCATGCGGTGGGGTCAGGGCCACGCGCTGAGCACCCGGTGCGCTGGGGTTGCCCCAGCGGTTCCTGAGCAGCTCCTGCAGTGCTGCCGCCGGTACCGTTCTGGCGGCTGTAGTTGTTTAAAAAGCCGTTGTTGTTTCCGGCGTAATCTGACGGCAGTTTTCTCGGGCATTTGGGCCTCTTCTAATAAGTGTGCTGTGAGTACATCTGCAAGCATTCACCTGTCGAGGTCAAATGAGTGGTGGTGCTCATCTGCCCCCTTGCTACTGCTGCTGCCTCCCGTGAATGCTCATGTGCCTGCGTGCCCCTGTACAGGCACAGATGCACGCGCGCAACACCTGATCCCACATCCTAATTATTTTTCGCCCGGTTCTCGGAGTTGTTCTGTTTCCGGCTGATGAACGGGAAAGTGTAGTAGTGTTGTTTCATTTCACCAGCCTCTCAAGTGTGGAAATTATGGTAAATTTGAGAACAAGCCAGATTAGATTGATAGTTACACCTCCTCCTTTAATTAGCCAACCACAGGATCTGTGGAGGCAAAGGCCGGGGGGGTGTGTCGGTGTATATAACGTGTATTGTCTATGTGAAAGATGAATCAAAAGGAGTTGCTTGAGGTGGGAAGGCTTTTCCGGAGAGGTTCCACATGTTGTCAGGTAGTCCCTCTGA
Organism: Vanellus vanellus; assembly: GCF_965231255.1. Taxonomy (NCBI): domain Eukaryota; kingdom Metazoa; phylum Chordata; class Aves; order Charadriiformes; family Charadriidae; genus Vanellus; species Vanellus vanellus. The sequence continues at coordinate 46,778 of NW_028128478.1, read as the reverse complement.
ATGGCAGCTTCCGGTTCGGTCCCTTAGCTTTCGGAAGTGACATTTAGTCTGATATGTGCCAGCCGTGCAATCTACCTAGCCCTGCAAAGTGCAAATATTAACCTAAATGCATATTAAGATACTGTGTGTTAGCTCCTGAACTGAAATAGAGAGCGGGTGTTCCAGCGGAGGCAAGCAAATCGTGTTGATTTACAGTGGCTTGAGGATTTGGCCCATTACTGCTTCTTTATACACTTTTAAAAAGAAATGCCAACTCGATAGTTTAGGCTTTAACTGGAACATGGCAAGTAATTGTATGCTTTGGCGGACCCCTAGTAATGTTGCAGAATCTTTCTCAGAAGTTGTTCCATGGGATAGCCGATTCCTCAGGTAAGAGCTACTTGTTTGTTCAATCCTCCATCTTAGGCCTGCTCCTCAGGTGCATCCTCCTTCTCGCAGCGATTTCCTAGGAACAGATTTCGAAGAACAGCTCTGATCACAGAATCACAGATTAGTTAGGGTTGGAAAGGACCTCTGGAGATCATCCAGCCCAACCCCCCTGCCAGAGCAGGGTCACCTACAGCAGGTTGCACAGGATGACCTCCAGGCGGGTTTTGAATGTTTCTGGGGTGGGAGACTCTACCGCCTCCCTGGGCAGCCTGTTCCAGCGCTCTGCCACCCTCAAAGTGAAGAAGTTCCTCCTCATGCTTTGATAGAAGTTCCTACGTTCCAGTTTGTACCCGTTACCTCTTGTCCTGGATCATCTTTGATGATCCAGGACAAGAGGTAATGGGCACCAATTGGAACGTAGGAACTTGAACTTGAACTGGAACGTAGGAACTTGAACATAGGATTATCCTTGATGATTCAGGATAGCTGTGTGTCTGACCAGTCTGTCTTTCGAAGGAGGTCCTGGGCCAGCTCCAGCCATGCTGTGCTGAGCAGAGCCCCTGGCAGCAGCTCCACAGCTCACTCCCAGTGTGCCTGAATGGAAAAGGTACCAAAGTTGCTCCAACACTTTCTGAAAAACTCTATAGTGTTACCCCACAAGCGCAAAGCGACGGCAAAGCCCGTGAAATGACACCGGTGCTTCCAGAAAATGTCAAGTTTCGTGCCCAAGGGTGACATGCCATGCGGTGGGGTCAGGGACACGCGCTGAGCACCCGGTGCGCTGGGGTTGCCCCAGCGGTTCCTGAGCAGCTCCTGCAGTGCTGCCGCCGGTACCGTTCTGGCGGCTGTAGTTGTTTAAAAAGCCGTTGTTGTTTCCGGCGTAATCTGACGGCAGTTTTCTCGGGCATTTAGGCCTCTTCTAATAAGTGTGCTGTGAGTACATCTGCAAGCATTCACCTGTCGAGGTCAAATGACTGGTGGTGCTCATCTGCCCCCGTGCTACTGCTGCTGCCTCCCGTGAATGCTCATGTGCCTGCGTGCCCCTGTACAGGCACAGATGCACGCGCGCAACACCTGATCCCGCATCCTAATTACTTTTCGCCCGGTTCTCGGAGTTGTTCTGCTTCCGGCTGATGAATGGGAAAGTGTAGTAGTGCTGTTTCATTTCACCAGCCTCTCAAGTGTGGAAATTATGGTAAATTTGAGAACAAGCCAGATTAGATTGATAGTTACACCTCCTCCTTTAATTAGCCAACCACAGGATCTGTGGAGGCAAAGGCCGGGGGTGTGTGTCGGTGTATATAACGTGTATTGTCTATGTGAAAGATTAATCAAAAGGAGTTGCTTGAGGTGGGAAGGCTTTTCCGGAGAGGTTCCACATGTTGTCAGGTAGTCCCTCTGAATGGCAGCTTCCGGTTCGGTCCCTTAGCTTTCGGAAGTGACATTTAGTCTGATATGTGCCAGCCGTGCAATCTACCTAGCCCTGCAAAGTGCAAATATTAACCTAAATGCATATTAAGATACTGTGTGTTAGCTCCTGAACTGAAATAGAGAGCGGGTGTTCCAGCGGAGGCAAGCAAATCGTGTTGATTTACAGTGGCTTGAGGATTTGGCCCATTACCGCTTCTTTATACACTTTTAAAAAGAAATGCCAACTCGATAGTTTAGGCTTTAACTGGAACATGGCAAGTAATTCTATGTTTTGGCAGACTCCTAGTAATGTTGCAGAATCTTTCTCTGAAGTTGTTCCATGGGATAGCCGATTCCTCAGGTAAGAGCTACTTGTTTGTTCAATCCTCCATCTTAGGCCTGCTCCTCAGGTGCATCCTCCTTCTCGCAGCGATTTCCTAGGAACAGATTTCGAAGAACAGCTCTGATCACTAAATCACAGATTGGTTAGGGTTGGAAAGGAGCTCTGGAGATCATCCAGTCCAACCCCCCTGCCAGAGCAGGGTCACCTACAGCAGGTTGCACAGGATGACCTCCAGGCGGGTTATGAATGTCTCTGGGGTGGGAGACTCTACCGCCTCCCTGGGCAGCCTGTTCCAGCGCTCTGCCACCCTCAAAGTAAAGAAGTTCCTCCTCATGCTTTGATAGAAATTCCTAGGTTACAGTTTGTACGCGTTACCTCTTGTCCTGGATCATCTTTGATGATCATCATCTTTGATAATCCAGGACAAGAGGTAACGGGCACCAATTGGAACGTAGGAACTTGAACTTACACTGGAACGTAGGAACTTGAACATAGGATTATCCTTGATGATTCAGGATAGCTGTGTGTCTGACCAGTCTGTCTTTCGAAGGAGGTCCTGGGCCAGCTCCAGCCATGCTGTGCTGAGCAGAGCCCCTGGCAGCAGCCCCACACCTCACTCCCAGTGTGCCTGAATGGAAAAGGTACCAAAGTTGCTCCAACACTTTCTGAAAAACTCTATAGTGTTACCCCACAAGCGCAAAGCGACGGCAAAGCCCGTGAAATGACACCGGTGCTTCCAGAAAATGTCAAGCTTCCTGCCCAAGGGTGACATGCCATGCGGTGGGGTCAGGGCCACGCGCTGAGCACCCGGTGCGCTGGGGTTGCCCCAGCGGTTCCTGAACAGCTCCTGCAGTGCTGCTGCCGGTACCGTTCTGGCGGCTGTAGTTGTTTAAAAAGCCGTTGTTGTTTCCGGCGTAATCTGACGGCAGTTTTCTCGGGCATTTGGGCCTCTTCTAATAAGTGTGCTGTGAGTACATCTGCAAGCATTCACCTGTCGAGGTCAAATGACTGGTGGTGCTCATCTGCCCCCGTGCTACTGCTGCTGCCTCCCGTGAATGCTCATGTGCCTGCGTGCCCCTGTACAGGCACGCGCGCAACACCTGATCCCGCATCCTAATTATTTTTCGCCCGGTTCTCTGAGTTGTTCTGCTTCCGGCTGATGAATGGGAAAGTGTAGTAGTGCTGTTTCATTTCACCAGCCTCTCAAGTGTGGAAATTATGGTAAATTTGAGAACAAGCGAGATTAGATTGATAGTTACACCTCCTCCTTTAATTAGCCAACCACAGGATCTGTGGAGGCAAAGGCCGGGGGGGTGTGTCGGTGTATATAAGGTGTATTGTCTATGTGAAAGATTAATCAAAAGGAGTTGCTTGAGGTGGGAAGGCTTTTCCGGAGAGGTTCCACATGTTGTCAGGTAGTCCCTCTGAATGGCAGCTTCCGGTTCGGTCCCTTAGCTTTCGGAAGTGACATTTAGTCTGATATGTGCCAGCCGTGCAATCTACCTAGCCCTGCAAAGTGCAAATATTAACCTAAATGCATATTAAGATAGTGTGTGTTAGCTCCTGAACTGCAATAGAGAGCGGGTGTTCCAGCGGAGGCAAGCAAATCGTGTTGATTTACAGTGGCTTGAGGATTTGGCCCATTACCGCTTCTTTATACACTTTTAAAAAGAAATGCCAACTCGATAGTTTAGGCTTTAACTGGAACATGGCAAGTAATTGTATGTTTTGGCGGACCCCTAGTAATGTTGCAGAATCTTTCTCAGAAGTTGTTCCATGGGATAGCCGATTCCTCAGGTAAGAGCTACTTGTTTGTTCAATCCTCCATCTTAGGCCTGCTCCTCAGGTGCATCCTCATTCTCGCAGCGATTTCCTAGGAACAGATTTCGAAGAACAGCTCTGATCACAGAATCACAGATTGGTTAGGGTTGGAAAGGAGCTCTGGAGATCATCCAGTCCAACCCCCCTGCCAGAGCAGGGTCACCTACAGCAGGTTGCACAGGATGACCTCCAGGCGGGTTTTGAATGTCTGTGGGGTCGGAGACTCTACCGCCTCCCCGGGCAGCCTGTTCCAGCGCTCTGCCACCCTCAAAGTAAAGAAGTTCCTCCTCATGCTTTGATAGAAATTCCTAGGTTCCAGTTTGTACCCGTTACCTCTTGTCCTGGATTATCTTTGATGATCATCATCTTTGATAATCCAGGACAAGAGGTAACGGGCACCAATTGGAACGTAGGAACTTGAACTTCAACTGGAACGTAGGAACTTGAACATAGGATTATCCTTGATGATTCAGGATAGCTGTGTGTCTGACCAGTCTGTCTTTCGAAGGAGGTCCTGGGCCAGCTCCAGCCATGCTGTGCTGAGCAGAGCCCCTGGCAGCAGCCCCACAGCTCACTCCCAGTGTGCCTGAATGGAAAAGGTACCAAAGTTGCTCCAACACTTTCTGAAAAACTCTATAGTGTTACCCCACAAGCGCAAAGCGACGGCAAAGCCCGTGAAATGACACCGGTGCTTCCAGAAAATGTCAAGCTTCCTGCCCAAGGGTGACATGCCATGCGGTGGGGTCAGGGCCACGCGCTGAGCACCCGGTGCGCTGGGGTTGCCCCAGCGGTTCCTGAGCAGCTCCTGCAGTGCTGCTGCCGGTACCGTTCTGGCGGCTGTAGTTGTTTAAAAAGCCGTTGTTGTTTCCGGCGTAATCTGACGGCAGTTTTCTCGGGCATTTGGGCCTCTTCTAATAAGTGTGCTGTGAGTACATCTGCAAGCATTCACATGTCGAGGTCAAATGACTGGTGGTGCTCATCTGCCCCCGTGCTACTGCTGCTGCCTCCCGTGAATGCTCATGTGCCTGCGTGCCCCTGTACAGGCACAGATGCACGCGCGCAACACCTGATCCCGCATCTTAATTATTTTTCGCCCGGTTCTCTGAGTTGTTCTGCTTCCGGCTGATGAATGGGAAAGTGTAGTAGTGCTGTTTCATTTCACCAGCCTCTCAAGTGTGGAAATTATGGTAAATTTGAGAACAAGCCAGATTAGATTGATAGTTACACCTCCTCCTTTAATTAGCCAACCACAGGATCTGTGGAGGCAAAGGCCGGGGGGGTGTGTCGGTGTATATAAGGTGTATTGTCTATGTGAAAGATTAATCAAAAGGAGTTGCTTGAGGTGGGAAGGCTTTTCCGGAGAGGTTCCACATGTTGTCAGGTAGTCCCTCTGAATGGCAGCTTCCGGTTCGGTCCCTTAGCTTTCGGAAGTGACATTTAGTCTGATATGTGCCAGCCGTGCAATCTACCTAGCCCTGCAAAGTGCAAATATTAACCTAAATGCATATTAAGATACTGTGTGTTAGCTCCTGAACTGAAATAGAGAGCGGGTGTTCCAGCGGAGGCAAGCAAATCGTGTTGATTTACAGTGGCTTGAGGATTTGGCCCATTACCGCTTCTTTATACACTTTTAAAAAGAAATGCCAACTCGATAGTTTAGGCTTTAACTGGAACATGGCAAGTAATTGTATGTTTTGGCGGACCCCTAGTAATGTTGCAGAATCTTTCTCAGAAGTTGTTCCATGGGATAGCCGATTCCTCAGGTAAGAGCTACTTGTTTGTTCAATCCTCCATCTTAGGCCTGCTCCTCAGGTGCATCCTCCTTCTCGCAGCGATTTCCTAGGAACAGATTTCGAAGAACAGCTCTGATCACAGAATCACAGATTGGTTAGGGTTGGAAAGGAGCTCTGGAGATCATCCAGTCCAACCCCCTGCCAGAGCAGGGTCACCTACAGCAGGTTGCACAGGATGACCTCCAGGCGGGTTATGAATGTCTCTGGGGTGGGAGACTCTACCGCCTCCCTGGGCAGCCTGTTCCAGCGCTCTGCCACCCTCAAAGTAAAGAAGTTCCTCCTCATGCTTTGATAGAAGTTCCTAGGTTCCAGTTTGTACCCGTTACCTCTTGTCCTGGATCATCTTTGATGATCCAGGACAAGAGGTAACGGGCACCGATTGGAACGTAGGAACTTGAACTTGAACTGGAAGGTAGGAACTTGAACTTGAACATAGGATTATCCTTGATGATTCAGGATAGCTGTGTGTCTGACCAGTCTGTCTTTCGAAGGAGGTCCTGGGCCAGCTCCAGCCATGCTGTGCTGAGCAGAGCCCCTGGCAGCAGCCCCAGAGCTCACTCCCAGTGTGCCTGAATGGAAAAGGTACCAAAGTTGCTCCAACACTTTGTGAAAAACTCTATAGTGTTACCCCACAAGCGCAAAGCGACGGCAAAGCCCGTGAAATGACACCGGTGCTTCCAGAAAATGTCAAGCTTCCTGCCCATGGGTGACATGCCATGCGGTGGGGTCAGGGCCACGCGCTGAGCACCCGGTGCGCTGGGGTTGCCCCAGCGGTTCCTGAGCAGCTCCTGCAGTGCTGCCGCCGGTACCGTTCTGGCGGCTGTAGTTGTTTAAAAAGCCGTTGTTGTTTCCGGCGTAATCTGACGGCAGTTTTCTCGGGCATTTGGGCCTCTTCTAATAAGTGTGCTGTGAGTACATCTGCAAGCATTCACCTGTCGAGGTCAAATGACTGGTGGTGCTCATCTGCCCCCGTGCTACTGCTGCTGCCTCCCGTGAATGCTCATGTGCCTGCGTGCCCCTGTACAGGCACAGATGCACGCGCGCAACACCTGATCCCGCATCCTAATTATTTTTCGCCCGGTTCTCTGAGTTGTTCTGCTTCCGGCTGATGAATGGGAAAGTGTAGTAGTGCTGTTTCATTTCACCAGCCTCTCAAGTGTGGAAATTATGGTAAATTTGAGAACAAGCCAGATTAGATTGATAGTTACACCTCCTCCTTTAATTAGCCAACCACAGGATCTGTGGAGGCAAAGGCCGGGGGGGTGTGTCGGTGTATATAAGGTGTATTGTCTATGTGAAAGATTAATCAAAAGGAGTTGCTTGAGGTGGGAAGGCTTTTCCGGAGAGGTTCCACATGTTGTCAGGTAGTCCCTCTGAATGGCAGCTTCCGGTTCGGTCCCTTAGCTTTCGGAAGTGACATTTAGTCTGATATGTGCCAGCCGTGCAATCTACCTAGCCCTGCAAAGTGCAAATATTAACCTAAATGCATATTAAGATACTGTGTGTTAGCTCCTGAACTGAAATAGAGAGCGGGTGTTCCAGCGGAGGCAAGCAAATCGTGTTGATTTACAGTGGCTTGAGGATTTGGCCCATTACCGCTTCTTTATACACTTTTAAAAAGAAATGCCAACTCGATAGTTTAGGCTTTAACTGGAACATGGCAAGTAATTGTATGTTTTGGCGGACCCCTAGTAATGTTGCAGAATCTTTCTCAGAAGTTGTTCCATGGGATAGCCGATTCCTCAGGTAAGAGCTACTTGTTTGTTCAATCCTCCATCTTAGGCCTGCTCCTCAGGTGCATCCTCCTTCTCGCAGCGATTTCCTAGGAACAGATTTCGAAGAACAGCTCTGATCACAGAATCACAGATTGGTTAGGGTTGGAAAGGAGCTCTGGAGATCATCCAGCCCAACCCCCCTGCCAGAGCAGGGTCACCTACAGCAGGTTGCACAGGATGACCTCCAGGCGGGTTTTGAATGTCTCCTGGGTCGGAGACTCTACCGCCTCCCCGGGCAGCCTGTTCCAGCGCTCTGCCACCCTCAAAGTAAAGAAGTTCCTCCTCATGCTTTGATAGAAGTTCCTAGGTTCCAGTTTGTACCCGTTACCTCTTGTCCTGGATCATCTTTGATGATCATCATCTTTGATAATCCAGGACAAGAGGTAACGGGCACCAATTGGAACGTAGGAACTTGAACTTGAACTGGAACGTAGGAACTTGAACATAGGATTATCCTTGATGATTCAGGATAGCTGTGTGTCTGACCAGTCTGTCTTTCGAAGGAGGTCCTGGGCCAGCTCCAGCCATGCTGTGCTGAGCAGAGCCCCTGGCAGCAGCCCCACAGCTCACTCCCAGTGTGCCTGAATGGAAAAGGTACCAAAGTTGCTCCAACACTTTCTGAAAAACTCTATAGTGTTACCCCACAAGCGCAAAGCGACGGCAAAACCCGTGAAATGACACCAGTGCTTCCAGAAAATGTCAAGCTTCCTGCCCAAGGGTGACATGCCATGCGGTGTGGTCAGGGCCACGTGCTGAGCACCCGGTGCGCTGGGGTTGCCCCAGCGGTTCCTGAGCAGCTCCTGCAGTGCTGCCGCCGGTACCGTTCTGGCGGCTGTAGTTGTTTAAAAAGCCGTTGTTGTTTCCGGCGTAATCTGACGGCAGTTTTCTCGGGCATTTGGGCCTCTTCTAATAAGTGTGCTGTGAGTACATCTGCAAGCATTCACCTGTCGAGGTCAAATGACTGGTGGTGCTCATCTGCCCCCGTGCTACTGCTGCTGCCTCTCGTGAATGCTCATGTGCCTGCGTGCCCCTGTACAGGCACAGATGCACGCGCGCAACACCTGATCCCGCATCCTAATTATTTTTCGCCCGGTTCTCTGAGTTGTTCTGCTTCCGGCTGATGAATGGGAAAGTGTAGTAGTGCTGTTTCATTTCACCAGCCTCTCAAGTGTGGAAATTATGGTAAATTTGAGAACAAGCCAGATTAGATTGATAGTTACACCTCCTCCTTTAATTAGCCAACCACAGGATCTGTGGAGGCAAAGGCCGGGGGGGTGTGTCGGTGTATATAAGGTGTATTGTCTATGTGAAAGATTAATCAAAAGGAGTTGCTTGAGGTGGGAAGGCTTTTCCGGAGAGGTTCCACATGTTGTCAGGTAGTCCCTCTGAATGGCAGCTTCCGGTTCGGTCCCTTAGCTTTCGGAAGTGACATTTAGTCTGATATGTGCCAGCCGTGCAATCTACCTAGCCCTGCAAAGTGCAAATATTAACCTAAATGCATATTAAGATAGTGTGTGTTAGCTCCTGAACTGAAATAGAGAGCGGGTGTTCCAGCGGAGGCAAGCAAATCGTGTTGATTTAGAGTGGCTTGAGGATTTGGCCCATTACCGCTTCTTTATACACTTTTAAAAAGAAATGCCAACTCGATAGTTTAGGCTTTAACTGGAACATGGCAAGTAATTCTGTGTTTTCGCGCACCCCTAGTAATGTTGCAGAATCTTTCTCAGAAGTTGTTCCATGGGATAGCCGATTCCTCAGGTAAGAGCTACTTGTTTGTTCAATCCTCCATCTTAGGCCTGCTCCTCAGGTGCATCCTCCTTCTCGCAGCGATTTCCTAGGAACAGATTTTGAAGAACAGCTCTGATCACAGAATCACAGATTGGTTAGGGTTGGAAAGGAGCTCTGGAGATCATCCAGTCCAACCCCCTGCCAGAGCAGGGTCACCTACAGCAGGTTGCACAGGATGACCTCCAGGCGGGTTTTGAATGTCTCTGGGGTGGGAGACTCTACCGCCTCCCTGGGCAGCCTGTTCCAGTGCTCTGCCACCCTCAAAGTAAAGAAGTTCCTCATCATGCTTTGATAGAAGTTCCTAGGTTCCAGTTTGTACCCGTTACCTCTTGTCCTGGATCATCTTTGATGATCCAGGACAAGAGGTAACGGGCACCAATTGGAACGTAGGAACTTGAACTTGAACATAGGATTATCCTTGATGATTCAGGATAGCTGTGTGTCTGACCAGTCTGTCTTTCGAAGGAGGTCCTGGGCCAGCTCCAGCCATGCTGTGCTGAGCAGAGCCCCTGGCAGCAGCCCCACAGCTCACTCCCAGTGTGCCTGAATGGAAAAGGTACCAAAGTTGCTCCAACACTTTCTGAAAAACTCTATAGTGTTAACCCACAAGCGCAAAGCGACGGCAAAGCCCGTGAAATGACACCGGTGCTTCCAGAAAATGTCAAGCTTCCTGCCCAAGGGTGACATGCCATGCGGTGTGGTCAGGGCCACGTGCTGAGCACCCGGTGCGCTGGAGTTGCCCCAGCGGTTCCTGAGCAGCTCCTGCAGTGCTGCCGCCGGTACCGTTCTGGCGGCTGTAGTTGTTTAAAAAGCCGTTGTTGTTTCCGGCGTAATCTGACGGCAGTTTTCTCGGGCATTTAGGCCTCTTCTAATAAGTGTGCTGTGAGTACATCTGCAAGCATTCACCTGTCGAGGTCAAATGACTGGTGGTGCTCATCTGCCCCCGTGCTACTGCTGCTGCCTCCCGTGAATGCTCATGTGCCTGCGTGCCCCTGTACAGGCACAGATGCACGCGCGCAACACCTGATCCCGCATCCTAATTATTTTTCGCCCGGTTCTCTGAGTTGTTCTGCTTCCGGCTGATGAATGGGAAAGTGTAGTAGTGCTGTTTCATTTCACCAGCCTCTCAAGTGTGGAAATTATGGTAAATTTGAGAACAAGCCAGATTAGATTGATAGTTACACCTCCTCCTTTAATTAGCCAACCACAGGATCTGTGGAGGCAAAGGCCGGGGGGGTGTGTCGGTGTATATAACGTGTATTGTCTATGTGAAAGATTAATCAAAAGGAGTTGCTTGAGGTGGGAAGGCTTTTCCGGAGAGGTTCCACATGTTGTCAGGTAGTCCCTCTGAATGGCAGCTTCCGGTTCGGTCCCTTAGCTTTCGGAAGTGACATTTAGTCTGATATGTGCCAGCCGTGCAATCTACCTAGCCCTGCAAAGTGCAAATATTAACCTAAATGCATATTAAGATACTGTGTGTTAGCTCCTGAACTGAAATAGAGAGCGGGTGTTCCAGCGGAGGCAAGCAAATCATGTTGATTTATAGTGGCTTGAGGATTTGGCCCATTACCGCTTCTTTATACACTTTTAAAAAGAAATGCCAACTCGATAGTTTAGGCTTTAACTGGAACATGGCAAGTAATTGTATGCTTTGGCGGACCCCTAGTAATGTTGCAGAATCTTTCTCAGAAGTTGTTCCATGGGATAGCCGATTCCTCAGGTAAGAGCTACTTGTTTGTTCAATCCTCCATCTTAGGCCTGCTCCTCAGGTGCATCCTCCTTCTCGCAGCGATTTCCTAGGAACAGATTTCGAAGAACAGCTCTGATCACAGAATCACAGATTAGTTAGGGTTGGAAAGGACCTCTGGAGATCATCCAGCCCAACCCCCCTGCCAGAGCAGGGTCACCTACAGCAGGTTGCACAGGATGACCTCCAGGCGGGTTTTGAATGTTTCTGGGGTGGGAGACTCTACCGCCTCCCTGGGCAGCCTGTTCCAGCGCTCTGCCACCCTCAAAGTGAAGAAGTTCCTCCTCATGCTTTGATAGAAGTTCCTACGTTCCAGTTTGTACCCGTTACCTCTTGTCCTGGATCATCTTTGATGATCCAGGACAAGAGGTAATGGGCACCAATTGGAACGTAGGAACTTGAACTTGAACTGGAACGTAGGAACTTGAACATAGGATTATCCTTGATGATTCAGGATAGCTGTGTGTCTGACCAGTCTGTCTTTCGAAGGAGGTCCTTGACCAGCTCCAGCCATGCTGTGCTGAGCAGAGCCCCTGGCAGCAGCCCCACAGCTCACTCCCAGTGTGCCTGAATGGAAAAGGTACCAAAGTTGCTCCAACACTTTCTGAAAAACTCTATAGTGTTACCCCACAAGCGCAAAGCGACGGCAAAGCCCGTGAAATGACACCGGTGCTTCCAGAAAATGTCAAGCTTCCTGCCCAAGGGTGACATGCCATGCGGTGTGGTCAGGGCCACGTGCTGAGCACCCGGTGCGCTGGAGTTGCCCCAGCGGTTCCTGAGCAGCTCCTGCAGTGCTGCCGCCGGTACCGTTCTGGCGGCTGTAGTTGTTTAAAAAGCCGTTGTTGTTTCCGGCGTAATCTGACGGCAGTTTTCTCGGGCATTTGGGCCTCTTCTAATAAGTGTGCTGTGAGTACATCTGCAAGCATTCACCTGTCGAGGTCAAATGACTGGTGGTGCTCATCTGCCCCCGTGCTACTGCTGCTGCCTCCCGTGAATGCTCATGTGCCTGCGTGCCCCTGTACAGGCACAGATGCACGCGCGCAACACCTGATCCCGCATCCTAATTATTTTTCGCCCGGTTCTCTGAGTTGTTCTGCTTCCGGCTGATGAATGGGAAAGTGTAGTAGTGCTGTTTCATTTCACCAGCCTCTCAAGTGTGGAATTTATGGTAAATTTGAGAACAAGCCAGATTAGATTGATAGTTACACCTCCTCCTTTAATTAGCCAACCACAGGATCTGTGGAGGCAAAGGCCGGGGGGGTGTGTCGGTGTATATAACGTGTATTGTCTATGTGAAAGATTAATCAAAAGGAGTTGCTTGAGGTGGGAAGGCTTTTCCGGAGAGGTTCCACATGTTGTCAGGTAGTCCCTCTGAATGGCAGCTTCCGGTTCGGTCCCTTAGCTTTCGGAAGTGACATTTAGTCTGATATGTGCCAGCCGTGCAATCTACCTAGCCCTGCAAAGTGCAAATATTAACCTAAATGCATATTAAGATACTGTGTGTTAGCTCCTGAACTGAAATAGAGAGCGGGTGTTCCAGCGGAGGCAAGCAAATCGTGTTGATTTAGAGTGGCTTGAGGATTTGGCCCATTACCGCTTCTTTATACACTTTTAAAAAGAAATGCCAACTCGATAGTTTAGGCTTTAACTGGAACATGGCAAGTAATTGTATGTTTTGGCGGACCCCTAGTAATGTTGCAGAATCTTTCTCAGAAGTTGTTCCATGGGATAGCCGATTCCTCAGGTAAGAGCTACTTGTTTGTTCAATCCTCCATCTTAGGCCTGCTCCTCAGGTGCATCCTCCTTCTCGCAGCGATTTCCTAGGAACAGATTTTGAAGAACAGCTTGATCACAGAATCACAGATTGGTTAGGGTTGGAAAGGAGCTCTGGAGATCATCCAGTCCAACCCCCTGCCAGAGCAGGGTCACCTACAGCAGGTTGCACAGGATGACCTCCAGGCGGGTTTTGAATGTCTCTGGGGTGGGAGACTCTACCGCCTCCCTGGGCAGCCTGTTCCAGCGCTCTGCCACCCTCAAAGTAAAGAAGTTCCTCCTCATGCTTTGATAGAAGTTCCTAGGTTCCAGTTTGTACCCGTTACCTCTTGTCCTGGATCATCTTTGATGATCCAGGACAAGAGGTAACGGGCACCAATTGGAACGTAGGAACTTGAACTTGAACTGGAAGGTAGGAACTTGAACTTGAACATAGGATTATCCTTGATGATTCAGGATAGCTGTGTGTCTGACCAGTCTGTCTTTCGAAGGAGGTCCTGGGCCAGCTCCAGCCATGCTGTGTTGAGCAGAGCCCCTGGCAGCAGCCCCACAGCTCACTCCCAGTGTGCCTGAATGGAAAAGGTACCAAAGTTGCTCCAACACTTTCTGAAAAACTCTATAGTGTTACCCCACAAGCGCAAAGCGACGGCAAAGCCCGTGAAATGACACCGGTGCTTCCAGAAAATGTCAAGCTTCCTGCCCAAGGGTGACATGCCATGCGGTGTGGTCAGGGCCACGTGCTGAGCACCCGGTGCGCTGGAGTTGCCCCAGCGGTTCCTGAGCAGCTCCTGCAGTGCTGCCGCCGGTACCGTTCTGGCGGCTGTAGTTGTTTAAAAAGCCGTTGTTGTTTCCGGCGTAATCTGACGGCAGTTTTCTCGGGCATTTGGGCCTCTTCTAATAAGTGTGCTGTGAGTACATCTGCAAGCATTCACCTGTCGAGGTCAAATGACTGGTGGTGCTCATCTCCCCCCGTGCTACTGCTGCTGCCTCCCGTGAATGCTCATGTGCCTGCGTGCCCCTGTACAGGCACAGATGCACGCGCGCAACACCTGATCCCGCATCCTAATTATTTTTCGCCCGGTTCTCGGAGTTGTTCTGCTTCCGGCTGATGAATGGGAAAGTGTAGTAGTGCTGTTTCATTTCACCAGCCTCTCAAGTGTGGAAATTATGGTAAATTTGAGAACAAGCCAGATTAGATTGATAGTTACACCTCCTCCTTTAATTAGCCAACCACAGGATCTGTGGAGGCAAAGGCCGGGGGGGTGTGTCGGTGTATATAAGGTGTATTGTCTATGTGAAAGATTAATCAAAAGGAGTTGCTTGAGGTGGGAAGGCTTTTCCGGAGAGGTTCCACATGTTGTCAGGTAGTCCCTCTGAATGGCAGCTTCCGGTTCGGTCCCTTAGCTTTCGGAAGTGACATTTAGTCTGATATGTGCCAGCCGTGCAATCTACCTAGCCCTGCAAAGTGCAAATATTAACCTAAATGCATATTAAGATAGTGTGTGTTAGCTCCTGAACTGAAATAGAGAGCGGGTGTTCCAGCGGAGGCAAGCAAATCGTGTTGATTTACAGTGGCTTGAGGATTTGGCCCATTACCGCTTCTTTATACACTTTTAAAAAGAAATGCCAACTCGATAGTTTAGGCTTTAACTGGAACATGGCAAGTAATTGTATGTTTTGGCGGACCCCTAGTAATGTTGCAGAATCTTTCTCAGAAGTTGTTCCATGGGATAGCCGATTCCTCAGGTAAGAGCTACTTGTTTGTTCAATCCTCCATCTTAGGCCTGCTCCTCAGGTGCATCCTCCTTCTCGCAGCGATTTCCTAGGAACAGATTTCGAAGAACAGCTCTGATCACAGAATCACAGATTGGTTAGGGTTGGAAAGGAGCTCTGGAGATCATCCAGTCCAACCCCCCTGCCAGAGCAGGGTCACCTACAGCAGGTTGCACAGGATGACCTCCAGGCGGGTTTTGAATGTCTCTGGGGTGGGAGACTCTACTGCCTCCCTGGGCAGCCTGTTCCAGCGCTCTGCCACCCTCAAAGTAAAGAAGTTCCTCCTCATGCTTTGATAGAAGTTCCTAGGTTCCAGTTTGTACCCGTTACCTCTTGTCCTGGATCATCTTTGATGATCATCATCTTTGATGATCCAGGCCAAGAGGTAACGGGCACCGATTGGAACGTAGGAACTTGAACTTGAACTGGAAGGTAGGAACTTGAACTTGAACATAGGATTATCCTTGATGATTCAGGATAGCTGTGTGTCTGACCAGTCTGTCTTTCGAAGGAGGTCCTGGGCCAGCTCCAGCCATGCTGTGTTGAGCAGAGCCCCTGGCAGCAGCCCCACAGCTCACTCCCAGTGTGCCTGAATGGAAAAGGTACCAAAGTTGCTCCAACACTTTCTGAAAAACTCTATAGTGTTACCCCACAAGCGCAAAGCGACGGCAAAGCCCGTGAAATGACACCGGTGCTTCCAGAAAATGTCAAGCTTCCTGCCCAAGGGTGACATGCCATGCGGTGTGGTCAGGGCCACGTGCTGAGCACCCGGTGCGCTGGAGTTGCCCCAGCGGTTCCTGAGCAGCTCCTGCAGTGCTGCCGCCGGTACCGTTCTGGCGGCTGTAGTTGTTTAAAAAGCCGTTGTTGTTTCCGGCGTAATCTGACGGCAGTTTTCTCGGGCATTTGGGCCTCTTCTAATAAGTGTGCTGTGAGTACATCTGCAAGCATTCACCTGTCGAGGTCAAATGACTGGTGGTGCTCATCTGCCCCCGTGCTACTGCTGCTGCCTCCCGTGAATGCTCATGTGCCTGCGTGCCCCTGTACAGGCACAGATGCACGCGCGCAACACCTGATCCCGCATCCTAATTATTTTTCGCCCGGTTCTCGGAGCTGTTCTGCTTCCGGCTGATGAATGGGAAAGTGTAGTAGTGCTGTTTCATTTCACCAGCCTCTCAAGTGTGGAAATTATGGTAAATTTGAGAACAAGCCAGATTAGATTGATAGTTACACCTCCTCCTTTAATTAGCCAACCACAGGATCTGTGGAGGCAAAGGCCGGGGGGGTGTGTCGGTGTATATAAGGTGTATTGTCTATGTGAAAGATTAATCAAAAGGAGTTGCTTGAGGTGGGAAGGCTTTTCCGGAGAGGTTCCACATGTTGTCAGGTAGTCCCTCTGAATGGCAGCTTCCGGTTCGGTCCCTTAGCTTTCGGAAGTGACATTTAGTCTGATATGTGCCAGCCGTGCAATCTACCTAGCCCTGCAAAGTGCAAATATTAACCTAAATGCATATTAAGATAGTGTGTGTTAGCTCCTGAACTGCAATAGAGAGCGGGTGTTCCAGCGGAGGCAAGCAAATCGTGTTGATTTACAGTGGCTTGAGGATTTGGCCCATTACCGCTTCTTTATACACTTTTAAAAAGAAATGCCAACTCGATAGTTTAGGCTTTAACTGGAACATGGCAAGAAATTGTATGTTTTGGCGGACCCCTAGTAATGTTGCAGAATCTTTCTCAGAAGTTGTTCCATGGGATAGCCGATTCCTCAGGTAAGAGCTACTTGTTTGTTCAATCCTCCATCTTAGGCCTGCTCCTCAGGTGCATCCTCCTTCTCGCAGCGATTTCCTAGGAACAGATTTCGAAGAACAGCTCTGATCACAGAATCACAGATTGGTTAGGGTTGGAAAGGAGCTCTGGAGATCATCCAGTCCAACCCCCCTGCCAGAGCAGGGTCACCTACAGCAGGTTGCACAGGATGACCTCCAGGCGGGTTTTGAATGTCTCTGGGGTGGGAGACTCTACTGCCTCCCTGGGCAGCCTGTTCCAGTGCTCTGCCACCCTCAAAGTAAAGAAGTTCCTCCTCATGCTTTGATAGAAGTTCCTAGGTTCCAGTTTGTACCCGTTACCTCTTGTCCTGGATCATCTTTGATGATCATCATCTTTGATGATCCAGGCCAAGAGGTAACGGGCACCAATTGGAACGTAGGAACTTGAACTTGAACTGGAAGGTAGGAACTTGAACTTGAACATAGGATTATCCTTGATGATTCAGGATAGCTGTGTGTCTGACCAGTCTGTCTTTCGAAGGAGGTCCTGGGCCAGCTCCAGCCATGCTGTGCTGAGCAGAACCCCTGGCAGCAGCCCCACAGCTCACTCCCAGTGTGCCTGAATGGAAAAGGTACCAAAGTTGCTCCAACACTTTCTGAAAAACTCTATAGTGTTACCCCACAAGCGCAAAGCGACGGCAAAGCCCGTGAAATGACACCGGTGCTTCCAGAAAATGTCAAGCTTCCTGCCCAAGGGTGACATGCCATGCGGTGGGGTCAGGGCCACGCGCTGAGCACCCGGTGCGCTGGGGTTGCCCCAGCGGTTCCTGAGCAGCTCCTGCAGTGCTGCCGCCGGTACCGTTCTGGCGGCTGTAGTTGTTTAAAAAGCCGTTGTTGTTTCCGGCGTAATCTGACGGCAGTTTTCTCGGGCATTTGGGCCTCTTCTAATAAGTGTGCTGTGAGTACATCTGCAAGCATTCACCTGTCGAGGTCAAATGACTGGTGGTGCTCATCTGCCCCCGTGCTACTGCTGCTGCCTCCCGTGAATGCTCATGTGCCTGCGTGCCCCTGTACAGGCACAGATGCACGCGCGCAACACCTGATCCCGCATCCTAATTATTTTTCGCCCGGTTCTCTGAGTTGTTCTGCTTCCGGCTGATGAATGGGAAAGTGTAGTAGTGCTGTTTCATTTCACCAGCCTCTCAAGTGTGGAAATTATGGTAAATTTGAGAACGAGCGAGATTAGATTGATAGTTACACCTCCTCCTTTAATTAGCCAACCACAGGATCTGTGGAGGCAAAGGCCGGGGGTGTGTGTCGGTGTATATAAGGTGTATTGTCTATGTGAAAGATTAATCAAAAGGAGTTGCTTGAGGTGGGAAGGCTTTTCCGGAGAGGTTCCACATGTTGTCAGGTAGTCCTTCTGAATGACAGCTTCCGGTTCGGTCCCTTAGCTTTCGGAAGTGACATTTAGTCTGATATGTGCCAGCCGTGCAATCTACCTAGCCCCGCAAAGTGCAAATATTAACATAAATGCATATTAAGATACTGTGTGTTAGCTCCTGAACTGAAATAGAGAGCGGGTGTTCCAGCGGAGGCAAGCAAATCGTGTTGATTTACAGTGGCTTGCGGATTTGGCCCATTATCGCTTCTTTATACACTTTTAAAAAGAAATGCCAACTCGATAGTTTAGGCTTTAACTGGAACATGGCAAGTAATTGTATGTTTTGGCGGACCCCTAGTAATGTTGCAGAATCTTTCTCAGAAGTTGTTCCATGGGATAGCCGATTCCTCAGGTAAGAGCTACTTGTTTGTTCAATCCTCCATCTTAGGCCTGCTCGTCAGGTGCATCCTCCTCGCAGCGATTTCCTAGGAACAGATTTCGAAGAACAGCTCTGATCACAGAATCACAGATTGGTTAGGGTTGGAAAGGAGCTCTGGAGATCATCCAGTCCAACCCCCCTGACAGAGCAGGGTCACCTACAGCAGGTTGCACAGGATGACCTCCAGGCGGGTTTTGAATGTCTCTGGGGTGGGAGACTCTACCGCCTCCCTGGGCAGCCTGTTCCAGCGCTCTGCCACCCTCAAAGTAAAGAAGTTCCTCCTCATGCTTTGATAGAAGTTCCTACGTTCCAGTTTGTACCCGTTACCTCTTGTCCTGGATCATCAAAAATCATCTTTGATGATCCAGGCCAAGAGGTAACGGGCACCAATTGGAACGTAGGAACTTGAACTTGAACTGGAAGGTAGGAACTTGAACTTGAACATAGGATTATCCTTGATGATTCAGGATAGCTGTGTGTCTGACCAGTCTGTCTTTCGAAGGAGGTCCTGGGCCAGCTCCAGCCATGCTGTGCTGAGCAGAGCCCCTGGCAGCAGCCCCACAGCTCACTCCCAGTGTGCCTGAATGGAAAAGGTACCAAAGTTGCTCCAACACTTTCTGAAAAACTCTATAGTGTTACCCCACAAGCGCAAAGCGACGGCAAAGCCCGTGAAATGACACCGGTGCTTCCAGAAAATGTCAAGCTTCCTGCCCAAGGGTGACATGCCATGCGGTGGGGTCAGGGCCACGCGCTGAGCACCCGGTGCGCTGGGGTTGCCCCAGCGGTTCCTGAGCAGCTCCTGCAGTGCTGCCGCCGGTACCGTTCTGGCGGCTGTAGTTGTTTAAAAAGCTGTTGTTGTTTCCGGCGTAATCTGACGGCAGTTTTCTCGGGCATTTGGGCCTCTTCTAATAAGTGTGCTGTGAGTACATCTGCAAGCATTCACCTGTCGAGGTCAAATGACTGGTGGTGCTCATCTGCCCCCGTGCTACTGCTGCTGCCTCCCGTGAATGCTCATGTGCCTGCGTGCCCCTGTACAGGCACAGATGCACGCGCGCAACACCTGATCCCGCATCCTAATTATTTTTTGCCCGGTTCTCTGAGTTGATCTGCTTCCAGCTGATGATTGGGAAAGTGTAGTAGTGCTGTTTCATTTCACCAGCCTCTCAAGTGTGGAAATTATGGTAAATTTGAGAACAAGCCAGATTAGATTGATAGTTACACCTCCTCCTTTAATTAGCCAACCACAGGATCTGTGGAGGCAAAGGCCGGGGGGGTGTGTCGGTGTATATAACGTGTATTGTCTATGTGAAAGATTAATCAAAAGGAGTTGCTTGAGGTGGGAAGGCTTTTCCGGAGAGGTTCCACACGTTGTCAGGTAGTCCCTCTGAATGGCAGCTTCCGGTTCGGTCCCTTAGCTTTTGGAAGTGACATTTAGTCTGATATGTGCCAGCCGTGCAATCTACCTAGCCCTGCAAAGTGCAAATATTAACCTAAATGCATATTAAGATAGTGTGTGTTAGCTCCTGAACTGAAATAGAGAGCGGGTGTTCCAGCGGAGGCAAGCAAATCCTGTTGATTTACAGTGGCTTGAGGATTTGGCCCATTACCGCTTCTTTATACACTTTTAAAAAGAAATGCCAACTCGATAGTTTAGGCTTTAACTGGAACATGGCAAGTAATTGTATGTTTTGGCGGACCCCTAGTAATGTTGCAGAATCTTTCTCAGAAGTTGTTCCATGGGATAGCCGATTCCTCAGGTAAGAGCTACTTGTTTGTTCAATCCTCCATCTTAGGCCTGCTCCTCAGGTGCATCCTCCTTCTCGCAGCGATTTCCTAGGAACAGATTTCGAAGAACAGCTCTGATCACAGAATCACAGATTGGTTAGGGTTGGAAAGGAGCTCTGGAGATCATCCAGTCCAACCCCCCTGCCAGAGCAGGGTCACCTACAGCAGGTTGCACAGGATGACCTCCAGGCGGGTTTTGAATGTCTCTGGGGTGGGAGACTCTACCGCCTCCCTGGGCAGCCTGTTCCAGCGCTCTGCCACCCTCAAAGTAAAGAAGTTCCTCCTCATGCTTTGATAGAAGTTCCTAGGTTCCAGTTTGTACCCGTTACCTCTTGTCCTGGATCATCTTTGATGATCCAGGACAAGAGGTAACGGGCACCAATTGGAACGTAGGAACTTGAACTTGAACTGGAAGGTAGGAACTTGAACTTGAACATAGGATTATCCTTGATGATTCAGGATAGCTGTGTGTCTGACCAGTGTGTCTTTCGAAGGAGGTCCTGGGCCAGCTCCAGCCATGCTGTGCTGAGCAGAGCCCCTGGCAGCAGCCCCACAGCTCACTCCCAGTGTGCCTGAATGGAAAAGGTACCAAAGTTGCTCCAACACTTTCTGAAAAACTCTATAGTGTTACCCCACAAGCGCAAAGCGACAGCAAAGCCCGTGAAATGACACCGGTGCTTCCAGAAAATGTCAAGCTTCCTGCCCAAGGGTGGCATGCCATGCGGTGGGGTCAGGGCCACGCGCTGAGCACCCGGTGCGCTGGGGTTGCCCCAGCGGTTCCTGAGCAGCTCCTGCAGTGCTGCCGCCGGTACCGTTCTGGCGGCTGTAGTTGTTTAAAAAGCCGTTGTTGTTTCCGGCGTAATCTGACGGCAGTTTTCTCGGGCATTTGGGCCTCTTCTAATAAGTGTGCTGTGAGTACATCTGCAAGCATTCACCTGTCGAGGTCAAATGACTGGTGGTGCTCATCTCCCCCCGTGCTACTGCTGCTGCTGCCTCCTGTGAATGCTCATGTGCCTGCGTGCCCCTGTACAGGCACAGATGCACGCGCGCAACACCTGATCCCGCATCCTAATTATTTTTCGCCCGGTTCTCGGAGTTGTTCTGCTTCCGGCTGATGAATGGGAAAGTGTAGTAGTGCTGTTTCATTTCACCAGCCTCTCAAGTGTGGAAATTATGGTAAATTTGAGAACAAGCCAGATTAGATTGATAGTTACACCTCCTCCTTTAATTAGCCAACCACAGGATCTGTGGAGGCAAAGGCCGGGGGGGTGTGTCGGTGTATATAAGGTGTATTGTCTATGTGAAAGATTAATCAAAAGGAGTTGCTTGAGGTGGGAAGGCTTTTCCGGAGAGGTTCCACATGTTGTCAGGTAGTCCCTCTGAATGGCAGCTTCCGGTTCGGTCCCTTAGCTTTCGGACGTGACATTTAGTCTGATATGTGCCAGCCGTGCAATCTACCTAGCCCTGCAAAGTGCAAATATTAACCTAAATGCATATTAAGATAGTGTGTGTTAGCTCCTGAACTGAAATAGAGAGCGGGTGTTCCAGCGGAGGCAAGCAAATCGTGTTGATTTACAGTGGCTTGAGGATTTGGCCCATTACCGCTTCTTTATACACTTTTAAAAAGAAATGCCAACTCGATAGTTTAGGCTTTAACTGGAACATGGCAAGTAATTGTATGTTTTGGCGGACCCCTAGTAATGTTGCAGAATCTTTCTCAGAAGTTGTTCCATGGGATAGCCGATTCCTCAGGTAAGAGCTACTTGTTTGTTCAATCCTCCATCTTAGGCCTGCTCCTCAGGTGCATCCTCCTTCTCGCAGCGATTTCCTAGGAACAGATTTCGAAGAACAGCTCTGATCACAGAAACACAGATTGGTTAGGGTTGGAAAGGAGCTCTGGAGATCATCCAGTCCAACCCCCCTGCCAGAGCAGGGTCACCTACAGCAGGTTGCACAGGATGACCTCCAGGCGGGTTTTGAATGTCTCTGGGGTGGGAGACTCTACCGCCTCCCTGGGCAGCCTGTTCCAGCGCTCTGCCACCCTCAAAGTAAAGAAGTTCCTCCTCATGCTTTGATAGAAGTTCCTAGGTTCCAGTTTGTACCCGTTACCTCTTGTCCTGGATCATCTTTGATGATCCAGGACAAGAGGTAACGGGCACCAATTGGAAGGTAGGAACTTGAACTTGAACTGGAAGGTAGGAACTTGAACTTGAACATAGGATTATCCTTGATGATTCAGGATAGCTGTGTGTCTGACCAGTCTGTCTTTCGAAGGAGGTCCTGGGCCAGCTCCAGCCATGCTGTGCTGAGCAGAGCCCCTGGCAGCAGCCCCACAGCTCACTCCCAGTGTGCCTGAATGGAAAAGGTACCAAAGTTGCTCCAACACTTTCTGAAAAACTCTATAGTGTTACCCCACAAGCGCAAAGCGACGGCAAAGCCCGTGAAATGACACCGGTGCTTCCAGAAAATGTCAAGCTTCCTGCCCAAGGGTGACATGCCATGCGGTGGGGTCAGGGCCACGCGCTGAGCACCCGGTGCGCTGGGGTTGCCCCAGCGGTTCCTGAGCAGCTCCTGCAGTGCTGCCGCCGGTACCGTTCTGGCGGCTGTAGTTGTTTAAAAAGCTGTTGTTGTTTCCGGCGTAATCTGACGGCAGTTTTCTCGGGCATTTGGGCCTCTTCTAATAAGTGTGCTGTGAGTACATCTGCAAGCATTCACCTGTCGAGGTCAAATGACTGGTGGTGCTCATCTGCCCCCGTGCTACTGCTGCTGCCTCCCGTGAATGCTCATGTGCCTGCGTGCCCCTGTACAGGCACAGATGCACGCGCGCAACACCTGATCCCGCATCCTAATTATTTTTTGCCCGGTTCTCTGAGTTGATCTGCTTCCAGCTGATGATTGGGAAAGTGTAGTAGTGCTGTTTCATTTCACCAGCCTCTCAAGTGTGGAAATTATGGTAAATTTGAGAACAAGCCAGATTAGATTGATAGTTACACCTCCTCCTTTAATTAGCCAACCACAGGATCTGTGGAGGCAAAGGCCGGGGGGGTGTGTCGGTGTATATAAGGTGTATTGTCTATGTGAAAGATTAATCAAAAGGAGTTGCTTGAGGTGGGAAGGCTTTTCCGGAGAGGTTCCACATGTTGTCAGGTAGTCCCTCTGAATGGCAGCTTCCGGTTCGGTCCCTTAGCTTTCGGACGTGACATTTAGTCTGATATGTGCCAGCCGTGCAATCTACCTAGCCCTGCAAAGTGCAAATATTAACCTAAATGCATATTAAGATACTGTGTGTTAGCTCCTGAACTGCAATAGAGAGCGGGTGTTCCAGCGGAGGCAAGCAAATCGTGTTGATTTAGAGTGGCTTGAGGATTTGGCCCATTACCGCTTCTTTATACACTTTTAAAAAGAAATGCCAACTCGATAGTTTAGGCTTTAACTGGAACATGGCAAGTAATTGTATGTTTTGGCGGACCCCTAGTAATGTTGCAGAATCTTTCTCAGAAGTTGTTCCATGGGATAGCCGATTCCTCAGGTAAGAGCTACTTGTTTGTTCAATCCTCCATCTTAGGCCTGCTCCTCAGGTGCATCCTCCTTCTCGCAGCGATTTCCTAGGAACAGATTTCGAAGAACAGCTCTGATCACAGAATCACAGATTGGTTAGGGTTGGAAAGGAGCTCTGGAGATCATCCAGCCCAACCCCCCTGCCAGAGCAGGGTCACCTACAGCAGGTTGCACAGGATGACCTCCAGGCGGGTTTTGAATGTCTCTGGGGTGGGAGACTCTACCGCCTCCCTGGGCAGCCTGTTCCAGCGCTCTGCCACCCTCAAAGTAAAGAAGTTCCTCCTCATGCTTTGATAGAAGTTCCTAGGTTCCAGTTTGTACCCGTTACCTCTTGTCCTGGATCATCTTTGATGATCCAGGACAAGAGGTAACGGGCACCAATTGGAACGTAGGAACTTGAACTTGAACTGGAACGTAGGAACTTGAACATAGGATTATCCTTGATGATTCAGGATAGCTGTGTGTCTGACCAGTCTGTCTTTCGAAGGAGGTCCTGGGCCAGCTCCAGCCATGCTGTGCTGAGCAGAGCCCCTGGCAGCAGCCCCAGAGCTCACTCCCAGTGTGCCTGAATGGAAAAGGTACCAAAGTTGCTCCAACACTTTCCGAAAAACTCTATAGTGTTACCCCACAAGCGCAAAGCGACGGCAAAGCCCGTGAAATGACACCGGTGCTTCCAGAAAATGTCAAGCTTCCTGCCCAAGGGTGACATGCCATGCGGTGGGGTCAGGGCCACGCGCTGAGCACCCGGTGCGCTGGGGTTGCCCCAGCGGTTCCTGAGCAGCTCCTGCAGTGCTGCCGCCGGTACCGTTCTGGCGGCTGTAGTTGTTTAAAAAGCCGTTGTTGTTTCCGGCGTAATCTGACGGCAGTTTTCTCGGGCATTTGGGCCTCTTCTAATAAGTGTGCTGTGAGTACATCTGCAAGCATTCACCTGTCGAGGTCAAATGACTGGTGGTGCTCATCTCCCCCCGTGCTACTGCTGCTGCCTCCCGTGAATGCTCATGTGCCTGCGTGCCCCTGTACAGGCACAGATGCACGCGCGCAACACCTGATCCCGCATCCTAATTATTTTTCGCCCGGTTCTCTGAGTTGTTCTGCTTCCGGCTGATGAACGGGAAACTGTAGTAGTGCTGTTTCATTTCACCAGCCTCTCAAGTGTGGAAATTATGGTAAATTTGAGAACAAGCCAGATTAGATTGATAGTTACACCTCCTCCTTTAATTAGCCAACCACAGGATCTGTGGAGGCAAAGGCCGGGGGGGTGTGTCGGTGTATATAACGTGTATTGTCTATGTGAAAGATGAATCAAAAGGAGTTGCTTGAGGTGGGAAGGCTTTTCCGGAGAGGTTCCACATGTTGTCAGGTAGTCCCTCTGAATGGCAGCTTCCGGTTCGGTCCCTTAGCTTTCGGAAGTGACATTTAGTCTGATATGTGCCAGCCGTGCAATCTACCTAGCCCTGCAAAGTGCAAATATTAACCTAAATGCATATTAAGATACTGTGTGTTAGCTCCTGAACTGAAATAGAGAGCGGGTGTTCCAGCGGAGGCAAGCAAATCGTGTTGATTTACAGTGGCTTGAGGATTTGGCCCATTACCGCTTCTTTATACACTTTTAAAAAGAAATGCCAACTCGATAGTTTAGGCTTTAACTGGAACATGGCAAGTAATTGTATGTTTTGGCGGACCCCTAGTAATGTTGCAGAATCTTTCTCAGAAGTTGTTCCATGGGATAGCCGATTCCTCAGGTAAGAGCTACTTGTTTGTTCAATCCTCCATCTTAGGCCTGCTCCTCAGGTGCATCCTCCTTCTCGCAGCGATTTCCTAGGAACAGATTTCGAAGAACAGCTCTGATCACAGAATCACAGATTGGTTAGGGTTGGAAAGGAGCTCTGGAGATCATCCAGTCCAACCCCCCTGCCAGAGCAGGGTCACCTACAGCAGGTTGCACAGGATGACCTCCAGGCGGGTTTTGAATGTCTCTGGGGTGGGAGACTCTACCGCCTCCCTGGGCAGCCTGTTCCAGCGCTCTGCCACCCTCAAAGTAAAGAAGTTCCTCCTCATGCTTTGATAGAAGTTCCTACGTTCCAGTTTGTACCCGTTACCTCTTGTCCTGGATCATCTTTGATGATCCAGGACAAGAGGTAACGGGCACCAATTGGAACGTAGGAACTTGAACTTGAACTGGAACGTAGGAACTTGAACATAGGATTATCCTTGATGATTCAGGATAGCTGTGTGTCTGACCAGTCTGTCTTTCGAAGGAGGTCCTGGGCCAGCTCCAGCCATGCTGTGCTGAGCAGAGCCCCTGGCAGCAGCCCCACAGCTCACTCCCAGTGTGCCTGAATGGAAAAGGTACCAAAGTTGCTCCAACACTTTCTGAAAAACTCTATAGTGTTAACCCACAAACGCAAAGCGACGGCAAAGCCCGTGACATGACACCGGTGCTTCCAGAAAATGTCAAGCTTCCTGCCCAAGGGTGACATGCCATGCGGTGGGGTCAGGGCCACGCGCTGAGCACCCGGTGCGCTGGGGTTGCCCCAGCGGTTCCTGAGCAGCTCCTGCAGTGCTGCCGCCAGTACCGTTCTGGCGGCTGTAGTTGTTTAAAAAGCCGTTGTTGTTTCCGGCGTAATCTGACGGCAGTTTTCTCGGGCATTTGGGCCTCTTCTAATAAGTGTGCTGTGAGTACATCTGCAAGCATTCACCTGTCGAGGTCAAATGACTGGTGGTGCTCATCTGCCCCCGTGCTACTGCTGCTGCCTCCCGTGAATGCTCATGTGCCTGCGTGCCCCTGTACAGGCACAGATGCACGCGCGCAACACCTGATCCCGCATCCTAATTATTTTTCGCCCGGTTCTCTGAGTTGTTCTGCTTCCGGCTGATGAATGGGAAAGTGTAGTAGTGCTGTTTCATTTCACCAGCCTCTCAAGTGTGGAAATTATGGTAAATTTGAGAACAAGCCAGATTAGATTGATAGTTACACCTCCTCCTTTAATTAGCCAACCACAGGATCTGTGGAGGCAAAGGCCGGGGGGGTGTGTCGGTGTATATAACGTGTATTGTCTATGTGAAAGATGAATCAAAAGGAGTTGCTTGAGGTGGGAAGGCTTTTCCGGAGAGGTTCCACATGTTGTCAGGTAGTCCCTCTGAATGGCAGCTTCCGGTTCGGTCCCTTAGCTTTCGGAAGTGACATTTAGTCTGATATGTGCCAGCCGTGCAATCTACCTAGCCCTGCAAAGTGCAAATATTAACCTAAATGCATATTAAGATACTGTGTGTTAGCTCCTGAACTGAAATAGAGAGCGGGTGTTCCAGCGGAGGCAAGCAAATCGTGTTGATTTACAGTGGCTTGAGGATTTGGCCCATTACCGCTTCTTTATACACTTTTAAAAAGAAATGCCAACTCGATAGTTTAGGCTTTAACTGGAACATGGCAAGTAATTGTATGTTTTGGCGGACCCCTAGTAATGTTGCAGAATCTTTCTCAGAAGTTGTTCCATGGGATAGCCGATTCCTCAGGTAAGAGCTACTTGTTTGTTCAATCCTCCATCTTAGGCCTGCTCCTCAGGTGCATCCTCCTTCTCGCAGCGATTTCCTAGGAACAGATTTCGAAGAACAGCTCTGATCACAGAATCACAGATTGGTTAGGGTTGGAAAGGAGCTCTGGAGATCATCCAGCCCAACCCCCCTGCCAGAGCAGGGTCACCTACAGCAGGTTGCACAGGATGACCTCCAGGCGGGTTTTGAATGTCTCTGGGGTGGGAGACTCTACCGCCTCCCTGGGCAGCCTGTTCCAGCGCTCTGCCACCCTCAAAGTAAAGAAGTTCCTCCTCATGCTTTGATAGAAGTTCCTAGGTTCCAGTTTGTACCCGTTACCTCTTGTCCTGGATCATCTTTGATGATCCAGGACAAGAGGTAACGGGCACCAATTGGAACGTAGGAACTTGAACTTGAACTGGAACGTAGGAGCTTGAACATAGGATTATCCTTGATGATTCAGGATAGCTGTGTGTCTGACCAGTCTGTCTTTCGAAGGAGGTCCTGGACCAGCTCCAGCCATGCTGTGCTGAGCAGAGCCCCTGGCAGCAGCCCCACAGCTCACTCCCAGTGTGCCTGAATGGAAAAGGTACCAAAGTTGCTCCAACGCTTTCTGAAAAACTCTATAGTGTTACCCCACAAGCGCAAAGCGACGGCAAAGCCCGTGAAATGACACCGGTGCTTCCAGAAAATGTCAAGCTTCCTGCCCAAGGGTGACATGCCATGCGGTGGGGTCAGGGCCACGCGCTGAGCACCCGGTGCGCTGGGGTTGCCCCAGCGGTTCCTGAGCAGCTCCTGCAGTGCTGCCGCCGGTACCGTTCTGGCGGCTGTAGTTGTTTAAAAAGCCGTTGTTGTTTCCGGCGTAATCTGACGGCAGTTTTCTCGGGCATTTGGGCCTCTTCTAATAAGTGTGCTGTGAGTACATCTGCAAGCATTCACCTGTCGAGGTCAAATGACTGGTGGTGCTCATCTGCCCCCGTGCTACTGCTGCTGCCTCCCGTGAATGCTCATGTGCCTGCGTGCCCCTGTACAGGCACAGATGCACGCGCGCAACACCTGATCCCGCATCCTAATTATTTTTCGCCCGGTTATCGGAGTTGATCTGCTTCCGGCTGATGAATGGGAAAGTGTAGTAGTGCTGTTTCATTTCACCAGCCTCTCAAGTGTGGAAATTATGGTAAATTTGAGAACAAGCCAGATTAGATTGATAGTTACACCTCCTCCTTTAATTAGCCAACCACAGGATCTGTGGAGGCAAAGGCCGGGGGGGTGTGTCGGTGTATATAACGTGTATTGTCTATGTGAAAGATGAATCAAAAGGAGTTGCTTGAGGTGGGAAGGCTTTTCCGGAGAGGTTCCACATGTTGTCAGGTAGTCCCTCTGAATGGCAGCTTCCGGTTTGGTCCCTTAGCTTTCGGAAGTGACATTTAGTCTGATATGTGCCAGCCGTGCAATCTACCTAGCCCTGCAAAGTGCAAATATTAACCTAAATGCATATTAATATAGTGTGTGTTAGCTCCTGAACTGCAATAGAGAGCGGGTGTTCCAGCGGAGGCAAGCAAATCGTGTTGATTTACAGTGGCTTGAGGATTTGGCCCATTACCGCTTCTTTATACACTTTTAAAAAGAAATGCCAACTCGATAGTTTAGGCTTTAACTGGAACATGGCAAGTAATTGTATGTTTTGGCGGACCCCTAGTAATGTTGCAGAATCTTTCTCAGAAGTTGTTACGTGGGATAGCCGATTCCTCAGGTAAGAGCTACTTGTTTGTTCAATCCTCCATCTTCGGCCTGCTCCTCAGGTGCATCCTCCTTCTCGCAGCGATTTCCTAGGAACAGATTTCGAAGAACAGCTCTGATCACAGAATCACAGATTGGTTAGGATTGGAAAGGAGCTCTGGAGATCATCCAGTCCAACCCCCCTGCCAGAGCAGGGTCACCTACAGCAGGTTGCACAGGATGACCTCCAGGCGGGTTTTGAATGTCTCTGGGGTGGGAGACTCTACCGCCTCCCTGGGCAGCCTGTTCCAGCGCTCTGCCACCCTCAAAGTAAAGAAGTTCCTCCTCATGCTTTGATAGAAGTTCCTACGTTCCAGTTTGTACCCGTTACCTCTTGTCCTGGATCATCTTTGATGATCCAGGACAAGAGGTAACGGGCACCAATTGGAACGTAGGAACTTGAACTTGAACTGGAACGTAGGAACTTGAACATAGGATTATCCTTGATGATTCATGATAGCTGTGTGTCTGACCAGTCTGTCTTTCGAAGGAGGTCCTGGGCCAGCTCCAGCCATGCTGTGCTGAGCAGAACCCCTGGCAGCAGCCCCACACCTCACTCCCAGTGTGCCTGAATGGAAAAGGTACCAAAGTTGCTGCAACACTTTCTGAAAAACTCTATAGTGTTACCCCACAAGCGCAAAGCGACAGCAAAGCCCGTGAAATGACACCGGTGCTTCCAGAAAATGTCAAGCTTCCTGCCCAAGGGTGACATGCCATGCGGTGGGGTCAGGGCCACGCGCTGAGCACCCGGTGCGCTGGGGTTGCCCCAGCGGTTCCTGAGCAGCTCCTGCAGTGCTGCCGCCGGTACCGTTCTGGCGGCTGTAGTTGTTTAAAAAGCCGTTGTTGTTTCCGGCGTAATCTGACGGCAGTTTTCTTGGGCATTTGGGCCTCTTCTAATAAGTGTGCTGTGAGTACATCTGCAAGCATTCACCTGTCGAGGTCAAATGACTGGTGGTGCTCATCTCCCCCCGTGCTACTGCTGCTGCCTCCCGTGAATGCTCATGTGCCTGCGTGCCCCTGTACAGGCACAGATGCACGCGCGCAACACCTGATCCCGCATCCTAATTATTTTTCGCCCGGTTCTCTGAGTTGTTCTGCTTCCGGCTGATGAACGGGAAACTGTAGTAGTGCTGTTTCATTTCACCAGCCTCTCAAGTGTGGAAATTATGGTAAATTTGAGAACAAGCCAGATTAGATTGATAGTTACACCTCCTCCTTTAATTAGCCAACCACAGGATCTGTGGAGGCAAAGGCCGGGGGGGTGTGTCGGTGTATATAACGTGTATTGTCTATGTGAAAGATGAATCAAAAGGAGTTGCTTGAGGTGGGAAGGCTTTTCCGGAGAGGTTCCACATGTTGTCAGGTAGTCCCTCTGAATGGCAGCTTCCGGTTCGGTCCCTTAGCTTTCGGAAGTGACATTTAGTCTGATATGTGCCAGCCGTGCAATCTACCTAGCCCTGCAAAGTGCAAATATTAACCTAAATGCATATTAAGATAGTGTGTGTTAGCTCCTGAACTGAAATAGAGAGCGGGTGTTCCAGCGGAGGCAAGCAAATCGTGTTGATTTAGAGTGGCTTGAGGATTTGGCCCATTACCGCTTCTTTATACACTTTTAAAAAGAAATGCCAACTCGATAGTTTAGGCTTTAACTGGAACATGGCAAGTAATTGTATGTTTTGGCGGACCCCTAGTAATGTTGCAGAATCTTTCTCAGAAGTTGTTCCATGGGATAGCCGATTCCTCAGGTAAGAGCTACTTGTTTGTTCAATCCTCCATCTTAGGCCTGCTCCTCAGGTGCATCCTCCTTCTCGCAGCGATTTCCTAGGAACAGATTTCGAAGAACAGCTCTGATCACAGAATCACAGATTGGTTAGGGTTGGAAAGGAGCTCTAGAGATCATGTAGTCCAACCCCCCTGCCAGAGCAGGGTCACCTACAGCAGGTTGCACAGGATGACCTCCAGGCGGGTTTTGAATGTCTCTGGGGTGGGAGACTCTACCGCCTCCCTGGGCAGCCTGTTCCAGCGCTCTGCCACCCTCAAAGTAAAGAAGTTCCTCCTCATGCTTTGATAGAAGTTCCTACGTTCCAGTTTGTACCCGTTACCTCTTGTCCTGGATCATCTTTGATGATCCAGGACAAGAGGTAACGGGCACCAATTGGAACGTAGGAACTTGAACTTGAACTGGAAGGTAGGAACTTGAACTTGAACATAGGATTATCCTTGATGATTCAGGATAGCTGTGTGTCTGACCAGTCTGTCTTTCGAAGGAGGTCCTGGGCCAGCTCCAGCCATGCTGTGCTGAGCAGAGCCCCTGGCAGCAGCCCCACACCTCACTCCCAGTGTGCCTGAATGGAAAAGGTACCAAAGTTGCTCCAACACTTTCTGAAAAACTCTATAGTGTTACCCCACAAGCGCAAAGCGACGGCAAAGCCCCTGAAATGACACCGGTGCTTCCAGAAAACGTCAAGCTTCCTGCCCAAGGGTGACATGCCATGCGGTGGGGTCAGGGCCACGCGCTGAGCACCCGGTGCGCTGGGGTTGCCCCAGCGGTTCCTGAGCAGCTCCTGCAGTGCTGCCGCCGGAACCGTTCTGGCGGCTGTAGTTGTTTAAAAAGCCGTTGTTGTTTCCGGCGTAATCTGACGGCAGTTTTCTCGGGCACTTGGGCCTCTTCTAATAAGTGTGCTGTGAGTACATCTGCAAGCATTCACCTGTCGAGGTCAAATGACTGGTGGTGCTCATCTGCCCCCGTGCTACTGCTGCTGCCTCCCGTGAATGCTCATGTGCCTGCGTGCCCCTGTACAGTCACAGATGCACGCGCGCAACACCTGATCCCGCATCCTAATTATTTTTCGCCCGGTTCTCTGAGTTGTTCTGCTTCCGGCTGATGAATGGGAAAGTGTAGTAGTGCTGTTTCATTTCACCAGCCTCTCAAGTGTGGAAATTATGGTAAATTTGAGAACAAGCCAGATTAGATTGATAGTTACACCTCCTCCTTTAATTAGCCAACCACAGGATCTGTGGAGGCAAAGGCCGGGGGGGTGTGTCGGTGTATATAACGTGTATTGTCTATGTGAAAGATTAATCAAAAGGAGTTGCTTGAGGTGGGAAGGCTTTTCCGGAGAGGTTCCACATGTTGTCAGGTAGTCCCTCTGAATGGCAGCTTCCGGTTCGGTCCCTTAGCTTTCGGAAGTGACATTTAGTCTGATATGTGCCAGCCGTGCAATCTACCTAGCCCTGCAAAGTGCAAATATTAACCTAAATGCATATTAAGATACTGTGTGTTAGCTCCTGAACTGAAATAGAGAGCGGGTGTTCCAGCGGAGGCAAGCAAATCGTGTTGATTTACAGTGGCTTGAGGATTTGGCCCATTACCGCTTCTTTATACACTTTTAAAAAGAAATGCCAACTCGATAGTTTAGGCTTTAACTGGAACATGGCAAGTAATTGTATGTTTTGGCAGACCCCTAGTAATGTTGCAGAATCTTTCTCAGAAGTTGTTCCATGGGATAGCCGATTCCTCAGGTAAGAGCTACTTGTTTGTTCAATCCTCCATCTTAGGCCTGCTCCTCAGGTGCATCCTCCTTCTCGCAGCGATTTCCTAGGAACAGATTTCGAAGAACAGCTCTGATCACAGAATCACAGATTAGTTAGGGTTGGAAAGGACCTCTGGAGATCATCCAGCCCAACCCCCCTGCCAGAGCAGGGTCACCTACAGCAGGTTGCACAGGATGACCTCCAGGCGGGTTTTGAATGTCTCTGGGGTGGGAGAATCTACCGCCTCCCCGGGCAGCCTGTTCCAGCGCTCTGCCACCCTCAAAGTAAAGAAGTTCCTCCTCATGCTTTGATAGAAGTTCCTAGGTTCCAGTTTGTACCCGTTACCTCTTGTCCTGGATCATCTTTGATGATCCAGGACAAGAGGTAACGGGCACCAATTGGAACGTAGGAACTTGAACTTGAACTGGAACGTAGGAACTTGAACTTGAACATAGGATTATCCTTGATGATTCAGGATAGCTGTGTGTCTGACCAGTCTGTCTTTCGAAGGAGTTCCTGGGCCAGCTCCAGCCATGCTGTGCTGAGCAGAGCCCCTGGCAGCAGCCCCACACCTCACTCCCAGTGTGCCTGAATGGAAAAGGTACCAAAGTTGCTCCAACACTTTCTGAAAAACTCTATAGTGTTACCCCACAAGCGCAAAGCGACAGCAAAGCCCGTGAAATGACACCGGTGCTTCCAGAAAATGTCAAGCTTCCTGCCCAAGGGTGGCATGCCATGCGGTGGGGTCAGGGCCACGCGCTGAGCACCCGGTGCGCTGGGGTTGCCCCAGCGGTTCCTGAGCAGCTCCTGCAGTGCTGCCGCCGGTACCGTTCTGGCGGCTGTAGTTGTTTAAAAAGCCGTTGTTGTTTCCGGCGTAATCTGACGGCAGTTTTCTCGGGCATTTGGGCCTCTTCTAATAAGTGTGCTGTGAGTACATCTGCAAGCATTCACCTGTCGAGGTCAAATGACTGGTGGTGCTCATCTGCCCCCGTGCTACTGCTGCTGCCTCCCGTGAATGCTCATGTGCCTGCGTGCCCCTGTACAGGCACAGATGCACGCGCGCAACACCTGATCCCGCATCCTAATTATTTTTCGCCCGGTTCTCGGAGTTGTTCTGCTTCCGGCTGATGAATGGGAAAGTGTAGTAGTGCTGTTTCATTTCACCAGCCTCTCAAGTGTGGAAATTATGGTAAATTTGAGAACAAGCCAGATTAGATTGATAGTTACACCTCCTCCTTTAATTAGCCAACCACAGGATCTGTGGAGGCAAAGGCCGGGGGGCGTGTCGGTGGGGGGGCATACGATTTTACCATGGCGAGATTGCTGGAGGTTCTTTCTTGTCTGTTCTTTCTTGTCTTGTAAATTGGTATGAGGTTCTGCCAGTCTTCCTCACGTAGCACAATCGCTCTTGATTTCTGGAGGTTCCTCACAGGGTAAGCTAATGTTTAACATCAATAAGGGTTACCGAATCTTGTCCTTGAGAAGCAGGAGTCTGGAAGCTGTTGTCAATCCAACTGCTGTATTCCTGACCAGCAAGCCCGCTCGATTCAGGGTTAATTAACTGATTACTTAGAGCGGAAGTGTTGTGGAAGAGCCCGATCATTACCATTTCTATTCATTCTAATATGATGTATTTCAACTCCCCCTCCCTCACGCCTTCCAGAGAGTGATCTGGTGAAGGAGGATGACAAGTCTTTGTGAAACCATCTCGAGTTCTCCCAGATACTCGTAGTTGAAGTTGTCTAGCGGTGCGAGATTAGACACCGTGTGAAAGGCAATACTGCACAGATTCTTTATTCCAGACCATTTTGTAAGTTCGCATGATACAAAACCTCACGGTTACTGGGCAGCTCTCCCACTTTTCACGTCAACCTTTGCTACCTCGCCCGCTGCAACGTGCAGGAAAGAAACATTGATTTGAATTGCGCCGTGGTGCCGTGCATCTTAATGACACTCTGGAGTGACTGGCAGTGTGTCTGGGTCCTGGGGTTGGACCCGGTCTAGCTGCCAGGAGGCAACATTGCAGAGAGGGGCTACAGCTGTGGTCTCTGAAGGGACCTGGCTACTCTATGTAGGCCTTCTCTCCCTGCGTCTCAGAGTGCTTGAAGATGCTAATTGGTTCATATTTTCCTCTGTTCGTTAAGGTATTCTGTCCTTAAAAATTCAGCTTTTTAAAATAGTAACGTGTATTGTCTATGTGAAAGATTAATCAAAAGGAGTTGCTTGAGGTGGGAAGGCTTTTCCGGAGAGGTTCCACATGTTGTCAGGTAGTCCCTCTGAATGGCAGCTTCCGGTTCGGTCCCTTAGCTTTCGGAAGTGACATTTAGTCTGATATGTGCCAGCCGTGCAATCTACCTAGCCCTGCAAAGTGCAAATATTAACCTAAATGCATATTAAGATACTGTGTGTTAGCTCCTGAACTGAAATAGAGAGCGGGTGTTCCAGCGGAGGCAAGCAAATCGTGTTGATTTACAGTGGCTTGCGGATTTGGCCCATTACTGCTTCTTTATACACTTTTAAAAAGAAATGCCAACTCGATAGTTTAGGCTTTAACTGGAACATGGCAAGTAATTGTATGTTTTGGCGGACCCCTAGTAATGTTGCAGAATCTTTCTCAGAAGTTGTTCCATGGGATAGCCGATTCCTCAGGTAAGAGCTACTTGTTTGTTCAATCCTCCATCTTAGGCCTGCTCCTCAGGTGCATCCTCCTTCTCGCAGCGATTTCCTAGGAACAGATTTCGAAGAACAGCTCTGATCACAGAATCACAGATTGGTTAGGGTTGGAAAGGAGCTCTGGAGATCATCCAGCCCAACCCCCCTGCCAGAGCAGGGTCACCTACAGCAGGTTGCACAGGATGACCTCCAGGCGGGTTTTGAATGTCTCTGGGGTGGGAGAATCTACCGCCTCCCCGGGCAGCCTGTTCCAGCGCTCTGCCACCCTCAAAGTAAAGAAGTTCCTCCTCATGCTTTGATAGAAGTTCCTAGGTTCCAGTTTGTACCCGTTACCTCTTGTCCTGGATCATCTTTGATGATCCAGGACAAGAGGTAACGGGCACCAATTGGAACGTAGGAACTTGAACTTGAACTGGAACGTAGGAACTTGAACTTGAACATAGGATTATCCTTGATGATTCAGGATAGCTGTGTGTCTGACCAGTCTGTCTTTCGAAGGAGGTCCTGGACCAGCTCCAGCCATGCTGTGCTGAGCAGAGCCCCTGGCAGCAGCCCCACAGCTCACTCCCAGTGTGCCTGAATGGAAAAGGTACCAAAGTTGCTCCAACACTTTCTGAAAAACTCTATAGTGTTACCCCACAAGCGCAAAGCGACAGCAAAGCCCGTGAAATGACACCGGTGCTTCCAGAAAATGTCAAGCTTCCTGCCCAAGGGTGGCATGCCATGCGGTGGGGTCAGGGCCACGCGCTGAGCACCCGGTGCGCTGGGGTTGCCCCAGCGGTTCCTGAGCAGCTCCTGCAGTGCTGCCGCCGGTACCGTTCTGGCGGCTGTAGTTGTTTAAAAAGCCGTTGTTGTTTCCGGCGTAATCTGACGGCAGTTTTCTCGGGCATTTGGGCCTCTTCTAATAAGTGTGCTGTGAGTACATCTGCAAGCATTCACCTGTCGAGGTCAAATGACTGGTGGTGCTCATCTGCCCCCGTGCTACTGCTGCTGCCTCCCGTGAATGCTCATGTGCCTGCGTGCCCCTGTACAGGCACAGATGCACGCGCGCAACACCTGATCCCGCATCCTAATTATTTTTCGCCCGGTTCTCGGAGTTGTTCTGCTTCCGGCTGATGAATGGGAAAGTGTAGTAGTGCTGTTTCATTTCACCAGCCTCTCAAGTGTGGAAATTATGGTAAATTTGAGAACAAGCCAGATTAGATTGATAGTTACACCTCCTCCTTTAATTAGCCAACCACAGGATCTGTGGAGGCAAAGGCCGGGGGGCGTGTCGGTGGGGGGGCATACGATTTTACCATGGCGAGATTGCTGGAGGTTCTTTCTTGTCTGTTCTTTCTTGTCTTGTAAATTGGTATGAGGTTCTGCCAGTCTTCCTCACGTAGCACAATCGCTCTTGATTTCTGGAGGTTCCTCACAGGGTAAGCTAATGTTTAACATCAATAAGGGTTACCGAATCTTGTCCTTGAGAAGCAGGAGTCTGGAAGCTGTTGTCAATCCAACTGCTGTATTCCTGACCAGCAAGCCCGCTCGATTCAGGGTTAATTAACTGATTACTTAGAGCGGAAGTGTTGTGGAAGAGCCCGATCATTACCATTTCTATTCATTCTAATATGATGTATTTCAACTCCCCCTCCCTCACGCCTTCCAGAGAGTGATCTGGTGAAGGAGGATGACAAGTCTTTGTGAAACCATCTCGAGTTCTGCCAGATACTCGTAGTTGAAGTTGTCTAGCTGTACGAGATTAGACACCGTGTGAAAGGCAATACTGCACAGATTCTTTATTCCAGACCATTTTCTAAGTTCGCGTGATACAAAACCTCACGGTTACTGGGCAGCTCTCCCACTTTTCACGTCAACCTTTGCTACCTAGCCCGCTGCAACGTGCAGGAAAGAAACATTTATTTGAATTGCGCCGTGGTGCCGTGCATCTTAATGACACTCTGGAGTGACTGGCAGTGTGTCTGGGTCCTGGGGTTGGACCCGGTCTAGCTGCCAGGAGGCAACATTGCAGAGAGGGGCTACAGCTGTGGTCTCTGAAGGGACCTGGCTACTCTATGTAGGCCTTCTCTTCCTGCGTCTCAGAGTGCTTGAAGATGCTAATTGGTTCACATTTTCCTCTGTTCGTTAAGGTATTCTGTCCTTAACAATTCAGATTTTAAAATAGTAATGTGTATTGTCTATGTGAAAGATTAATCAAAAGGAGTTGCTTGAGGTGGGAAGGCTTTTCCGGAGAGGTTCCACATGTTGTCAGGTAGTCCCTCTGAATGGCAGCTTCCGGTTCGGTCCCTTAGCTTTTGGAAGTGACATTTAGTCTGATATGTGCCAGCCGTGCAATCTACCTAGCCCTGCAAAGTGCAAATATTAACATAAATGCATATTAAGATACTGTGTGTTAGCTCCTGAACTGAAATAGAGAGCGGGTGTTCCAGTGGAGGCAAGCAAATCGTGTTGATTTAGAGTGGCTTGAGGATTTGGCCCATTACCGCTTCTTTATACACTTTTTAAAAGAAATGCCAACTCGATAGTTTAGGCTTTAACTGGAACATGGCAAGTAATTGTATGTTTTGGCGGACCCCTAGTAATGTTGCAGAATCTTTCTCTGAAGTTGTTCCATGGGATAGCCGATTCCTCAGGTAAGAGCTACTTGTTTGTTCAATCCTCCATCTTAGGCCTGCTCCTCAGGTGCATCCTCCTTCTCGCAGCGATTTCCTAGGAACAGATTTCGAAGAACAGCTCTGATCACAGAATCACAGATTGGTTAGGGTTGGAAAGGACCTCTGGAGATCATCCAGTCCAACCCCCTGCCAGAGCAGGGTCACCTACAGCAGGTTGCACAGGATGACCTCCAGGCGGGTTTTGAATGTCTCTGGGGTGGGAGACTCTACCGCCTCCCTGGGCAGCCTGTTCCAGCGCTCTGCCACCCTCAAAGTAAAGAAGTTCCTCCTCATGCTTTGATAGAAGTTCCTAGGTTCCAGTTTGTACCCGTTACCTCTTGTCCTGGATCATCTTTGATGATCCAGGACAAGAGGTAACGGGCACCAATTGGAACGTAGGAACTTGAACTTGAACTGGAAGGTAGGAACTTGAACTTGAACATAGGATTATCCTTGATGATTCAGGATAGCTGTGTGTCTGACCAGTGTGTCTTTCGAAGGAGGTCCTGGGCCAGCTCCAGCCATGCTGTGCTGAGCAGAGCCCCTGGCAGCAGCCCCACAGCTCACTCCCAGTGTGCCTGAATGGAAAAGGTACCAAAGTTGCTCCAACACTTTCTGAAAAACTCTATAGTGTTACCCCACAAGCGCAAAGCGACAGCAAAGCCCGTGAAATGACACCGGTGCTTCCAGAAAATGTCAAGCTTCCTGCCCAAGGGTGGCATGCCATGCGGTGGGGTCAGGGCCACGCGCTGAGCACCCGGTGCGCTGGGGTTGCCCCAGCGGTTCCTGAGCAGCTCCTGCAGTGCTGCCGCCGGTACCGTTCTGGCGGCTGTAGTTGTTTAAAAAGCCGTTGTTGTTTCCGGCGTAATCTGACGGCAGTTTTCTCGGGCATTTGGGCCTCTTCTAATAAGTGTGCTGTGAGTACATCTGCAAGCATTCACCTGTCGAGGTCAAATGACTGGTGGTGCTCATCTGCCCCCGTGCTACTGCTGCTGCCTCCCGTGAATGCTCATGTGCCTGCGTGCCCCTGTACAGGCACAGATGCACGCGCGCAACACCTGATCCCGCATCCTAATTATTTTTCGCCCGGTTCTCGGAGTTGTTCTGCTTCCGGCTGATGAATGGGAAAGTGTAGTAGTGCTGTTTCATTTCACCAGCCTCTCAAGTGTGGAAATTATGGTAAATTTGAGAACAAGCCAGATTAGATTGATAGTTACACCTCCTCCTTTAATTAGCCAACCACAGGATCTGTGGAGGCAAAGGCGGGGGGGGGTGTCGGAGGGGGGGCATACGAGTTTACCATGGCGAGAGTGCTGGAGGTTCTTTCTTGTCTGTTCTTTCTTGTCTTGTAAATTGGTATGAGATTCTGCCAGTCTTCCTCACGTAGCACAATCCCTCTTGATTTCTGGAGGTTCCTCACAGGGTAAGCTAATGTTTAACATCAATAAGGGTTACCGAATCTTGTCCTTGAGAAGCAGGAGTCTGGAAGCTGTTGTCAATCCAACTGCTGTATTCCTGACCAGCAAGCCCGCTCGATTCAGGGTTAATTAACTGATTACTTAGAGCGGAAGTGTTGTGGGTGAGCCCGATCATTACCATTTCTATTCATTCTAATATGATGTATTTCAACTCCCCATCCCTCACGCCTTCTAGAGAGTGATCTGGTGAAGGAGGATGACAAGTCTTTGTGAAACCATCTCGAGTTCTGCCAGATACTCGTAGTTGAAGTTGTCTAGCTGTACGAGATTAGACACCGTGTGAAAGGCAATACTGCACAGATTCTTTATTCCAGACCATTTTCTAAGTTCGCGTGATACAAAACCTCACGGTTACTGGGCAGCTCTCCCACTTTTCACGTCAACCTTTGCTACCTAGCCCGCTGCAACGTGCAGGAAAGAAACATTTATTTGAATTGCGCCGTGGTGCCGTGCATCTTAATGACACTCTGGAGTGACTGGCAGTGTGTCTGGGTCCTGGGGTTGGACCCGGTCTAGCTGCCGGGAGGCAACATTGCAGAGAGGGGCTACAGCTGTGGTCTCTGAAGGGACCTGGCTACTCTATGTAGGCCTTCTCTCCCTGCGTCTCAGAGTGCTTGAAGATGCTAATTGGTTCACATTTTCCTCTGTTCGTTAAGGTATTCTGTCCTTAAAAATTCAGCTTTTTAAAATAGTAACGTGTATTGTCTATGTGAAAGATTAATCAAAAGGAGTTGCTTGAGGTGGGAAGGCTTTTCCGGAGAGGTTCCACATGTTGTCAGGTAGTCCCTCTGAATGGCAGCTTCCGGTTCGGTCCCTTAGCTTTCGGAAGTGACATTTAGTCTGATATGTGCCAGCCGTGCAATCTACCTAGCCCTGCAAAGTGCAAATATTAACCTAAATGCATATTAAGATAGTGTGTGTTAGCTCCTGAACTGAAATAGAGAGCGGGTGTTCCAGCGGAGGCAAGCAAATCGTGTTGATTTAGAGTGGCTTGCGGATTTGGCCCATTACCGCTTCTTTATACACTTTTAAAAAGAAATGCCAACTCGATAGTTTAGGCTTTAACTGGAACATGGCAAGAAATTGTATGCTTTGGCGGACCCCTAGTAATGTTGCAGAAACTTTATCAGAAGTTGTTCCATGGGATAGCCGATTCCTCAGGTAAGAGCTACTTGTTTGTTCAATCCTCCATCTTAGGCCTGATCCTCAGGTGCATCCTCCTTCTCGCAGCGATTTCCTAGGAACAGATTTCGAAGAACAGCTCTGATCACAGAATCACAGATTGGTTAGGGTTGGAAAGGAGCTCTGGAGATCATCTAGTCCAACCCCCCTGCCAGAGCAGGGTCACCTACAGCAGGTTGCACAGGATGACCTCCAGGCGGGTTTTGAATGTCTCTGGGGTCGGAGACTCTACCACCTCCCCGGGAAGCCTGTTCCAGCGCTCTGCCACCCTCAAAGTAAAGAAGTTCCTCCTCATGCTTTGATAGAAGTTCCTAGGTTCCAGTTTGTACCCATTACCTCTTGTCCTGGATCATCTTTGATGATCCAGGACAAGAGGTAACGGGCACCAATTGGAACGTAGGAACTTGAACTTGAACTGGAAGGTAGGAACTTGAACTTGAACATAGGATTATCCTTGATGATTCAGGATAGCTGTGTGTCTGACCAGTCTATCTTTCGAAGGAGGTCCTGGGCCAGCTCCAGCCATGCTGTGCTGAGCAGAGCCCCTGGCAGCAGCCCCACAGCTCACTCCCAGTGTGCCTGAATGGAAAAGGTACCAAAGTTGCTCCAACACTTTCTGAAAAACTCTATAGTGTTACCCCACAAGCGCAAAGCGACGGCAAAGCCCGTGAAATGACACCGGTGCTTCCAGAAAATGTCAAGCTTCCTGCCCAAGGGTGACATGCCATGCGGTGGGGTCAGGGCCACGCGCTGAGCACCCGGTGCGCTGGGGTTGCCCCAGCGGTTCCTGAGCAGCTCCTGCAGTGCTGCCGCCGGTACCGTTCTGGCGGCTGTAGTTGTTTAAAAAGCCGTTGTTGTTTCCAGCGTAATCTGACGGCAGTTTTCTCGGGCATATGGGCCTCTTCTAATAAGTGTGCTGTGAGTACATCTGCAAGCATTCACCTGTCGAGGTCAAATGACTGGTGGTGCTCATCTGCCCCCGTGCTACTGCTGCTGCCTCCCGTGAATGCTCATGTGCCTGCGTGCCCCTGTACAGGCACAGATGCACGCGCGCAACACCTGATCCCGCATCCTAATTATTTTTCGCCCGGTTCTCGGAGTTGTTCTGCTTCCGGCTGATGAATGGGAAAGTGTAGTAGTGCTGTTTCATTTCACCAGCCTCTCAAGTGTGGAAATTATGGTAAATTTGAGAACGAGCGAGATTAGATTGATAGTTACACCTCCTCCTTTAATTAGCCAACCACAGGATCTGTGGAGGCAAAGGCCGGGGGTGTGTGTCGGTGTATATAACGTGTATTGTCTATGTGAAAGATGAATAAAAAGGAGTTGCTTGAGGTGGGAAGGCTTTTCCGGAGAGGTTCCACATGTTGTCAGGTAGTCCCTCTGAATGGCAGCTTCCGGTTCGGTCCCTTAGCTTTCGGACGTGACATTTAGTCTGATATGTGCCAGCCGTGCAATCTACCTAGCCCTGCAAAGTGCAAATATTAACCTAAATGCATATTAAGATACTGTGTGTTAGCTCCTGAACTGAAATAGAGAGCGGGTGTTCCAGCGGAGGCAAGCAAATCGTGTTGATTTACAGTGGCTTGAGGATTTGGCCCATTACCGCTTCTTTATACACTTTTAAAAAGAAATGCCAACTCGATAGTTTAGGCTTTAACTGGAACATGGCAAGAAATTGTATGCTTTGGCGGACCCCTAGTAATGTTGCAGAAACTTTATCAGAGGTTGTTCCATGGGATAGCCGATTCCTCAGGTAAGAGCTACTTGTTTGTTCAATCCTCCATCTTAGGCCTGATCCTCAGGTGCATCCTCCTTCTCGCAGCGATTTCCTAGGAACAGATTTCAAAGAACAGCTCTGATCACAGAATCACAGATTGGTTAGGGTTGGAAAGGAGCTCTGGAGATCATCCAGTCCAACCCCCCTGCCAGAGCAGGGTCACCTACAGCAGGTTGCACAGGATGACCTCCAGGCGGGTTTTGAATGTCTCTGGGGTCGGAGACTCTACTGGCTCCCCGGGCAGCCTGTTCCAGCGCTCTGCCACCCTCAAAGTAAAGAAGTTCCTCCTCATGCTTTGATAGAAGTTCCTAGGTTCCAGTTTGTACCCGTTACCTCTTGTCCTGGATCATCTTTGATGATCCAGGACAAGAGGTAACGGGCACCAATTGGAACGTAGGAACTTGAACTTGAACTGGAAGGTAGGAACTTGAACTTGAACATAGGATTATCCTTGATGATTCAGGATAGCTGTGTGTCTGACCAGTCTATCTTTCGAAGGAGGTCCTGGGCCAGCTCCAGCCATGCTGTGCTGAGCAGAGCCCCTGGCAGCAGCCCCACAGCTCACTCCCAGTGTGCCTGAATGGAAAAGGTACCAAAGTTGCTCCAACACTTTCTGAAAAACTCTATAGTGTTACCCCACAAGCGCAAAGCGACGGCAAAGCCCGTGAAATGACACCGGTGCTTCCAGAAAATGTCAAGCTTCCTGCCCAAGGGTGACATGCCATGCGGTGGGGTCAGGGCCACGCGCTGAGCACCCGGTGCGCTGGGGTTGCCCCAGCGGTTCCTGAGCAGCTCCTGCAGTGCTGCCGCCGGTACCGTTCTGGCGGCTGTAGTTGTTTAAAAAGCCGTTGTTGTTTCCGGCGTAATCTGACGGCAGTTTTCTCGGGCATATGGGCCTCTTCTAATAAGTGTGCTGTGAGTACATCTGCAAGCATTCACCTGTCGAGGTCAAATGACTGGTGGTGCTCATCTGCCCCCGTGCTACTGCTGCTGCCTCCCGTGAATGCTCATGTGCCTGCGTGCCCCTGTACAGGCACAGATGCACGCGCGCAACACCTGATCCCGCATCCTAATTATTTTTCGCCCGGTTCTCGGAGTTGTTCTGCTTCCGGCTGATGAATGGGAAAGTGTAGTAGTGCTGTTTCATTTCACCAGCCTCTCAAGTGTGGAAATTATGGTAAATTTGAGAACGAGCGAGATTAGATTGATAGTTACACCTCCTCCTTTAATTAGCCAACCACAGGATCTGTGGAGGCAAAGGCCGGGGGTGTGTGTCGGTGTATATAACGTGTATTGTCTATGTGAAAGATTAATCAAAAGGAGTTGCTTGAGGTGGGAAGGCTTTTCCGGAGAGGTTCCACATGTTGTCAGGTAGTCCCTCTGAATGGCAGCTTCCGGTTCGGTCCCTTAGCTTTCGGACGTGACATTTAGTCTGATATGTGCCAGCCGTGCAATCTACCTAGCCCTGCAAAGTGCAAATATTAACCTAAATGCATATTAAGATAGTGTGTGTTAGCTCCTGAACTGAAATAGAGAGCGGGTGTTCCAGCGGAGGCAAGCAAATCGTGTTGATTTACAGTGGCTTGAGGATTTGGCCCATTACCGCTTCTTTATACACTTTTAAAAAGAAATGCCAACTCGATAGTTTAGGCTTTAACTGGAACATGGCAAGAAATTGTATGCTTTGGCGGACCCCTAGTAATGTTGCAGAAACTTTATCAGAGGTTGTTCCATGGGATAGCCGATTCCTCA
Organism: Vanellus vanellus; assembly: GCF_965231255.1. NCBI lineage: Eukaryota > Metazoa > Chordata > Aves > Charadriiformes > Charadriidae > Vanellus > Vanellus vanellus. Next base: position 2,891 of record NW_028128478.1, on the reverse strand, counting down.
GGTAAGAGCTACTTGTTTGTTCAATCCTCCATCTTAGGCCTGATCCTCAGGTGCATCCTCCTTCTCGCAGCGATTTCCTAGGAACAGATTTCAAAGAACAGCTCTGATCACAGAATCACAGATTGGTTAGGGTTGGAAAGGAGCTCTGGAGATCATGTAGTCCAACCCCCCTGCCAGAGCAGGGTCACCTACAGCAGGTTGCACAGGATGACCTCCAGGCGGGTTTTGAATGTCTCTGGGGTGGGAGACTCTACTGCCTCCCCGGGCAGCCTGTTCCAGCGCTCTGCCACCCTCAAAGTAAAGAAGTTCCTCCTCATGCTCTGATAGAAGTTCCTAGGTTCCAGTTTGTACCCGTTACCTCTTGTCCTGGATCATCTTTGATGATCCAGGACAAGAGGTAACGGGCACCAATTGGAACGTAGGAACTTGAACTTGAACTGGAAGGTAGGAACTTGAACTTGAACATAGGATTATCCTTGATGATTCAGGATAGCTGTGTGTCTGACCAGTCTGTCTTTCGAAGGAGGTCCTGGGCCAGCTCCAGCCATGCTGTGCTGAGCAGAGCCCCTGGCAGCAGCCCCACAGCTCACTCCCAGTGTGCCTGAATGGAAAAGGTACCAAAGTTGCTCCAACACTTTCTGAAAAACTCTATAGTGTTACCCCACAAGCGCAAAGCGACGGCAAAGCCCGTGAAATGACACCGGTGCTTCCAGAAAATGTCAAGCTTCCTGCCCAAGGGTGACATGCCATGCGGTGGGGTCAGGGCCACGCGCTGAGCACCCGGTGCGCTGGAGTTGCCCCAGCGGTTCCTGAGCAGCTCCTGCAGTGCTGCCGCCGGTACCGTTCTGGCGGCTGTAGTTGTTTAAAAAGCCGTTGTTGTTTCCGGCGTAATCTGACGGCAGTTTTCTCGGGCATTTGGGCCTCTTCTAATAAGTGTGCTGTGAGTACATCTGCAAGCATTCACCTGTCGAGGTCAAATGACTGGTGGTGCTCATCTGCCCCCGTGCTACTGCTGCTGCCTCCCGTGAATGCTCGTGTGCCTGCGTGCCCCTGTACAGGCACAGATGCACACGCGCAACACCTGATCCCGCATCCTAATTATTTTTCGCCCGGTTCTCGGAGTTGTTCTGCTTCCGGCTGATGAATGGGAAAGTGTAGTAGTGCTGTTTCATTTCACCAGCCTCTCAAGTGTGGAAATTATGGTAAATTTGAGAACAAGCCAGATTAGATTGATAGTTACACCTCCTCCTTTAATTAGCCAACCACAGGATCTGTGGAGGCAAAGGCCGGGGGGGTGTGTCGGTGTATATAACGTGTATTGTCTATGTGAAAGATTAATCAAAAGGAGTTGCTTGAGGTGGGAAGGCTTTTCCGGAGAGGTTCCACATGTTGTCAGGTAGTCCCTCTGAATGGCAGCTTCCGGTTCGGTCCCTTAGCTTTCGGAAGTGACATTTAGTCTGATATGTGCCAGCCGTGCAATCTACCTAGCCCTGCAAAGTGCAAATATTAACCTAAATGCATATTAAGATACTGTGTGTTAGCTCCTGAACTGAAATAGAGAGCGGGTGTTCCAGCGGAGGCAAGCAAATCGTGTTGATTTAGAGTGGCTTGAGGATTTGGCCCATTACCGCTTCTTTATACACTTTTAAAAAGAAATGCCAACTCGATAGTTTAGGCTTTAACTGGAACATGGCAAGTAATTGTATGTTTTGGCGGACCCCTAGTAATGTTGCAGAATCTTTCTCAGAAGTTGTTCCATGGGATAGCCGATTCCTCAGGTAAGAGCTACTTGTTTGTTCAATCCTCCATCTTAGGCCTGCTCCTCAGGTGCATCCTCCTTCTCGCAGCGATTTCCTAGGAACAGATTTTGAAGAACAGCTCTGATCACAGAATCACAGATTGGTTAGGGTTGGAAAGGAGCTCTGGAGATCATCCAGTCCAACCCCCCTCCCAGAGCAGGGTCACGTACAGCAGGTTGCACAGGATGACCTCCAGGCGGGTTTTGAATGTCTCTGGGGTGGGAGACTCTACCGCCTCCCTGGGCAGCCTGTTCCAGCGCTCTGCCACCCTCAAAGTAAAGAAGTTCCTCCTCATGCTTTGATAGAAGTTCCTAGGTTCCAGTTTGTACCCGTTACCTCTTGTCCTGGATCATCTTTGATGATCCAGGCCAAGAGGTAACGGGCACCAATTGGAACGTAGGAACTTGAACTTGAACTGGAAGGTAGGAACTTGAACTTGAACATAGGATTATCCTTGATGATTCAGGATAGCTGTGTGTCTGACCAGTCTGTCTTTCGAAGGAGGTCCTGGGCCAGCTCCAGCCATGCTGTGCTGAGCAGAGCCCCTGGCAGCAGCCCCACAGCTCACTCCCAGTGTGCCTGAATGGAAAAGGTACCAAAGTTGCTCCAACACTTTCTGAAAAACTCTATAGTGTTACCCCACAAGCGCAAAGCGACGGCAAAGCCCGTGAAATGACACCGGTGCTTCCAGAAAATGTCAAGCTTCCTGCCCAAGGGTGACATGCCATGCGGTGGGGTCAGGGCCACGCGCTGAGCACCCGGTGCGCTGGGGTTGCCCCAGCGGTTCCTGAGCAGCTCCTGCAGTGCTGCCGCCGGTACCGTTCTGGCGGCTGTAGTTGTTTAAAAAGCCGTTGTTGTTTCCGGCGTAATCTGACGGCAGTTTTCTCGGGCATTTGGGCCTCTTCTAATAAGTGTGCTGTGAGTACATCTGCAAGCATTCACCTGTCAAGGTCAAATGACTGGTGGTGCTCATCTCCCCCCGTGCTACTGCTGCTGCTGCCTCCCGTGAATGCTCATGTGCCTGCGTGCCCCTGTACAGGCACAGAAGCACGCGCGCAACACCTGATCCCGCATCCTAATTATTTTTCGCCC